>NC_083707.1:21552500-22857500 GCF_033118175.1 Dama dama
CTCAAACTCATGTCCATTAAGTCCAGGATGCCATCCAACCATCTCATCCTCTATCGTCCCCTTCTCCTCCTGCCTTCAATCTTGCCCAGCATCAGGGTCTTTTCCAATGAGTCAGTTCTTCCCATCAGGTGGCCAAAATATTGGAGTTTCACCTTCAGCATCAGTCCTTCAATGAATATTCAGGACTGATTTCCTTTGGGATTGACTGGTTTGATCTCCTTGCAGTCCAAGGGACTCTCAAGAGTCTTCTCCAGTACAATTCAAAAGCATCAGTTCTTCAGTGCTCAGCTTTCTTTATGGTCTAACTCTCACATCCATACACGACTACTGGAAAAACCACAGCTTTGACTAGACGGACCTTTGTCGGCAAAGTAATGTCTCTGCTTTTTAACATGCTGTCTAGGTTGGTCATAGCTTTTCTTCCAAGGAGCAAGTGTCTTTTAATTTCATGGCTGCAGTCACCATCTGCAGTAATTTTGGAGCCCAAGAAAATAAAGTCTGTCACTGTTTCCACTGTTCCCTTATCTATTTGCCTTGAGGTGATGGGACCCGATGCCATGATCTTAGTTTTTTGAAAGTTGAGTTTTAAGCCAGCTTTTTCACTCTCCTCTTTCCAGAAGTATACAGAATAAGGGCTGGGCCTCCTTACTCTAGATGTCTTTAGAGTCTCCTAATGACTATTTCTTGACTCTCAGTCTCTATATTTGTGTGTGTTAGTCACTTAGTTGTGTCCGACTCTTTGTGACCCCATGGACTGTATCCCACCAGGCTCCTCTGTCCGTGAGATTCTCCAGGCAAGAATACTGGAGTGGGTTGCGTTCAGTCTGTATCCTTAACTACTGGCGATTGGAAAGTCCCTCTGCCTTTCCTCCAATACCCTGGTCAATGTTTCTGTGCCCTGTAACACCTATGTCATGGACAGGGAGGGAGTGGAAATGCAAAAGCAGAGCTCAGAAGTCTGAACTTCATGCTATAGTTTTCTCTAGCCCACTCATGAGAGCAATAGACAAGGGCCACCTTAAAATACACCTGCCCTTTTGTAAAGTGGCAAAACAAATCCAGACAAACATTAGCTGCTACCTTCTCTGCCTCATTTTATAGCCTAAGTTTTCAGGAAACAGAACCAAAGAAAATTTTTCAGAAGTTAGAATACAAATAAACTGCTCACACTTTGGTTTTTTCTTATAAATATTGTAGACTTCAAAAAAAGGGGGGGTATATTAAAAGTCTAAGATATACCACATTCCAGCAAAGTTATTATTCTTTCTTTTTACTTGCTTCCTAGGTGTCACTAGTGGTAACGAACCTGCCTGCCGAAGCAGGGGAAGCATGAGATGCAGGTTCCATCCCTGGGTTGGGAAGATCTCCGGAAGGAAATGGAAACCCACTCCAGTATTCCTGCCTAGAGAATCCCATGGACAGAGGAGCCTGGCGGGCTATAGTCCACAGGGGTCGCAAAAAGTCGGACACAACTGAAGTGACTCAGAACGCAGGCAGGCATGTCGAAACCTGAGGTTCAAAACTGGAGTTTTCTTGACCAAAACTGTTAACCCACCTGAGACAGGTGTCTTTAGGTTGAATAAAACTTATAAGGATTACAGAAAACCACTCAGGACTTGTTACTACTCAAAGGGAAAGGATTATCCTTGCAATCAATACAGAACCTGAACCTGTACAATTTAACAGAAAAGACAGGATGATCCTTCTGAAAGTTGTCCATCCGTGCATAAATGGAAAATGAACCTGGATAATGAAGAATTAGTAATAAAGTAGCTGTGCTCAACCTACTGAGCCATAACCAGGATGGAATCTACACTGACAATGGGTACATTATCAATGTCTTAATACTAAAATGAGTGACTTTGACCCTACTATATACAGAGCTTTTCTCCTACAGTGTTTTAATACAAAAGGTATCCTCATCCATTTGAAGATTTAAATTCATTCGGATGTGAAAAAGACATCTGGTGTCACTTGCTAGAGAGAAAGAAGCAGATCTTCAGAGCTTGTTTCACATCACAGCTGGCAGGGATCTGAACTTTCATTTAGCTAGGTAATATATACTATTTGATAATAGGTATACAAATGTTAATGCACACTCATATATACTTATGTGATTAATAAGTATATACAAATACTAAATCACATTAACTATTCCAGTTTCTCTAATTAAAGCTTTTACAAGTCACCAAGACACTTTTATTATGTTAAAACTCTGAACACGAATTAGAAGAGGTTTATGGGTAAAAAAAGAGACCAGCTGATTGTCACTAAGTAACAGAACACTGGGTTTTCTTTATCACTCCTGCTGTGCTTCCATACAACCAGGAGCTTCCCTTCTGATGCAGAGCCTGGTCAAGAAATCATTCCTAACCTCTGGGCCCCAGAACAGGAGAGGAAAAGGAAACAGGGAAGTAGTTTAAACCAACTCAATCATACACTGTAATCGCACATCTAAAGACACTGTATACAGTGAGACAATTAAAGTAAAAGGCCAAATGACTCTTCTGACATCTGGTTGATCCATTAAAGAACAAGGTAGGAAGTAAGACACTTACCTGTTGTTCCTGCATTTTAGCAGCACCAAGTTCTGAGACAGACATAGTGAGCTTCTCCTGCTGTTCTGACAGATACTTCTGATAGAGACTTAGAAGTTCTTGGCATTCTTTATATTGTAACTGAAGAGGTGAGATTGCAAATTAAGGGAAAAAACTAATAAATGGATTTAAACTGCATCCAGCAGGGTAGTATTTCAGATTTCAACAAACAACACAGAAGCAGAAATGCAACCATACTTGGTGAGAGTGCAGGTGAGTGTAGTCCTCAGATGAACACAGCACACGTACCCCCCTCAAAATCGTGACACAATATTGTTTCAGAGAGTAACAGTGTTCATCCTATTTAAATATTTCTTTCTCAAATCTTTAAATTTGAATAAATAAGAACAAATGCAAACATATGCAAAAAAAAGTTGGACCCCCACCTCACACCATAAATAAAACTAACTGAAAATGGATCACTGACCTAAATGTAATAGCTAAAACTATAAGCTTCATAAACGCAAAATCTTTGTGACTGTGGTTTAGGCAATGTCACCTAAAAGCACAGCAACAAAGAATAAATAAATAAATTGGAGTTAAAAATTTAAAACTCTGTGCTTCAAAGGACACTATTAGGAAATTGAAGAGACAACATCTAGAATGATAGAAAATATTTGCAAATCATCGTGGGGTCTCAAAGAGTCAGACACAACTGAGCGACTGAACTGAACTGAACTGAACAAATGGTAAAGGTCTGGTATCCATAAATATGAAGATGTTATGTGTATGTGCATGCTAAGTTGCTTCAGTCATATCCGAGTCTTTGTGACCCCATGAACTCTAGCCTGCCAGGCTCCTCTGTCCATGGGATTCTCCAAGCCTAGAATACTGGAGTGGGTTGCCATGTCCTCGTCCAGGGGATCTTCCCGACGCAGGGATGGAACCTGCATCTCTTACATCTCCTGCATTGCCAGGCAGTTCCTTACCACTATTGCCACCTGGGAAGGCCATGAAGGTGTTACGTAACTCAACAATAAAAACTATCACCTAATTAAAAACGGGCAAAGGACTGTGACATTTCCCAAAAGAAAATATACAAATGTCTAAGCAGTGTAAGCAAGGATGCTTTACATTATTAGCCACTAACTACTAGGAAATGGAAATCAAAACCATACTGCGATACCACTTTGCATTTACTACGATGGCTATCATCAAAAAGACTGACAATAACAAGTGCTGGCAAGAATATGATGAAATCAGAACCCTCCTACACAGCTGAGAGTAATGTACAAAGCTGCTGCATTGGAAAATAATTTAGCAATGTCTCAAAAAATTAGACACAGTGTTTCTGTAAGACCCAGCAATTCCACTCCAATTCTCCAAGAGAACTGAAAATATAGGTTCACATCAAAAACTTGTACATGAATATTCAAAGTGGCATTATTCATAACAGTGAAAAAGTGAAAACAACTCAAATGTCTAATCAAGTGATAAATGGATAAACAAAATGTGGTACACCTATAAAATGAAATATTTTTCAATCATAAAAGAAACAAAGTATTACTACATGCTACTGTATGAATGAACCCTGAATACACTATATGCTAAAGAAGTAAGACACAAAAGACTACATATTTTATGTATGCTACGGTTGCTGTTTAAAATATACCTTCCAATGAGCCAGGGAAAAGAAAACTTAATTCCAAGTATGTGTGTGTATTTGTGTGTGCTAAGTCACTCAGTCATGTGGAAGTGACCCCATGGATTGAAGCCCGCCCAACTCTTCTGTCTATAGAATTTTCCAGGCAAGAATACTGGAGTGGGTTGCCATTTTCTACTCCAGGGGATCTTCCAGATCCAGGGATCGAACACATGTCTCTTGCGTCCCCTGCATTGGCAGGCAGATTCTTTACCAATTTTAAGTATACCAGATCACAAATAAGAGCTATATTTATCCATGTTTATTTCCTGCCCCCTTCTCTAATTTTCTGAAATACTCATTATATGTGTTAAAGGGCAGGGAGATAAATGTCCATAATAGGCAATTCCATATAGGCAGAAAGTATATTAGTGGTTACAAAAGATGAAGAAGGAAAATAGGAAGCAACTGCTGATGGGTATAAGTTTTGTGGGGGAGGTAATGAACATGATTTGGAATTAGATAATTGTCTTTGCACACCTTTGGGAATATACTCAAACCACTGAACTGTATACTGCAAACAGGTGATTTTTATTGTATGTGAATTATAACTCAATAAAGCTGTTAACAAAAAATTCAGAGTAGAAGTGATGAAACTGTTTTGGTCAAAGCAATCACTGCCTAATTTACATAGAAAGTTCTAACTATACTAAACATAATAATTAGATTTGGCTCTCTTTGGTTTTGTATGTCAGTTAAGTCAATACTTCATTAATAAAAGCAACATCAGAAAAATTTTTTCCCATATACGTGTTTTACAGTCTAGCATGTAGAACACGGCAACCTAACCTGAGGTTACTCTCTCCCACAGCTTCTCAAACTTGCAAAATACTCAAGAAGAAGATACTCAAACTCATAGATCAGGTATCTGGGAGACAGGTAATTTTATTCAAGGGTGAGTTCTCTGTTCCCTACTTCTCATTGTGGTAATTTCTTCCCCAGGCCCATTTTTCTTTCAGATCATTTCTGAGTCTCCCTTCAACACCTAATTATGAATGCTATTGATATAAAATTACTGTCCAATGAGATTAGTCTGTATAAATACCTTTATAACAGGCCATCATGATTAAGGGTGGGAATAGTATTTCTTAAATGTCAAAAATGGTGACTGGCTTCAGTATTCTTCTTAACATTTTCATAACCTAATCATTGCTCCTGGGCAGATTCCTATTCTGATAATTTCTGCCAATCCTGACTGCATAAATAACCAATTGCTTCATTATTCTCATTATTAACCTTTAACAAAAAAGGAGCCAGAGATGACTTGTAGGATAGGAGCTGGTTCATAATGAAAGGCTGGTTACTAAGCTAAAGAATATATTAAACAGAAGAGAATGTTTAACACTCAGCATCTTAAAAAACAACAATGACACAATGAACAGTGGTCTAAATAAGCTAATATCCTTTCAAAGTCAATCTACATCAAACCAGGTTGGTTTTACATTCCCACACTTTTTCTCAGCAGTCTCAAAAACACAGGAATGATTTGTGGTGGTCCCAAGAGTCTCTGCCAGCTATATGATGTATATAAAAAGAATTTTTTTATTCTAGCTGTTACCATAGGCAATAATGTTTATAGTAGATGAACATATTAGCCTGGACACAGAATATGAATTTTATTTGTGAAAAAGTTAGCACAATTATACAGCCTAAGAGTTAAATGTCAGCATTTGAAGGCAAATTATAGGCAAATTCATTTAAATACATGCTATGTGGCAGAATATAAAACAGGCAGTCCTAACTTTATCAATTTTTTATATCTGTATTGATTTACCAGATTTTGAAATGCCCTCCCCTTTCCTGTAAAATCCAAAATATATGTACATGCAAAACAGTAATTCTCCTTCCTCCTGAGCACAATGGGACTACAATCCTCCATCTGTAGAGAGAGATTTATGTGAGGAAAATGTGGGTAAAATGCATTCTTAACTGATGGTGGGGGGAGGGGAGATACCGAGAAAGAAGACATATTTAACTCAGTCCTGGCCAACAGACAGGGCAGAATGCAACAGATGGATGAAATTCAACCTAAGGGAAGGTGTGCACCATGATGTGAACCCAGCACTGCAGGTCTGCTCAACTGTGATTTAAGAACTGAGAGAAACAGCAGTCCTCACGATCTCATCAAAGAAATAAAGCCTCCCAACAGAAAAATAAATTAATATTAAGCACTATCATATCAAAACCTAAACATCAAATTAATTTGCTGAAACAGCTGCTGGAAATGGTGATTTTGCAAAGCTTAAAGCCTTTAACCCCCAAAACGCATTATATAGAAAAATACTAAAACTAGAGATTGAGGCAAATGAATAGAGAAATGAAAGATAAAAAAATTCTGCGAGAGAAAAGGGTGGAAGGAGAAGGACCAGAAGACAGCATATGCTACTAGCATGTTGCCTAAGCAACTGTCTTAAACTGGAAGAATTCTTCTGGTGCAGCGGAGACCACTCCCATTACCCCATCCCATCCTTGCCTCAGATGTCTAGGACACCTGAATCTGGTGGTTTACTATGTAATTCCTGATCTAATACAAAATGAAATTAAGAAAGGTCTCCAGGAGAGGACAAAACAGAAAAAAAAAAAAAAATATATATATATATATATATGTATATATATATATATATTTAAACAACTCCTTTTTAGGGAACCAAGACTCCTTAGAAAAAAGGCTGATTTCAATGGCTGGGACAGGGAAAGTACAAAGTAATCTTTAAACCCTTATTCTAATGCAAGAAAGTGTTTGAAACAAACAGATGCGGGCATACCAAGAGAAGCAGCAGCAGATCTAAAGGAGACTCTCAGTCCCTCTCAGCTGGGGCTTTTTGGCCAAATCTGGGATAAACTGAGAATCAGAAAGAATGACTCATTAGTAGCAAATTAAGTAAACAAAAACCCACCAGTCTACTGTGATACTTCACAAAAGAAGAAAAGAATGAAAGGGGGAAAAATTAAAGTCCTTTACAGAAAAATGCTAATTATATAGAAGGAATGGTCAAATTTTAAAAATCACCATTTTTGTAATCCCCAATGTAATAACTTAATTCAGGTGAGGTTCATTAGTTGATACTAAAATCAGTAGGTAAAAGGTTAATAAATAAGAAATTCGTATGGTGTTAAGATTAATTATTTACAGCAAAGAAGAAAATGACCTTTAAATGGTAAAATTTGGTAGTCATCACCTAAACAAAGTAAATTAATTTAGGATTACTAGTAGTAAAAAAAGCAGAAATTATGTGCTTCCTAGTGTCTGAACCAGGCAACATCACCTAAGAAATAATTTTGCCAAGTATGCTTTACTTGAATCCAACCAAATCTGAAATCTAACTTCAATGTAACAGAAATTGAAAGAAACAAAGGAATAAGTTACACCACATGTAAACAATCAGACAAATCCACAATGTGGGAGATTTTGCAAAGCACTTGAACTCTTCAAAAAGTCAAGTCATGTGGAAGAAAGAGGGAAGGACTACTCTAGATTAAAAGATCAAAGACACAACCAAATACAACCCATCAATCAGACTGAATTTTGGCTCAGCAAGAGAAATAGCTATAAAAGACATTCTTGGGACAATTAGGAGAATTGGAATATAGACTCAGGAAAAGTTATAGAATTACTGCTTATTTTCTTAGGTGGTTTATAATATCGTTTATAAAGAGAAATATTATTCTTATGAGTGTGAAATATTTAGGGTGACATATAGCAGCTACCACTTTAGGGAAGAAAAAGTGCAAAATAAATTTTATATCTGTAAGTAAATTTATTTATATAAATATATAATAGAAATAAAACATAAATATGTACATAGATTTGTGTACATATATATATACATATATAAATATATATATGAGGAGGCGAAGCAAAAAGAGCAAAATGTCAACAAGTGTGGAATCTAGGGAGCAGGTATAGGGTGGTTCACTGCACGAGTTTGTTAACCTTTCTATATATATGAAATAGGTTGGTAGGTGCCCAATATGCTACTGGAGAAGAGTGGAGAAATAACTCCAGAAACAATGAAGAGATGGAGCCAAAGCGAAAACAACACCCAGCTGTGGATATGACTGGTGGTCCGATGCTGCAAAGAACAATATTGCATAGGAACCTGGAATGTTAGGTCCATGAATTAAGCAAGGTAAACTGGAAGTGGTCAAACAGGAGATGGCAAGAGTGAACATCTCATTTTAGGAATCAGTGAACTAAAATTGACTGGAATGGGCAAATTTAATTCAGATGACCATTATCTCTACTAACGTGGGCAAGAATCCCCTGTAAGAAATGCAGATGACACCACCCTCATGGCAGAAAGGGAAAAGGAACTAAAGAGCCTCTTGATGAAAGTGAAAGAGGAGTGAAAAAGCTGGCTTAAAACTTAAAACATTCAAAAAACTAAGATTATGGCATCTGATCACATCACTTCATTGCAAATAAAAGGGGGAAAACTGGAAGCATGGCAGATTGCTCCATAGCTTTAAAGCTATGACAAACCTAGACAGCATATTAAAAGGCAGAGACATTACTTTGCCGACAGAGACATTACTTTGCCGACAGAGGTCCATTTAGTCAAAGCTATGGTTTTTCTGGTAGGCATGTATTGCAAATTGGACCATTGAGAAGGCTGAGCGCCGAAGAATTGATGCTTTTGAACTGTGGTGTTGGGGAAGACTCTTAGGAGTCCCTTGGACTGCAAGGAGATCAACCAGTCAATCCTAAAGGAAATCAGTCCTGAATATTCATTTGGAGGACCAATGCTGAAGCTGAAGCTCCAATACTTTGGCAATCTGATGTGAAGAACCGGCTCACTGGAAAAGACACTGATGCTGTGAAATATTGAGGGCAGGAGGAGAAGAGGACGACAGAGGATGTGATGGATGGACATCATCACCGACTGGACGATGCCATGGACATGAGTTTGAGCAGGCTCAATGAGCTGGTGATGGACACGGAAGCCTGGCGTGCTGCAGTCCATGGGGTTGCAAAGAGTCGCACACACCTGAGTGACTGAACTGATATATTTGAAAACTCTCATAATAAAAAGTTGTAAAAAAAAATCTTCACTGTGTTCTTTTTGTTTTCATAGTACATTAAATGAAACGAATTCTGGAAAAGGAGTTTACAGATGCACAGGGTAGGAAGGAAGGAGAGTACCCTTGGCTGAAAGGTCATCCGGAGCAAAGGATAGAGAAATGAAACCGATTTGCACATTAAGGGAACTGCAAATATGACAGCATGCGTGGCTGACTGGTTGAGAGTAAGGAGAATGAGTGAAGAGGCTGCAGAGACAAACAGGGGCCAGCTCTTGAATGTTATACTAAGTTATTTGAATTTTATTTTTATGGAACCCATTGACATCTTGCAACCAATTTGTATGTTGTAAAGATCCCTTTAGTAGGAATGTGAATGGTGGATTGGAGGGCTTGAAGATGGAATGAAGGCAACCAGTTAAGAACTGACTACAACAGTCTAAAGCAACAGATGAGAGGGGTCTGAATTAAAGTAACAATGGTAAGAAATGGTGGGGATTTGGCTGAAGAGGGAAATTTAAGACAAAATCAACTTATGAATTGAGTAGAAAGTTGTATGATGCACAGTTCCATTTATCAAGATAGGGAATGAAGAACAAACAAAAGGTATGGGGGAAGGGGTGGAGCTTTAGACATACTGAGTTGGAGATGTTTGGGGAGCAATTCGCTGAGATGGCCAACTGGGACACTTGAAGCCCTGGGCCTGGAATTCAGAGAAGACAGCTCAACATAAACAGAGATTTGGGAGTTAACCATTTTGTATGTGATGGCCAAAGACATGAGAGTGTTTAACACTGTCTAGGAAAGGATTCAGTTTTGTTTGCTTCTTCCTTCTTTCATTCATTCAACAAATAAGCACCATGAGGGCAGGAATACTTGTTTTGTTTACTGCTGAATTTCTTAGCCTACATAACAGGTGCTCAATAAATATTTATTGAACAATATTTACTGAGTACATTAATACCCCAGACTGTGCCAGGTACTAGACATACAGTGATGAATAAGACCGACACTGTCTTCTGCAGGGAGCTTGTCATCCAACGAGGAGGGCAGGTAAGCAAGCACATACTTAAGATAACAAATAATGAAAGCAACAGAAAGAACATTAATGTAGTCCTATGCAAGTACTTCCTAAGGGGACCCAAATAACTGAGGAACCAGGAAAACCCTCTTGGAGAAAGAAATGTTCAAATTAAGAGAAGAAGGCCAATGTAACAACAATATCTAAAAGGCAGGCAGAGAAGAGGGACTGATAAAAAGATGTGTCAACTGGGCAATGCTGCAGAGGCCACACCCATTAAAGACGATGTTAAGGCAGCTACAGTGACTCTGGCCAGAATATAAGTCTGTTCACAATTTCCCCCACTGTTTTGACAGATTCTATTTCACTTCAGAGAGAAGATCCTGGAAAGAAAGAGCTGTTTTACTCAGGGTCACCTTGTGCCAGCCATTAGTCCCAAGCTTTCAAGGGAATCTAGAACTCAAAGATCTTCACTATGGCAGGGACTCCCTTCACTATGTACCCCAACATACTATTTAATACATAAAGACAGCACATACTGTATATTCTGCTTAAAATGCTTTGCCTGATTCCAATTCTATGAAGTTCCTCCTTATCCTTTCAAACTTAGCTTTATGTCACCTCTTCCTTCTAATTTTGAACTTTAGGCAGAGTTAAGTACTTTTATTACAGTAAATAGATATAGCTAAAACTATATGATTATATTACTATCCCTCAAAGTGGCCTGTGTGTTTCTGAAATCATAGTATATTAATCTTGCTATCTCTCTAGTACATAGCAGTCATTTTAAAAATGTTAGAGGAATGAATAAAGGCATAAAAGTAAAGGAGTAAAGGAGGGCCTCGATTTCATGTGAGGTTTGGATTGGAATCAAAACAAACCAAAGATAGGCTGTGTGGTCTGTAGCCAAGAAGACATCTAAAAATACAAATTTATTAAAAACTTTAAATTGTTCTGACATCACAAGATTTTCATATCTTGAAGCAAATATGGTTTCTGACCATGTTATATTTCTCAGTCTACAATCATTACCTTATTTCCCTTTTCCAAAAAAGGGGCACATTTCCCTAGATAAACACTGAAGTCCAAATTACATATCTAGTTTGACACTCAATGACAATTTTTGCAAATGAAAACAGATTTATTGGTAAAAGGAAAACTGATACCAAGATGAGCTGACTAGCAGAGCCAGACAAGAATTTCACACGAATACTGATACCCTTTTATTAAATTGTGATCTGTGCTGGGGCACAACCCACTGATACAAGTCTGAAATTTTCCATCTAATTAAAAGAGAAATTCATGGCAAGTTAAGTGCATGGCCACAGTGTTTTTCAATTTCCTGACAGTAGTAACCTGTTAGGAAGGGAAATAAATCTCCAAATCAAACAGGGGAAAACTCAATGTTATGGACACTTACAAGTGAAAAAAGAGTCAAATGCCTCACCCATTTTCTTCTGGACTCTACTTGTTCAGTTTGAAAAACTCAAGCCATTAAAAGATATCTAATTAGAGTATACGTTAATAACTAGCTTTATGGGAGTTTTCTTAGCATTATAGTCTTTACCTTATTTCTTGTAGAGTCACAGAAAATGAGGCAGAGAAAGACTTGGAACTAAGAGGCTTTATATCATGTCTTTGCTCAGATCACTGAACCCTGAGGTTTTTCAGAAAATCAGTTACGTAAATGAAGACCCAAAATTTATTTCTACAACTTTAAAACTTATTTAAAAGTTCATATGCACATACCTTAAAAAGCAGGCTATCAATGTACTAGGTTGCTTAGAATTTTAATTTCTTAATACCAGTTTCCTTTCCACATATTCCTCTAAGGATATATGTTTTTTCAGGAAATCCTGGTAAATGTTAAAGACAAGGTTGCAAAAACATTTCTAGTGAAAGTCACACATTTTATCTTTCTTCTAACCTGCTTAAAACATATCTTTTGTGTAAAGGTTCCATGTTGCAACTAGACCTGCAGGATAAGTATTTAAAGCAGCCATTTGAAAGGTTGCTTTAAATCAATACAACCTTTCTTGAGTTATAGGAGCCAGCCTGCTGCTGCTGCTAAGTCACTTCAGTCATGTCCGACTCTGCAACCCATAGACGGTAGCCCACCAGGCTCCCCCGTCCCTGGGATTTTCCAGGCGAGAACACTGGAGTAGGTTGCCATTTCCTTCTCCAATGCATGAAAGTGAAAAGTGAAAGTGACGTTGCTCAGTCGTGTCCAACTCTTTGCGACCCCATGGACTGCAGCCTACCAGGCTCCTCTGTCCACGGGATTTTCCAGGCAAAAGTACTGGAGTGGGTTGCCATTGCCTTCTCCAATAGAAGCCGGTCTAGAACTGTAGAAAAAAAGGTTGTTATCACACCCCTCCCCTCACCAGAAGCTACTTTAATAAGGCAAACTATGGTAACAATGATGAACACTTGAAAATTTCAAATTTCCAAAGGGGTAAATTCCTGACAACACAGACCACTGAAAAGAATTTGCACACTAAGCTCCCTAGACTGACGCGAATAGGCTAAAAAGCACCTTAGAAAGAAGTCATCTCATTCTGCTCCCTACTTTCAAGAAGAGGAGTTTTGTTCTTGTCATTAAATTAAAACCCTTCATGAACTATCAACATCAATATATATGACACGCCTCTCTCTCTTCATATGTCTTTATTTGTCTGCTTGAACTATTTATGCTGCTGTGTAAGATCATCCACTTCTGAGTGGATGTAAAATGACTGTAGGAGGTCCCTTAAATCTCTTTTCCACACGGAGTAATCCAGGGGCACTATGCTTCCAGCTTGTATCGGCTTTGTGCTTCTCATCTCTCCCTTTTTCAGGTCCTCATTAAGTTCTTTTATAAGAGTCAGACAGACCACCATCACCTATTGCACAATTAAATGCTTACAACCAGGAATAGATACCTGAATTAGAATATCTGAAGACATTTCCCGAGATAAACACTGAGGTCCAAATTATATATCTAGCTTGGCACTCAATGACAATTTTTGCAAATGAAAACAGATTTGTTGGTAAAAGAAAAACTGATACCTCAATATAACCTCTGCTGGCGTGTGGGACACTTCTAAGTGCTTTAAAGAAATTGTCATATTTAACCATCATCAAAAGACAAAAAACAAACTACTATTAGTAGTCTTATTTTACAAATAAATTTTCAGCCCAGAATGGCTAAACACTTACCCAAGGTTAGTCACTCTGCCAGTGAGCTGAGGTTTGGATTAAAGTATTGTACACAGGAATCACCTGTGAATCTTGTTAGAAAGCAGATACTGATTCAGAAGATCTGAGGTAGGGCCTAAGGTTCTACATTTCTAACAAGCTTCTAAGGGATGCTATCGGTGGTCCAGGGACCACACTGTGCATATCATCTCCAAGACCCTCCCAGACTCCTTCTTTACGTTGAAGTGTAATACAGTATTCAACTTCTGTGCTGCTTCTCTTTAATCTATCCTTACAACATGATGCTTTTTCTCTTTTTGGTCAATTGTTTCAGTATTCTTGCCTGGGAAATCCCACGGACAGGGGAACTTGGTGGGGTATAGTCCATGGGATCGTAAAGAGTCGGATACAACTGAGCGACTAACACTTTCACTTTTGTTTTGGGAAAAAACTATACAGAAATACATTTCTACTGTGGCTGACTACTGAAGTCATAACAATTAGCAAGTATTATCTGTAGGGACTAAGAATTTATATTGTAGGAAAGTCCACAGAAAAAAAATGAACAACCACATTTTGTCTCTTCTACTTTTAAACAGATATCCATCCCCATTTTTAAGACTTAAGTCTGCAGTATAACTTCTGAACTCAGTTTAACATTGTAGACCATTAGCTATGGCCTTGGGGATGAGCACCCTCACCAAAGATGCAAGCACTTTTTAATGTAGTATGAAAATATGACTAATACAATAACTCAAAGTAAAAATCAAATGATTTCCATAAAATATTAATAGTATTCATGACTAGAGTAAAAAAGGAGAGTTCTTATAGAATGGAATCACATCTAACATTTTAAGGTTAAATTGGAAAAAGTAGTAGGAACATCTCATTTCTTCCCTCTTTGAAAATTACTAGGGCTACTGCTCACAAATGTAAATTATTGCACAGAGAAAAATTAAGTAACTTCTATGTGCAGGTTTATTATCTAAACCCAGCAAATGCTGCAAAGACTCAGGGTAATAAAGCGTTTTATGAACAACTTCACTTCACTGGTTCCTAATATAATTGAGCTTATGTGAACTGTTTAGCAGAATGGCATTTTAAAAACTGGTAAAGAACCAGATTATTTGCTTGACCCTCCATTCAAGAAGTTATAGAGAAATAGCCCAAAATATTCAAGGAGAAAAGTTTTATAGTGTCAATAAAATCAAGGAGTCAAGTTTCTGATTTACTATTTTTTAACAATATTGACCACTAAATAAATTAATCCAAGAGGAAACATTTAAAAGAACAATCCCTGAGACCTAGGATTTTACCTACATATGCTTAACAACAGAGAACTGAAGCTACCATAAACTTCAAACGTAATGAGCTGAAGAGCCAATGATTTCTATTCAGTTCTTTGACTATTTTAAGCAACTCCACTAGGAGGCAGAAGCTTTATATATTCAGTCCGTCTAGTAGTGATCTTTTATTTTTGAAAAATCAGTCTTAAGATAAATCAATTCACCCATGTCTGCACTGGAAGGGGATATACCATCTTATGGACAAAGGTAAAGCATCTAAATGGGCTTCCCAGGTGGTGCTAGTGGTAAAGAACCTGCCTGCAATGCAGGAGACATAAGAGATGTGGGTTCAATCCCTGCGTTGGGAAGATCCCCTGGAGGAGGGCATGGCAACCTACTCCAGTATTCTTGCCTGGAAAATCCCATGCACAGAGGAGCCTGGGGGGCTATGGTCATAGCATCGCAGAGTCGGACATGACTGAAGCAACTTAGCAGCACGCACACAAAGCATCAAAATATAACAGGATATGTTCCAAAAATTAAGTGAATGTACATAGCCAGAAAAAACGTTTTTTAAGAGTAAAATTAAAGTTAAGTACAATGAGATTTCTAATTCCAGACAAGATGAAGTAAGCATAATTTACCCTATTTGTCTCATTAAGTATAGTTAAAAGTATGGTCATGACATACAATATAAACATAAGTGAAAGTGAAACTGAAAGTGAAGTCGCTCAGTCGTGTCCGACTGACCGCCTGCAACGCGGGCGATCTGGGTTCGATCCCTGGGTCGGGAAAAGCCCCTGGAGAAGGAAATGGCAACCCACTCCAGTATTCTTGCCTGGAGAATCCCATGGACGGAGGAGCCTGGTAGGCTACAGTCCACGGGGTTGCAAAGAGTCGGACACGACTGAGCGACTTCACTTTCATTTTCATGGAATATAAACATAAGGAGACTCTAAAAGATGGAGAGATGGTAGACTGGCTGAGAGCCTCAGAACCGGGGTAACGACACAGAGGAGAATTGCCTAGTTTTGTTTTTACTTTGTATATCTGGGACTGTGTTGTAGAAAACAATTCAGAAATGACAATGGCCACTGACAAAAAGAAAAACCCAAGAGAAGCTTACTTTTATCAAACAAACAAACAAAAAAAAAATTGGGATGAGGGTTGGTGGGAACCTAGCAAAATGAAAGGTTTTTAGATAAGAACTGCCTGACTTGAGCCAAACATCACATAAATGACTGCAATGCCACCACCACATCCATCAGCAACAGCTCAGTAAGGAGCTCAGACTTCTACTGCCCCATCCCTCTCTGCTGGAGAGGGCTCAGAGAAGACTGAATGGGAAAGACTGACATTAATGACTCCCTCCCCAACTTCTTCATCCTCATGATTACTAACAGAGATCTCTTAGCTTGAAGTTCCACTCCCATCTACCTTTAATGAGAGATCCCTCCCTGCTGGGGTGATGTCAGAGGAAGCTGAATGAAAAGCCAAGAATTTCACAACATATCAGCAATAATAGGTTGGAGGATATGTAGGTCAATAACAGGTCAATAACAGGATATGGAGGCCAATTGGGAAGCCCCTGTCCACAGCTAGGGCGGCATCAGCAGAGCTCTAGTACACTGCTGAACGTCTATCCCTTACCCAGAAGTAATTAAGTGCCCACCTCACCCTGATGAGGCTGAGTAGAGACCCTGAACTTCCACCTTCACCTAAAAGTTATGAGGTGGAGTCTCCTCTTTCACCACTGCTGTGATGTCAGAAAACGTCTGCTAAAAGAGATCGTATAAATAAGACCACAAGATAATACCTACCCAAAACGTCTGGAACACAGTTAAAAATCATTCGTAATACCAAGAATCTGGATAATCTAAACCTCAATTAGAGAAGACACACAACAGATGCCAGTACTGAAATGATACAGATTTTAAAAGTGCAATCATGAAATGCTTCAACAAGCAATTACAAACATGCTTAAAACAAATGAAAAAAGTCTCAGTAAAGAAACAGAAAATATAAAGAACAATCAAATGGAAATTTAAGAACTGAAAAATATAAAATCCAGAATAAAAAGCTTCCTGGATGGGCTCAACAAGAGAAAGGAGTGGACATAGGAAAGAATTAGTGAAGCTGAAGACAGAACAATACCTTACCCAGTTTGAATATCAAAGAGAAAACAAACAGAGAAAGAAAATGAGCAGATTCCTTGGGAATCTGAGGAGACTACAGTAAAAGATCCAGCATTCCTGCCACCGAGTCCCAGAAAGAGATCGGAAAGAGGGTGGAGCTGGAAAAAATATATGAAGAACTGACACCTGAAAATTCCCCAAATTTGGCAAGAACTGTAAACCTACAGTCAAGAAGTCAAGCAAACCCCAAACCAGATAAAATTCCCCAAAATCCATGCCAAGACACATTATAATCAAACTTTTGAAAACTACAGACAAAGAAAACTCTTAAAAGCAGGAGAGAAGCAACCTCATTTAAAGAAAAAAATGAATGATGGTTGATTTTCACCACAAAACATGAAGGCCAGAAGGAAGTGGCCCATTTTTCACATGCTGAAAGAAAAGAATTATCCACCCCAGAATTCTGTGTCCAACAAAAATATCCTTCAGAAATGCAGGAGAAATCAAGAAATTCTCAGACAAAAGACAACTAAGACAATTTATATCTATTCTAAAAGACTGGCTACAGATTTTCTAACTAGGAAAGAATTTTGGAACATCAAGAAGGAAGAACAGAAAGAATACAAATACGGATAAACAGACTTTCCTTTCCCCTCTTAAATTTTCTGAATTATGTTTGACAGCTGAAACACAAATTATAACATTGTCTGATGTGGATTTAAAAAGACTCACAATGGAATGATAATACCTTAAGCAACTGCATCTGCAAGCAATCAATTTACTCATTTTTAAGTACATCCTATTTCACTGAAAAGGCAGATGGCCAACATGACCTTGTTAAACATTCCCAGCTTTCATCTCAATACATCATCCCCTCATGTCTTTGCATTCAATAAACGCTGAATGAATGAGTGAATGAAAGAATGCTTTCTAAGACAAATTTCTCCACCTATATTTCTAACTGCACCCTCTTCTATATGATTCAGGTTCTATTAATTATACTATCTTTCTCATGATCTCAACAGATTCTGGCTCCTTCTCATAAGCCTTCAACTAAGTGCATCCTAAGAAACTCCCTCCTCACATAAAACTTTCTTCCTGAGGAGCCAATTAGCATTACCAAAACACTACAAAATTAATCCATAATTATTACCTCTAATTCTTATGTCCATTTCAATTCTGGCCTAAAACCATGTTTTCCTGTCCTGTCATTTTATTTGTACTGTGTTCTTGACAAGTATCCTCTAATTTATTAATTGCTAAATATAAAAATGACTCAATGGACATGAATTTGAGCAAACTCCAGGAGATAGTGGAGGACAGAGGAATCTGGCGTGCTGCAGTCCATGGGGTCACAAAGAGTCAGACATGGCTCAGCAACTGAACAACAAGTGTAACAGCCTGATTTTATCTTCCTTGCTGGCCACTTTTCCCCTCTTCTGGTCTCTGAGTTATTGACCCATTCAGCTTTTTCTTTATCAGTTACTCCTTTTAAAATCTCTTTCACTGACTTGCCCTTACTTTATCCCCATTAAATGCAAATATTCCTTAGGATAATGTCCTGGAACCTATTTACTACACCTTTTCCCATGACCTTATATAAAACCATAGCTCAAATACAATATATATGTTGGTGATCCCCAAGTTTCTGTTTTTCAACTAGTCCAGCAAAGTGACTAAGGTTCTATAGCAGTAGAGTGCATGCACATATTTGACCCTATATGTTTTATAAAATGTAGGTAAGACAATTGTTAAACCCCTAATTTCTCAAATCACTTTCAGTATTTTCAAATCATAATGTTGAGTTTTTAATTTAAGTAACCAAAGTCAATATGCTCCAAAAGCTTTCATCCCACTCTCAGGTAGAGCACCATCACAATGTTGCTGAATGATGTCACTTTTTATTTCAAAATGCTAACACATATCAGTTTCATGTGAAGGAAACATGAAATTTACCAAACAATAATAGTGCATAATCAGTTCCTGACTTGATTACACTTTGAAATGAACCCAAAATGACATGCTATACTGCAAGTGAAGGAAGGGTACCACAGACAACAAAAAGAAATCACAATGAATAAAATTAAGGACTATGTTATCCATCAATGTAAAATTTCTTCTTTATTTACAACTAGCATCAATAAGATGACAGTAATACTCAGTTTTATAACCCCCAAACGAACTGTTTTCTCCCGCCATCTATACCACTTGTGCAACAACTGTTTTAAAATGACTTAAAAGCAATGACTCTCCACTCTGGCCTTTCACACAGGTGTGAAGTATCGATTATCTCACATTCCCTTTGCATACACAAGTCCCAAACAACCAAGGAAGGCACTCTGCACATCTTTTGTCTGGCACATCCCTTCAATTAAAAAAAGGGCTATATGTATAGATGTAGATGGGCATGATGCCTGTAACCAGCAGGCACTCCAAGTAGCACCAAATTCTGATGGGGTTCAGGGAAGTACATGTGCTTTGACATCATTTCTAGAGATGGCTCCTGGAATAAAATCTGAGACTGTTCTAGCTCTAGGAAATGGTAGAAGATTTTTAAATTTATGTATTTTTCAATCCAACTGCCAGCAAAATCTCCTTTTTAATAAGCAGTAAGAGTTATGATAATGTTGCTGAAAACATTCACGCCCCAGAATACAAACATAACCTCTCAGCTATATGCTTCACTTTCTATCATACACAAGAAATCTGTTAAAAACGAAATGCTAGCTCCACGGGGTGGCACACGACTAAGACACAGGAAGGGCTACTCCTAGTACTAAAAATTATTCTGCCTTTTGTTTCCTCATTAAAAAATATATATATTTAGATTACAAAATTAAAACAAATAAAAGTAACACTGCATAATTTAGCTGTTGTTTTCTACCAAATTGCTTATAACTGTAACCATAAAATGATAATAATCTACCATATGTGCAGCTGCAAAACTAAGAAAAGCACTGGTCAGTGCTGCTGCGAAATGTGAACCTACTACTCCCCCTGGTGACTGTGCAACTGAATTGCAATAAAATAAAAAGTTTTTTATTTCTCCAAGAAAAGTGTCAAATGTTATATACTGTTGGTTCCGATGCTTGTTTTGAACACACAGATTTATTTCACCGCATTTTATGTATTTGAAAATAACTTAAGCACAAGGTGACTCTCACCCATGAGAAACGCTAGATGCAGGGAGAAAATGGCAGCCAACTAGAAATACACAAAAACACACCAACATGCCTCACGCCCCAAACATCTACCAGCCAAGGCAGTTAACCCAGCGTTATGGCCACACCCACCCACATCTAGTGTTAAAAGTTTCCATCCAATCTCAGCACTGTTCTTCGACCACTTGACCATACCTCAGAAGCTACAGTCCCTTTCAGTGTCCACTTTCACCAGCACTGGCTGCTCAGTCACACCTGACTGGTCGACTCTTTGTGGCCCCACGCACTGCAGCCCGCTAGGCTCCTCTGTCCATGGGGTTTTCCCAGCAAGAACACTGGAGTGAGTTGCTAAGCCCTCCTCTAGGGGATCTTCCACTAGCATACTTCAGGTATTTTCAAGGTAAAGTGCCATATTTATTGTAGTATTTATGCATTTTGGGCTTCCCTGGTGGCTCAAACGATAAAGAATCTGCCTGTAATGCAGGAGACCTGGGTTCAATCCCTGAATTGCGATGATCCCCTGGAGAAGGGAATGACTATCCACTCTAGTATTCTTACCTGGAGAATTCCACGGACAGAGGAGCCTAGCAGGCTGTAGTCCATAGAGTCACAAAGAGTCAGGTATGAATGAGTAACTAACAAAGAGACATATTTATGCATTTATTAACTATAAAAAAGGGTTGAACTGATGAACTTTTTGAGTGTTGTACCTCTAAATGTAGTTTTTTCCCATAAGTGTGGTTTTGGAGGTATGATTTTGCAGTGTGATTTTTAGGAACATGTATGTCTTTTAGCAGAACTGTATCATAAATAGTAAAACGCATGCCTCTACTATATTTGTGTATAGGACAAGAGTAATCATAAGTAATTATCTAAGTTTTGTAACTTAAAAACATGTTTTATGTATTTATTTTCATGGGAGTATTACTAACTTCTATTTCCTTTTAGAAAGGCTCTCTTCTCTGTTATAAACCATTATTAAGAAATCAGAAGGGGAAAATTTTATATACATATGTAACACAAAATTTATTATGCATACACACACACACACATTCTGCCATTTTTCCTATTCAAGCTATTAATCATACCAAATAATTTGTGCCACTGCTCTGCCTTGACAACCATATCTGGTATTTCAGCTGATACCACTGCACTGGAATCAACTGAGAGCTTTTAAGAAATGGAAAATCCCAAGACCCTCTCCAGATGTGGGTCAGTCTGCATTTTCTCAGGCCACACAGGTGACTGACACACGCTACCGTCTGAGAAGCAATGGTGTGAACCACTCTGACAAAGGCCCAGGCTCCACCTCCACCTATTCTGCACTTCTGTAGAGTTAAGAAAAACCACCTTCCTGCCACCAAAGTATAGGTCTTTTACAGTGAATTAACTGGAATGCTTATTTACAAAAAAAAAAAAAAACTGCTGCTATTTTGTTAGTCTTTCTAACTTTATTAGAACACAATCTGCTTGGATCACAATGGATAACAATAGAGAGAATGGCCACAAAAGATAAATAAGATAAAATATGACTAAATGTTAATTCCTAAAAAGGCAGGATGTTATATATACGTAAGTTTTTATATATAAAATATAAGACTGTTTTTTCATTGACGTGTGTAAAACAGCATGTGTGTACAATAAACACCCTAGCAACTCATGCTATATCGTATACCTGGGACATATATATTTTATTAGACAAACATTTAAAAAACGACAGAGAGTTAATGTTTCTTTCTCAATTGTATAAAAAAGCACTAAAGTGAGTGTCCTGGTTACAGTGACTTACAACCTGCAGAAGAAATGGTTTGATGATGGTGCCTTTATAAGATCCGCTATGATAGGGTTATTTATCACAGATTTCTACTGAAAACCAGTGTGTAACCTATTAATATATGTATATTGCCACATAATAAGTGCCAAGCACCCAGAAATTCTCTGGTAAAATGTTCCCTGTTCTCTCAGCTATCTCCACTGACATCTAAATAGGCACATATAGTATGCACTTGACACAGACTAGCCTGGCTGCTTCATGGGGACAAGGGGCTGCAAAGTGCTGAGCCTCCACTTTCTCTATTGTGTGTGTGTGTGTGCACACTTTTATTTTTTAACTAAAGTATGTGTGACATATTACACTGTATAAATTTAAGGTGTACAAAAAATGTTAATTTGATACCTTTACATATATTGTAATATGACTGCCTTATAGCGAGACTTAGCACCTCTATCATGTCAGATAACGATTATTTCTTCTTTGTGGTGAGAATAACTAAGATCTATTCTCTTGGCCAATTTAATAATTATAATACAGCTTTGTTATCTAAATTAATCACACCGTGCAATAAAGCTCTGGGACTTCTTTCTCTCACAGTCAGAAGTTTTCCTCTTTCTTTGATCTGTTTCTTACAAGTCCATAACAAAACCATAACAAACTAAAATGAAAATCCCAGCTAATCAACTATATGGTTCCAGATAACATAATGCATCAGATGGTCATATGCTACCTGGAATGGCAAAGATGGAGTTATCTGGGTATCTATTCACGAGTGGGCAGATGCCCTTTTCCTTAAAATATAAACTAAAAGGCTTATACCAAAAAAGCTCCAAATTTGCAGTTTTTAGTAAGGGACTTCAAGTCTGGATAAGTGGGAAAAGGGAACTGGAGAGCAGAATACAGGAAAATGCAGCAAGGAAGAAGATATGTATGCTCAGGCAGACAGACTGGCCAATAAAGTTTAAACATAAGCATAAATGCAAAAGTAAAACAAAAGTAAATTTCCTCCTAATTTACCAAGAGAACTATAATGTTTTGCTTTCCTCAGAAAGATAAGGGTACAAATTCTTCAACTGAAAAGCTGGAATTCCACATATAAGCAGTATTAAACATCAGAATCAGCAAGAGAGGAAAAACAAAAGAAATTATGCTAGGTAATAAAAGCACAACAGGTTAAGACAGAAAAGGGAGACTGTTTGGACCTAGAGATTTCATTTAGGGTGGATAATTACCATGTAAACTTTGGCAAACTTCTTCTAAAGGTCCAGATAGTATTTCATATTTTGTGAGCCATTACAGTGTAAAAGTAGCCACAGAGAATATGTAACCAAATAAGCATGGCTGTGTTCCAAATACGCTTAATAAACAAAAGCGGGTGTAGTCTAGATTTGACCTGCAGGCTGTAGTCTGCAAAGAGCTTAGCTGAGAACTAGAAAAACTATGGCTGCAAATTTCCTTGGATTTTAAGAGAAACTAACTTGGACTAATATTAAATAAAAGCACATAGTTATCACAGATTTACTTTATCATATTGCAATGACATTTCCCTAAGCTTCCATATTGTTACTTTCACTGATTTACTAAATAAAAAAAACAAACAAATTACCACTGGAAGTGACAGCCAGAGCAATCAGGTAAGAAAATGAAATATAGATGGTCCTCCATATCCACAGGTTCTATATATGAGAATAGAGGGTCAATTATACTGTCGTATATAAGGGACTTGAGCATTGATGTTATCTACAGGGATTCTGGAACTAATCCCCCATGGATAATGAGAGCTAACTGTAAAAGGCATCCAAATCAGAAAGGAAGAAGCAAAATTCTAAAGGTGTCACCAAAAAAATGTAAGAACTAACAAATAAGTTCAGTAAAGTTACAGGATACAAAATCAATATACAAAAACCTGTTGCATTTCTGCACAATACCAACAAACTATCAAAAAGAGAAATTAAGAAAAAATAACTGCATTTACTATAGCATGAAAAAAGAATAAAACACTTAGGAATATTTTTAATCAAAATGGTGAAAGGTCTGTATACTAAAAACTATAAGACACTGATGAAAGAAAATGAAGACACAAATAAATGGAAAGTATTCCATTTCACAGACTGAAACAATTAATATGGTTAAAATGTCCATACTGCCCCAAGCAAGCTGTAGATTCAGTGCAATCCCTATCAAACTTTCAATGGCATTTTGCACAGAAATAAAACAATCTTAAAATCTGTATGGAACCACAAAAGACCCCAAATAGCCAAAACAATCTTGAGAAAGATGAACAAAGTTAAAGGCATCGTGCTCCTTGATTTCAAACTATATTAGAAAGGTATCATAATCAAAAGAGTATGGTACTGGCATAAAACCAAACACACAGGGACTTAAGTGGTGGTCTAGTGGTTAAGAATCCACCTGCAAATGCAGGGGACATACAGTCAATTCCTGATCTGGGAACTAAGATCCCACATGCTATGGGGCAACTAAGACCATGTGCAACAACTACTGGTCCATGCTCTATAGAGTCTGTGCTTCTCAACAAAAGAAGCCACCACAATGAGAAGTCCACGTACCACCAACTAGAGAGTAGCCCCCAATCGTCCTAACTAGAAAGAGTTTGTGTGCAACAAAGACACAGTGCAGCCCCAAATAAATAAATATTAAAAAAAAAAAAAAAACAGACACACAGATCAATGGAACAGAATAGTGTCCAGAAATAAACTCATGAATATATGGTCAGTTAATTTATGATAGAGGAGCCAAGAATATACATGGGAAGAGGACAGTTTCTTCAATAAATGGTGTTGGGGACACTGGACAGCCACATACAAAAGAATCAAACTGAACCACTTATCTTACACTACACACAAAAACCAACTCAAAATGGATTAAAGACTTGACTATAAGACCTGAAACCATAAAATTCCTGGGAGAAAACACAGAGATAAGCTTCCTGACATTGGTCTTGGCAATGATGTTTTGGACCAAACACAAAACCAAAAAACTCAAGACTCTACCAGACTTAAAAACCTTCTGCACAGCAAAAGAAACCATCAACAAAATTAAAAGGCAACCTATGAGATAGGAGAAAATATCTGTGAACCACATACTCAATAATGGGTTAACATAAAAAAAAAACGAAAAAAAAAAACACAAGAACTCATACAATTCAATAACAACAACAAATACACAATTAAAAAATAGGCAAAGAGCCTAAATTAGTTCAGTTCAGTTCAGTCGCTCAGTCGTATCTGACTCTTTGCGACCCCATGAATCGCAGCACGCCAGGCCTCCCTGTCCATCATCAAATCCCAGAGTTTACTCAAACTCATGTCCATTGAGTCGGTGACACCAACCAGCCATCTAATTCTCTGTTGTCCCCTTCTCCTCCTGCCCCCAATCCCTCCCAGCATCAGGGTCTTTTCAAATAAGTCAACTCTTCGCATGAGGTGGCCGAAGTATTGGAGTTTCAGCTTCAGCATCAGTCCTTCCAGTGAATACCCAGGATTGATCTCCTTTAGGATGGACTGGTTGGATCTCCTTGCAGTCCAAGGGACTCTCAAGAGTCTTCTCCAACACCACAGTTCAAAAGCATCAATTTTTCAGCGCTCAGCTTTCTTCACAGTCCAGCTTTCACATCCATACATGACCACTGGAAAAACCACAGCCTTGACTAGATGGACCTTTGTTGGCAAAGTAATGTCTCTGCTTTTTAATATGCTATCTAGGTTGGTCATAACTTTCCTTCCAAGGAGTAAGCGTCTTTTAATTTCATGGCTGCAATTTCCGTTTGCAGTGATTTTGGAGCCCCCCAAAATAAAGTCTGACACTGCTTCCACTGTTTCCCCATCTATTTCCCATGAAGTGATGGTATCAGATGCCATGATGTTAGTTTTCTGAATGTTGAGCTTTAAGCCAACATTTTCACTCTCCTCTTTCACTTTCATCAAGCAGCTTTTTAGTTCCTCTTCACTTTCTGCCATAAGGGTGGTGTCACCTGCACATCTGAGGTTATTGATATTTCTCCCGGCAATCTTGATTTCAGCTTGTGCTTCTTCCAGCCCAGCGTTTCTTATGATGTACTCTGCATATAAGTTAAATAGGCAGGGTGACAATATATAGCCTTGACGTACTCCTTTTCCTATTTGGAACCAGTCTGTTGTTCCATGTTCAGTTCTAACTGTTGCTTCCTGACCTGCATACAGGTTTCCCAAGAGGTGGGTCAGGTGGTCTGGTATTCCCATCTCTTTCAGAATTTTCCACAGTTTGTTGTGATCCACACAGTCAAAGGCTTTGGCATAGTCAATAAAGCAGAAATAGATGTTTTTCTGGAACTCTCTTGCTTTTTCGATGATGCAGCGGATGTTGGCAATTTGATCTCTGGTTCCTCTGCCTCTTCTAAAATCAGCTTGAACATCTGGAAGTTCTCGGTTCACTTATTGCTGAAGCCTGGCTTAGAGAATTTTGAGCATTACTTTAGTAGCGTGTGAGATGAGTGCAATTGTGTGGTAGTTTGAGCATTCTTTGGCATTGTCTTTCTTTGGGATTGGAATGAAAACTGACCTTTTCCAGTCCTGTGGCTACTGCTGAGTTTTCCAAATTTGCTGGCATATTGAGTGCAGCAGTTTCACAGCATCATCTTTCAGGATTTGAAATAGCTCAACTGGAATTCCATCACCTCCACTAGCTTTGTTCATAATGATGCTTTCTAGAGCCTACCTGACTTCACATTGCAGGATGTCTGGCTCTAGATCACACCATCATGATTATCTGGGTCACGAAAATCTTTTTTGTACAGTCCTTCTGTGTATCCTTGCCACTTCTTCTTAATATCTTCTGCTTCTGTTAGGTACATAGCATTTCTGTCCTTTATCAAGCCCATCTTTCCATGAAATGTTCCCTTGATATCTCTAATTTTCTTGAAGAGATCTCTAGTCTTTCCCATTCTGTTGTTTTCCTCTATTTCTTTGCATTGATCGCTGAGAAAGGCTTTCTTATCTCTCCTTGCTATTCTTTGGAACTCTGCATTCAAATGGGAATATCTTTCCTTTTCTCCTTTGGTTTTTGCTTCTCTTCTTTTCACAGCTATTTGTAAGAGCCTAAACAGACCTTTTCAAAAGATATACAAATGGCCAACAAGTACACAAAGAGGTGCTCAACATCACTACTCATCATGGCAATGGAATGATCCCTTATTTGTGGGCAGAAACACAAATATCAGTGGCAGAGAAGGGTAATTATGGGACTCTAATAAAAAAAACTAGGGCTTCCCAGAGGGCGCTGGTGGTAAAGAACCCACTTGCTAATGCAGAAGACTTAAGAGATGGGGGTTCCATCCCTGGGTCAGGAAGATCCCCTGGAGGAGGGCATGGCAGCCCACTCCACTATTCTTGCCTAGAGAATCCCATGGATAAGGAGCCTAGCAAAGCTGGCAAAGAGTCAGACATGACTGAAGTGACTTAGCATGCCGGCAATCATAAAGCTGTATCAAACAAAATGACTTAAACACAGAGATTAGGAAAATCCCGCAAAGCTGGAAGAACAAAGAAGAGACTCTGTTTATCCATCACTTCATCTCCACTCTAGAAAATAAATAAAATTGGCCAAATTAAAGAAATCCTGCTTCGTTTTTCTTTCTTATTCTTGTACCCTCAATTTTTGACTGAGGTCCTGATGCTCTATACTGAAGTCTAGACATCTGTCCCTCTGAGGTCAAAAGACAAATGAAAAGGGCATTAAAATACCTAATGCAGACATAAAACATATATACTCGAGTGCTGAAAATCCAAGGGTGAACATACTTTGATCATTTTTATATACTGATTAAAAAGTAGAATCTGAAACCAGTTCCAATATCATTAACAGTTTTCATCTTCTAGTAATTCTGCAGGCAAAACTCACACAAGACAGAGCACCTCAGCTTTGTTCCTGTTTCTGATGTCAGAGCAAGTGCTTCAGAATATGCTGTGGGACTACTTTCCCACATTCACTGTTGAATTTAATTTCCCTTTCAGGGCTTTGAAAGTGAAAGTATCAGTAGCTCAATCGTGTCCCACTCTTTGTGATCCCAGACTGTAGTCCACCAGGCTCCTCCATCCATGGAATCCTCCAGGCAAGAATACTGGAGTGGGTTAACATTCTCTTCTCCAGGGTATCTCCCCGATCCAAGGATCAAACCCGAGTCTTCTGCATTGCAGGTGGATTCTTTACTGCCTGAGTCACCAGAAGTTAGGTAATTACAATAAATGTCAGTCATAGAAATACTTGAATAAAATTGCAAACTTTTTAATGAAAATCAAAAGATTATTATAAATGTTTATGGTCACTAAGGTATCTAATATGGTCCAGTTCATAAAGATAATAAGATTATAATCATAAGCTCATTTTCAATAAAACTTACTTTTGTTCATACTATATATATTTTCTCCTATGTTCCCCTGGTAAAATAAACTGATAGAACAGTTATATCGTGGATATAAAGTAGGGAAAGGGGACTTACTTTTAAATGCATATGGTTTAAATTTTTTATAACTGATTTTCTTAAATTATACATCACACTTTCTGTGTAATATAATATGCAAGGTAGAATTCTAAGGAGAAAAGCCATTCTTATAGAATATATAAAAGTGTGAGTAAACTGTTACATGTTAAAACTACAATTTAAAAGAATAAAATAGGTAGGCTGGGTAATCTTCAAAAATTTATATCATAGTATAGATTCCCTAAAGCAAAGAACAACAAAAACACTGCAAAACAGAAAATTATTTACTACTTTATTTCTGGTTTAAAACAAAATCTAGAGAATAAATAAATATTTCACAATTCTGAAAGTCAGAGAAAAACAAATCTTCAAACGTGTCATCAGGCTAAGCTACCTCAAGAGTGAAGCCAACCAGAATCAGAGGTCCTCTTAACACTTGCAGAGGAAAAGGTCAAGATGTCTTGAACTGTCTTTATAAATCCAAGTCCTAGATTTGTTTTTTCTTTTCTTCTTCTTCTTTTTTTTTTTTTTTTTTTGCTTTTTCACTGGATTCATGTTGGAAAGAAAAATCCATGTGACAGTATTTACAATCAATGGGGAAATACACATAATGGCATAAACATAAAGGCATGAGATAGCAAAACTGATAACTCTGGTGAAGTGTAGGGTCCCAACTTTGGAAAGAAGTTTTTTTTTTTTACTTTAATACTAGCAATTATTGTGAGTTGCTACGGAACTATTATAACATTGAAACTCTACCATAATATTCAGATTCATTTTGAATGGCATCTTTTTTATTCATCCTATATTTAAAATAGGAGAACTAAAGAAAAATTGATTTGCCATTGCTTTGATCTGATGTAATAATCTGTGGAACACTAATTATAAAAGTGGATTCCATATCTACAGGCAGAGTACAATAGGCGGTCTACTCTTTTAACACCACAGACTCAAAGTATCTTGGCGCACAGCTCACCTCATCACACAGCATACTTCGTAACATCTCTTTGTGGGACTCACCTTGCCTGTTAAAAATAAGCTCCCATCCATTCATTTCAGCATTGCTACTACTATTTTAAAACCTACTACTATTAGATTCAAAGTTAGAAAAGGCAATTCTATATATGAAGTATTTTTTCTTAGAACTATTTAACTCCTGTACAAAAGATGTTATCATGATTATAAGCGAGGTCCACTCTGCTTAGAATGCAGGAAGTTTCAAGAGAATGTTGCTCCCACACTAACAGTGAGAAAGAGCCAGGGAATCTGTAGAACTATTTTGGGCCCATCAGAGTTCAGGTCACAAGATAATCAGGTGAAGTGAATTCCAAAGGGTGACAAGCCTCTTTAAGGAGAGACAGGACACAGAACTCAAAGGAAGTGGTGGTCATTATGAAAGGCAGATAAAGAACACCTGAAAAATTAAATGAGATGGATGAAACTGGAGCCCATTATACAGAGTGAAGTAAGCCAGAAAGATAAACACCAATACAATATACTAACGCATATATATGGAATTTAAAAAGATGGTAACGATAACCCTATATGCAGGACAGAAAAAGAGACACAGATGTACACAACAGACTTTTAAACTCTGTGGGAGAAGGTGAGGGTGGGATGATCTGAGAGAATAGCATTGAAACATGTATATTATCAAGTGTGAAACAGATCACCAGCCCAGGCTGGATGCATGAGACAAGTGCTCAGGGCTGGTGCACTGGGAAGACCCAGAGGGATGGGATGGGGAGGGAGGTGGGACTGGGGATCAGGATGGGGAACACATGTAAATCCATGGCTGATTCATGTCAATGTATGGCAAAAACCACCACAATACTGTAAAGTAATTAGCCTCCAACTAATAAAAATAAATGAAAAAGAAAAAAAAAAAGAACACCTGAAAAATTAAAATAAAAATTTAATAAAGGTGGTGTGTGCATGCTCAGTCACTTCAGTTACGTCAGACTCTTGGTGACCTTATGGCCTGTTGCCCACCAGGCTTCTCTGTCCCTGGGATTCTCCTGGCAAGAATAGTGGAGGGGCTTGCCATTTCCTCCTCCAGGGGATCTTCCCAACCCAGGGATCAAACCCACATCTCCTGCGTCTCCTGCATTGCAGGCAGATTCTTTATTGCTGAGCCACTGGGGAAGCTCCAGTAAAGGCTGAGTGTGGGCTGATGTGACAGCTTACACATCCCTGGGAGCACCAGTCACAGAAGAGTATGTACTCACTCACCAGATCTTTCACACAGGCGTCTATCAGGGTCTCATAAGACATAATAATGAAGCAAGACACCTAAGAGAGTCCCCACTAGTGATGCATATGTACAAACTGCCCTCTTTCTGGACCACGGTCTTATACAAAGCAAATGCTAGAAGCTTCCAGGAGGTCAGGAAACACTCCTGCCCTACCTATACCCAGAGACCAGGAACATCAGGAAAACTGTGCCAGTACCCCAGAACCCACAATAAGTACACAGTAGCAGAAGCCCACCGCTGGAGAAATTTCAAGTCCAGTAATAATAAGACACAAATCCAACTCAACAACTGACTGGAATGACTCAAAGTGGATACCAACTGCCTGCCTGACAGAGGAGAGAGGTGCCATTTCTGAGCATAAATACTGTTTACCTCAGTCTCCAGTGTTCTTTAACACACAATGTCAGGCATTAAATAAAAGATAAAAAAAATTTCTCTGATGGCTTTATTAGCAGCCTGTATACAGCACAGGAAACAGTCAACTTGGAAGTAAGGTAGCAGAAGTTATCCAAAAGGAAATACAAAGAAGATAAAAAGGACAGAACATTCCAGGTCTGTGGTATCATATCAAACAATGGAAATCCCAAAAAGAGAAAAGAGAAGGAGATGGAAGGAATGTCTGAAGAGATCATGAATGGTCAGGAACTTTGCAAAATGAATGAAACACAACAAACCACAAGGGCTTCTCTGATGGCTCAGCGGTAAAGAATCTGCCTGCAATGCAGGAGACACAGGAAACACAGGTTTAATCTCTGGGTCAGGAAGATACTCTGGAGTATGAAATTGCAACCCACTCCAGTATTCGTACCTGGAAAATTCCAGGGACAGAGGAACCTGGTGGGCTACAGTTCATGGGTTCACAAAGAGTCGGACATGGCTGAGGATGCATGCATAGGTCACAGGCATGCTGCTGCTAAGTCACTTCAGTCGTGTCTGACTCTGTGTGACCCCATAGACAGCAGCCCACCAGGCTCCCCCGTCCCTGGGGTTCTCCAGGCAAGAACACTGGAGTGGGCTGCCATTTCCTTCTCCAACGCATAAAAGTGAAAAGTGAAAGTGAAGTCGCTCAGTCATGTCTGACTCTTCGCGACCCCATGGACTGCAGCCTACCAGGCTCCTCCATCCATGGGATTCTCCAGGCAAGAGTACTGGAGTGGGGTGCCATTGCCTTCTCCGAGGTCATAGGCATAACCACACACAAAATATGCTCAAACAACTCCAAGCAGGATAAACATACACAGATACACATGCACACAAACACATACACACACAGACACACACACACACACCCCTTTCTACACATATCATAGTCAAATTGCTAAAAATCAAAGCCAAAGGAAAATTTTGAAGACAGCAGGAAAAAAATCATTTTAAAGTATTTTAAAAAGCATATCATGGCAGTTATATTCCACACGGTGGCTTGACAGTTACAAGTAATAAAACAACAGGAATAACTAACACTTACTGAGTACTTATTACATGTCAGACACTGTTCTAAATTTAATACCCCTTTAATACCTTAAATTAATACTGAAGATATTAAATGAGGTACATTTAACACTTTATTTTACAGATTAAGAAACTGAGATACAAAGAAGTTAAATAAATTCCTCAGGATCGCACAGTTAAAATCTGTGGCATCAGGGTTTGGGTCCCAGCAGTATGGCACCAGGGTCCATACTCTTAATCACTCCATCATTCTGTTTTGGTCAAGACCTTTATCTCCATCCCATGATGGTACTATAAACAACCATAATTAATACATCATGAGTACCACTACCATATATATCTTGCCCCATCTGTGCTCCTAAAAGCAACACTAATGGAAGGAAGAAGAGTAACTTCTTCTATCATACTGGGGTTGGCCATGAATGTTAGCCTAGTTTATACAATTCCTCCTGAATTAGGTAAATACTTCTGGGCAAGAAGCAATCTGGACTTTAAATGTACTGCATGAACTGTTGGTGCTGAACCGTACCTACTTGTCCCTACAAGGGCACTCCCTTTAGAGACTAGTTCTCTCCTTTAAAGGGCAATGAACATAATAGTATCAAGGGGAAAGTTATTACTATTTCTAAATTGTCTCTGCTCACAGCAGGCAGTCTTCAGGCAGCAATTCTGCCACAGCATTATGATCAATTTATTTTTAATAAGCTTTATTTTAGAATAATCTTAGATTTGCCAAAAGTTACTAGAGTTCCCCAATATCTCTCATCCAGTTTTCCTTATTGTTAATATCTTATATCACTGTAGTGTATTTGGCACACCTAAGAATTCAACACTGTTACATTACTATTAACTAAACTCCTGAGTTTAATCAAATTTCACTAATTTTTCCATTCATGTCCTTCTTCTATTCCACAGTCCTATTCAGGGTACATTGAGTTATCTCCTGAATTTTCTGTAGTTTGTAACAGTTCCCTTGTTTTCTGTGACTTTGAATATTTTGAGGAACAATGGCCAGCTTCCAGTTTGAGCTTGTTGGACGCTTTTCTCATTGCTGCAATGGGATGATGGACTCTGGAAAAGCATAGCACAGAGGCAGCAGGCGCCAGTCTCACCCCACCCCAGCAGGGCTATCTGAGAGCCGCAAGACTGCTGGTGTGAGCCTCCATCGCTTGGTTAAGGTAGTGCTTGCTGTTTCTTCACTGCGAGGTTACTTTTCCCTTTCATCCCCTATTCTCTGAAATGCAAATAAATGAGAGTATCTTAGGAGCAGAGGATGGAAATTAAGCTCCACCTTTTGAAAGAAGGAGTAACTACATTTATTATTTGAAATCCTTCTGTAAGAAAGCATTGTCTCTTCTCCCCCATTTGATGAATTTATATTTACATTATTATTTAATATGGGGTAAAATGATTAGACAAAGTACATGTTTTTAGCTGAGATTTCACTCTCTTAATGTCAAGGAACAAGTTCCTAGTTCACTTTTCAGTGAAAAGAAAAGAAACAAATTTAAAGTGTCACAGCTGAGTAATAATTTTGCCCAGCATCTGTATAACATTAACCGTAGGAAAGAAGAAAAGATCATCCAAGGGATGCGCTGAATGAAGGAATACAGAACAGGACTTAGTATGTTCATCACTGTACAACCACAGTGCGTCCATCTGCCTTCTTCCCTCTGTCCCCCTTCCTCTCTTCTCCTTCAGCATAGAGGGTGAGCAGGGTGGAAAGAAGAAAAGCAAGCGAGTGAAACTGGTGTTCCTCTTTCCTATTAACAATGCAAAGACACTGCGTACGGTTGTCTACTAGATCTGCCAGAATTTACATCTCTAGAGGCCAAAGAAGTCATGATAACCAGATATGCTAAAATAAGAATTTCAATTATTCTTGATCAGATTATAATAATTTCTCAGATAATCTATCCTTCTATCCAATCAGTTAGACCCCAGAAAACAGAATGTCTTGGAACAAGGAGCTCACCTCATGGTAAAATGAATGTGAAAATGCCTAGGAAACTCCACACCCAGAAGACCTGCCCTCAAAAGCTACAAAGGATGAGGGTTTCAGAGAACAACTAAAACAAGAGAAAAGGGGGTTCAGAAAACTATTAAAAGGAGAAGAAATCAAAGGGATGAAGAAACAGAAGGAGAAGGAAAACCAGATAACCTTCACAACTATTTCAAAGAAATCATATGTAAGAAATGTGTTGTCAATTTTTTTTTTTAAGCAGGCTAAATTGTAACTACTGCAACTAGTATGAACATATCTAAGGAAGAGTGATCTGTTTGTACAGTACAGAAACAGCTTCAAACCTTTTTAGTGTCTAGATTTGCCCAGGAAAAAGGTATCAATCAAATGGTCTGCTAATCACAAATATTCTATTTCTTTTCCTTGCTCAGCCCAGGCCTACTCTTTCCTGGCTCATAACTCCACTGTTCATACAGTTCTAACTGGCCCTCTAGAATTTCTAACATTCTATCATCATATGTCTTTATGTCTTCTGGCTTCACCTAAAATCCTCCCTCCCATCTTCTTAACCTTCAATTAAACATAGGTTTCACCTAAAAGTAACCACAATTCTGTAAACTTAAAAGAAAGTTAATTTTAGGGTTTATAAGATACTTTTTCTCTTATTCTCTCACTTGACCTTCATAATAGTTAAAACACCATAGTGTATTATCATCTTACAGATGAAGTAAGGGGAACTTACTACGTGGCTGAAGTTACCATAGCTGTTCTGTTACTCCTAAGACCTTTACAAATTTACCTCAAATGAAGATCTGAATTCACATGGTAGTTCAGGGTATTATAATTTCTAACAATACAGGAATGAATATGAAAATGCCTAGGAAACTCTACACGTATTTCTCCTTCAACAAATTCAATATATATTTTATGGTTCTCCTACATGACTTCTCTGTACAAGTAATTCTTTTGAAATGCTATCTTCCTTCAGCTTCTTCTGACACACTCTTTATTAAGACTATTCCTTTGTCTCTAGCTATTCCTTCTCATTCTCATTCTAAGGTCCTATCTTTTTACAGCTAATAAGAGTTAGGGTCTGACTGTGACTTTTACCTCTCTTCATGTTATATGTTCTTCCTGGGCAATCTCACCCAAAGTCTAAGCTTCAATTATATTCTGACTCCCAGAAGCACATGTCTGGTCCTAAATTATATTCCCAACTCCAGACTCTTTTTTTAATTAGCTTGAACTTATATTCAAAATTAGTGTGGCTAAAATTAAAGTCATAATCTTTCTATGTTTTTAAAACTTGCTTTTTCCCATGTATCTCCTATCCAATCTACCTATCCCATTTATCTACCCATGCCTAATTCAGAAATCAGAGTCACTCAGATTCTGTTGGCTCTGCAACAAATCATCATCCCTACTCTACCTCTAAATAGCTATCAAGTCTGTTTCCTTCTGTCTCTCCTCATCACCTCTGATGTAGCTCAGATTTTAGCATCTCTCCCACCTGAACTCCTGCTCTACTACACAGTAAGCTTCTGAACACTAATTTCACCCTTTAATCTATCTTTTGTCTTGCTGCTGAAAAGATTCTTTCACAACACCAAGCAGATCAGTTTACCAGGCCCTACCCTCAATTATCAAAACCGAACACTGAGAGCACTCTCCTGCCCCCAAGCTGATATCCCACAGGGTAAGTCCAAAGGCCTTTGCAACTCAAGACCCTCAGTGATCTGAACTAAGGTTATCCTTCCAGCATCATTTCCTTCCACTTTGCTTTACAACTTCCACTTTACCGCTGCAACCCGTACTTTCAGTAAATCAAACTCCTGAAGTTTCTTAAACACATAATGACAGTGCTATCCAACAGAACTTTCTGTGATGATGTGCATGTTCTGTAGTCATCCTATACATACTGCTGGTCACATGTGGGTAATTGGCAATTTAAAATACAACATGGTGACTAAGGTACTGAGTTTTTTATTTTATTCAATTATAATTAATTTAAATTTACATTGTCACATGTAGCTAGTGGCTTCCATTTTACAGAGGGCGACTCTTTATGTTCTCTGTATCTCTGTATCTTGGGATATGTCCCTCTGTCCAGAATACTCCTTTATCTTTCTTTAGCCCTTTACTTGCTGGCATGGTAATTTTCTATTCATCTTTCAAGTCTCAATGCAATGACTTTTTTTATACTAAGTCTTCTTTGTCTCATCAACTCTTGCAACCCTCCTTCCCAAAAGAAGTACCATTTATCATATTGTGCATATTATGGTCATTCTTTCAAGAAATATTTACTCAGTATCTGTTATGTGTTAAATACTGTGCAAGGCACTGAGGAACAGAAAAAGTAAACATTTTATAGAAAAAGTTTAAGAACATTTAAACATTTAATAAGAAAATCACTGTTCACTAGGATAAACAACTGCAAGCTGATTAACAAGTGCTATACTGCAAGTATCCACCAATACTAGTCTCTGAACAATGCCACACTTGTTTACATCTCGATGCTTTTTCACGTGCTTTTCCTTTTGTCTAACATTCTCTCTTTTGCCTTCTCTACTAGATAAAGTCTTTTGTGCTTTAAGATCCAAGTCAAGAGTCAATTCCTCTGATAAGTCTTCATTAATCCCTAGTGAGCCTCTTCTCCGCTCTGTGAAGTCCCACCAGAGGGACTAAAAACAAGGGATACTGGCTCGCAATTTACTTTTCTTGTATTATCTTTACTGAACCTGGGTCTCCTGCATTGACAGGAGGGTTCTTTACCACTAGCGCCACTGTGTGTATGTATGTGTATGTGTTATGAAGGGCTTCCCTGATGGCTCAGATGGTAAAGAAGCTGTCTGCAATGCAGGAGACATAAGAGACATGGGTTTGATCCCTGGGTCAGGAAGATCCTCTGGAGGAGGGCATGGCAACCCACTCTAGGATTCTTGTCTGGAGAATCCCATGGACAGAGGAGCCTGGCGGGCTACAGTCCATGGAGTTGCAAAGAGTCAGAAATCACTGAAGCCACCTAGCACACACACAAGCATATATATACAACTCTGACTTTTCACCTGAGTCTTATAGGCAAATTTCCATTTACTATTTTGGTAAATGGACATATTCCAAAAGACCTACATGCAAGCCAACTGAACACATTCACAACGTATTTAACTTATCCAAAAATACCTGAGCCATCTCCTGGGTCCCTGTCTCTTTAGGGGACCAATACCTACAGGAGAAAAAAAAAATGTTTTAAACATTTTGAAACCAAGTACCATAAATGTTAAACATGGTTCACTCTTACTCAAAACACTACAGTCACCTATCATTATTTTAATCTTGCACCACTTCTCCTCTTAAATCAAACTAAACTTAAGAATCATAACAAGACCACTTAAAAAATTTGGTTATATATACTCAGAAGAGTTTTAAACCAAAAAGACATTAATATCTTTCAGCGAGTTTCACAGAGCAAAACCAAAATTACTCAAAAGTTTCTAATACATTACTTTTATTCTGTCTTATCCCATTATTCACAATGCCTATATAAATATAAAATTAAATGCAACAAATGATACCAAAATACCAGGAGGAAAAAAAAAACAACATATGGATGATATAATAGTGTCCTGCTCCCAAAAATGTATTTGTTGCATTGAACTGTGAAAGTTCCATACAAATATGAAGGTAAAGAATCATAAATGAACTTAAAATGATGATCAGGAGTTCTACTTCCAACTTCCAGGCTGTTTCTAATCTTAAGTGGAAAAGTATAAAGTCTTCCCACTTAAGTATGAGTGCCAATTTTTCATTAATACCCTAGAAGAGGTTAACGAAATTCTGTTTATAGTTGGCAGAGGCATTTATAGGACAGGGATGTTGAATTCTGTCATATTTTTTCTCTACCTATTGAGATAATCATATAATCATATTATATGATGTGATAATGAGATAATGAGATATGATATGATATGATAATGAGATAATCATATAGTTGTTTTGTTTTGGTTAATATGGTGAATTACAGTGACTGATTTTGGAATCTTAAATAAATCTTGCATTCTAGAAAAACATTGGTCATGATAATTACATATATTCTATATTATTCGATTTAATCTGCAAATATTCTGTTGAGAATTATTGCATCTATGTTAATAACAAGGAATACTGGCTTGAAATTTACTTTTCTTGTAGTATCTTCATCAGGCTTTCCTGTCAGGATAATGTAAGTAATAATTTGGGAGCTTCTAGAAAAAATTTCAGAAAAAGCTTGTGTAGGAACATGTACAGGCTTAATTTGCTCAAATCTTGTACACTTCCAGAAGTGTCTGATTTTGTGACTGGCTCTTGGGAACTGAACTCTTAGAATGTTCTAAAAAAGTTGTTTTGCACATTTGGAGCCTTGAACTGCACTGTACCAATTTGATTTGTCTAGACAGTTGGTGCAAACAACATGGTTTATAGTGAATACTTACTTTCAGTAACTACAGTGATCCCAGTAAAAACCCTAGATTATTAGAATCAAGCAAGATTCCCTGGTAGATAATACTTATACATACTGCTTTTGCTTTTGTATAGTTTGCTGTTTTTAAAAAATGTAGGTGTGAGTATGACTTCCGGGTCCTGTGGATCCATCTAGCAAATCACTAAACCTGGGGGTGATCTTGGGGACACCCAACACAGTGTGATACTGGGGGCCGTCAATAGACACTAGCAGTGGTTTTTCCTTACAAACTTGGCATTGTTCACCAGTGAAGCCATTTGGGCTTGAAATTTTCTTTATGGGAAGTTTTTTCTCCCTTAGTTAATAGACTTTATCTTTTAGAGAAATTTTAAAGTTTATAGAAAAATTGAGCAGAAAGTTCAGAGAGCTCTTCTACAGAGCCTCCCTTTCAAGTTTCCCCTATTAACGTAGTATTAACAGGTTGCATTAGTGTGGTACATTGCTACATCTACAAACAAATCTTAACACATTATTTCTAACTAAGATTAATAGTTTACATTAGAGTTCACTCTTTGTGTTGTACAGTTCTATGGGACTTAACAAATGCATAACATCATCTATCCACCATTTATTCATCATACAGAAGAGTTTCACTGCCCTAAAAATCCCCTATGCTCCATCTATTCATCCTTCCCTCCTTCTCAAAGCCAAGTCCCTGGAAATTATTGATATTTTTACTGTCTCTACAGTTGTGTATTTTCCAGATGCATATATTTGGAATCACACAGTATGTAACCTTTTCAGATTGATTTCTATCACTGGGCAATACGTATGTAAAGTTTTTCCATGTCTTTTTAAGGCCTGATAGCGCATTTCTTTTATCAATGAGTGATGTTCCACTGCATGAACATGCCACAATTTGTTTAGCTATCTGCCCAATGAACAACCTTTGGTTGCGTTCAAGTGTTGGGAATTGGTTTCTGTGTGGATATAGGCTTTCAATTCATTCAAGTAAATAGCAAGGATATGATTGTTGAACCACATTTTAACACTATGCTTAGCTTTCTAAGAAACTGCCAAACTATATTCCAAAGAGGCTGTACCATATTGCATTCCTACCAGCAACAGTTCTTGTTGCTCCACATCCTCATTGGCACTTGGTACTATCAGTGTTTTAGATTTTAACCATTTTAATAGGTGTGTAATAGTATTTGTTTATGTTTACACTTGCAATTACCTAATGACATAAAATATTGAGCATCTTTCCATATATGCTTATTTACCACCACTGTATCTTCTTTGGTGAGGTGCTGGTTTGTATCTTTTGCCAATATTTAAAGTTGAGTCCTTAGTTTTCTTCAGTTCAGGTGCTCAGTCGTGTCCGACTCTTTGCGACCCCATGAATGGCAGCATGCCTGGCCTGCCTGTCCATCACCAAATCCCAGAGTTTACCCAAATTCATGTCCATTGAGTCGGTGATGCCATCCAACCATCTTATCCTCTGTCGTCCCCTTTGCCTCCTGCCCCCAATCCCTCCCAGCATCAGGGTCTTTTCAAATAAGTCACCTCTTCGCATCAGGTGGCCAAAGTACTGGAGTTTCAGCTTCAGCATCAGTCCGTCCAATGAACACCCAGGACTGATCTCCTTCAGGATGCATTGGTTGGATCTCCTTGCAGTCCAAGGCACTCTCAAGAGTCTTCTCCAACACCACAGTTCAAATGCATCAATTCTTCAGTGCTCAGCTTTCTTTATATCCATATATGACCACTGGAAAAACCATAGCCTTGACTAGACGGACCTTTGTTGGCAAAGTAACGTCTCTGCTTTTTAATATGCTGTCTAGGTTGGTCATAACTTTCCTTCCAAGGAGTAACCGTCTTTTAATTTCATGGCTGCAATCACCATCTGCAGTGATTTTGGAGCCCCAAAAAATAAAGTCAGTCACTGTTCCAACTATTTCCCCATCTATTTCCCATGAAGTGATGGGACTGGATGCCATGATCTTAGTTTTCTGAATGTTGCGTTTTAAGAGTTCTTTATACATTCTGGGTTTAAGTCCTTTATCAGGCCCTTTCATTCTCTTAACAGTGTCTTTTACGGAGAAGTTTTAAATTTTAATAAAGTCCCAGTTAATGATTTTCCTTTAATGAATTATGCTTTTGGTGTTATATCTTAAAACTTGCCATGCAACCAAAGATTACATAGATTTTCTCCTATCTTCTAGAAGTTTTGCTGTTTTGCATTTTATATTTAGGTGTATGACCCATTATTTTTATAAAAGATAAAAAGTTTATGTCTAGATTCATTTCTTTGCATGTGGCTGTCCAGTACCATTTATTGCAAAGACTATCTTTTCTCCACTGAACTGTCTTTGTTCCTTTGTCAAACATCAGATCACCATATTTGTGTGAACCTATTTCTAGGCATTCTCATTAGTTTCGCTGATCTATTTATCTATTGCCAATGCTACAATCTCTTGATTACAATAATTTTATAGTTAGTTAAGTCTTGAATTTGGATAGCATCAGTCTTACAACTTATTCTTCTTCAATAACATGTTTGCTCTTCTGGGTCTTTCACCTTGCATAAACCTTAAAATTAGTTTGTAAACACACAAAAAATAACCTGCTCGGTTTTTAACTGAGATTGCATTGACTCTATAGACCAAACTGGGGAGAACCAATTTCTCCAAAATATTGTCTTCATAGCTGAACACAGAACCTCTGTTTTTTAAGTTCTCCTTTGCTTGTGCTCATCAGAATTTCACGGTTTTCTTCACTTAGATCTTGTATGTATTTTGTTAGACTTATATCTAGGAATGCATTTCTTTCTATTTCTCTTTTTCTCTAGTCATGAACATATTGATTATTGTTACTGTTGTTGTTCAGTCGCTTAGTCATTTCCAACTCTGTGACCCCATGGACTGCAGCATGCCAGGCTTCCCTGTCATGCAGCATCTCCCAGAGCATGCTCGAATTCATGTCCATTGAATCAGAAATGACATCCTAAAGGAAATCAGTCCAACCATCTTGTCCTCTGTCACCCCCTTCTCTTGCCTTCAATCTTTCCCAGAATCAGGGTCGGTTCTAATGAGTGAGTTCTTCACATCTGGTGGCCAAAGTATGAGAGTTTCAGCTTCAGCATCAGTCCTTCCAATGAACATTCAGGACTGATTTCCTTTACAATTGACTGGTTTGATCTCCTTACAGTCCAAGGGACTATCAAGGGTCTTCTCCAACATCACAGTTCAAAAGCATCAATTCTTTGGCGCTCAACCTTTTTTATGGTCCAACTCTCACATCCACACATGACTACTGGAAAAACCATAGCTTTGACTAATCGGACCTTTGCTGGCAAAACAATATCTCTGCTTTTTAATATGCTATCTAGGTTTGGTACAGCTTGTCTTTCAAGGATCAAATGTCTTTTAATTTCATGGCTGCAGTCATCATCTGGAGTATGATTTTGGAGCTCAAGAAAATAAAGTCTCTCACTATTTCCACTGTTTCCCCATCTATTTGCCATGAAGTGATGGGACTCGATGCCAGGATCTTCATGTTTTTGAACGTTGAGTTTTAAGCCAGCTTTTTCACTCTACTCTTTCACCTTCATCAAGAGGCTCTTTAGTTCCTCTTCGCTTTCTGTCGTAAGGGTGGTGTTATCTGCATATCTGAGGTTATTGATATTTCTCCCAGCAATCTTGATTCTGGCGTGTGCTTCATCCAACCTGGCACTTCCATGATGTACTCTGCATCGACAAAGGTCCATATAGTCAAGGCTATGGGTTTTCCAGTAGTCATATATGGATGTGAGAGTTGTACTGTGAAGAAAGCTGAGTGCCGATGAATTGATGCTTTTGAACTGTGGTGTTGGAGAAGACTCTTGAGAACCCCTTGGACTGCAAGGAGATCAAACCAGTCAATCCTAAAGGAAATCAGTCCTGAATATTCATTGGAAGGACAGCTGATGAAGCTGAAACTTCAATACTCTGGCCACCTGATAGGAAGAACTGACTCCTTGGAAAAGACCCTGATGTTGGGAAAGATTGAGGGCAGGAGGAGAAGGGGACGACAGAGGATGAGATGGCTGGAATGGCATCACCGACTCGATGGACATGAGTTTGAGCAAGCTCCAGGAATTGGTGGACAGGGAAGCCTGGCAAGCTACAGTCCACGGGGTCACAAAGAGTCAGAATGAGCGACTGAACTGACCTGACTCGACACAGAAGTTAAATAAACAGGGTGACAACATACAGTCTTGATATACTCCTTCCCCAATTTGGAACCAGTCTGTTGTTCCATGTCTGATTCTAACTGTTGCATCCTGATTTGCATAAAGATTTCTCAGGAGGCAGGTAAAGTGGTCTGGTATTTCCATCTCTCTAAGAATTTTCCACAGTTTGTTGTGATCCACATGATCAAAGGCTTTATCATATATGAAGCAGATTTTTTTCTAGAATTCTCTTGCCTTTTCAAATGATTTTAATTGCTAATTCAATTTTCTAATTCAATTCTCATTGCTGGTATATAGAAAGCAATGGACTTTCACATAGTAACCTTGTGTCGTATAACCTTGCTATTAGATTACAGGAATCTGGAGGTAGATTCTTCAGAATTTTCTACAGGGACATTCATGTCATTTTTGAACAAAGACAGCTTTTTATGTCTTCTTTCCTAATATGTATACATTTTCTTTTCTTGTCTGATTGAACTAATAAGACTTCAAGACTTTAAAACTCTGTAAGAGTTTTAAACTACAAGTTCATTTCTAAAAATATTATAGATATAGAGCTTGGTGGAATTCCTACCTGTGAAGTCAGCTGGTCCTGGACTTTTGTTTGTTGGCAGTATTTAAATTATGGTTCAATATCAGTACCTGCAACTGGTTTGCTCATATTTTCTATTTCTTCCTGGTTCAGTCTTGGGAGACTGTACCATTTTAAGAATTTATCCATTTTGCGGGAAACCTGGGTTCATTCTCTAGGTTGGGAATATCCCCTGGAAAAGTGAAAGACTACCTACTCCAGTATTCTGGCCTGGAGAATTTCATTGACTGTACAGTCCATGCGGTCACACAGAGTAGGACACGACTGAGCAACTTTCGCTTTCACTTCACTTTCTAGGCTATCCATTTTAGAAGTAACAACTAGAACTGGACATGGAACAACAGACTGGTTCAAAATAGGGAAAGGAATACAACAAGGCTTATATTGTCACTCTGCTTATTTAACTTACATGCAGAGTGCATCATGCAAAATGCTGTGCTGGTAAATCACAAGCTGAAATCAAGATTGCAAAAAGAAATATCAACAACCTCAGGTATACAGATGCATGCATGCATGCTAAGTCTCTCCAGTCTTCTCTGACTCTTACTTTGTGACCCTATGGACTATAGCCCACCAGGCTTCTCTGTCCATGGGATTCTCCAGGCAAGAATACTAGAGTGGGTTGCTATGCCTTCCTTCAGGTGATCTTCCCAACCCAGGGACTGAACTTGCATCTCTTATATCTATTTACATTGGCAGGTGGGTTCTTTACCACTAGCACCACCTGGGAAGCGCCAGATATGCAGATGATACCACTCTAATGTCAGAAAGTGAAGAGGAACTAAAGAACCCCTCAGTGAAGGTGAAAGAGGAGAGTGAATAAGCTGTCTTAAAACTTAACATTCAAAAAACTAAGATCACGGGATCCAGTCCCACCACAACATGGCAAACAGAATGGAGGGAAAGTGGAAGCTGTGACAGATTTTATTTTCTTGGCCTCCAAAATCACTGTGGACAGTGACTGCAGCCATGAGATTAAAAGACATTAGCTCCTTGGAAGGAAAGGTATGACAAACCTAAACAGCATGTTAAAAAGCAGAGACATCATTTTGCCAACAAATGTCTGGTTTTTCCATAATCAAAGCTATGGTTTTTCCAGTAGTCATGTCCGGATGTGAGAGCTGGACCATAAAGAAGGCTGATGCTTTCAAACTGTGGTGCTGGGGAAGGTTCTTGAGAGTCCCTTGGACAGCAAGGAGAACAAACCAGTCAATCCTAAAGGAAATCAACCCTGAATATATATTGGAAGGACTGATACTGAAGCTGAAGCTCCAATACTTTGGCCACCTGATGTGGCAAGTTCACTCACTGGAAAAGCCCCTGATGCTGGGAAGACTGAAGGCAAAAGTTGAAGGGGGCAGCAGAGGATGAGATGGTTAGATGCTATCACCAACTCTATTGACATGAATCTGAGCAAACTTCATTAGATAGTGAAGGATAGGGGAGCCTGGCCTGTTGCAGTAGATGAGATCACAAAGGGTCAGATACAACTTAGCAACTGAATAACATAGTTGCCTATAGTAGTCTCTTGGGGTCCTTTGTATTTCTGTGGTGTTGGTTGCAATTTATTTTTCATTTCTAACTTGATTGATTTGGCTCCTTTCCCTTTTTTCTTGATGAGTCTGGCTAAAGGTTTACCAATTTTATTTATCTTTTCAAAGAATCAGCTTTTGATGTTTGCTACTATTTTCTTCATTTCTATTTCATTTATATCTTTACGATTCCTTCCCTTCTACTAGATTTGGGTTTTGTCTGTTCTTCTTTCTCTAGTTGCTTTAGGCATAAGTTTATGTTGTCTCCCTGAGATTTTTCTTTTTTTTTTTTCCCCTTTGCTTTTTATTTATTTATTTATTTTTTATTAGTTGGAGGCTAATTACTTCACAACATTTCAGTGGGTTTTGTCATACATTGATATGAATCAGCCATAGAGGTACACGTATTCCCCATCCTGATCCCCGCTCCCACCTCCCTCTCCACCCGATTCCTCTGGGTCTTCCCAGTGCACCAGGCCCAAGCACTTGTCTCATGCATCCCACCTGGGCTGGTGATCTGTTTAACATAGATAATATACATGCTGTTCTTTCGAAACATCCCACCCTCACCTTCTCCCACAGAGTTCAAGAGTCTGTTCTGTACTTCTGTGTCTCTTTTTCTGTTTTGCATATAGGGTTATCGTTACCATCTTTCTAAATTCCATATATATGTGTTAGTATGCTGTAATGTTCTTTATCTTTCTGGCTTACTTCACTCTGTATAATGGGCTCCAGTTTCATCCATCTCATTAGGACTGGTTCAAATGAATTCTTTTTAATGGCTGAGTAATATTCCATGGTGTATATGTACCACAGCTTCCTTATCCATTCATCTGCTGATGGGCATCTGTAAGATGTCAAATTTAGCGCACAAAGTTGCTTCTTACTATTCTTTTAGTATCTGTAGAATCTGTAGAAATGAGACCTATCTCATTATAGATTTTGTAATGTCTTCTCTTTTTTGCCTGATCAACAGTATGAATAAAGTTTTACCAATTTCATTGCCTTCTCAAAGAACCATGTTGGCTTCACTAATTTTTATCTATTGCTTTTCTCTTTCATTGATTTCCTTCTTGATCTCTACTATTTCTCCAGAAAAGTTCTCATTTCATTTGTTTTTCTTTTTCTACTTTAAAGTAAAGGCTGAGGTTACTAACTTGAGACTCTTCTTCTTTGCTAAGGTAGGTGTTCATTGCTAAAAATTCCCCTCTAAGTATTGCTTTAACCGCATCCAAGTGATTTTAATACACTGTGTTTTTATTTTCATTAAGTTCAAAATACTTTCTAATTTCCATATGAATTTCTTCTCTGGCTCTTGAGTGTTTAGAAATGAAAAGTAAGGTAAGAGGGGGAAAAAAAAACTCAGCTGTAAATTTCTACATTACTCTTTGACATAGAGGAAGCACTAACTCTATTAAAAAAAAAAAAAGGTTAAGAATGGTAGGGAACCCTCTTACACTGTTGGTGGGAATGCAAACTAGTACAGCCGCTATGGAAAACAGTGTGGAGATTTCTTAAAAAACTGGAAATAGAACTGCCATATGACCCAGCAATCCCACTTCTGGGCATACACACTGAGGAAACCAGATCTGAAAGAGACACGTGCACCCCAATGTTCATCACAGCACTGTTTATAATAGCCAGGACATGGAAGCAACCTAGATGCCCATCAGCAGATGAATGGATAAGGAAGCTGTGGTACATATACACCATGGAATATTACTCAGCCATTAAAAAGAATTCATTTGAACCAGTCCTAATGAGATGGATGAAACTGGAGCCCATTATACAGAGTGAAGTAAGCCAGAAAGATAAAGAACATTACAGCATACTGACACATGTATATGGAATTTAGAAAGGTGATAAAGATAACCCTATATGCAGAACAGAAAAAGAGACACAGAAATACAGAACAGACTTTTGAACTTTGTGGGAGAATGTGAGGGTGGGATATTTCAAAAGAACAGCATGTATGCTATCTATGGTGAAACAGATCACCAGCCCAGGTGGGATGCACGAGACAAGTGCTCCGGCCTGGTGCACTGGGAAGACCCAGAGGAATCGGGTGGAGAGGGAGGTGGGAGGGGGGATCGGGATTGGGAATACATGTAAATCCATGGCTGATTCATATCAATGTATGACAAAACCCACTGGAAAAAAAAAAAATAAATAAAAGTAAAAAAAAAAAAAAAAAAAAGAATGGTATTCCAAGACTTAATATAGTTTCTTTCACTATAACAAAGTTCTATATCTAAATGTTACACATACACTTTAAACCAAGATAACAAAGGTATGTTCACCAAATAGCACTTAAACAGCAAAAAAATCTGTAACAGGGAACAAAAAGAAAGAGGTCAAAGAAGAGTGCAAAAATATCAGATGAGTTTTACCTCATGAGGTATGTGGGGGTAGGCATGACAACAGGATATTCTTTCAAAATAATTTACACACACAAGAATAAACAAGGGAGTATGAAAAATGTCCAACAATCAATCTGTAAATGCATTAACATATCTATATATTACAATGCTATGCAAACATTAAGAGTAGAATTATGATAACCAAACCAAAAGGAAACAAGACTCCTTTCAGAGCAATGTGTAAATTGCTTCGGAAATAATCTATTATGAGAAATACATTTCCAACCTAACAGACTTAAAGGATGAAACCTGATATGCTCATTAACTCAACACTTGTGGTCACCATTAAACATGTAACAGTCTAACTTATTTAGACTTCTACTGAGCTAAAAAGAAACTGTTCCCTTTTATAAAGGCATGCATAAAAGGAAGAAATATTACCTCAACAGGTCCAAATGTAAACATTTTAGATGTAATCATTTCAGAAGGTCATTCACAGGCCAGCTTACTACAGCTGAACCAATGAAAAAGCCATCTACTAAGTCTTAACAGCGAACCACATAGAAACCCTACAGGGATGAAAACAGGCAGCATTCCCATCAGTCAGAGTACAGAAACTATGTAACACAAAAGGCATTTGACAGGGTCCTCAGAGAGGTCACGCCTTAATAATAGGTCTAACTTAACCCTATAATAAAGACTGATAGACACATACTCCAATGAAACTTCAAAGCAAGAACTGAAAAACATCACCCGCTTCCAAATAACTTGTTTTAGTGTCTGAACAAAGACTAAAACTTTTTGTGATCTCAAAAACTAAAATTAAGGTTCACGAGTAGAGTGTAAATGTTATTCTACTTTTGCGAGGTTCCTTTGATAAGATATAGAACAATACTGACTCTATGTAGCTTTTGATAATTTAAACTTCATATTGTAATTCTTAGAGTAACTTAAACAATAATGTAAAGTGATAAAGCTAAAATGCCAATAGAGGAAGCAATATAACAGACTGAATATTCAACTAACTCAAAATAAGACAAGAAAGCTGCTTCAGAGACAAAACACAACTATAACAAAGAATAAACAAATAGTACAGTGGAACACCTAAATTCAACCTTACCATTAAATAAATCAATAGAATAGACTAAGCACACATGATTAAAATACAGAGATTGTTAGACTAAATAAAAGAATACCCAACTGTATGTGCATATAAGAGACGCACTGGAAATAAAAGTAACAAGATAGAATGAACATAACATAAGATATGTTATGCAAACAGTAAGTTTAAAAGAGTTGTGACCATATCAATATCAAATAAAACAGCTTTCAAGAGAAGTACTACCACCGATACATAAATTTTCATAATAAGAAGAGAAAAACAGCATGCACATATAACAATAATAAAGGTACATATACCAAGTAACACTGCTTCAAATGATACCATCAAGCACCTTGATCCAACTGACAATTAAATTTATGAAATATTACTTCAACAAATGTAAAATATACATTCTTACAAATGCACAGAATGTTCTCCAACATACACCACATACTGGGCTGTAATACAGGTACACCTCAGAGATACTGGGAGTTTGGTTCCAGACCACCACAATAAAACAAATTAATGCAATAAAGCAAGCCCAACAAACTTTTTAGTTTCCCGTTTCATATGAAAGTTATGTTAACATTATACTGTAGCCTATTAAGTGTGCAAGAGCATTATATCTTAAAAGAAATAATGTTAACTATACAAATTAAAGCATACTTTGTTGTGAAAAAATGTTGACCATCATCTGAGCCTCCAAGAAGTCCTAGTAGTAGAATTAAAGATCACAGGTCACCATAACAAATATGACAATAATAAAAAAAAAGGTTGAAATACTATGAGAATTATCAAATGTGACACAGAGAGATTAAATGAGCAAATGATGGTGGAAAACCAGCACTGATAGACTTGCTCAATGCAGACTTACCACAAAATTTCAATTAAAAAAAAAAAAATGCAGTACTTGTGAAGTGCAATAAAGCAAAGTGTAGTAAAATGAGGTATGCCCATGTAAGTCTCATTACATTTTAAAGGGTAAAATTATATAGAGCATAAAGAAATAGAAAATATAACAATATACTTTTAAATAACTCACATGTCAAAAAAAGAGAAACTTTTAAAAACACATTTCAAACCCAATGATAATGCAAATACAGAATTTCACAATTTGTGGAATGCAGCTAAATCAGAGCTTAGATAGATATCAGTGTATTTAAATGCTTATGCTAAAAATGAAGGAAGGCTTAAAAACAATGATCTCAGTTTCCACCTTAAGGTGCTAGAAAATGATTAAGAAATTAAGGCCAAAGTCAGTGGAGGGAAAGAATAAATATAAGAACAGAAATCAAGAAAATAGAAAACAGACATTAAGAAAAATTAAGAATGCCAATTGTTGGCTTTCTGAACATTATTTAAATTGATAAGATCTTTGCAAGACTAGTAGGAAAATGAAAAAACACTAATTACTAACAAGGAATAAAAGGTATCACTATAGATGTTATATAAGTCTTAAGAAAAGAAAATCCCATTTTCTATAATGGTGAAGTAGTTTGATTTGAACCAACCCTCCTACAGATAACAATTTAAAGTTCCAGATGTCAAGATACTACACATATATATATATATATATGCGTGTATGTGTATCTATATATATTAAACAACTATCTCAGATGTCAAGATACTATATATACTTTATATACATACATAAATATATATATATAATATATATACTATATTATATAAAATATAATATATAATATATGTATTATATATAAAATATAACATATATTTATATATATTATATATAATATAAATTATATATATTTATATATATATATAAACAGCTATTTCAAGGCACTAGAGGTTAACCAGAAGGAAAACTGGAAGAGAACTGCCATCTGGAAAAAGCAAATGAGAGTAATGGGTGAATTTCCTATTTTTAAGGCTTTTTATCAGAGTGTAGGGACTTCCCTGGTGGCTCAGACGGTAAAGCATCTGCCTACAATGCGGGAGACCCGGGTTCAATCCCTGGGTTGGGAAGATCTCCTGGAGAAGGAAATGGCAACCCATTCCAGTATTCTTGCCTGGAAAATCCCATGGACGGTGGAACCTGGTAGGCTACCGTCCATGGGGTCGCAAAGAGTCAGACACGACTGAGCCACTTCACTTTCACACCAGAGTTTAACTTCCAGTAGATGCTCAGCAAAATGGCTGGATTTTGAAAAAACAGTCTTAGTTGCTGTTAAGTTAGACAAAAGAATTAAGGATGACAATGGCAGCTGGAAACTGAGGAGGAATATTCTAGGAAGGAGAAAGGAAGTATACAAATTCTATGTATTAAACTATGCTTAAATCTCTGGGCTGACAGCTAAACTACACATATAGTATCCAAGCAGCCTAGTGAGGACAAGACAAACTGAGCAAAGATTTCATCTACTGTCCAGTGTGAAAAAGACAGTTTAGGCAAAACAAAACAAAATTCAAAACTCTCTAGAGGAATACAACAGAATACAACCTGTCCACAATATATCATTCACAATATGAAGGAGATAACCCAAAATTACATTAAAATGTGGCCAATAAAGGTAATCACTGCAGATCTGACCCTAATATGACCCAGACATTAGAGCTATCTGACATGGATTTAAAGTAGCTGTTATGACTATATTCACAATGAACAAACAGATGAGGAAATCTGTACAAAGGAGGAGAAAATAAAAAAATTACAAAACAGATGTATTAGAATTGAAAATTTCAGTCTCTGAAATTAAAATTTCACTGGGCATTAAAAAACAAATTAGAAATGTCAGAAGAATGAGTCAGTGAGCTTCAAGACATATTACTGCTACTGCTAAGTCACTTCAGTCATGTCCGATTCTTTGCGACCCCATCCCTGGGATTCTGCAGGCAAGAACACTGGAGTGGGTTGCCATTTCCTTCTCCAATGCATAAAAGTGAAAAGTCAAAGTGAAGTCGCTCAGTCATGTCTCTACCTATTAAATAACAACCCACTCCAGTATTCTTGCCTGGAGAATTCTATGAACAGAGGAGCCTGGTGGGCTATAGTTCATATGGTCACAAAGAGTCAGACACAACTGAGTGACTAACACACATTCATCTAAAACGCAGAAAGAAAAAATGAGTTAAAAAATTAACATAGATTCAGTGAACTATGAAATACTATTAGGAGATACACAAACAAGTAAATTGAAGTCCCAGGATAAGAAAAGTGAAAGAAAACCTTTTTGAAAAAATAATGGTTGAAAATTTCTCCAATAATTGAAAAATAGAAACGTAAATATAAAAATACAAATGAGGTTCAAGAAACTCAGTGAACTCCATGTAGGAAGGCAAGTCATATCTAGACACAGCAGAGTAAAACTACTTTGAAAAGAGAGAAAGGAAAAGAAAAATTACATGCAAGTAAAAAAGGATACAAATCATAACTTACTTCTTATCAGAAACAATGTAAGTCAAAAGAAAATAGAGTAACACCTTTAAAGAACTGAACTAAAAGAGTAATGGAATATTATGAACTATGTATGCTGAGGAATGCAACAACAGAGATAAAAAGGAAACTCCTTAAAAACACAACTGATAAAAACTAAAACAAGATAGATTAAAAAATATAAATAGCTTTTAATATATCAAAGGAATTAAATTTTTTATTAATTTCAATAAAGACAACTTCAGGCTAAAAAGCTTCACTGGTGAATTCCATCAGTGATGGAAGGAATAAATAAAATCAATCTTACAAAAACTTTCTGGGGAAAGAGAGGATGAAGGATATTTCCCTAGCCACTGTATTAGATTTCTATAACCACACACCAAAACTTAAAAAAGTATTTTAAAAAATTACAGAACAATATACTCCATACATTACAATAAAAATCCTAGGTATCTTCAATCCAGGAATCTTTAAAAAGATACTACATCATGATCAGCTAAGAATTGTTCCAGGAATACATTTCAAACTTATATTTGAAAAATCAATCAATGAAATTCACCATATTAACTGAGGAAAAGACAAACATTATATGATACAATCTAGTAAATGCAAAATAAGCCTCCAGTATAGTTTGATATCCATTTACAATAAAAAAATATTTAGAAAACGAGGACTAGGAGTTACTCAACCTGATAAGAAATCTATGAAAAGCTCATAGCTAACACCATAGTATATAACGAAAGATTGAATGTTCTCACTAATACCGGGAAAAAAGGAAGAATGTCTGTTCTATTCAACAGAGTACTGAATGTCCCGCCAGGAAAATAAACTATAAGAAAAATTAAAGGCATACAAACTGGTAGGGAAGAACTGCTTCCATTTGTAAACCACAGACTATTTAGGTAGACCATGCCAAGAAATCAACAAATAAACCTGTTAGTACCATTAAATCAACTGAAGAAGGTCTCAGTATACAAAATCAATAGACAAATATCAATTATGTTTTTCTTTGCTAACTGCAAACTGGGAAACAAAATAAAAAAAAAAACAAGTCCATGTATCACAGGGTCAAAAAACAAAGTACTCAGGAATACATTCGGCATAAGGCATGCAATACCTTTACACTGAGAGCTTTAAAACACTGGTGAGAAAAATAAAAGAATAAATGAAGAGATGTTAATATTTTCAGAGACGGAAGACAATATTAAGATGTCAATTTTCTGCAAACTAATTTATGGATTCAAGTCTCCCAGTCATAATCCCTGCAAAGTTTTCTTTTTTAAATAAAAAATGTTAGGCTGATTCTGAAATTTATATAGAAATGGAAAGGCCTAGAATAACCAAAACAATCTTGATAAAAAACTAAATGAAGGATTTGTATTACTTTATTTATTTGGACATTTACTATAAAGCTATAGTATTCAATATAGAGTTGTACCAGCATAAAAAAAAAAAAAATACCTCACACAGAGTCCAGAAATAAATATTTATCATCAGCAAAGATGACACAGCAACAGTGGGTAAAGAGAAATTTATCCATAAATGGGGTTGAAACAACAGTACAGCTATACAGAAAGAAACCTACCACAATCCCTATCTCAGAGCATATATATAATTTTATATCAAGATAATTTCTTAGCCCAGACATAAAAGCCAAAGCTGTACAACTTTTACGAGAACACCCGGCAGAATACTTCTATGACCAACAGGTAGGTAAAGACGTCTCACACCGATCTTAGATTGTATCAGCAGCAAGTACGCCTGACTCAACACGCGTCACAGGGTCCACAAAACAGAAACAGAGCTTACCTAATACACTCATGAACTATCTTCACAGAATGTATACTCATGTATTTAAGCACTTCACATAAAAAGTTCAGAGCTCCCTATTTAAAGTTGCTTACTTTTCCTTTTTTGTCCTTTCCTACAATGAAAGGACTGAGTAATTCCATGCTATCTGAAGAGTTAGTTATCTAAACTAAGAACTATGGCAGGAAAGGACTCATCCAGTAACTACTCACTGTTACAGCAGAACTCCATGTCCTTGAACTGTGGGTCATGCAATCACAGATTAGCACTGCTTTGAGATTTGTGTATAACAATGGTGTGTTCTTTTTATTGCTGAATAATAATTCCACCAAATGGTTTGCAAATTCATTGACTCCTTGAAATGTATTTGAGTTGCTTCCAGTTTTTGACAGTTACGAATAGTGCTGCTCTATTCATTTGAACTGTGTTGTTGCAGAATACTCTTGAGAGTCCCTTGAACTTCAAAGAGATCAAACCAGTCAACCCTAAAGGAAATCAACCCAGAAGATCCCATGAAAGGACTGATGCTGAAGTTGAAGCCCCAGTACTTAGGCCACCAGATGCGAAGAGCTGACTCACTGGAAAAGACCCTGATGCTGGGAAATACTGAAGGCAGGAGGAGAAGCAGGCAACAGAGGATGAGATGGCTGATGGCATCATCAACGTGAAGGACACAACTTTGTGCAAACCTGGGAGATGGTAAGGACAGGGAAGCCTGGCCAGCTGCAGTCCATGGAGTCGCAGAGTCACACACGACTGAGTGACAGAACAATTCATTTACATATGAGATTTTATGCTGTAAGTTTGCATTTCTCTGGGAATGTCTAAAAATAGGATTGCTGAGACATACATAAAATTATGTGTAACTTTATAAAAAACTGCCAAATGTTTTCTAAAATGGCTATACCATTTGCATAACCACCAGCAATTTTTGAGAATTCCAGTTCCTCTGCATCACTGAGACCACTGACTTGTCAGTATTTTAAAATTTTACCCATTCAAGTAGGTGTGAAATGGTACTCACTGTGGTTTTAATTTGCATCTCCCTAGTGAGCAAAAATGCTGAACATCTTTTCATGTTTACTTGCCGCTTGTATGCTATCTTTGGTGATGTGTCTGACATGGTGTTCAAGACATGTTGCCCTCAAACGTAACACCCTGACATATTGAATATTTCAAGCTGAATGAATCTGAGATATGAAATGCACAGGAACAACTTTTCGACATTCCCCTGAAGCAGGTCACCTTGTGTGAAAAGTGCCATTCTTATACCTAGAGGGAGAGAAAAGGCGCAGCCTTATTTCCAAAGATGAGGGACCACAGAACACAATCTGAACAAAGAGGCCTTGCTAGATTTCCCCCAGTTTGCTACACTTGGTACAATTCTGTTCTATCACATTTTCCCAAGACTTTCCACACTTCACCAAACCAAGAATAAAAACAATCAAGTTTAATCATTTCTGCAGGTCTTCATGTCTTGAGGAAGGCACCTACACTGTATAAAACTAACACTCAGAACATGAATTCCTTATTGCCAAATTCAGACTTAAATTGAAGAAAGTACGGGAAACCACTAGACTGTTCAGGTATGACCTATATCAAATCCCTTACGATTATAGTGGAAGTGAGAAATAGATTTAAGGGACTAGATATGATAGACAGAATGTCTGATGAACTATGGACGGAGGTTCATGACACTGTACAGGAGACAGGGATCAAGACCATTCCCATGGAAAAGAAATGCAAAAAAAGCAAAATGGCTGTCTGAGGAGGCCTTACAAATAGCTGTGAAAAGAAGAGAAGCAAAAAGCAAAGGAGAAAAGGAAAGATATTCCTATTTGAATGCAGAGTTCCAAAGAATAGCAAGGAGTGATAAGAAAGCCTTCCTCAGCACTCAATGCAAAGAAATAGAGGAAAAAAACAGAATGGGAAAGACTAGAGATCTCTTCAAGAAAATTAGAGATATCAAGGGAACATTTCATGGAAAGATGGGCTTGATAAAAGACAGAAATGGTATGGACCTAACAGAAGCAGAAGATATTAAGAAGCGGTGGCAAGAATACACAGAAGAACTGTACAAAAAAGGTCTTCATGACCCAGATAATCACGATGGTGTGATCACTCACCTAGAGCCAGACATTCTGGAATGTGAAGTCAGGTGGGCCTTAGGAACCATCACTATGAACAAAGCTAGTGGAGGTGATGGAATTCCAGTTGAGCTATTTCAAATCCTGAAAGATGATGCTGTGAAACTGCTGCACTCAATATGCCAGCAAATTTGGAAAACTCAGCAGTAGCCACAGGACTGGAAAAGGTCAGTTTTCATTCCAATCCCAAAGAAAGACAATGCCAAAGAATGCTCAAACTACCACACAATTGCACTCTTCTCACATGCTACTAAAGTAATGCTCAAAATTTTCCAAGCCAGGCTTCAGCGATACGTGAACCGTGAAATTCCAGATGTTCAAGCTGGTTTTAGAAAAGGCAGAGGAACCAGAGAGCAAATTGCCAATATCCGCTGGATCATCGAAAAAGCAAGAGAGTTCCAGAAAAATATCTATTTCTGCTTTATTGACTATGCCAAAGCCTTTGACTGTGTGGATCACAATAAACCGTGGAAAATTCTGAAAGAGATGGGAATACCAGACCACCTGACCTGCCTCTTGAGAAACCTATATGTAGGTCAGGAAGCAACAGTTAGAACTGGACATGGAACAACAGACTGGTTCCAAATAGGAAAAGGAGTACGTCAAGGCTGTATATTGTCACCCTGCTTACTTAACTTATATGCAGAGTACATCATGAGAAACACTGGGCTGGAAGAAGCACAAGCTGGAATCAAGATTGCCAGGAGAAATATCAATAACCTCAGATATGCAGATGACACCACCCTTATGGCAGAAAGTGAAGAGGAACTAAAAAGCCTCTTGATGAAAGTGAAAGAGGAGAGTGAAAAAGTTGACTTAAAGCTCAACACCCAGAAAACTAAGATCATGGCATCTGATCCCATCACTTCATGGGAAATAGATGGGGAAACAGTGGAAGCACTGTCAGACTTTATTTTTCTGGGCTCCAAAATCACTGCAGATGGTGATTGCAACCATGAAATTAAAAGACACTTACTCCTTGGAAGGAAAGTTATGACCAACCTAGATAGCATATTAAAAAGCAGAGACATTACTTTGCCAACAAAGGTCCATCTGGTCAAGGCTATGGTTTTTCCAGTGGTCATGTATGGATGTGAGAGTTGGACTGTGAAGAAAGCTGAGCGCTGAAAAATTGATGCTTTTGAACTGTGGTGTTGGAGAAGACTCTTGAGAGTCCCTTGGACTGCAAGGAGATCCAACCAGTCCATCCTAAAGGAGATCAGTCCTGGGTGTTCACTGGAAGGACTGAAGCTGAAGCTGAAACTCCAGTACTTTGGCCACCTCATGCAAAGAGTTGACTTATTTGAAAAGACCCTGATGCTGGGAGGGATTGGGGGCAGGAGGAGAAGGGGACGACAGAGGATGAGATGGTTGGATGGCATAACTGACTCGATAGACATGAGTTTGAGTAAACTTCGAGAGTTTGTGATGGACAGCGAGGCCTGGCGTGCTGTGATTCGTGGGGTCGAAAAGAGTCGGACACGACTGAGTGACTGAACTGAACTGAACTGAACTGAATGCTAAATAAATCTGTATGCTTTTCTTTTGTTAATCTGGCTTTAGTTATAGTGGTACCAGTTGAGAACTCAAAAAGATAGAGGAAAAAGATACTTCAATTCAAATCTTTAACCTTTAAAAAATGTTCTTATTGTTAGATTTTGATATGGCTTTATATAGTCTGAATACTATATATCCCCCTTTACTGGATATGTGACTTTCAAATGTTTTCCCCAGTCTATTGTATTTTTTTTCATTCTCTTTATTAGTGTCTTGCACAGATAATTTTTTAATAAAGTCTAATTAATCATATATTCTTTTATGGATGATTTTGGTGTCATATCAAAGAACTCTTTCCCTAACTAAGGTCACTACTGCACCTCTGTCAAAAATCACTGTTCATACTGTGCGCGTCTAGTTTTATTCTGATCTACTGATCTATGGATCTGACCTTTTGCCACTAATGTACTAGATGACTCTAGCTAAACTAGGTAGTGGAAGTCCTTTTTTAAAAATTTGTTTTAGATATTCCAGCTCCTTTAGCTCTCCACATAAAATATTAGAATTTCCCTGTCTCTGATCTGCAAAGAATTTTACTGAAAATGTACAAGATTTTGATAGCAATCTGTAATTCCAGGATATTTAACATCTTCACTATGCTGAATCTTCTACTCCATTAATATGGTTGGTCAATCCATTTATTTAGGTTTCCTTCTGATTTTTTGTGTCAGTATTTTGTAGTTGGTAGCATATAGATCCTGCATATACTTAATACCTGTTTCATTTGTGGAGAAGATATTATAAATAATGTTATTTTTTAAATTTCAGTTTCAATTGTTCATTGTGATAGACATTTTGTATCCTGTAACATTTTAAATTCATTTAAGCAGTTCCAGAAATTTAAAGAGTTTAAATTTAAAGTTAAAAAAAATTTAAAGTTCCAGAAATTTAAGCAGTTCATGAAATTTAAAAGATTTCGTGAGATTTTTATGAAGATAAAGTATTAGAGTTTAAAGATAACACCTAACCTTCTCTTTCATAATTATGTCCAGGATTTTTTGTTGTCTCATCAAAATGCCTTTCCTTATGGAATACACACTTACAAGCTTTGGCACACAAAGAAAGAGACAAACTCAACTGAGCAGCCTTTGTTTCTTATATTTCTTTTTTCGTATTATAATACATTTGTATTATACTCTAAAGATACTATGGCATGAAAATGAAAAGCTCAACTGACTCTACAGGATCAACCAAATAGTTTGTTATCATGAGGCAACCTTCTTGTACATTTTCAGCGAAAATTTATACTACTCAGCTGGTGTAAGATGAAACTCCAGATTATAGAGAGCACCCAAAAGAGAGCTGAAAACAAACCCAAATCTATATTGGAAAAACCTAACTTGATCACAAACAAACCTCAAAGAGTTCCCCAAAATAAAACTACAAAGCAAGTAAGTAATTTATAGCTCCAAATTCAGTAACAGCAACAAACACCAAGAGTTAAGAATCAGCAAAACAACAGACAGCAGATAAAGGCTTACAAAGGCTTCACATTTTGAAATAATTTCTCATGGAATGTAAAACAAAACATATTTAACATGCCTAATGGAAAAAAAAGATGAAAGTATAAAGGAGAGGAGAGAAAACATAGAGGAGAAATACAGATGAGAGAAAGCAATTATACCTGAAAAGACTTGAGGATCTAATAATACTTTTTAGCTGCAAAAATACAATGACTGAAATTTAAATTTTCAGTTAATCTATTTAACATAGTAACTTAGACAGAAATAAAGAGACAAATAGATTTCGAGAAAACCCTGAAAAAGTCAGAACGCTGCATAGAGAAACAATAATATGAAGAGAGATGAAAGGATAGGAAGCATGGAATGAAGTGATCTAAAATAAATCTACTAAGTTTCTTGAAGGCAAAGAATCAAAGAAAGGAGCAACAGCAATACCTAGAGAAATAATGAATTTCCACTAGGAAATTTTTGTTAGCAAAAACTTTTTTGCTAGCAAGGAAAAGAAAAGCTATAAGCTTAAGATAACAAATGAATCTTAAGCAGAATAAGTAGAAATTCACACCTAGAGTAATCACAAAGAAGTCACAGAAAAAAACAGATAAAGGAGAACTGAGAATTATGCAAAAAAGACAACTCTATGAGAACAAAATGGAAACTGAAGACAGTGGAGTGGTATGTTCAATGAGCTGACAAAATGTATCTGTCAATGAGCATTTTGAGAATGAAGATAAAATAAGAACATCTGAAGACAAAACTGTGAATAAACACCAGGAAATCCTAACAAAAAGAAATGGTAAACAACATACTCAAAACAGAAGGTAAGTGACAAAGGTAGAAAGTCTCAGATGGAAGAAATAATTTGTGGAGATATTATTAAGCTGTAACTCAAAGAAGCTTTAAAAAAAACCCTAGATTTCAAATATGTAACAATGACAACATATAAATGGGAGAGCAGTTAGTAGAATTAATGTGTTCTATTGGTGAAGAATGAAGAAAAAGGATATTAACTTCAAATTTTTGATAAGTTAAATATATATGTGAAAATCTGTACAGGAATGAGTAAAAAATAAATATGTACTTAAAAACAAACTGCAGAACTATTTTCATGCAAAAATATTTATAAGTACACACAATTCTGCATATATAAGCAACTAATAAAATATTTTAAAATAAGGCAAAAACATCTCCTAATAGTGTGAGTTTTCTGTTGTTCAGTGGCTCAGTCGTTTCTGACTCTTTGGGATCCATGGACTACAGCATGTCAGGCTTTCCTGTCCTCCATGTCCCAGAGTCTGCTCAAACTCATGTCCACTGAGTCAGTGATGCCATCCAACCATCTCATCCTCTGTCGTCCCCTTCTCCTTCTGCCCTCAATCTTTCCCAGCATCAGCATCTTTTCCAATGAGTTGGCTCTTCACATTAGGTGGCCAAAGTATTGAACCTTCAGTCAGCATCAGCCCTTCCAACCCTGAATATCCAGGATTGATTTCCTTTGGTATTGACTGGTTTGATCTCCCTGTTGTCCAAGGGATTCTCAAGAGTCTTCTCCAGCACCACAGTTTGCAAGCATCAATTCTTTGGCACTCAGCCTTCTTTATGGTCTAACTCTCATATCTGCACATGACTACTGGAAAAACCATAGCTTTGACTAGACAGACCTTTGTCAGCAAAGCGATGTCTCTGCTTTTTAATATACTGTCTAGGTTTGTCATAGCTTTTCTCCCAAGGAACAAGTGTCTTTTAATTTCATGACTGCAAATCACCATTTGCAGTGATTTTGGAGCCCAAGAAAATAGTCTGTCACTGTTTCCGTTGTTTCCCCATCTATTTGCCATGAAGTGATAGGACTAGATGCCACAATTTTTTTTTTCTGAATGTTGAGTTTTAAACCAGCTTTTTCACTCTTCTGTTTCAGCCTTCATCAAGAGGCTCTTTAGTTCCTCTGCACTTTCTACCATTAGGGTGGTGTCATCTGCATATCTGATGTTACTAATATTTCTCCCAGCAATTTAGATTCCAGCTTGTGCTTCACCCAGCCCGGCATTTTGCATGATGTACTTTTCAATATAAGTTAAATAAGCAGGGTGATAATACAGACCCTTGACGTACTCCCTTCCCAATTTTGAACCAGTTCATTGTTCCACGTCTGATTCTAACTGCTGCTTCCTGACCTATATACAAGTTTCTCAGGAGACAGGTAAAGTGGTTTGGTATTCCCATTTCTTTCATAATTTTCCAGTTTGTTGTGATTCACACAAAGGCTTTAGCATAGTCAATGAAGCAGAAGTAGATGTTTTTCTGGAATTCTCTTGCTTTTTCCATGATCCAACAATTTGATCTCTGGTTCCTCTGCCTTTTCTAAATTGAGCTTGTACATCTGGAAGTTCTTGGTTCACATATTGTTGAAGCCTAGCTTGAAGAGTTTTGACTATTACCTGGCTAGCATGTGAAATGAGTGCAGTTTTGAGGTATTTGAACATTCTTTGGCATTGCCCTTCTTTGGAATTGGAATGAAAACTGACCTTTTTCAGTCCTGTGGCCACTGCTGAATTTTCCAAATTTGCTGGCCATATTGAGTGCAGTTTTTTAACAGCACATCTTTAGGACTTGAAATAGCTCAGTTGGAATTCCATCACCTCCACTAGCTTTGTTCATAGCCATGCTTCCTAAGGACCACTTGACTTCACACTCCAGGATGGCTGGCTCTAGGTAAGGGACCATACCACTGTGATTATCTGGGTCAGACCTTTTTTTGTAATAATGTAAGTTAGGGAGGATTAATTCTTTTTAGCAGGGGAGAGACTTAGCTTGATACAGAATAAACATTGTTGTAGAATATAAAATAGACAATAACATGAATAAATAAAAAGAAAGAAAATGGGTTAACTAAAGAGAAGACTTATTTCAGGATAAGATGGCTATATAACATGGAGTCAACTAATACAAAGATAAATTGACAGAGCATAAACAAAAATAAGTCAATAAAGTATTTGAAACCATGTAAAACTGACTTTTAGGCACTTAATGTACTAAGTGACTATTAGTATATAATGGGACTATTATGATCTGTAGCTGACCATATGGCAAAGACTGCCACTGAAACATTAATCTTTTGTAGTAACTCTGGAAATTAGAGGAAAGCCTACTTACACATTATTTTTTTTTGAGTCATGGAAAATAAAATATGTATATACACATAAAATTACAACTGACTGGAACACCTTATTTCACTACAATACATAAACTATGTTACCTTTTAAATTTCTTATCTCAAAACCAACTGCTTCTTTAGTATTAAAAGTGTCTCTGGTAAATTGGATTCAGCAAGCGTCGGATCCAAACCCAGCTGGAATACTAACTAATTGACTGACCTCAGGCAAATTAGATAACTTCTGTGAGTTTCACTTTTCTGAGTTATAAAAATAATATAATAAGGAGTCACTATTCTTGTCCATCTATCCATTATTCATTCTTATCACCATAGGTAATCTTGATACCTGGCTACTTTCTTTTACTTCTCAAAGTCACATCATAAAAATGATTAAATATATTAGATATTATCAGCCTGGTAGGAAAAAAGGCTGAGAATAGTCATACACAGTGTTTACAATCATAAAAATGACAAATTGCTTCCCAACTCTGTGCACATGAAACTAAGAAACTGTTCTTAAAGTTTGTAGCAGTAACAAATGCTTATAGAAAATAATAATTGATTACATGCAACCTTATTGCACTCTTTAAAAACTGTTACAACTACTCTCCCTCAAATCACTGCAGTGAACATCTACTACCAAGTAATAACTTAATATTTCAAAGTAGGATTAAAGGCTGAAAGTGCATTAGCTGCTGAAAAGATATTAAGTACTAAAAATATATTTCATTGTTGGTAAAACAATGGTAACCAGTGCTAAAGGAAAGAAATGCACCAGAAAAGAAAACAAAAACTTGCCAGATGTTTACAAAATCAGACTGACTAATGGGAGGCTTTAAAATATTTGGTGGCATTTTTGGATTATGTCATAAAATTTTGGAAAATAACATTTGATGAAGCTTAGATAAATTAAAACAAATTTGAAACTAAGTATAAAAATGTAAGTTTTTCAGGTTTTCCCTGGGAATCCAATGGTTGAGACTGTGCTTCCAGTGAGGAGGAAGCAGGCTCAATCCCTAGTTGGGAAAGTAGGGTCCCACATGTCATGTAGTGAGGCAAAAAAAAAAAAAAAAAGCGAGTCTTTCAATGAGAATTTATTCTACTGAGTACAGTACCAGATAAAGCAAAAAGAAAGCTAAATTAAGACACATGAAAACAACAGTTTAAACTTAAAAGCCTAAAATGTAGTTAAATAAATCATGTGCACCCTAAGTAACTTATACAAATATTTTAAATTCAGATAAAGCAAATTCATGCTTAAATGTCATAGGAAAGTAGAACTGTACCCTTTAATTTGGACTAGAAGTATAGATGGGCAGAGACGAAGTTATTTCCATTATGTTAAAAAATGAATGTAACTGGGGCCAGAAGCCCAAGATAACAGACCCAAAATATATTTACTGCACTACTGAATAACAGCTATCATGACATGACATGATTTGATTGCAAGTATGTATATACATATATATATTTGTAGGTATATATAAATATGGGCTTCCCTGGTGGCTCAGAGGTTAAAGTGTCTGCCTGCAATGCGGGAGACCCAGTTCAATCCCTGGGTCAGGAAAATCCGCTGGAGGAGGAAATGGCAACCCACTCCTGTATTCTTGCCTGGAGAATTCCACGGACGGAGGAGTCGGGTAGGCTACAGTCCATGAGGTCGCAATAAGTCGGACACGACTGAGCGACTTCACTTTCACTTTCGTATACACACACACACACACACACCATATTATTATCAATGTCCCCGGACTTTAAAAAACTTGAAACACAATACTATGGTAGGCATAATAATGCTTCAGCAGCAGAAAGATGTTCATATTCTAATCCCCAAAACCTTGAAAATGTTACATTAAATAGCAAAGGGGAGTCTACTCAAACACATGGATGGGCAACATTTTGGTGGTGCCTTGGGAGGATCAAAAAGTCATAGTATTCAGTTAAACAGAGGGATCTTAGAAGAGAGTATGCATGTGACTCTGGACTCCTGCAGTCACTGAAGTAGAATCCAGGTACGGAGATGGGATCACACAGGAAAGATATGTGGAGAAACCTCTGGTCTAATAGAATGAATCCCCAAGACATACACAGGAAACACACAGGTTCTTGAGACTGCCATATGAACAGAAACACTGTCAACTTACTGAAAAGGACAGAGAGAAGACAAAATAAAAGAAGGTTCTGGATTCTCAAAACAACACAGGCTGGACACAGCCTGATGAAGCTACTCAGCTGAAAACATGCACTACCCTTCGTGAAAAAGGAAGGGTGATCCTAAGGGCAGAGACATGAGTGCATAAGGGTGGAGCCTCAAATCAAAGAGGATGTTTTTGTCCCTAGCATTGAAGGCTAATGGAACTTGCCAGACAGGATTTCAAAACTGCCTGAACCTGGTAATTCCAAGTCTCTTTCCATTTCCTATATTTTTGAGAGACAGTCTAATTTTCATCTTGCCCTATGATTGTCTTTTGAGAGCTGACAACTTATTTCTTGAGTGTTACAAGTTCACAGATGGTAGAATAGTATGTTAGAAAAAAATTATACCCAAAGCCTCTCCTATGCCTAATTTACACGATGAGATTTAGAAGAAATTTTGGACTTTGAGTTGATACTGTAATGTGTTGAGATTTTGAGAATGTTGGGATGACGTAAATATATTTTCATATGGTACAGTCATGAATCTCTGGGGGCCAGAATGTTGAGGATAGTAGGTAGAATAAGGGTACATTCAAATTTCTATGTCCTAATTCTATAATCTGTGAATATGTTAAATACATTACCTGGAAAAAGTGACTCTGCAAATCTGATTAATTCAAGAATTCTGAGATGGGAAGATTATCCTGAATTATCTGGGCATGCCCAATGTAATCACAGGGGTTCTTATAAAAGGGAGGAAAAAGGAGTCAGAGAATGAGATACAATGACAGAAAAATAGGTTGGAATGACACAGTCAGAAGCCAAGGAATACTGGCAGACTCTAGAAGTTGGAGAAGAAAATACAAACAAAGGAGTATCCCCAAGAAACTCCAGAAGGATCTAAGCCATGCTGATACCTTGATTTTAGCCCACTAATAATTTGTCACAGCAGCAACAGAAAATGAATGTGAATATTTTAAAGAATTCATTAAAACAAAGATTTACCTATAAGATTGTTGCTTTTGTTCAGTAACTAAATCGTGTCCAACTCCTTTGTGACCCAATGGACTGTAGCCCACCAGGTTCCTCTGCCATTGGGCTTTCCCAGACAAGAATGCTGAAATGGGTTGCCATTTCCTACTCCAGGGGATCTTACCAACCCAGGGATCAAACCCACTTCTCTGGCACGGGCAGATGGGTTCTTTATCACTGAGCCACCAGGGAAGCCCAACTACAAGATTAAGAGAGATTTAAAGGGAAAAGAGTATTTCAAGGTCTTAGCAGTAATCTACTACAATTCAAGAAATTAAATTCTAAAATGTATAAAGCAAAAAAAAATATTTTTATAAGGTCTTCAAAAACGAGATTTTCCTATTCTCAGTGAAATATTTAATAGCAGTAGCAGTAATTAAAACTAATGACAGTGATGATAATGGTATCATCATCAGCATCAAGGAGCTTTTTCTGAGTGCTTATACTATCAGATTGGCCAAAAAGTTTATTTGGGTTTTTCCATAACATCATACAGAAAAACCTGAATGAATTTTTTGGCTAACTCGATATGTACCAAGCATTATGCTAAGCCTTTATATGCATCCATTATCACATATAACCTTCTCAGGAACCATATGAAGTAGAATATGTTACATATTCATGGAATATGGATGGAGAAAATGAAGCTTAAAAAATAACTTGATAAAACTCATACAGCTAAAATGGAACATGTCCTTGTATAGAATCCAAAATATATTTTTTTCAACCACTATACTACACAGGCTCATATAATTTATTTGGGTTTGTGTTTCTTGACTAGATGTTTTAGAGCGCAGATGGCTTGCTCTACAAGAAAACAAAGCAATTTTAAAAAGCAGGCGAAATACTCTAGACTTTTCTGTACAAAGTCACACTGAGGTAACACAGAGAGAAAAACAAAAATTGGTTCATGTGGTGGCAAGAGAGTCAGACACAACTGAGAGATTAATCAACAACGTAACTCACCACATTAACAGGATAAATCTGCAAAACTACATGATCCTATCAATTGACACACAAACAACTTTTGACAAAATTCAACATGAATTTGTGATAAGGACCAGCAATGTAGGAATAAAAGAAAATTTCTTTAACCTAATTAAAGGGTACCCATGTATAACCTACAGTTAAAATCATAATTCATGGTGAGAAATTAAATGCTTTCCCATTAAGACTGGGAACAAGGCAATAATGTCCTTTAGCATCATTTTTATTAAACATCATATTAGAAGTTCTACTTAGTGCTAGATAGCAAGGAAAAAAGCATATAGATTAGAAAGGAAAAAATGAAACTGTCTTTATTTTCAGACAACACAATCACCTAAGTAAAAAAAATTCCAAAAAATCTACAATAAACTTCATAAAATTGGTAAGTAAGTTTAGCAGTCACAGGACCCAGAGACAACATACATACTAAAGTTAACTGAATTCCTTTATATTGGCAACTAAAAAGCAAAATCTGAAAAATTTAAATAACATCAATTAATATTTTTAAATTACTTGGGTAAAATCTTAACACAATATGTGTAAGATCTGTAGATGAAAAACTACAAATTCACAGAAGAAATATAAAAGATCTAAATGAATTGAGGGATGTACCATGTTCATGAATTGGATGATTCAATAATATTAAGATGCAGATTCTCTCTAGTCTGATACATTCATTCAATACAACCCCAATTAAAATCCCAGTAAGCATTTTTGTAAATATCAACAAGGCGATTCTAAATTGATACTGATAAACAAAGTAACTAGAAGAGCCAAAATAATTCTGAAAATGAAAAATAAAGTTGTCCTTATAGGATTTCAATATTTACTGTAAAGCTGCAGTGATCTAGACTGTCCGAATTGGTGAAAGAACAGATACATAAATCAACAGAACAGAAAGAGCCTAGAAACAGACTGACACAAATATAGTTGACTAATTTTTTACAAAGGGGCAAATGAAACACACTAGTAAAAAGACAGCCTTCCTAACAAATGGTGCTGAAACAAGTGAATAAAAAACTGAACCGGGACAGAGACTTTACACCCTATAAAAGTTAACTCAAAATTGATTATAGCTCTAACTGTCAAATACAAAGTAATAAAACATTTTAAGGAACACATAGGAAAAACTATGCATAACCTTGGACTTGCTGATGAGTTTTTAGATACAATATCAAGAGCATGAACTATGCAAGAAAAAAAAACTGATAAAAGTGGAATTCACCAAAATTAAAAAATTTTGCTCTGCTAAAGACACAGCAAGCAAATGAGAAGACAAGACAAAGACTGAGAAAAAAAAAATTTGCAAATCACATGCCTGGTAAGGGACTTGTATCCAGAATATATATAAAGTTCTTAAAACTCAAAAATTAAAAAAAATCCAATTTAAAAATAGGCAACAGATATTACCATACACCTCACCAAAGAACATAGACAGGTGGCAAATTAACATATGAAGACATGATTAAAATCAAATGCCATTAAGGAAAGGCAAATTAAAAACCACAGTGAGCTATAACTGCATATCTTTTAGGATGGCTAAACGCCAGAACACTGAAAATAACAACAGCTGGTGAGAATGCAGAGCAAGAGTAACTCTAATTCATTGTTGGTGGGAATTTAAAATGTTGCAGCCACTTAAGGGAGAGAACTTGGCAGTATCTTACAAATCTAGTTTTACCATTCAATCCAACAAACATTCTCCCAGGTGTTTACCTAATTGATTTGAAAACTTATGTCCACACAAAACTTGAACGTGAATGTTTACAACAGCTTTACTCATAATCACCCAAAAATAGAAGCAACCAATACATCCTTTAATATACGAGTAGATTAACAAACCATGGTACTGCCATGCAATTAAGTACCATTAAGAGATAAAAAGCAATGGAGTATTAAGTGAAGTGAAAGTGTTAGTCACTCATAGGTGTCCGACTCTTTGTGACCCCATGGACTGTAGCCCACCAAGGCTCCTTTGTCCTTCACTATCTCCTGGAATTTGCTCAAATTCATGTCCACTGAGTTGGTGATACTATCTAACCATCTTATCCTCTGCCTCTCCTTTCTCCTTTTGCCTTCAGGCAAATAATAAATGTCAATGGAAGTTTATCAAGCAGGAGGAAGTGGTAGGGAATACACAAAGAGCACTGGTAGTGATAATTACACAGGTAAATGTATATTTTCTTATTATATAAACCTTCTTAAAGATAACTGATTGTCTAACAAAAAGAGTAAGGTATAAGGATAAAATTAAAATGTATCTTGACAGCTGCACAAAGATCAGGGAGTAAGAAATAGTATTATACTATTGTAAGGTAGTTAAAATGGTAGACTCCATCACTGGAAAGTCGACTGCTATTAGTTAGGTGAATATATACTTCTTAGTGTGAGTGAAAGTCATTCACCTGTGTCAGACTCTTTGCGACCTCATGGACGTCCATGGAATTCTCCAGGCCAGAATAATGCAGTGGGTAGCTGTTCCCTTCTCCAGAGTTTCTGCCCAAACCAGGGATTGAACCCAAGTCTCCTGCGTCAGGCAGATTCTTTACCAGCTGAGCCACCAGGGAAGCTCAAGAATACTGGAGTGGGTAAGCCTATCCTTTTTCCAGCAGATCTTTCTGACCCAGGAACTGAACTGGCGTCTCCTGCATTGCAGGTGGATTATCTACCAGGGACGCCCATATACTTCTTAGAGTAACCATTAAATACCAAGAAGAACAAAGTGATAAGCCAAGAAAGGAGATAAAAATTTTTAATATTCAATTAATCCAAAAGAAGGCAGGATAAAAGGAAAAGAGGGACAAAGACCAAACAAGACAAACTGCAAAATGATAAACACAAAAGCAACATATCAAGAACCACAAAATGTAAATGGCTTCAATTCTCTAATAAAAGGTATAGATGTCAGATTGGATTAAAAAGCAAGAGTCACCTATGTGCTGGCTACAAGAAATGTGCTTTAAGTATAAAGACAGAATTAGGTTAAAAGTTAAAGGATACAAAAAGACATACCATGGTAACACTAATCAAAAGAAGCTACACTGACTAAGCTACCATAGTCAGTGTAGATTTCAGAGCAAAGATATTACCAGGAATAAAGCAAGTTATGTCACAATGATAAAGGGGTCAGTTTATCAGGAAGAAATAACCATCTCCAACTATATGCAACTAAAAACAGATCTTTCAAATATGTGAAGCAAAAACTGATAGAACTTCAAGGAGAAATGGATAAATCCACAATTATACTCAGAAATTTCAATTCCTCTTTCTCAATAATTGATAAAATAGGTACATAAAAAATCAATAGGCATAGAGAAGCTTTACAGTACATATCTGACACTTGCAGAATACCCCACCTAAGAGCAGCATGATACAAGTTAATACAATGCACTCCTCTCATACACACATTCCTTCACTATCCAAAGCTATAAAATGGAAAGCGAGAACTTAGAAAATAAAGTGAAAGCTTTAATTTCTCCACTGCTCAACATTTCTTACTGCAAGAAATTAGTACAAACACTGCTCTACCATACAGGGATCTCATGAAAATGTAGATTCTGAAAAAATAAAATCTAGCATGAAGTCTAAGACTGCATTTCTAACACATTCCCAGGTGTTGTAGGTGACGCTGACACTACAAATCCACGGAGTGAGCTTGCAGCAGCAAGGGACTACAAGATGAGAGGAAAGCGAGTGAAGCAAAGCAGGGCCACTTTAGCATTGCCCACTTCAAGGAAGTAAACGACAGATTACATAACAGTGTTTGAGTGATTAATGTGGCTACTCACATGCACTATTTCATTTAATCTTCAAAACAACTCTTCAAAATAAATAGTATTATGAGTCTCACTTTTCAGAGAAGGAACCTGAAGTTTCGGAGTTAATTATACACATCCCAGAGCTATCTAACCACTTGGCTTAATAAAGCACAGGTGTTCTGAGCACTAAATGAATACCATAGAAATTTTCTTTTCCCAATATTTCCCTTAAAATCATATCAATTGCAGATTTTTCTTTCTTTTGGGTCATCCCTCACCCTCCTCACTTGAAAGCAGAACCACAGAACTGAGCAGAGAACTTCTGCAAATACATTACACAATTGAACTGGCAAGCATTACTGTAACTATATACCATTAAATATCTTTTGGCTGACTTTTCTGTTGTGTTTAAAACATGTTTAATATTTTGCCTTAAATAAAACATAACTGATACAAAATTAAAGGCAAGAGCTCTGAAAAATGCTTTCACTTAATGTCAGATTAGACCTACTTGCAACCATTCAGCTACTCAAGTGATGATTAAATGATGAACTAGGAAAACAAAAATATGCCACACTGATGAAATCAAGAATGAAGCAATATTCTGATAGTCCATAATGTACATGTATTGTTTTTAAAGTCAGGAAAAATAGGTTAATTTTTTAATTAAATAAGGCATTAATTTTCAAGTATTCCCAACATTCCTCCTGTGACCTCAAATATTAGAACTAATCATTTGAGGAGCAATGAACAGATATATGTTTGTAAATATATATCTGTCAGGCTAGACAATTTTAAGAGTAATTACTATCCTATCTAGCAATGGAAAAATAAAATATGTGAATTGAAAAATCAAATACCTTAAAGTTTCCTTGCGGAAACAGTGGCTGACTTTATTTTTCTGGGTGATTGCAGCCATGAAATTAAAAGACACTTACTCCTTGGAAGGAAAGTTATGACCAACCTAGACAGCATATTAAAAAGCAGAGACATTACTTTGCCAACAAAGGTCCATCTAGTCAAGGCTATGGTTTTTCCAGTAGTCATGTATGGATGTGAGAGTTGGACTATAAAGAAAAGTGAGCTCCAAAGAATTGATGCTTTTGAACTGTGGTGTTGGAGAAGACTCTTGAGAGTCCCTTGGACTGCAAGGAGGTCCAACCAGTCCATCCTAAAGGAGATCAGTCCTGGGTGTTCATTGGAAGGACTGATGTTGAAGCTGAAACTCCAATACTTTGGCCACCTGATGCGAAGAGCTGACTCATTTGCAAAGACCCTGATGCTGGGAAAGATTGAGGGCAGGAGAAGGGGATGACAAAGGATGAGATGGTTGAATGGCATCACCGAGTCAATGGACATGGATTTGGGTGGACTCCAGGAGTTGGTGATGTACAGGGAGGCCTGGCATGCCGCAGCTCATGGGGTCGCAAAGAGTTGGACAAGACTGAGCAACTGAACTGAACTGAACTGCGTGTGTTCAGTTGCTCAGTTGTTTCCGACACTCTGCGACCCCATGGACTGAAGCCCGCCAGGCTCCTTTCTCCGTGGAATTTCCCAGGCAAGAATACTGGAGTAGGTTGCCATTTCCTTCTCCAGGGGATCTTCCTGACCCAGGGATCAAACCTGCGTCTCCCACATCCCCTGCATCTCAGGCAGATTCTTTACTGCTGAGTCACTGGGGAAGCCCAAAGTTTCCTTAAACAGGTGCAACACAGCAGATGCCAAAAAGTCCCTGCAGCTTTGCAGAAAACATGGCAATCAGCATCTCACAGTGCTCGACATTTATTTCAAAGTACCTGCACCATTACTAAAAGGTAGTGGTAACTGTGCTCCCAGAGCCATTAAAGAGAAAATAAGTAAAACCAAACAGGTAATATCCTCTTACTTGCGGGCACATTACGGAAAATACCTGACTTTGTCTCAAATTTTTAACTTTATAAGAAACCTACAGAGAGTGTCCAAAAACAGCATTTAGAAATCTTCTATCCTTCTGAAGCCAGGACTCAGACACCAGTCACCTCCTTTGCTACACTGAAGGTAGTAAAGTTCTATAGCAAAAGAGATGCTCAAGGGCAAGTGGTCCAATTAAATACCATGACACTTTAAAACTGAATAGGCAGACAAAATTTTCCTTTTGATGTTAAACCTCTTGCCATCAAACAGAGAGAAATGAGAACAGGGAGGAAAAAGATAAATAATATTTTTTGGTGACAGGGAATGTATTTTTTTAGTTTGGTGAAAAACTGCACCCCACCAAAAGAAGCTTCCCTCCTGAAGAATGCAATCATAAAAGCAGCTTTACAAATAGTTGAAAATATTGCCTTGCTTAAAATAAGACTAGATTTTAAGAACTTTCTAAAAGTTTTCACATACAATGTCTACCTAGCAACTTAGATAGAAGAGCATGACCAATGTTTTTAATACCGTAGTTTAAAGGATTCCATCACTGTGAGAAGGACTAATCTCAGACTATTTTAAGATACAGTACAGGAAATTCATTAAAAAGTTCAGCTATGAAATTCAACCTCTTTAGTAGTTTCTTCACAACCCTTATCATATTTCTTCCCTGGAAATTCCCCAAAGAACAGAAGTCCTTACAAAAATTTCAGTTGCCTCCTGACCTGGTAAGCCAAATAACATTTATATGCAAATAATCCTTTTATGCTGCATCAGTTTTATGCTCTATCAGTTCTAAAATATTTTTAGCAAGTAATTTGGGGCAAGAGCTCTTAAAACTGTTTCTTTAGCCTATCTTGCCAGAATGCCAGCCTTGCATTTTGAACTTTGCAGAGTCAGCTCTGGCACCGCAGGTCCAACTAAGCGTCAACAGTAAAATGCTGCCCTGAGCTGTAAGAACACATGAAAAGAAGGTGCTGGGGAAAAAACCCCAAGAGTGGTGGTCCCAAGAAGACCTGAATCAACTCCCAAAACAATCCTTTAGTTGGTTGCTCGTTTAAGCTTTTCCAGTCATCCAACCGACAAAATTCACAAAAGCATCCACGACGTTGGAGAAACAAAAGGTAATAGAATGTACAGATGTCCAAAAGGCACTGAGTTTCTCCAGAAAACCTGTCCTTTCAATTATTTGTTCTGTGACTTCACTGACATGCTTTCGGCATCCTACCCTGTACCCTGCTCCCACCACATGACAATTTTTTACACTGAACAGTTTCTAGGTGCATTCAAAAAGCTTAGATACCCAACAGCATTAACATAACAGCTTCCACCATGAGATATTACAATCTAGGTTCAGAAACCAAAGGAAGAAAAACATAGGGAATACTTCCAAACTAATGCTGTGGCGTGATATATTCAAAGGCACTGAAAAGCATGCATCTGAAGATTAATATTTCAGAAACAGAATTCTAAATATTCACATGCAACAAGATCTTTACTAAGACTCGTTGCCTCATTCAAGATAACAAAACTAAACTTAGGTAAATAGCTATTCATAATGAAGTATTTTGAAGAGAAAATCAGATTATAACATTTAACCCTAAAAATTTTACTTCATAGACCTATTTCTATGGAGACAGACTCTATATCTAAAAGTGCAGATTTTAAAAACTTGCTCTGCCATGTGGAGGATGGAAAAGCATCCCTGATTTGTATATTAAAGCACTAGCATCTGTCCCACTGATGATATTCTAGGGAAGCACATTAGCATAAAATTTAACGATGTCAAATAAGTGGATGTGAAATAGGGACTGTGTAAAGACACTATTTCCAAGGCTGACAGAAACATCACTGTTTAGAAATGCAAATGAAACCATTATGTTCAATAATTATATGAAAATATGAACAGTTCAGCATGTTTTCCAGCCCTGATGGCGGTTAATGGGATGTACGCTTATGTAAATAACTACTATTAAAGCTAATGCTGAAAAAAACTAATAAATTCATACTAAAGCAACTGATTTAGTATGCTTTTAAACCCCAGCAGTGCTCACTTATTAGAAAAGAGTGCATTATTATGTTTAGAACTCATTACTGCTACAAGTCACTGCAACTCCATCAATTACCATGCATTAATGAAAATGGGACACATACAAAAAAAATTATTGCCTCTCAGCAGTTTTCTTTAACGACAAAATCTTGGGGTATTACCATCATGGGGCCTTGTAGGGAACTTATCCACACTATAATCTTTATTACTAAAACAGTACTCCCAAAACTATCACCCTAGGGTATTCTGATCATAAAAAGGGCTAACTTTTATTCCAAAATATCAGTATTTTACAAAACTGACCATTTAACATCAATAAGAAAGTTTTAATATTTGAAGTGCATTTAAAAATGTATCAAAATATACGTGGCACATGGTTTTTCTTTTTGAAGGGAGCCTAAGGAGAGAAAATACACATTGGTCAATCATACAGCATACAGGATAGACAGTTTCATTCCAAGATGCCGCATAATAAAAGAGATAAATCCCACTCAGTTCTACATTTACATCTCAGTGAATTCTGTAATTTCTACAGAATTAGTTGGATTGGATATTTAAAAACAAACCTAAAGTTTCCTTCTTGGCCCTTAGGTGGATTTTGTTGCAATATATTAAATATTTAGTGCAAGAGATTAACAAGCTGGAAAATCCCTGTTGTTTAAAATTCAGGTTGGCTAACATCTAAGAGCAAGGGAATGCTGACTGAGCATGAATGCAAATACAGAAATGCCTTTGCTCTCACCCTACTCGTGTCAACTTTCACAATTTATTTTGTGTCTTTAACATAAGTAATTAAGCTGATCCTTCATCCTTTCCTAGCATCCAGGAAAAGAGAAAATACTTTAACACCTACCAAATGTGAAAAATATTTGCTAAATCTCAGAGACAGTATTGCTATACATAATGAATATTTATTTATTTGAAATTGTAACTGTCACATTAGTCCATCATTTGCAGTTTCAGTTCTCATAAGTTTATTCACCTCCCAAGCTTTTACTGCAATTTAGATACACTATCACCAGGTGGTGGTAGAGTGCTATGATCGTGCAGTTTTGACAGTAAAGTACAAGTTTTCAGAGTCTGATCAAGTAACTCACAGATGTTTAACAATTTGTTCATGTAACAAGTATTTTTTCTTTTGAGTACATACAGAGTACTAAGTATTATACAAAATTCTCAATGCACAATAGTGCACAAGACAAAAATGATTTCCCATGAGGGAAACAGACAATAAATAAATATGTAATCAAATGTCAAGGGCTATGAATAATCAATATCCATTCACAACTTAAAAATGAAAAAAAAGAAACTTTAGGAAACTAGACATAAAATGGAAACTCCTCAGTATGATAAATAGCATCTATTAAAATCCTATAGCTATTTATAGCTAAATCAATCTTAAGGATGTATTAATATTTCCCACTAATATGTAGAACAAGACCAGGATGTTCTCACTCATCACTTCTATTAAATATCTAGCTGGGGGTGCTGCAGTAATGCAAAAAAAAGAAATAAAAGGCAGACAGAGTAGCCAAAAAACTAATCGCTTTCATTTACAGGTGACATAACTGTAACATAACATAACATAACTTTGGACATATAAAATCCAAAGGAATCTGTAAGACAACAATTAACAAATCAGAATTCAGCAAGGTCAAAAGATATAAAGCCAATATACAGAAATCAGCTATATTTCCAAATCGAACATTGAAAACTGAAATTTAAATTGAGAACAAACCTTTCAAAATTATTAATAACACTCCATCCTGTGATTAGAATGTGCACGTGATGGCTGAAACTTAGAATGCCAAGATAAAAAAATCTAGCTCCCCCAAAATTTATGGAGTCATCATATCTGCCTCAAATTGCCAAAACTCGGATGTCTTTTACATGAAAAATAAACAAACATATACTTTGCTTTGGTTACTGTTAACTTGATGTTTCTTGTTATATACAAGGCAGATTAATCATGACACAGATTCATAAAACATCCTTAAGTACGCTCCATCCAATGCTAGCCTTTTCAGCTTTGTTTCTACACTTCTTTCCTTGTGATCTCTCCTACACCTTGTCAGAACATGAGATTCCTTAGTAATTCCTACCTGATTTCTCGTAGCAACAAGCTTCCTTAAAATTGCTTTAAAAATTTTAAAGGATGCTCACCCATATGATCAAAAAATATTTTGCTTCAAAAACTATACTCTTCAAAAACTAGAAACCTAGCCACTCTGGGTAACAGAGATTTGAATAAGAACTCTAAAGATAAACAACAACAACAACAAAAACTTCAAGTAGAAGACAGCATTTGAAATAAAAGGCAATTTTTGAAAGCTTTATTAAATAGAATGATTTCAGAAGCATGGCAGAATGAAAAACTACCTTTGTTCCCCCACTTTAATCTACAACCAGTAAACATCCACAACTCAACAAAGGTGCCTCTGCCCAATAGAACAGGATGCTGGATAACTCTGTACATCTGGACATCAAAAAGCGGGTAAGCTGAAACACATAGAGCAGGCAGAACCAAGGGAACAGCAGAGATGGTGCCTGCAGTCCTGGCCCTCTGACTATGGCAGCAAGGCCCACAGGTACAGAGAACCCAGCACCAGTGGGGAAGGTGGTGCACACGACTGTGGCCACCAAACTGCGCCAGCGCCCACGGCTGCAGGTAACTGGGCAGCAGTGGGGTGCGGCCTGGGACCCTGCCCCTCCAGTGTTGAGGTGCCCATGATTCCAGCCTCTACCCCCACATCTACAATGGTGGAATTCACAAGCTTTACAACCATGAACATGGCGCAACCCCAGTTGCCTCATCATTGCACCCCTCACCTCACAGCAGAGCCTGTCACATCACTCAAGCAAAGAGCCCACCATTCTAACGGATCACAGTGGCTCTGGAAGAAGCAAGGCAGCAACAACCCTGGTGGCACAAGAAGCAATAATGAAGGCAAGGAGCCATACCTCTTACAGAGATGGTGGAGGCTGGAAATTGCCACTCTAAAATATAAAGGCAGTGGAGGTAGAGAAGCCAAGAGCTTGTGTGATAGTGCCACCTACCAGAAAACAAAAGAAAGGAAACTAACTCCTAACTTGTCAGTTAACATAAATGAGAAGGCAGAGGAACAATTCAAGCAACATGAAGAACCATAGTAACACCACACCACAAAAAGAAAGCGCCAATTCTCCAGAAACCAAACTTGAGTTACGGAATGATGAGATCTAATTGACAGAGAATTCAAAATAGCTGTCACGAATAAGTTCAACAAGAAAACTCAGAAAGGCAGCTTAATGAGCTCTAATTAATTAACAACTAATTAATAAGAGGAATACTTTACCAATGAGATTGAAACTATAAAGAAGAATCAAAACAAGAATCAATCAAACAAATTCTTAAGCTGAAGAACACCACAACAAGATTAAGAATGTTACCAGAAAGCACTAGAAATAGAGCAGACTACATAAAAGAGAGGATCAGTGAGCTGGAAGATAGAAATACAGAAATGATACAAATGGAAAAGGAAAGAGAAATAACACTTAAAAAAATAAATGAGGAAATCCTACAGAGCTGTTCATTTTGCAGGAAGGGCAACATTAGGATAACTGAGTATCCCAGAAGAAGAGAAGGGGAAGGGAGGAGAGTTTATTTAAAGAACTTCCCAGACTTGGGGAAGAAAATGGACATACAAGTCCATGAAGCTAAGAAAACACCCAATTACCTCAATGCAAAGAGATCTTCTACTAGAGATTTAATATTAAAATTGTCAAAAGTCAATGACAAAGAATTTAAAAGGAAGCCAGGGAAAAAACGATGATAACCTACAAGGAAACCCCCATTAGGCTATCAGCAGATTTCTTAGCAGAAATCCTATGGGCCAGGAGGGAACAAATGACACTCTCAAAATACTGCAAGATAAAACTTGTCACCCAAGATTCAGAAAAACTGTCATTCAGATATGAAGGAGAAATAAAGACTCTGTCAGACAAATAAAGCTGAAGGAGGTCATCAACACTACACCTGTCTTACAAGAGATGTTTACAGGAGCTCTTCTAGCAGAAACAAAACAGGAAAAATACATAAAATGCTGAGCAAGGTGATAAACGGAACCTGAAAATTGAAACTATCAGAATAACTTTTAAAGATTTTATTAAAATATAAAAATTAATGGAAAAAAAAAGAGAGTAAAAGAATGACTATAGCTATCTCCATTTGGTAACAAACTCACAACATAAAAAGGGATAATTTAAGACAACAAAAACATAAAAGTGGAAAAGAATGGAACTCCCATAGGTAAATAAAGACAAGATGCTATCAGCAGAATAAGGACTATTTTAAACATGAGACATATTATACAAACTTCAGGTCAATCATAAAACATATATATACAGGCACAAATATAAAAAAAAGAGGAAACTAAAAAAAAAAAAATGTAGAAAATCACCAAACCAAACTGGCAGTCAGAAATACAAGGGAAAAGAAACAACGGAGATACAGAACAACCATTAAACAAAAGATAAAGAGGCAGTATTAAGTCCTCATCTATCAAAATCACCCTAAATGGAAATGAATTGAATTCATCAATCAAAAGACACAGAGTGGCTCAACAGATTTAAAAACAAGACCCAACTCTATGATGCCTCCAGGAGACACATGTCAGTTCTAAGGACAAACAAAGGATAAAAGTGAAGGAAGGGAAGATGATACTCCAAACAAACAGCAGCCAAAAGAAGGAAGTGTTGCCATACTCACGTTAGCAAAATAGAATTCAAGTCAAAAATGGTAATAAGACACAAAAAATGGACGGTGTATAGTAACAAAGGGGCCAATTCATTGAGAAAACATTGAGTGACTAATATATATGCACTTAACAAAGGCGAACCAAAATATATAAAACAATTATTTATTACCAATTCTAAAGGGAAAAACTGACAGCAACACAATAAAAGTAGGGGACTATAACAACCCACTCACCTCCATGGATAGATCATCCAAACAGAAAGTCAACAAGGAAACCCAGGCCTTAAATGGAACACTAGACTAGATGGATTCTATACATCTGTTAGAACATTCCACTCAAATGCAGCAGAAGACAGTTCCTCTCAAGTACATATGGAACTTTCTCAAGGATATACTATATACTAGGACAAAAACATGTCTCAATAAATTTAATAAGATGATTGTATTAAACATATTTCTTGTTCACAATGGAATGAAACTAGAAATCAGCCACAAGAAGAAAACTAGAGAAATCACAAACATGTGGGAATTGAACAACATGCTACTGAACAACTATTGAATCAATGAAGTAATCAAAGGAGAAACCAAACATTACCTGGAGACAAGCAAAAATGAAAATATGACATATCAAAATCTATGAGATACAGTAAAAGTGGTACTAAGAGGGAAATTTATAGTGAAACAGGGCTACTTCAAGAAATAAGAAAAATCTCAAATAGACAATCTAAGCTCACGTCTAAAGAAACCAGGAAAGGAAGAAAAAAACTGAAGTCCAAAGTTAATAGAAGGAAGAAAATAATAAATATCAGAGCAGGTATAAATGAAGTAGAGACTAAATAGACAGTAGAAAAGATCAATGAAGCAAGCTGGTTCTTTGAGAATATAAACAAAACTGACAAACCTGTTAGCTACACTAAACTGAGAAAAAAAAAGAGTGAATGCCCTTAAAATCAGAAGCCAAAGAAGAAAACCAACAGTAAATACCACAGAAATACAACAGATTATAAAATAATATCATGGACAGCTACACATCAACAAACTGAATGACCCAGAAGAGATGGATAAATTCTCAGAATCATACAACCTTGCAAAGACTGAAAAATGAAGAAATAGAAAATCTGGATAGATCAATCACTAGTAGGGACTGAAACAGTAACCAAAAAGCTCACCACTCCAAAGAAGTCCAGTCACTTCACAGATGAATTCTATCAAACATTCAAAGACTTAGTACCTATTCTTCTCAAACTATTCCAAAAGAAAAAAAAATTGAGAAGAAGAGAATACTTCCTAACTCATCTTATGAGGCTGACATTACTCTGCGAAAACCAGACAGAGACAACACAAAAAAGAAAATTACAGGCCACTACATCTGATGACCATAGATGCGAAAATACTCAACAAACTATTAGTGAACTGAATTCAACAACACATCAAAAAGATCATGTGCCATAATAAAGTGAGATTCATTCCAAGGACACAAGGATGGTTCAACACCCACAAATCAAAATGACACACCACATTAACAAAACAAAGATACAGGAAAAACATCTGACAATATCTAACACACATTTATAATAAAAACTCAATAAACTAGATATAGAGGGATGCATCTCAATATAATAAAGGCCATATATAACAAGTCCATCATACTCAATGGTGAAAAACTGAAAGCATTTCCTCTAAGATAAGAAATAAGACAACAATGCCCACTTTCATCACTCCTATTCAACATATTATTGACAGTCCTAGCCAGAGCCATTAGGCAAGAAAGAAATAAAAGCTGCCCAAGCTGGAAGGGAAGATGTTAAACTGTCACTATTTGCAGATGAAATGACTTTATATATAGAAAATCCTAAAGACTTCAACAAAACTATTAGAAATAATAAATGAATACAGTATAGTTGCAGGATCACAAAAGCAATATACATAAATCTACTGTATTTCTAAATGCTAACAATGAGCTAGCTGAAAGAAAACTTAAGAAAACAACAGCATTTATAATTGCAAAAAACATAATAAAATACTTAGGAATAAATTTAACCAAGGAGGTGAATGATTTGCACACTGAAAATTCTAAGACATTATTGAAAGAAACTGATATTTCATGCTCCTAGACTGGAAGAATTAACATTACCAAAATGTCCTCATTACCTAAAGCAGGGAAATATTGAGGGCAGGAGGAGAAGAGGGCAACACAGTGAGAGGGTAACAGGCAGGAAGGGCAGGGCTCTTCCAAGGGAGGAAATAGGCTGCAAGTGTCAGACATTTTTTATCTCTCTCTTTAAACAGCAGGAGGAAACAAAATACAAGTGTTAGATTTTTCCCCCTTCTCTACGCACATTTAAAAAGAGGCTTCTTTTAAAATTCTGTGTTGCCATAAGGACACCTGGTTTCACCTGAACTTTTCTCGAACCTTGAGCTAACCAACGCATTTTTCTTATGGAAATGTTTTTCTTAAGCTATCTTAATAAACTATGTATTTATCCTAGACTCTGTCTTCAAGTTGGTTCTGCCTAAGACTCAAAAGTGACTTGACAAACCACTATGTTTTACTCATACAAATATTCTCTTAAGTTATCTTAATGAGACTATGTATTTGCTTGGAAACCTGCCTTTCTTCAAGATTCATGTCAGTCATTTTATGGCCCAGGACAACCCACCTTGTGACATGTTATCCCAAAACGCATGCTGTGGGTGAGCGGCCTGGTGCCCGTCTCTTGAGTTCTGAGACGTTTCCTTTCTCTAATCACCAGCCTGCTAGTAGCTATATAACATCTGGCTAAAGACTAGCAGGGGGCACTCTTTCTGCCCCCTTCTCATGTCTATGTCAGAAGTTTCCTCTATCTCTTTTACACTTTAATAAAACTTTATTACACAAAAGCACTGAGTGATCAAATGTCGTCACCGGCCCCAGACTGAATTCTTCTCCTGCGGAGCCCAAGAATCCCGGCGACCTTCACAGCTCAGCGACAACCTTTCAACAGGATGAGATGGTTGTATGGCATCACTGACTCAATGGACATGAGTTTGAGCAAATTCCAGGAGATAGTGAAGGACAAGGAAGCCTAGCGTGCTACAGTCCATGGGGTCGCAAAGAGTGAGACATGACTTAGTAACTGAACAAAATCAAATAACAAGTGTTGGAAGGATGCGGGGGAAAAAAAAGAACCTTCATAAACTGTTAGTGGAAACATAAACTGGTAAAGCCACTATGGAAGACAGGATGGAGATTCTTCATATATGATCCAGGTAGTCCACTTCTGCCTATTTATCCAAAGAATATGATAACAGAATTCAAAAAGATACCTACACCCTTAGGTTCATTCCAGCATTATTTACAATAGCCAAGATATGGAAACAACCTAGTATCCATTAACAAATGACTAGATAAAGAAAATATGAAATATAGATAGATAGACAGATATATCCTAAGTGAAATAAATCAGATAGGGAAAGGAAAATACCATGTGATGTTACTTATATGTGGAACATAAAAAACCAATAAAGAACAAAATAAATGAACAAACCAAACTAAACAAAAAACAGACATGTAGATATAGAGAATAAGAGTACTGGTTCCTGGAGAGGAAGGGTAAAACAGGCAAAGGGGATCAACTGTACGGTGATGATGGAAAATAAACTTTTGGTGATGAGCACACTGCAACATATACAGAAGTAGAAGTATAATGTTGCAAATATAAGACATACAATGCTACAAATCTGTATTAGTTCAATAAAAAATAAAATATGAAGTAAAATATATATTTTTATATATTTTCAATATAACTTGAAAAAGAATCATAATAGCATTTGCCTTGGTACAAAAAGAGGTTCATTAAAATTCACAGAATGCTTGAAATGATAACATTTTTAAATGTGTGAGGGAATAAAGAATAAAATAATCATATATTATCTTCATATTCATTTGTACATTATAAAACTTTTCAGAGCGAGAAAATATTTTTGTAGACTTTAAATTTTTATAGAATTTTCATAGTCTTGATCACCTTTTTTGGAAAAGAGTTCAGATGTTATTAACATGTTAAACATGATAAAATTCAGACTTGCAGACGTTAGTTTATCCAAGGTCATATATCTAGTTTAAAGGCAAAAATGAAGTCATGATTTCATGATTTTGGTGTTCTTTCCAAAATACTAGTGTTTTTGTTATGTCACATACTGAGATAACTCATATTTGAGACATCCAATTTCTAATTAACTAGATAGAAGTTTACAAAAGCATTTTTCGCATAGATTTTTCACTTAAAAAACCATCTCAGACTACTGCATAATACTATGTTAAGAAGATACTTATAAAGGCTGTGCTATCTCTAGATGATTACACCTACCATCACACTAAAACTTCCCCTTATTCCCTTTGCCTCCAGAGTGTTAAACTACTCCCTGCGCTTTCTGTCTGGAGCACTGATGCCATGGGGTTATTATGTGAGACAGAGGTAGATGTTTAGCAGCTTTTCCTGGCACTCAACTAACAACTGTTCACTTCTATCAGCATATCGCTAGGCTCTCTTCTCAACTGTCAAACTTTCTCTAGTGCAAATTTCTCATTAGGATAATTCCTATTATTTCCTTCTAACCTTCTTTTCTACTGGTTTCATTTCTTTCTTGTATTCTCCTCTTCTTATTGCCATTTTTCCTGTGTTTAACGGCCTTTGTGTAGATTAAGGTCTTTTAAAGGGATGGCCAAAAAATGACACACACATTATAACTACTATTTGAAAAATTGACCAACTAGAACACCAACTGGAAGATAAATCAGTATTATCTTTAGATATTTGCATTTTCTAGGTCATATTTATTTAGAAATTCAAGGACTGTGTAAGACTTCTGATAGAAAGGATTCTTTCTCCATTTTTCACCAGCCTGAGCATTCAGGAAAACAGCTGAATAGCCTGGGATTTCTCTATTAACAAAACATAATGAAATCAGGAGAAACTGACAATCCTTACCATCTTATCTATTAGGAGATTGATTTCAGATATTCAGTTAATTTTCTTTTCATTACATGACTATACCATAACTATATTTACTACATCTGAACAATTAAAGTGCTGGAAATGTAAAATCTTGGACATGACAATAAAACTAAAAGTGGAAATGCTATTATGTAAGTCTCTACCAGAGGTGAGAATAGTACCATCTGAATCATTTAATCATTTAACTATTCGAAAGTGAAGGCCTCACTGAGGTTAAGAACACCAAGAAAGACACTTTGCTATTGGTGAATAATAAAGCCATTCATCATATTCTTCAAATCTAAAGCAATTAGAAGCTGTGGTATGGCAAATGGATTTAGCCAAAGAGATTACGTCAGAACAGTCCTTTAAAGAAGATGAGTAATGTAAAAGGCTAAAAGAAATAATGAACTCTCCCCAACAATAATTATTATGCAGTTGATTTATAGAAAGCCTATTTCTTCATGCAAGAACTGGTGAAACTTCCCAAAGTAATTTTAAATTATGCCAAACAGATTTAGTATCTTTTATCCAGTATAGAACTAATACTAAAAAAAATTAAACAGAAATGTAGAAAATCCGTATTTTTGAATTTCAGTCTGCTTAGCTTATTTACACATGGGCATCAAAAACAAGTGACTACTTGAGGCACTCAGGCTCTTTAGAAGCCCCAAGGCACATCTATCTGAACCCCAGTGTCACCCACACAAAGCAACACAGAAATCACTCTATGGAGGGGCTCAGGCTTCATATCTAGAGCCTTCAGCAAGTCAAAGAAACCAAAACACTATACAAACCAAACCTGAAAAGTAAAGCTGTTTTGATTATAAAATAGTACACCACAGACGTTAAAAGGATCTCAAACAGTAAGGTCAAAAACTCTTTAAAAGCAAATCTCATTAAAAACTGCAAAATAATACTTTAAAAATTACTGTTCAAAGTGCATTAATATCCAACCAGGAGATTAAAAATAAGAGAAAATTATCAGAGAATGATATCTGAAAACATACCAATTATTTAGAAATTGAGTGTACCCTTCTACAGATAAGCCAAAAGGGTTTTTTTGATATATACATACAATAAAAATACCAAAGAACTAGTTATGTCTGACTCTCTGCAACCCCATGGACTGTAGCCTGCCTGGCAGCCACTCCATGGAATTCTCCAGGCAAGAATACTGGAGTAGGCTGCCATTCCCTTCTCCAGGGGATCTTCCCGACCAAGAGACTGGACCCGGGTCTGCCGCATTCCAGGAAGAATCTTTACCATCTTAGCCACCAGGGAAGCCCCCAAAATAAGAGAAAATTACCAGAGAACGACATCTGAAAACATACTAATTATTTAGAAATTTAGTGTACCCTTCAACGGTACACCAAAAGGATTTTTCAACATATACATCGAATAAAAATATTGAAGAACTAAGGACATATTAAATACTATCTAAATCTGCTCAGGCTGCCATGACAAAATACCACAGACTGGGTGAAATTTATTTTCTCACCATTCTAAAGGCTAGAAAATCCAATCAAGGTCCCATAGGATTTGGTTTCTGGTGACAGCTCCCTTCTGGTTTTCAGACGGCCACTGTGTCCTCACATGTGGGGGATGGGAAGAAGGGAGGGAGAGAGATCCCCTTCTCTTCTTATAAGGCTAGAGTCCTACTGGATTACAGCCCCATTCATATAGACATCATTTAACCTTAGTGAAGTGTCAGTAACTCAGCAGTGTTAGACTCTTTGCAAGTCCATGGACTGTAACTCACCAAGCTCCTCTGTCCATGGAATTCTTCAGCCAAGAATACTAGAGGCTCGCCACGCCCTCCTCCAGGGAATCATCCCGAATCGAGGATGGAACCTTGGTTTCCTGCAGGGCAGGCTGATTCTTTACCATCTGAGCCACCAGGGAAGCCCTCACTCACCCCCTGAAAACCCGTCTCCAGGTGGCTACATCAGGGGGTTAGGGCTTCAACACATGTATTTTTAGAGGGACACAAGTCAGTCCATAGCAAATACAAAAATAACAAATACAAACATACATAAACAAATAAACCTTGCTAAGCCCAAAATAGAGGGCAAGTGGCTGAAAAGCACAATCTCATATTTCAGTACTCCAAAGCATATAAGCTTAACAGTTAGATAAATTTATCAAGATTTCTTTAAGACTTGTTTCATTTTCACAGAAAGAAAAGCTAAAAATCAGAAAAGGTACTATGAGATGGAAAGCAGATCTTAATCATGTCCTAGCACATTTGTTTCAACATATAAATATACTTCACATTCTTTTCCAGCCTTAAAACAAACCAAAAAACATTTTTTCAAATATAGATCCCCTTTGGCTAGACAATATCTTCTTTTCTTCAAAGCCTTCGCTTCTCTACTACTCAAGTCTAAAGCAACTGCAAATTATTCTTCTAAAATGAAATTGAAATGCTCTTCCATTCAGCGACTGCAGTAGAGTCAGAAAGGGATAAAGTAGCTGGCCCAAGACTGACGTCAACTTTCTTATTCAAAATCCAGCACTGCTGAAAGAACACCACAGATGCCCAAGGAGCTAGCTATAAGATGCATAAGTTAGGGCTGTTGGCATAGGTATGAATAGTTAAAGAGATCTAAGAGTCAAATACTGCTAAAAATTTTTCATAAAAAAAGTCCTAAAGTCTTAAAGAAAGCTAGCAAAAGGAACAATGACAAAGAAATACAAACTGCAGTAAGCGGGGGGGGGGGAAAAAAAAAAAAAACAGTGAGATTTTCCTATCTAGTATGTAGGTGCCACACAAATCATAAAAGTGAAGGTAACATATATTACATGGCATCAGAAACAGAAGGCTTTAATGTCAAAATTAAGAATACATATTTGATACTTTAGGCCATAAGAAGCCAAGGCAAGTTATTAAAAAGCCAAGTGATGTAATAAAAATAGTCCTTAAGAAAGATTAACCTGGCAACAGTGATAAAATGAAGTCAATCAAAGGACAGCGGAAGATAATGGAGATGGGCCAAAGGATACTACACAAGAATGCAGTGATGTGTCAGTGAAAACAGCAAAAGACAATCACACCTTCTTTATCCACATATACAATGTAATATTACTCAGCTATAAAAAGAACATAATAATGCCAGTTGCAGCATCATGGATGAACCTAGAAATCCTCATTCTGTGTGAAGTCAAACAAATATCATGATATTGCTTATATGCAGAATCTTAAAAAAAAAAAAAAAAGGCTAGAAATGAACTTATCTACAAAACAAAAATAGAGTTACAGATATAAAAAATAAACCTATGGTTACGGGGTGGGGTTGGGGGATGGGGTAAGGATAGACTGGAAGGTTGGCACTGACATATACACATTGCTATATACGGACAACTGGGACTTCCCCGGTGGTCCAGTGGTTAAGAATCTGCCTTGCAACACAGGGGATGCAGGCTCAATTCCTAGTCAGCGAGCTAGAACCCCACATGCTGCAGAGCGGCTGAGCCCTTGCACTAAAACTGCTGAGCCAGTGTGCTCTAGAGCCCACGTGCCACACCTGGAGAGCCTTTGCGTTGCAACTGCTCAGCCCGTGCACCACAGCTAGAGTCTGCATCTACAACAAAGATCCCACATGATGCAACGGATATCCCACCTGCCACAATCAAGACCTGATGCAGCCAAATAAATTTATATCAAAAAAAAACGATAACTACTAAGGGGCTACTGTATAGCACAAGGAACTCAACTCAATACTCTATAATGGCCTATATAGGAAAAGAAGCTAAAAAACAGTGGGTAACAGATTTGATTTGTTATACACCTGAAACTAACACAATACTGCCTATCAATTCTACACTAACAATTTTTTTTTTTTAAAGACAGTGGGTTAAGAGTAATATTTCAGAGGGAAAATGATAAAGACTTGGTGACTGAATAGAAAAGCCAAAATACAAGTGAATCTCAGGAACATCCCACATATCTGGGTTTCTGAATAATTAGGTTACACTCTAGTATGTACTCCGCCAAGCACCCCCAGCCTGCCGCCATTTTTTTTTTAAACCAACTTTGGAAAAAAAGCACTGTAAAATATATTATAATTTTTGTTTGTTTGTTGTTGTTTCTTTTTATTTTTTTCATTTATTTTTATTAGTTGGAGGCTAATTACTTTACAATATTGTAGTGGTTTTTGCCATACATTGACATGAATCAGCCATGGATTTACATGTGTTCCCCATCCCGACTCCCTCTCCCGCCTCTCTCCCCATCCCATCCCTCTTATATTACAATTTTTTAAATAAAATTTTGCTTTAACTATAAATCAGGCTAGAAAAGTAAGGCCTATTGTTATTTGCATTGTTCACAGCTGCAGAAATAATTTGATGTAAAGATATTTCCTGTCATTAAGATTTCACTCTTAACCCTACAATGGGCTGTATCTTTATCTGTAAAAAAACGAAAAAGAGCATCAGATTCACCTATCTTAACCAGGTTATTGTGAAGATTAAAAAGTATAAGTTTCAGTGCTCTGTAAATAGAAAAGTCAAAGTGAAGTCCTCAGTTGTGTCCAATTCTTTGCGACCCCATGGACTGTAGCCTGCCAGGCTTCTCTGTCCATGGGATTTTCCAGGCAAGAGTACTGGAGTGGGATGCCATTTCCTTTTCCAGGGGATCTTCCCGACCCAGGGATCAAACCCAGGTCTCCCGCATCGTGGGCAGATCCTTTACCCTCTATGGGCGGAAGCCCATACACAAATGTAAGACATCTTACTAATAGAAGTACTAGACATACATAAAAAAGGCAATGGGATAAAAACAATTTGCCATTATTTTAATGCCTCAGAATCAGGCATCAAATTCGTTAACAGAATTACGAATGTTAAGCAGTGTGCTGCATTTCATACAGGATGGTCTTGAGATACATCTAGGTGGGGAGAAGTTCTAGATTGCTGTACATTTTCAGTTTTTATATGGTTTTTAATAGTTTTAATAGCTAACTCTGTCAGCTTCAATATCCTCACTGTAGCTTCTTTCCCTACTTCTAATTTTCTGCTTTTAATGGACTTACAAACTAGATCCCAAACAATGAGTTTAATATTATACGTGTGATAGCCTCAAGAATTTTCATGTGAGAAAAGTGCATTATTTAGGGGACCAGAGCAGGTAAGGAGTACTTCTTTTTACTTTCATCTTGGATGAGTCCAGAAAAGTAATGTGTAAATATAACTCACTACAGAGTAGTGTAGTATAGTAGTATAACAGAGTAACTTAAGCTCTAAAGGCTTATTGAAATGAAGTACATAGATAAAATTTTATATAGTTTTTTACTTCCTGCAAACATTTATCAACAATTTCTCCCTTCAGTTAGCATTAATATCTAAGTATTTTTAAGAGAACAAAATAATATTCAAGAACAGCTCAGGCAACAATAATACCAGTAATAACTAGTTCTTTCCTTAAGCATGATTATTTCTTCTTAACACAATGGTAAAGGGTTATTTAATCTGTTATTATGATTTACAATGACAATATTATCCTGATAATATACAATAATAATGGTCCAAAACCTGCTAAAGTTATACAGCACCACAGAGCAAATAAAACAGCCCCCAAAAGTACAACTTACACAGTATTAGAGATAGTTATTAGATTAGTAAAGCAATATTGTCTAGGGCTTGCTAAATGGAATTAACTGACTTTATCCAAGTATGCCAAATATATCCTATCACCATAATTCAATTTGTAAACATAAAAAAAAAACAATATTTATTCAAAAAGCCAAGATTCATCAAAGCTTATGATAAGGTGTCTGGCAACACACTTTGCTATATTCATATGCCACAACCACACTGCCAGGCACCAAAATACCCTCTCCTCTGCCTATAGGCATCTTCACTAAGTTTACATTTTTAATTCTCCCCAAACTGTTTCTAAGACTGGAGAAACTCCTGCCTTTTCTTATGAAGGACCAGAAATTTTAATTAGAAAAAGAAGACTAATCCTGTCTTTTGAAGTTCATTTCCTTTCTTATGAAACTTATTTCCATTTATTATCCTACCTACTCAAGACCTCTGCACCAGATCTGTGATAGAATTTCCTACCGTATGGTTGTTATTCTTGGCAAAAGTCTATCAGATCATGGTAGTCTGGCTCATGTAGCAGAGATGCATATAGTTAAATAGAAAGCTTTGAATACCCCTGAAATATTACTGCTATTCAAATAAATGATTTCTTTTTATAAAATTAGATGACATTCTTGTGAGTTTTCTCTAGCCTAATTTCAGCACAGATATACTAAGATCTTTGGCTCATTCTAAAATATTCCTCAAAAAGGGTAAGGCTGGTTCCTTTAAAACTCTTTCTTCCCAGAGCAAGGTTTTTAAAATGACCTCTGATATAGTGGCCTCAAGGATCTAAGCTTTAAGTACCTCTAAACCTCTTCAATTGACTAAGTCTCAGTCAGAGAGATAATGGAACAGATCAGAAGGAAAAGAAAACAAACACTCCTGTCAGTCTGGTTTCTGGGAGAGGGAAGTAAAACCTGATTTGCCCTTGATAAGCACCCAACTGGTATAAATGAGACAGAAAGATCTCCTCCTTCATAGAAACAGAAGACAAAGCACATTGATTTCACTCTCCTGAAAAACCAAAAGTGTTAGTCGCTCAGTTGTGTCTGAGTCTCTGTGACCCCACAGACTAGCCCACAAGGCTCCTCTGTCCATGGATGTGGAATTCTTCAGGCAAAGATACTACAGTGGGTAGCCGTTACCTTCTCCAGGGGATCTTCCTGACCCAGGAACTGAACCCAGGTCTCCTGAATTGCAGGCAGACTGTTTACTCTATGAGCCACCAGGGAAGTCCTTTCACTCTCCTACTGGGCCTCTAAGCAGCCTAAGCATCTGCTTAACCAAATGAAAACCATCCAAAACCGACTGAAGAAAGGAAGAGTTGAAAAACAAAGGAGCTAGTCAACTCACTCCTCATCTAAATTAATCATAGTAATAAGGAAAATTGCTATCTTTGTTTCAGTATTCCAAAGTAAGAAACACTGCTAGATTCTTTACACACATAAAGAACCTACCAAATTTCAACAAGCCTACAAAAAAAGGCATTATTAGCTATCCATATATTATAGATGAAAAAACAGTCAGAAAAGTTCAGCAGCTTTCCCAAGGTCAGACAGTTCATCAGTATTAAAACAATTTTGACTCTAAAGCCCATTGTGCTTTCTTGTCTGTCACTTCCCTTGCTCTGTCAGTTAAAAGAGGGAAGTCAGCAAACATCAGCCTTTACTTTCCTTCTGTAAGCTTTTGATACCATCCTGACCTGAGACATATATTCTGGAATTACAATCAGCTCAAATATTAATCAACATTTATAATGGCTACATCCTCTGTGTCTTACACTATTACATGCTAACATGTTTCAGAATTATTCCTGTTGGACAAATTATTCTGTCCCTTTCAGATTTACCTCCCCATTCATACACATTTAGTTAGGGAAAAATCTCCTAGGTTCATCAGATTGCTAGACTTTGTAAATGACATATTCATTTACATAGCTAATTTCTCAGGAAACAAGTTTTCTTTGTTCAAAGACTGAAAACTACTAAGAGTATTTATGTTTTAGTAATAAATTCTCTAATTAGCATAAGAACAAATCCTTCAAAAGTTTGATCCAAATGAAAACATGTAAAATAGCATCACTCTTTTCTACTAAGGGACTGGTCTGGGTTCATACAATTAATCAATAAATCCTATTATTAGGACTTTTACAACAAAAGAACCCCGTAAATTAGGATAGCACATCATTAAAATGCCAAAAATCAGAATCCATATAGTTCCTCATGCAGAAAAAGGTTTTAAAATAATTTGAAATTATCTCATTTCATGTATGTGAATCTGAATCATTCATGTATGATAGGTAAATGTATCTGTAGTTAAAATTATATTGTTTTAAATTATATCCTTGTTTTATGTTTCTAAGTTTTACAGAGTTTTATGTACAGTAAAATCACCTATATTAACCTTTGACAGGTTTATACTGGTAAAGGAGATTCATACTCAAAAGAGCAATCTACTTGGGAAAAAAGACATGGATATCTCACTGTTTTTTAATTGTATCTTCCTTTCTCTTTTCTTTGACAAGTTCCACAAATACCACTTATCTTTAGGTGATTCGAAAAAATCTTAAACCAATTACACTAAACTATTTTAATTTTTGAACATGGTCTACATTTACTCCAATCTTCACTCACAATAATAATACTCAAGTCAAATCTTTTTATCAAAAAGATCAATCAATCTTTTATCAATCTTTATCAATCTTTTATCAAAATAGGTCTAATATGACTCATGTCTAAGTCTTTGACTGTATTTTCCTTTACTTTTTAATCTTACAATTTAGATCGGAGTAAGCAAACTTTTCTGTAAAAGGTTAGATAGTAAATATTTCAGGCCACAAGATCTTTATTGCAACTGCACCACTTGCAGCTGCAGTGGAAGCACGGCCATGGAAGATATATAAATGAATGTGTGTGGCTGCACTTAGCTGGCACCTGACAGATTTGGCCCATGGCAGTGGGTTGACCTACGTGCTAAGAAAAAATGGAAATACTGTGTCACTACAATCACCTGAGGGTATCTTAACATTCAGCCTGACAGAAGAAATTATTCTGTCCATAATCATGCTGAATGTAGACTGCTTCGATATTACAAACAATTAATCTTGACCCAGAGAGTGCTAATTGTAATAGTTCACCAAAGTTAAACTGTGCTTTACCATATAGCCACACATTTGTTTTTGTTAGGCTAGCACCAGATAAACAAGGTCCCATTCTAACTGTAGCCAGGCTTTCTAACTTATCTGTGATCTCTTTCATCTCTCATCTCATTTCTCAGCCCAATTCCACTGGACACAATACCTTTTTTTTCCTCCCAGGAAGATCAAGGTATCACCACCTCCTCCGTATACAAAAAGTGATTTCAATCTCCCCTACTTTTGCTACCAGAGTTGAAGGCTGACTTCATTTCCAACCCCCTTCCCTGCTGCCTCCCACTGTATAAATTGGACAAGCTGAATGCTCACTTTCTCAGCCTCCCCTGCAGATTAGCATGCCCACATGATAAAGTTCAGGACAACAAATGTCTCATGAAAGACTGCTGGGTGGCAGCGTAGGGGGAAATGCCCTGACAAAGACTGCATGTGTTCTAAAAATGAACAGGGAGTCACAACTACCAGAACGGCTTCCTTCCTTTTTTTTTTCTGCCTTAATGCAGACATAATAACTGAAATTGGAGCAACCATCTTGCAACCTGGAATCCCACAATCATTTGAAGAAACTAAGAGAACTCTATAGACCCATCGCTGAAAACTTTAAGCCACTACAGCAATGCCAGTGGCCACTTATCTTCAGAACTGTTACATGCAAAGTAACAGACCTATAAAGCGAGCTTCCGTTACACATAAAGGCACTCCTGGTCTACCTTTTCTTGAATGTGCTAGGGTCCTGAGTCACTACTCCTTTTGCAGAGTGAAAGATTAACACTGGCTGAGCACAGTTGTAAATTCTGACTAAACAGTGCTGTTTCAATCAAAAGAAAAAAGCATCAAGATGAAAATCACCAACAGGGGACTGCCTGAGAGTTGACAACCCGGGCCAATAGAGTCAATGAGAGCAAAGAAAAGCGAAGGCTCAAGATCACCCAAGTGCCAAGAACAAATATAACTGGAAAAGTACTCCTTTGAACTGGGGGGGCCCATAAAACTAACAAATGTCCTACTCCACAAATCAAATTGGAGAATTCTGATTATATTAATCTGCAATCACACATTCCCACTGTTTGAAAAATGCAACTTCAGATCTCAGTTTTAATAGTTACTTTTTGTGCATTTTTACCCAGTGAATTAATTTTTCTTCATGCTTCTCTTTGCCTTGTTTTCACAAAGGTATAGTTACTGTCAATATGTGATCATTTTTGACACTCAAAGAATCTTCAAAATAATTATTAAAATCACATAAATTATGATACTGACAATAAGAACAATGGTTCCTTCAGGAATTCACATAGCCTGGCAGATCCAGGATCCTAACTTTAGGGACAATCACTTCTCTTTTTTGACAATTGCCAGTGCAAAAACGCCCAAAGATAAGCAATTGAACCCAGTCAAAACAATTTCAGCAATATACTTATTTCAACTCCTATATCCCTTAAAGTACAATCCTTAAGATAAAACTTCAGTTTTTACTTTATTTTCTTACAAATAACGCAATCATACGTATTTACACTCACACACCCCTCTAATTCTACACCCAATAGTTTCTCTTCCACGAAAACAGTTTGGTGGTATTATGCTGCAGTATAAATGTCTATCAATTACAACATCTATAACCTACAACGGATTTTTTTTAACGATACTAGAGTAGAATGCCTTAGAACTGTCAAAGCTTTAGCCAGAAAGAGTACTAAAGACAAAGATGTTTTGGGCTCAATTACAGTAGTGGACCAGAATTTAATAAAGTTCCAGCACTACATGTTAATGCCCAGCTTCCTGACTGTCTCTCTGAGTTGACAAATGCGTGCTCCACCGTATAGCAGCAGGGGAACAGCTGGGCGGCTGCATCAAGCACAAAGGGAGCCTCGCCACATGCTGCCAAGTGCCGTTCTGATTACCGCGAAATGGCAGCCCATGCAGATTTACACTCGGTTATAAATTAGAACAATTATTTCTCTGGAGTTTACGTTTTCTTCATGAAAGAGTCAAACTTTCTGAATGTTAAAAAAGAGGACTTTCAAAAAAGGATATCTTCCCTTTCTTTGATGATCAATTCATTCTGTTCTTCCAACTGCCTGATCTTCTTCTCAAATGATTCCTGCTCAGCTTTGAGTCTTTCTTCTGTCACTTCCTTTTCCTCACTTACTCTGAAAGAAAGGTAAATGAAAAGAAAATGCCCATGAGAATAAAATAAAATATGTGCCGACAGCTGTGGTTTACCAAAACTAGATTTCTTCCAGAAGTGTGCTGGTTTTTTCGGGGATACTTTATGTCTTTAAAATTTCTTCTCAAATTAACCTTTCAGAAGGGAATCTTCCAAACCTTTGTAATAAAATGTGTATGTGATTTTTACATTAAGAATTTTTGCAATAGTCAGAACTGCCTTAAATATAGAAAGTCCTATACTTTATGGGTTTCCAATTATGATCCAGGACAGAAAAATATTTAATACAAAGATTCCATCTCTTCATTATCAAATAGGCACAATTTATATTGATTTAGATTTTTTCCATACTTCTATTTAAATCCCAACAATAAAATAAACAACATACATATCACTTAAATATTTCACTAAATATGCATGGGCAATTTTACTTTTTCCTGGTACTATATCCTGCAATCCTCAGTAACATATAAATGACTGGACTGGAATTTTTAAATGGAATTAACATAAAAAAGGTCTGCACATTTATTCTTAGTTCAAAAAGGATTGTGAAGTTAATAACACTGACCAAAAATATGTATCTTTAATGCTTAACTCTGAAAAGCATCCCAACCAAAAAAAAAAAAAAAAAAAAACCTAAACAACAACAACATTAAAACTTACCTTAACAGAGGACAACCTTAATTTTCATGTTACTCTATGAACAGAAATGTTGGTTCTGAATTTATGTTACTGGTGATTAATTCTCCAAAAAGAGTACAATACATTTTAACCTGTAAGATTACACTGGGATATGGGTAAGTGAAATCCACAGGGAACCCAAATCTTTTCTCTGAGCATCTAAGTTTATCTCTTCCCTCACCTGTGTTCTATCAGAACAGCTTCTGAATAACATGGACCCCACAGCCTCTCCTTTGTGACTAGATGGTGATAAGATCAGTGAGATAACAGAAGGAAAATTAAAATTCTGAATGTTCAAGAGTTGACTGCATCTTTGAATTCATTTGTGTGAAAGTGCGTGGCATACAATGTTTTAAAAAAATAGATTTATTTTCTCTTGCTTATCATGACATTCAAATCATTTTCCCAACTCCTATCATTTACATGTAGCATACTACTAGGCTCATGAATGGGACTCAGGACCTTCTTTCTAAGAGGATAATCTCTAGTACTGATACAATTACAAGGAATCCAGAAAACTAAACAACGAACAAATACATATATACACAGAGGATTTATACTCTGGTTTCAGGTTATCCTGCCTCTCTTGTTGCCATCTTTTTACAATGCCTTCCCTTTTCCTGTCAGTATTCTCAACCACATTTGCAATAATATGTTTCACAGTAATTTTCCACTGCCTCTAAGTTTTTTCTAAAACTGTCAAACATTTGAACCATTAATTAATTCTACCATCCAAATCACTCCTCTTCAATCTATCAACCAGTTCCTGAAATGCCTTTGTAGGAAATTGTTCCAGATCAAATACACCCCCAAACTGTAAATCAGAAAACCACATATATATAGTGACTGTGGCAAAGCATGCTTATTTCTCTGAGTATCAATATTCCCACTTGTAAGCAAAAAAGGCTAAACTAGACAATTTTAAAAATTCTTTCAAAAAAAAATTCTTTCCAGCTTAAGTTCTATAATTTCTTTCACTATACTATAAATATACTGAAACTATATATGTCCTTTACAAACATGGAGGGCATTTGCAAAGAAATAAAAAAGAAGTCATCAAACATTTGGTTGGGTTTATAACCAAGGCATATAACACTGTAATCTATGCAAAAGCCATAGTCAAAGGCTGAAAGAGGCAGTGTCAAAGGATAAGAGACATTATAAACTGTAAAAATGCAAAATTTAGCATGAGGTTAATATAAAACAAAACAAGTGATGAATCTGTAGAATTATGCATAAAATAAAGATGAAATAGGTACTGCTATATACTATAAGCAGAGAATAAACACTTTCAAGGTGAGAAAATATGTGGACAAATCTCTCCCTTTAGATTGGTAAGATCTTGAAGATAAGGCTGAGGAGGAAAATCCTTAAGGAGGTAAGAGAACATTTATTTTCATTTGCTTATTAAAAAATATTAGCCAAATACCTAATATAGGAAAAAATAATCATAGTAACTTTACCCAGTTATGAGATATCCAAAAAGAGCCTCATAATGGTCCACTGTCATTTCAATCCCATTCATAAAAGCCATAGAAATATGAGGAATGACCACAGACTTGTTTCTTCAAGAAAGCAAGGCTTTCAAGGTCATAAAAATAGTAAAAAAAAAAAAAAAAAAAAAGTCCACTATCGCATTGACCTAACATCAAAGTAAATTCACAAAATATGTCTAGAGCCTGCTAGGTCAGAACATCTACCTCAACATTTACTTACTCCCTTTGCTGAATGTAAAGAAAATCCATGAAAACTATAGGGATCACTAAGGGCAAAAAATGATTGTACATATATTTCATAATGCCAGTGGCTATGATGAGGTTTCCCCAAAACTTAAAATACTCTATCTAGAAAAACCACTCTTTTCTAAATTTAGTTTCCAGAGATGTTTGAAAATATTGTTGCTACACTATTCAAACAGAGCTTTTTAAAAAAAAAATAAAATCTTTTCTCTTATGCACTATGATCAGACTACCCCTTAGTGATTATTATGTTCTGGAAGGCTATAAAATTAACAAGCTGTGTTAAGCACAAAAGCCAACACTTCTATAGGCCTATCTAAAGATATGCATGGCTTCTCTGTGGCCTATTAGCATAGTTAATAAAAGCAATTATATTAATACAGTCTTAAATGCTGAGGGCTTGCCAATAAAACAAACTCAAGATTTTACATCCACTCTAGAATATGTCTTCCCATTTAATTTATGTTCAATATTTCCCATGAGGTGTATAGATGAGTAATTATCCAGTATCATGACCTACATTTTTTATCAAAGCATTCTCAGACCACAAAGTAACATAAAAATACCTAATATTCTATCTAATTTAGAGTATAGCAATAAGCTAGTTAACAAAACAAGAATCTAAATATACACAACAAAGGGAAATATTTGACTAACAGGGATAGAAAAGTTAAAAACTCTGGACAAGAGGATATTCCCAGTGTTGGTTTGTTAATTATTCACAAGAAGGACAACAGTCTGTTCATAAAGTAAGAAATCACCATTTCAACATTTGTTTAATGTCCCAGAATATTTCTCAATAATGTCCACAAATTGTACTTCTTTTATCTAATAAGAACAGAGAATTCATACACTTAAGAGTTGCATGGTTGGGCTGAAAACTATGCCAAAAGGCCTGAATTTCTTTGAAGCCTTATGTTTTAGCTTAAACATCCCTAAATATTTTTTTTATTTTACTCAATAAAACAATCTTTTCTGTTTTAATATAAAAAATTTCCCCATGTTCATCTATTCTTTACTTTTTAGTAAAACTAATGTTCAAGAAAGAGATTTACTTTATGGTTTTATACACTCCCAGTGTCTTCCAGGTACTCCATGAAAAGGTACTTTCACACTAATATGAAAGACAAGGTGAAGGCAGTAAAGTTTCTAACCCAAAGAGAATTAGTTAAGGCTCACGCAATGGTCAATCAAATAAATTTCTTTCCCTGATTGATATCTCACATTTCAAAGCAGAGAATGCTGGTTACATTTCATAAATTCTCAGTATTAACTTAGTGGGTAAAATTTAGAGATGAGATATCCTAGATTTCACAGGATACCTAGCAGAGAAAGGGATATATTGTTTTTGAGCAAATGTAAATGCATGGTGAAAAAGAAGGGTTTCCATCACTAAATACATACATATACACATACATACACACATGTACATAAAAGACTGCACTTTTCTCCTATGATCACAAACAAGTCAAGAAATGTCTGCTCCTACCACTTCAATTCTACTTTATATTAAGAGATTATAGTCAGCAATTCAGTAGGGAAAAGATATAAAAGGTGTCTAGATTATAAAGGAAGAATTCAAACCATTTATATTTTATATGACATGATTTTATATACAGAAAATCTAAAATATCCACTTAAAAACTATTAGAGCTAAGAAAGGAGTTCAGTGAGGTTACAGGATAAAAGATTAATATACAAAGTCAATTATATGTTTATACACAGGCAATAAACAACCTCCCAAAAAACTAAGGAAAAAATTTCTTGAATATTTGCATCAAGAAAAATAAAACACAAAGGAATAAATTCAAGAGAAGAAGGAAGATGTGTCTACTGAAAACTATAAAAATATGGTGAAAAGAAATTAAACACCTATAAAACTGGAAAGACATTCCATGTTCATGACTGGAAGACTTTATATTGTTAAGATGGCAATATTCCCCACATCAGTCTTCAAATTCAACTCAATCTCTATTAAAATCTCAGCAGGATTATCTGCAGAAATTGACAAACTGATCCAATCCTAAAGCTCATAGAGAAATGAAAGCGACTCAGAATACCTAAAATATTCCTGAAAAAGGAAAAAAACATGGGAATTTCATACTTGCCAATTTTAAAACTTACTTCAAAATTGCAATAATCAAGAGACTGCAGTACTGTCATTAAGAACAGACATATAGATATACAGAACATAAACACTTTTATAGTAAACTGAATTTTCAATCAGAGTACCAAGAAAATCAAAGAGAAAGAACTGTCTTTTCAACATGTAGTATAGGGACAACTTTCTGTACACATGCAAAAAAATAAATCTGGGCCCCTATAACTCAAATCGCTTACAAAAATTAACTCTAAATGAATTAAAGATCAAACTGTAAGAGCAAAAACTATAAACTCTTATAAGAAAACATAGGCATAAATCTTCATGACCTTAAATTAGGCAATGGTTTCTTTGATATAACACCAAAAACACAAGCAACAACAACAACAAAATAAATAAATTGGACTTTATCAGAATTAAAAAACAATGCAAAGAATGGGATCAAAGTTTTGCAAATAATATATCTGATAAAGGACTTGTAAATAAAGAACACTGAGAAGCCAAAAATAAGAAGATAACCCAATTTGAAAGGATCTGAATAGATACATCTTCAAAAAAGATATACAAATAGGCAAAAAGCACATGGAAAGACGTTCAACACTATCAGGTAAGAGGACAGATGAAAATCTTCATAGATTTCTGGTGGAAATGGAAAACAGTGCAGCCACTCTGGAAAATAGTCTGGCAGTTCTTCAAAAAGTTAAATAAAGAGCTACTATTTCAACCAGCATTCCTAGATATATACCCAAGAGAAACAAAACTTATGTCCACAGAAAAACGTATATATACATGATCACAGCAGCACTACCCATAAAAATCAGAAAGTACAAATAACCCAAATGCCATCAACAAATGAATAGATACGTTAAATGTGGCACTGTCTATGAAATTTAATATTATTTGGCAATAAATAGAAATGGGGTACCAATACATGCTGCCACAGGAATAAATCTTGAAGTCATCATGCTAAGTTAAAGTAGTTTAAAAAGACTATATATTATACATATATTATCTGTATAGCCAAAGTTATGGTTTCTCCAGTAGTCATGTATGGATGTGAGAGTTGGACCATGAAGAAGGCTGGGTACTGAAGAACTGATGTTTTCAAATTGTGGTGTTGGAGATGACTCTTGAGAGTCTGTTGGACAGCAAGGAGATCAAACCAGTCAATCCCAGTGGAAATCAACCCTGAATATTCAATAGAAGGACTCATGCTGAAGCTGAAGCTCCAATACTTTGGCCAGCTGATGCGAAGAGCTGCCTCAATGGAAAAAACCCTGATGCTGGGAAAGACTGAGGGCAGGAGGAGAACAGGCAACAGAGGATGAGATGGTTGGATGGCATCACCAACTCAATGCACAGGAGTCTGAGCAAACTCAGGGAGATGGTGAAGGACAGGGAGGCCTGGTGTGCTGCAGTTCATGGGGTCACAGAGTTGGAGACGACTTAGCGACTGAACAACAACATATTATATGTATTGTATAATTCCATTTATAAGAAATACCCAGAATAGGCAAATTCACTGAGACAAAAACTCAGTGAGTTCTGTTGTCTAAACAAACCTAGAGTGGCGGTCTAAGGCCAGCAAGGTTGGTAAGAAGTGAGAATGACTGCTAATGGGTATAGGATATAATGGGTACATGGATTCTGATATAATGAGAATGTTATAAAATTGATTTTGGTAATGACTGTACAACTCTGTGAATACACTAGAAAAAAAATAGAAAAAGAAATCAGAGGAATCTAAATTGGGAAGAAGTAAAACTAGATGACATGAAAATATATAGAAAATCCGAAAGACATCACCAAAAAAGTACCAGAATGCATCAATGAGTTCAGTAAAGCTGCAGCATACAAAAATAATATTCCAAAATATGTCACATTTCTATACACAAAAAACAATCAGAAAGAGAAAATAAGGAGAAACTCCCATTTACAACTGCATCAAGAGATTTTTAAAGAGCAGGAATAAACCAACCTAAGAGGCAAAATGGGGCTTCCCTGGTGGCTCAGTGGTAAAGAATTCGCCTGCCAAGGCAGGAGATGCGAGTGTGATCCCTGAGTCAGGAAGATCCCAGGGATGTGACCTTCCCTGGGAATGGCAACCCATGCCAGTCTTCTTGCCTGAGAAACCCCATGGACAGAGGGGCCTGGTGGGCTACAGTCCATGGGGTTACAAAGAGTTGGACGGACTGAGCAACAAAAACAATAAAATGGTTTCTGTACTCAAAAAAACCGTAAGACACTGATGAGAGAAATTGAGGACAACACAAACAAATGGAAATATATGCCATGTTCACAGACTGGAAGAATTAATATTGCTAAAATGACTGTACTACCCAAGGCACTTTACAGATTCAATGCAATCCCTATCAAAATACAGAGGGCGTTTTCAAAGAACTAGAACAAATAACTTAAAAAACTGTAAGGAAACACAAAAGACCTTGAATAGCCAAAACAATCTTGAGAAAGAGCAGAGCTGGAGGCAACACGCACTCTTACTTCAGACTATACTATTAATACAAAGCTACACTAACCAAAACAGAATGGGGCTCGAAGAAAAAAATACACACAGACCAATGCAACAGAATAAAGAATCAATAAATAAACCTATGCACTTACGGTCAGTTAATCTACAACAAAGGAAGCAAGAATAAACAAAGGATAAAAATCAGTCTCTTCAGTAAATGGATCTAGGAAAACTAGGCAACTACATGCAAAACAAAGAAATTAGAACATTTTCTAACACCATATACAAAAATAAACTCAAAATGGATTAAAGTCCTATATGTAATACTGGAGACCATAAAACTCCTAGAAGAAAATATAGCCACAAACTCGTTGGCATATATCCTAACAATATTTATGGATCTATCCTCTAAAACAAAAGAAACAAAAGCAAAAATAAACAAATGGGATCTAATTAAACTTACAAGCTTTTGCATAGCAAAGGAAACCATCCACAAAATAAAGACAGTTCACTGAATGGGAGAAAATATTTACAAATGATATACCTGATAAGGGGTTAATAATCAAAATATATAAAAAGCTCATACAACATTAAAAAAAAGGGCAGGAGATCTGAATAGATATTTTTCCAAAGAAGACATACAGATGGCCAAGAGGCACATAGAAAAGATTCTAAACATTGTTGATTATCAGGGAAATGCAAATTTAAGCCACAGTAAGATATCACACTTTTCAGAATGGCTATCTTCGAAAAGAAAACAAGTAACAAAAGTTATCGAGAAAAGGGAACCTTCATAGACTGCTGGCAGAAATGTAAATTGGTGTAGTTACTGTACAAAAACTATAAAGGTTTCTCAAAATACTAAAAACAGAGCTACCATATAACCCAATAAATCCACTCCTGAGTATATATCTGAAAAAAAACAAAAACACCAATCTGAAAAGATACATGCACCTCAGTGTTTATTGAAGTGCTATTTACAAATGCCAAGATACGGAAGCAACTTAAGCATCCAGAATGCATAAATAAGACATGGTAAATATGTATGAAAAAAGTGAAAGTGACAGTCTATGTTATCACTTGACTATCAAAACGGAACACTATTCAGACATAAAAAAGCATGCAACTTTGCCATTTCCAACAACATAAACAGATTTGGAAGATATTATTCTAAGTGAAATAAACCAGAATATGACAAATACTGTATGATATCACCTTACATGTGGAATCTAAAACTAGTGGTTACCAATGAAGAAAGGGAAGGGGAGAGGGGAGGGAGGAAGGGCAAACAAGGGGTAAAGGATTTAGAAATACAAACTATTTTTAAAATAAATAAGCTACAAAGATATACTGCACAACACAAGGAATTATAGGTAATATATCGTAATACAATAAAGAGAATATAACCATTAAAATTGTGAATCACTATGTTGTACATTTGAAACATACAATATTGTACAGACAATACCTCAATTTTAAAAAGTGAAAAAACAGAAAGTCTTAAAAAGAATCAGGATTTCCCTGGTGGTCCAGTGGTTATTGTCAGGAAGCATTTAACAGGAGGCTTCCTGTGTGCTGTTTCCTATCTCTCTTGAGCCCTCTGTTTCTTATCAGTCCATGTCAGGCAAGAGGAGCAGGACAGAGATCAAAGAGCTGGGATGCTTGCATAGGATTTCCTTCATTAGCTTTTCCATACAGTGAAAACTAACTATTTATAACCCTCTTTTCATATGGATCACCTCTTGCCCTTATGGCCTCTATTGCTCCTTGCTTCCTTTGTAAACTTGTAAAGTCTGGTCTCTTGATCTTTATCTAAAGAAGTTACTGGTATATATACTCTTACAGAATTCAATAAAACACCTTTGCTCCATCAGAACTTGGGTCCCCGTGTATTTCTTTCTTTCTTCATCTCTCTCTCTCTCTCTAACCCTCTATTTCTGGCTGATTCCCTGGAGCGCGAAAGCTGGCTACGTAACCCAGGGAATATTAGCCTCTTTCCTTCTTTCACTCTCTCATTGTCGACTCCAGACCACCAGGTTCTGGTTCATTAAAGGACCAACAGGTTATGAATACACCTGCCAATTCAGGGGACATGGGTTCGATTTCTGTGCTGGTAAGACTCCACATGCCATGGGTCAACTAAGCCCGAGCACCACAACTACTGAACATGTGCTCTACAGCCCACAAGATGCAACTGCTGTGCCCAGGTACTGCAATTCCCGAACCCCGTGAGACTACAGCTTGTGCCCCACAACAAGAGACGTCATCGTAATGAGAAGCCCACGCATCACAACAAAGAGTAACCCACGCTCACTGCAATTAGAGAAAGCCCGTACGCTGCAGTGAAGACCCAGCACAACCAAAAATAAATAAGCAATTAATTAAAAAGAGTTTGACTTTAAAAAAGTAAATGAGAATTGAACTGCATATTCTATTCCTATTAAGGAATGACTTTCTTTCCCTTTAAGTATAAGTGGTTAAAGATTCTAGGTGAACTAAGAAATCTGAGATAAAAGGTAGAAGACATGATTTCCTCTAAAATTAATATAATAGTTAGACATCAAAAATGGAAATGACAAAAATGAATCTGAATACAAGATGAAAGATTAGGTAGAGAGAAAATTAATAAAAATTCATCTTTTAAAAGACCTAAAACACATTTTCCAAGGAACAAAACATAAGAGGCAATACGATATATAACAGAATAAAGGAGAAATATTACATGATCATCTCTAAATGAAAAAAAGGCATAAAAACTCTTCTACAATTTAGGAACTAAAGAAATTTCTTCATTCTAATAAGGAATACCCGTAAAAAACCATATCTGTTGTTGTTCAGTTGCTAAGTCACGTCCAATTCTTTGCGACCGCATGAACTGCAGCACACCAGGCTTCCCTGTCCTTCATTATCTCCTGGACTTTGCTCAAACTCAAGTCCACTGAATCAGTAATGCTATCTAACCATCTCATCTTCTGCTGCCCGCTTCTCCTTATGCCTTCAATCTTTCCTAGCATCAGGGTCTTTTCCAGTGAGTCAGCTCTTCTCATCAGGTGGCCAAAGTATTGAGCTTCAGCATTAGTCCTTCCAATGAATATTCAGGGTTGATTTCTGTTAGGATTGACTGGTTTGTAACGCTCAAAATTCTCCAAGCCAGGCTTCAGCGGTACGTGAACCGTCAACTTCCAGATGTTAAAGCTGGTTTTAGAAAAGACAGAGGAATCAGAGATCAAATTGCCAACATTCACTGGATCATCGAAAAAGCAAGAGAGTTCCAGAAAAACATCTATTACTGCTTTATTGACTAGGCCAAAGCCTTTGACTGTATGGATCACAATAAACTGTAAAATTCTAAAAGAGATGGGAATACCAGACCACCTGACCTGCCTCTTGAGAAATCCATATGCAGGTCAAGGAGCAACAGTTAGAATTGGACATGGAACAACAGACTGGTTCCAAATAGGAAAAGGAGTATGTCAAGGCTGTATATTGTCACCCTGCTTATTTAACTTATATGTAGAATACATCATGAGAAACGCTGGGCTGGATGAAGCACAAGTTGGAATCAAGATTGCCAGGAGAAATATCAATAACCTCAGATATGCAGATGACATCATCCTTATGGCAGAAACTGAAGAACTAAAGAGCCTCTTGATGAAAGTGAAAGAGGAGAGTGAAAAAGTTGGCTTAAAGCTCAAATTCAGAAAACTAAGATCATGGCATCCGGTCCCATCACTTCATGGCAAATAGATGGGGAAACAGTGGAAACAGTGGCTGACTTTATTTTTCTGGGCTCCAAAATCACTGCAGATGGTAACTACAGCCATGAAATTAAAAGACACTTGCTCCTTGGAAGGAAAGTTATGACCAACCTAGACAGCATATTAAAAAGCAGAGACATTACTTTGTCAAGAAAGGTCCGTCTAGTCAAGGCTATGATTTCTCCAGTAGTCATGAATGGATGCGAGAGTTGGACTACAAAGAAAGCTGAGTGCAGAAAAATTGATGCTTTTGAACTGTGGTGTTGGAGAAGACTCTTGAGAGAGTCCCTTGGACTGCAAGGAGATTCAACCAGTCCACGCTAAAGGAGATCAGCCCCGGGTATTCACTGGAAGGACTGATGTTAAAGTTGAAACTCCAATAATTTGGCCACCTGATGTGAAGAACTGACTCATTTGAAAAGACCCTGATGCTGGGAAAGATTGAGGGCAGGAGGAGAAGGGGACGACAGAGGTTGAGATGGTTGGATGGCACCACTGACTCAATGGACATGAATTTGGATAGAATCTGCGAGTTGGTGATGGACATGGAGGCCTGGCGTGCTGCAGGTCATGGGGTCGCAAAGAGTTGGACACGACTGAGCAACTGAACTGAACTGAACTGACTGGTTTGACCTCCTTGCAGTCCAAGGGACTCTCAAGAGTCTTCTACAGCACCACAATTCAAAAGCATCAAATCTTCGGCACTCAGCCTTCTTTATGGTCCAACTCTCACATCTGTACATGACTATTGGATAAACAAGAATAACACTATAATATAGTTCTTCTGTGTATTCTTGCCACCTCTTCTTAATCTCCTCTGCTTCTGTTAGGCCCTTGCCATTTCTGTCCTTTATTGTGCCCATCTTTGCATGAAACGTTTTCTTGGTATCTCCAATGTTCCTAAAGAGATCTCTAGTCTTTCCCATTCTATTGTTTTCCTCTATTTCCTTGCATTGTTCACTTAAAAAGGTTTTTGTATCTCTCCTCGATATTATATAGAACCCTGCATTCAGTTGGGTATATCTTTCCCTTTCTTCTTTGCCTTTTCTCTTCTTTTCTCATATATCATATCGTATATACATATGTATATGTACAAAAATACATATGTTTATCTACATATATCATCTCATACATACATATCTGTAAGGATGAAAAAAAACCACTTTGTCCCTTTCCTTGTACTTCAGGAATAAGTCAGGAGTGTCAACTATTACTACCTCTGTTCAACAATGACTAGAGGTCATAGCCAGTGCAATCATTAAAGAAAATATAATAAAATGCATACAGATTGGGAACAGGTAAAATTTTATGTGTCAGTGATATGACTGTATATGTAAAAATATTAAAGAATCACAGACAATATATTAGAACAAGTAAATTTAGGAAAATCACAATGTTACTGTGGTAGCCAGCCTCTAAAATGGGTCCCAGTAATACCTGCGTCTTGTTATTCTTTAATTCCCTCCCCTTGAGTATGGGCTGACCTGGTGACTATTAAAACTGACTAAATATAACCTCTGAAATTAGGTTACCAAAATATAGTGATTTTTGTTTTTGATTACTTTGGCTCACTCTGATAGAAGCCAGTTGCCAAGTTGTAATCTACCATGTGGAAAGGCCTTTGGAAAAAAAAAAACTAAGCAAGGCCTCTAGAAACTCAGTCCCAAAGAGACATACCTCGAAACTGCAGGAAGAGAAAGTATGACATGTGATGGCAGAAAGTTTACCAACCTTAGAAATAGGGAAAGGAGGAAATGTGCCTAATAAACTGAGTAACTGATCTACCTAAGGAGACTTCCAAGTAAAGTGTTCAAAGTGCTAGCTGGCTTCTTCCTTGTGTTTACAGTAAATTGGGAGACGAGAGAGAGAGACACTGAAGGAAAGGCTATTTAAACAAAAATGAGGCAGGATTTTCATAGTTTCAAAAACGCTCAGCCTCTCCAGAGAGCAAAACTGCTAAAATTAAATGTTATCTTAGTAGACTGAAAAACCAGGACACTGCCAGGAAAAACAAGCTCTGGAGATACAGCCAAGGTAATAACTTCTGTTTAAGACCTCAGAAAAATCAAAGTTGATGCCTCAATAGAGTCAAACAAAAAGCACTTTAAAAAGATTAAGACTGGTTCTCACAAATCCTCTCAAACAATAGGGCCTCTAGGAAGCTTACTAGTATTCTAAACTGCTAAAATTTTATGATTATGTTAGGCAGCCATAGATAACTAATACAGATTTTCACATATTAATCAGTCATTTTGAAGTCCTCAGATCATTCCACCTGCATCTGCTTCTTCTGTTGCTTTATCTCTTTCCAACATGATGCTTTATCTTGCCTTTTCATATACTCACAGTTTTACTGGTATCTGGATATCCGCAATAGGACAGTAGAGACTGAGGCAAATAATCTCTATGCTTAGTAATGGGCAGACTTTTCCTTTGGCTAGGTGTTTAGCATAGGGGTTGTGTTTATTTAATCATGTTAGGCAGGTTTAAGGTTTACTGTTGCCGTGGTTACCCTCAGTATACCACAGGCTTCAAATTTCTCTAGGGATACACCCCCTCAGGTGGACCACATGTTTTCTGCAATGTCTGCTCCATGCTTCGCTTTTGGTCTTCCCTTCTAGAGGGGTCTGTATCTTGTGAAGTTCTCATTAGTATTGAATTGTTACTTTTATTAGATACTTATTAGTCTAGACATGGGAGTCTCTATTATTGGAGGGGTGTTCTCTATTATTCTGATTAGGCTTGTGCTAATCAGACCCTGCATACCTGAGTCTTAGAAGTGTCTCTGTCTCTTTTCCATAGTTCTGAGATCAGCATGTAACCCTGTCCTGCCCCCAAGTTATTTTCTGCCTATCCCCAGCTTCAGTGGTTTTTACCAGTATCATAAGGACTGTATTTTAAGGAATCCCTCTTCCTAAACTTATGGTTATTGCTACATAGAAAAGATATAGGAGAAGGATCCAGGAAACATTCTGTACCCTTTCCATAACCACTGCCGTTCCTCCTCCAGGGCCTGTGCCAAGAGGGATAGGTCAACAGAGCTCTCATCAAGTGGGGCCTGTGGAGAAATTCTGCAAAAGAGCCCAAGCTGCTCCTATATTTGCTGCCAAAGGAGGCTCCCCATTCTAACCTGCCCACATCTGGCCTCTACCAATTTGCTGCCTATGTAACTGAAATGTTCTCACCCATTTTCAGAGGCGTCTGCCCATATAAGCTAATGCTCAGATCTCATCTTTTCCTGTAGGCCTGCGTCTCTCTGGAGATTTTGAGTTAGTTGGTTAAATTGAGCTCTGTTTTAAGAAATGTTCAGAGCTTGCATTTTGTTCCACCTTATTTTTAAGTGTAAGGTTGGGAGCAACAATCTCTACAGCCATTTACACTTAGCTTTGCAATTATTTAAACATATTTATATATCTGGTTTGTCTCCTGTTAAATAAATTACCCAAGGAGGCCATTAGACTGAGGTGCTTCTAGTACCTTAGCAGCCTACTTAAGCAAGCTAAACCTATGCCTATAATGCCTCAAGGTGAAGAAATCAAAATCTAACGACACTCTATCACAAACAGCCATCTACTTTCTCCAAAATAAGGCAACCACTTAAGCTACAGTCATGTAGCTCATTTGGTAAAGAATCTGCCTATGATACAGGAGACCAGGGTTCAATTCCTGGGTTGGGAAGATCCCCTGGAGAAGGAAATGGCAACCCACTCCAGTATTCTTGCCTGGATAATCCTATGCACTATAGTCTTCCAGGCTCTTCTGTCCATGGGGTTGCAAGAGTCGGACACGACTTAGTAACTAAACCACCACCACTAAGTTACAGCCAATCAAACACCTACCTTGCTTTGCTTCTGAGTCTGCTCTATAATAAAGTCTCTCCCCTCACTCTTGAGCATAAAGGTCTCCTCACCACTTTCAGTTTAGGGCTTCCCTATTGGATTTTTGCTCAAATAAAGTCTTAAAAATATAATATGTCTCAATTTATTTTTGAAAACTCTTATTATTCTCCTAACATCTCCCAATTTTCAAAGCTGGAACAATTTTAACAACAAAATAAATAAGTTTAGGCAATAACCCATAAAACTATGATATTTATTAATGTTGAGAAATAAACTGAGGCATTATTACATTACCCACAGGAGCTAGGAAAGAGATTTTTATGGAGAGGAGTTAGAAGCCAAGCAAGGGGAGTATTTTCTTGGCTATAGTGTAAGCAACTGCTTTATTTAGGAAAGCCTAGGTGGCTGTTTGTGATGTGTTGCCCTTAAGTTTTGATTTCTTAACATTAAAGCACTGATGCATATACGTTTTGGTTAGATTATTTAGGCTACTGAAGCATTAAAGTCTGCTAAGTCTAATGACCTCCTTATTTAACTTAGTATTAATTTAAAAAGAGAAAAACTTAACAGTGGAAAAACCTGGCAGAAGCCACCTTAATCAAGTTCAGTTCAGTCACTCAGTCGTGTCGACTCTGTGACCCCATGGACTGCAGCATGCCAGGCCTCCCTGTCCATCACCAATTCCTGGAGCTTACTCAAACTCATGTCCATCGAGTCGGTGATGCCATCCAGCCATTTCATCCTCTGTTGTCCCCTTCTCCTCCCGCCTTCAATCTTTCCCAGCATCAGGGTCTTTTCAAATGAGTCACTCCTTCACATCAGGTAACCAAAGTATTGGAGTTTCAGCGTCAGCATCAGTCCTTAATCAAGTGATCAAGGTTAGTATCATCAGAAAAAAGACATATCAATTTCAGGTAGCCCCTGCTATGACATACTGGAAAGGCACATCACTTCTCTGGTATTTTTGCAAAAAATGCATAATGTGAATCTAATAAAGAGAAAACACTAGACAAATCCATATTGAAAGACAATGAATAAAATATCTGATTAGTGTCAAGGTTATGAAGGATCAAAGAACTATCACAGATTAGAGAAGACTAAGAAGATGTGACAACTAAATATGATGTGAGATACTAAATGTTATGTGAGCTACTGAATGAGGCTTCCCTAGTAGCTCGGATGGTAAAGAATGTGCCTACAATGCAGGAGGCCTGGGTTTGATTCCTTGGTGGGGAAGATCCCCTGGAGAAGTGAATGCCAACCTACTCCAGTATTCTTGCCTGAAGAATTCCATGGACAAAGGAGCCTGGTGGGCTACAGTCCATGGGGTCACAATGAGCCATAGATGACTGAGTGACTAACACAGTGAACTGTATATTGGATCAGAAAAATGCTATCAGTGACATGACATTGGTGAAATGCGAATAAAGTCTATATTTCAGTTGATAGTATTGCACTACTGTTTATTTCTTAGTATTGATAACTGTACTATGGTAATGCAAATGTTAATAGTATGGAAAGAGGAGTAAAGTATATATGGAAATCCTACCTTTGCAACATTTTTCTAAGTCATAAATAATTTCAAAATGAAAAGTTAAAAACAAACAAACTCTATCCAAACATAAACAGTATGGGTATGGGGAATGACGGGGAGTGTCAAACAGGGATTTTATTTTATTGCAGCTTTTTTATAACAAGATGATAGTTTTAATAGTTGTTTAATTATTCAATATATTAAAATTAAAGGGCAAGATATACCATGGAGTGAATAAAGATGTAATTTCTGGCTCTGTAAGAGCTAGCATAAAATATCACTCAATATTATCCAGTTCCCTTTGTTGTGTCTTAAGCAACTACTTTCGAAAGTACTAGAAAAAATGAAGTATAACATATTATGACAAAAACTGATTATCTCTTCCACAAATGCTTTGCAAAAGTAGATTATCATGTAGCAAATACTCAACAACTGCTTTCAATAAAAGCCATGTAATTAAAATTAAAAGTTTAAAAGTTTAAAGTTAAAAGTTTAAAAAACCCACATAATTAATATAACCCTCAGTTATAAAGCACTACGCTGATAATATCAAAACTCAAATGGTGTATTTCAAACTGTAGTTCCAATTTTGAGACAGCAACCTAGTAAAATCTTAATATAAGAATTTATGGTAACCTATGCTCTTCACTCTTCCCTTAACTCAATGATTTTCTTTCTCCTATTAAGATCTAATAAATCTGAATCCATTTCAAGAGGCATATAATATAAAAATAAACTATGAAAGAAAATAATCAGCATATGTATAACCCATGGGTTAAAAAATGTAAATTGCCCCCCAAAAAGACCAAAAAGCAACAGCATATACATACGTATCACATATACCAACAATTGCGGCCTTTCAACTTTCTATAAGCAAACTGTGACCCAAGCAAAATTCTACACAGGTCAAGCAGGCATAATTCTGAGTATATTCAGCAGGATCAGACAAGCTTGGCCACATTCATATGGCACTGTACACATTTCCAGAGGTCAAAAAGAAGGAAAAAAAAGTAAATGCTACAGAAAAAATAACCTCTTTTAGTAAGGTGTTTCTGGCCAGAACCAAGAGAAAGACTGTTGAGAGCACGTGAGGCACTCAAAAAATATTCTTTCAACTGCACATCTCAGAATCCACAATCCGAGAATGTATCTTGAAATACTAACTGATTTACAGCATCAAGATACACTAAAGTTTAGAGAATGCCTTTCTACCTAAAGCAACTTAAGAATTCCTTATTTCTTTTTTTGAAATTTACTATATAACCTATTATAAATTCTATTTGTGTGTATGTGTATATGATTCTCTGTCTTGATGAACTGTCCATTAGTGTGAGTGGGGTGATAAATACCCTTACTATTGTTGTGTTACTCTGGATTTTCCCCTCTTATCCCTGTAAATGTTTGCCTTATGTATTGAGTTGCTTCTATGTTATGCTTCTATGCATAAATATTTACAATTGTTATGTCTTCTTCTTGGATTGCTCCCTTGGTCATTATGTAGTGTCTTTCTTTGTCTTTCATAATATTCTTTATTTTAAAGTCTATTTTTTCTGAAATAAGGATTGTCACTCTGGTTCTCTTTTGGTTTCTATTCACATGGAATATCTTTTTCCATGCTTTTACCTTCTGTCTATATGTGTCTCTAGGTCTGAAGTGAGTCGCTTGTAGGCAGCATATATATGGACCTTGATTTTGTACCCATTCAGCCAGTCTGTATCACTTGGTTGGTGCATCTAATCCCTTTACATTTAAGGTAATTATTGTTATCTTCAGGACTTTCCATCCAAAAGGAGAAGAATACACTTTCTTCTCAAGGGCACATGGAACATTCTTCAGGATATACCACATATTGGGCCACAAATTAAGCCTGAGTAAATTTAAGAAAATTGAAATAGTATCAAGAATCTTCTCTGACCACAATGGGATGAGGCTAGATATGAACTACAGGGGGAAGAAAAAAAAAACCAAACTCATGGAGATTAAACAATCCATTACTAAATAACAAAGAGGTTACTGAAGAAATAAGAAAGGAAATCAAAAGATTCCTAGAAACAAATGACAATGAAAACATGATGACCCAAAAGGGATGGGATTCAGCAAAAGCAGTTCTCAGAGGGAAATTTATAGTGATACAGTCCTACCTCAAGAAACAAGAAAAGCACTGAACAGACAACCTAAGTCTACATCTAAAGCAGCTGAAAAAAGAAGAACAAAACAACCCCGAGTCAGCAGCAGGAAATAAATCATAAAGATCAGAGCAGAAAGATATTAAAAGAAAATGAAGAAAACAACAGCAAAGATTAATAAAACTAAAAGCTGGTTCTATGAGAAGATTAAAAAAACTGACAAACCACTAGCCAGACTCATCAAGAAAAAAAGTGAGAAAAATCAAATCAACAAAATTAGAAATGAAAAAGGTGAGGTTACAATAGACAACACAGAAACACAAAGCATCACGAGAGAATAATATGAGCAACTATATGTTAATTAAATGGACAACCTTGATGAAAAGGACAGATCCTTAGAAAAGTTCAACCTCCCAAGAATGAACCAGGAAGAAACAGAATTTATGAAAAACTCAATTACAAACATTGAAATCAAAACTATGATCAAAAATCTCAGAAAAAACAAAAGCCCAGGATGAGACAGCTTCACAGGGGAATTCTATCAAACATCTACAGAAGAGCTAATGCCCATTTTTCTGAAACTCTTCCAAAAAACTGCACAGGAAAGAACACTTCAAAACTCATTCTCTGAGGCCACAATCATTCTGATACCAAAATCAGGCAAAGATAAAACAAAAAAAGAAAATGACAGGCCAATATCACTGAAGAGAAAGAATGAAGAGATGGAGCCAAAGCAAAAACAACACCCAGTTGTGGATGTCACTGGTGGTGGGAGTAAAGTCCGATGCAGTAAAGAACAATACTGCATAGGAACTTGGAGTGTTAGGTCCATGAATCAAGGTAAACTGGAAGTGGTCAAACAGGAGCTGGCAAGAGTGAACATCAAGATTTTAGGAATCAGTGAAATAAACTGGACTGGAATGAGCAAATTTAATTCAGATGACCACTATATCTACTACTGTGGGCAAAAATCCCTTAGAAGAAATGGAGTAGCCCTCATAGTCAACAAAAGAGTCTGAAATGCAGTACTGGATGCAATCTCAAAAATGACAGAATGATCTTCATTCGTTTCCAAGGCAAACCATTCAATATCACAGTAATCCAAGTCTACGCCCCAACCAATAATGCTGAAGAAGCTGAAGCTGAATGGTTCTATCAAGACCTACAAGACCGTCTAGAACTAACACCCCCAAAAGATGTCCTTTTAATCACAGGGAACTAGAATGTAAAAGTAGGAAGTCAAGAGATATCTGGCATAACAGGCAAGTTTGGCCCTGAAGTACAAAAATGAAGCAGGGCAAAGCTTAATAGAGTTTTTCCAAGAGAACGCACTGGTCATAGCAAACACCCTCATCCAACAACACAGGAGATGACTCTACACATGGATGTCACCAGATGGTCAATACTGAAATCAGACTGATTATATTCTTCGCAGCTAAAGATAGAGAAGTTCTATACAGTCAGCAAAAACAAGACTGGAAGCTGACTGTGGCTCAGATCATGAACTCCTTATTGCCACATTCAGACTTAAATTGAAGAAAGTAGGGAAAACCCCTAGACCATTCAGGTATGACCTAAATCAAATCCCTTATGATTATACAGTGAGAGTGAAAAATAGGTTCAAGGGATTAGGTCTGATAGAGGGCCTGGAGAACTATGCACGAAGGTTCAAGACATTGTACAGGAGGTAGTGATCAAGACCATCCCCAAGAAAAAGAAATGCAAAGAGGAAAAATGGTTGTCTGACGAGGTCTGACGAGGCCTTACAAATAGCTGAGAAAAGAAGAGAAGCAAAAAGCAAGGAGTAAAGCAAAGATATACCCATTTGAATGCAGAATTCCAAAGAATAGCAAGGAGATGAGAAAACCTTCCAGAGTGATCAATTTGAAAAAAACAGAGGAAAACAATAGAATGAGAAAGACTAAAGATCTCTTCAAGAAAATTAAAGATACCAAGGGAACATTTCATGCAAAGATGGGCACAGTAAAGGAAAGAAATGGTATGGACCTGACAGAAGCAGAAGATATTAAGAAGAGGTGGCAAGAACACACAGAAGAACTATGTAAAAACGATCTGCATGACCCAGATAACCATGATGGTGTAATCACTCACCGAGAGCCAAACATCTGGGAATGCAAAGTTAAGTGAGTTTTAGGAAGCATCACTGTGAACAAAGCTAGTGGAGGTGATGGAATGCCAGTTGAGCTATTTCAAATCCTAAAATATGATGCTACGAAAGTGCCACACTCAATATGCCAGCAAATTTGGAAAACTCAGCAGTGGCCACAGGACTGGAAAAGGTCAGTTTTCATCCCAATCCTGAAGAAAGGCAATGCCAAAGAATGTTCAAATTCCCACACAATTGAACTCATCTCACATGCAAGCAAAGTAATGCTCATTCTTCAAGCCAGGCTTCGTGAACTTCCAGAGATGTTCAAGCTGGATTTAGAAAAGCCAGAGGAACCAGAGATCAAACTGCCAACAACCTTTGGCTCATTGAGAAAAGCAAGAGAGTTCCATAAAAACATCTACTTCTGCTTTATTGACTATACCAAAGGCTTCAACTATGTGGATCACAACAAACTGTGGAAAATTTTTAGAGAGATGGGAATGCCAGAACACCTTACCTGCCTCCTGAGAAAGCTGTATGCAGGTCAAGAAGCAACAGTTAGAACTGGACATGGAACAACAGACTGATTCCAAATCGGGAAAGAAGTACTTCAAGGCTGTATACTGTCACCCTGCTTGTTTAACTTATATTCAGAATACATCATGCAAAATGCCAGGCTGGATGAAACACAAGCTGGAATCAAGACTGCCAGAAGAAATATCAATAACTGCAGATACGCAGATGACACCACCCTTACGGCAGAAAGCAAAGAAGAACTGAAGAGCCTCTTGATGAAAGTGAAAGAGCAAAGTGAAAAAGTTGGCTTAAAACTCAATATTCAGAAAACTAAGGCCATGGCATCCAGTCCCATCATTTCACGGCAAATTGATGGGGAAACAACGGAAACAGTGAGAGACTTTATTTTGGGGGGCTCCAAAATCACTGCTGATGGTGACTGCAGCCATGAAATTAAAAGACAATTGCTCCTTGGAAGAAAAGTTATGACCAACCTAGACAGCATATTAAAAAACAGTGACATTACTTTGCCAACAAAGGTCCACCTAGTCAAAGCTATGGTTTTTCCAGTGGTCATGTCTGGATGTGAGAGTTGGACCATAAAGAAATCTGAGCACCCAAAAACTGATGGTTTTGAACTGTAGTGTTGGAGAAGACTCTTGAGAGTCCTTTGGACTGCAAAGAGATCAAACCAGCCAATCCCAAAGGAAATCAGTCCTGAGTATTCATAGGAAGGACTGATGCTGAAGATAAAACTTCAATACTTTGGCCACCTGATGTGAAGAACTGATTCATTGGAAAAGAGCCTGATACTGGGCAAGATTGAAGGCAGGAGGAGAAGGGGATGACAGAGGATGAGATGGTTGGATGGCATCCCCAATTCGATGGACATGAGTTTGAGCAAGCTTCTGGAGTAGATGATGGACAGGGAAGCCTGGCATGCTGTAATCTATGGGGTTGCAAAAAATCAGACATGACCTAGCGACTGAACTGAACTGAATCACTGATGATCATAGATGTAAACATCCTCAACAAAATTCTAGCAAACAGAATTTTAAAACACATTAAAAGGCTCATACACCATCATCAAGTCCAGTTTATTCCAGGGATGCAAGGATTCTTCAATACATGCAAATTAATCAATGTGATACACCACATTAACAAATTGAAAGATAAAAACCGTATGATCATCTCAACAGATGCAGAAAAAGCGTTCAACAAAATTCAGCACCCATTTACAATAAAAAATACTTCAAAAACAGAGCATAGAAGGAATCTACCTCAACATAGTGATGGCCATATATGATAAGCCTACAGCAAACATTATTCTCAATGGTGAAAAACTAAAAGCATTCCCTCTAAGAACAGGAACAAGACAAGGGTGTCCACTCTCACCATTATTGAACATAGTTTTGGAAGTCCTAGCTATAGCAATTAGAGAAGAAAAAGAAATAAAAGGAATCCAGATCAGAAAAGAAGATGTAAATCTCTCACTGTTTGCAGATGACATGATACTATACATAAAAAACCCCCCAAAAACTATCAGAAAATTACTAGAGGCAATCAGTGAATTCAGCATATTCGTGGAATACAAGGTCAATACACAGAAACTGTTTCCATTCCTATATACTAACAATGAAAAGTCAAAAAGAGAAATTAAGGAATCAATCCCATTCACCATTGCAACAAAAAGAATAAAATATCTAGGAATAAACCTACCTAAGGAGACAAAAGACATGTATATGGAAAATTATAAGACACTGATGAAAGAAATCAAAGATGACATAAATGGATGGAGAGATATTCCTGGGTAGGAAGAATCAATACTGTGAAAATGACTATACTACCAAATGCAATCTACAGATTCAGTGCAATTCCTATTAAACTACCAATGGCATTTTTCACAGAACTAGAACAAAAAATTTCACAATTCATATGGAAACACAAAAGACCCTAAATAGCCAAAGCAGTCTTGAGAAACAAGAATGGAGCTGGAGGAATCAACCTTCCTGACTTCAGACTATACTACAAAACTATAGTCATCAAGACAGTATGGTACAGGCACAAAAACAGAAATATAGACCAATGGAGCAAGACAGAGAACCCAGAGATAAACCCACACATCTATGGTTACCTTATTTTTGACATGGAGGCAAGAATATATATAATGGGACAAAGATGTCCCCTTCAATAAGTGGTGCTGGGAAAATTGGACAGCTACATGTAAAAGAATGAAGTTAGAACATTTCCTAACCCCATACACAAAGAGAAACTCAAAATGGATTAAAGACCTAAATGTAAGACCAAAAACTATAAAACTCTTCAGAGGAAAAAACAGGCAGAACACTCAATGACATAAATCAAAGCAAGATCTTCTATGACTCACTTCCAAGAAAAATGGAAATAAAAACAAAAATAAACAACTGGGACCTAATTAAACTCAACAGCTTTTGCATAGCAAAGGCAACTACAAACAAGGTGAGAAAACAACCCTGAGAATGTGAGAAAATAGTAGTAAATGAAACAACTGATAAAGAATTAATTTCCAAACTATATAAGCAGCTCACAAGTCAATATCAGAAAAAAAAAAACAAAAAAACAGCCCAATCAAAAAGTGGGGAAAAGACCTAAAAAAAAACCTTCTCCAAAGAAGACATACAGGTGGCTAACAAACACATGAAAAGATGCTCAACATCACTCATTATCAGAGAAATGCAAATCAAAACTACAATAAGATACCACCTCATACCAGTCAGAATGGCTATCATCAAAAAGTCTACAAACAATAAATGCTGGAGAGGGTGTGGAAGGAAAGGGAACACTCTTGCATTGCTGGTGGGAATGGTAAACTGATACAGCCACTATGGAAGAGAGTATGGAGATTCCTTAAAATGCTAGGAATAAAACCACCGGATGACCCAGCAATACCACTCCTAGGCATATACCATGAGCAAACCAAAATTGAAAAAGACACATGTACCCCAATGTTCACTGCAGCACTATTTACAATAGCTAGAACATGGAACCAACCTGGATGTCCATAGACAGATGAATGGATAAAGAAGCTGTGGTACATATACACAATGGAATACTACTCAGCCAAAAAAGGAACACATTTGAGTCAGTTCTAATGAGGCAGATGAACCTAGAGCTTATTATATAAAGTTAAGAAGAAAGAATGATTATGTATAAAAAAAAAAATAAATTAAAAAAAAAATAAAACCTCCAAAAAAAAAAAAAGAAGAAGAAGAAGAAGAAAGAAAGAAGTAACTCAGAAAGAGACATAAAAATATCATGAAAGTCACTCAGTTGGGTCCAACTCTTTGCAACCCCATGGACTATACAGTCCATGGAATCTTCCAGGCCAGAATACTGGAGTGGTAGCTGTCCGCTTCTCCAGGGGATTTTCCCAACCCAGGGACTGAACCCAGGTCTCCCGCATTGCAGGTGGATTCTTAATATACTTATGCAAATATATGAAATCTAAAAAGATGGTACTGACAAATTTATTTTCGGGGCAACAATGAAGAAACAGACACAGAGAACAGACCTATGGACATGGGGGTAGGGGAGAAGTGAGAGGATGAGATGTATGGAGAGAGTAACAGAAGTTTACAATACCACATGTAAAATAGACAGTTGTGGGAATTAGCTGTATGACTCAGGGGCTCTGGGACAATCTGGAAGGGTGGGATGGGGAGGGAGGTGGGTGGGAGGCTCAGGAGGGAGGGGACATGGGCGTAACTATGGCTGATTCTTATTGATGTATGACAGGAAACCACAACATTCTGTAAAGCAATGATCTTCCAATAAAAAAAATAAAGAATAAAAGAATACTGGAGTGTGTTGCCCTGTCCTTCTCCAGGGGATCTTCCCGACCCAGGGATTGAACCTGCATCTCTCACATTGCAGACAGATTCTTTACTATCTGAGCCACCAGGGAAATCCCCTAAATTCTTTTTTATACCCTTCTAAATCCATAAAGGCTTCAAATGGGAAAACAAAAAACTGAGTCACTGAAAAATTAAAGTCTACCTTTCATATTGGACTGTAATGTACTTTTAATTATGAACAAAAAAGTTATGATTGGTTTTAAAAAATAAAAGACCAGAATAAATATAAAATAATGATGATCTACTCATTTTACAGTGGAAACTAATGGTGCTACACTTTCTATTTTTCTTCTAAGAAATGTCAAGTAGAAATAGCAAACTGTCCTCTGGGAAAAATCAGAGTATCTGAGCTTAAAAAAGAACTCTGTCCTCAAATGAGTTAGTGCACAAGTATTCACTAGGGAACAATGCATTCTTTGACAGTGTGGGCTCAGGACATGAAATAGTGGAGGTTTTTAAGGCGTCTTAGAATATGGCTCATATACATCAAAGACTGCAGTTGTGGCCTAGAGTATTTTAAAACTTTCTCTTTCCTTTAAGGAATAAGCTATAATACACTTTGTGCATTAGTCTGTGGTACCCCTCCTCACCTTAAAAATCTCAGTAAAAAAAAAATGCAAATGCATAAACAAGGAACTGTCACCATCTTTCAGCACAAACTACAATATTTTGCAGAGCCATTCATTTTTCAACTCTCTATAAATGATACAACTTTTTCCATCCATTAAAACAATTCATTAATTTTACTGTAAGACTTTCTGAGGTTACTCAATTCAGCAATCTTCAACAAAAAGACTTTTCTCTAGCCTAATATCTCTTACAAAAATTAATCAATATTCCGCTTATCCTTCTGCAAATGTAAATCAATGCTGGACACCTCAGGGAAATACCTTCATTTACTTGAAACCTATGTATAAAGTTATCTTTTATACTCTCTTCTACAAACTAAATAACATAATATTTCTAACTTATCTCTGCAGTATGTATTATCCATTAGCTTGTAAATTTTGATTTGTATCTGTATTCGATTATTTTATCAGCATAGTTAACAGAAATGAAAAAGTTCTCTGAGCACATACAGATTATTAAGATGGCATCTATAGATTAAAAACTCATACCAAGTGCTTTTATCTATTTGTTTTCTTGCCAAACAGCATAATATTGCTTGCTCATGTTTAGGTTAAATTTAACTAAGAACCATGTTTGTTTTTTTTTTTTTCCATTAATTCCACTAGGCTTAACCAGTAAGCCATTCTCTAAAATGAATTTCTAATTTATTTTTATCCCGGACATTTAATAACCAGTACTTGTCACCAGTCTTCTATCCTGTTTGAATGAAACCATTTTGCAACCTCTCATACCAATTCTGAATTTTATTTATATCTCCTATTAACATTTATTTTCATTTAGAAACAACAATAAATCATGCAGAAATCTTTTTGATATCATATGCACGAGAGCACACATAACACCAATGAAGATACCGACTAAAAGGGACCTCACAGCCAGATTCTCAATGAACTCCTCCAAGATACAGGTAAGTCAGTCTTGGAATCTGGATACATTTGGTTTTCCTACTTATACTGCTAAAGTCAAGGCCATGTTTTTATTTAAAAAGGCTATGCTTTTGTAAGAATACTTTTCATCTCAAAGGAAACATTAAAAAAAAAAAAAAAAAAAATCTCCTGCCATTGTAGGAGATGCAAAATTCCTGGGTCAGGAAGATCCCCTGGAGTAGGAAATGGCAACCCACTCCAGTATTCTTGCCTGGAAAATTCCACAGACAGAGGAGCCAAGTGGGCTACAGTCTATGGGATCGCAAAAGAGTCAGAAATGACTCAACATACATGCATGCATGTTCGTTAACAAATATAAGCATCAAATAAACTATATAATTAAACCAAAAAAAAAGCTACAGCTATCATTTTGCCCTTATATTGAATGTCACTCTAATTGAAAACACACTACTTGCTTTGTATGTTGTACTGAGAGTTCATGAGCATTACAGAACTATGAAAATATGCTTGCTGATGGTCAACATTGTATACTAAGCACCCAGTGACTTCTCTTCAAAACAATGTTCATAGACTTGCATAGTGGCTAAAATTCTTAAGCATGCTATACTTGAATATAACATATGAATACGTAAGATTTCCTAAATCTTCCAGTGCTTTTCCCATTTATCGAAACAACCTCTCCATTCTTTATACCTAATTTTCATTGAAAAAACATGAATGAAAACAACTTTCAAGACTTCAGCCTCCTAATAACCTTTTAGTAATACTTTTTCATTCTTCTCTATTTATTCAAAAGCATACTAGTTTAAAAAAAAAAGGCAAGGTAGGCAGAACACAAAAGAATCAGAGTTCTTGTTATATTTTAAGGGACACAAGTTGAAAAGCAAAGTATATAAATATAACATCTAAATGTCCTTTATTCAAAGAGAAAACTTATTTCTCTTCTAAAGTAAATGCTGAGCTTTCATTACCTATTTCTCCTCTTCATTTTCAACTTTCCTTTTCTTCCTAAACAATTAAGTCCTAAAACCACAACACAGGGCAGAGTCAGAATCCTCTAAGTAAGGTCAAGAAGTGCAGAGAAGGACTGCCCAGCGGGTATCAGTGGCCAAGCTAGCTGAGAAGGGTGCCAACAAGGCAGGGTAAGCACAGCCTCAATAAGGTGAGAAGAGCAGCCACGTGGAGGGGTAGCCCAGCATGTGTATCAGAGCCTAAGTGTTTGAGGTGGGTATCCTTCCAACGGAGTGGAAGTGATCCAGCATCAAGATTCAGAGTCCCAGTATGGTGAAGAGTGGTCTACACCAGGGATTGGTGCTGGTGTAGAGGACACAGGGTGAAGAGAGCATCCACACAAAGGCTTAACCTGAAGTAGGTTATCACAACCCAAGGAGAATGAGAAGGATGCACAGTCAGAAAGCAGCCCGGAGGGCAGTACCCAAGCCCAGGCAGAGTGAGAAGGGTCATCCTCAAGAAGGCACAGGCTGGTGAAATGCAAGAGCCTAAGGTGAGGGAGAGGGCCTCCACACAATGGAGAGGACCAACACGTGGAGGTCAGAGCCAGAGAAAAGTAAGGAGGATGAAACTGCAAAGGGGTGGCTTGGTGTGGGGTATCAAAGCCTCATCAGAGGAAAGAGGAGCGGACATCTAAGAAGTGGCAACGTCCCAACAAGGAGAGTCAGAACCAGAGTGGAGTGAAGAGGACATGAAGTGGAGTGAAGAAGAACTCCGCACCAGGTGGAGTTCGGCCTGGACTGGTGTGCTGGAATACAAGCAGAAAGAAAGGGGGGTCCACGAGAGGGAGACTGGTGGACGGAAACAGAGTCCAAGTTCCGGCAGGATGAAGCAGCTTCTGTGTAGCAGAGGGAGCAGTGCAGAGATGGAGGATTACATACAGAACGGTTAGACAAAATAAGGAAACATACTAAAGATAATACAAACTAGGCTTTTCAATATCAACTAGGAGTATAATTACACACCTTTTTTTCAAGCGTTCATGAACACCCACCAAGATCAACCATATCTTGGGCCATGAGACAAACCTCAAAAATTTTTTTAAACTTTTCACTTAGAATAAGAGAACCAAACTAGAAATCAATAATAGAAAGACAACAGTAAAACCTCCAAATGTTTGGAAATTACACAACAGTTCAAAAAATCCTTGAGTCAAAGAGGAAGTCTCAAATGAAATAATTTTTAAAAATACACAAAAGGGAATGAAAATGAATATGTGAGATGCATCGAGAACAGTAACAAGAGAGACTAAATATTAGACTACTAAAAAAACAGTATCAGGTTCCTATTTTAAGAAACCAGAAAAGAACAAATAAATATAAAATAACAAGATGTAAGAAAATAACAGATAAGAGCAAAAAACTCAATAAAATTGAAAACAGGAAAAATAGAGAACAATCAATGAAACAAAAACCTGGTTCTCTGGGGAAAAAAATCACTAATACTGACAAACCTAGCAAGACTAACAAAAATAAAAGACAGAATGTACAAGTACTACAAGTAATGGTGCACTCCAGACCCTGCAGTCATTACAAAGATAACAAGGAAGTACTACTAACAGCTTTATGATGACATAAATTAGAAGAAATGGAACAATTCTCAAAAGCCTCATACTCCCAAAACTCAACCAAGACAAAATAGACAACTTAAATAATCTTGTAACCATTAAACAAATTGAAGTTGTAATTAAAAAGCTCTTTAAAAAGGAATATCTAGGCCCAGATGGTTTCACTGGAGAATTCTACTAAATAATTAAAGAATAGCTAACACCAATTTCAAACAATTTCTCCTGGAAAACTGAAAAGGAGGGAACACTTCTAACTCATTTTATAAGGCTAGCATTACCAGGATACTAAAACCAGACAAATGCAATTTAAAAAAAAAAAAAAGAGAGAGAGAAAACTGCAGTCCAATACCCCTTAGAAACTTTGATGTAAAAATTCCAAACAGGCAATTCCCTGGTGGTCCAATGGCTAGGACTGCTTTAACTGCTTTACCTGCTGGGGCCCAGGTTCCATCCCTGGTTAGGGAACTAAGATCCCACAAGCCATGCATGGCCAATAAATAAATAAATAAAAATTTCAAACACAATACTAGAAAAGCAGGCCTAGCAATATAGAACACAATTATAAGAAGTGAGGTTTATGACAAGCATACAAGGCATGCCCAACATTTAAAAATGAATTAATATAAGCCACCAAATCAACAGCTAAAGAAAGCTCATATGATAACTGAGGCAGAAAAAGTATTTCACAAAACCAAGTAGGCAATCATAGTCAAAACCCAGCATTGAGGGAAACTTCTTCAACCTATATCTAACATCACACAATGATGACAGACTTGAATGCATTCCACATAAAATCAGGAACATAGTAAATATATCCTCTCTTAACACTCCTATTCACATATCACTGGAAGTCCTAGACAGGATCATAAGGTAAGAAAAAGCATACACATTCGAAAGAAAGCAGTGAAACTATCCCTATCTGCAAATAACATGCCTGTCACTGTCCCAAAGAATCAACAGTAAAACCTCCAGAACTAGTGAGTTCAGCAAGGCTCCGGGAATAAAGATAAACACAAATTTCAATCATATTTTAAAGAGCAAACATATATGAAATAACAAATCTGAAAATAAAAATTTAAACCATAACACTATCTATAATTGCTCCAAAGAAAATTAATTACTTAGATATAAGTGTGAGAAAACACATATATGATTTATATCCTGAAAACTATAAAATGCTGATGCAAGAAATCAAAGAGCTAAGTAAATGGAGAGTCCTGCCATATTCATAGCCTGGAAGATTCAACATAGTAAAGATGTCCATTCTTCCCAAAATTGATCTATAGTCTTAATGTAGTAGCTATTAAAATACTAGCAGAGATTTTAAACAGACATTTACAATCTTATTCAAAAATTATCATGAAAAGGCACAGAACTAGAAGAGCTAAAATAATTTTGAAAGGGAATGAAGTAGGATGAATCACTCTATCCAATATTAAAGCTTACTATACAGCAAGAGAAATTAAGACAATTGGAAGAAGGATAGAGACATAGATCAGTGGGTCAGGAAAGAGAATTGAGAAAGAGACATATGCAAATGTGTCCAGCTGATTTCTGACAAAGGTATAAAAAATACTTTAACAAATGGTGCTGTAACAATTGAACATCAGTAGGCAAAAGAAAAAGAAAAATAAATTGCAACCTAAGCCTCATACCTTATACAGAAATTAATACAAAATGGATCATGCATTTAAAACAAAATACAAAACTTACAGAAAAAAAAAAAAAAAACCAGCAGAACATCTTCAGATAGTAAGGCTAGGCAAAGAGTTCTTAGTCTTTAAAATAATAGCATGGTCCACAAAAAGAAAAAAACTGAAAAACCGGACCTAGTTAAAATAAAAAATGTTTGCTCTATGAACAGCCCTGTGAAAGGGATGAAAAGACAACCTACAGGCTACTGAAAGGTATTCGCAAACTACAAATCCAACAGAGGGCCTATATAAAGGACACACAAAGAATTCTTAAAACTCATCAATTAAAAAAAAACAAACAGTCCACAAGAAATGGGCAAAAAGGATGAACAGATATTTCTCTGAAGATGACAAATAAGCACATGAAGCAATATCCAACATCAATAAACATCAGAAAAATGCAAATTAAAACCACAAATGGATAACACTAAATAGCTATCAGAATGGCTATAATATAAAATATATTACATATTTGTAAAATAATTACAACAAACGTTGGCAAAAATGCAGTGGATGCAAATTTCTCCTGCACTGTTGGTGGGAATGTAAAATGGTAAATTCTTCTCGAAAATAGTTCAGCAGTTTCTGACAAAACTTAAACATGCATTTATGACACACTACTCCAAGAAAATGAAAATACTATGCTCACACAAAAACCTATACATAAAAATTCACAGTTTCATTTATAACAGTAAAAAGCTGAAAACAATCCTTTAACATGCAAAATGCTTAAATAAAATGTAGTACATTCACAGCATGGAATATTATTCAGGAATAAAAGAAACAAACTATTAATACAGGCAACAACCTGGATGGATTTAAAAAGAACTACAATAAATGGAAAAAAGCCAATCTCAAAGGTTACATACTGTTTATGATTCCATTTATATAGCATTCTTGAAATGACAAAATATAGAAATGGAGAGTAAATCAATGGTTGCTAGGGATTAGGGAAGGAGAAAGTGATAGGAAAGGAAGCATACAAGTTTATAAAAAGACAGCATGAGTGACTTATAACAAAACTGTTTTGTATCTTGATTACAGAGATGGTATACAAATCTACACCTGTGGTACAAAGCTGCACAGAACTGAACAAGTACATGTGAAATCTATACAAGGCTGATGAATTCTATCAGTATCAATTTTCTGGTTGTGATACCGCACTTGTTGTTCAGTAGCTAAGCAGTGTCTGACTCTGCGACCCCATGAACTGCAGCACACCAGGCTTCCCTGTCCTTCACCATCTCCCAGAGCTTGCTCAAACTCATGTCCACCGAGCTGGTGATGCCATCCAACCATCTCATCCTCTGTCGCCCCTTCCTCCTCCTGCCCTCAATCTTTGCCAGCATCAGTGTCTCTTCCAATGAGTCAGCTCTTTGCATCAGGTGGCCAAAGTACTGAAGTTCAGCTTCAGCACCAGTCCTTCCAATGAATATTCAGGGTTGATTTCCTTTAGGATTGACTGGTTTGATCTCCTTCCTGTCCAAGGAACTCTCAAGAGTCTTCTCCAGCACCACAATTTGAAAGCATCAATTCTTTGGCACTCAGCCTTCTCTATGGTCCAGAGTTCAAATAGCTAAAGAGGAGAAGTCAATGCCTGGCTTCAAAGCTTCAAATGACAGTCTGACTCTTATTACAGGGTAATGCAGGTGGTGGCCTGAAGTTGAAGACAATTCTTATTTTCTATTCTGAAATCCCTAGGGCCCCTAAGGATTGTGCTAAATCTCCTCTGCCTGCACTCTATAAATGTATCAATAAAGCCTGAATGACAGCGCATCTGTTTATAATGTTAACTAAATATTTTAAGCTCACTGTTGAGATTTACTACTGCTCCAAAAAAGATTTCTTTCAAAATATTACTGCTCATTGATAATAAGATTGGTGACCCAGAAGTTCTGATGGAGATATACAAAGATTAGTGTTGTTTTCATGCCTGCTAACACAACATTTATTTTGCAGTAAGGAGTCATTTCAATTTCCAAGTTTTACTATTTAAAAATTACATTTTGAAAGTTGCCAAAGACAGTGATTTCTTCAATGGATCCGGGAAAAGTAAATGAAAACCTGTGAAGGATTCACTCTTAAAGTGTCATTAAGAACATTTGTGTAAAGTATCAACATTAGCAGGAATTTGGAAGAAGCTGATGCTAACCTTCATGGATGACTTTGCAGGGTTCAAGACTTCAATAAAGAAAGCAACTGCACATGTGGTAGAAACAGCAAGAGAACTATAAGCAGAAAGCAGCCTACAGACGTGAGTTAGTTGCTACAATTTCATGATGGAATTTTCAAGGAAAAAGAACTGCTTCTTATGAATGAGCAAAGAAAGTGATTTCTTGAGATGGAATACATTTCTAGTAAAGTTACTGTGACGACTGTTAAAATGCCAACAAAGGGTTTAAAATATTATCTAAACTTAGTTGATAAAGCGGAGAAGCGTTTGAAACAAGGACTGATTCCAATTTTCAAAGAAGTTCTACATGCAAAAAATGCTATCAAACAGCATTGCATGCTACATTACAGAGAAATCAGCACAGTAGAAGGAAGAGTCAACTGATGCAGCAAACTTCATTGCTGTCTTACTTTAAGAATTGGTATATCCACTCCAATCTTCAGTGACCACCACCCTGAAGTCAGAAGGCATCAACACTGTGCTAAAATCCTTCACCAGCAAAAAATTATGACTTACTGAAAGTTCAGATGATGGTTAGCATTTTTAACAATAAAGTATTTTTAAATTAAGGTATATACATTCTTTTAAGACACAATGCTATTGCACACTTAACAGACTGTAGTATAGTATAAATATAACTTTTATGTGCACGGGGAAACCAAAAAGTTTTTGTAACTCACTTTATTATGATACTTGCTTTACTGTGATGGTCTGGACCCTGCAATAAGTCTGAAGTATGCCTGTATATATATATACACATATATGTATGTATATATACTCACATGCATATACACATACATATCCATATGTGTAAAGCAAAATGGTACTTCCTTACAAAAAATTATTTTAAATATAAGTGAATTATATTCATCAAATGAAAACAGAGGTTGGCAAATGGATTATAAAAAAAAAACAATAATTCAACTGTATGTTGTCTACAAGTGACTCACTTTAAATCAAAAGACAAAAGCTAAAATATGGAAAAAAGCTATTTCGTGCAAATAACATGCAAATAGTAACCAAAAGAGAAATGAGTTTCTCTTTTTTTTTTACTAACATCAGCCAAAATAAACCTTCAAAAAACAAAAAATGTTACAAGACAAAGAGACAGATGCCATAGATTGATAAATGAGTCAATTTCTTAAGAATATATAAAAAGTATAAAAGCAAAAATACCGAACATCAGAGCCCCCAAAATATATAAAGAAAACATGGACATAATTGAAGAGAAAAATAGACAGTTTTACAATAATAGGTGGAGACTTCAATAATCTACTTTCAATGGACAGAACATTGAAGTGAAAAATCACCAATGCAAAGAGAGGACTTGAACAACACTATAAACTAACTAGATCTGAAAGACATATAGAAAACACTCCACCAAACAACAGTTGAATCAACATGTTTTTTTCAAATACACACGGAGCATCCTCCAAGATAATCATCAGTTCAGTTCAGATCAGTTGCTCAGTGGTGTCCAGCTCTTTGCAACTGCATGGACAGCAGCATGCCAGGCCTCCCTATCCATCACTAACTCCTGGAGCTTGCTCAAACTCATGTCCACCGAGTCAGTGATGTCATCCAACCATTTCATCCTCTGTTGTCCCCTTCTGGTCTTCTGTATCCCTTTCTCCTCCTGCCTTCAATCTATATTGACTACATATTAACACATGACTAACATACTGACTACATATTAACATATGTTAGGTCAAAATACAAACCCCAATACATTTAAACAGGATTAAAGGAATACAAAGTATTCTCTCCAGTACAATAGAATAGAGCTAAAAATCAAGGAAAAGAAAAATGGAAATTCATAAATATATGGAAATTAAATAACACAAATGGGCAAAATAAAAAACAAGAAAGAAAATTAGAAAGTACTTTGAGATGAAATGAAAATGAAAAGCAAACATACCAAAACCTATAGGGGGTAGCAAAAGCAATGCTCAGAGGGATATCCACAGCTGTAAATGCCTACATTAAAAAAGAAGAGAGATTTAAGGACTTCCTTGGTGGTTCAGTGATTAAGATTCTGAACTTCCAATGCAGGGATAATGGATTTAAACCCTGGTCAGGGAACTAAGATCCTGCATGTCATATGGTATGGTCAAATAAAAATTATTTTTAAAAAAAACATAATATATAAAATTATTACAACAAAACAACAGATAATCCAATTAAAAAGTGGGCAAAGGACTTGAATAGATATTTCTCCAAAGAAGACACGCAAATGGTGACATCATTAGCCACTAGAAAAACGGCAATCAAAATCACAAATAAGATACCACTTTATACCTACCAGGATGGTTATATTCAAAAAAATGAAATACAACAGGTGTCGGTGGGGATGTAGAGACATTGGAATCTTTGTACATTGTTAAAGTGGTTCAGTTCAGTTGCTGAGTAGTGTCGGACTATTTGCAACCCCATGAACTGCAGCACGCAAGGCTTCCCTGTCCATCACCAACTCGTGGAGTTTACTCAAACTCATGTCCATTGAGTTGGTGATACCACTGAACCATCTGTCATCCCCTTCTCCTCCTGCCTTCAATCTTGCCCAGCATCAGGGTCTTTTCCAATGAATCAGTTCTTTGTATCAGGTGGCTACAGTATTGTAGCTTCAGCTTCAGCATCAGTCCTTCCAATGAATACTGAGGACTTATTTCCTTTACGATGGACTGGTTGGCTCTCCGTGCAGTTCAAGGGACGCTCAAGAGTCTTCTCCAACATCACAGTTCAACACCATCAATTCTTTGGCACTCAGCTCTCTTTACAGTCCAACTCTCATATCCATACATGACTACTGGAAAAAACCATAGCTTTGACTAAATGAACCTTTGTCAGCAAAGTAATGTCTCTGTTTCTTAATATGCTGTCTAGGTTGGTCACAGCTTTTCTTCCAAGGAGCAAGCATCTTTTCATTTCATGGCTGCAAGTCACTACCTACAGTGATTTTGGAGCTCACGAAAATAGTCTGTCACTGTTTCCATTTTGTTTACCCATCTATTTTCCATGTAGTGATGGGACCGGATGCCATGATCTCAGTTTTTTGAATGCTGAGTTTTAAGCCAGTTTTTTCACCCTCCTCTTTCACCTTCACTAAGAGGCTCTTCAGTTCCTATTCACTGTTGGCCAAAAGTTTGGTAGTTCCCCAAAAAGTTCAACACAGAATAACTAAGACCTAGCAATTCCACCCCTGGATGTATAACCAAAATAACTGAAACGTGTTCAAACAAAAATTGTACATGAATATTCATAGCAGTGGCACTTCCCAGATGGTGCCAGTGGTAAAGAATCCGTATGCAAATGCAGGAGATGTAAGAGACATGGGTTTGATCCCTGGGTTGGGAAGATTCCCCTAGAAGAGGAAATGGCAACCCACTCCAGTACTCTTACCTGGAGAATCCCATGGACAGAGGAACCTGGAGGGCTATGTCCATGAGGTCGCAAAGAGTCAGACACAACTGAAGTGACTTAGCACACATTCATAGTAGCACTACTCGCAAAAGCCAAAAGGTAGAAACCCAAATGTCTACAAATGAATGGAGAAACAAAATATGATGTATCTATACAATGAAGTACTTTTCAGCCAACATTGAAAACAGTATGCTAAGTGAAAGAAATCAGAAGCAAAAAGCCACACATTGTATGAATCCAGTTAAATATCAGGAGTCAGCAAATCAATACGGACAGAAAACTGATTAGCTACTGTCAGGGGTTAGGGTGAAAGTGAGAATGGGGAGCAACTGCTTAATGGGTACAGTTTCCTTTAGGGTGAAAATGTTCTAGAGCTTAAAAGTGGTGGCTGTGCAAAACTGTGAGTGTACTAAATATCTCTTCATAAACTGTAATCAAGATTTGCCCAGAAAAAAATCAACACCTCAGATACAGAGATGACACCACTCTAATGGCAGAAAGTGAAGAGAAACTAAAGAGCCTCTGGATGAAGGTGAAAGAGGAGAGTGAAAAAGCTGGCTTGAAACTCAACATTCAAAAAACAATGTCATGACATCTGGTCCTATCACTTCATGGCAAATAGATGGGGAAAATGTGGAAACAGTGTCAGATTTCATTTTCTTGGCTCCAAAAATCAATGTGTATAGTGAATGCAGCCACAAAATTAAAAGACACTTGCTCCTTGGAAGAAAAAGTATGACAAACTTAGAGAGTGTATTAAAAAGCAGAGACACCACGTTGTTGACAAAGCTCTGTCTAGTCAAAACTATGGTTTTTCCAGTAGTCATGTATGGATGTGAGAGCTAGACCATAAAGAAGGTTGAGCGCCAAAGAACTGATGCATTTGAACTGTGGTGCTGGAGAAGACTCTTGAAAGTACCTTGAACAACAAGGAGATCAAACCAGTCAATCCTAAAGGAAATCAACCCTGAATATTCATTGGAAGGACTGGTGCTGAAGCTAAAGCTCCAATACTTTTGGCCACCTGATGCAAACAGCTGACTCACTGGAAAAGACCTTGATGCTGGGAAAGATTGAGGGCAAGAGGAGAATGGGACGACAGAGGATGAGATGGCTGGATGGCATAACTGACTCAAAGGACCTAATTTTAAGCAAACTTAGGGAGACAGTGAAGGACAGGGAAGCCTGGTGTGCTGAAGTCCATGGGGTTGCAAAGAGTTGGACAGAACCTAGTGACTAAACAACAACAACAACAAATGTCTCTAAAGATCAGTTTTATATTATACGTATTTTACCACAATATGGTACTAGAACAGTAAAATTCACAGACAGAATAAGTAGAATGGTGATTGCCATGGGCAGGCAGAGGGGGGCACTGGGGAATTTTAACGGGCATAGAGCTTTAGTTTTGCAAGATGAAAAGTGTTCTGGAGACTGGCTGAACAACAATGTGAATATCTTTAATAATACTGAATTGTACACTTAAAAAATGGTTAAGATGGTAAAATTTCTGTGCATTTTACCATAATCAAAACATAAAATTTAATAAATACATGATGGCATTTCATGAAAACTACTAGCATTTCTCATGATACAAAAATCTTTCATAAGATATTAGTAAATCAAATTCAGTAACACAGAAAAAAGAAAACCAAAAACCACCATGACCAAATGAGGCTTAGACCAGGAAAGCAAGGTAACTTAAACACTCAAAAACCAACGTATTTTATCACAGTAATAGAGGAAAAAAGAAAAGACATGTTATCAGCATAGTACATGAACAAAAATCATTTGACACATTCTACTCCAATTTATGACAAAATAAAAAAAAAAAAATCCTCACCAAACTAGGAACAAAAATAAACCTCCTCAACCTGATGAAGGACATCTACAGAAAACCAACAGCTTACATTGTACTTAACAGTGAAAGGGGTAAGATAAGAAAAAGAAGGCAAAGATGTCCCTCTTCTCACTTTCATTTAGCATTGTCCTGGAGGTCCCAGCCAATGCCAAAGAGCAAGAAAAGAAAGCAAAGTACCTATCGGTAGGAAAGAAAAAACTGTTTAGATAAGTAGATGACATGATGCTTAATGTAGAAAATACAAAACACTCTGCAAAAAAACTACTATAACAAGTGAATTTTAAGAAGTTGAAGGATACCAAGTCAATATTAAAAGCTCAATTCTGTTGCTTTCAAATTAGAAATGAAATTAAGCATACAGTATAATATAAAATTAAAATTACATGATTTAAAGTAGTATCAAAAACATAAGATACTTAAGAATAAATACTATAAAATATGAGCATATTTTATACTCGTACCTGAAAACTACAAATCATGCAGGAAAAAATAAATGAAAATTTAAAAAAACAATGGAGACATGACACATTCACAGATTAGAAGACTCAGTGTATGTCAGTTTTTCTCACTTTGATCCGCAAATTCCATATGCATGCATGCTCAGTCACTCAGTTGTGTCCAACTCTGTGCGACCCCATGAACTGTAGCCCACCAGGGTCCTCAGTTCATGTCATTCGCCAGGCAAGAATACTGGAATGGGCTGCCATTTCCGCCTCCAGGGGATCTTCCTGAACCAGAGATCGAACCTCTGACTCCTGCACTCCTGCATCAGCAGGTAGCTTCTTTTTTTTTTCCTTGCTTACTGTATTTTTAATTTTGATTAAAAAAAAAAAAGACGTGATTACACAGAAAAAGTCATCCGTCGCAGAACCATAAACTGAGCCAATGCAATGGGAAACACGTGTCACCGCCCCTTCCGGTGCCCTCCTACCACTGACTCCCCTGGACAGAGCTCAGGAGCGGTAGTACTCAAGCAGCTTCTCACCGGAGCGGTAGTACTCAAGCAGCTTCTCACCCGTAGGTTTCAGAATCTTCTTGTCTGCCATGTTCACCACCCATCCTGGAGCCAGACCAAAGAAAGTCTGCTGTGGATCCTTCCAAGTACGGAGCATTTTGAAGAGTTCGTCTTTAGTGATGTCGGGTAAAATACAGCCGTACTTCTTGGCGAGCTCCAGTCTTGCTTCAGGAAATCCGGCGGGATCCGCCAAGTAGCCTCGGTTTCTAGCATCAGTGTAGTAGGGCACTAGTGCCTTGGTGGGGGAGCATCTGCCTGGGAATGGGTTGCCCACGGAGAAAGAATGGGATGGGTTTGCACAGAATTTCCAGGCTTCACTGGTCGTAGAAGGCGGTCGTGACGACACCCCCATTCAGCTCGATGGCGGCGATGGCCAGCTCAGAAGCTAGCTGAACTTCGATGTTAACTTTTGCCTTAAAGGTGTCAGCGCCCTCCTCTACCAGCTGGACTCCATAGTCCCTTTTAGATGGCTGGATGATAACACCTCGCCCATTGACCAGCTGAGTTAAGTCAATAGGTTGTGTGGGATCAACACGGCCCAAGTCAATCAGGTACTGAAGCCTGTTAAGACTCAAAGGCTGATACTGGCCTCTGAAGCTGTGTCCTTCATTAAACCCGTGTTTTGGGATTCGAAGGTAAAATGGAGTCTGGCCTCCTTCAAAGCCCAGCTGGGGCCAGGTTCCTCTCTGATGTTCTCCCTTGTGGCCCCTGCCACACTTCCTACCTCTTCTCTGACCTCTTCGTCCTCTTTCCAGTTTCCTGGAGCCTGGGTTCGGCCTCAAGTTAGCCAGGCTCACACGAGGCAGAGCCCAAAGCAGGTCCAGGGCCCTGGGCCTTGCGCCCCCCACAGGGCCAGCCATGACCCGCTTGCATGAGACGCTGCAAGGGCGCCTCAGGCAGGTAGCTTCTTTACCACTGAGCCACTGGCTTCCCTGGATCTTCCCTGAAGTAAATTTCATATTTACCTCAGTCACTCAGTCGTGTCCAACTCTTTGCAACCTCATGGACTATAAAGTTCGCAGAATTCTCCAGGCCAGAACACTGGAGTGGGTAACCTTTCCCTTCTCCAGGGGATCTTCCCAACCCAGGGCCTGAACCCAAGTCTCCCACATTGCAGGCAGATTCTTTACCAGATGAGCCACAAGGGAAGCCCAGGAATACCGGAGTGGACAGCCTATCCCTTCTCCTGTGGGTTTTCCTGACCCAGGAATTGAACAAGGGTCTCCTGCTTTGCAGGCATATTCTTTACCAAACGAGCTATCCGGGAAGCCCGAATTCCATATACTTCACACAAAATTCCAGAAGACAATTTTCTTTTAGTAATTAATAAGCTGACTCTAAAATTTAGTGGCATGCAAAGGACCTCAAAGAGCCCAAATAATTTTCAAAACAAACAAAAAAAAATCAATGAGATTTCAAGACTTAACTGAAAAAATAACAATAATTAAGTTAGTATAGTATTGGCATAAGGGTACACGTCAATGGAATAAAATAAAGTGCCCAGAAAGAGATCATGCATATATGGTCAACTGGTTTTTGACAAGGAGGCTGAGGCTAACTCTGCAAAAAGATATAGGAAAAACATTTTGCCACCACGGGATGGCAAAGGTTTCTTACATGTAACACTAAAAACATGAATCACAAAAGAAAAATTGATAAATGAAAGTTGAGCAAAATTTTTAAAAATTGCTTTTCAAAAGAAAATAGTAAGAGAATTAAAAAGCAAGCTGCAGGATGGGGGGAAAACCAAATTCTTGACAACTTACATCTAGAATATATAAAGAACTCTAATACTTCACTATCAAGAAGGAAGAGGGTAAGTGGGTAAAAAAAAGGCAAAAGATGTGAACAGACACTTAACAAAAGAAAACTGGCCAATGAACACATTAATCACTAAAGGAACACAAATTAATCCCACAAGGAGATATCACTATACTCATTAGAATCATCAAAATTTAGAGAAATGACAATACTAAGAGTTATTGAATATGCAGAATGATGGAATGCTCATACATTCCTAGTGGGACTGTGAAATAGCAAAACCATATTGGGAACCAGCTTGGTAGATTTTTTTTTATAAAAAATAAACACTTAACATATAAGAACTGGAAAAAAAAAACATATAAGAACTGTACAAAAAAATCTTCATGACCCAATTAATAATGATGGTGTGATCAATCACCCGGAGCCAGACATCCTGGAATGTGAATTCAAGTGGGCCTTAGGAAGCATCACTACAAACAAAGCTAGTGGAGGTGATGGAATTCCAGTTGAGCTATTTCAAATCCTAAAAGATGATGCTGTGAAAGTGCTGCACTGACTATGTCAGCAAATTTGGAAAACTCAGCAGTGGCCACAGGACTGGAAAAGGTCAGTTTTCATTCCAATCCCAAAGAAAGGCAATGCCAAAGAATGCTCAAACTACTGCACAACTGCGCTCTACTACTGTGGGTGAGAATCCCTTAGAGGAAATGGAATAGCCCTCATAGCCAGCAAAAGAGTTTGAAATGCAGTACTTGGGTGCAATCTCAAAAATGACAGAAGGATCTCTGTTTGTTTCCAAGGCAAACCATTCAATATCACAGTAATCCAAGTCTATACCTCAACCAGTAATGCCTAAGTTGAACAGTTCTATGATGACCAACAAGACCTTCTAGAACTAACCACCCCCCCCCCAAAAAAAAAAAAAAGATGTCCTTGTCATCAAAGGAGACGGGAATGCAAAAGTAGGTATCAAGGTATCAAGAGATACCTGGAGTAACAGGCAAGTTTGGCCTTGAAGTACAAAACGAAGCAGGGCAAAGGTTAACAGAGTTTTGCCAAGAGAATGCACTGGTCATAGCAAACACCGTCTTCCAACAACATTAAGAGAAGACTCTACACATGGACGTCACCAGATGGTCAACACCAAAATGAGATTGATTATATTCTTTACAGCCAAAGATGGAGAAGCTCTATACAGTCAGGAAAAACAAGACTGGGAGCTTACTGTGCCTCAGATCATGAACTCCTTACTGCAAAATTCAGAATTAAATTGAAGAAAGTAGGGAAAAACCACTAAACCATTCAGGTATGACTTAAATCATATTCCTACAATAATACAGTGGAAGTGAGAAATAGATTCACAGGATAAGATGTGAGAGATTGCCTGAAGAACTATGGACAGAGGTTCGTGACATTGTACAGGAGGCAGTGATGAAAACCATCTCCAAGAAAAAGAAATGCAAAAAGGCAACATGGTTCTCTGAGGAGGACTTACAAATAGCTGAGAAAAGAAGAAAGCCTAAATGCAAAGGAGATAAAGAAAAATACACCCATCTGAACGCAGAGTTCCAAAGAATAGCAAGGAGAGACAAGAAAGTCTTCCTAAATAATCAATGTAAAGAAATAGAGGAAAACAATAGAATTGGAAAGACTAGGGATCCCTTCAAGAAAATTAGAGATACCAAGGGAACATTTCATGCAAAGATGGGCACAGTAAAGGACAGTAATGCTATGGACCTAACAGAAGCAGAAGATATTGAGAAAAGGTGGCAAGACTACAGAAGAACTATACAAAAAAGATCTTCATGACCCAGATAATCACAATGAGAACCAGACATCCTGGAGTCCAAAGTCAAGTGGGCCTTTTGAATCATCTACTATGAACAAAGCTAGTGGAGGTGATGGAATTCCAGCTGAGTTATTTCAAGTACTAAAATGTGATACTGTGAGAGTGCTGCACTCAGTGTGCCAGCAAACTTGGAAAACTCAGCAGTGGCTAAAGGACTGGAAAAAGCCAGTTTTCATTTGAATCCCAAAGAAAGGCAAAGCCACGGAATGTTCAAACTACCACACAATTGCATTCATTTCACATGCTAGCAAAGTAATGCTCAAAATTCTTCAAGCCAGGCTTCAATAGCACTTGAACTGAGAATGTTCAGATGTTCAAGCTGAATTTAGAAAAGCCAGAGGAGCCAGGGATCAAATTGCCAACATCCACTGGATCATAGAAACAGCAAGAAATTCCAGAGAAACGTCTACTTCTGCTTTATACACTATGCCAAAGCCTTTGACTGTGTGGATCACAACAAACTGTGGAAAATTCTTAAAGAGATGAGAATACCAGAACACCTTACCTGCCTCCTGAGAAAGCTGTATGCAGGTCAAGAAGCAACAGTTAGAACTGGACATGGAACAACAGACTGGTTCCAAATTGGGAAAGGAGTATGTCAAGGCTGCATATTGTCACCCTGCTTATTTAACTTATATGCAGAGCACATCATGTGAAATGCCGGGCTGGCTGAAGTACAAGCTGGAATCAAGATTGCTGGGACAAATATCAATAACCTCAGATATGCAGATGATACCACCCTTATGGTAATTAGCAAAGAGGAATGGAACAGCCTCTTGATGAAAGTGAAAGAAAAGAGTGAAAAAGTTGACTTAAAACTCAACATTCAAAAAACTAAGATCAGGGCATCTGGTCCCAACACTTCATGGCAAAATGATGGGGAAACAATGGAAACAGTGAGAGACTTTACTTTCTTGGGCTCCAAAATCACTGCAGGTGGTGACTGCAACCATGAAATTAATAGCTATGATCGACCTAGACAGCATATTAAGAAGCAGAGATAATACTTTGCTGACAAAGGTCCATTTAGTCAAAGATATGGTTTTTCCAGTAGTCATGTATGGATATGAGAGTTGGACCATAAAGAAAGCTGAGCGCTGAAGAATTGATGCTTTTGAACTGTGGTATTGGAGAAGACTCTTGAGAGTTCCTTGAACAGCAAGGAAATCAAACCAATCAAATCAAAGGAAATCTGTCCTGAATATTCATTGGAAGGACTGATGTTAAAGCTGAAACTCCAATACTGTGGCCACCTAATGCGAAGAAATGACACACTGGAAAAGACCCTGATGCTGGGAACTACTGAGGGCAGGAGGAGAAGGGGACGACAGAGGACGAGATGGTTGGATGGCATCACTGACTTGATGGACATGAGTTTTAGCAAGCTTCAGGAGTTGGTGCTGGACTGGGAAGCCTGGATGCAGTCCATAGGGTCGCAAAGAGTTGGACATGACTCATCGACTGAATTGAACTGATCGTGGTAATGGGGGTTTTTAGCAGTCAAATTTGTAGTAATCTTGTACTAACACACTGAGACTCTACCAAGAATTTTACACTTTGCTAGAAAGCAGAAGTTTACTGAAACCTAAACAATATGCTCTAAGATGTCAAGTGTTCTCTAAGCCTGGAAGCTGAACATGTATCAGAACAATAAGGCAATGCTGCTGCTGCAGCTGCTAAGTCGCTTCAGTAATGTCCGACTCTGGGCAACCCCATAGACAGCAGCCCACCAGGCTCCTCTGTCCCTGGGATTCTCCAGGCAAAAATACCGAAGTGGGTTGCCATTTCCTTCTCCAATAAGGCAATTCAGGACTATTAACATATGATGTCAAACTAATTGTAATAGCTGCAAGGACATTCACATCCCTCTCCATGGTAAAAAAAAAAAAAAAGGAAAAAAAAATGCCTTGTAAGATGATCATAAATTAAATGTTTAAGAATCAAATGTTTTCTCATTATAAAAAACACTACTTGAGATAATGAAAAGTCTACTTCAGGGAGCAGAATAGTCAAAGAATTCCAGTTAAAGAGGTTACTGCTTAATCAAGTGGCATATCAAATTCAGACTAAGGCAGTACTTTGAATTCTCATACTCTGTAATCTAATCCCCCAAATATCATTGTTTTTGTCTTCTATACCTGTGATTCTACGATTTAATAAGGTAATTTTTAACTTCAGTCTATCTAGAACATCCTCTACAAACATTATTAAGGCCTTAAGATGAAACATTTCATGTAGCTATCTTTAATTTAAAAAAAAGAAAGAAGAAAAAAGACCTACTATATTCAAACATACAATTCAATGATAAAAATTAGTACTATTTTATCAATGTTTAGGTATGGCCTTCCTCTAAACTTAACTTTTATAATTTATATTATAGATATATTTATATTTTATATATACAAACATCTTCATTTATTAAGATCTCAAAGCTTGACATGTATGTTAAGAAAAAATTATACAAAGTAAATATGCTTCAAACACATCATTAATAAACTGGAATAATACGTCCAAACAGCTAAGAACTCTCTCAAAATTGAAAACCCCTTATTTGAAACTATCAGAAGTTAGCAAACTGACAAGTATTCTTGTGAAAGATGACAATAAAATGAATGTTCTCTTCCATTTCAGATGCTAAAGCAAAACCAAAAGTAACTGCTATGCCTCTGATTACAACAATATCAACCTACATCAACAGAAGAGCTAAGTTTCAAAATGTTCCCTCTTGATACATGACCGCTGCAGATATTTCTATGAAACAAATGGGAAATTGAATAAACCAAAAAACACAAATTGGAGAGTGTTTGTTCTGCTGTTTATTTCTTTTCCATTTTATGTTTGTGTGTGTGTGTGTGTGTGTGTGTGTGTGTGTGTGTGTGTGTTCTACTTTTCTTTTTGGCACCACAGAATATTATTTTTTCTAAAAGTCTTTGTTCCCATAAGACCAATGACAGGATGACATCAGAACATATTTTTAATTTTCTATTTTTAAAAAAATATTCTCTCTCACATACTAATACACTTCATATAAGGCTTTGTCTCACCTGGCCAGTTCTTTAATTAAGTTTGCAATGCGTCTTTTGTCTTCAAGACACAAATCCTTCAGTGATGCACTCTTTATTTCTCCCCTGCAGAAACTCTAAAACAAACAAACAAAAATCATTCTGATTAACTGTCACAAAAAACAATTTTCAAGACTTCAAGAAATTTCTTAAAATTAGCACAGGAGATGAAATTTCTTGGATCTCTTTTATTTGTTAGAAGACTATCTATTTCATTTAAAACTACTGTGAGCTCAAAACAGGTTAAGGAACGGCTGTCCACCAGGGGACATCATGAAATTTACACAGGAAAAGCAGAGAGTAAGAACTCACAGGCACAAATGTGCCTACTTAAGTATTAGGGAATAATAAGGAAACAACTTTCCCTTGGTGAATGTCACAGAAACAAACACCTAATGGAAGATACTGAGATCCCTTCTGACACCACAGTCCCATGGCTGCTTGAAGGTATACTAAGGCTGGCAGCAGAGACACCAGTCTCTAAGCTCTCAATATATCCCAAGGTTCATTCCAAAGGGTATTAGATCAAAGAGTAATAGTAATACTAGGTAACATTATATCTAGTGTTATTAGGAATATTCTAAGTATTTTATGCTTATTAATACATTTCATTTTCACCACAATGCTATTAGGTAGATATTATTCCTATTCTATAGTGAGGGTACATATCTTGCCTAGGAATATAGCAGTTAAGTAGCAAAATCGAGATTCAAGCATTGATTCCACAGTCTATGTTCTTACCCACTGTACTATCCTACCTCTTAAACTATAAAAAGTTCTCCTAGTACATGAACATCAAAGAGGGATCTTTAAAGCCATGAAATCTAGGAATTCACAAGGTACCCGCAGGTAACACATAAAAGGGATGTTTAAAAAAATAATCTTTGGCATTGGCAGTTATACAACCACAAAGTAAATCAGTCCAATTACTTCACGTGGCCAAGAATAATCCAAGACCCCTAAAATGGATCCTGGAAGCACTGTTAGCCAAAGATGGGAAAAATAAGGGAGAAAAAGGAAATGGGAAACAAGATATGGTTAAAAAAAAAAAAAAACATTTAATGAATTTGGTTTTAGATTTTAGATATGGTCAGTTTGAGATGCCAGGAGGACATTCATGAGGAAATGTTTAGGCAGGAAGCTGGAAATGTGGGTCTGGATCTCAAGTCAGAGAAAAACATAAAAATTTAAAATTCAGCCATATGCTGCTATCCATAATGTTTAGATTTTTATTATTTTCTTTATATTTTTCTATGTTTTAAAATTTTCCTTAAAATTAAGAAAAAATACTAGTTTTTAAAAATCAACTCCTAATCCAAGAAAATAAAACTGGTAACTTAAAAGACAAAAGGAGGATCAGAAGCATACAATATTGTAGGAGAAAAAAATTTTAAGAAGAATGTGGGGTTAACAGTGGTAATAATCAAAAAACAGAATATTAAAAGGAGTCACTGGATTTGACAAAGGGAAAAATCGCTGAAAACCCATTAAGAGATTTCAGTAAACAAAAAAGAGAAACTCTTGCAAATAGGCAAGAACTTCAGCAGCATTGTGTTCAGGCAAAAACCTGAAAACACAAATGTTTGTCAACCAAAGTTAAACAGTGGTATGTTTATACAATGGAATTCTGCAGCTACTGATTGTTAGTTGACATTAATCCATCTTCAAACTCACCCTACCCTGCTTTGCTTTGTGAGGCTGAGGCTCTGGAAACTTCAATTCTCCTTTGCCACATCATTCTCTATTATACTGTGCTTAGTCGCTCAGTCATGTCCAGCTCTTTGTGAGCCCATGGACTTACAGCCTGCCAGGCTTTCCAGTCCATGGGAAATCTCCAGGCAAGAATACTGGAGTGGGTTGCCATGCCCTCCTCCAGGGGATCTTGCCAACCCAGGGACTGAACACAGGTCTCCCACATTGCAGGCAGATTCTTTACCATCTGAACCACCAGGGAAGCCTGTTCTCTACGAAGCTCTACCAACAGGGAGAAGGAGAGGCTCTGAGAGGAAGAAAGGACACATTCCTTTCTATTGCTTTCTGTCTCTCTCAGTGTTGGCCCTGCCAGAGATCCTCACCCTGGCAAGAACAACCCATTCCAGTTGGTGATTCTTCCAGGCCTCACAGAACCAGCCTTTGTTACGTCTTCTTGGAGACAGCAATACCCCTTAGGCTAGTTCCCCATCATCAAAGGTCCAAATTTCAGCTCTAAGTGGCCCCTCCTCTAAGTTTCGAGGTTTTAATAATTCCGATTTGTTCTGTTTTCCCAACTCTAGAGATGGTGGTTGTGTCTTGCTGTTATTACGTACATGATAAATTAGTGTGGCCCTTTTTGCCTTTCAGTTCTCCAGCACCAGTTTAACAAATTTTTATATACTAAACATACTCTCAGTTGAAATAACTGAGTAAACCCTGATTGAAATATCAGTGAAAAGAAACTAAATATGACAACATGCAGCATAAATAAACCTCAGAAACATAATACTGAACGAAAAAAAACCAAATCAGACAATATGATGAGAACGTTCATAAAAAGTTGGAAATATACTTAAAACTATGGGATTCCCTGGTGGCTGAGAAGAGACCTCCTGCAATGCAGGAGACGTGGGTTCAATCCCTGGATTGGGAAAGATCCCCTGGAGAAGGAAATGGCAACCCACTCCAGTATTCTTGCCTGGAAAATCCCATGGACGGAGGAGCCTGGTGGGCCACACTCCATCAGGGTTGCAAGAGGTGGACACAACTTAGTGACTGCACCACCACCATTGTTTGAAAAACAAATACGTGTTTACACCATATAGGACAGCAGTTGATAAACTACGACTGCAAGCTAAATCTGGCTGAAAGCTTATTTTTGGAAAAAGAAGTTTATTAAAACACAGCCATGCATATTCATTTATACACTGACATACATATGGCACTTTCCACACTATCATGGTAGAATTAAATAATTAAAACAGAGGCCATGTGTCTCACAAAGGCTAAACATTTACCATCTGGCCTTTTACAGAAATAGTTTGTCAACCCCTGATAAAGAGAAACAACAGAATGATAAACACAAAATTAGAGATTACCAAATAAGATGCTATGCTATAATAAGGGAAGAATAATACATCTTTCATATATTATCTCAGACTGCAAGGAAGTCTGAGGCTCTTCCCTGCCAATCTTTCTTTCCTTCTCCTCTCACAGATGCCAGACTTGTAGTGAAATCTTAAGTCTCTCCTTGATTTATAATAGCATCATGGCAATTCAATGCAGAAATGAATGGTTCCCTCAATAATCGGTACTGAACCAAAAGACTATCAGTATGAAAAAACGATTTGGAATAAGGTTTGTCACATTTTTAAATCTCTTTACAAGACAACTGAAATAAAAGGAATCCGAACTGAAAAGGCAAATGTAAAACTATCTCTATTCACAGATGGCATAATCTTGTATATGAGAAATTGTAAGAAAATCACCAAAAAGCTATTAGATTAGAACTAATCAATGAATTTAGAAAGGTTACAGGATAAAAAATCAACTATGTTTCTAGCAGTCAAAAATCCAAAAATGAAATTAAGAAAACGATTTCATTAATAGTAGCATCACAAACTATAAAATACTTAAAACTTGAAAATAAATTTGGCATGTACACTGAAAACAATAAAACATCACTGGAAGAAATTAAAGATCTAAATAAATAGACAACTTACACACCATATTCAAGGTCTAGAAGACAATATTATAAAGCTGAGAGTACTCTCCAAATTGATCTAAAGATTTAACACAAGGTAGGGGTAGCAGAGTAGGAGATACAAACTATGGGGTGCAAGGCTCAAGGATGTACTGTACAATACGGGGAATACAGACAATATATTGTAATAACTGTAAGTGGAAAGTAACCTTTAAAGTTGTATAAAAAATTAAAATAAAAAAAAAGATTCCCAATCAATTTATGGGATTAACATATACAGAGTATTATATATAAAATAGATAACCAATAAGAGCCTACTGTATAGCACAGGGAACTAGACTCAATATTTTACAATAATCTATAAGGGAAAAGAATCTAAAAAGAAAATATATGTGTATATATATACACACATACATAATTATAAACACGTATATGTAAAACTGAATCACTTTGATGTATACCTGAAACTAACACATTATTGTAAATCAACTGTATTTTTCAACTTTTTTTTAAAAAGAGTCAACACAATTTCTACCAAAATCCCAAGCTGACTTTCTGCAGAAACTGGCAAGCTGATTCCATAATTCCTATGGAAATGCAAAGGACCCATTATAGCCAAAACAACCTTGAAAAAGAAGAACTTGGACTATTTATACTTTCTGATTCCAAGACTTCTGCCAAGCTACAATATATTAAAACAGAGTGGTATTGGCATTAAAACAGAAATACAGATCAATGGAATAGAACTGAGATTACAGAAATAGACACTTACATTTACGATTAAAAGATTTTTCAACAAGGGTGGCAAGACAAAGAATAGTCTTTGCAACAAATGATACTGGGACAAGAGGACATCCACATGCAAAAGAATAAAGCTGGGTCACTACCCACACCATCTACAGAAAGTAAATCAAAATGGATCAAAACTTAGATGTAATATCTAAAAGTACAAAGCTCTTAGATACTGGTATAAATCTTTGAGAACTTGGTTTAGGTAATGATTTCTTAGACACGACAGCAAAGCACAGGCAATAAAAGAAAAACATTGGTAAGCTGAACTTCATCAAAATTTAAAACATTTAAGCTTCAAAGGACACCAATAAAAAAGTGAAAAAAAACAACCCACAGAATGGGAGAAAATATTTGCAAATAACGTATCTGATAAGAGACTCAGAGGTGGAATTTATAAATAACTTCTTACAATTCACCAATAAGAAGACAAATAACTCAAATTGAAAAAGATCTGAACAGACATTTCTGTGAAGAACACACATACAAATGGCCAAGAAGCACATAAACAGATGATCATTACTGGCGTGTGTGTGTGTGTGTGTGTGTGTGTGTGTATGTGTTATGTCCAACTCTTTGCAACCCCATGGACTGTAGCTCACCAGGTGTGTGTGTGTGTGTGTGTGTGTGTGTGTGTGTGTTATGTCCAACTCTTTGCAACCCCATGGACTGTAGCTCACCAGGTGTGGGGGTGTGTGTGTGTGTGTGTGTGTTATGTCCAACTCTTTGCAACCCCATGGACTGTAGCTCACCAGGCTCCTGTGTCCATGGAATTCTCCATGCAAGAATACTGGAGTGGGTTGCCATTCCCCTCTCCAGGGGATCTTTCCCACTCAGGGATCGAACCTGGGTCTCTTGCATTGCAGGTGGATTATTTACCATCTGAGCTACCAGTGAAGTCCACTACTGGCCATTAGGAAAATACAAATCAAAACCATGAGATACCACTTCAAATTTACTACAATTATAAACAAAAAAAAATGGATATAGAGCATTGGTGAGAACGTGGAGAATCTAGAATTCTCATACATTGCTAGTAGAATGTAAAACAGTATAGCTACTTTGGCAGTACATCAAAAGCTTAAACAGAATTACTACATGCCCCAGCAATTCTACTTCTAGATATGTACCCATGAAAATTGAAAACAGAAATCCATACAAAAATCTGTGCATGAATGCTGATGGAGCATATTCATATTAGCCAAAAAGTGTAACAATCCAAATGTCCTTCAACTGGTGGTTAAACAAAACATGCACTGAGCCATAGAAAGGAATGAAGCAATGATTCATGATACAACATAGATGAACCTTGAAGTGAAAGAAGCCAGTCACAAAAGACCATAAAGTACATTATTTCATTTATATGATATATTCAGAACAGACAAATATTCAGGGATTAAAAGCAGGTTAGCGGTTGTCAGCAGCTGAGATTAATGGGGAACAGCTTTTGTGAAGTGGATATACTGGGGATATAAGCAACATAACAGGACTTTTGAGCTCAGTCATGTCCTTGTGACACCATGGACTGCAGTCTGCCAGGCTCCTCTGTTTATGAGATTTTCCAGGCAAGAATAATGGAGTGCGTTGCCAGTTCCTCCTCCAGTGAATCTTTCCAACCCAGGGACTGAACCCACATCTCCTGCATCTCATGCATTGGTTCAGTTCAGTTGCTCAGTCGTGTCCGACTCTTTGCGACCCCATGAATTGCAGCACGCCAGGCCTCCCTGTCCATCATCAACTCCTGGAGTTTACCCAAACTCATGTCCATCAAGTCGGTGACGCCATTCAGCCATCTCATCCTCTGTCGTCCCATTCTCCTCCTGCCCCCAATCCCTCCCAGCATCAGGGTCTTTTCCAATGAGTCAACTCTTCGCATGAGGTGGACAAAGTATTGGAGTTTCAGCTTCAGCATCAGTCCTTCCAGTGAACACCCAGGACTGATCTCCTTTAGGATGGACTGGTTGGATCTCCTTGCAGCCCAAGGGACTCTCAAGAGTCTTCTCCAACACCACAGTTCAAAATTGGTAGGTGGATTCTTTATCCACTGAGCCACCTGGGAAGCCCATGCAAGATTTGAGCTAATCACAGTTAAATCCTGTAGATAACTAAACGTGATAAGTTGACCCAACGTGTTAAGTTGACCCTTAACAACGTGAGTCTGAACTGCACAGGTCTACTTATAAGCAGATTTTTTTCAATAAATACACTGGAAAACTTGTTGGAGATTTAAGACAATTTGAAAAAACTTGTAAATGAACCACACACCCTAAAGAAATATATAAAAATAAATTAAGGAAAAAGTTAGGCATGTCATGAATGTGTAAAATACATGTATATATACATATAACACTCAAAATATGTGTAAACTATGTTATCAGCAAAGCTTTCATTCAACAGTAAGTTACTAGAGAAGTTTTGGAGGAGTCAAAAATTATATGCAGATATTTGACTGCATGGGGTTCAACACCCCTAACACCTGTGTTGTTCAAGGGTCAAGAGTAACAAGTAACAAAATTAGACACTGAACATTTCCTCAAGAACATAAACCAGGTACTGCAAAACATTTTTTTTTTGAAAAACATTTTTTTATAAAGAGTTCAATAGTAAAGGATTTTGGCTTTGTAGGCATACATCTTTACAGCACCTCTGACACTGTAATACGAAAGCAGCAGTAAGATGACATTAAAAGAATGTTAAGAGAAAGGCTGTGTTCCAGTAACACTTGACTCACAAAACAGGGAAAAGCAGATGCCTACAACTCATAGACTGTCAAACCCTGACTTAACCTCTGGTTGAGAAGACAAAATATAAAGTAAAATAACAGGGAAGGAAATGGCAACCTACTCGTATATTCTTGGCTGGAGAATGCCATGGACAGAGGAGCCTGGCAGGCTACAGTCCATAGGGTTACAAAGAGTCGGACACGACTGAAGTGACTTAGCACACATGCAAAGTAAAATAAATGAACTAGACAGGGCACGTACCAAAGGAATGCAGAGACACTGTTAGAGAGGCAAAGACAGACAAGGGAGAAATAAATGACTGAGCGATAAAAATAAAGTCTTCATGATAGTATTTGACAAGTGAAGGAAATAATAATAATAATAATATATGCTAATTTTAACAAAGCGTTTTCTTATATGCAAAGGATTATTTATCAACTAACATATTTACATGAACAAAAATCATAAAGAATACCTAATAAAATTTAAAAAACTGCTGTCAATTTGATTTACTAACACCACACAGATCAGGATGTAAGTTTTCTGAAACTTATGAAAACAATAAACGTTTCTTAACTTAGGCTTAAAGTAAGCCTGAACATTCTGTAACAAAAGCTTTGAGTAATATATATACTTTATATTCATACTAAATATTAATAAAGCATCCCTGAATCCTCTGTATCTTTTGAAAATACTTGTAGATCACCTAATGTTCTTTCAAGGACTCTTCCACACTGACCTATCAGTCATTGGCCAGCACAGAAAAATGACTCATTGGCCAGTGTTTATAAAGATTGGAGAATAAGGAAAAAAATAAAACAGAAAAAAAGAAATTACTGACCTGTTCATCAACTGAATCTCCTGCACCTTTTAAAGACTCCGTGGAGACTGGAGTAGCAGTCACCCTGGAGGTCTTGACTTTAACATCAGCTTTTGGATTCAGCATCTTGTGTCTTGACCTGATATTTCCTTCTGTAGAAATTCCTAAGGATTTCCATCAAAACAAGATTTCAAAATTATATCTTTTCATTCTTTTAAACCCTCCCCCTAGCAACCTTTTCCTTGATACCCTCTACTGTATGGCACCTGATAGGCAAATCTCTTTATAAACTTAATTTTAAGGCTCTGGCACTAAATAATGAGTCATGAAAAGACTGTGTTGTGAATGCATTAGAGATTCAACTGAAATATTTTTTAAAGGGGATGTGAACATTTGTAAATCACATTAAAACCAATAAACTACAACATGCCATATGTACCTTAACTTATTGGAAACTAAAAATCTGAATTTTCACCTAATTAGATGTGCCTCCAATGGTTCAGTTTTACAACTCATCTCATAACAACCAGTAAACTTCAAAGTCTGTTACATAAAACCTACATCATGAAGTTTATACATTTTCTTTGAAATATAAAATTTAGACTATTACTTGAACATGAAAAGTAACAAAAGAATCTGCTAATCCATGAACGAAGTATTCTATAAATTCATCAAAAGCTGACTTGCCAGCCAGACCCTAAAATAAGGCAATATTTCAAATCTTAGTGGGGTCACACCAAATATTAAAAAAAGAAAAAAAAACTAGGTTCTGATGAACTGTTCTGCATCTACTTATACCTACAAAGTTGTCCTAATGTTTTATTTTCTTCTAACTCTTAAGAAGCAAAGAAGTTTACCAAATTAATATAGAAAATCATACCTGGAACATACACTACTGACTGTTCTTCATCAGAAACTATGCAGGAAGGCATAAAGGAAAATACTAGAAAAGATTATCCAACATCCAAATGCTGTTGTTCTGTACTTCTGTTGTAATTTGCAATTTCTTTTGAGCTAGAAGTTTGTAACTAGCTTTTAAAAACAAAACTAGGAAGTAATGCAATCAAATGTAGCAAAATTAATAATCTTTTAAAGTTCATCTTTATATATTCACAACTATCTGCTTTGTAAAAATGCTGGAACGCCTTGTTCCATTAAAGTTTTATCCATGCTTATTCCCAAATGACATACCCAGCACTATAAATTCTGCTATAGTTTCCTCTCATTTTCTTTCCTTTTGTAAACAAGGAGTTAAACACTCCATCGTGCTCATCTTTGGTGAACTGACAAGTTATCTGAGGCATGAATACGTAATTTCAAAATGAGTTTTAGCTTTGAAGAACAAATACTGTTTAAGAGCAGCTCAATTATGCAAACACAGAAATATTTTTTATTCTTCCACAGTACATTCATGAAATGTCTCAAGAAGCCCTACTATTTAACAAGTGGAAGAAATTTAAGACAAAAAAGAACTATTTCGAATTTCAAAAGGAGAAATTTTGAAAGGGTGAAAGTGAAAGTCGCTCAGTCGTATCCAGCTCTTTGCGACCCCATGGACTATACAGTCTATGAAATTCTTCAGGCCAGAATACTGGAGTGGGTAGCTATTCCCTTCTCCAGGGGATCTTCCCAACCCAGAGATCGAACCCAGGTCTCCTGCAATGCAGGCGGATTCTTTACCAGCTGAGCCGAACACCGATATAGAAAGGGAACCAATATAATAAAGTTTACTTTTCAGAAATAAAATGTTATTCAGAACTAGATTTAAATCCAGGTATGTCTACCATTTGATAACCTTCTATTACACATACAGGAAGCAGGTGTCTAAACAATTATTTTTCAAATGACATAGAAAAGTCCAAAGTTTTGTATTACTTTATGAAATACTGTGTTTTCCAAAATTTGTAGACACATCAAATATTAACTATTTCCTCCTGGGAACAGACAGGAATAAAACAGTGGATAAAACATGTTAGAAAGCCAATATATTTCAGTTTAGAACCAATTCTAGAAATGGAATCTTTTCAAGGAATGTTGACTGGAAATGCCTAGAATCCCGGAGGAAATTAAGGAACACAGTGGTGGTGCTTACTGTCTGACCTGCTAGGTGGTTCAGAACTCCTCAGCAGCATATGCACTGTCACAGCTTCAAGACTTTGGCTGGTACCTAGTGCCTCTAAAAACTTTAAACTTCCTCAGACATCAGGGATGAGCACAGAAAATTTCAGGAGGCATATAAGACAAGTAAACAAACAAAAAATTAGACCTACTAGTCCAAGGAAATTGACTGTAACTAATACTGACTGGAGTGGAGCATTTCCAAATTCACTGACACCCAATCCAAAACAAAAGCTTTACAAGCTGAAATTGTGCAGACTCTTTAGCAGCAGATTCATTTTTTACATCCTCTGGGACTCCTCAGTTACTGTTTAATTATTTGCTGTTGGAAATACACACATGGGAAAAGTACAGAGGGGAAAAATTTCAAGATGACTCAGGACATGCTCCATAAGACAGAGTCCTCAGTTAAAATATAAAAGAGGGATGAATTTGCAGAATATTCTCCATCTCCAAGGATGACCTATGGAAAGACTGACATAACTGAGTCCTGGAAAACATACTACACTTCTCTAGATCATCCACAAAGGAGTCTGCTCGACTCAGAAGCTCATCAAATATTTTATACTTTCTCTTCCCTCCTTAAACCTAATACCATTTCCCCCGTCTTTACTCTAAGCTAATAGCTTTGCTTCCTATTTCTTTAAGAAAAACAAACTATAGAAGCCTTTGACAAACATGCATTTGCAGATGACATGATATTACATACAGAAAACACTAAAGATTCTACTGAAAAACTGTTAGAATAATCACATTCAGATTGCTGATAAACAGAAGTTGCAGAATACAAAATCAATAAATAAAAATCTATACAAGAATAACCATCAGGAAGACAAATTAGGAGGAAAAAATCCAATTTAAAATTGCATCAAAAAAAGAGTAAAAAAAATCTAGAAAATTTAACAAAAGAGGTAAGAGACCTGTACGCTGAAAAGTATAAGACACTGACGAAAGAAACTGAAGAAAAATGAAAGAAATTCATGCTCATGAATTAAAAGAACATTGCTAAAATGTCCATAAAGCAATCTACAGATTCAAAGCAAAATTCCAAAGTCATTTTTCACAGAAATACTGTAAAATAAGCAATCCTAAAATTTGGATGGAACCACAAAAGACCTTAATTAGTCAAAGCAATCTTGAGAAAGAAGAACAAAGCTGGAGGCATCACAATTCCTGGTTTCAAAACACTACAAAGTAACAGTTATCAAAACACAAAAGACCCCCATGACATTAACAGCTACCCTCTTCCTGCTTTATTTTTCTCCATAGCACCCATAATCATATAATATTATTTTACTTATTCATGAACTAATTTCATTTCACTAACATGTAAGCACGAAGCCAGTGAAAACCTGCATTGTTTTGTTCAATGTTGTATCTCTAAGATCAAAGAATGCCTGGATCATAGTAAACCATCTAGGAACGAATTAAATTGGTATTTCTTTAATCCCATGAGGCACTGTCCAACAACTCTCAATGCTGTCTTTCTCTCTTTGTCCTATGCAAAATATGCACACAAACCCCACTAGTTACACCCACACCAAATTTCTTTTTCAAATATAAGACCACTAAATAAACTGACCTTAACAAAAGTTTTTATAAATAAGACAAAATATTTGAAATTGCCTCCAACCAACCTATACTTTCTAATTGTTTGTAATCTGTCTTCACCTCATTATTTTTGAGAACCCAAATATTTACCTTCTTCAAATACCAATTCCCAACAAATGTATATTTCATGGGAAAGTTAAAGAGACACAATTTGGACCTCTTATCGTGTTCTCTGTGTCACCTTGGTTCCACTTGGTTCATCTGGAAGTGCCTCAATAGGATAAGTACAGCAAGTTATAAAGAGTCTTTAACACCCAAGCTTCCGAAATTAAAGTGGCAAGCAGAAACCCAAGCCAGAAGTGGTAGGAAGAAATAAATATACCTATTTCTAGAGCAACAGGATGTGAAGAAAATAAACTTGGCACTTCCCATTCTGCGATAACCTTGTGAGTGTGAATCACTTATCAGCAATATATGTATCATCATTACTAACCATAATGATTTTCCTGACATATATGGTTTTTCCAGCAGTCATGTATGGATGTGAGAGTTGTACTATAAAGAAAGCTGAGTGCTGAAGCATTGATGCTTTTGAACTGTGGTGTTGGAGAAGACTCTTGAGAGCCCTTTGGACAGCAAGGAGATCCAACCAGTCCATCCTAAAGGAAATCAGTCCTGAATATTCTTTGGAAGGACTGATGCTGAAGCTGAAACTCCAATATATTGGCCACCTGATGCGAAGAACTGACTCATTTGAAATGACCCTGATGCTGGGAAAGATTGAAGGTGGAAGGAGAAGGGGACGACAGAGGATGAGATGGTTGGATGATATCGCCAATTCAATGGACATGAGTTTGAGTAAACTCCGGGAGTTGGTGACAGACAGGGAGGCCTGGCGTGCTGCAGTCCATGGGGTCGCAAAGAGTCGGACACAATTGAGCAACTGAACTGAACTGAACTGATGTTATTTTAACATCAACATAAAGTCCCTATTTAATTGAAAACTCAATGGCAGAGATTATAGCTACTGCAATGCTTTGACCAGGTCCTTTATAGTTCATATTTGTTAATATCAAGTTCATAATACTGCTAAAGATAATACACTTAAGTGCACTTCAGCAATCAAATTCAGATACTGCAAAAATATTAATTTCTTTTGATATTACCAAGGGCTATAATGAAGAAGGAAAGCAGTTTATGGCCAAAGTGGGTATATTTCACTTGTAGATTTAAGCCATAAAATGACAACATGGCATATCACTGTTTACACACTGGGTATAAAGAAATACCTTGTGCAAAATAGCACTGCTGAATCATACTGTGCAGGAGATACACAACTCATAAAAACAACAATATGAAAAGGTGACCTTCAGTCAGAGATGACCTGTCCTCACATGATAAAAACATCTAGGAATGGAAATCTCTCAATCATACTTCTCCAATTGTTTAGGTGAGGCACTGAAAATCTCTGAATAGTGTGAAAAGAATACCAGATTACAGGTATATACTTTTTGGCACTTTTCTATTGAAAGTTCTAACTATAAGAACTTCAGGGGTGGTCTGGGAAGCCATCAGTGTAATGAGAAAAGAAATCAAGATCAAAAGACATTCCAATAAAAATTTTTTTACAGAAAGATCAAAAGACACATGACTAAATCAAATGATTCATAATTATGTTTTTTAGCAAAGATTCAGTAACAAATTCATATATGACATTGCTTTTAAGTCCTAGAGATTTAACATGAAAATATTTAAGGCTGGATATTAATTGGTCATTACATGGAATAGGGAGGTAAACAGGTGATACTGGTAACCTTGAAATTCCTTTCAAACATCTGAATTTCTACAGAACGTAATCACCACCATTTCCCCCAAATAACTTCAACTCCTCACTTTCACTGCAAAGATGAGTATTTTACGTTAATTTTCAGAGTAAGGGAAAATGTAAGAGAAAAGGAAGGCTATACGACATCTATATGAAATACGGAGTAATATGATTACATAAATAATTGAGTACAACGCTGCTAAGACCAAGAGCATAGATTCTGTTTACACACCTATTAACTTAATCATACCCACTGCAACCGACTGTCTCCCCTATCCACACCTCACATACATTCTACTATACTTCAGAACAATATCCTTATACATTTTGTATCAGCACAATAGCATTGGTTATACAGAAAGTTAAGGAATAATAACGAAAGCCACATAGATGGTTATAAAAATGATTACATTGAAGAAGCACACTGTAAGTTAATAATCTTCATATATCTCTATCAGAAAATTCTAACATTGCAGAGGCAATGTTTCACGAGAAAGACTCATCCCAATTTCCTTACTTCTAATTCAGTCCAGTTGCTCCCGATGCACATATTCTCCTGACAGGTAAAGAAAAAAATATTTAATTTTCACAGTGTATCAGTGTGCTTTTTATCCACAGTGTAGGATCACGATTTCACTTGATGCTCACCAACCTCTCATACACAAATGGTAATAATGCTAAGAAAGTCCATAACACCAAACGCTCAGCAGCAAGAAATGCAAAAATACTCCACTCTTCAAGGCGTGACACTTTAATCTTAGTAATCCAACAAGGGGAACTGATAACATAACTTCTTAAGTTTTACTAACTAGCTAAGTAGAACCTGCAAAGAATGATTCAGAAGTTAACAGCAATGCCTCTAACAATGCTATGGCCAGTCCTAGCAAACAGACAAAAAGGCTTGCCTCCGTGGGTATCCAACACACTGAATGCCCTCCTTTCAGGTAACTCTCCTGGAACATGAAGCAAGTTACCAGGGCCAACGATCAATCTGGAACAATATACCTAAGGCAGGGAAAAGAACCGGTTTTGTCACACATCTCATTACTCCAAGGGTAAAAGCGCCACCGTTCTCTACCATAAAACTATCGAAGAACTGATTCAACCCTGCTAGCGGCGACCCGCAACCTACATACAAATCAACACTACTCCCAGGCCCTAAAATCTGCATCGCATCTGATTCCATCATCAGCATCACCAGATCACGTCCGTGTGAAAACAAGTCCCACGATTCTCTGAAGATCTAAGTATGAAAATACATCGTCACTGCCAGGCTTTAGAAGTCCGACGAGGTCCTGACCTGCTCCTAACAGTGCAGTCCAGGGATACTCCTAAACCAAGACGAAAAGATCCTGGACCAAACAGCACCATGCCCTCCTCCAACAAGCTCACTCCGCACAGACCCGGCCGGCCGGAGGTCGCCTCAGGCAGAGGGCCCCTTCCAGCCCCCGACTCTAGGCCGTCTTTCCGGAGCTCACCGCCAAGGAGGGCAGGGAAACAGCTTGGGTCGAGTGCCCACGTCTACAACTCCAGCCTGGAGAAACAGTGCAGGCTCTCTGCCACCTAATACCCAAGCAAGGGGACTGCCCGGCGGCCCGACAGCACGGCCCCGCCCCCGGGGTCCGCGGCGAACTTTTCCCCTCCGCTTCGAGTCCCTCGCGACCGCTCGCCCCGGGGAAGGCGCCGGCGCCCCCTGTCAGGCGGGCAAAGGATACAGTCCCGGCTCCAGAACGCCGCCGCGCCCGGGCGGGAGGGGCCCGCCACGTCCGCCATCTTGAAACAACCGCCACTCGGGGCGTCGTGCCGGGGCCGCCCCGCCCCGGCCCCCAGGCCCGGTCCGGATTGGCCACACGACATAGAGGTCCGCCCCCGCTTGCGCGGCCGGCCCCGGCGGGGCGGGACGGTCCGGCCGGAGGGGTCGCTGGGTCCCGGCGGCGTGGCGTGGAGCATCCGCCGGGGCAGTGGGAACAAGCTCCTCGGGGGACTACTACCGCCCGAGCAGCCAGGGCCCCTCATCTCCGCCCCGTAGCCCTCTCAGGCGCCGAGCACTACAAGTCCCGGCATGCCGCGAACTTGACGGCCGCGCCTCCCGGGCGGTGTCCGGCCCTCCGGCCCGCCCCGCTCCCCCGCCCGGTCCCCTCCCCTTCCCCGGCCGCACGCGGAGCCGGGACGCGAGACATGGAGGAGACGCCGCCCCCGCTGCTGGGCAGCAGCAAGCCGCACCTGGAGAAGCTGACCTTGGGGGTCACTCGCATCCTAGGTGAGTGGGGCGGGGCGGGGGGGGGGGAGCGTGAGGGCGACTGCGGGACGAAGGGTGTGCCACGGAGGCGCGGCGGGAGCTGGACTGTCTAGGCCAGTGGACATCGCGGCTGTTAAGTCCCGTTGTTTAGAAGGTGCGTTGACTGGGCCACGGAAGCGTTTGCCGGGAGTGTGGATGCAGAGACGCGAAGCCCGAAGGTCACCCCATCCGAAATCCCACCACAGGGCCCAGGAAGGATGCGGGAATAGATGTGCTAAGGGGAAACAGCAGGCCCCTGACAGTGGGAGGCTGGCTGTCCTGAGAAGCCTTCTTGGCCTCAGGTGGCAAGAGAGAGGTGGGGAAATGTTGCAGTCGACCTCCCAGGGCAACCGGTACCCATGCGCCTCCGTGTGAATGGTACCTGAATTGGTCCAGAGAAGTGAAGGTTTGCACCGTTGAATGGGTGGTTTTCCTTTATGGAATCTTTCTTTACTACCTACTACTACGTTAAATTTTAGAGCTACTCTACAATGAAATGAGACACACACACAGTTCAGTCATTCGTTATTGCTCAGAGGTAGCACACAGAAGGAGGCGATTCATATTATCTGGAGATAATATGTCCCACAGGAGATGATGCTGACTTTGAAAGACAAGTGGAAGTTAGCCAGATAACCGAGGAGGAGAAAGGCAGTCTAAGCAGGCCAAATAGTACATTTCAATACCTTCCTTTGGCATTCATAATAAAATCTAGATTTTGTGTCATGACACACCAGTCTCCTATAATTTACGCTCAGCTGTCTTTCTGACTTTACTTTCACTCTGCTTTTGTCACAGTCGCCTCCTTGTTGTACCATAAACCCACCAAGCTTGTTCCCACGTCAAGGCTTTTGCAATTTACTAGACCTTCCATCTGAAATTCTCTTCCTCTGAATGTCTCTCTGACTTCATTCAGATCTCTGATTAAATATCACAACCTCGGAGGAGCCTTACCCGAATACAGTTCCAGTAACACCGTTCCCTATCACTGTCTTCCTTTATCCTACTTTTTTTTAATCCTCATGGTCTTGCCACTGTTTGAAATTATGTATTTATTTGTTTGTTTTAATTTGTCTCTTTTCTGTAGTTGAAGTCAATGAGATTAGGATGTTTGTATTATTCTTCCCTATATTCCTCAGTTGGATGGCATCACCGACCCAATGGACATGAGTTTGGGTAAACTCCCAGAGTTGGTGATGGACAGGGAGGCCTGGCATGCTGCGGTTCATGGGGTCGCAAAGAATGGGACACGACTGAGTGACTGAACTGATATTCCTCGGTGCCTAAAACAGTAAATGAGGTGTGAAACATCCTGATGTGTTTGGGAGAAGCGATAAGTTTTAGAAATGAAATTAGAGTGTCGGGCAAAGAGAGAGCTAATCACCGAGACCACTCATATCTTATCTCCTTATTCTTACCCAGACTTCTGCCCTATTGCTTCTTGTACTTCTGGACTTAGGCAGGTCTTGCTATACCACAGACACACTTCATTGTTGTTGTTCTGTCACTTAGTCACATCCGACTCTTTGTGACCCCACAGACTGCAGCATTCCAGGCTCCCTGTCCTTCACTGTCTCCCAGAGTTTGCTCAGACTCCTGTCCGTTGAGATGATGACGTTATCCAACCATCTCATCCTCTCTAGCCCTTCTCCTCCTGCCCTCAATCTTTCCCAACATTCACTCTCTTTGCATCAGGTGGCCAAAGTATTGGAGCTTCAACTTCATTAGTATCTTTATAAATCTAGAAAATTTTCTCTAAATAAATTATTTCCTTTTAATAAATGTTTAATCTACTCAAGTCAAGCTAACTAAATGTCCCTTAAACTGTCAGTTTGATTTAAAGGCCTAAATAATTAATGTCTATAAATATTTTAAATTTCATTGATGCATTTAATATATTCTATTATGTATTTCAGATGTCTGGCAAACTGCTAACAGTTACAAGTTAAAACCTACCTAAGGAATTAAACAACTCTGGTAATTAAATTTATAGGAAGTCTAGCCTCCTGTAAGCAGTCTATTTATAAATGTAGTCAAAACCTAATAATTTCAAGTTAGTAATCACAAGTCAAAAATCATTTGCAGACATACCTCAGAGATGTTGGGAATTAGGATCTAGACCACTGCAGTAAAGTGAATATCCTAATAAAGTGAGTCTCACAAATTTTTGGTTTCCACATGTATAAAAGTTATGTTTACACTCTATTAAGTGTGCAATAGCATTATGTCTAAAAAATGTACATATCCTAACTTTAAAATACTTAACTGCTGAAAAATACTAAACATTATCTAACAATGCTAGGTTGCCACAAATCTTCAATTTATAAAATAAGAAAGCAATATCTGAGAAGCACAATAAAGCAAAGCACAGTAAAACGAGTATGCCTGTATGTTTTCACATTTCTTTCTTGTTTGAAAAGACAATATATTAAGAGGATTTTTTAAAGCAAAGCAGCTGAAGTCAGTGGTGGGTATATGGTAAGCAACCTCCCAAAAATCTCCTTCCAAAAATATATGCAGTAACTCTGCAACTACATTTTTATCCAAAACCAAACTCTCAGTGTTGCTTAAAGACAGAGAATACCAAATGTGCAAAGTAACAGATTAAAAAGAGAAAAGGCAACAAACCATAGGACCAGACCATAATTTTTCCTGCCCCACTCTCTCACCGTCAGAAGAATCCTTGGCAAGCAAACAGACCCAGAAATGATTCTAGCCAAAGAGGCTAGCTGCAGCAACCAACAGAAATGAGAAACTAGTGTCACTAACCTAGAAATCTTTTTAAATGACACCCTATTGCAAAATGAAGGAGAGAAAAGTAAAACCCATAGAGAACTAATGCTGGAATCAGGAAATAAAATGTCAAACAGACAACTGAGGAAGACTCTTCCCAAAAAAGAACTGAAGTAGAAGAAAACTTTAAACTCCAAACAAAATTAAAATACATGAACAAGTATAGAAAATTCAGTGAAAGAACATGTGAGCCCAGAATTTAATATCTATCCAAACTGTCTGTCAAATAAAAGATCTTCGGAAATTCTCCACCCATGAACCCATCCTGAGGAATCTACTAGAGGACAGATTTTATCAAATATAGATTGGGGAACCTTCTGCAAAAAGACTTCTGCTGAGCATTATTTTCATATAGACTAATACACACAAACATACATAAATACATGCACATAAGACTAAACCAAAGGTGGGAGGAGAGTTTAAGAATGATGTACCAGTTATTTTCTGTTATGACAAAAGTATGTTTAAAAGGATGTAACTATAGAGTAACTAGTGGGCAGATTTCTAAGATGACCCCCAGTTCTCAGTTCAGTTCACTTCAGTCACTCAGTTATGTCCGACTCTTTGCGACCCCATGGACTGCAGCACTCCAGGCATCCCTGTCCATCACCAACTCCCAGAGTTTACTCAAACTCATGTCCATTGATTTGGTAATGCCATCCAACCATCCCATCCTCTGTGTCCTCTTCTCCTCCCGCCTTCAATCTTTCCTAGGATCAGGGTCTTTTCAAATGAGTCAGTTCTGCCCATCAGGTGGCCAAAGTGTTGGAGTTTCAGCTTCAGTATCAGTCCTTCCAATGAATATTCAGGACTGATTTCCTTTAGGATGGACTGGTTGGATCTACGTGCAGTCCAAGGGACTCTCAAGAGTCTTTTCCAGTACCACCGTTCAAAACCATTAATTCTTTGGTGCTCAGCTATCTTTATAGTCCAACTCTCACATACATATATGCCTACTGGAAAAACCATAACTTTGGCTAGACGGACCTTTGTTGGCAAAGTAATACTCTGCTTTTTCAAATGCTGTCTAGGTTGGTCATAATTTTTCATCCAAGGAGCAAGCGTCTTAATTTCATGGCTGCAGTCACCATCTGCAGTGATTTTAGAGCCCAGAAAAAGAAAGTCTCTCATTGTTTCCATTGTTTCCCCATCTATTTGCCATGAAGTGATAAAACCAGGTGCCAGGAGCTTAGTTTTCTGAATGTTGAGTTTTAAGCCAACTTTTTCACTCTCCTCTTTAATTTTAATCAAAAGACTCTTCAGTTCATCTTTGCTTTCTGCCATAAGGGTGGTGTCATCTGCATATCTAAGGTTATTGATATTTCTCCCAACAATCTTGATTCCAGCTTGTGCTTCATCCAGCCCAGCATTTCTCGTGCTGTACTCTGCATATAATTTAAATAAACAGGGTGACAATATACAGCCTTGACCTACTCCTTTCCCTATTTGGAACCAATCTATTGTTCCATGTCTGGTTCTAAATGTTGCTTCCTGACTTGCATACCTGTTTCTCAGGAGGCAGATCAAGTGGTCTGGCATGCCCATCTCTTGAAGAATTTTTCCACATTTTGTTGTGATCATACAGTCAATGGGTTTTGCCTAGTCCATAAAGCAGAAGTGGATGTTTTTCTGGAACTCTTTCTTCTCTCGATGATCCAGCGGATGTTGGCAATTTGATCTCTGGTTCCTCTGGCTTTTCTAAAACCAGCTTGAACATCTGGAATTTCACGGTTCACGTACTGTTAAAGCCTGGCTTAAAGAAATTTGAGCATTACTTTGCTAGCATGTGAGATGAATGCAATTGTGCAGTAGTTTGAACATTCTTTGGCATTGCCTTTCTTTGGGATTCGAATGAAAACTGACCTTTTCCAGTCCTGTGGCCACTGCTGACTTCTCCAAATTTGCTGGCATATTGAGTGCAGCACTTTCATAGTATCATCTTTTAGTACTTGAAATAGCTCAGCTGGAATTCCATCACCTCCACTAGCTTTGTTCATAGAGATGCTTCCTAAGGCCCACTTGACTTCGTATTCCAAGATGTCTGGCTCTAGGTGAGTGACCACACCATCATGATTATCCGGGTCATAAAGATCTTTTTTTTATAGTTCTTCTATGTATTCTTGCCACCTCTTCTTAATATCTTCTGCTTCTGTTAGGTCCATCCCATTTCTGTCCTTTAATGAGCCCATCTTTGCATGAAACATTTCCTTGGTTATCTCTAATTTTCTTGAAGAGATCTCTAGTCTTTCCCATTCTATTATTTTCCTCTATTTCTGTGCATTGATCAGTGAGGAAGGCTTTCTTATCTCTACTTGCTATTCTTTGGAACTCTGCATTCAAATGGGTATATCTTTTTTTTTCTCCTTTGCCTTTTGCTTCTCTTATTTTCACAGCTCTTTGTAAGGACTCCTCAGACAACCATTTTGCCTTTTTACATTTCTTTTTCTTGGGGATCGTCTTGATCCCTGCCTCCTGTACAATGTCACAAACCTCCATCCATAGTTCTTCAGGCACTCTGTCTATCAGATCTAATCCTCTGAATCTATTTCTCACTTCCACTATATAATCCTAAGGGATTTGATTTAGGTCATACGTGAATGGTCTAGTGGTTTTCCCTACTTTCTTCAATTTAAGTCTGAATTTTGCAATAAGGAGTTCATGGTCTGAGCCACAGTCAGCTCCCAGTCTTGTTTTTGCTGGCTGTATAGAGGTTCTCCATCTTTGGCTTCAAAGAATATAATCAATCTGATTTCAGTGTTGACCGTCTGCTGATGTCCATGGTGATGTTTAGTGCTACCTGTACCTAGCGCTTCCTTTACTTTTGAGAATGGGCAGGACCTGTCAGAAGGAGGGATGTCATGCCATGGCTTAGGTTACATGATATGACAAAGGCAAAGGGTTTTTGTGTATGTAATTAAAGTACCTAATCAGTTAACTTTGACGTAAAAGGAACATTATCCTAGGTAGCCTGACATAATCAGCAGGGCATTCTATAAGAGAATATAGAAGTCAGATGGATTTCCTCCTGACTTTGAAAAGCTAAGCTGCCATGTTGTGAGAAATCCTATGAGAGGACCAATGGCAAGGAACTGCGACTAGTCTGTAGGAGCTGAGAGCAGCCCCCTAGCTGATGGCCATCAAGAGGATAGTGTCCTCCATCTTAACCACCGCTATATTTATGGTAGTTTGTTATGCAGCGTAGTAAACTAATGTATATATTTCGTTACCTGGAAATGGGTTCTCCTGTGACCTATGTGGAAGCATCTTTGAGACTGAGAAATGAGTGGAAGCTGGTAGAATTTTTAGGAACTTCATAGAGGAAAGTCTAATAAATGCCAATTAACAGACTGATATTAGAAATTGACTATAGCAATGCTGAAAATATTGCTGGTGAGGACTCAGAAAGAAATAACATAATGGCAGAAATAAATCCTACCTCATCAGTAGTTACATGTAATATAAATGGACTGAACACTTCAGTGAGAAGGCAGAGATTGATATCCGATTTTAGAAAAGCAAAAACATGATTCAAATATACCTAGTCTGCAAGAGACACATTTTGTATTTAAAGACACAAACAGGTTAAAACTGAAAATGGGGGAGGGGGGGTGGAATATACCATGCAAATCGAACTCAAAATGGAGCTTGAGTGGCTATACTAACATCAGATAAAATAAACTTTAAAACAAAATTCATTATTTGAAACAAATGAGGACAGTTCATAATGATAATAAGTATCAGTGCCCAGGAAAACAAAACAATTATCATATATGTACCTATGAAGGTCCAAAATATATGAAGCAAAAACTGACAGTGTTGAAAGGAGAAATAGATAATTCAACAATAATAGTCTCAGATGATACCTTACTTACAACAGTTGATAAAACAGCTGGGCAGAAAGTCAACAAGGAACTAGTAAACTTAAGCAACACTAAATTGACTCTACCTAACAGACATCTGTAAAACACTATCAAAAACAGTCTAATAAAAATTCTTCTCAAGTATACATGGAGTAACCTCAAGAATAAACCATATGTTACACCATTAAAGAAGCCAAAATAAATTCTGAAGAATTTATATCATACAAGGTATGTTCTCTGAAGACAGAACATACCTGAATTGTGAGATAGAATGAAAACATAAAAGCAAAAATCGAACTTCCTCAAGCTGATGAAGGGTATCTATGAAGATCCCACAGCCAACATTTACTTAATGGTGAGACTCTGGATACTTTCCCAGTAAAATCAGGAATAAGACAAATGTTCATGGGATCCCCAGCACCACACCAAGTTGAGGTTACAAGACTTGAGAGGCAGTCGTGTTGTGATTTATTACACTAGAAGCAAGGGGAAAGGCACATGTGGGGACATTAAGTAAGCCAGATATAAGTTTTCAAGAGTCTTCTCTTGGTGGAATCACATGGGACAGCCTTAATTATTCCAGCAACATGTGACAGTACCTCTGAAATGTCTACTAGGGAAGCTCATGTGACCCAGTCCATACCTTTTATTGGAAATCCATTATGTAGACACCCTCTACCTAATATGTACCAAATTTGAGACTCCCAGAGGAAAGCAGGTGTTCAGCATAAACCATATTGTCTGCAATAACAGGTGGGTACAGTGAGCTATTCTTACCAGGGAATGGTAGAAATCCTCTTGAAATCCAAGTTCCCAGATGCCAACCAAAGACCAACCTTACAAGCAGATGTCTCTAAATATTGCAGTCTCGGGTATGCTACATCTCTCTTTTCTGCAAAATAAGAACACCCCCTTATCACTTCTATTCAGCATTTTACTGAGATTCTAGTCAGGGCAGTTAAGCAAGAGAATGAAATAAAAACATACAAGTGGGAAGGAAAGAAGTGAAGAGCTATTTGCAGATAACATGCTCCACATATTTAAAAAAAAAAAAAAAAGTCCTAAGAAATCCACAAAAAAAAACAAAACACCCTATAGGTTAGCAATGAACAGTCCAAAAATAAACCTATAAAAACAATTCAATTTACAATTGGGTCAAAACAATAAAATACTTAGTATAGAGTTAAATTAACAGAAGTAAGGCATAAATGAATAAATTAACAGAAGTGCATGACTTGTACACTGACTACTACACACACACACATTATGTCAAGAAATTAACATCTAAACAAACTGGAATACATGTTTTTAGTTTGGAAGTCTTAATATTCCTAGAATCCCATACACTGAAAATTGATTAAATTTACAATCCCTATGAAAACGTCAACTGCTTCTCTCTCAGATATTGACAAATAACCCAGTCCTGAAATTGAAAATGGAGACCCAGAATAGCCAAAACAAGTTGGAAAAGAGGTACAAAAGTTAGAGGGCTTAAACTTCACTATTTGAAAGTTTACTACACTTGGAATAATGAAAATGTTCTGTAGATGAATAGTGGTGATAATTATATAACAATGTCAAGTGTACTTAACTGTACACTTTAAAATAGTTAACATGGCAGATATCAATGTATATATTACTACAATAAATTTACTCCAAATCTACAGTAGTTTTCACTGGGGCAGTGATATAAAGATAGAAGTATAGATCAGTGGAATAGGATGCAGACTCCAGAACTAAACCATCACATTTATGGCCCTGTGATTTTCAACAGGGATATCCAAATAACTCAATGAGGGAAAATGTCTTTTCAACATATTTTATAATTGGATAGGCACATACAAAAGACCGAAATTGGACCCCAACCTCAATTCAGATACAAAAATTAACTCAAAATGGATCTTAGATTAAATGTATGTTCTAAAACATAGGCCTTGAATTGTTTTTTTAATGATTTTGGATTAGGCAGTAGATTCCTGGATCTAACACCAGAAGTACAAGAAACAAAAAAAACTAGCTAAATCATGGTTCATCAATATTTAAAATGCTTGTGCTTTTAAAGATACCATCAAGAAAGTGAAAAGACTCCACAGAAAAGGAGAGACTGCAAATCACATATGTGATAAGGGGTTTATGGGTGAAATCTCTTAAGAACTCATATGACTCAACAAAAACATCAAATAATCCAATCCAAATACCACTTCACGCCCTCTAGGATGCCTGCTTAATAAATAACTAAACCTAAGTCTTGGCAAGGAATTGGAGAAACTGAAATATTCATTCACTATAGGTGGGAATGTAAAATGGCACTGCCACTTTGGAAAGCAGTTTGACACTTCTTCAAAAAGCTAGTTACCATATGACCCAGCAATTTCACTTCTGGATATATACCCAAGAGAAATGAAAACATTCACATGCAAAAACGTGTACACAAATATTCTTAGAAGCGTTATTTGTAATAAAGTAGAAACAATCCATATGTCCATCAACTGATGAATGGATCTGAAAAATGTGGTATGTCCATACAATAGAAAATGTTGGCAAATAAAAGAAATACAGTACTGATCCATGCTACAATATAGATTAACCTTGAAAACTAAAAGAGTTACAAAGGCCATGTGTTTTATGATTTCACTTATATGATCTATAGTATGTACAGATGTAAAGTAAACTGCCAGAATGCTTAGAGTGGGGAATGGAGGATGGTACAAAGGATGCACAACTTTGTGAACATACTAAAAATCACTGAAGTATACATTTCAGTGGGGTGAACACTTTATGGTGTGGAATTATATCTCAGTAAGGCTATTTTTTTTATAAAAAGGAATCTCAAAAATAGCCCTCCAAGGTTTCCTGAAGTATAACACCTGTGATTTGCTGTGTGAAATAGCAAAAAGGGAGATTATCCTTAACTCCATGAGCACTTTACGACAAGCTGTTAACAGAAGAGGAAGTCAAAGAGATTTGAAGCATGAAAAAGATTTGTTATGCTGTTGCTGGCTTGAAGATGGATGAGAACTCATGATAAAGTATATCATAAAGGCCTCTGAAGGCTGAAAATGTCCCCAGCTGACAGCAAGCAAGGACTAAAGACTTCATTCCTACAACCACAAGGAGTTGAATTCTGCCAGTAACAGGAATGGAAGATGACCTGGAGCACCCAATGAGAATATATCAGCTGACACTTGAGCAGTCGGTTTGCCTGGATGGATAGAAATATAGATCAATTATTTCAGCTGATTTACGAGCTACAGAACTGTGACCTGGGTGCTGTTTAAAGTTGCTAATTTGTGGTAGTTTATCATGAAGCAATAGAAGGCAGTCCATTCCCCAAAATATTTTAAAGAAAAGAGCAAACGATACACATTTCAAAAAGAAACATAACAAGTGTAATATAATACGTGTAATTACAAAATATAATGATAAGGCTGAGACCAAACATATCCCTTGTAAAAATAAATATGAATGAGCTTAAGTCACCTAGTAATAGAAAAAGATTTTAAATCTGGCTCACAAAACCCAACTATTTGCTATTTCCCAAAACATAACTAAAGCAAATAAAACATATTTAAAATGAAGAGGTAGATACGTTTCTGGTGTCTCACAACTGTCCACAAGTCTCAGTGATTCATTAAAAGGACTCACAAGACACAGGACTCCCAGCTATAGTTTATTATATCAATCAGTTGGACCCTGGAAATCTGACCTTTGACATATCAGGTAGTATCCAGAGGAAGCCATGTATCAGCTTCTGAAATTTTCCCACCGGTGAGTGGTCACATAGAGCACACTCCTTCTTCAAGTGGTGAAATGCTACAATATGTGTGCAGTGTTTCTGACCAAGGAAGCTGGCCTAAGACCCAAATTCTAGGGGTTTTATTGCGGGCCACTCATGTAGGCAAAACAATCAGCCTTTTGTTGTTACCAACCCTTTCAGGTTGGGCCCCAAAAAGAGTCTTCCTGCCCAGTATCATTAGAGCCGGTAGGATGAGACTGAGTTTGGTTCAGAAGCAAAGGAAAGTTTTATTTGATCAAAGAATAGAAAGAAACCAGCTCACACTCCAGAGTCTAACTCTCTCCCACAGCCAGGGGCGGGGCTGCTTTGTAGGGTTCTGGTTGGGGAGGGTGAGTGGAGTACTCACCAGGCTGCCCCCCTTTCCCTTCAGATCTCAGTGCTGGTTGCACCCTCTCTCTGGAGGTCTACAGTCCTGGGGTCCCGGAAGAGTCCAGCGCGACTCAGCAACTTGGAGACTCAGACACACTTGGTGACTAAATAACAAACTACTTCAAAAGTGGCAATTGAGTTTTTTTGGACTCTTTGTATCTTCTGTTTAGAATTTGCCCCAAATGCACATGCACACAGTTATTTTTAGTCCCTTATGGTTTCTATGTATTTTGTTGCTCAGGGAGCAGTGTGTCCAGGTACAGACATTGCAGCACTGCAGCAAAGGGTCCTAGTTCCCAGCCTGCTTTATTACTTTTGGAGGCAAATGACTTCAGACAGTGTAAGACACATGGCTGAAGAGAACAGTGGTTATGTGTCAGATGACAAAAGAATAATGGTCACATGTCAGATTTTTCCTGAAAATGTAAGTATCTTGGTTTTCTGCCTATGGCCAAGTGTGCCCTGATGTTGAGGCTCACTGCTGGGGCTGTATCTCCCTGGTCATCCTTTGATTGTTTTTTAGAAGAGAAGCTTCAGGTCTTAGCATCACAAGTCATCAAGGGGGCCATTGCCCCAGATTGTCTCTCTACAGGTTGGGGCTTGGGGGCCTCTTCCCTCAAGTACAGTGTCCCCGTGGAGTGATGCCTACAACATCAAGGCAGAGTGAGTGGTTAGGGTCACCAAGGAGAGTCTGTTCTACTTAGGCATGAGCTGGTTTTTGAGATTTTTTGGTTCACCCAGGCTCCTGGCTGGAAGAGGTGGAGGGCCAGGCCAGTGGGTGCGGGCACCTGGTCACCATCTTCTGTGAGAGCTTTCATGGTTTCTCCTACCTGGGGGGCATACTTGAGTTATTCCATTTCAGCGGAGTTAAGGTGTCCCTTCTCTTGGGATTGGGAAATGGGTCTACTATGTGTGTGTGTTATAAGTTCAAATACACTTAATTTTAATTTATCCCCTGGGGCTAACCACATGCAGACTAGGGCCAGTTTTCTTGAGTTTCCTGACATACCTTGGCTAAGGCCCATTTCAGGGTCTGATTGGATCTCTCTTTGACAGTTTGGGTGGGGAGGGTCTCCAGACTGAGTACAAGGTCCATTTTATGCCCAGGGCACGCACTTCCATCATCTCTTGAGACACAAATGCTGGACCATTATTTCTTTGCAAGGGTCCTGGGAGCCCCAACCTGGGGATTATATCTTTTAGTAATGACTTAGCCACGTCAGCTGTCATTTCAGTTCTAGCAGGGAATGCTTCTGTCCACCCAGGAATTGTGTTTTCTAGTGCCAGGAGATCCCTGAAAATGCCCAGTACTCTTGCCATGACAGTGAAATCAATCTGCCAGTCTTCTCCAGGATATGTCCCTCTGGTCTAAATGGCCCTTGTCTAGGGGCTCTGGAGGGTCTGGTCTGGGGAGTTGTGTTCATTGTGCAAATGGGCATGTCTCATCTATCCAGCTGATTGTAGTTTTCATACCTGGAGTTAACTATGAGCTCAACTGACCAATTATTTAGGACCTCCCTCCTGTGGTGAGTCTTGATGAACCTTCCTGATGGCTTGACAAGCTGCAGTTTGGGAAAAGAAGTGTTGCCTGTGTTCATTAGCTAGCCACCACGGTCCTCTAGATCTCTACTGAAGCCCAGTTTTCAGTCTTTATCTAAGTCTTCCTTTCTGTAGATTGGGGAATGATTGCATGGATCTCACCTTTGAGGCATGAGGGGTGGTCGCCAAGTTGCAGGCTCTGGGCCGCCCTTTTGGCAGTTGTATTCGCTTTGTTTCCCTTTTTTAACTCTGTATTCCCTTTGTATGAGGCCTGCAATGAATCACTGCCATCCGTTTTGGAAGCTGTACTCCTTCTAAGAACTTCAGTATGCTTAAGTCACATTTCACACATTTACTCTCTGCAGTAAGCACACCTCCTTCCTTCCAAATGGCCCCATGTGTGGGTAGGATGGCATATGCATACTGGGAATCTGTAAACATTGAGGATTTTCCCTGTCCCATGCTGAAAGGCTCAGGTGAGGACTGTCAACTCCTCTCCTGGGGCAGGAGCCCCAGGGGTATCATCTCACTTCTGTAACTTGGGTCTGGGAAGTTCTGCATATCCACCAGACTTCCCCCCTTCTCATAAAACTGTTCCCATCTGTGAGAGGCTAACTTCCTCAGTTGGGGCAACTGGAATAGATCATGTCTATGATTTCTATATGATCCTGCTCCAGGGACCCCGATCCTGTGGGTAGCAGGGTGGCAGGATTTAGTGTGTGACAGGTTTTAGGGTAACCACTGTGTTGTCTAAAAGCATAGCCTGAACTTGAATCGACTTTCCAGGGGATAACTACTCTGTTCCCTTAGAACTTAGCAAAACCCGAACCTGATGTGAGAGGCAAGCTAAAGTGTTAGGTGCAGTCACCTTGCAAGAGGAACTGTGATCTGAAGGGCCAGGTACAAGATCTCTGCACATGGTATCCTATAAGTAATGAAACTAGACCAAGGCCAAAGGGAAAAAAAAGTTAGACTTTATCTTATTATTCAGATTCTATTTATTTCCTGGGAATTATGAGCTTTGCCCATGACACCATGCAAATTTTAGACTCTCAAAAGGAAAGCAGATTTTCAGTGGTTTAGGCAGATTGACAAAAAAACCTCATCAACATAGAATATATGCAGAGGCCAGATTCCCAGCATCAGTCAGAGATGAACCCTACAAGCTGGTCCTTCTAAAGAACCTCAGGTTGGCCATGTACAGTCTACTCCACTCTACACGCCCACCCCCAAGCCCTCCAGATGCCTCACCTTCAAGCCCTAGCATCATGTATTATTATCTTTACCTAATTCTTGATTTGTGTTATAAACTCTTGTTCTTTGAATAATCTTATATAGACTTAAGTTTTCTTTTCTGTCTCTAAAGACCTTTAACAACTTTGGAATCTTGGGTTCCAGAACCTCTACTACTTTTTGTCTGGCTCTATGGCCACAATTTTTAAGTCATATTAATGACCATTTCCTCTGATCTGCACACATTCATTTGTCCTGAAGGTGAACCCACAGATGCAAACTCTTATCTATCAGGATTGTTAGTGGCAGACCATAGAATACATAGCTTGTTAAAGGCTAGAAATACACTCTAGCTAGTTAAGGCAGGAAGGACTTAAGAGGCGTTAGCCTATAAAATCATTGGGAGATTAAACAGAGCAGATTCTAGGCTGAGAACCAACCAAACTGTGAAAAGGGGATGCTAAATGGGGCATCCCTGCAGCTAGGAAGCTGTAGAATTGAGAATTTGCTGCTGCTTCTGCCACACTACAACTCTCAATCCCATAAGATCAAAATACCTTTGCAACTATGCTTGTAAAAAGAGCCCATCTCCCTACTTGCCCCTCTACCTCACCTGCTCCTTCTTTCCTTCCAGGTTTTATGCCAGCGGGTTTCCCTGCAGAAAACTTGGCCTCCAGAGGGCGCCTAGCTTCAGTGGAATCTGGGAAATGTAGTCTTTAGCCAGCAGTCAATAAAATACAGGAAAGCACGCTAGGAAGGAGCAGGAGTAGGTATTAATCAAGCCAGTCTGCAGGAACGGCCGTGCCATCCTTCAGGGCCCAGATTAGCTATGCATAGTTTATGGCATTTCCATCACTTTTCCCGTCTTTATCTACCTCCCTCCAACTGTAATTCCTATGACCCACAGGGTCACTATATTACCCAAGTTAATATGTAATATTATTATCGTGAAGTTTTCACTGTTGATTCATGTTTGTCTAACCAGGCATTGAATTTCTTGAGATAGTTTCTCCTTAAATTCCTAATCTCTGGCAGAAATTTTTCCCAAGCTGAGGACATACCAGGTCCTCATTAAATATCTGAGATTGTTGACTCAGAAACTGTTTTCTAGTAGGGAGTGAGTTCCAGTTATTTATTCCTGGGTAACAAACCACCCCAAAACAGTGGGTTGAAACAGCAATTTAGTCTCTCTCCCAGTCCTGTGGGCTGACTGGGCTTAGGTGGGACTGTCTGCATTTCGCGTCTCACGCGTTTGCAATGAGATTGCAGCTAGGGCTGGAATTACCTTAAGGCTCAACTCGACTGGAAGTCCAGTATGGCTTCAGCACTCACATATCTGGCCCCTCAAGGTTCCCCAGCATGGCCTCTTTGTCCAGAAGAGTAGCTTGGATTCAGTTTGTGATCGCTCAGAGCAGAAAGAGAGGAAACAGGAACTGCCAGCCATCTTGAAGTCCAGAACTTGCATGATGTCTCTTTGCCATATATTATTGGTCAGGGAAGTGACAGGCTAACCCCTGTTAACCTCTCTTCACAGAGGCAGAGAAATAGACTTCACCTCTCAATAGGGAACTGATATGGGTGGCAGAGAAGGAAGAAAGTGATAGCACCCAACTTTGGAGTAAGTTACTACAGAGAGTATTCATCCGTGGCATGCCATAGGTATCTAGAGCAAACTATGCTGTGTCTGAAGACCTGACTTTCTTCATTCAGTATTTCATTTCATACTTTGCCATATGGATTGTTCCAGCAGGCAGCTCATAAATGCTTGTCATTGGTCACAAAGGCAGGAGAGTAGAATTGTCTATGTCTAATTGCTGGGTCTGTGCAGCACTCCCTTTTTCATTAGTTGAAAGCTTCCCATGGTGGGTTTCTGTGTTTCAAGGAAAGGACTTTCTTCTTCAACTCTGTGAATTCCTTCACCAGCAACAATCATATGTGACACCTCTTCTTGATCTGATGACATCTAACAATCCTAAAATGGACTGGTATAACACATTGTACCTTAACTATGAACATAATGTGACTTTTAATTTTTATTATATTTTAACTTGGTTTAATGACTCTTTTGCCTTACATCAGTAACTGTATATTGGGGTTTGTTTCTAACAGTCTGAAAGCTTTTATGTTACAAATGGTTGTTAAGCTCCTATGAATGCCACAACCTCCTCCAACTATACTTGGGGTCCCTGGATCAGAGACCCTCAATATGAGGGTAAGGAGATTATGCCACCAGAACAATTTAGGGCCTATGCCCCTGGCCAGCAGGAAGTAGCTGCAGAATGAGAGCAATACCCCTTTTCCCTTGGCAGCCATGTTCTCCTAGAAAAAGAAGGGGGGAATGAGAGAGTTAATTCTTAAGTAGGTTGATGAGGAGTCCAGGGCCCTCGAGAAGAAGAAAGGGGTATGGGGCTCTCAAGGAGAAAAGGACGAACTTTTTTTTCTACATTGTTTTGTCTTGGTCACATAAGACATTATTTTCTTTAAGTCCAGAGCTAATGATTACACAACAAAACTCCTCTTGCTCAAGGGTATGTTTTTCCTTAAGCTCTGTACTAATGATTATATAATAACAATGCATCTTGCTCAAGGACATTTTTTTCTTCTTAACAAGAACCTGAGTGGAACAGTCTCTCTCCCACTTCTGATGTCTATGTCAGAAGCTTTTTCTGTCCTTTTTCACTATAATAAAACTCGTGCCACAGAAAAGCTTTGAGTGATCAAGCCTGGTACCTGATCCTGAAGCTAAATCTTCTTCTTTGGAGATCACAAATCCAACATCATTCACTGTTAGCTATCATCTTGGGGACTCTGCAGATGACACCACCCTTATGGCAGAAAGCAAAGAGGAACTAAAAAGCCTCATCGTGAAAGTGAAAGAGGAGAGTGAAAAGGCTGGATTAAAACTCAGCATTCAAAAAACCAAAATCATGGCATCTGGTCCCATCACTTCATGGCAAATAGGTGGGGAAACAATGGAAACAGTGACAGACTTTATTTTCCTGGGCTCCAAAATCACTGCAGATGATGACTGAAATTAAAAGACACTTGCTCCTTGGAAGAAAAGCTATGACAAACCTAGACAGCATATTAAAAAGCAGAGACATTACTGACAAAGGTGTGTATAGTCAAAGCTATGGTTTTTCCAGTAGTTATGTATGGATGTGAGAGTTGGACCAAAAAGAAAGCTGAGTGCCGAAGAATTGATGCTTTTGAATGGTGGTGTTGGAGAAGACTCTTGAGAGTCCCTTGGACTGCAAGGAGATCCAACCAGTCCATCCTAAAGGAAATCGTTCCTGATATTCATTGGAAGGACTGATGCTGAAGCTGAAGCTCCAATTCTTTGGCCATCTGATGCGAAGAACTGACTCATTGGAAAAGACCATGATGCTTGGAAGAATGAAGGCAGGAGGAGAAGGGAATGACAGAGGATAAGATGGTTGGAAGGCATCACCGACTCAATGAACATAAGTTTGAGTAAGCTCCAGGAGTTGGTGACAGACAGGGAAGCAAAGAGTCAGACACAACTGAGCATCTGAACTGAGTCAGATACTACTTCTCATGTCACATATTAATAATAAACCAAACACAACTTGTTATTGCTATTATTTCTAAATATCCTTATGATGTTTTGGTTATCTGTGGTATTATGTTTTATAATATATATTTAGACTGTGTCACTGCTTCAGGCACAGAGTTCCTAAAACCCCTGGAATTTCCTAAGTGATAAAAGAAGGTGCCTTTTGTTAATGAGGTGACTTTTGGAAAGCCCTCGTGTAACCTAAAGATGGGGCCAGTTCCCAAGGGAACCAACCAGGATTAGAGGGTTGGAACTTTCACTCCCCCACCTGATTTACATGGAGGGGAGAGAGTCTGGAGGTTGAGTCATTTGTCAATGGCCAGTTATTTAGTCAAGCATGCTTGTGTAATGAAGCCGCCATAAAAAACCAAAAGGAGAGAGTGCAGGGAGCTTCCAGTCTGTTAACCAGACACTTCCTCATGCCATTGTGCCAGGCCCCAAACTCGACAAGGACAGAAGCCCCTTTGTTCAGGACCCAGCCCTACATATCTTATCTCCCTGTTGATCTGTAATAGCCTTCAAAATAAACCAGTATTCCAGTGAGTAAATGGGTTTCCTGAGTTCTGTGAGCCCCTATATCAAACTCATCAAACCCAAGGGAAAGATCATAGGAACTCCTGATTTATAGCCAGTCCGTAAGAAGCACAGATAACAACCTAGACCTACGGTTAGCATCCAGAGTAAGGGCAGGCTTGTGGGAATGAGCTCTTAACCTGTGGGATCTGAGGCTTTCTCCTGGTAGAGTCAGGGTTGCATTGAATTGTAGAACATTCAGCTGATGTCTGAGAATTGCTTGGTGGTGTGAAGAAAACTTTCCCTCATGTTGGAATTAACTACTAAGGCAATACAGTAGAGAAAACATGAGGCTTGCTACCTGCACCTGTGATCAGAGGTTTAGTTCTGTGAAATGATTAATTTAACATCACCGAACCTGTTTCCTTATCTTTAAAATAAAGTAATGATGCCTGCTTCACACGATTGTTGAGTCAGTGAGATAACTTATACCAGTTCCCAGAAATACAGCATTATAGAAGTGGAATTTATTGTATGTCCCTGTCTTCCTCACCCCCATACCTCCTCCTTATCAGTGCTGAAGTTTTGGATAGCAGTCTCTGCAGTGGGTACTTCCTAAGCAACTTGTTATATGAAAGTTTTTAGAGTCAGTATCTTGTCCTATCCTGGAGATATACAAAGATTAAAAATGATATGTTGTCATCTGTGCTACATCACAGCAGTTCTGTCTGAGCCTGTAGCCCTTCCACATAGGTCTGTTACAAGCTGAAGAGTGGTGTGTTTGTGTCTCCCTCAGCCTACTTACTGATACTGTTGCTGTCGGCTAGGAAGACCTGAGGCGCTCATCTAGGCCTGTACTACTTGAAGAGCCCCACAGACATTTCCTGGACTGAAGCTGATGTGATTGGACCAAACATTGTGGCTTTTGTTATGACTGAAGATACACTGCAACAGCAATCACTGGAGAACCTTGAAAAAAATTTTTTTATTATACACAGGTCCTGGAGGGTACATGGTATGCCCACAGCCACACAGCCAGATAGCTGGGAGTGAGTGAGCAGACCTGGGTCTTTGCCTTTGTTAGGGCCGCAGAGTTGGGTGTCTAGGGTTCTGCAGGTTTACACTTAATTGGTGGATTTAAAACTTCAGAGGGGGAATTAGGACACCTGAAGGGAAAAAGGTGGCTCATTCAAGTAGTCAGTTATCCAGGTTACCCAGGGCTTTCTAAAAGGGGAACTTTGTGAGTGGGGGGTGGCCTCATTCCTCATCTAGTTGTTTAGTTAGTAACTGTGTCATACAACTGGCAGTTTGTTTATTCAAGATGAATGTATTTGAAATGGATGCCTCAGCAAAACTTAATGTCAGGTATTTACATTATGTGTGTGTCCTCTTATAGCCCTAGGCCTTAGATTGCGCTGAGTATTGTCAGATGACATCCCTCTGTAACCAGCTGTGTTGTAGACCAAGAATTCTGTATTCTTCAGTCCTATTGCAGGTGGGTGGTGGGTTGCCAAGACTAATTAAAGTTAGACTCTGTATTTGCGTAGGATAATTGCTGTAACGGGCTATACCAGGGGGCATGTAGTGACTTTTGAACGTATTCTTCATTTTTCAACTAGACCCATACTTGGAGTCAGAGGATTGGCTTTGTGGTTTAACCTCTCAACCTTGGTGTCCTTGCTGTAAAATTGAGTAATGGCATTTATTATCTACTGTCTTAGTTTTGGTGGAACAGTGCCAAATGAGACCACCCTTAAAGGGATAAAACAGTGTCTTCCATCCTAACCAGTCAGGGTGCATAGCAAGGAATCACCCCAGGTCAAATGGCTTGAAGCTCACTGGTTTTCTACCACAGTACCGTGCTTCCCAGCACGTTAGAAAGAACCTTGAACAGAAGGCAGAAGAAAAATTGTGTATATGGTACTTTTTACTTTTACAAAGTATCTTCATTTCTGTGTCCTCTTCTGTTTCTTCATTGCTGTTTTTACTTCACATATTGAGGAAAGTATTGTTGTAATTCTTGTCTTACTGAATGCAGAAGGAAGTGAGCACTCCTCTAAGGTCACACAGCTGGTGAGTGCATAAAGCGTGACTAGGATGGTGGAGTCCCGATTTCTTAGCTAGTGTATTGGGCTGTTGCTGCATCCCAAGATTTGACTCTTCTGAAAACTTGAGGAAAATTTTGGTATGTGAAAAGGATACTGGCATAATTATCACTAGAAGACTACATGGTCTTAGCTTATGGGACCGACTGCTTTTGAGAGACCAGCTGCTTTTATTACAGGGGTAACAAATGCTCCCCAGAGGGATCTGGTATTCCTAGAGCAGACTTCAACAGTTCATCACCCTTTCTGGTAGAAATATGTGAGAATGGAACAACTACTCTACTCTCTGCTTCCTCTTCCAGAATCATCCCCAGGTGTGACAGAGGTGACCATCATAGAAAAACTACCTGCTGAACGTCATATGATTTCTTCATGGGAACAAGTAAGTGTCACCCTGTTGAATCCTCACCTCCCAACAATGAGTGGTCACCTTAAATGCCCCTGAGAAGGAAAGAGTGGACAAGAAGCTTTTTCTTATCTCAGGCCACAGCCACCTTCAAGTTAGAGTTCATCTTTCTCTCTGTTTCTGTTCAGAGCATTTAACACTCCCTTCCATTCCGTGCCATCTCTCCAACATGGAGCATCTCCTCTGAGCCTGTCTTAAGGAGGCAGTGGAACATTTGAAGTTGTATATATACACAACAAAGCTGAAAATCCACCTAGGAAAGAAGGAAATTAAATATTAATAAGCATGCTGGGCAGAACGTGATTAAGTGTTGCAGAGAAGTACTAACCAGATTAATAGCGAATGCTTTCCAACCCTCCTCTGAACTTTCATTCATTCATTTATTCAGTAAAAGATTTAAGCTCATAAAATGGGCCAGGCATTGTGCTTGATGTTGAGCCCTAGAGATTAGGGGTAATCAATAAAGAACACAGTTTCCTACCTCTTGATCTTGTCTGAGACATAGTATAAGTCATCCCAAGTATAATTACAAAGCAGATCAAGCTCTGTAAAAGAGAGGTTAAGGGAGCATTGTCAGGAGGCCTGACCTAGTCTGGAGGTTGAGGAATATTTTTCCCGAAGAAGTTATGAGAAGTTGTTAACCGGATAGATGAGATATGTGAAGAAGATGCTTTGAGCCTGTGTGAAGGCTTCAGGATAGGAAGGATTACACTTTTGAGGGCATAAATATGGTCCGCGTGTCTAGGGCACAGGAGAATGGAGGAGAGAGGTGGACAGGACCAGGACATTCAGGGCTTCTCAGATCATCAGGACTTTGTTCTTTCCATTTACCAAGGGAAGCCACCGAAATGCTTTAAGTAGAGAAGTCAGATTTCTGCTTTGGAAAGTAACTGTGGCTGAGTAGCAAGCAGCAAAGGGATCTGACTAGGTCACCTTGTCACTGAGTGAGTGCTGCTGCCGTATCAGGTGAATTATTTCATTTAATCCTCATAATAACCCCGGCAAGATCAGTGTCGCTATCTCTGTGTTATAGATGAAAAATCTGAGGGTCAGAGAGGTAAAAGACTCTGTCCTGGACCACATAGCCACCAAGTAGCAGAGCCTGGATTGTCTGCCCCTAAGCACATGCCCTTTCTGCTCTACCAGACTACCCCTCCTACAGAGGGCAACACCATGGCAGCCTTGCCCTCGCCAGCCAAGCAGCCCCCAGGAATGTGGGCATGGTCAGTCCCTGCGAAGAGCTCCCACCCTCCCAGGGCTGAGCAGTGGCTTCACTGGCATATCAGTAGTTGGTAATTAAGGTTTTTCTCCATGACCTCTGCTCAGCAGCACCCCAGCTCTTAGCATGGACTCACTCAGCTCCCGCTCCCATTTTTACTCACAGTACCTAAGAGAAAACGAAATTCCAGAGCAATGTCTACTGTTAAGTTCTTACTAGCTGATGGTGCTGGTACAGCTGTGGCTATGCCAGCCAGGCCTGTAGACTTCGTGGATTACATTCCTTCTGATTCTTAAAAGGTTTGAGTCAGGCCTTTAGGGAGAACTGCCTTGAAACTCAGTAAGAATGAGAACATTAAGTTTTTCTGTCTGCTGAAGAGGAGATTCTTAGCTTAGAAACCCAGGTTCATAGGTCAGGATGGGAGGATGAGAGGACAGGAATGCATTTTCTGGGGTGGAACACCATTAAAGCTGTGTCATATTATGTCACTTATTTATTGAGGTAGTTTTTGAGGCATAGTCTTCTTGTGTCTTATACTGGATATTTCCCAGAATTCTCTAAGATGACTTGGTGCATTTTTCCAGTTTTACTTATGATATCTTAGTTTATTCATTTGTAGCATGCCTTCCATGACTGCTTTTTATATCTAGTGACACTGGGAACTAATCTGCCTCCTGGACAATGCAACTTTTTTGAGTTCCCAGTTAGCTTAGAGTGACATTGAGGAGATTACAGATGTAGAGCTGGATAAATAGCCGTCAACAGACTGGAAGAATTAAAGGGTATAGTATGCACGAGAGAAATAGATTTCTAACTAACTGAGACAGCCAATGGGCCATTTTCTTCAGACACAGTGAGTTGGGGGAAGCTTCGCAGTGATTGCAGCGCGCGGCCTCAGTAGCTGTGGTGCACGGGCCCAGTTGCTCTGAGGCACGTGGCATCTTCCCAGACCAAGGGTGGAACCTATGTCCTGTGCATTGGCAGGCAGATTCTTAACTATCTCAGACCACCAGGGAAGTCCCTGGGTTTTGTTGTTGTTGTTGTAGTTATTGAGCTGTGTGAGCTCTTTGTATGTTTTGGAATTTAGCCCTTGTTGGTCACAGCATTTGCAAATGTTTTCTCCCAGTTTGTACCTAGGTTGTCTTTTCCTTTTGTTTATGGTATTCTTTGCTAGGCAAAAACTTTTAAATTTGATTAGGTCTCATTTGTTTATTTTTGCCTGGGGACACCTCAGAAAACATTGGTATGATCTATTCAGAGAATGTTTTGCCTATATTCTCTTCTAGGAGTTTTGTTATGTCGTGTCTTACAGTTTTAAGTCAGTAAGCCATTTTGAGTTATTTTTGTGTATGATCTGAGGGTGTGTCCTAACTTCACAGATTCACATGCAGCTGGTTGTTCCATTTCTCCAACACCACTTGCTGAAGAGACTGTCTTTCCCCATTTTATAGTCTTGCCTCCCTTATCAAAGATTAATTATCTGCAGGTGTGTAGTTTATTTCTGGGCTCTCTATTCTATTCCATTGATCTATGTGTCTGTGTTTGTGCCAGTCTCACATTGCTTTGATTACTGTACCTTTTTAGTATTGTCTGAAGTCTAGAAGGGCTATGCCTCTTGCTTTGCTCTTTTTCCTTAGGATTGCTTTGGCAATTCTGAATCTTTTATGGTTCCATATAAATTTTAGAACTATTTGTTCTTGCACTGTGAAAAATGTCTTGGGTAATTTGATAGAGATCAGATTGGATCTGTGGATTGCACTTGGGTAGTATAGCCATTCTAACCATATTAATTCTTCTAAACCAAGAGTATGGGATAACTTTGCAGTTTTTTGAATCATCTTCAGTTTCCTTCACTAATGTTTTGTAGTTCTCAGCATATAAGTCTTTCACTTTCTTGATGAGGTTATTCCTAAGTATTTTTTTTTTTTTTTTGGATGTGACTTTCAAAGGGACTGTTTACATTCCCTTCTCTGATATTTTATTGTCTGTTTAAAGAAATGCAACTGATTCCTGTGTCCTGCTACCTTGCTGAATTTGTTTATCAATTCTAGTCTTGTTTTGTGTGGTCTTTAGGGTTTTCTGTATATAGTATCATGCCATCTGCATATAATGACAATTTTATCCCTCCCTTATCAATTTGAAATGGGCTTCCCAGGTGGCACTAGTGATAAAGAACCCACCTGCCAACACAAGATGTGAGAGATGCAGGTTTGATCCCTGGGTCAGGAAGATTCCCCGGAGAAGGGCATGGCAACACACCCCAGTATTCCAGCCTGAAGAATCCCATGGACAGAGGAGCCTGGCAGGCTACAGTCCATAGAGTCGCAGAGAGTCAGACATGACTGAAGTGACTTCGCAAGCACCAGTTTGAATTTTAATTCTTTTCCTTGTCTGATTGCTCTGGCTAGGATTTCCAATACTGTGTTGAATAGAAGTAGTGAGAATAGGAATCCTTGTCTTCTAGAATTTAGTGGGAATGCTTTCAGGTTTTCACTGTTGAGTATAGTACTAGCCATGGGTTTGTTGTAAATAGCTTTTATTATGTTGAAATATGTTCCCTCTGTACCCACTTTGGTAAGAATTTTTATCATGAATGGGTATTTAATTTCATTGAATGCTTTTTTTCATCTATTGAGATGATTGTGTGGTTTTTATCTTTCCTTTTACTGTGTAGTATATCACATTGATTTATTTGCATATGGTGAACCATCCTTGTATGATTTAATCCTTGCATGAACCCAACTTTGTTGTGATATATGATCTTTTTTATGTGTTACTGGATCTGGTTTGCTAATATGTTGTTGAGAATTTTTGCATTTATATTCATCAAAGATATTGGCTTATAATTTTCTTTTTGTACTACCTTTTGTCTGGTTTTGGTATCAGGTGATGGTGACTTCCTAGAATGTCTTTGGAGTGTTCCTTCCTCTTTGATCTTTTGGCAGTTTGAGAAGGATCTATGTAAGTTCTTCCTTGCATGTTTGGTAAAACTCGCTTGTGAAACCATCTGGCCCTGGACTTTCTTGTAGGGAGTTTTTTGTTTTTTGTTTTTTTAATTACAGACTCTATTTCATTTCTAGTGATTGGTCTTTTCAAGTCACCTGTTTCCTCTTGATTCAGTTTTGGTGGGCTGTGTGTTTCTAGAAAGTTGTTCATTTCTTCTAGGTTGCCAAATTTGTTGACATATAGTGTTCATATAATTGACATATAAATGTTCTCTTATAGTTTTTTGTCTTTCTGATGTATCATTTCTTATTTTCACTATTTGAATCTTCTCTCTTTTCTTCTTGGTGACCCTGGCCAAATATTTGTCAGTTTTGCTCAACCTTTCAAAGAACCAGCTCTTTGGTTTCTACTGACTTTTTTCTATTGTTTTTTAATCTCTATTTCCTCTCTGATATTATTTCCTTCCTTCTGCTGACTTTAAGTTTTGTTTGTGCTTCTTTAACTAGTTCTTTTAGGTGGTGGATTAGGTTGTTTGAGATTTTTCTTGTTTCTTAAAGTCCTGTATTGATATGAAATTCCCTCTAAGAACTGCTTTTGCGGCACCCCATAGATTTTGTATAGTTGTGTTTTCATTGTCACTTGCCTCAAGTTATTTTTTTTTAATTTCTTCTTTAATTGTTGACCTGTCGGTTTTTAAATAGCATATTGTTTAGTCTCCATATAACTTTTTTTTTTCTCATTTCTTTTTCTGTGGTTGAGTTCTGGTTTCATACCATTGTGGTCAGAAAAGATACTTGAAATAATTTCTGTACTCTTAAATTTGTTGAAGCTTCTTTTGTGCCCTAGGGTGTAATCAGTCCTAGAGAATGTTCCATGTGCACTTGAAAAGAATGTGCATTCTGCTTTTTTTTAATGAAATGTCCTGGAAATATAAACTAAATATAACTGTTCTATTTTGTCATTTAGGATCTCTGTTACCTTGTTGAGTTTCTGTCTCAAAGATCTGTCCATTGATGTGAGTAGGGTGTTAAAGTTCCGTAGTATTATTGTATTGCCATCAACTTCTCCCTTTAAATCTGTTAGTATTTTTATGTATTTGGGTGCTTCTATATTGGGTGTTTAGGTGCTAAAATTACTGCAGATGATGAGTATAGCCATGAAATTATAAGATGATTGCTTCTTGGCAAGAAAGCTATGACAAACCTAGACACTGTGTGACAAAGCAAAGACATGACTTTGCTGACAAAGGTCCTTATAGTCAAGGCTTTGGTCTTTGTAGTAGTCATGTACAGATGTGAGAGCTGGATGGTAAAGAAGGCAGAACACTAAGGAATTGATGCTTTCAAACTGTAGTGCTGGAGAGGACTCTTGAGAGTCCCTTGGACAGCAAGGAGATCAAAACAGTTAATCTTAAAGGAAATCAACCCTGAATACTCTTTGAAAGGACTGATGCTGAAGCTGAAGCTCCAATACTTTGGCTGCCTGAGGCAAACAGCTGATTCATTGGAAAAGACCCTGATGCTGGGAAAGATTGAAGGCAGAAGGAAAAGAGGGTGACAGGATGAGATGGTTGGATGGCATCACTGATTCATTGGACATGAACTTGGGCACACTCTGGGAGATGGTGAGGGACAGAGAAGCCTGGTGTGCTGCAGTCCGTGGGGTCATGAAGAGCCGGACACAAGTTGGCGACTGAGCAGCAACATCATATTGGGTGTGCAAGGAGTCGGACATGACTGAGCATGAGCGTACAGTACATAGGTTGGGTGCATACATGTTAACAAGTATGATATCCTATCCTTGTATCGATCCTTTTATCTTTATATAGTGTCTTTCTTTATCTTTCTCTGTAGCCTTTGATCTAAAGTCAATTTTGCCTGATAGGAGTTTTATGACCCTCGCTTTCTTGTAATTTCCATTTGCACAAAATGTCTTTTTTCTTCCCCTCACTTCAGTCTGTGTTTGTCATTTGCCCTAAAGTGGGTCTCTTGTGGACAGCATATTGTAGTCTCTTATTTTTTTATTTAATATGCCACTCTGTGTCTTTTGACTGGAGCATTTAGCCCATTGACATTTAAGGTAGTTATTGATAGATATGTATTTATTGCCATATTAAACCCTATTTTCATGTTTTCATATTTTATATTTAAATTTTCCTGATTTTATATTTCTTCTTTGTCCCTTTCTGTTTTTTCTTTTGTAGTTGTATGATTTTCTTTTGTTTTACACTTTTGTTCTCTTCTCTTTGGTGTTTGTGAATGCATTGTATGTTTTTGCTTTGTGGTTACCCTGTTTTCAAGTTTGTTAACTCCTTGTACTTACTTGCCTTAAACTTGTAGTCATATAGACTCAAACACATTCTTGGAAAAAAAAGATCTACATTTTCTTACTCTTATTTCCCACATTTTATGATTTTGACCCTCTTTTACATCTTCATATATATCCTTTTGCTGTTCTTTATGTTTATCACTTTCACAGAAATTTTTTACTTTATTTTTAAAATCAGTGTACTGGCTTATTTAAGTGATTTACTCTTTCCTGTAGATTCTTACTACTTTCTCTATTTAGAGAAAATCTTTTAATATTTCATTTAAGATAGGTTTAGTATTGCTATAGTCTTTGAATTTTTGCTTATCTGAGAAATCCTTAATCTCTCTTTCTATTCTAAATGATAATCTTGTTGGGCAGAGGATTCTAGATTGCAGATTTTTCCCTTTCAGGACTTTGAATATATCTTGCCCCACTCCCTTTTGGCCTGCAGCTGTTTCTGTAGAGAAATCAGCTGGTAGCCCTGTTGGGGTTCCCTTGTAATTAACTCTTTGTGTTTCTCTCGCTGCCTTTAGAACTGTGCCTTCATCTTCGGCCGTCTTTATCATGTCTTGGTGGAGGTCTGCTTGCATTCCCTTGTTCGGGACCCTCTGTGCTGCTCGTACCTGGATATTGTTTCCTTCTTTGTGTTTGGGGTGTCTTCAGTCACACTTTGTTCAGATATGCTTTCAATCCCCTTTTCTTTATCTTCTCCTTCTGGGATTCCTATCGTGTGTACATTGGCATACTTTGTATTATCCCGTAGGTCTCTTATATTGCTTTCATTTTTTTAAATTTGGCTTTCTGTCTGCTGTTCTGACTGGGTGATTTCCATTATTCTATCTCCGAGATCATTTATTCATTCTTATGCATTATTCATTCAGCTTTTCATTACCTTTAGCTCAGCTTTTGTCTCAGTGAGTGAATTTTCTAATTTTTCTTGGCTCCTCCTTATAGTTTCTAGTTTCCTTTTACAGTAATGTGCATTTCTCTCGATAGTCCTTCTTAACTTCTTCAGTATTTTTATTATCTCCTTTTTGAACTCGTTGTCTATTAGAAAGAAGAGGTCTGTTTCATTGCTTGTTCCTTCAGGGGAATTCTCTTGATCTTTTATTCAAGAGTGGTTCCTCTACTTCATTTTGCTTATATTTCTCTTGCTATATGAGTTTAGGAGAAACAATTATCTATTGTGGTCTTGGAGGGCTATTTTTGTGGAGGAGCATCCCTATGTAGCCTGTGTAGGTTTAATACTTTTTGATGTGAGAGCTGTTTTTGGTGTTGATTCCTGTTGCCTCTTTCCTCAGTGTATGCTGGCCACTGTCCCCCCGATAGGAGGAGTGACTGGTGATGTGGCAGCCAGAGCCTGCCCTGGTTATTGATCAGGGCTTCCTCCTTGCTCTGTGGTTGTTGCCGCCCTGTCGGGAGCTGGGTCTGTTCTCCCGCTGTTGGAGTGGAAGCCCCAGGTCCGTTTCTGAGCTCTGGGGGGAGGTGGATGGGATTGGAGCCCTCGCACTGGGAGAAGAGCCAGAGCTGTTCTCCACGTGAGTGCACTTTGCTGTGTCACCTGACACCTGCTCTGCCGCCTTACAAAGTACACTGTTGCCAGCACTGCCCTGGGCCCCATCTCAACCTTGGGAATGCCAGCAACCGGCCCTGGGGTCCCCCAGGCATTGTTTCCACAGGACCTCCAGTGCAGATCAACCAGAGTCAGGTCCCGGGACCACATCCATCACTCATCTGGACCACAGCGGGAGCTACAAAGGCAGCGCAGACCCTGGCCCAGCCCAGTCTCCAGGGCACATGCCCACAAAGCCCATGACTGCTGATGCCACACCCGTTCCAGCCATGGACACACCCAGTGTCCACTCTGATGCCCTACCGGCACTGAATTTACAAAGCCAGTGGCAGAGGTGTAAGGTTGTGGCTTGCACAACCACAGGGTTAGATTTCAGCCCTACTTCCCAAGTTTCATGGCCTCTGAGGCTCAGCTATGGTTTTAGCCCCACCTCTGCGAGTGGGCAACCTGCTGGCATTTACTCCCAGCACCCCCAAAATGGTGACTGGGCCACAAGAGCCTTTGGAGGCAGGAACCCCTGAGGCAGCAGCTAGGAAGACATGTTCTCACAGGGCCCGCGGAAGCGGGGCCAGTACACAGAGAAAGAGGCTACAATGCCAGCCTCGCCCCCCACCTCATGCTCCACTTAACAGTGGCGCTTTGCTTCTGTTGCCCACCTGGGTTTCTTCCGTGCACACCTCCGGTTGCAGCTGTACCACACTCCAGCCGTTTCAGGCTATCTCTGCACAGCCAGCAGCAGTCCCCTTCCCGCATCTGTTCTCTACACCCCAGGTTCTGGTGCCAGCCCCACTCACACCAGCAGACCTGCGTCTCAGGCTAGGGCGCGCAGGCAGTGGTGCGGGCCCTCTGCAAGTCTTGCTGTCCTGCCTCTCGCAGCCTGATTGCTGGGTTCTCCTCTGAGCCTCTGAAGCTCGCTCTCTGTCCCGGCTCCTCTCCCTGCTGCTTAAGTGGCTTCATCCTGTGGGAACCTTTCCTCTTCCCCCACACTTCCCCCGCCAGGGGTGCAGGTCCCCTCCTGCTCCCCTTCTCTTTTCTTTTTTCTTACCTGGTTACGTGGGGCTCTTTCATGTCCTCTCAGGGGTGTGAGGTCTTCTGGTAGTGTTCAGCAGGGGTGCTGTGAGAACTGTTCGATTTGTAGATGTATTTTTGATGTACTTGTGGAAGGAGGTGAGTTCCATATCCTTTTACTATGCCGTCTTGTTTAGAGCTAGTGTTATAGAAAGATTCATCCACTTCTAATATTTCATGATTCTTTGCTGCAAATGTAGGAAGAAAAGGTTAAAACTAAACCCTAAATGGCTATCTACACCTGCTGCAGTCTCCTAAAATTAGAAAAAAAAAAATGGACAACCTCCTCTTTTTATTTTAATGTATCTCACTTTTTTGTTGTTGTTCTTTAAACAATAGTTTCAATCTGCTTGGTTTTGTGCAGTTTTATGATTCACATTCCCTGTGCCTGCAATCTGCCTTTTATAATGATGGTAGTTCGTGGAATGTCTGCACCAAGCTTTTCATCTTTTGTGCACTGTGAAGGCGTCTGCCTCAATTCTCATAGCATCCCAGCGTCAGGAGAGTTCTGTTTTTAAATATTTCAGTGACATTTCATAGTTCCAGAGTGCAGTACAATTCTTGATTGGTTAGACTTTTCAATTTCCAGATAAAAATTCAGTTTACTAATGATGAAACTATGGCCCAGGAGACCAAACAGTTTGGCAGAACATCATCCCCTCTCTTTTTAGCCTACTTTTTCTACAGTCTTCAGGGTGGGTTCTGAACCTTCTTGCAGACGTGGCCCTCACATGCCCCTGCTCTGAATGCGTTGTCAGCATCCCAGATGGGAGAGAGCAGCCTGCAGCAGCTTGTCACGATGGCCCCTCACACTGTGCGCTCACTCTGCCCCCAAGTTCTCCTGTGACAGCTAAGTCCCCTCCCGCTCTCCAGTGCCTCTCTTCCTCCCTCCAGACCGGCAGCTGCCTGAGAGGGTCTTGCCCATCTCTTCAAAACTAAGAACAAAAATAAAACTTTCAGCCTTACGTGTATTTTGAGAGGGAGACTGATGGTTGTGTGGAGAAAGAGTGGCTGCCTCTCCTCTGAGTCTTCAGCAACTCAGCTCTGTCCCCAAACTTGGATACCCCAGCCACCAAGACAACAGGTTCTGGTTAACCAGGCCTCCCCCTCTCCTTAGGAAGGAGTTTGAGAATGCAGTGGAGAGTTCTCCGGGATCTCACCCCATCCTCCCACAGCCCTTCCCCCTGGAGGAGTTTCAGTAGGTGCAGGCGTCCCTGCCTCAGGTTTCCAGGTAGGTCTCAGTGCTCCTCCTCAGTGGCCATTCTAGGCAGCCCTTCGTCTGCTTCTGCTGCACATGGACTCGCAGGAGCCTGCCCACTGCGGATAAGCACCTACGGAAACAATGATTTCCATGTTCTGGCTGTGGCTGTTTGCTGAACTGATCCTTCCTCCCCGGCTGCCCCCACCTCCTAGTGAAGTGGCCTCTGGAAGACAGGGAACGAACGATGGGGCACAGGATTCTGAGAAGTACAGCAAGTGAGCAGGAGGCCATAGACGGGCTCAGGCAGTGCTCAGGAAGGCTCCAGGAATCAAGCTGATGACTCCCAAAACATCAGAGTGGCTCAGTCCGTCCAGGTGATGAAGTAGTAACACAGCTTGTGGTGGACTTTCTAGCAAAGCTTAAAGAAATTATTGTAAATAGCCTCCTCAGGAGGCGGGAAAAAAAGCAGAAGCTGGGAATTATGTAACCGAGTCATCACTGGGATAAAGGGAGATTGCAGTCCCGTGGGGATGCCTCTCTTACTTCACATACTGGTCAGCAGAGTTATTCTCCCTTCCTGACTTTCTCTCGGATCCTCTGTCATCCTTACACTTCGACTGCCATTTGCTTTCTGCCAGTCTTTCTCCTTCCCCTTCTTTTTCATCCCCTAAAAATAGAGACTGACCCTAAATCTGGCAAGAGAACCCTTCTGAAGTGAGTAGATCTCTCCCTGCAGAAGAGCAGTCTCTTCCCACATTGTGCAGGAGAGAAATGAAAACGGCAGTATCTCTGAGCTGCCGGCCAGGGCATAGGAGCCACCCACACGTGATGCCCCTGCAGCTCAGCCCCTTGTCCACAGAACACACCTGTCCCTCCCACAGCCAGCCTCTGCCATGTGGAATGGCTGACATCTGCAGGCTCTTTCCTGTTTTTCTCCTTCATCTGCCCTCACTGAAGCAACTGGAGACTTCAGTTACTCAGCCAAGCATGAAGAGAGAAAGCAATGATAATTTGGTCAGTCTTCTATATCCCACTGCTCATGATAAAACACTCTTAAAATAAAGAATGATGTAATTAATAAATATATTAACAAAATTTTTTTTAAATGTTTTAAGTAAAAATAAAGGTGGCTTCCGCCGTGGAAGCCGCGCTCAGAAGGAAGGGCTGGAAGTACTGCAGGACCCGCCACTTGGGCTGCCAGGGGTAAGGTCCACAGCAAGGAGGCGGCCCAGCTGAGGCCACAGTGATTTCTGTGAAAACGAGAGCGTATTCACTGTTTCTCTGAACTTGGTCTGCTTGACATTTTGCTTATTTATGTGAGTATTTGAGATGTTTTAAACACTTTATTTCACTGTTTTTTTTTCTATTTTTATGAATTTTGAGTAAGTTTTTAAAGTATTAGCATAATAAATTTCTTTTTTGAGTGAAATAAATACTGTGTGTTATAGTCACTACTATTGAAATTCTCCAGCAGAACTTAAAGGTGAACAATGCCCCCAGACCTTCTCAGAAGGGATCTTACAGAATCTGGGTTGAGAAGTAGGTTCCTTGTGTCCACCACTAGATGGCACTAGTGACCAGCATCTCATATTGGATGCTGACCTTTGGGGATGACAGAAGGAGCAAGAACTTTGTCAGAATACTGATAACTATCGACTTCCTGTACTAGGATGCATGGGTCAGGAGAAAGGTATTTTGCATGCACACTTTTCTCTCAGAAAGCACAGACAGTGTGCAATACTGGAGTCATTAGGAGAAAGCCGTAAACTTGAAATAACTTACTAAGCAAGAAAAAAATGTTTAGTGCAAGGAGTCAGAGAATTCTTTATGTTACCCATCTCTGAAATTGAGAACTTGATGGTGAAGAGAAAAAAAAAAACAAAAATGATCAGAATGCATATTTTAGTTCTTAGATCAAGAAAATGAAAATCCTGTTTCTTTAAAATGACAGCTCTTGTATTGTTGTTGTTTAGTCACTAAGTTGTGTCTGACTCTTTTGTGACCCCACGGACTGTAGCCCGCCAGGCTCCTGTGTCCCTGGGATTTCCCAGGCAAAGAATTCTGTACTGGGTTGCCATTTCCTTCTCCAGGGGATCTTCCTGACCCAGGGATTGAACCCACGTCTCCTGCATTGACAGGCATATTCTTTACCACTGAGCCACCAAGGAAGCTATTGTGTTCTTAATAATTTTTTTTTCTTAATAATTTAAAAACATTACTTAAAATTACCTGCAAGCTTGAAGCTTGCCTCTTACATATCTTCAAGATACTGTACCCTGAAACCATAGTAATTACCCTAGTTACCTAGTCTTCTCTCTTCCTGCCAGATTCCTAACTTCTCCCACCTCCAGTCTTTTATAGACTCAATCTTAGAGATTCTTCTTAAACCTGGATTCACAGAGTTTGACAGTCAAGGTCACTCAGCTTGTTGCAGAATTGGGAAGTAAATTCAGATCGTCCTGTTACATTCAACTTCTTCACACATTGGGTACCTGGAATTGACTGACAGTGTGACCTAAACAAACCTGATACAAGCAATGTTCAGTATCATATCTCAAAAGGGTCCAGTAAGCAGAAAGTTTGGAAATTGCCCCTCTGCATGTGTAAACATGACAAGAAGAAAGAAAAGTAATTGGAGAACTCATCCTTCTGTGTTCAGTAGTTTGATTGGCTAGAAAAGACTGGCCAGATGCATGCAGAGGTGTGAGTTACTTAGAGTTTAATGGGTGCTCCTAGTACCTCCTGAAAGGAATCACAGCTTTTTTGGATGATTTGTTATTCATATGAAATATTTGTTTACATTCTATTGTGCTTCTTTTTAAGAACTTTCAGAACTATTCAATTCATTGCATTAAATCTCTAGAAGTATATACTTTTTACTTTAATCAGTTCTCACTGATCCAATAATTTGTTTTAGGAAATAAGTTATGAGCATGGTTCTGAAATTTACACAAGTGATTGCTTTGTTATAGCATCATCAAAACTAGAGGGTCTCTCTTACATGTTCCTATAGGTTTTAAGTGTGCAGGTCTTTCAGCTCCTTGGTGAAACTTATCCCTAAGTATTTCATTCTTTTTGATGCAATTGTCAATAAGATTGTTTTCTTAATTTCTCTTTCTGATAGGTGGTTATTCTTGGTAGAGAAGCAACAAAATTTTTATATTGATTTGGTACCCTACAGCTTTACTTAATTCATTTGTTGTTTTAAAAGTTTTTGGGGGGAGTCTTTAGGAGTTTCTCTATGTAATACCATGTCATCTGCCAATAGTGGTGATGTTACTTCTTTTCTGATTTGGATGCCTTTTGTTTCTTTTTATTGCCTAATTTCTCTGCTTAGGATTTGCAATATTGTGTTGAATAAACTTAGCAGGAATGGCCATCCTTGTCTTCCTGATCTTAGTGGAACAGCTTTCAGCTTTTAACCCATCAATATGATGTTTCCTGTAGGCTAACTTATGTTTCCTCTCTACCTCATGTTGAGAGGCTTTTTGTTTTTTTTAAAATCATGACTGGATGTTTAATTTTGTGAAATGCTTTTTTGACCTCTATTGAGGTGATCATATGCTGATTTTAGTGTGTGTTTGTGTTCTGGCTGCATCAGGTCTTAGCTGAGGCGCATGGAATCTTTCAGCGCGGCCCATGGGCTCTGTAGCTGCCGCGCACGTGCTCTCTAGTTGAGGCCTGTGGGCTCTGCCGTCGCAGTGCACAGGCTGTTGCCCCATGGCCTGTGGGATCCTGGGCTTCCCTGGCTCAGATAGTAAAGAATCTGCCTGTCAATGCAGGAGACCCAGGTTTGATCCCTGGATTGGGAAGATCCCCTGGAGAAAGGAACGGCTACTCACTCCAGTATTCTTGCCTGGAGGATTATATTATTATATATATATATATAAATATACATATATTTATATATATAATAATAAATATAATAATATTTAATTTATTTTATTCATATTTATATTTATAAATATATTTATATTTATTTAATTTATATATATATAAATATATTTATATTTATTTAATATATTTATTTATATTATATATTTATTTATTTATGCATAAATATTTATTTATAAATATATTTATAAATATAAATAAATATTTATATTTATTTATATTTATATTTAAATATAAATATAAATAAATAAATATTTATATTTATTTATATTATATATTTATATATAAATATATATTTATAAATATATAAATAAATATTTATAAATAAATATTTTTATTTATTTATTTATATTTATATATAAATATATAATATATATTTATATTATATTAAATATTAATTTATTAATATTTAAATATTAATTAATATTAAATATTAATGTTTAATTTAATTTATTTAAATTGATTTGATTACTATTAAATGTTTGATTTAATTAATTAAATATTAATGTTTAAATATTAGTTAATATTAATATTAAAATATATTAATATATTAAATATAAATATATAAATATTAAGTGTATTTATAAATAAATATTTATATTTATTTATATTATATATTTATATATATAATATTATATATTATATTATATATATTATTCCTTGGACAGAGGAACCTGGTAGGCCACACACAATGGGGTCACAAAGAGTTGGACACTACTGAGTGGCTAAGATGTCATATGTGAGATCTTAGTTCTCCAACCAAGGATTGAACCCGCGTCCCCAGCTTTGAAAGGTGGATTTTTAACCACTGGGCTACCAGTGAAAGTAAAAGAGAAAGTGACAGTCGCTCAGTACTGGCGACTTGTACTAGTTTTGGTCTCAGTTTATCCCTTTTTCTCTGGTTCCTTGAAGCGTAAAGTTGCATTGTTTGCTTGAGAACTTTCCTATTTCCTGATACAGGCACTTACTGCTATGAATTCCCTTCTAGCACTGCTTTTGCAGCATCCCGTAAGCTCTAGTGTATTGTATTTCCGTTTTTATTTGTCTCAGGATATTTTTTAAAAATTTCCCTTTTGATTTCTTCCTTGACCATTGGTTATTCAGTGGCATGTTTTTTAATTTCTACATTTTTGTGAATTTCCCTGTTTCCTTCCTATAATTGAGTCTAGTTTCATACCACTGTGGACAGAAAAAGATACTCAATATGATGTCAGTCTTAATTTTGTTAATAGTTTTGTGGTCTAACCTGTGATCTGTTATAACTATTCCATGTACACTTGAGAGAATCTAGATTCTGCCGATTTTCAATAGAATATTCTGTAAATGTTATGTCCATCTAGTCTAACATGTCTTTATATCCATTGTTCCATTGTGTTGCTGTTTCCCCTTTAGGTCTTTTAGTATTTGCTTTATCTGTCTTGGATGCATAAATATTTATAAATGCTATATCCTGTTGTTGGATTGACCCCTTTATACTGCCCTTCTTTGTCTCTTATAGGACTCTTGTCTTGTATAACTATCCCAGCTTTCTTTGATTTCCATTTACATCCATCCCTTCACTTTTAGTTTATGTGTTATTACATCTGAAGTGAATCTCTTGTAGAAAACATAGTTCCATAATTTGGCCTCCTTTCTTATTCATTCAGTCACTCTTTGTTTTTTGATTGGAGAATTTATTTCATTTGCATTTGAAATAATTGTTGATAAATACTGCCTTACTGCTATTTTGTTCATTGTTTTCTAGCTATTTTATAATTCTTTTGTATTTTGTTCCTTCTCTTGCTTTCTTTCTTTGTGATTTGATGATTTTCTGTAATGGAGTGCTTAGACTCCTTTCTCTTTATCTTTTTTGTGTCTGCTATAGGTTTTTGCTTTGTGGTCATCATGAGGCTTATATTTAAATGTAGCAATCTAAACTGATCACCGCTTGTTTGAATGCATTTTAAAGCTTTACAATTTTACTCTCCCCACCACACATTTAAAAAGATGTCACAATTTACATTTTTTCATCTTGTGGATCTGTTAACAAATTATTGTAGTTATAGTTACTTTTACCACTAAACTATAGTGTGTTTTAGTGCTTCTAAGTGTCCTGTGTGTGCGTGCTCAGTCACTTCAGTCGTGTCCAACTCTTTTTGACCCTGTGGACTGTAGCCCACCAGGCTCCTCTGTTCATGGGGATTCTGCAGGCAAAAATATTGGCGTGGGTTGCCATTTCCTCCTCTAGAGGATCTTCCCAACCCAGGGATTGAAGCCACATCTCTTATGTCTCCTGCACTGGCAGGTGGGTTCTTTCCCACAAACACCACCGTTAGTACCTTTACTGTGGTCGTTTGCTACTTTGTCTTTGAATCTTCATGCTTTGTCTCTCAGTGATTAACCCACTGCCATGACAACATTATTCTGAATATAACTATACTTTAACTTTTGCCTGTGAGATTTATACTGTCATATTTTTTCCTGTTACCAATTATCACCCTTTTGTTTCACTTGAAAGAAGACCCTTTAATATTTGTTGTTAAGTTCAGTTCAGTCACTCAGTCATGTCCAACTCTTTGCGACCCCATGGACCACAGCACACCAGGCCTCCCTGTCCATCACCAACTCCCGGAGTTTATCAAAACTCATGTCCATTGAGTCGGTGATGCAATCCAACCATGTCATCCTATGTTGTCCCCTTCTCCTCCTGCCCTCAATCTTTCCTAGCATCAGGGTCTTTTCAAATGAGTCAACTCTTCGCATAAGGTGGCCAAAGTATTGGAGTTTCAGCTTCAACATTAGTCCTTCCAATGAATACTCAGGACTGATATCCTTTAGGATGGACTGGTTGGATCTCCTTGTAGTCCATGGGACTCTCAAGAGTCTTCTCCAACACCACAGTTCAAAAGCATCAATTCTTTGGCACTCAGCTTTCTTTATAGTCCAACTCTCACATCCATACATGACTACTAGAAAAACCATAGCCTTGCCTAGACCAACCTTTGTTGGCAAAGTCATGTCTCTGCTTTTTAATATGCTGTCTAGGTTGGTCATAACTTTTCTTCCAAGGAGTAGGCATCTTTTAATTTCATGGCTGCAGTCACCATCTGCAGTGATTTTGGAGCCCCAAAAAATAAAGTCAGCCACTTTTTCCACTGTTTCCCCATCTATTTGCCATGAAGTGATGGAACCAGATGCCATGATCTTAGTTTTCTGAATGTTGGGCTAAGCCAACTTTTTCACTCTCCTCTTTCACTTTCATCAAGAGGCTCTTTATAGTTCTTCCTCATTTTCTGCCGTAAGAGTGGTGTGTCATCTGCATATCTGAGGTTATTGATATTTCTCCCGGCAATCTTGATTCCAGCTTGTGCTTCTTCCAGCCCAGCATTTCTCATGATGTACTCTGAATATAAGTTAAATAAGCAGGGTGACAATATACAGCCTTGACGTACTCCTTTCCCGATTTGGAACCAGTCTTGTTGTTCCATGTCCAGTTCTAACTGTTGCTTCCTAACCTGCATACAGATTTCTCAAGAGGCAGGTCAGGTGGTCTGGTATTCCTACCTCTTGCAGAATCTTCCACAGTTTATTGTGATCCACACAGTCGAAGGCTTTGGCATAGTCAATAAAGCAGAAATAGATGTTTTTCTGGAACTCTCTTGCTTTTTCAACAATCCAGCGGACATTGGCAATTTCATCTCTGGTTCCTCTGCCTTTTCTAAAGTTCTGGAAGTTCACGGTTCACATATTGCTGAAGCCTGGCTTGGAGGATTTTGAGCATTACTTTACTAGCATGTGAGATGAGTGCAATTGTGTGGTTGTTTGAGCATTCTTTGGCATTCCCTTTCTTTGGGATTGGAATGAAAACTGACCTTTTCCAGTCCTGTGGCCACTGCTGACTTTTCCAAATTTGCTGGCATATTGAGTGCAGCACTTTCATGGCATCATCTTTTAGGATTTGAAATAGCTCAGCTGGAATTCCATCACCTCCACTAGCTTTGTTCATAGCAATGCTTTCTAAGGCCCACTTGACTTCATATTCCAGAATGTCTGGCTCTAGGTGAGTGATCACACCATCGTGATTATCTGGGTCATGAAGGTCTTCTTTGTACAGTTCTTCTGTGTATTCTTGCCACCTCTTCTTAATATCTTCTGCCTCTGTTAAGCCCATACCATTTCTGTCCTTTATTGAGCCCATCTTTGCATGAAATGTTCCCTTGGTATCTCTTATCATCTTGAAGAGATCTCTAGTCTTTCCCATTCTATTATTTTCCTCTATTTGTTTGCACTGATCAGTGAGGAAGGCTTTCTTATCTCTCCTTGCTGTTCTTTGGAACTCTGCATTCAAATGTTCATTTGTAAAGCTGTAAAGCTGGTGGTGTTCACTGTAAAGCAGGTCTAGTGGTGATAAACTCCCTCAGCTTTTGCTTGTATAGAAAACTTTATTTCTCAATTTTTCTGAAGGACAGCTTTTCCAGGTAGAATATTCCTGGTTGGCACATTTTCTTTTCTCTTCAAGCACATTGAATATATTGTGCCACCATCTTGTGGCCTGCCTAAGTTTCTGCCTAGAAATCTCCTGACAGCTTTATGGGGGCTCCCTTGTCATTAAGTTTTGACAACTTAGTTACAATGTCTCTTTGGATTCTTCTTTTTTGGAACTCTCTGGGATTCCTGGATCTGTTTCCTTCCCCACTTTAGGGAAATTTTCAGCCACTATTTCTTCAAATAAACTTTCTGCCCCATTCTCTCTTCTTCTGATATCCCTATAAAGGTGTATAGTATTGATCAGCTTTATGTTGTTCTATAATCTCTTAAACTCTATTCACTCTTTCTCTTTGTTTTTTGTTTAAAGCTGATCTGATTAGATGAATTCCAGTACCCGGTCTTCTAGTTCACTGATCCTTTATTTCACTTCATCTAGTCTGCTGTTGAATGCCTTTATTGAATTTTTCAGCTCAGTTGTTATATTATTCACCTCTGTGATTTCTGCTTAGTATTTTCTTTTTGTTGAAATTCTCACTTTCTTCATGTATTGTCCCCCTGATGTCTGTAAGCATCTTTAAATTACTTATCTTAATTTCATTAGGTTTTTTCTTGGGGTTTTATCTAATTCTTTCACTGGGAACACATTTATCTGTTTCTTCATTTTTCTTGACACTCTGTTGATTTCAATGCATTAGCTACAACAGCCAGTCTTGAAGAAGTGGAGTGACCTTATGTAAGAGATGAACCTTTTTAATCCTGCCCTGGTTCTTGGTTGTCTATCAGACCTTTCTGAATGTTCAGCCTACTTTGCTCTTAGTGGCTCCCAGTAGTTGAGGGTATAATATGACCTGTCAGTGTCCCAAAGAAGAGAATTTCAGCACCTTGATGCAGGCTCATTGGAAACTGGGCATTCAAACAGTAGCTTAAAATATGCACGTACGCCCTCTTTCAGGGGAGAACTAAGAGAGGGCATTCTGTCTGCTGCCTCTGCACTGAGCCCTAGGTGGATAGCATGTTAAGAACTGTTTTTTCTTTGTTTGCTACCATCCTGTTGCACCCATGAACACAAGCCTTGCTGCTCACCACAGCCAGTTATCAAGGGATGTGTCCTCTGAGCAGCAGCCACAAAAGCTGGAGCACCAGAGGTTTGCACAGCCTCCTTCCTAGAAACACTGGTGACCTGGGGCAGGACAGAGACAGAGTGCAAAGGTGGCCCCCACTGGCCTCTGCAGTCTCTGGAGAGGGTTTTAGTTGGCTCATAGATGTTAAATTATAAACTTGAGGCTGCAGTTAAGATCTCCAAACAGGCCTCTTTTCACAGAAATACTGGGTATTTCAATCTGCTGCCTCTGCCCTGTGCCCTGGTGGGATAGCTTGTTTATTAGAGCTCTTTGGGACCTGGGAACATAAGCCGTGTTGGCCAGCAGAGCCAGGCAGTCAAGTGTGTCCCCTGGGCAGCCCCTGGGGTGCCAGGCATGTGTATAAGCTCCTTTCCAGACGATATCCATGAGGCAGAAGGAGAGCATGAAGATGGTATGGTGCCCACTGGCCTCTGTGGTCTCTGGAGAGGATTACAGTTGGCATCTTAATGCGTGCTAAAATTAGAAGCCTGCTCCTCAGGCCAAAGCTTTTAAGATAAGCAAATAGGCTTCTTTAAGGAAAAGACTGGGCATTTTAGTTCTACTGTCTCTGCACTAGACCCTGGGAGTATATGCATAGTAATGTTACTGAATCACAAGTGTGTGTGCCCGATGCAGAGTGAGGCCCATCCATAGTAAAATATTCGAGTTTGGAACAGAGAACGGTTTATTACAGATTCATACAAGGAGATGGATGGCTCATGCCTTAAGACCCCAAAGTTACTGAAAACTTTCAGCAAGCCCCTTTAAAAGCAAAAGGTGAGAAAGGTGACTGGAATCGCTTCCCTAACGGTCACTCATTGACGGTTGGTTGCTTGGGGTGGGGGGTGCCCGCTGAGGCAGCAGTGAGCTCTGACCAGTGCCTGCTGCCTCGCTGCAGTGTGGGGTAATGAGACAGCAGGGGCTGCCTGCTAAGGGCAGTGCTCATCCCGCTGCCACAGTAAGTCCATAGCAGCCCATTGAAAACTGTTCTTAGCTCACTGTGGCCGTGTGGGTCTCTTGGATCCAAGCCCGACTGGCGTTCAGAGCTAGATTTATGGAGGCCCATCTCTCACGTAGAAGTCTTAAAAATTGAGGTGTCACATGCAGGGTCCAAACCCTTTGCTCAGGGAGAATCTGGGAGTTGTGAGTTCCTCTCCTGGTTGTGTGTTACCCTTCCAAGAGTGGATTTTAGGGTGAGACTGTGATCAGCCTCGCATACCCATTTCAGTATAAGTTTCTTCGTGTTCACCCAGTGGGTATGTAACAGTGCAGGATGAGCACGGCCCTTAGCAGGTGGCCATGCTGGGCCTCATTGCTCTGCACCCTGTTACTGGGCCGCAGGCCTTGCTCAGCCGTTGCTCGGTGCCTCCGTGGGTCCCGCCCACAATCAACTGTCAATGAGAGACCGTTAGTTGTCCTGCTCAGCTATTGGTCAGCACCACAGTAGGCCCTGCCTACTGGTAACTGTCAGTGAGGGACCACTGGGGAAGTAATTCAGTCAGTGATCAGTAGCGTGGTGGTCATCAGTGGAGAGTGAGGTAAGAGGCAGATTCAGGGCGCCTTCCGGAGGCCCTCCAGTTCACCCAGCCTTGGGCCAGCGGGTGAGCTGAAGGGCCCAGGAAACAGACTAGGGGATACGTCCTGCAGGGCTCCAGAGCCCTCGGTAAGGCCCTCTACTAGCCCTGGCCCTGGCTTTGAGGCAGCAGTGACCCTCTTCCCACATGCTGTCTCTGCTATCTACTAGCAGTGACCGTCTGTCATAGTCTGAGACCTGGTCTCCCCATTTGGGCAGCCTGAGGAGACTGAGGGCCAGTTGGGTTGGGTGCCTGACTTCCTCAGGGATGACAGCTAGGCGGGAACCTGGCCCTGAGGAGCTGCCAGCTGAGATCTGCCTCCTCTTAGCCAGGACTGGGACCTTGGAGGGTGAAAGTTGTGCCTTGCAACTTTGCCCTTTCTGGTCAGGACAGAACATTCATCTGTAGAGATAGGGACATCATTACCTGATCATGACCTGACCTCAGGAAGCAAGGATCTGAACAAGAAGTCTGCAACAACTCACCACGCCCAGCCCTCACCTTTTGCTTTTAAAGGGGCTGCTGAAAGCTTTCAGAAACTGTGGGTTTCTTAGGCCATGAGCTACCCATCTCCTTAATGAATCTGTAATCTTTCTCTAATGTTTTAGTATTGATGGGCCTCACTGTGCGTTGGGCACACAGACTTTCAATTTGGTAAACAGGAGTCACTCAGCTAGTTTCTGGGTTTCTCTCAAAGGGAATTATTGTTCAGTATATAGCTGTAGATTGTGTGTCAGTGACATGAGATGAGTCGAGGAGCCTGCTTTGTGGCCATCTCATCCCAGAATTCTCCAGTTTTAGAGGTAATTACTCAGTTTTAGGGATCTGAAATAGTTCCCACGTGCTTTGAGGCATAGCCCTACACCCTCCTTCAGCCCTGACCTAACACTCAGCTGCTCTGTGGTTCTAGAAGAATAACTGTGTGCTGCCTGAGGATCTGAGGAACTTTTACCTGATGACCAACGGCTTCCACATGACGTGGAATGTGAAGCTGGATGGTGAGTCAGCCTTCTTGCTGTGAAGGAACACTTCCCTGGCTGAGAGCTTAGGGGAAATGATTCTGGGGGCCTTTACAACTCAGGAGTCTGAATGTGGACAGTGTATGGGGGTATCCAGACGCTGTGATCATCTCCCAGCAGTAACCTGTGCCATCATTGCCTCACCCACCACCTCTGTGGCCCCTGTGCCAGGGTCTGCCCAGTACCTAACCAGAAGCTAAAGTTAGAGGCTTCCTATTGGCCTGAGATGTTGGGAAAAATTAAGCACTACACAAAAATCCTGAGCTACCTTGAAATTAAAGCCTTGGAGGAGTCCGCTTTGGAGCTGTCTCCTCAGGGTGAGCTGCAGTGACAGTCTCTGGTAGTCATAAGAGGGGCTCCTTCCTTCATTCCTAGCAGGCTGGAGATCTCAGGGCTCTGACCTCTCCCTCACATCTCCCCAGTCTAAGTTATCCGCCACCTCAGTTCACAGGTTATCATCCTGGTATTTAATACATCCAGGATAAACACTTCTGTTGTAGATGTGGGAACTCACAACTTGGTACATGTAAGAGATTCAGGCATTATGCAGGCATGAAGGTCAGTGCTACACATTTAGGTGAAAGCACTAGTAACATTTCATAATGCTGGGGAATCCTGATCTAGCCACTGGGGTACAGCTCATTCCTGACAGACTTCCCTGTCCTTAGGAGGACTTTATAATCTCCAGACTCCAGCCACATCCCCAGATCTGCTTTGATCCTTGGGAATCACCCTGCACCTCTTCTTGCTGCCACTAGGATGAGTAGTTTCTGCAGCCCAGCAGATCTACAGAACTGACCCTTCACTGCCTCTACCTCCTGAGTTCACTTTTTTGGTGATTCTCCAAACCGTCCTGTTTCTCTCTCAGCTGACCAGAGGCACACTTTATAACTTACTCCTAAGCATTTAACGTGAACTTAGAATCATTACCTCTCATGGTCTACAGACCATGGTGTCGCCAAAAGACAGTGGCCAGAGGCTGGAGTGACTGTCAGATCCTCCCTTGCCCACATCATAGAGACAGGCTAACCCTTTCAGAAGCCTACTTCAGAAAAGAAACATTTCATGAAGGTTTTATGAGTCCCTATTCATTATTAATACTTTTTCTAACTTAATCCTCCCAACCTATTTTCTTATCCTCATCCCCATTGCCATACCCGTTTTTTACTGGATGGCCAAAATCATTAACAGAAAACCTAGCACCGGCAGCTTCTGATGTTTACCTCCTTCCTTAGTGGTCTCTTCTTCTTGGACATTCCAGGCTACACACTAGCTGTTGTATTACCTTTAGTCATTCCAGTATTTTAGCAGTCATATGTCCAAGTCTTAGTGCACCACCCCATGCCCAGCACCTGTATTATGAAGATTCTGTATGACAGATAAGAAAAATAGATCATCTTTATTGTGCACATGAATCACAGAAAACTGGAACTAAGCAAGAAGGCTTTCAAGAAAATTTGCTCCATTGAGTAAAAAATGACAAGTAAAGGGGGAGATAGTTTCCACAGTGAAAGCTTATGACAAGAAGGGTAGAAGTGGTCAGTTATATAATTAAAACTGTTACTTTGGAAAGTATAATCCTTCATTCTGGATGGTGAGAGCAAAAATATTTTTCAGTCCTTTGATCTTCAAACAGGCTCCAACCCTAAAATTCACAGTTCCTTTTGAGAATCCCCTCTTAAAATTTCCTTTGGTGCTCCACCCTAACACATGCAGTGGGGACTCTTCACTCAAGGCCCCAGCTGTTTTTTTGGGGTTTTTTTTTTTGCATAAAAGATGAAAAAGTCTGGTGCTTCAGAGCATGTAGTACATTGATTCTCTTTTTTCCACTTTCCATTCAATTCCTCAGCCCTGGGATCAAATAATAACTGGTCTTAAGTTAGTCAAGCAGATGCCCTTTTGTTGACCATGGTAACTAGCTTATTATTCCATTTAATTCTTTTTGTTAACATTCCCATAGAACATACCATTCCATTGGGCAGCATGGCAATTAACAGCATCTCAAAACTGACTCAACTCAACCAGTCTTCCATGTACTCACTTCCTAACGCACCAACTCTGGCAGACCTGGAGGACGATATACAAGAAGGTAACTGGGGGAACTTCTGCTTTGAGTTACAAATCAACCTGCTTGTTTCCATTTTATAATATTGAAAATAATAGAAAGACATTGTAGCATTGTAACTTGTTCCCCTAAACTCAAAACCTTCCCACTCATGGCTTCTCTGAACCATGGAGTAAGGTTAAAAACAAACAAACAAAAACAAAAACAGCCTGTGTCAAAAAAGGAAATTTTCATCAAGAAAATGCCAGGGTTGGAGTCTTTGTTTTGTATCCAGTACCCACTGCAGTCCCTGCCACATAGTAGACAGTTAATGAATTCTGATAAGTGAATGAATGTTATGGATTAAACTTCAGCCCACATTTCAGTGTTGAGACGTTTCAGGGACTGTGGCAATCTCAGTGCAGCTTCCTGTCTCCCTTCAGGCTCTTGGCCACTTCTGATTGAAATGGCTTAAATTCAAATGGCTGCTAAAGCTATAATCAATTATGTATAAGTGAGGACTTCTTCAGTCAGAATTGTGTTTGGCTGCATATGACAGACCCCCATTACAATGTTTAAACTAAAGAGGAGTTTATTTTTCTCTTAATAAGAATCTGGAACTAGGCTGGTATAGTTGTTTGAGAAACTCGATGATAAAGTCTCCTCTGGATTCCTGGCACACCAGCCTTTGGGTTTGGTTTTCATTCTCATGGTTGAAGAATGTCAGTTCTACCTCCAAGCTTCAAGTCTGTGTTCCAGGCAGGAAAAAGAAGAGTAAAGGGCAAAATAACTGTCTCTTGGCAGAATATTTCCTTTTTTGTCAGGAAAATGGTAGTTTTCTCAGAAGCCCCTCCCAATAGCCATTGGCCAGAATAGAGTCAGAAGGTTACCCATCCCTGCAAGGGAATTTGAGGAGGTAAGTATTTTTAGCTGTGTAGTAGTGCCTCTTCAAATTGAATTGGAGTAGAACTAGAGTTCTAAAAGGGAGAATGAATATTCAGTAGATAACTATAGCATCTCTAGTACTAATACCTTGGAGTGCATCGAAGTTCTGACAGAACTGATGATAGTCTTTCTCCTTCAACTGGACAAGCAGCTGGATAATCAGAAGAGGAATCCAGGGGCTGAGACTGGGAAGTTTTGGGCCCTGAGAAGAACCTGCACTCAGAAATGTATGGAATCCTCATGAGTGGGAAGAAGGTCACATTTTCTTTGTGTGTGTATATTGGGGCTCTCTACTCCCTCAAAGGCAAAGACGCTGATAAATAAGGGGAATGGGTGTACCCTGCCCTTGAGGCTGACAGGCAGCAGTAGACTAAATGACAGAAATGATTTCATGGGACCTCAGCATAGGACTTGAGCTGGGGTAGAGACCACATTGTCCTACGTATTCATGGGGCTAAAAGTCACTTGGGCTTCTGGCACCTTCTGGGTTCATGCTTTATCATACAGTTCAACAACTCTAAGTTTCATTAAATTTAAAAATGCTAACTTTCCTCAGGAGACTTAGCAGTTAGAAAGAGGACAATCAGGAAGAAATATTAGAATATACAACCAGAGAAGTAACAGTGCTAGAGGACACTGATGAACACCTAAATAAATACAAGAATAAGAACACTTTGACATTTAAGACAGCACAAACATTTCCTATAGAAAAAAATTAAAAACTCTTGATTAAACAACTGACTAGATGAGTTGAATAAGAGTATAAATATTGAGACCTGAGTTAATAGCCTGAAAAAGCAAGTGCAAGAATATCTAAAAGCACAGATAAAATACATTTTAAAATGAGAAATGACAGGAAAAGTGGAAGGATAAGAGAAACAGAAAATACAATCAGGTGACCTTCCAGTGGAATTCTAGGTGCTTAAAAAAGGGAAAAAGAATAGATGCAAAAGGAATAACAAATAAGCAGTAATAAAGGAAAATTTGTATTATTCAATCTGCAGATTGAAAGGGCTCTCCTGGACTCCAATTGAATTCAGGAGAAAACAGAAACCTAGACATTACATGATGCAGAAAAAAAATCACACGCTTCTAGGCAAAAATAACAACTTATAGAGAAAGAATAATCAGACTGACACCAGTATTCTTACCTGCAACAGTTGAAAACTAGAAGATAGTAAGAAAGAAAAAGCATAAACAGGTTGAGAGAAAAGGAGTGAAAATCAAGAGTCCTATATATATAGACCAAATACAGCTCTCAGATTATTAAAAGAATATTAAAGTTTGTGTAAAACTTCAAGAACATAAATACTCTAACCTGAAGACAAATGGAATGGAATGGAGATCTCTAGATGTGGCTCTATAAAGAGGAAAGGAAACAAGACATTAGTGAACCTCCTATGAAAGAGACTGGGCTTCCCTGGTGGTCCAGTGGTTAAGTCTGACTTGCAATTCAGGGGACACGGGTTTGATTCATGGACAGGGAAGATCCCACAGGCCATGGGGCAGCTAGGCCTGTGTACCACAACTACTGAACCCATGCTCTAGACCCGCAAGCCACAACTACTGAACTGCACGCTTTAGAGTCTGTGCTCCGCCACAATAGAAGCCACCGACCACAACTGGGAGTCAGTGTGTTGCTGCTGGAGAAAGCCCAAGCACAGCAGTGACAACCCAGTGCAGCCTGAATAAAGAAATATGTAAATTAAGGCTAAAAAAAGAAGACTAAATTAAATGTTACTGTTCAGGAACATAACCTTACCACCAGACCACCTTACCTGCCTCCCAAGAAACCTGTATGCAGGTCAAGGAAGCAACAGTTAGAATCAGACATGCAGTAACAGACTGGTTCCAAATTGGGAAAGGAGTACATCAAGGCTGCATACTGTCACCCCACTTATTTAACTTATATGCAGAGTTCAGTTCAGTTCAGTCACTCAGTTATGTCCGACTCTTTGCAACCCCATGAATCGCAGCACGCCAGGCCTCCCTGTCCATCACCAATTCCCAGAGTGTACCCAAACCCATGCCCATCGAGTCGGTGATGCCATCTAGCCATCTCACCCTGTCATCCCCTTCTCCTCCTGCCCCCAATCCTTCCCAGCATCAGGGTCTTTTCTAATGAGTCAACTCTTTGCATGAGGTGGCCAAAGTATTGGAGTTTCAGCTTCAACATCAGTCCTTCCAATGAACACCCAGGACTGATCTCCTTTAGGATGGACTGGTTGCATCTTCTTGCAGTCCACGGGACTCTCAAGAGTCTTCTCCAACACCACAGTTCAGAAGCATCAATTCTTTGGCGCTCAGCTTTCTTCACTGTCCAACTCTCACATCCATACATGACCACTGGCAAAACCATAGCCTTGACTAGACAGACCTTTGTTGGCAAAGTAATGTCTCTGCTTTTAAATATGCAGAGTACATCATACAAAATGCTGGGCTGGATGAAGCACAAGCTGGAATCAAGATTTCTGGGAGAAATATCAATAACCTCAGATACGCAGATGGCACCACTCTTATGGCAGAAAGCAAAGAGGATCTAAAGCACCTCTTGATGAAGATGAAAGAGGAGAGTAAAAAAGCTGGTTTAAAATTCAACATTCAAAATTAAGATCATAGTATCTGGTCACATCACTTCATGGCAAATAGATGGGGAAACAGTGGAAACAGTAAGAGACTTTATTTTCTTGGGCTCCAAAATCACTGAAGATGATAACTGCAGCCAAGAAATTAAAAGACATTTGCTCTGTGGAAGAAAAGCTATGACAAACCTAGACAGCATATTAAAAAGCAGAGATATTACTTTGCTGACTAAGGTCAGTCTAGTCAAAGCTATAGTTTTTCCAGTAGTCATGTATGGATGTGAGAGTTGGACTATAAAGAAGGCTGAACACTGAAGAATTGATGGTTTTGAACTGTGGTTTTGGAGAAGACTCTTGAGAGTCCCTTGGACTGCATGGAGATACAACCAGTCAGTCCTAAAAGAAATTAACCCTGAATATTCATTGGAAGGACTGATGCCAAAGCTGAACTCCAATACTTTGGCCACCTGATGCAAAGAACTGCCTTATTAGAAAAGAACCTGATTATTGGGAAAGATTGAAGGCAGGAGGAGAAGGGAACAACAGAGAATGAGATGGTTGTATGGCATCATCGACTTAATGGACATGAGTTTGAGCAAGCTCTGGGTGATGGTGAAGGACAGGGAAGTCCATGGGGTCTCAAAGAGTCGGACACAACTGAGCAACTAAACAACAAAATTCAGGACTGTATACAACTTTCACATAAGAACTCTTGGAAAAGAGACGTACGTAGTGCATGGAATATGTTTAAATGTACTGTCTCAGCTAAACCTAAAAAATAGGACAAAAGCAAGATATTAAAGCGTTATGGGTTAAATTGTGTCAAATATTCATGTTAAAGCCCTAACCTCACTACCTCAGACTGTGCCCTTATTTGGAAATAGGGTCATTATATTAATAGATCTAAGTAGTTCGGGTGAGGTCATACTGGAGTCAGGTGGAGCCCTAATCCAGTATGACTGGCAACCTTTTAATAGGGGAAATTGGGAAATATAGGTACATGAGAAAGTCATGTTAAAGATGAAGACAGAGATGGAGTCCTGCTTTTACATACCAAGGAAAGCATAAACATAAAAATAAAAGTTGCAAGCAAACTACCAGGAACTAGGGGGAGACACAGAACAGACTCTTCTCCACAGCCCTCAAGAGAAACCAACCTTGACCTGGATCTGCAGCCTCCAGAGGCATGGGACAACAAATTTCTGTTCAAACCTTTCAGTATGTGGTACTTTGTTACAGTAGCCCTAGCATTAATACAAAGAATGTTCCAGAGAGTCCTTACAGTAGAAAGTATAGGACAAAGAGGAAAGGAAGTACAAAGTGGAAGGTCTCATCCTACTGGAGGAAAGAAATAGTACACTTTGGGGGAAACAGAGTGTCTTTAGTGTCTTGGTTTTCTTTTCCTGTATAACAGATTACCACAAATTTACTGACTTGAAACACTACACATTTCCTATCTAACAGTTTTCATGAGTTAAAAATTCAGCTACAGATTAGTAGAGTCCTATGCTTAGAGTCTTAACAGGCTAAAATCAAGGTGTCAGCTGGTGCTGTGAATCCGCCTGAGGATAGGGGCCTCTTCCAGGCTCACTGGTGGTTGACCTTACGCAGTTCCTTGCAGCTGTGGGACTTGGTCCTTGTTTTCTTGTTGGTTGTTGGCCCAGTGTCACTCTCAGCTCATCGAGACTGCCCTTAGATTCTAACCACATGATTGACAACATGGTAGCTTGCTTGTCAGTCAGCTGTCTGCTACAGTAGTCTCATAATGTCACCTAATCAAGAGAATGATCACTCCTTTGTTACAGGCCCTGACTACTCTCAGGGGAGGAGGTCATACAAGGTGTGTATATCAAGGAGTAGGACTCTTGGGGGCCATCTTAGAATTCTGCTCACCACGCTCGGTTAGAGAAACAGTGGCCTATTATTTTCAAATAAAGGTAGAATCGTATGAATCCAGTCATGCAAGCATAACAAAAAGGAAGATAATCACTAAAGGAATTAAAGATTACTTTAGAATCTCTAACCTAATAAAGGTAGTGTTGAATCACATGAGTAAAAGTAAGAAAAAGGGAAAAGAAACATTATAAAACAGGCAACAAAACATTAAGAGGAATAAAATAAAACAGATTGATCATTATATTAAGTGTGCTGGAATTGAATTTCCCTTTTAAAAAGCAGAGACTATCAGATTGATATAAAAAGCAAAGCTCACCTATGTATTATTTTCAGGAGCATACTTAGGCTGATGAAGAGACCTCCTGGTGAAGGCAGATAGGTAATTCAGAGCAGCCTTCTTGCTGAAGACAACTGAAAAGTAAGGCAACACACAAAAATCACCGAAGAGCTAATAAGATGATGAGGTAGCACTAGATTAACATCCAGAAGAAGACAGAAATCCAGGGAAGAGGCTCAGTGTTTGGGGTTGCTCTTGCCTAGGATACACTACTCTTTTCAAAAGAAGCAATGAGGCTATGAAAGGCTGAGAATTGGACCCATATCTGAGACTAGGAGAATAAAACGGAGTGTAGGACCTACAAACTAGAGCACCCATAAAAGCTACCCTATCCTTTCAGTTAGCACGGGGGGAGCTGTACCTTAGGAGACATAATGAACCAGAAATAACCACTTTTCACATGGACTGAAGTCCAGGTGTAAGTCACACGTGCATCACAGAAAATGTTAAATCCCCAAATTGCACTAATTTGATTCCAGTATGAATATCCTAGGGTGCCTGGCATTCACTCACACACACACATTCACTCTAAAGAAATGTTGGGAAAAGTGACTGTCAGTGGTTGCAAAGCTCAGTCCGTACACTAAAAACCATTGACTTGTACACTTCAAATGAGTAAATGATATGGTAGATGAATTATATCTCAATATAAAACTCATAAAAAGCAAACTTCTTCCCTAAAAGAAGAAAACATTATCCTAGACCCCATTGTTTTTATAAACAATTTTTCAAAAATAATCCTCCTGAATATGAACCAGGAACATGAATAAACACAACACCATGAACAAGAACTAGCACCAATAATGTAACAGGAGGAGATCCACTGGTACTCCCAAGGATGAAATTATTAGGCACAAGCTATAAGACAATGTGCTAATGTGCAAATGAAGATAAAACTAAAAATTCAACAAAGAACTAGTAACAGGGATATTGTAGATTTGACCTTATGATTCTGGTCATAAGGCATATTATCTTTCAAACAGATCAGGACTTGTGCAAATAATACTCTAAACTCTGAGGAAATTTTTAAGATAATTACTTAAAAGGACTAGAGAGTAACCAGATATAAGCAGAAACTGGAGTGGCATCTACAAATGGCAGAAGGGAATCACACTGAATGATTTTCCTATTTTTGTAACTTTTTGCCTGAGGGTAAACCCCAGATAGCATCAGTCAGGGCTGCTAAAACTTGGTAGGAGCCTACAGTCTGAACTTTTGATTTCATCCAAGATGAAATAGCAGAGACCAAGCTTCCCACCTGAAACAAAAAACAAAAACAAATGTAAAAAAAAAAGTAAAACAATGGATTTCAAGATAGCATCATGCAGGGAAGGATGATGAGTTCTGAATGATGGGAAACAAATGAGGTGGCCCCTAGCTTATTATCTGAAAGTTTCCGGCTGACGGCATAGAGAACGAAACCAAGCAGAGCCTGTTGTGCCTGTTAACTAGGAAGAGAGAACTAAGAGCCCAGCTGGGTGAAGACAGTTCACAGGACTGAGTAACGGGGAGGAACGAGCTGCATAGAGAACTGCCGAGGACCCTCCTCCAGTATTCAGCAGAGAACTGATGAGCACCCGCATGTGAAGATACTGCCCGAGGCCCAGGGACAAGACGGCCCCAGGTGATGAGCGGGAACAGCGCCTGGTGCTCACACAGGACCAGGCCTAATGCCTGTTTGTACCAGCCGGGCTGAAACACCTCACAGCTTACCCAGGTAGAGTACTCTGGAGGGTCCCGCCTCAGGAATGGGGGCAAAAATAGCCCTAGGTTAAATACTGTCTTGGGTTCTGCCTGACAAATACTACGACCCAAAAGTATCTATTTTCACATAATTTAACTATCACAGAACAAAGCTCAATGATATTTGTAGAAATATAAAAATATAAAGCACTCAACAATGCAAAAGTAACAATTTCTGGCATCCAAAGATTAGCAGGCATGCAAAAAAGAAGGAAAAAAATAACTGTAAGGAAGAGAAAAACTGATTAGTTGAAACCAATCCAGATTTGAGACACCATTTAGAATCAGCAGATACAGACTTTAAAACAGTCATCACTATATTCAATATGTTCAAAAACTTATACAGACATAGCAGTTAGGAAAAAAGAAATCCAAACTTACCTTTTATAGATGAAACTAGTGTCTGAGATGAAAAATACACTGGATGGGACTAACAATAACTTAGACATTGCTAAAGAAAAGACTGGAGAACTTAAAGACATAACAGTAGACAATCCAAAATAACACAAAAAAATTAAAAAATTATTTTAATGAAAAGAACATCAGTTAACTGAGGGACAGCAAATGGTATATGTCTAACTGGAGTCCCTGTAATTGGGCTAGCAAATAATATTTCAAGAAATGGTGGCTCAAAACTATACCAATTTCATGGAGACTTAAACCGTATCTAAGAAGCTTAACAAGCTAGGAATAAGAAACATGAAGAAATAATAGTAAACATAATCAAATCGTTCAAAATCAAGGATGAAGAGAAGATCTTCAAAGCTGTTAATGGGAAGAGACAGTTCCATACAAAGGAAAAAGATAAGGATAATGGCATATTTCTCATTGGAAACAATTCAGTCAAGATAAAATACTGGGGAGTGGAAGGATAAATTGGGAGATTGGATTGACACACACTACTATGTATAAAACAGATGACTAATAAGGACCTATTGTTCAGCACAGGAAACAATCAGTATTCCATAATGACATATATGGTAAAAGAATCTAAAGAAGAGAGGATAATATATAACTGATTCACTGTGCTATACACCTAAAACTAACAACATTGTAAATCAACTATATACCAATTTTAAAAAGTTATGAGAATATTCATACTGCTAGACCAGAGGACAAAATAGATACATAGAAAAATAAAAGTGTTCTTTAAGCAAATTCAATTGGTTAAAAAAAGATAAAATACTCAGAGGAAAAAAGTGTCAACCTAGAATGCTAAACCCCTTTCAGACATTCCAAATTTTTTCAAAAACAAAGGCCTTTTCAAAAAGCAGTCTAGCAATGTCCGTTCTACTGTGTGGGTGTCTGTCCACGTAACAAAAGTACTTGATCAAAAGGGATGTGTACAGAGATGATTACTGTAGCATTTGCAGCAGAATAATGTTGGGTGAACGCCTATCAGTAGAGGACTGGCAGGGTAAATTAGGGGACACCCACTTTCAGTCAGGCAGCCATTAACACATTAGAATTACAAACCTCAGAGGGCTTTCCACATGGTACTGTTATATAGAAGGTAAGATTTAGGTAACCTGTATGGTATCCAATTTTTATATAATAAACAATCTTGAGAAAATTTAGATGTATACCTATATGTTTGTCTAGGACCATATGAGATGAGGAAAGCCATGTTTTAAAAAAGAAAAACCTTTTTAGTTAAAAATGTAAATACTAATGCACTTATATAAAATTATATATACATAGGTTGGAGAAGGAAATGGCAACCCACTCCAGTATTCTTGTCTGGAAAATTCCATAGACAGAGGAGCCTGGCAGGCTACAGTCCATGCGGTTGCAGAGAGTCGACTACGACTGAGTGCCTGTGCCCACACACACAGGTGTATGTGCAGATCACAGACACTATATACTCTGTTTATCCAATCTCTCCTAGGTTTGTAGACCTTCTCCACCCAGTCACTAATACTAATCTTTATGCATAATTGCTGTAATGAAAGAAGCAGGAGAGGCTTCTGATGCTTCCATTTCTAAGAATTCATCTTCTTTCTGTTACATCATGATATTTGGTTTCTAGGCAGGTATTTCTAACAGAGCCAGACTTAGCATTAATTATAATGTTATAATTATAATATGGGCTTCCCTGGTGGCTCAGTGGTAAAGAATCTGCCTGCCAATGCACAAGACAAGGATTTGACCTCTGGGTTGGGAAGATCCCCTGGAGGAGGAAATGGCAACCCACTCCAGTACTCTTGTCCGGAGAATCCCATGGACAGAGGACCTTGGTGGGCTGTAGTCCATGAAGTCACAGAGAGTCAGACACAAGTGAGCACACACACACACAATTATATCATACTTATGTGTGCTTAGTCGCTCAGTCATGTCCAACTCTTTGTGACCCCGTGGACTGTAACCCACCAAGGTCTTCTGTCCATGGGATTCTCCAGACAACAGTACTGGAGTGGGTTGCCATTTCCTCCTCCAGGGGATCTTCCCAACCTAGGAATCAAACCTGGGTCTCCAGCATTGCAGGCAGATTCTTTACCTTCTGAGCCACCCTAGGACTCGTGTCCTTAACTAATACTGTTATTAATTAATGACAGTAACTAATATTTATTGAGTATGGGATTTATATAAAATTTCTGACAGTCCTCATGAAAACTCTATTAGGTACACATTATCACTTCTTAAAAATAAGTAATGTAAGGAACTTAGACATTGCATAATTTGCCGAATGTTGTATAGTCAATAATTGACAAAAGGCATAGACACAAAATCCTTTAATAGGGTCATAACCGCAAATATACATTTTAGACATAAGAAACAAGATTCTAATCAAAAGATCATAAAATGCTATAAATGAGGGGAAAGCAGTTATCTGGGGAAGAAGAAATTGTTCCGATTCCTCTGACTTCACGTGTCCCAGGAAGTTCACTTTGTTGTCCTCACGCCACCTACCCCTGGATTCCATGACACTGTCCGTCGGTAACAGCAAAGCCCTGACAGAAGACTTAGACCAAGAACAAGACCCAGGACATTTAGAGTGGACAATACATTGGTCCACATTTGAAAATGATAGTTAAGAATATGTTTGAGATAAGGTTTTTTTCCCTCTCTGTTTTTTTCATCCTAGCAAAGCTGGATGAGTAAGTATGTTTGAGCTGAGTGTGTTTAAACATTACCATTAACTTCTGGATTTGCAGCCAGTGAGAACCAGCCAGAGAAGCCTCACTTTGATTCTCGCAGCGTGATATTTGAGTTGGATCCTTGCAACGGGAATGGGAAGGTTTGCCTTGTCTACAAAAGAGGGAAACCGGGTAAGAATCATGGCAGGCGCAGTTCTGTAGTCTGGGAATGGCCTTGGCTGACCTTGCTCTCCAGCCATCACACAGAAGACATGCTCCTCCCTGACCTGAGATGCTGCAGGGTCTCAGGTAGACGCCAAGAGAAAGCCCCTTAGGTCCTCTCTGAGCATCCTCCCTCCAGGTCCATTAAGTCTTTTTAAGGTACTGTCATTTGCAAGTTACTGCAGAGTAATAAGATTAGGATAATAAGTGAATAAAAAGTAAAAGAAATACTCTGTTAATAACTCCTCTAGCTGGTTCATGTGTTAGAAAAGCATCCAGGAAAAGCACTGTCTTATACTTCTTTATGGAGGCAGTTTAACAGCAATAAAAACCTGAATTACTAAACCTCAGTCTAAGAGGGAAAGGCTCTGACCTCCTATGCAGTGGCTGCCACTGGACATAGGCCACCCCTGACACCAGTTCAGTCCAGAGGTGGACAAGGTCCAGCCCTTTTCAGGTACCTCTCTGCCTGCAAGGGGTGAGAAGACACACCAGGATTTACCTCCGGGGGAAGCAGAGACCATCTCCTGCTGGAGGAGTCTTTGTGAAGCAGCCTTTGAGCTGCATCTTGAAATATTGGTTGGAATGAGATATGGGTGGTGAGGGTGGGGCAAAAGAGGGCATCCACGCAAAGAGATGGGTAACAGCCATGCCATGGGACACTACAACTGATTTGAGGGAAATGACAGGTAATTTTAGTTCATTGACCACTGGGTTCATCTTGTGGATGAGGGGAGATGATGCCAGAAGCCCTTTGTGCCGAGTCCTGAAAGCCAGGTGAGGGAGTTTGGCCATTCTGTGGAAGTATGGGGGGAGTCAAGGTTATTTAGCACAAATACGGCAGGATTCAGGTGAAAATGTGACCACGAGTAGAACTGGAAGAGGAGGCTACTGGAGGATGGATGCCATTAGAGAGGAGAGGAGATGAGGAAATGAGCTAGGAGAGACCTCCACAGCAGTAAGGATGGATGGGCAGAAGCACGTGTGAGGCAGGAGCTGATAGAGCAGTGCTTCAGCTCCACCAGCACAGCACACCACTGCACAGGCAAGAGTCCCAGGAGAGGGGAGCCTTCTCAGACCTCCTGAGAAAGCCAGGGCTCCTCAGAGTGTCTCCATCAGGAAGGCTGAGCCCACAGCCTGTAGCTGTTGGGGGAAGGGAAGCGTCGCATCCACACAGGAAAGCAGCACTCCTTAGGCAGCCTGAGGGCACGGATGGCCAGGGCCCAGCGATAGGTCAGTTGACTGACTGATCAAGAACTTGTAAAAGAATACCAGAGAAACCTTGACAGTGGCCACTGGAGAACGGAGCTGGGAGGTTGGAGGGGAAAATGGGAACTTTTACATTCCTTTTACTGTTGAAATTTGTTTTAACCATGAGTGGATGTTGACTTTATAGATAAAAGGAAGAAAGTGTTAAGCCGTCCCTTTATGTCTTCTGTCTGCTATTTCAGGACTAGCACAGGACACTGAGATCTGGTTCTTGGACAGAGCGCTATACTGGCATTTTCTCACAGACACCTTTACTGCCTATTACCGCCTGCTCATCACCCACCTGGGCCTGCCCCAGTGGCAGTACGCCTTCACCAGCTACGGCGTCAGCCCCCAGGCCAAGGTAAGGAAGGACTCCCTGTCACCTCAAACTGCAAAACGTATCAGAATCTTCTGAGGAAATGCCTAAGTTGCAGAGTCCCTAAGTTGCAGTCCCTCATCTGATTCTGCAGATCTGGGTAGAGCCCAGGAACCTGCATTTTCAATAAACAAAGTAGGTGCTTCCAATTCAGGTGGACAACAGCACTTCATACTAATCTAGTTAAGTGGTTCCCAGCCTTGGCTAGTCCTCAGACTCATCTGGGGAGTTTTAATTTCTAATGAACTGGGGAGGGGGCAGGGCTTAGGTTTGATGGCTGGTTTTGGATACACAGTACACGCACACAAGAACAAAGAACAATCAGTCTCTTATTCTCTGGCTCCTCGTCCATCCACTTCCCCACCAGCAGCCGCTGTTGGTGTCTCCTGTGCCCTCACTGAGCTATGTTGCTGGATGGAAAGCACTCATGCATACAGTTTGGGGTTCTTTTCTTCTAAGTCACAAGTGTGACCCTGTTCACATTGTTCTGCACCTTCTTTTCACTTAATTGCACATTGGAGCTCATTCCCTATCCATATATAGAGAGCTGTCTCTTGCATTGATATTTGGTATTTCAAAATATGGATGTGCCTCATTTATACTATAGATCTAGTTACCATTTTAAACATACAGATGTCAGATAATGCTGATAGACTGCCTTGTTTGAGAACACCAGGTGTGTCAAGAAGAACTTTTGCCCGGGTGGCAAAAAATGAGGGACTCAGTTCCCTGTATGTATTCATCAAGGGGACCTCACCTTGCTCAAATGGCACATGATAATGACATCATCCAGGCAACATAGCGGGTGGTTATTATCAATGAACATCAATAAGTGTAGATGCCCTTTGCCTTCAGCTGCCCAGGAAGAGAGCAGGCAGCTTCCCTCAGCAGAGCCGGCTCTGGTCTTGGTCTGCTCTTTCCCCATGGGAAGGATGCTACTCAATCCACCCGAGGGGCAGAGACCGGTGTGAGGGCAGAACAGTTAGAAGGACACTATACCCTGTACCTTGGGGACCTAGTATCCCAGGCTCAGGGCTCACTACGTTAGAAGGAAGCACATTTACTCAGATTCTTCATCCTCATCCTGCTCTACTTATAGGTCCATTTATAAGACCCCATAAAGCAATGTGTGTCTTCCTTTTTACCCAAAGGAAGTGCTGATAGATTTTAGAGGCAGTTTTTCATGAAAACTTTTACTCACTGCCTCATCTCCCCAGCTCTCTACCCCTCTATCTCCACTAAAGAACATGAGCACATGCTTGTCTCCTTTGAATTGTGACCGTCTCTCCCAACTCTGCCTTTCAGCAATGGTTCAACATGTATAAACCCATCACCTACAACACAAACCTCCTCACTGAAGAGACAGACTCCTTTGTGAACAAGCTGGATCCTAGCAAAGTGTTCAAGAGCAAGAACAAGACCATAATCCCCAAGAAGAAAGGGCCTGCTCAGCCTGCAGGCGGCCAGAAAGGGCCCTCAGGTCCTGCTTCCACCTCTAAATCCTCCTCTGGGTCTGGAAACCCTGTCCGGAAATGAGCATCCCCCTCTGCCTCCCCACAGTGGTGACGTCCATGCACAGATGCCCCGGGCATGGCCCAACCTCAGAGTCTGTGTGTGGAACCACAGTCCTCTCTCCATCTGCACTTGATCTCAGCCAAAAGGCTGAGACGCGATTCCTCTCCCCATCTGAATGACAGAATCCTAGGTCTTTTACTCCCATTGGCCTGAGCCAGGAGTTGGAAGGGCATACTCAGGTCTCCCCAAGAATCCTTCCTGCATACCCATTACAGCAGGTTGTGCCATCTACTGCTCCTGGGAGCTGTGAGGAATGCAAGCTTTTATGTAGGTGACTAAGTAGATCTGTTAAGAGCTTTCTTCTCTTTCTACCCCAACACCCCCACTCGTCAGCAGTAGTTACAGAGGTTCCCCAAAGAAACCACTGGTTTTGACCTAGGAGGCACTAGAACGATGCTGTTCAAGTTGGTAGCCACTTTTAAAGCCGCTAAATTTAAGCCATATTAAAAATTGAGTTTTATTAGCCACATTGGGTATAATATATTCATGTGGCTAATGGATTCTGTATTTTGATGAAACATTTGTATCATCACACAAAGTTCTGTTGGGTAGCACTACATTACAATATTTTTGCATTACCCTTACTCAGATCAGTTCATTTTTGTTAGAGAATATTAAACACTCATAGTTTGATGGGTTATAATGTTCCTTGTAAAATCCTGAAGATACATTTTTATGTTTTTTATATCCTTCCCCACAAGCAGATCTTGCTTTGCTCATTTTCAATTTTATATAGTTTTTCATCTTCATCAGTTTTCTATAAAGTTTCTTGTTTCCAGTTTTGTGATGTGATATTTGCACAGTTGCCAAAATTATCTTTCTCACATTGTTTTAAGAAGTGATTCTACTGTACCATGAAAACAAGGCCTCCCAAGCATTGCTTTGCCAGGATTCTTTGTGAAGAGTTTGGATGGAATCAGTCGCTGTTGGCAGGAGCTTCCACCTGCTCTGCCTACTCACAGCTGCTCAGCAGTTCACAGAGTGGCAGAAGAGGGCAGAGAGGAGCCCAGGTGACAAGGATAATAGTTAGTCTTCTGCAGTATTTTTCTTCCAGAACTCATCAGAGGGAGAACCAGCAGCGCCAGATGAGAGAGCCCAGCATTTGGCTGCTTCCCCAAGTCAAGGCTAGAAGGGGATTGAGAATTTGTGTTGTCTGCCAATGTGGTGGGTATCCTAGTGCTTTTGGAGCCCCTGAATTATTTTGCGTCAGTCCTGGTCCAATTCTGAATTTCACAAATGAAGCAGCAGGGGAGCCACCAAAGCCACGGTGCCCTTCAAGCCCGCGACAATCAGCTGGAGTCCCCAGAGGGCTTGCAGACAGAAGTGGCTTCCACTGTGGGGAGGTTTGAGATCGCCTCAGGAGGGGCAGACCAGTTAAGAGCAAGGCTGGCTCCTAATACACAGGGCCCAGTGCAGAATTAGGGTGTGGGGCCCTATCTCCAAAAATCCAGTAGGCAGTACCACGAAAAGCACGAAAATGTTTTCCCTTTCTTCTCACAACTTGTTACAGATTTTTTTGTTTGATACTCAATGCTATTCCAGGAAAAATTAAAGTTTTAAATTATTACAATTTTATCATTCATCTTTCTACTTTTGGGCTATTGCAGTTTTAAATGTCACTATAACAGCATTTAATTCACATTCAGAAAGCAAAATCACACAATTATTTCATATCTGTTGTATGTATATATATGTCTCATTCTTACCAAAACAGTGGAAACAACACACAAAACTAGCTCAATCTTTATTTCACTCTTTGATACGTACACAGTCTCAACTTAGCGGGGAGTAAGGAAGGACTGAAGGAAAGAGAAATTAGGAGCTGCCCTCGGTTTTCCTTTTCTTCCGTGTCCTCATTTCAGTGTAAGTGGCTGGCTATTACAGGAAAGTAACATGAGTAGGAAGGGAAAGGTATGGGTTCCACGGTCACTCACGGTTCTTAGAATGCCATCACCCTCTCTGTGTATTTGAATGAAATCTATTTCAGATAGAAAGCACGACCTCTGGGGCCTCATGTCCTCACCTTCTCAGCTGTAGACATGACAAACTTGCCTTAAACTCTGAATCTCTTCCTGTATGGTAGGCCCACTGGAATTCTGTTCTCCTGGGAATCACAAAGGCTGTAAGTGAAAAGTGGTAAGAACAGGGGACAAACACATTGCACGTATCTCCTCTGCTCACACGTACACACTTCTGTCTCACCATACCTTGACTTACACAGTTCAAAGACAAAACAAGGAATTTCAAGGCAGTGTCAGGAGAGCGTTAAACCAAAAGTGAGACCGTCTGAGTGTGGGGCCCTTGCATGACTGTACAGATCACACACACGTGAAGCTGACCCTGGTGAAGGAGGAAGGGAGCACTCCTGGTGAAAGACTCCAGACAACAGGTTAAGAGGATTACATGGGGGAAAAGCTCACCAGGATGTTAATATTTTGAAACTAAAGCAATTAAAATGGCAGTAGGCACTTCTATAAATCACCCACTCAGGAAAAAGAGTCTGTGCTGGAATCACAGAATAGGAATAAAAGCAGGATGCTTCACGAGGCACTGATGTAGCTCAGGTTGTACATGAAATGCCACATCATCGTGCTGCTCACGTCCTGAGGCAGGGAGGTACCCAGGCCAAGGACAGGCACGACAAGGGGCAGCTTGCAGAGGCTAATCCACAGAACACCTCTTGAAGCTGTCCTCCCCAAATGTGGGCATGCATCAGCGTCACTGGGGTTGGGTACAGAATACAAGATGCCCAGTTCTCCTCCAGACTGCCAAAATCAAAATTGCGAGGAAAGATTCCAAGCATCAGGACTTTAAATCAACCACAATGATGACAATAATGTTCACAGACTGTCAAACTTTCTACTTAATGGGTCTGGGTGGTTTTGCTTTCATTGCGTGGAGAACTCAAAATATTTTCAGTCCAGTGACGTGTACACAGTGATTGTAACAGAAGAACCATGGGAACTTTTAGTTTCTGTTTGAAATACATCCATTTTAAAAGCTTTCATCATGGAGAGTTTTAAACATTTACAAAGAATAGTAATTCATTTACAATGAATCCCCATCTATCCATCACCTGGTTTCAACAATGACCTATGATCAACCATATTTTACCTATACCCATTCTTTACTCCTTTAATTTTTAAATAATTCCATTTTTAACTTAGTTGTTGGTTTTTAAGTTATACTTCTTTGCATTCTGTTTTAGCAGTTGCTCTAGGGATTACAACACGTATTAACTTTTCTGTTCAGGAGACATATTGTACAATGTCCCCAGTAGCCACATTTGTGTAGTTAACCCTGCCTCCTTGACCAGAGTTGATGACATTGGGTGAGGACGAGTTGAAACTGGGATGCTGTGATGAATTTCCTTCTTTGGCTTAAGCCAACCCAGACGGGATTCTGTCTTACCACCAAGCATTCTCTGGTTAACGCATCAGCCTTCATTACGGAGTTATCATGAAGATTAAATACGCAGGTGAGAACGCAGAGGCTGGTTCCTTCCTCCAGTGTGACGTGGCTGCAACCTTTGTAGCCGTTAGCGTTGTACGAGCCAGCCTCTGCCTACTGCCCCGCTCACTTTCCTTCCAAAACACCAGTGTGGTTCCCCCTTCTGTGACTTTACACCTGTAGTTTCCAACCTGCAGTGCTGGCCAGCCATCTCACGTCTTCCTCCCCAGGTCCAGCTCCAGTCCGCCTCCACCTCGGAGCATCTGAGAAGCTGAGTCCTCAAGGAGAGACCACTCCGGGGGAGCGCTTCACACCCAAACCACTCCATTAACCTGATCGTCTTGCCTTGTTTCCTGTGTCCTCAGTGGTTGTTGGGACAGAGGGTTACCACTGCCAACCATGCTGCTTCGTGTGGAGCCAAATGAAACAGTAGTAGATTACACTTAAAATCAATTAGTTCACAGTTGTGTGCTGAATTAGGAGCTGCCACATACTTACATCCAGGATAGACCCAACAGAAACAGACTACCCAATAATGAGGGGAAAAAAGCTGCGGAAACACTTATATATTCAAACTCTCAAAATGCAACCACTGCTGTATTTTAGAGGCAGGACATCCGCATCCAGCTCAGAAACCACCTCTTTCAGAAGCCTCTGTCACAATGAAATATGTTGCTTATATGCCCATGTCTTGACATCCAAACCACATCTCCTAGCCTGCCTCTTGCACCCACTGGCTGTGACTCGGAAGTCTTGTTTATCAGTGTCCCTTCTGGTTTCAGAAGTGGGATCTTTGTGGTTACACATCCTTACATTTCCTACGGCACCCAGCACCTGAGCCTTGACCAGTACGCACTCTGGTAAATGCAGCACTTACCAACGGCCAACCAGTTCATCTCACATAGATAATATCTATTGAGAGCGGGCCTGAATGCAATAGTGAGGACCATGGTGGAAACAACACAAGAAGTGAAGTGGTGCTTTGTAAAGCTTTATTACAGGGTGGATTTGGCTGTTGGAGATGTGTGCTCAGCCATGGCATACATCCCTGGGTCACACACACAGGCCTGATGTGGTCTCTGCCGAGGAGACGGTGCGTCATCTAGGTGGGATGTGTTGGGAGAGAAGAGTGAGTATTTGATGGATGGCAGTGAATGCCAATCACAGAAGTCTCCACCAAGGACAGGGCCCCACAAGGCTCAGAACACAATGTAGGCAGGCGATGAACATAGCTTCTTAAACACTGATCTTAAGGTCTTGATGAACAGTACCTCAAAGCAATTTTATACACAATTTCACATGAAAAACTTTATACAGGATGATAAACAGCAACAAGTACATAACAATATGTGTTCTTTCAGACCTGTGATGTCCAGTACAGTCGTGACTAGCCACAGATAGCCATTAAACTTCAAAATTCTGCTCTTGTCATATTCCAAGTGTTCTGTATCATGTATGTCTAGTGGCTACCATTTGAATAGGGCAGACATAGAACATTTCCATCATCACAGAATGTTCTGTTGGGCAACCCTGTCTTGGACTATGCATGGCTTATTTTCACAATTCTCAGAATAACTGCCGCAAAGGCCTTTTGTAACATGCTATATTCAACAAAGAGTTTCCCTGGGGGCTCAATGGTAAAGAATCTGCTTGCAGTGCAGGGGATGCGGGTTTGACCCCTGGGTTGGGAAGGTCAAATGGCAACCCACTCCAGTATTCTTGCCTGGAGAATCACATGGACAGAGGAGCCTGATGGACTATATATCCATGGGATCACAAGAGTTGGACACAACTTGGCAATTAAACCACCACCACCACCATATTCAACAAAGAACAGGGACATTTACTCAACTTCAGATACTTTTCTAAGATACAGCACCCTTTAACACTTTAAAGATTCTTTTTACAACCTCTGGCTCACAGGGCAAGCCCAGGATGAGTCAGCATGTCACTACGTACCTTGGAAAAGGGCCCACAGTCCTGGCTGCAGAACGGCCTGTGTGGGTTCTGGGCTTTCCCCACAAGGGCCCGCAGTCCTGGCTGCAGATCGGCCTCTGTGGGTTCTGGGCTTCCCCCCACATTGGAGACAAAGGCCCCAAAGCAGCTCAGTTTCTAGGGCTGTACAGTGTCTCCAGCGTGGAAAGCTGCAGAATGTGAAGGAACAGGTTTCCTGCATCTTTTTTAAAAAAATTTTAATAGCAAAAGATGTTTAGCCTGCACCTTAAAGCACTTCGTCTCTTCCGCCCTCCCAGGGAGCAGGTGGGCCTGACTGAGAAACGCTCCTGAGCTCACAAGTAACCACTTGAGAAGTGACATTTCTCACATCACCTGCTTTTCCTCTGGGGATCAGTTGCCTCTTTCTTTTCTCACGCAGAAAGAGTATCTTGGAGATCCACCAGAACAGGAACCCAAACAACCCTCAGGACAGTTCCAGGCCAACAGAGGGAGAGACCTCATCCCTCAAGACAAAACTGCGAAGTGAGGACAAGATTAAGCCTCTGGAGAAACAGCTTACCTTTACCAAGGCTTCACTTCCCAACTCAACACTTGTGAATGTTATTATTTTTTTTTTTTTGTGAATGTTATTTTTAAGTGAGGCCACCCCTTGGGTGAGATGGAGCTCTAAACTGACCTTGAGGGTCTGTGTTTCAATGTCTGGGGGCTTCTGAGGCACACCTGCTCCCACAGGTGGCTCAGGACCGTGTCCACACAGGTTCGAGACGGAGGGTTGGGATTTTATTGATAGAATATATGCTTACTGAATCACTTAATGAGAAATGCTATTTTCCTTTAAACATGTGATTCTAAAACAGACTGCTGAGACCTTAATTACTTCTTCACAAAGCATGTTTTTGGCCACTGAAACACTGGGAAATCACCTTCAACATTTTTCTATAAACACAAGCTTGTAAAGTTTACTTTCACCCAAAGGTGACGTTCTATTTTCTGATGTTAATTTAGGAAGTTGTTTAAATTTTCATAACCTTTACAAACTTGAGAACAAGTTTTTCATCCACAGAGAAATAGACAAGCTTTTTTTTCATACCACATACTGACAGGCTGTTGAATTAGAACCCATTTTCCTCCACTGAGACTGCATTTCTGAGGATGGTTTATACCGGGGAAACGTGTATTGTGTTAGTCACTCTGTCATCTCTGACTCTTCGCAACCTCAGGGACTATGAGCCCACCAGGCTCTTCTGTCCATGAAATTGGGTTGCCATTCCCTTCTCCAGGAGATCTTCCTGACCCAGGGATCGAACCTGGGTCTCCTGCATTGCAGGTGGGTTCTTTATCATCTGAGCCACAAGGGAAGCCCAAAGATGTGTCTTGTCAGAAGTGGGATTGTCACTTCCAATCTCATAGCTAATCTTCTGAGCTGGGAAGCTCTCTGATGTTGCCTAAATCACTCTAATTCTGTAGCCAGGTCTACCACTCAAGATGTGTGCTGAGCTCCAGTCAAAACGACCTCAACCAGCATACCATCAAGGACACCTGTTTCTCAGGGGCTGGATACAGCAACTCCAAAAGTGTCCCCAGGCAGCCATCTCTCTATACAGCTACCTTTCAGATTCTTACTTGAAACTTGGGGTTTACAAAAATACAATTATTCTACTGTGTACTTGATTCAGACATTTTTGGGGAAGGATGACTGTTTCTGTTTCCTAGCCCACAGCCCTGCCCAGAAGCATATGACTGTCACCCAGTGGAATCCCCTCCCACAAAGCAGAGCAGTGTTGAAAGTCCCACTAGGCAGAAGCTGTCAAGGAGTCTCTGAAGGGAAATGAGCTTTCTGGATTTTTTTCTGATAGAGCAAAAGCCTGGGTCTCTGCTTAGCTGGGCCAGGTGAATGGTCCAGGTGCTGCAGGGACCTGTCACAGTCCAAGAGACCTGCTGCTGAGATAGGGACAGAAGGTGTCCGCTTACCTCTGGTGGATTCATGCCGTATCTGTCACGTGTTGTGCTCGGCCTCTGTGGAGTATCTTTTCTTCCAGTTTTACTGAGATACAATTGACATATAGCCCTGTATATGTTTAAGGTATACAGTCCAATGATTTGATTTTCCATACATCACGAAATGATTACACAGTAAGTTTAACCACACCCATTTCATGTAGATGCAAAATTAAAGAAACAGGAAAAAGTATTTCTATGATAAGAACTTCTAGGATTTACTCTCTAAACAACCTTATATATAGCATACAGCAGTGTTAATCATATTTATCATGTACATTACACCCCTAGTACTTACTTATCTTATAATTGAAACTTTGTACCTTTTGAATACCTTCATCCAATTCCTCCTCCCCCCACCTGCTGTGTCTGGTAACCACAAATCTGACCTCTTTCTCCGAGAGTTTGTTTTAAAGTATAATTGAACTATGACTTTGTGTTAGTTCCTAGTATACAATATAGCCATTCAATGTTTCTATACATTTCAAAATATCACCATGATCAGTCTAGTTACCATCTGTCACTGTAAAAAAAAAATTATGTAATTGACCATATTCCCCACTCTGTACATTTCATAGCTGTGACTCATTTATTTTATAACTGGAAGTTTGAACCTCCTAATTTCCCTCTCCCATTTCTCTCCTTCCCCCACCCCCACCTCTCAGGCAACCACCTGTTTTCTCTATATCTGTGAATCTGTTTCTGTTTTATTATGTTTGTTTGTTTTCATTTTTAGATTCCATATACAAGTAAAATCATACAGTTTTTGTCATTCTCTAATTTTACTTAACATAATACTCTCTAGTTCCATCCCTGTTGTCAGAATGGCAAGATTTCATCTTTTTATGACTAATACACCACTCAGTGTGTGTGCACATATATATTACATCTTTTTATTCATTAATCTACTGATGGGCACTTAGGTTGCTTCCAATTTGGGCTATTATAAATAATACTGCAATAAAAATAGGAGTGCATATATCTTTTCTGATTAGTGTTTTTGCTTTCTTCAGATGAATACCCATGAGTGGAATTGCTAGATCATATCATCATTCTATTTTTAATTTTTTTGAGGAGCCTATATACTGTTTTCCATAGTGGCTACACCAATGTACATTCCCACCAATGAAGTTCCCCTTTTCTCCACATTTTCCCCAACACTTGTTATTTGTTGTCTTATATTTTATAATAACCATTCCAACACATTTCATTGTAGCTTTAATTTGCAATTCTCTGATGATTAATGATGTTGAGCATCTTTTCAGATGCCTGTTGGCCATCTATATGTTTTCTTTGGAAAAATGTCTATTCAGGCTCTCTGTCCATTTTTTAATCGTTTTTTTTTTCCTACATTGAGTTATAGACAGTCTATGGATATTTTGGATATTAACCCCTCCTCAGATATATTGTTTGCAAATGTCTTCTCCCACGCTGTAAGTGGTCTTTTCATTTTGTGTATAGTTTCTCTCAATGTGCAAAAACTTTTTAATTTCATGTAGTCCCATTTATTTTTTGTTTCCTTTGCCTGAGCAAAAAAAAAAAAACTCAATATTGCCAAGACCGATGACAAACAGCACACTGCCTATGTTTTCTTCTAGAAGCTTTGTGGTTTCAGGCCTGATATGTAACTCTTTAATCCACTGTGAGCTTACTTCTGTGTATGGTGTGAGAGTAGGCCAGGTTGATTCTTCTGCATGTAGCGGCCCATTTTTCCAACACTATCTAAGAGGCTGTATCTTCCCCACTGCATGTTCTTGCCTCCTTTGTCACAGATGGACAATGTAAGTGTGAGGTCATTTGTGGGCTCTCTATTCTGTACCGTTGATCTATGTGTCTGTTTTGTAATGGTGCCACACCATTGATGACCGTAGCTTTGCAGTATAGTTTGACATCATGGACTGTGATGCCTCTAACTTTGTTCTTTCTCTCGTTCATTTTGGCTATTCAGTGTCATTTGTGTTTCCATAAAATTTTAAATTATTTGTTCTACTACTGTGAAAACATTATTGGTATTTTGATAGAGATTGCACTGAATCTGTAGATTGCCTGAGCATAATAGTATAGTTATTTTCATAGTATTCTTCCCATCCATTAGCATGTTACATCTTTGTGCACCCTCCCCTCCACTTTAAACCTTCTCAGTAAGTTATTTCTTAAATAGAAAAAAAAAAAAAAAAAAAAAAAACCCTCAAGACTCCAAAGAAACTAAAACACAGGTATCTTTAAAAGAAAGATATTTGCCTTTCTTTACCAGCAATTTTGTAATTTCAACCCAGATTAAGAAATAGGCACAAGAATACATATAGTGATGACCAGCACAATTAGCAACATCTCACACTGCAAAGTACTATTCACTTTAATGCTCCTCAAAAGTCTTTAAGAAAAATTTAACTTCTTGAATTAAAAACACCAGTAGAGGCAGACAGAATGAATGGTGACAAGAAGAGGAAATGAACTACAGAAGAAAATCACTCAGATTCACTACAAACTACTAACCAATTTCCAGTAAAAGGAGGCCTTCTTTACCTAGCTGTAACCAAGAAATTATGACTTAGCTTGCTCCCTCTGAGAATATTTTAATCCATAAAATAAAATTAAAATTAACATTAGATTTATTCAGTCACTTCTTTCCAAATGTGACCTTTTATTCTACAGCAGTAACTCTCAGCAGAACACCAGGGACCCTTGGAAGGGCATCAAAATATTTGTTCATTAAATGTGTGGGAAAAAAATTCATCTTCCTTTTCTTTGCCCATCACGATCCCCAGTGATACAGAAACTCCATGTTCATATTCCAGGCTGAGGCTTTGACAAACCATTAAACCACATGTGGAATATAATACACGTTATTTAGAACCATAAGGAAATAAACATTAATACCCTATGCACCCTTTTCAATAAAGTGATTAAATAAACTCAGCTGTCTGGAATACACAGACCTAACTTTTGCAGGTTCTAGGCTCTCTGGGGTACTCACGTATTATTTGACAAATGCCTGTTTGAAAGAGCTCCCTGTCTCCCAGAGAGTGGAGACGCAGAAGGTTGGGGGGCGGGGCTGGGCACAGTCACAAAGGCCAGTGGGGTGAATATATTATCTTCAGTGCTTCAGACCACAGGACTGCATCCTGTCTCTACATGACACCTTCTCAGATTCAGGAACACAGGGTCACAGAGGCTCTGGAGGTGAGACACTGATAGAATTGGTGACCTGACCATCTTTTGACACCACCCCCTTGAATACTGGGCTTCCCTGGTGGCTCAGACGGTAAAGAATCTGCCTGCAGTGTGGGAGACCTGGGTTTAATCCCTGGGTTGGGAAGATCCCCTGGAAAAGGGAATGGCGACCCACTTCAGTATTCTTGCCTGGAGAATCCCATAGACAGAGGAGCCTGGTGGGCTACAGTTCATGGGGTTGCAAAGAGTCCGACACGACTGAGCAACAGCAATTGTTGACCGTCCCCTGTTTTCGGAGGTGGAGGTTCTTCAGAGGGAGCCATGTGCCCTGTGAGGGGCTGAGGGTCTCTGTGGAGGAGTTCAGGCCCCTCAGAGTGGCTCTGTGGTTGAGAGCAGCTCAAGCATCTTCCCCTCTAGACTCCTGAGCTTCTGATGGCTGTGCTTGAGCGCCAAGGACAGTACTTCTCATTCTGAAGTTCTCTGCAGACAAAGCTTCAACTTTTCATTTTTCTTTTGGTGACTTTGTAAATTCTTTGAGAAAATGAATTTTAACATCAAAGGCCTGTGAGTGAGTTGCAGAATTTAGATTTTTTAAACGCTAGTTTTTGCTGCAGCATCACAAAGGAGCAAAAACAAAGCATGCGGGTAAGGTGATACATGGGAGGTTATTGCTAACTTGTACTGCCGGGAAGACAGTGCCTAATTAATCTGGAGTTACAAAGAGCACACGTCAGCGTTTTTCACTCAATTAACAAACAAAAGAAAATCCAAAGGGCTTGGAGGCCATATGGAGCCAGGGTCCTTCTCACAAACCTGAGAAGACTTTTTGTGGATCCAGAAGGAGCCGAGCCTATGGAGCTATTTAAGGTTCTACGCAGGAGAATAAAGGTTTCCAGTTACGGCATTAAACTCTGTTTATTTAGTATTTGAAACAGGGTGTACATTTATGAATTTGTATAAACATTTATTAATAATACATCTAAAATCCACAACCAGTAAACAATCTGTGCTTTCCTCTGTGTACAGTTTTGGAGTGGACATCTGCATGTTTTGGTGTTGTGGAGGGACCCAGTCTGTGAACCTAACCAAACTGCATCATGACCATGGTAACTGTGACGGAAGTGCCCTGCTCCTGAAAAGGGGCTGCTCCTGGCACAGAAAAGGCGTCACGCTTTGGAACTACTAAGCCAGGTGCCAAGGAAAAGAGAGACACACAGCGGACACGATGAAGAAAGAACAGGAAGGGGATGCCGGAGTCCGTGTCACAAGCCGGGCAGTAACATCTAGACACACGCGCCCCCCCTTCAGAAGCTTCAGGCGTCAGAGTCTCTGCACCTCCCACTGGAGGGGCTCCCCCCCAGCAGGAGCTCGCACTCGGTGTAGACAGGCTTCTGAGGGCACCGTGGGGGTCACAGCTGCAGCTCCGATGTGCCCACCAGGCCCAGCGCCCGCGCTTCTTCCGGAGTCAGGCCGCTCTTCAGGGTCCTCCGCACTGCCGGGGCCAGAGACGAAGGGGCGAGAAGAGAGGGCAGGGTTAGCAGCCAGGCCCCTTCCCCGAGCAGTCACAGCGCTCACGACCCCCGGCCCAACCCTATCCCTGCTGAAGAGCCCCGGCTGACTGGCTGTTTTCAGGGCAGGAAAAAAATCTAGGGGCTGCCAGAGGCTGCCCTGGAGATGACCCAGGCACTGCCCTGGAGAGTCGGGCAGAGAGGGGACTGTGTGGTGGGGTGGGGCAGAGAGAGGCCCACCCTCATGAGCTGTCTGAGAAAGGGTGCGAACTACAAGATGCAGGTGGCCTGCTGAGAGCGCAGCCTTTCCCAGCACAAGGAGCAGATCAGAGCTGGTGAGGAATTCCAGAGTACAGGAAAACACACGTTCCGCGGATGCAAGTGAGGTGAGATGATCCCGCAAATCTGCAGGGACGAACCTCTGCAGAGGCCCCCCAGCAAGGTGTTAGCAGAACCTGGCACAAGGGGGGAGTCGTCAGGATGAGCCCCCCAAGAGCGCCGTGGTCTCAGTTTCAACTCATCAAAGAGCCTCTACAGAGGAGAACCACTGACTCCGTGTGGACTCGATGACAAGGAGCAAATGGCCAAACCTCTGAGTGGACCTGCTGGATGGTCTCTTTGAGACACACACGGCTCAAGAAGGCCCAGTGACCTCCCGCCCTGAGGTTTACAACTGGCGGTCAGAGGAACACTCATATTTAACCGACTGAGAATTGGCTTATGTTTGCCTGACATTATGGCTTTTCCATTGTTTAGTGTGATCAGTTTCAATGTCAAAGCAGAGGCTGGATAAGGCTGAAGGATGAGGCAGCTGGCCCTTCCAAGACTGGTCTTTTCATTTGAAAAGTTTCCTAATTACATTTTCCTGAATTGATAAATTGTATTTGGCTTACTCTGTATGGAAGTCATACTGAGTTTGGGATATCTGTTCTATTTTCAGAAGCGATGTGTCATAGATCTCCCATCTACTCTAAATCATCAATCAACTAGAGAGTCCCTGAGATCACCAGGGAAGGCCTTTGATCAGAATGCAGAGAAAGTAAAGCTCACCCTTACTGTTTTCTCACTTTCCTTGCCAGATCTAATTCCCCACATTCCCTCTATGACAAGGGGGCCTATGTTCTCTGAGGCCTCCACAGGGGTGAGGTCCCCACCTCGAGTGTCTGCAGACAACTCCCATAACGATGCCTCCCTGGGCAAAAGCCCACTTAGCCCGTGGACAAAGGGCCTGAAAGAGTCAGGTCTCTCTCTGGTAGAACAAACAGCGGCTAATACCAACTAATGAACATTTTTTTCTCTCCCAGGAATCAGCACTTTGGACAGGAAAGGGGAAGTGTTAGTCGCTAAGTTGTGTCCAATTCTTTGCGACCCCATGAACTGTAGCCCACCAGGCTCCTCTATCCATGGGATTCTCCAGGCAAGAATACTGGAGTGCATAAGCATTCCCTTCTCCAGGGGGACCTTCCCCACCCAGGGATCGAACCTGGGTCTCCTGAACTGCAAGCAGATTCTTTACCATCTGAGCCAGCAGGGAAGTCTTACTTTGGACAGGGGCCAACACCTAATCCATCAGTCAGTCAACAGATACTTCATGGAGAACCTATTGTTTGCTCAGCTCTTTAACTCAAAGAATGGATACACTTAGGGTTTTTAATAGCAGCACAAAGTTGTGCAGTGAAGGGTACCCTCAGATCAGGCCACCACACACACACCACTGCATTTCCAAGCCCAGCATGGCCCCAGAGCCCCCTGGCCACAGCTGCTCCTGCACCAGCTCACCCTCCCCCAAGCCCAGACGTCCTGGGCTCCAGACTGAGTATCTAACTCATCCAGACAAAATGCTTGGCTCCGGAGCCTTGGCTGGAGGCAGATTGCATGTAACTGAGTAATGGAATTTGTTCTATGGGGCAGCAATAAAAATACTACTTTGTAATACCCTTTATGTTCTTTAAACACTCCTTCAAGGGTTTGTTAAAGATAGATAATAATTTTAGTGGCAGAAAACAAGATGAAATATTTCTCATTCTTGACAAGGACGGCTGAGACCTCTTATCCAAGATACAAGCTTCTGTCTGAAGAAGTCCATGCTGCACTTTGAGGGCATCTCACGTTTCCTTGGCAACAGGAGGTGGCACGGCTAGTGACCACTGCTCTGCGCAGCTCTGCACCCTCGTGGATTACACGCTTGGCCCAGTGACCACACGAACTGGTGGGCATTGAAAGAGGCCTCTCTCACCTCTGTTTACATGTTAGCCCTATAATTAGAGTGCTCAGTTCATGTAAATATTTGAGTAAGGACCCTGGCACCTTATAGAACAGGCTATACTCTCCTAATAGATATGGGCCTTGGGCCAGCCGATCCGGGAGCGGCCCAGAGAACAGAATAAAGCTTAATGGTGCTGTACCAGCCTTGCTGCCCTCAACCTCATGGTCTACTCCTATGTTTTGACGCCATAGACCCCTGAGACCCGTCCAGTCCAGGCTTTTCTCTGCTGTGGCAAAAAGCCAGTGTAAGTAAATGTCCCTCTGCTTGCCAGATGAGTCCCTGAAAGGTAGGGATTCAAAGAAAAATTTGCCCCATTTATGGAATCCTACTTTCTGTAGACGTTCCTGACAATTCAGATAAATTCTCCCAGAAATATATTAACCCTGAAGAGGACCTTAAGAATTTGAACACTTTGCTAAAAAACTCAAAGTTAATTCACCTTACCAGTGGAAAGTAGATGTGAAATGCAGGTAATTGAAATCAGCCTGGTACCCCAATTCAAGTCCTACAGGGAAAGGATCCTTACAGTGTCTGTCTACCTGCTCGTCAAGTTCACTCATTCATTCAACAGAGGTTACAGGAGCCTCCACCTCGAGTCAAGTGTCATCTCAAGGAGGCCAGGAGCTGACGGGGACGTGGAGTGAGGGGAAGGGCACAGGGGGTGACTCTCACGCAGAACATTTCCAGAAAGCAAAGAAGGGCTGGGGACGTATGAAAAGGAGGGGATCAGCAGAATATGGGACTCACACAGCAGAAACTAGCCTCCCATCAAACAGGGCATTCTCAAATAGCACGTCTCAAGTGCTGGCGAGCAAGGAGGAAGGCGGGGGAGTGGGGGGGGGCTGGCTTCCATCTGATAAGATAACGTCTGGGCCCCTTTCCACTGCCTCCCCCTCCTGCTGCCTGCTTGAACGCTCCGGCTGCCTCGGAGCTCCCCGGCCTGTCACATGCGACTGCCTCCCCTCCCCGCAGCTGCTTAACAGAGAACAGACCGTGGAAATGTTTATCCTTGTCTGCCCCGCAGCCCTTCCATAGACGGCCCGGGTCACTCTGCTGGCACCAGCAGCCACTCGACACCCCAGGCACTTGTGACAGCTCCCAGAACGCCAGCCCTGGGATCCGACCCAGGGCACCTCTGCGGTCAACATGCGGCACAGGGGGGTCTGGGGCTCATGGAAAAATCCTAAGTTTGTTTTCTCTTTTCTTCCCCGCCTCCCCCTGCAACCCTTGAATTGAAAAAAAATTTTGTTTAATCCTCCAAAGTGCTCCCAGGTGACTGTTAAGTTGAATCTGAGAAGAATGACGATTGTGGTTGCCGTTTCCTGAGCACTACCATGGATTATTTCATCCCAATTGTGTGGAAACCCTATGAGATGAGGACAGGGCATGAGCAACAGCGGCATGGAGAGACAGAGACCCTGGCCCCCGCGCACAAAGAGAGTGGGAGAGAAGGATTTGGGCCAAGACGTTCGAACCAGAGCCCACCCTGGAGACAGCTGTGCCCTGACAAGCCTGGCAGCCCATGCACCGACCATCTTTCATTCTGATGGCAAACGGACCGAGTTTTGCTTCCACGTGACAGAAAGCCATATGTGTGCTCTTTCACCTCTGAATCACTGACAGATTTTTTTTTCCATTTTTTTCATATAATGCCAAGTGATCTGGAAATTAGTTGTTGTTGTTGTTTGTAATCCCTAAGATCCTAAACACTGTTCTGATGAGTATCCTGAGAACAGCACGTCTAGGATCACAGGAATTCACATCAGAGCTTGAAGATGTCCTACATGTTTGCGTCTTGGCATTGGGAAGTAACTGGCCCAGCTGCTATCAGAGCTGTTCGTTTATGCAGCCCTTGTTCCTGGAGGGACCTGTCTACTGAGGGAGAAAAATGATGGGTCCAGTCCTGCCCCTTTGGACTTAAATACCAGGAGCTGTGTGTCATTCTTAGTAATTCAATGCTAGACATTCTGTGGGATTTTTGTGGGTTTTGGCTTTTTTTTTTTTTTTTTTTTGGTCAATGTCAGTTATTTAACCTTTTAGGTTAATTTCTTTACTTTTGCCCTCCATCTTTTTTTCACACAAAATCCTGTCTATTAAAAACAAGGTTTCCTAAATTGACAGCTTTCTACAAAATAACTAGCCGGTACTTTTTGAAAGTGTCAAGGTCATGAATGTCTGCCACAGATCAGAGAAGACTTGAGAAGACATGATGACAATCCAACATGGAACTCGAAGTAGGATCACGGATCAGAAAAGGGCATTAGTGGGAAACTGGTGAAATCTGAGTCAAGACTGCAGTTGAGTTAATAGTTAACTTTTTGACACATTATCCTACAGTGTGCAGAGTGTTAACACTGCGGGGAGCTGGGTGAAGGATAGAAGGCAACTCTCTGAGATTACTTTTGAAGTAAGCGTAACTTTTTTGTTAAGTCTTAAAATTCTTTCAAAATAAAAAGCTAAAAAAAAAAAAAACTTGGAATGACAACAGCAAGGGGCCAAGGTTCCCAAAGCTGGTTGATTTAAACTTGACTTCATAGACTCAGCCTGGGGCACCAAGAACTAGTGTCTCTGGGAGAGACCCCTGCAGTGCATCCTGACCTGGGAGATTCAGATCCCTGACTTAGGAAGAGGAAGGCGGAGGAGTAGGTGGACGTGGAGTACATCTCTCTCCATGGATACATCAGGAATACATCTTCAGACACAGAAGTGCATACAGAACACCAGCTGAGAGTGGACAGGAGTACCTGACCAGCGGAAAAGAATATAGAGAACCATGTAAAACTCGGTAGGACGAAGGAACTAGGGGGGAAAACAGGAGTGTTAATAGGACTGGACCTGCCCTCAGCCGGTGGGGGAACTGAAGCAGGGGTCCAGTCCCCGCATGGGGGCAATTGTCTGAGTCAGGAGAAACATTTAAGGCTGAGAGTGAAACAGCTGATCTGTGGCAGGCTAAATGGAATGAGAATCAGACAGTCCTTGCTGCAGTTATACGTACCCCAGACAGGAAGACGGGTCTCCTGGAAGGTGCATATCCCTGACTTAAGTCATTGCCATCTGACTAAGACACAGCGAAGCTGCTCAGAAAGGTGATGGCCTTTGTGGCGACAGGCCTGACAGAGAAATAAGTTCACTCACGCTGAGATGGCTCTTAGCAACACTTATGGTCATTACTGTTGTTGTTCAGTTACTAAGCTGTGTCCAACTCTTCGCGACCCAATGGACTGTAGCCCACCAGGCTCCCCTGTCCACGAGAATTCCCAAGCAAGAATACTAGAGTGGGTTGCCATTTCCTTCTCCAGGAGATCTTCCCAGATCAGGGATCGAACCCTTGCCTCCTACATTGGCAGGCAGATTCTTTACCACTCAGCCACTGTTGGGAGGCCCAACGTTTATGGTATCAGGCACTTTCTACAACCACTGGTCTGGCCACGGTCATGGCTGTGCAGAGTCCCTACCCCACTTCCCTCCTAGATCTGCAGCTATGTTCTCATCCAGCGCTCCTCCACCATCTCTTTGGTCCCTAGGTAGGCACTGAACAGAAAGCAATCAGTGAAAATGCAAAAGCAGACTGCCTTTTATGAGTCACGCAGTGGGGGAGGACATGGGGGAGAGAGGGTGGAGTCTGGCCAGGGAGCAAAGAAATCAAACAGTTCTCTCCATGGTTTTCTGGGCTCAGAGTTCTCAGCATTGTTGAAAGTCCTGAGCAGGACAGAACTGCCTTCACCCTTTGCAGATGAAGCCCAGCTCCTTAGTGCTTATCCGAGAAGTCACAACAGTACTAGACACACACAGTGCTGACAACCCAGCTTCTGTGTACAGGGGCAAGCCACTGTACCAGAGTCCTGGGGGTAAAAAGAAAGGGCCAAGATGGGTCTTGTCCACGAGTTACAGCAGACCAAGTGAGGTGGACAGTGGTGTGCGGGGAGTGAGGTGAGTGATGGTAGCAAAGTGATAACGAGGTGGGCGTGTCTTCTGTGCACAAGCTCCTGGGTGACTTCTGCACCACAGCCCTTACACATCTATCTACAGGCAGCTTCGTATTCCTACCAGGGCCCTGGGACACCAGCGTGAAGGGAAGGGGGATGGTGAGACCCCACCACAGGTGGCTCACTTAACCCTCACAACCGTCCCGGGAGGCTGGCATGACCACCCTCGCTGGCTGGAAGAAGACAGGCCCAGTGAAGCCAAGCCATTTAAATGGGAGCCAGTCCCCTCTGTGTTATGACTGTGCAGATTCTCAAGCATGGAGATGGATTCCATCTGAACTTGGCAGCAAAGACAATGAACCACTGTCACCTCCTGTCAGTAAGGTGCTTGGCACTTTCCGAAGCCCCCTTCCGAGAACCCTCTGCTTTGTTCCCAGAATAGCTCTCTGATGAAGGAAAGACAAATTCTCAGATTCCTCTCTTTCACGGATCCTCCCTTCTCTTGAACCTCCACTCCGGGCAAAAGGGTGCCTGCCATTCAGACAGATATGGTGAAGGACACAGAAGCCACCCTCCTTTTTCAACACGCTAGTTGGCAATTTGGGAGGGCTATGGGACTGAAAACACAGCCAGAGAGCCATTCAGCACAGGGAAATACGTCCAAACTCTGCTTTGTCTCTTTAACTCCAAGGCTTGAGCTTTCCGTTACACCAGAGTCCCAGTCACTCCAGAGCAAGGGGCTGCTTCCGCTCTTGTGGGCTTGTGTGCAGGGCCTGTACACCCTGTTTTGGACCTGCCTCCAGGGCTCAGATGATTTGGGGTCTGTTCTGAAAGCACCGCCTCACTCCCCAGTCCCCAGGCTCTAACTATGCCTCCCAGCTTACCCCTGGCAAACTCCTCCAAAGCCTCTTTCCTGTGTCCATCCAGCCCTGCCTCCCAGACCCTCCCAGTGAAGAGCCAGGCTACAAATACCTTCCTCACTTCCCCATCTTTCTTTTCCAGTGCAAAGGGCTGGACACCCACCATAGGTTTAGAGTAGGCCGCCGTAAACCAGTGAGCTGCTGTCAGCTCCGTTCTCTCTGGCCACTCTACTCCTGTAGCCGGGAGGGGGCGCTGATGGGGGTGGCAATTCTCCCCAAAGGCCCGTCCCTTACATATCGGCTCTCTAAAAGGCACTGACTGGCCACCAGGTTTAGGAGACTTTGGGCTCCCTCTTGGACTGATTCTATTTATCTTTTTGTGCCCTGGCCTGTGTACATGGGTGGGTGCCCTTAGCTGTTTTCAGAGGGGCAATCAGTCCAGCTTTAATGAGCTGGAAGTATATTTAGGCTCCGAGTAAACAGTAATGATGTTGAGAAGACAAAAGTTTGAGAAACTCTGGTCCTTTTACTAAAGATTTACTCTACTGTATTCTAACAGCATTTATTTTAAAGCCTCTGGCTCTTTCCATTGTTAGCCCTATAAAAGAATATAAAATTTGTAAGGAGGGAAGAACTATGTAAATAACATGCAGGGACATTTTTCTTAATGGGATTAGTGGGAAAATTTCTGGACATTTTCAAATACCACCTTGGAAAATTACAATTAACCTGAGAACTGATCAGATCCAGCACTCAATCTAATATTTTGTGAGGCATCGCTACCATTTTCCCTAAAACAGGGTCAATAATTTTTCAGATTTGTTCAGCCTCTTCCTCCATGGAATTCTGTAACAGATAGCATGGCAACACCCCTCAATATGTCGTAAAATAAGATCTTTGTTATACTGAATCAACATGAACACGTCACATGCCCTTCAAGAGGAAGGGTGAAGCTTTGTAAGAGGTGAGGTGAGAGTCCAGTCATGAAATCAAGTCAGAGTTCAATGTTCCTTTCCCAGCAGCTCCTAGAATCAGACTTCTGGCCCCTCGCACTGAAACATCGTTCTTGTAAAGAACCTAGTTATATTCCTAAGACACTGTTGGATTCCTTGTAGGTCACATCAAAGTGATCGCATTTTTATAGAAACATAGCCCTGAGCCCAAAAATCCATGGTCACATTACAGGTGGGGCCCAGACTCCTCCTTGGAGAAAAACAGCAGGAGAGGGGGCATCCGGCCTCTCTCAGTGGGACAAGGCCTGGGCTCCTCTGGGAAAGAGTAAAAGGCAAACCGCGAGTCCCTAGTGCCCGTTCTGCCCTGTGACAGGCCAGGCTAACGGCGACATGCAGACAGCCAGCGGGGCAGAGACTCTCATCCGAAGATGGGTCCCAGAGCAAAGAACAGAAGGGCCCTTTTCCTCCCCAGACCCCGAGCCTGTCAAGCAGAATCACAGTGGGAAGGAGACCTCAGATGCCTGTCAGCTTTAAGGTTTTCTAGGGAAGACCAACATTCGGGAGGCCGAAGAGAACAAATAGCCCGGGGACAAAGTGTGTGTGTGTGTGCGTGCGTGTGTGTGTGCTCAGTCAAGTCTCTTTGCGACCCCATGGACTGTAGCCCACTAGGCACCTCTGTCCATGAAATTTTCCAGCAAGAATACTGGAGTGGGTTGCCATTTCCTGCCCGGACACAGTATGGGGTTGGTCAAAAAGTTCATTCGGACTTTTTCATAAGATATAATGGAAAAAACCCAAATGAACTTTTTGACCAGATGGATACCTGCCCCAATATGATGAAAAGAAAAACCAAAATAAGAAGAAAACAAAGGGCTTGGAGAATGCTCTCTTCGACCACCTCCACCAGCTGATTCAAGAGCCTTGGCTAGATTCTTGGGGAGCATATGAGGTGCATTTGTGTTGACATTTTACAGGCTAGATATCAACTGGACAATTCAAAACATTTTACTTATTGAGACCCTGATGGTTCCAGCTGGGAAAACAGCAGAACAGAGCCTGGGAACCTGGGAATTCAATACGGTGCTCTGGGCGTATCCCAACTGGCTGCATATTTCAGGCTTTAAGCAGGACTCTTGGTGGGGGTAAGCCTGGCCACCAGCATCAAACATGAAAGCAGAAGTTTAAGTATACACGAGGAGTCTCGAGTGGCTTGCAGGTCATAAATTTCTAGGTTATGGGCTGGATTCAGTTTGGTTTCCTGCAACAGCTGGACTGTTATTGTCTTTAGCTAAGTGAGTTATAGCCCAAATATGTTAGTTATTCATTTATCCACTTGCCTCATCGCCACCATTAAACAATCAAATCCGATGCAGCATTGTTCCAGGGTGAGGCCCCAACCAGAACTTCATGTCGATTTTGCAAATTGGTTTTTTCTCGTTCCTTTAACTTCTTGTGAAAAGCTGGAGTTTACATCCCTTTATAATAGAAATCAGAGTAACTTCCCCATCTCAAATTTCTGTGGATGGTGCCATCACTAATAAACGAAACCTGTTACAGATAAACACTTACATACATGCAGAGCTATATTTGTTGTAGCAACTGCATCACAGGACAAAATATGTTTGGCTAAATAAAAAGAATATAGGGCTGTTTTGCATAAGATTGGAATGGAAACGATACCACAGGAAATTATTTTATGTCAACCACAAAAACAGGCAAAATATCTCTCTGGCCAGACTGAAGAGGAAAATTAATTATGACTGTGTTATTGTTCCCAGTGACATTATGTGTCTCTCTAAGAATCTGGCCAGAGGGCAGGGCCAACACTCTTTGCCAACACAGACATACAACATATAGGAGGAAGACATAGCCTGGGCCTCCAGGGACTGGTCAGGCCCCTGTCTCATGCAGTCTCCTTCTCTGAGATCCCTGGCCCAAGCCTGCCCATCTTCTGGAGGGCAATCCCTGGCCTGGCATCCTTTGTCTACTCCTCTCCTGTGGTCCGACTTCCCCCAGTGTGCTTTCCCTAGCTCTTCCCAATGGAGACTCTTGCACTGAGGTTGCCCACTGCCCACTGATGCATGGTTTCTTCCATTTGGTTACTGGTTTAGTAAAGTAAATAAGAGGAGGGTAATAAAGGACAAGGGCTTCCTTGGTGGCTCAGACGGTAAAGAATCTGCCTGCAATGTGGAAGACCTGGGTTCGATCCCTGGGTTGGGAAGATTCCCTGGAGAAGGGAACGGCAACCCAATCCAGCGTTCTGACCTGGAGAATTCCATTGACAGAGGAGCCTGGTCAATGGGGTCACAAAGAGTCAGACACGACTGAGCGACTTTCACTTTCAATAAAGGACAAATACTGAAGATAATCTACTTAAGACCCCAAAAGCCTTTCATAAGTCTCATTAAAAAAAAAGCTATTTAAGAAAAAGATTTCTGATTATGCAAACAGCAGGAGAAAAATATGCAAATGACATAGACAAGCCATACAAAGCAGAAGAGATGCAAACCACAAGAGGTTAGACCTTCCCTGTGTGCAGAGAAAAATTAAGTTAAAACATAAAGAATGCTATTTCACACTCTTCAGAAAAAGGCACGTGCAGGCCTGGCCTGGAGCATGCAGTGAGGAGACAGTGAGGGTGAGCTTCTGGAGAAGAGCCTGCCCCCCAAGATGTGCACATCTGGGGACCCTGCGATTCCAGTCTTGGCCTCGGACCCCAGTGCCACCTCCGCCTTACTGTGCTCGGTTCCCCCAGGGATCCTGTTAAATGCAGGTTCTGAATCAGCTGCCCTGGAGAGGTCCCTGTGAACATGTGTTTCTAACCAGCCTCCAGGAGATGCTCACGTTGTCTGAGGAACAACTTTAAGTAGCAAGCCCCTAGTCAAAATTTTACATGGGAGCACCAGGAGGATGGCAAAGTAGCACCAGGAAACAGCGAAATGTTGGAAAACATAAAGACAGCGATGCTGGAGTCCACAAACAGATTCTTAAAGATGTAAAAAGTCCCCCTGAATGATGGGTTTCTATTTTAAAAATGGAGAGAGTGTGGCAGAGGCCACACAAAGTGGAGCGAGAGTCCTTCTAGTGACACCAGTCACCCGGGGGCACAGGGAGGACCCCATCGCACAGGCTCTCCGGAGGTCGGCTTGAGTCCAGCCCAGACACCTGGCATTTTTAAAGCTCTGCAGGAAGTTCTAATGTGCGCCTACGGTTGAGAGCCACAGTTCAAGAAGGTACTTGAAGCGTGTACCAGCAGGATGGACCTCCTCTAGGAGTGCAGCAAAAACCAGCCTCCTGTCTCACTCACTGAGAACCACAGCCCCCACCCCCCAAGTTCTGTAGTTTGCGAGTCTCTGCCTCTCCCTGCAAGCGGTGTTGAGCGGCACTTACTTTTCTGGGGAAAATGTCCACTAGAATCTAAACGCAACGATATAAAAGGGGCAGGGTCTGAGAGCCTGTGGCAATTTGGTTTAGAGTTATTTACCCCGGAAACACGCATGACGATGGTTCAAACAGAACCAGGGCGTCCACAGCATGCATCCCAAAACGCAGCCACCCCCGGTGAGTGCAGGGAGGCACTGCATGGGGAGGCTCTGAGTTTGAGTTCTTACTGAACTCTTGCCTCCTGAAGGTCACTCTCTTTTCACTCTGGGAGCCAAGACAAGGGGAGGCGACCAGGCATCCTCTTTACGAAACATCAGAAATCCCTGTCCCAGTCAGCATTCCCGGAGGCTGAGCTGGTGGAGACTCAAGCTGTCTCTTGAGTGACCGGCAGCAGGCCAAGGCTTTGGGGGTGAGCTCTCTTCTGAAACACAGGAGGGCCATGGCCATGTCAAAGGATTCAGGGAACCTGCTTCTCAAAGTGAGCCGTCCCTGTGAGACTCAGCCTGGTGCCCACAGAGGTGTCTCCACACCTGTCATTTAGCCAGTGGGAGCAGGTAAAAGGGAGCAGGAAATATCCTCTATTTGGTAGGAAATTTTTTTAAAAGCCTGATCAACCTAGGCTAAAATGAACGATTTTAACCATCCTTATAGACGGCAGCCCACCAGGCTCCTCTGTTCATGGGAGCCTGGTGGGCTGCCATCTATGGGGTCGCACAGAGTCGGACACAACTGAAGCGACGCAGCAGCAGCAGCAATGCCTGTAAAATCACTTGCCACCTCGGCTCATCTTCAGCACGTTCACGGGCAGCAGTGAACCACTGGGGAACAGTCTCCAGCCCAGAAAGTGCCCCCCTGATGCTGGGCGAGGGGCAGAAATATGGCCGCAGCAAAGCACTCAGGGCAGTACTTGGCAACTGGCCCACTGTATCCATCCCTGCACACCAAGGTCATCGAAGGCCTTTCAGACCTTCCCGGGGACAACGTGTGAACCAGGGGAGGCCTGACCAGACATGGCAACCACGGTGGACAGGCGGCTGCAGCACACCTCCTTCCTCAATGGCCAGTGCTGATGCTCCAGCACAAAACCCTTTCGTCGAAGACCACAGGTGGGCCCTCCGGGCACCAGGGACAATTCACTAAATCCCACCGCGGAGTCCCCGCCCTCCCGGGTCATAGAGCGCCAGGAGGCTGCTCCCAGGAGCCCGAGTCCCGCATCCCGACTCCTAGACACTCACGAGACTTCCGGTTGGCGCGGGAGCGCTTCCTCTCCCGCGGCACCACTCGCTGGCTGGGCACTTGGGTGGCTGACTTGACGATGCGGTCCATGATCTCATCAGCTGCATCGTCCGTGACGTTAGGCGAGTCATCCATGCCCATGGTCCAGGAACTAGCGGATCCTGAAGAATCAAACACCCAGAGAGCACGAGGTACTCAGAGAGAAGGAGAACACAGCACCGCGGCAGCGAAGCCCATCGGCAGTAAGCCCAGCGGAGCCGGAGTCAGGGCGGAGCCTGGCGGGCCGGGGAGCTGACCTGTCCCCACTGCAGGGGCACCGCAGTGACCTGGGACCATCACCCTCGGGGCTCTGGCCTCCCAGGAATCATGCCAGCGGCACATTATGTTGTACTCCTCAGTCACACAGCTGTGTCCCCATCTCTCACTGTTCTGGATATGTCTCCACCTGCCAGGTCCTGTAGTCATGGCGGGGGTGGGGGGTGGGGGGTAGCCTCCCGATGCTACATGGCGCCCTGCACATCGCAGAAACCCAGTGATGCGCTCCAGAAATGTCCTGAGACATTTGCTACGTTTCAGCTGTCTATCTCTGGTTGTATGTGCCTAGTGTATGTCAACTAACCCTAACTGCTCATTCAGTTAAATAAAAGTCAATGGATTTTGTAACATATGGTTCATCTTTGGATTACCTATCCTTTAAAAATCATAACAGGATTGCCCTCTTCCATTAGGAAAGTGAAGGGAACACACATTGTCTACTTTCACAAAATTTATTTCTCAGGCCATAGTTGCAACATGCGAGATCTAGTTTTCTGACCAGGGATCGAACCCGGGCTCCCTGAATTGGGAGGGCAGAGTCTTAACCAACTTCTTTAACTACCAAGGAAGTCCCAAAACAACATTTTCTTTGGTACATTCATCTGCTTCCTGACCAGAAAAAAATTTGTTTATAGCTATTTGTTAAGACAGTCCCAGTCTGACATGAAAGCACCTGCCTCTAGACCAGCAAGAAGAAAGTACCACAAAAACATGGGTTCTCAAATCATATTAAACACTTAGAAATGAATGCTCTTTTGATTCATCAAAAATGAACTTTGTGACTGATCAACTTTTCTGTGAAATCTCTTCTCTAAGATGGGAAATATGCTTCTGTAAGAAAAAAGATGTACAATGTGCTCAAAATTGTGAATTTTCTCAAGTGAGTGTTCTCAGACTCTGTGTTTGTGGAACACAGGTACCCTGAACTTGACCAAGGTCCAGCTAAAGCTGAAGAATAGTCAGCTTTTCTCAAACTACAGGGAAAATATGTTAGTAAACACTTATCTTAAATTTTGAGTTCTATACTAATTTTTCAAAACTTTGGTGTTTGGATATTAACAGAAATTGTAGGGAATAGTTGATCACAGCTCAACAGACTGTACATTTTATAGACAGAAAATATGCAATATACTATAATTTAGTCATAATTTCTGCTAGTAAAATTCAGATGACTAAATTAAATACATTAAAAATACATACTTGGCAAACGAGAATCAGGATTCCTGTGTTTGACCACTTGCATGTATTTGAGGACAGAGGCCATAGGACAATGATGTTTTCTGCTAACAAGGCTTTTGTTGTGGGTCATTTTAAAAAATTGCTTTGTTTTATGAGTGGAGCATACTTACAACATTAGGATATAGAAAATCAGGACATTTTAACTTTTCCTGCTTATACCTAATGACAATTGATCTACTTGTTTCCATCAGAAGGTTAGTGTTTTCAGCATCATAAAACCCTCTAAAAATATGTTCTTCTCAGAAATGAATTTTTGAAATTGCTGAATTTTCCTGCATTGTCAGGCTTGTCTAGGTGTTCTAATAGAAGGCAAGAGGCCTTGCAGCAGCAGAGCTCTCAGACTGGGCTCAGCAGAGCCTCTGAACCACAGCCTTCCTCACAACAAAGCCATCAACAGAACAACTGCATTTTACCCAGCAATTTCCTGTTTTCCCTTTTCTCTATTGATTTAAGATTCTGTGCCCCATTTTGAAATGCCAAGCTACCCTTCCCAAAACACACAAAGCTCAGGCAATTGTCTTCGCTCATAGTACAATATAACTGGCTCCTAAAACGAGCCAGAAATGAAGGCATCATCTGATTTTTCCACTGAGAATTACCTATACGTCCATCTTACACATTCTTGGGGATCTGCTTGCACTGTGACATATCAGGAGATGCCCACAAGGAGTATCTGGCCATCTGTCCAGGACCTTCAGACTCAGTTTTGTGATGCTATCATCTTCTCATGACCTCAGTTTTGGTTCTGCTTCTTTATCCCCTCTCCCCTTGGTTACTTTCCTCACTGCCCAATTACCACTGAAGCCCGTTCCATTCTTGGCTGTGTACATGCTTCCCTTTCTGGGACTTGTGCACATACATACAGCCACAGGAGAACACTGCCCATACCTTAGACTCCAAGGGGGCTCCCCAGGGTCTCCCAGGTGCTAGAAAGACATTGATATATACTGAGATGTCTGTGTAACTTATTATATATAATATATGCAAACAGAGAGAGAGATGGTGGAGCAGATAAAACATTACAGACTATGATAGTACCATGTCATTTTATTTGGACTTCATTTTTTTTTTTTTTTTTTTTTCCCCCGAGGGGGTGCACCGTTCCTGGAAGTACTGCAATACCAGGTCGATGCGTGGAGTGGACGGAGCAAGCTCCTATTCCAACTCCCAGCTCCAAAAATCCATTTAATATATTGTCCTCGGATAGAGGACGTATCAGATATTAAACTGATAAGAACAGATACTACACTTGATCTTAGCCAAAAGGCCGAGAAGCGATTGGACTTCATTTTTTTAAAAAATAGGCAAATTGTAGTTTGAAAGACAACACTGCAACTAATTTTTCCCTTAAAAATCTAACAAAGAAATAGTCTAAAATGAAAATAATTATATCCAAATAGATATTATATTACTGTAATAAACATCTACCTTCATTTCTAAAAGAGTTTCCCTGGGTATAGATTTCTAACAGGTTAGAAACTTCTTTTTTTCTTTGGCAGTTTTAAAGGTGCCATTCCAGTTTCTTCTGACTTCCATAGTTTCGATTAATAGTGAGTTATCATTCTTACTGTTGCTCCTCAGAGAGTACCCTCTTCTCTCTCTGGCTGTTTTAAAGACATTATCTGTATCTTTGGGTTTTGGCAGTTTGTCTGTGGTATGCCTAGGTAGGGTTTTCTTAGTATTTCCTCTCCTTGGATTTGTTTAAATATCAGTCTTTAAATATCAGTCTTTGCTTTCTGGCATGCTGACTTCTGTTGCACAGCATGGGCTCTAAAGCACGGGGCTCCATATTTGCGGCACACAGGCTCCCCCAGTTGTGGTGCAAGGGCTCAGCTGCTCCGAGGCAGGTGGGATCTCAGTTCCTCGACCAGGTATCTAACCCACGTCCCCTGCATTGGAAGGTGGATCTTTAACAACTGGACCACCAGGGAAGCCCCTCCTTGGACTTGCCACTTCTCTAAACTATGTGGATTGCTATCTGTCATGAGCCTTTGGAAAATTCTCACCCATTATTTCTTCAATTATTACTTCTTACCATTTTTTCTTTCTGATACTCCAGTTACACATATGTTAGACCATTTGGCTGTGTCCCACCTATCTCTTATGGTAAAGAATCTTCCTGCAATGCAGGAGATCTGGGTTAGATACCTGGGTTGGGAAGATTCCCTAGAGAAGGGAATGGCTACCCACTCCAGTATTCTGATCTGCAGAATTCCATGGACAGAGGAGCCTGGCAGGCTATAGTCCACGGGGTCGCAAAGAGTCAGACACGATTGAGGGATTTTTACTTCATTTCACTACACCAATCTCTTACATTTTGTTTCATTCATTCTTTCTCACCATGGTTCAGTTTGTATATTTTCTGTTAACCTATTTTGTTTGAACTCACCAACCTCTTTTGCTGGTACCACTCTGCTGTTAAACCCATCATATTTTTTAATCATATCAGATATTTTCTTTTCAGTTCTAGAATTTCCAGTTGATTCTTTTAAGTAAATTTCAACCTTTTGATCAATCTGTCTCTATTTTCCTTTTTTTTTTTTTTAAACAACTATAAATGGCTAAATTTGACTGCATATTTCAACATCTGGATCACCTGTGGATCTGCTGCTCTAGTCTACTTTTCTTCTTCTTGGTCACATTTTCATGTTTTCCTGGCTCTTAATTTTGACTATGTACTGTACTGTGAGTAGAAAGGAATGCAGAGTCTGAAGTCAGTGTCATTTCCCCCTCATCTTTGCCCTTTCTGTTAAGCAGACATAGTGAAGGACTGAGCAGTTCTTATTGTGTTAGTTGCTCTTCTGTGACCCCATGGACTATAGCCCACCAGGCTCCTTTTGTCCATAGCATTTCCCAGGCAAGAATACTGAAGTGGGTTGCCATTTTCTTCTCCAGGGCACCTTCCCGACCCAGGGATCAAACCCATGTCTCTTGCATTAGCAGGTGGGTTCTTTACCACTGAGCCTCCTGGGAGGACTCAGCAGGATTGGGGCCAAATAGCAGTTTTCATTGAGAATCAGTCCATCTCTGTCTTTAACTATCTGTATGCATTTGTTGAAGGTGCTTACTCTAAATTGTCTTTGTGTCCTCAGAACATAAAGACTGTAGGAAAATTTCTATAGCCTTTCTGACACGGCCTCTTCCTCCCCACCTCCTCATGCTGCCCCAGTACTTAGCAAATATCCCATGAAGAAAATTGTCTGCATTTGAAGCTTCTCTAGCTCCATCCTCTTATGCCAGCTCACATGACTACTGCAAGTTCTGCTGGCTTCTCTTCACTATTAAAGTTATTCTGCTCACAGCAAATCTAACTCTCAGCCTGGGCCCAGACTAGGTGAATGCTCTCAGAGAGGTGCCCTCAGCTCACCTAGAATTCTAATTTGTCTAGTTCTCTCCTTTCACAGTTCTCTGATGTATCCTGAAGGGAAGTTCTTGTTATTTTATTAAAGTTGATGGTTTACAGTAGCAGGAGTAGTGACCTGCTACTCCCTGTGACATGCCACTTGAAAGCAGAAGTCTCCGCAAGTGCAGAGAGACTGAACCACTTTCCTTTCTAATCCTTTTTATCAGTTAGTGAAAATGAGCCCACATTGCACAAAGCTAGCAATATCTTTTTCTTTTTGTCCTTTCCACTATGGAAGGGTTTTCTCTTTTAAAATTAGCACAACCCATTATGTTCCATTGCGAGGAGATCAAACCAGTCAATTCTAAAGGAAATCAACCCTGAATATTCATTGGAAGGACTGATGCTGAAGCTGAAGTTCCAATACTTTGGCTACGTGATGCAAAGAGCTGACTCATTACAAAAGTCCCTGATCCTGGGAAAGACTGAAGGCAGAAGGAGAAGGGACAACAGAAGACAAGATGGTTGGATGGCATCACTGACTCCACGGACATAAGTTTGAGCAAACTCCTGGAGATGGTGAAGGCAGGGAAGCCTGGCGTGCTTCAGTCCATGGGGTGGCTAAGAGTTGGGCATGACTTAAGTGACTGAACAACAACAACAATTATGTTCCATTAGAAAGAGACCTGGGTTTGATCCCTGGGTTGGGAGATACTCTGGAGGAGGGCATGGCAACCCACTCCAGTATTCTTGCCTGGAGAATCCCCATGGACAGGGGAAACTGGCGGGCTACAGTCCACAGGGCCGCAAAGAGTCAGACACGACTAAGTGAGTAAGCACACAGCACAGCGACATTGGACTCCACCTCCCAGGGTGGCTTTAATTGCACCAGCCTGCGTCCACGAAGGCACAGCAGTTCGACTCCTGATGGCTGGGGTCACTACGGTGCAGGTGCTCACGCTGCCTTTGCTCTCCTGGTGGCCACGGTTAGCCTAGGAGACAAAGGCTACGGGAGCTGCTGGGGCACAGACAGACTCATGCATAGGATGCCCTACGCCTTGGGGGAGCCAATGATTCCCAACCTCACACCCAACAGTGCAAAGCTGTTTTATTCTTATCCTTGCTTTATGCTTTGTCTAGACTGACAGTCTCTACTGCTCAGCATTTAATGATATTATTTTCTTCACCTTCTGATCTCTCCAACTTTTTTCTCTCCTCTTATGTTCTGTCTTGTTTACACACTCTTTCTCTCCTGTCACTGCTTAATTGATCTGAGAAATGGAGGCCTTTTATAGCCAGCACTGGCCAAGAAGAGGGCACCTTTCTTTCCACGTGAAAAATCAGACAATCAGAATGTCCCACACCAAGTACTCAGGACTGTGGTCTGTCACAGTCGCATCTATCTGCTTTTGCTCACCAAAAGGCTGCCTGTGCTTTGCCAAATAATAAGTTATTTTCTTTTCCTAATTCTACGTCCAACACTACCTGAAAATCAGAGGGTTCAGAAAGACCAAATCGCAGAGAACCTAATCTCTGATCCTTGAATGTGAACAGTAACACCTGCATGTGTCTGGGGTAAAGTCTGGGATTAAAATTGTAGCACAAGGGCTGACTGCTCTATTTACCATCTGTGTCTCAGTCAGGATAACAGTGGGGAAGGGCGGAGATAGGCATCCCTTCTTCCGGCATATTCTTAGCCGCCTATCAAAGAAAAAGCCCTGAGAAACATCCAGCATTAAGAAGGGGAGAAGGAACTAGATTTAGGGACACTGTCAGTTCAGTTCAGTCGCTCAGTTGTGTCCAGCTCTTTGCAACACCCCACGGACTGCAGCACGCCAGGCCTTCCTGTCCATCACCAACTCCAGAAGCTTCCTCAAACTCATGTCCATCGAGTCAGTGATGCCATCCAACCATGTCATCCTCTGTCGTCCCCTTCTCCTCCCACCTTCAACCTTTCCCAGCATCAGGGTCTTTTCCAATGAGTCAGTTCTTCTCATCAGGTGGCCAAAGTATTGGAGTTTCAGCTTCAGCATCAGTCCTTCCAATGAATATTCAGAACTGACTGATTTCCTTTAGGATGGACTGGTTGGATCTCCTTGCAGTCCAAGGGACTCTCAAGAATCTCTTCCAGCATCACAATTTGAAAGCATCAGTTTTTTGGCACTCAGCCTTCTTCATGGTCCAACTCTCACATCTGTACATGACTACTGGAAAAACCATGGCTTTCACTTATATGGACTTTTGTCGGCAAAGTGATGTCTCTGCTTTTTAATATGCTGTCTAGGTTTGTCATAGCTTTTCTTCCAAGGAGCAAGAGTCTTTTAATTTCGTGACTGCAGTCAATGTCTGCAGTGATTTTTGGAGCCCAAGAAAATCAGGTTTGTCACGGTTTCCACTTTTACACTCTAAAGCATTTCAATTTGGGCAATAAATACATGGCTTCTAATTTGTGTGCACAGTATGTGCTAAGCAAACACCAAGAGGAGAAAGTCCGTCCTCCAGGGGTTCATCCTCTTTAGTTATAAAGTTTGTAAGTTCCTGAGACCTAACCTGGGGTCTCAGGAGTTCATGGTGAGGTGGAGAGCGTGGAGGAGGTAGACTCTGGTGGTGACAGGACAGGCAGAGGAGAGAGGACAGCATGAGCCATGATGGGCCCTCAGGGAGACACAGGATGTGCAGAGTAGGGTGATGCACACCATGTGGGACCAAGTGAAAACCAAGTATGTGGGGGCCCGGAGGGGACCAGACCCCAGGGGACCTCAACATATCACATGAATAGCATGGGCTGGATCCTGCAGGCAGAGAGGAAACTTAGGAAGGTGAACGTGGCATCAGCCCAGACCAGGGAAACACAGGTAAGCACTCTCAGATGCAAAATGCATCTTAATTCTTAATTCAGATTAAAAATCCTTTCCAAGTTATGAAACAAACTTGGAAACTCTTATCTGTCTTTACCATCTTGAAGCTTAGTTTCCTCTCTGCTCCAAGGATTTAAAAGGCAAAAAGGGATAGCATTTTAATTCAAGGGTCAGCAACCTTGTTCTGTACCCTGCCTGAGAGGAAAAACATTAGGTTCCATGGTCTCTGCAGTCTCTGTCGCAGCCCCTCGACCTTGCCCCGCAGTGCAAAAGCATCATAAACAGCACACATAAACACAAGGGTGACTGTGTTCCACTAAGACCTGACTTACAAGAGTAAATGGCCAGCTCACTGTGGTTTGGAGGACATAGTTTGCTGATCTCTGGTTGTTTTTTTAAAAAAATATTTATTTTTATTTGGCTGTGAACTCTTCGTTGTGACACATGGGATCTAGTTCCCTGACCAGGGATTGAACCAGGCCCCTTGCACTGGGAGCGCAGAGTCTTAGCCACCGGACCACCAGGGAAGTCCTGCTGATCTCGGCTTTAACCCACAGGGTTCGTTCACAGGACTCAGGCCTCCTGTGTGAACTAAGCTGTGCTTTGGGGAAGGTTGCTTGTTTTCGAAATGAAGCTATGAAGGCAGGTCACAAAGGTGTGAGTGAATGATGATGTCAGTATAGAGAGCCCCGGGGAGTGGACCGTCCACTTCCCAGACAGACACACAGTCACCTCTACCCTGTGGGGGGACCCCGGAAGACGGCGTTACCTCGGCTTGCGCGGCTGCGGGTGCGGACGCCCAGCGCCGGGGTGGCGTCCTCCACGGCGGGGGATGAGGTCTTCAGCACAGCCTTCATGTTCTCGTGTTCAGCAGCATCCTCCGCGTAGCTCAGGCCCTGTGGCTGGCTTGGGGGCGCCGGGGAACCACCGGAGAACTTGCCAGACTGCAAGAGCAAGGGGGTTACGGCATGAGGTGACTCCCCAAAAATGAACTCAAGCTCAGCAAACCTCCAGCTGAGGAAAGCCTTCTCTGTCTCTCTCTTTTCTGGTTTATGTGCATTTGGCAGACGTGTTAGTGACTGCAGTCAGTGAGGGCGTCAATGAACTGATGACAGACGGCTGCATGGGGGGCAAGTTCTCTTATCAGAAAGAAAAGCCTTGGTCCCGGAAGGACCACACCCATCCCTCTACTGTAGTCTGTCTCCCGGCTCACTGCAGATTCCCTAGAATCTGGAAGCCGGCAAGGAATGATGGACTGCAACTCTGGGAAGAACTCAGAAACCAAATCTGTTTCTAACACCAAAGGCTGGATGTGAGTGTTGAAACATGCCTGTTAATCAGATACAGCGCGATTTATTTTTTCAAATGTGGTGCCAGAAAGCAGTTAAAGCGTTCGTATGGATCACTTATTATGGTAGAATTTTAAAAGTGGGATTCAGGTGCAGAATCTTGTCCCCCTCGCTTTACAGAGAAGGAAACTGAGGCCGTCCAAGATGGAGTGATTTGCCAAAGGCCCCAAAAGAGTTTGATTCAGGGCCCAGGTCAGAACATGGCCCAGAAATTCATGCTGAAATGGAGTCTGGCAACACTCACTTCTCGTTGTGTCAAAAATTCAGTTGTTTTCACAAGCATTACACTCCCATGATGAGATTCTCTAATTCTAGGCTGAACAAAGCATATATGTTTTACAAGAGGTATGCTATAGTATCAGGCCATATGCACACAAAGACAAACATCTGGATGAAAAATCAAAAGACAGTTAGAATAACACTTGAAAGAGCAGCTCCATCCATCCCCGGCTTCCTCTTTTTTACCCACCATCTCAGCCCTGGTGCTGGAGCCCAGGACACAGCTGTGGCTCGTACCATCTGCGTGGCTCCTTCCTCATCCTCAGTCTGGGCAGCCCTGCCCTGGCCTCTGGTTCTGGCATCTGCACCAGGGTCCGGGGAAGGAGCCACCACCCATCCCACCCCTTGTCCACCTGTCCAGCAGGAGGAAGAGATTCGCCGACCCTGCCACCCTTCACAGGGCCTGGGACTCCAGGACAGCTAGGAAAATGCAGTTTCCCTTCAGTCAGTCCCTGGGACACACACCACGACGAGAACCCATGTAAGGAGGTTAGTGATCACACGGAAACCCAGCAGGAGACAGTCATGCGAGGTTTAATATGCTGAACAGGGCTGGCGCGCCATGCTGCTCATGTCAGGTTAGATTCTACGGCACACTCGGGAGGGTCACGCGTGGCATTCTCCATGTTTATAAACATCCTACCTCAACTTCGTCTTCTTCGTCAGTCTACTCGAGAGGACAGGACAGGATGGGAAAGACAGAAAGGATTCTCAGAAGGCACAGAAGTCAGCAAAGATGAGATCATGGCAGTGCCACATCAAATTCCAGCAAAAGGACTCAGCCACCGCACCCAGGGCACACCCTTCTTGATGTGAGTTGCTGAGTCCTGCCTGCATAGCCCTCCTGTCTGGACACTCTCTCTGAGAGCCCCAAGACCAGTCCTGACCAAGGTCAGGCCAATTTCCTGAGGCTGCCTTGGAGGACAATAACTGGTTCACCTGGTCCCCTGACCATTAAAGACCTCTGTTCCCCGGTCACTGGGCTGGCCATGTCCCAGGGAACACACCACCGCCTGCCAGCCATCAGGACTTCCCTCCGCCTGTGTCCGTCTGTCCACTGTGTCCCCTCCTCTCACTCCGAGTGCTGAGCCTCTCCTTGCCCAGGCTGCCAGGTCTGGGTCCCCCTGAACCGGCCTACACACAGGCCACTCAGGACAAGGGGGACCACTGCCTGGACAGGATGGGTCCCCTGACTCTTTCCTCAGAAACATCAAACAATTTTTAAAATCTTACCTGTCCCTCGTGGAGGCTGTCTGAACGGACACACCATTCTTTTAATTATCACCAGCCAAACTGCTTTAAGTAACCAAATAAAATACTCCTTTTCAAAAAGCAAATTGAGGGTGAAAGTCATGTCAATTTCTTAATTCTAAATCAAACACATCCTCAATTTAACTTGTGTTTCCACTGAGGTTACAAGCCAGGATGGCAAATCAGACGCAGGTTTTTCAGAACTGACTAAACTTTTGGGAGCCGAAATGACAAAATGCTTCCAGTTCTACACTGCCTCCAGGCAATCAGCCTTGTGATGAGTGATGACTTTTTTTTTTTTTTAATCTTAGAGCTTCTTTAATTTAACCAGATAGTTGGCATTGTCCCAGTGATTAGCACACGTGCTTACCTCTAACTCTCTCAACACCCCCCAGTCACTAGCATTTGCTTTTCACAGAAGAGGAAGCTGGGGTTGGGGAAGATTAAGGATCTCACCCAGGAGGACCACGGCCCTCAGCAGGGCTCTAAGAGTCCTGGGATGGACAGCCTATGTTCTCACTGCCCATCTAAGGTGTGATGAAGGCAGAAAGGGCCACACTTGCCTTATGCTGTCTTGTGTATGCACTATATTGCCTGGAACTAGTTTAGGACACAAGGAAAAAGGCGTGAGTTAAGTTCTCACTGACCCTTACATGGCAGGACTCCTGGAGAGTTAGAAAGGAGGCCGTCTGCCCATTCAGAAATGGAGAAAGAAGATGGGGGAGAGGCACGAGAGAGTAGGTATGGGGCTGACTGTGAATGCAGGGTCTTCAGATTTTACCCAGACTTCTCTGTGCCTCATAAAATGATGGTTTTCCTAAAGTCCTCTCTGTCTAATTGCAACCACTTCCATCCTCATTATTCAGCATCTATATTAAGAATGACTTCCCACAGTTTTCTCTAAAAACCACTTCCAGCTCTGATGCTCAGGGGCTCTGCGACTCTCTATTGCCTGCTTTTGTTTTCAGTTGTGCATATGGGTCGTTTTCTACCCGGATCATGACACCCTTGGGGTACAAGTTTATCTGCTACTGTACTCACATCTTCCTAGGAGCCCTGTGCCTTGGTGGGTACACAATGGGTGCTTAACTGAGAACTGGAAAAACCTGAAGCTGTAAACTTTGCTTTGAGTGACAATATCCTAATCTTCCAGCAGATGGCAATCTTTCTACATGAATGGTGTCACTCGCCCCATCAAAAACAAGGGCCACCTTGAGGACGAACCCTGAAGAAACCTGCGTTGTCCAGATTTCAATGCGAATTTAAGTATTTTTGAATCCAACTCTAGAAACATTTACCCCTGTTTATAAATAGGAGGACTGAATATTTTCAGAAAAGGACACAATTTAAAAATTAGTGGGATCTGTAAAAAAAAAAAAAAAATCTCAAGAATTTGGCAAGAAATTCTGATGTGTTTTCATAATTATAAGCACATTGAGTTTGTATTTTTCACAATCCAGTGTGTCTCACGGCCACAAACCTAACTACTTCCCTTTTTAAACTTTTTAAAATAATACTTTGGAATGAAATGTGGGCCACGGTTTGCCCAAGTGGTTCAGTTTGCTTCCTGAGTCGCTGTCTTTCCAGGAAGCTGAAGATCCAGTCGAACCCAGATTTTACGAGAGGAGATAGCAGACTCATCTGATGGCATTGGTCTTCAGAACAATCTGTAGAAAGGGTCCTTTCTGCAGAAATGTGATCTGGGCACTGCCTAAGGTTTCAGCAAATTCCAAGGAAACAAGGATCAAGGGTAGGGTGAATGGTAAGGAGACTAGTCTCTGGTTCTCCTTCAAAATGCCTTAAAATTGAAACACAGTTTCTAAAATAATTCATCTGAGAAGGTCACACCTCTCGGGAATAGCAATCATATTTGCTATTTTATGTCTTACAAGATGATTGATCACCGTGGGCACAGAAGGCAGCCTCAGTGAGGTCGTCTTAACTGATCTTATTCCTTCCCAGAGAAACCTGCCTGACTTGGGTTTAGCAGAGGCTTGCAACCCCCACGATGAGGTCACTCTCTGTGTCTTAATCCTTCACCTATTCTGGTCCCTGGATCTAAGAGGCACTTTGCTTCTCAGAGCGATATAAAGAGGGGCAGAGCCTCGCAAGCTACAGTCCACGAGGTCGCAAAGAATTGGACATGACTGCAGTGACTGAGCACAAATTTCACAAAGGCCCAGCAGAAAGAGGCACCATAACTACGTGTCTTTGTCTCTGGCGTCTTCACACAGGGCTTTGCCCTCCACAAGGCACCCATGGTGCGTGTCGGCTCGGTGCTGAGGTGGAAGAGATGGAGGACAAGCCCAGGGGCTGGGGAGGCATGCAAGTGTGCAGGGCTCCCCAAGGAGCCATCAGAGACTCCTGCTAAATTCACTGCCCTCTGGGTTCTCCTCTCTTATTTTCTAACTCAAGAGACTGCCAAGAGCCCATAAGATTATGTCTTTGAGCAACCACATCAGTTATTTCTCCATTCAAATGCCTAGAATGGGTGGTCCAGGTGTCAACTGATTGATTAGCTAATACTATCACAATTATTAAAATCCTGAATCAATTCCCAAATCAGAACCTTTGTCTTCCTATGGTAAGTGTCATCTTTCAGACTTTTTCTTCTCCTCTTTCAATTCTAGCCACTTCATAAGGGTTGAAGATGGAATCAAGTATTCAACGTCATTAGCATCACACAGCCCACCAAGCTAATTACTTGTGTAGTAGGTTAAAGTTCCTCCACCAGCCACCCCTCCTGAATTTACACCCTAGTTTGAAGTTCATTATATTTCAGGTTTTCACCGAAGTGGTAGAGGGACAGTTTAAGAGCACCTTTTAAAAGAGGAACATTTTTTTCACGGTCACAAGAAGAGAAAAGTGCAGTCTCTAAACTGTGGAGAGGTTCTATGGTTGATCAGACATTCAGAATAAATGACATAAAGAAACCGACTTCATGAAACTTACATCAGTGATCATCTTCCCCCGGGTCTTGTTTCTCTCTCTGTGGTTGGCCCGTTTCTGTTTCTGCTGCAAAACTCTCTCCCTGGTGGTACGGTACTCCAGTGCAAACTCACTGATGATCCTGCAGAACTTGTTTATGTTCACTTCCCGAATCGCATACGGTGGGTGGCCCATAAAGAGGAGAAAGGAGTGGAACCTGCCGTGAAAAAAACAATGGTGGCAAGGACTTCAGGTTTAAGACACAAAAATCAGCTGTCTGCAGACTTTCGGTTAAAAAAATAATAATAAAACCCAATCACCCAAAGACATTGTTCTTTGTTCTTGGGGTTCTTTGAGGTTAAAGAGTGAAACAAAGGTCCATCTAGTCAAAGCTATGGTTTTTTCCAGCAGTCATGTATGGATGTGAGAGTTGGACTATAAAGAAGGCTGAGAGCCAAAGAATTGATGCTTTTGAACTGTGGTGTTGGAGAAGACTCTTGAGAGTCCCTTGGACTGCAAGGAGATCAAACCAGTCAATCCTCAAGGAAATCAGTCCTGAATATTCATTGGAAGGACTGATGCTGAAGCTGAAGCTCTAATACTTTGGCTACCTGATGCGAAGAACTGACTCATTGGAAAAGACCCTGATGCTGGGAAAGATTGAAGGCGGGAAAAGAAGGGGACAGCAGAGGATGAGATGGTTGGATGGCATTACTGACTCAATGGACATGAGTTTGAGTAAACTCTGGGAGTTGGTGATGGACAGGGAAGCCTGGCGTGCTGCAGTCCATGGGGTCATGAAGAGTCGGACACGGCTGAGAGACTGAACTGAACTGAACTTAGAGTGAAAATGTAACCAGAAGTCAAGTTCAACTAACTTTCTCACTGACGGAGGTGGTGCATTTTCAGGAGATTAAGTACTTTTTCCTACTTGTTTATCTGTGTTTTAATTTTTTTTTAATTGGTGTGTAAAACTTTTATAAGAAAAATGATAAAGTACTATTCTAAGAAAGGGCTTCCCTTGGTGGCTCAGCTAGTAAAGAATCCACCTGCAATGCGGGAGACCTAGGTTCAATCGCTGGGTTGGGAAGAGCCCCTGGAGAAGGGAAAGGCTACCCACTCCAGTATTCTGGCCTGGAGAATTCCATGGACTGTATAGTCCCTGGGGTTGCAAAGAGTCAGACACAACTAAGCAACTTTCACTTTCACTTTTAAGAAAAGTATTGCACGTTTTCTAGCTCATATGAAAACTGAGTAGGGGTAAAGAAATGCTGCTTAGCAATTTTAGGGGACTTAAATGAATAGATGGAATTGACAGGAACATATTTTGAATAACATGCTAATTAATGATTTGTAAAAAGATGTTTATAAGCAAATAAAATTTATTTCAGCTATTTAGTATATAAATTAAGTTACTGGATTCTATTTACTTAAAACTTTTAGAAAAGAAAAATGAGCAAAGATGTGTCTAATTTTTAGTTATTCAGGAAATGAGAGAGAAGTTACCAGGAGACAAAGGAAAATTTTTGTATACAACAAACAGTATGTATAATTGATATCACTAATTGTAGAAAAAATATTTTTGATCACTCTAATTTGTACAGCTTAATAGGGGTTTGGTATGTTTTTCAAATGAGAGACAGTAGATTATTCTATCTGTGAAGAATACTAAAGGAAAGCATACAACATAAAATTAGAAAGGGATAGAAAACTGCTATTTACAACCAAAAATGCTAGTTAAAACCATAAATCTAAGAAGAAATAAAGTATAAAAATTCATGACTTTGTATGAGAAAATGATTTCTTAGATATGATACCAAAGGCGTAGGCACCCAAAGGAAAAAAAAAATAGATAAACTGGACTCCATCAAAATTAGAAACTTCAAAGGATACTCTCAAGATTGAAAAGACAACCCAAAGAATGGAGAAAATATTTGTGAATCATGTCTAATAGGGATCTATGTCCAGAATATATAGATAAATCTTACAACTCAACACTAAAAAGACAAATAAAAAATTAACAAAAGATCTGAATAGACATTTCCAAAAAGATTATTGGCAAACAGTCAATAAGTACATGAAAAGATGCTTAACACCATTAGTCATAGGGAGATGCAAATCAAAACCACACTGAGACACTTCATACTCACTATGATGGCTATAATAAAAAAAGACAGACAATCACAAGTGTTGGTGAGGATGCACGGAAACGGGAAACCTCACACGGTAGTGGTGGGAACACAAAACGGTTCAGCCGTGGTGGAAAGACAGAGTTCCTAGAGAGTTAAATACAGAGTCACTCTGTGCCCTAGCAGTTTCATTCCTATGCGTGCATGCTAAGTCACGTCCTTGTGTCCAACTCTTTGAGACCCCATGGACCGTAGCCCACCAGGCTCCTCTGTCCACAGGATTCTCCAGGCAAGAACACTGGAGTGGGTTGCCGTGCCCTCCTCCAGGGGATCTTCCTGACCCAGTGATCAAATCCATGTCTCTTAAGTCTCCTGCATTGGCAGGAGGGTTTTTTTTTTTTTTTTACCACTAGTGCCACCTGGGAAGCCCCTTCATTCCTACACATTTACTCAAAAGGAATGAAACTATGGGTCCACACAAAACCTACACAATCCCATGACAGCACTATTCGTGACAGCCCCAAAGTGGAAACAATCCAAGTGTCCATCAACAGATGAATAAACAAGATGTGGTGTCTCACTCAAAACCCGCCCCACGACCTCTCTGACCTCACTGCCTAGGACACCAGTAACACTTGACGCCTCGTGATTCTTTGCACAAGCCCACCTCAGGCCCCCCATGTGGTGTGAAGGGGACCCTCAGGGGACACAGCTGAGAGTTTGCAACGCCTGTGAGGAGGGGCAGGCAGTCACTCCACTGGGAGGACCACAGGCCCTGACAAGGCATCCGGGGCCAGTTCTTCCCTAAGCCCAGAGCATCCCTGCCACAGACAGCAGCCTGGATTGCTCTCTCTTATCCCTCAAGTTTCTGTCCGAATACCACCTCCTCTGAGAAGCCTCCCGCAACCACCCATGTAGAACAGGACCTCCTGGCCACTCCCTGTATCCTTTATACTCTTTAATTTTTCTTCCTGGCTCTTATTACTACCTGACATTGTTCCCTGGAGATATGATGTGATGTTATATGCATTAGGATAGGATACTATAATATACAAATATATGTAAGATGAATCAAGGGAGAACCAATCAGACCACAGCTGAGTCCTCTTTCATACATAAATACAACCCAAGCTTCCTTATCCTCCACTTTTTAGAACATTATTTTTATCTAGAGGGGATCCAATCTTAACATATAAATTGGAGATATGATTCAAATATACACTGTGCAAACAGAGAAGTAAGTACATCGCACGCTTGAAAAAAGACTCAGATGTCCATTTGAGAGGAAAGACTGTGGCCTTCCTACAGAAGAGCAAAATGGGTGTATCTTTAAGGGAATAAAACATTTTAGGGAATTTTTTTTTTAACTGGAGTACAACTGCTTTTCAATGTTGTGTTAGCTTCTGTTGTAAACTGTATGAATCCGTTCTATGTGCACATACATCCCCTCCCCCTTGAGCCTCCCTCCCACCCACCCCATCACAGTGGTTTGAGGGATTTTTGTTAAGTTTGTAACTTTCAGGACACATGGCAAGAAAGTCTAAAGGTTGCAGAGGCACTAGTTGCTCTCATCAGTGTCCCGAGGCACGAGCCAAACATCTCTGACCATTTCCACCCTCCACCGTTTCCCTCACGTGTGTCCATGAGTGGGGTGTCTGGCTGAGGGTGGGGAGGGGTGGATCTGGGGGCACCGGGAAGCCAGTGTGGGTGTTCACTTGTTTTCCACCTGCCTTTCCCCAGAGAATGCTGTGGCTCTCCAGGCCTCCCAGGAAAGCCTTCCTCCCAACTCTCACCTGGCCCCCTCTGCAGGGCCTGCTGTGGTGTAACTGTAGCCAGTGACTCTGGGACTTGGCCAGGGGTTTGCACACCCACAGATTTGGGGATGCCTGTCACTACAGCAGCAAAAAGGGCAGGTTAGCCTGTCGATTCAGACCTCCCGAACAAGATGTTCTTAGGCAACGGCTTGAAAGTCAGGTTTTGCCTTAAGAGAACTGCCTAAGTTCTTCTTTCTGCCCCTTTATTAAAAGGGGCCATTGGAGTCACTAAGTGGGGGTGGGGGAGTGTCATCAGACAGGAAAGGGAGGTGGAAGCACCTGCCCCATTAGCTCCATGGGAGCTAGAAAAGAGGGGGAGGCCAAATGGGTGTCCAATAATGAGCCTCCGGGATCCAGGTCACACAAGAGCAAGCAACAGCTGGGCAACCAGCTTACCAGGAAGAATAGGCAATCAGAGCAAATGTTATATGCATTATATACATTTTGCACATGCAATATATATATATTCACACATGTATATATATACATACACACACACATAAACACACAGACATACACAATAGCTTAGGGAACAGATGTATCAGCAAAACAGAGTTTTAAACTTTCTGGGATAAGATGGTTACTGTGACCAGGCATAATAGCTTTACAAGACTTTCATAAAACTGCTCCAGTTTCCTGACATTCCAAATGGAAACTATTTGTTTATTTGAGTCATTTTAAGTTGGAAATTGCTTGTATCACACAAAGCATGGAGGGCCAAAGCCGCTTACATTCTCTGCCTCCCCTCTTTAACCATGTTAAAAGCAGAGTGTACTTTGCTTTCAGTAAGAAATCTGACAAAACCTCTGATAAGACCCTCCTACCCGGAGGGCAGCTGTGAGGTCCAGATGAAGTCCAGGGAGAGAGACTTACAGCTGAACAACTAAATTCCAAAAGTACTGAGTAACAGATAGTTGTCAACCTGGAGGGAAGATTCTGTCCCCTGTTCTTGTCCGGTCTAACACTTAGAGACTACCCCTGCCCACCAAAAAAGCCTGGATCAAGGCCCAGGATGTATGATTACCCAAACAGTACATGATACACACTGGGAGAGGGTTCACAGGCAGACAGGAAAAGGAGGTTTTTAAAAATTCAGTGTGGGTGCCTATGAAGGAGGGAAAGAAGGAAAGACAGAGAAGGGAGGGAAGGAAAAGAGAAAAGATTTTTTAAAATGTGAAATGTACAAGGGTAAGCGAACATGCCACATGTTTGTTGGAGACAGTAATAAAGTACTCAAGCACAGGAGTGGGAGTGAACTTGAAGTGCAGGTCTCTGCGGAAGGCCTGCAGTTTAGACGCCCCGAGGGAGGCCTGCCTTCACAGAGCTGCAGTGAGGCCTGTTTCAATAGGTCTATTGGCAGAGCACCTGCTCCAGGGAAACCACGGCCTGCAGGCCTGCACATCTGGTCACCACGGGGCGAGGCCCAGGACAGAGCACTCAGACTCCAGAGGCCAGCGTGAGGGGCCTCCAGCCACGTTCTGCGACAAGACAAAGGAGAACAAAGTGGGGGGTGCCTGGTAGGAAATGGCCTGACCTGGGGAGCTGGGACACCCCATCCCGATGCTGCTACCACGTACAGGGAAGACAGCTCTGGACCACCGTGGAGCCGCCCTAGACCCTCACCAGCCTCCCTGTAGAAAGCAAGGCCTGCCACGTCACCGCTGTGTCTCCCCGGGGCCTCGTGGACCCTGGGACTCTGAGGAAGGCTGGTCTAGAGGATGACGCCCATTGTGGGGTGTGGTCCGCCTCCAGGCAGGCTCAATACAGAGCAGCCATCGGAGAATCCAGGAGTGAAAGGTCTCGGAAGGCAGACTGTGGACAACATGAAGAAGGGATTTTCCTAATAAGTCAAGCTGCCTTGCAAGGCTGTGTACTCTCTATAGGCAGAATTGCTCAGTTAGGTGCAGAGACGCAGGGGCCAACTTGCCAGAGATCTTACAAATCCAATTCCTGATCGAGTAGGACTTTTGGATGATATTATCTCTGAGATTTCTTCCAAGATTCAATGGCATTACTGCCATGTGTGTGTGTAAGAAAAATTAAGTGGACTGTCCATCAAAGGTACAATGCTATGAACCAAGAATACTCAGTATAATGTTTGTATGTGTACATCTTGTTTTGCAGAATATTTTCAACATGCCATTTTACTGATATTTGCATGAACTCCTCAATTCACTCACCTGTTAATTATTCTTCTGTGGACAATTTTTAAAATTATAATTCGCTCTGCACAGTCTTTTAGGAACTCTGACATTCGCTGTTTTAAAACTGGTTTCATTTCATGTTTTGCAATTGCCTTGAGGTGATCCCATGAAGCTTTGCATCGTCTTTCCATCTGACATAAATTATCCTGAAGTTGATCAAAGTCAACCTGAAAATCAGAGAGAGAACAGTACAAATGTGCTGAAATAACCGGACATCCACCTGACCCAGGAAACCAAACTGCCTCCGGGAAGAAACAAACATCAGAACCCAATTTACATCTTGAAATACAAACATATTTATGGCCTAAAAATTATCCACATGTGTATTTGTCATTATCTCTACATCACATTATTTAGTGATAAAACTTCTCCAAATGAACTGAACACAAGTGTCATTTTTTTTTTTGCCATATTTGGAAAGAAATCTTAAGAAAGTCTTTGGGAACTGTAAATTAAAACATGATATCAATGAACCCTAGTACAAGACGAACTGAGCAGATGTCTCATAAAATTTTTCAGAGCTCTCTTATTCTTTAGATATTTCACTTGAGGTTGGAGGAATTCACCAAACTCAGACATGGATGGTCTTAATATGTTGGGGCCAGTTAAGGGGCAGCCAGCTTCTCTTCACCATGATCACTTTTACACTGTGTGACAAATTATTTATCCATTCATTCCCTCATTCAAACAACACTCAGGGAGAAGCTAGTGCATGCCAATGCAGAAAGATCAATGCAGAAAGAGACCAGCTTGCTGTTCCACAGGAGGCACATTGTACAGACAGGTGACCACAGAGCTCTGAGGATGTACACGACCCACCAGGCCTCGGTGTCTGGGTGAGACTCAGAGTGTGTGGTCCACCCCCATCTGTTAGCAGATGCAAACCATGTGTGCACAGAACAGATGTGATAGAGCATTCATTTTGCTCTTCGGGGAAGTGGGACCAGTTGGTATTGACTGAAGTGAACTGAGATGAGGCTTTCTAAAGGAATGTTTTGATGGAATTTCTAGTCTAAAAATTATGGGAACCAGAGAGTTATCCATGAAGTAAATACACTGAAGGATATTTAATGGAGGGAGAGGTGAGAGAGAGGAAAGACATTGAGAAGACTAGGAGGGGGGAGGGAGAACTAGACAGACCAGTGAGCTAGAGGGAGGCGACAGAGGTGGATGGAGACTGAGAGATGGAGGGAAAGGACGAGGGACCAGCAAATGAGGGTCAGGAGGAGAAAGAGAAACTGTGGCGAGGTGAGCTGCCATTGCTCAGATGCTGTGACTGTGCTCACGAGAGCAGGGCCTGGAGGTGAGTGCCCATAAGGACTGGCTGGAGTGACCTCAGACCTCCAGCCCCACCCTGAGATAGATAATGGAGGAGGCCAAGTCAAGAAAGGCTGATCCTGTGAGAAGATGTGTCACGAGACAGGATAAAGATGTGCTGAGCAAAGGGGATGTCCAGGGGGTCAGGCAAGACACCACACGTCATGAATTTCTTGGGTGCTACAGGTGCCAAAAACAGAAAGCAAGTTTAGGCAGAGGCTGGGGACTCGGGTAAGCACTCGGGGGTATGGGACATTGAGAAAAATCATTTGCCTGAAAACAAAGGCATTTGGTATCCAGATTAGAGAAGGCTACATTTTCCTATGATACAGTGGAGCTGAAAAAAAAAATCTGACATGTTACTGAAAGAAAAAGAAATGCAGCCTTAGAAAAGTAGGACTGACTAGTTCAAAGTGTAAGTCTAAAAAGGGATCCAGATGACCTGGGATCAACACGTACTATCGAAGAAGTCTAGGAGTTTTGAAGTCCGTTGTAACCTGTCTAATCATTTGCACCTGGCGGCGACTTTGAGTCACAATATTTTTAGTAACTTTAATAAATTTAATAACTTCTGTTCAGCTCAGAATGTACTGAGTCCTTGGTCTAACAGGTGATGCCTGTCCAGCACTGCAGTGGGCACAGAGTGGGTGAACGGACACCATGACGTGAGAGAGAGTTTTCAAGGAAGAGACTCCAGTGTGAGCCTTTAAAGGCAGGGAAAGCAACCTCACTGCCAGTGGAAAGCAGGTGGGGAGCCTCTGACCAAAAGGTGTTTGAAGAGGGACATTAATGCAGCATCTTTTGAGGAAGAGCTGCAGGGCTGCCTCAGCTGGCTGCCTGCTGCGCTGATGGCACCACCGTGATCTGAGTCTTCACACTACTTCATGGCCTCAGATCCTATCACTGGCCCCATTTCCTGGAGGAGAAACTCTTGCACAGAAATGTTAAGGAACTTTCGGGAGGCCACATAGCTGGGAGGTGGTGGAGCTGGGATTTGAACCCAAATATCTCTGGCTCCAGAGTCTAAGTTCGTAACCATCAGGTCTTAAAAGCCTAGGTTTGTCCCTAAAATATTCCGCCCTGGGGAGACAGCTGGCCTGGTCTTCTGTTGCAAGCAGGGTCATCGCCAGGAAGCCCTCTCCTGACAAGAGCCCCATATGGGTCACTTTCTGTGTGTAAGAGGGCAGAGAGCTGTGCTGGGAGGCAGTCAGATCTTATCACGTGAGTCTGGGCTGGGGCAGGGCAACTCAGGGACAAGAGCCGGGGCTGCAGAAGGGACAGCATGGGGAAAACACACAGTGCGCCAGATTCTGAGACACTCACACCTTCAAAATGCAAAGCCAACAATCCTTCCCTTTGAATGTGAGCCAGCTGTAGTGACTTGGTCCTAATGAAGAGAAGGTAAAAGCTGGGTCATCAAAAGGGATGAGCATCTGCATGGAGCTCTATGTGCTCTATCCCAGATCACATACTTTGGGAAAGACCATCTGCTATGTCATGAGGACACTCAAGGATGGGGGAAGCCCACGTAGGAGGGAACGGAGTCTCCTCTCTAAGAACCAGCAGGGGGGTGAACCACCATGGGGAGAACTTCTCCGGCCCCAGTTGAGCTTTCAGATGATGGCAGCCTCAGCTGAAATGTTGACTGAAACTCCAGAAGAGAATCTGAGACAGAACCATTCATGAAATGTTTCTTCCTGTCTATTATGGGTTGAAATGTGTCACACCAAGATTCATATGTTGAAGTCCCAAGCCCCAGTATATCAGAATGTGACTTGATTAGGAAATAGGGTCATTACAGATGTAATTAACTGAATTAGGATGAGGTCACACTGGAGTAGGGTGGACCACTAGTCCAATATGACTGGTATCCTTACAAGAAGTGGAAATCTGGATGCAGACACACAAGGAGAACATCATGTGAAGGTGAAGGAAGAGGCTGGGGTGATTTCCAGCAAAACCATCAGAAGCCAGGAGGGAGATATGGCACAAATTTCTCTTTCAAGAGGAACTTAACCCTGCCAACAACTTGATCTCAGATTTCTGGACTCCAGAAGGGTGGGACAAATTATTTCTGTTTTTCTAAGTCACCTAGTTTGTCATGCTTTGTCACAACAACCCTAAGAAACTAATACATTATCCTAAGCCATTAGCTTTTGGGGTTATTTGTTACACAGCTGTAGATAACTAATACAAGGGAGAGCCTGCACGGTCACCTGCCTTCACTTCTGGAGCTGTGGGGTCAGGTCAGTGACCACTTGTCACGATTTCTCTTTGAAAGCTAACCTGACTTGTCAGCACTGCACAAGCCTGTGAGGCACACCCCCCGCCCCACCTCAGCCTCTCTAGGAGCAGCCAGAGCTGTGCCCACCTCCACTCACTTCCCCCCAACTCCTGGTGGGACAAAGTTTTCCTCTAGACACTAGCGTTACCCACTCCTTGGGGGGTTGCAATGATGACCCCCAAAGTAACACGTCAGGGGATGGAATGAATGTGGCTGGGGAATCCCTGATGTAGGTTGTGTACCTGTCTACACAGAAGGTGCCCCTCAATGTCTCCCAACGTCGAGAGTAAAAGCTAAGAAGTGGTGGTAGGGGCCCTCTTGGCCTCCTGTTTGAAGTCACATGATTATTGACTTGGGTCAATAGTCATCCTTCATAACTGCCAAGGTTAGCAGGGAGAAGCAACCCACAGTTCTGGCTTGTGTAGTCAGGTTTTAAACAAGGAAAGGCCTGAAATGGGGGGACAAGCCTGGTTCATGGGCCCTAAGCCAGGGCCAGCACAAGCAGAGTCCACCCAGTAGAAGGCCCTGGAAAGAACAAAGGACTAGATGTAAAAAGATGACTTATTCTTGAAATGGGATCCAGAGGCCAGGAAGACTTCATCTCAAGAATTACTCCTAACAAACTGTCTTCTAAGAAGGTGTTCATGGGGGGATGGCAGAGCAGCAACGAGAAGACTCCTGTTGGGACATTCAGAGGGGCTTTTTGCCTTGGTTAGAATAGTAAAGTAGTATTTCTAAAGATTTCAGAACAGGGCTTGGCACAGAGTAAATATGGTAAGAGTGCCTATGAAATAGAAAAGTCTGTCTACTCTCAGAGTTGCAGGACTGCTGGTCAAGCCTGTTTCTGCTTCAAGGCAGGACCACCCATCACGCTGGCTCAGGGCCCACTGCTCACTGCATCTGGCGGCTGCCAGCTAGAGGAAGGTGAAGGAGGGTCCCAGGCAGCAGGTCCCCAAGACCCAGCTCTGTTGGGGAAGACAGAGAGAGGAGAGCTCCCTGAAGGGGAACTTAGCAAAGCCTTTCCCCCTTCCTGCCCACCACAGCCTCTCCTACAATCATGTGTGCATGCTGACGCTTCGGTCATGTCCGACTCTTTGTGACCCCATGGACTGTGGCCCACCAGGCTCCTCTGTCCATGGGACTCTCCAAGCAAGAACACTGGAGTGGGTTGCCATTTCCTTCTCCAGGAGATCCTCTTGATGCTGGGATTGAACTCACATACATGTCTAGTGTCTCCTATATTGCAGGCAGATTCTTCACCCACTGAGCCACCTGGGAAGCCCTCCTACAACCATACTAGACTCCAGTGAGTCCCAGAACTAAATGCAGTTCGACCAGGTTGTATTTCTGGGAGTTTTCCCACACGGGCCTGGCTCCTATGTCCTACTGACAGCCCTCCCCGTGAGTTCCCTGTTGCTTCTAAGACCCTCACGTCCCCCAGCTCTGCTGTGTTTTGGGATCCCTCTGTGGTTATTTGGCTGCAATGATGCTCCTGCAGTGGGGGCAGCTGGCTGTCCAGCTCTCACGACTAAACCAAAGTTCATGATTTTAACCTGGCAGGCTGCAGTCCATGGGGTCTAAGAGTCGGATACGACTGAGCGACTTCACTTTCACTTTTCACTTTCATGCACTGTAGAAGGAAATGGCAACCCACTCTAGTGTTCTTGCCTGGAGAATCCCAGGGACAGGGGAGCCTGGTGGGCTGCAGTCTAGGGAGTCGCACAGAGTCAGACACGACTGAAGCGACTTAGCAGCAGCAGCAGCAAGCTTAAGAGACTGCAGCTAAGGGGCCAATGCTATACACTGTTTACAGCCCCATAAAACTTCCCTCGGTGTAAGATCACAGGCATGGCCAATCTGTGAGGGGGCAGGGGGCCAGGCATACCCTTAGTTTCCTGGCTCCACACCTCACTGCAGGGCCCTATGGAAGTTTCAGGGGGAGCCAAATTGCATCTTTTGGACATTTTTGTCACCTAAAACCAGCCAGGTGGTTTCTCTGCTCTGGAGAAGCCAGCCTGGTGAGTATGGCAGCTGACCAGGGGGTGTGGGGTTAGGACTGACTGGGAACGGCAGGCTTGCCTCACATACCTCAGCAGGAAAGAATCTGACAGAGAACCAGAGATGGGAAAATGATCTCAAAAGTCAATCAGAAACGGCAGGAGACGAGTTTTATTCACAAACTCTAGAGCAGGGGCTGCAAGCAGCACAGGGGCATTTCACTTCATAGAGCCTGCGCTCTGTAGAGATGGCGGGTGCAAACCCCCAGCTCTGGGGGAGAGGGGCCCTGCCCGCTCCTCCGTGCCCCACACATACCTTGGCTGACCTGGTGACGGCCCCGATCTCCGAGTACAGATCTGAGCTGTCCGGGAAGTTTTCCACCACCATGGTGCACACGTGGTGGAGAAGTGACTGCTTGTGCACCGTGTCTTTGACTTCTGGAACCTTCTCGAGGTAGCTTAACTCAAACGCTTTGGCCTATTTGGGGAACATAACATAAAAGAATGGAAGAACAAGTGTTTTTTTTCTGTTTTTAGTTGGAGGATAATTGCTTTACAATGTTGTTTTGGTTTCTGCCATACAACAATGTGAATCAGCCTTAAGTAGACATATGCCCCTCCCTCTGAACCGCCCTCCCACCCCCGCACCCCATCCCACCCCTCTAGGTCGTCACAGAGCAACCAACTTGAGCTCCCTGTGTTATATAGCCACTTCCCACTAGTTATCCGTTTTACATATGGCAACACCAGCCCAGGTGGGATGCATGAGACAAGTGCTCGGGCCTGGTGCACTGGGAAGACCCAGAGGAATCGGGTGGAGAGGGAGGTGGGAGGGGGGATCGGGATGGGGAATACGTGTAAATCTATGGCTGATTCATATCAATGTATGACAAAACCCAAAAAAAAAAAAAAAAAAAGGAAAAAAAAATACAATAAACTTGACAGGTTTCAAAAAAAAAAAACAAAATAAAATAAAAATCTACTCTATACCACAAAAATAAATAAATAAATAAAAAATAAATAAATAAATAAAAGCTACTCTCTCTATTTGTCCCACCCCCTTCTTCCCTTGCTGTTCTCTATGTTTGCCCTCATCAAAAAAATTTACAAACAATAAGTGCTGGAGAGGATGTGGAGAACAAGTGTTATGCAGGCTGGTCGAAAGGTACAAATGGTTAGAATTAACACCCTCTTGGAGGAGCCCAATATTTAGTTCCTTTAGGACTGAAGCATCTCAGGCCACATGATCCAACAGCCTTAGCAGACCACACAAGCACCAGCCACCCTGATAGAGAAATGAGCCTCCAGCCCTTCCTGATCATGGCCGTCAGCCATGGGCCAGGGCTCTGCTGCTAAATCAGGGTGCTGGGCGTGGGGTTCCTGCCATGTAGGCAGCCACAACTTCCTAAACCCTTCCCTGCTGGGGATTTTCTACTTCCTGGCTAAAGACAGGCCGGTTTTTTGTTTAAGTGTGTTTATAATGTGTATGAGTACAAATATTTAAGTGATAAGCTCAGGGAGAAAAAGAAAAAGAAAAAAACTGTAGAAGAAAATATTTCCAAAGTCAACTGTGACAGGAGCCAAGCTTCCTAAGGAATAATGTGCTTATTTTTTTACATTTTCTTATTTGTAGCAAGATACAGGCTTGAATAAATAAGCCCTGATATTTTAAGGACAAAACCTCTAAATTTTCACCAAAAAACAACACCAGTGAAAACTGTTCAACCGTGCCTCGGAAGATCAGTGATCCACCAGCAAGGGAAGGGCGGGGATTCTGTGACCAGGGAGGCAGAAGAAAAAGGATGGGGAGACTTACATTAGTTCCATTTAGAAAGTTCCCAATGGCTAAGAGAGTAGACAGGATAAAGCCCAAGGTTTTATTGTTCTCCAACTGGTCTATTCCTTCCTTCAGGTCCAAAAGTGGTTCTGCCACTTCCTTTCAATTAAAAAAAAATTAGAAGGTGATAGAGTGTACACTTTGGCTTTACTTTGTTCTTTCACATTTTTGTACAAGGTCATAACCAGTGGAGTCCTCCCAGTATAAGGCAATCCCATGTGATTGGCACAAGCTTTCAGGTATGGAAAAGAGCAGAATGGTGACAGGAGAAAGTCTGGCCCCAGAGTCGCTTCAGTGGAGACTAGGTGGGTCCCTGTGGCCCACAGGAGCTTGGCTAGGTGTCTTCCCCTTTTTCTGCCCGTCTCCCAAGTTCTCTCCTGACTATGGTTGATGCCTACAGAACTCATCCTTCACATGTTCCTTCAGCATCTGAACCACAGTCTTCCTCTTTGTCTCCCAGGCAGGTGACGCTGGAAACTGGCATCACTGTCCCAGGGCCCAGGTCTCCTAACATCCCCTCTAGGCACCCTGTGGCTGGCCACCTCTTGGCCTGGGTTACTTTCTAGAAGACCACAATCCTCATGACTCCCACCACCTTCCTAACTCCCACTCTCTCAGACATGTAGCCTGTCCTATAACCTCATGGCCTCAGTCTCTCCTTCCCTCTGTCCTACTGCTTCATAACAGGCCCCCACCTCAGTGTATTCACTGAGGCTCTCCCCGAGCATGGACCCCAAAGCCAGCAGCTTGGACTTCATTCTTTGCAGCCTTACTTCTGCTCAGCAGGCCCTACCAGTCCCCAGCCAAGACTGACTCGATGACCTGTTTTCTCCAGGAAGTTACCTCACTTTGCTACAGAAAATCACCTGAACATGCTGACAGGTTTTGCAACCAAGTTACCTTAGTCCCCCTAGACTTCATCCTTGTCCAATTCTGGAATGAAGTCAAACACAGCAGTTTCTCCTGAAACACCCTAAGCCCACTGCTACCTGTGTGGCCCTCAGTAAGGAACATGCTCTGTCCTTTACAGAAAGAAGAAGATCACACAGCCTCTCCACCTTCCCCAGGGCACTTCTCACTCAAGGTCACCTCCAGCTCACCGTCCATCCCTCCCTTGTTCTCTCCATTGATTCCTTCTGCTCAATCTGCAAAAATACCTCATGCCAGACCAGAGGGAACACCTCCTTCTTCTACTTTCTATTTGAGATGAGTCTTCCCTGCCTTCACTATCAAAGTCCCTTTCCTTCTACTCTCCTTTCAACCTCTTGCAATCTGTCCATCTCAGGTTTTCTACTGAGAGCCTCTCTCAAAGGAACCCCATGACCTGCTAATTACCACAGTCAATGGCAGTGAGGTGACCATCATCAGATAGAAGGATTACAAGTCACTATCCATATTGTGCTTTTCTGTATTGTCTACATTTTCTACATTGAGCATATAGAGTCAGAAAAACATTTAACAGTTGTTGTTTTTTAACCAGTCAAGTATCAGAGGCTGGTGTCAGGCAGACACTTTATTTATTTATTTATTTGTTTACCATGCTTAGCTGATTTTTATTTTATTTATTTTTTCCATTTATTTTTATTAGTTGGTTAGAATAACCCCTCACTGGTAGTCTGCTTGACACTCAATGTAGACACGACCCCATCACCATCAACTCACCCTTCAAACCCTGTCCAGGAATAACACTTCATTACGTTCACCACTAAAAAAAATGGACTTTCTCAACCCTGGGGACATAAGACTGGCTGCCTTGCTTCCTAAGCGCTTACCTTTTCTGTAGTTTCATAATCCATTTTGAATGCCCAGAGGTGGAGCCGTGCCGAGAGCTCGCTGATGGAGGAGAGTGTCAGGAGGAACTGCTCTGCGCTGCCCAGGGGCACCTCAGGGTTGGCCAGCTGTGCTTCCTGAATCTTCTGCTTCTCCTCTTCGGTGGGAATCATGGTTAGAATTTTCTGGAAAGATGGAAAGATATCGTATACTCTTAGTGATGGACCCTGTGACATTTCCAAATTCATAGGGTAATTTTCCAGCCAGGTAGGAGAGAGATTCTGTTGTCAGGGCTCTCATCATAAACAGGCGCTATATACAAATAAACTTTCTAGCAGAGAAGCCCTACGTAGCATCTAAATTCACATGCAATGGTTTTAACGTTCCATCTCTCTCTCTTTAAATCTCCAGTTTCATAAGCAACTTTCCCAAATTTCCTGAGTCTTGTACATGAAGAATATTCCAGGCAAGAAAGGGATGGGAGATGAGAGAAAGGTGAAACAATAAAAGATTAGAGAACAGCTCCCTGTTCCTTAAGAAATAAAGTGAAACATGTTAAGAACATATGTTTCTTCTCATGGATTAATTTCAGATCTTACAAAAATAAATCATTTCCAAAGAACTCAGGTTAACTTTTGTACTACAGGTGATACTATAATTTTAATTGTTTTAAATATTTCAAATGTATTTCAAGTTTTATATAGAAATTACAACATTTTAACATCAAACTCAAGTCTAATTAAGGAAAAAAGGATGATGGTCCTTACAAAGAGCAATACTTACCTACTAATGGAAAGAGTATCACTTTCTGCTTCTATTTGTTTCTGCTAAAAGTCAATTTTGGAAAACAGAGGAAACAAACAGGTGTCAGAAGGATTATGAGTCTTATAAGTTCAGATTCCTTAGTGATTACATTTTTAATGAAGGTCAAAATTCCCATCATGTGACGCTGCACATACAACATTATTAAAGAGAAGGTGTCATTATTTTTCTCTCATTTAACAAATGAGAATATCAAAGCAAAGAAATACACATTGCACCATACTTTTCAGTAATTTACATTAATTCATTAATTCTAAGCAGCTTTAGTTACTGCTCAACAATGGCAAACCTCTGGATAAGGTGTGGGAAGGAGTTCCAGTTCTGGGAGAGATGCACTGTCCCACAGAATGCAACTACACACCCTGGACAGTAGGCAGGGAGCAGCTATTTGAAGACTGTAAAAGAAATCAACAGTAGCAGGTGGACAGAGGGAAAAGAGACCAGAACTAAAAGTTCAACTGAACTGGTAAGGAGTTGACCATTCTCCCTCTGGTATTCTCCAACCTGGAATCAGGCAGCCCAAAGTCTGGAAGAGTGTATCAGGGGCAGACAGACAGCTCCAGGGCAGCCTTCGAGTTCTTTCTCCTGGTGTGGGAAAGGGTCTCCGAGTGGTGGCAGCAGGGTTGGCAGGTCCAAAAACTCACATGAAGGGAAACTTCCTCTCCAATCAGTGGAGCTGTGGCCCCAAGAGGTGGGGCCAACCCCTGTTGCTTTTCTTCTCTCCCCTCACTTGGCTTAACCCCAGACATGGGCACAGTGATAGCAAGTGCATGGCAAAGTGAGGTAGCTAAAGTCCCAGCTTTATTAAAAAGGAAGGCCCCAGAAAACTGGAAAGCAATGGGGAGGTCATGAAAAATGAAGAGCCTGCCAAGCAAGGGCACAAAGCTGTTTCAGAACTTCTGAGCTTCTCCCTGAACTGCTCATGTGTGAATCTGACCTTCAACTGCATGTCAGAGGCTCTGAGACCTTAACTGGACTTTGAAAACTGAGCTGAAACTGGGACCACAGTCTGCGGAAGGTAGGTCAGAATTTGTGGCTTGAACTCAAATAGGTGATGGAACAATTCTCAAGTCCTTTTTATGAGATTAGAATGAGCCCAATAAAAAAACTCAACAAAGATAATACAAGAAAACTCCAGACCAATATCCTGATGAACCAGATGTAAAAAATCCTTAACAAAATATTTTAGAGTATATAACTAAATTCCAATATTTTAAGATATATAAATCGATTGCTATATTTTATATAGCAATATATTTTAAAATAATCTCAAGGTTGGCTCAATACAAAAAAAATCAATCAATGCAATTAATCTACCAGATTAACAGTGTGAACAAGAAAATTCACACAGTCATTTCAATTGATGCAAAGAAATTTTGATAAGATTCAATTTCCATTCATAACCAAAAACTCAGCAACCTACAATAGAAGAAATTTTTCCCACTTGACAGGTGACGTTAATCCCACAACTCATTTCATACTTAATGGTGACAGGGAGAATGCTTTCCTTCTAAGATGTGGAACAAAACAAGGTGTCCACTCTCACCATTCTTATTTAACATTGTGTAGAAATCATATCAAGGTACATAAAATTTTAAAAATACATACAGATTGGAAAGGAAAAGATAAAACTGTCCCCATCACAGATGGCATAATTGTCCACATAGAAAATTTTGAGGAATCGACAAAACAACTTAGTGAGTAAACAACGTTGCATGATACAAGGTCAATACACACACAAAAAAATCCATTTTATTTCTGTACATTACTAAGGAGCGATTACAAACTAAATTTTTTTAAAAACACTGTTTACAATGAAATACTTAGGGATGAATCTAACAAAGTATGTGTAGGATCTGCCTGTGGAAAGTAGAAATGCTGATCAAAGATGAACTAAATAAACAGGGGATAAACTGTGTTCAGAGACTGAGAGACTCAACATAGTCAAGATGTTAGTCTTCCCAAAACTGATACATAAATTTAACTCAATTCCAATCAAAATAGTATGATTTTTTTTGTGTGGATATAGATATGCTGCTTTTAAAAATTATATGGCAAGGCAGAGGACCAAAATAGTCAATCCAAAATAATTCTGAAAAAGGACGCCCTTGAAGGAGTCACAAAGACCTACCACAAAGCTGCATTAAGACAGTGTAGCATGGGCTGCAGTGCAGGTTAGATACATAGATCAGTGGGACCAAACAGGGCATCCAGAAATAGCCTACGCAGAGACGGCCCAGTGATTCTGACAAAGGTGTGAAGGCTGTCAATAGACAAATGACAGTGTTTTCAACAAATGGTGTTGGACCAACTGGAATCCATATGCAAAAAGTGAACCTCAACTGAAACCTAGCTTCTAGGTAAAGTGTGAGCTGCTCAGTCATGTCTGACTCTCTGCAATCCCATGGACGAGGCCACTAGGCTCCTCCGTCTATGGAACTCCCAAGGCAAGAATACCAGAGTAGGTAGTCATTTCCTCCTCCAGGAGGTCTATTTGACCCAGAGATCAAACTCAGGTCTCCTATATTGCAGGCAGATTCTTTACCATCGGAGCCACCAGGGAAGCCCTTCTAGATAAGTTAACCTCCAGAAAACTAGATAACTTCTAGTTAACTAGATAAATTAATTTCTAGATAACACTATCTTCTAGATAAGTTAACTCAAAAGGGATCACAGATATCAAAATAAAGGTAACACTACAAAACTTTTTGAAGGAAACACAGGAGAAAATCTTTGTGATCCAGGTTACACAGTGAACTCCAAGACATGATACCAAAAAAGAATGGGTTGATAAATTAACCTTCATTCAAATTAAACACTTTTTCTCTGTGAAAGACACTGTTAAGAGAATGAAAAGACAAATTACAGTTCCTCAAAAGATTAAACACAGAGCTATCATGTGACCCAGCAATTCCATTTGCATTTACCCTGGAAAAATCAAACTAAAAATCACACTAAAACTTGTACTTGAGTATTTGTAGTAGCTCTATTCATAACTGCCAGCAACTGGATGAAGCTAAATATTCTTCAATGGGCAAATAGATGAAGAGTCAGTGGTACATCCCTACTCATGATACTCAGCAACAAAAAGGGATCACCTGTAGATACAAACTGCAACTTGGATGAATCTCAAAGGCATTAATCATGCTGAGTGGAAGAAGTCATTCTCTAAAGGTTACTCACTATATGACTCCATGTATGTAACATTCTTGAAAAGACAAAACCATAGTGATGAGTACAGATTCTTGGTTACCAGGGGCTAGGTGGGTTAAGGGTGTGACTAGAAAGAGACAGCACAAGAGCGTTTTCAGCAGATGGGACTGTTCTGAAGCTTGACTACACTGGTCATTGCAGGAATTTATATGTTTTAAACTGAGCTTCCCTGGTGGCTCAGATGGTAAAGAATCTGCCTGCAATGCAGAAGAGCTGGATTCAATCCCTGGGTCGGGAAGATTCACCTGGAGAAGGGAATGGCTACCCACCCCAGCATTCTTGCCTGGAAAATCTCATGGACAGAGAAGCTGAGCAGACTACAGTTGCTGGAGGTGCAAAGAGTTGGACAGGACTGAGCAACTAAGCACTAAGACTCAATAGATCTGGACTCCCCTAAAGTCAATTTTCAGTTCAGTTCAGTGACTCAGTTGTGTCCGACTTTATGACTCCATGGACTGCAGCACACCAGGCTTCCCTGTCCATCACCAACTCCTGGAGCTTGCTCAAATTCATGTCTATTGAGTCGATGATGCCATCCAACCATCTCATCCTCTGACATCCCCATCTCCTCCTGTCTTCAATCTTTCCCAGCATCAGGGTCTTTTCCAATGAGTCAGTTCTTCACATCAGGTGGCCAAAGTATTGGAGTTTCAGCTTCAGCATCAGTCCTTCCAATGAATATTCAGGACTGATTTCCTTTAGGATAGACTGGTTGGTTCTCTTTGCTCTCCAAGGGACTCTCAAGAGCCTTCTCCAGCACCACAGTTCAAAAGCATCAGTTCTTCGGCACTCAGCTTTCTTTAGAGTCCAACTCTCACATCCATACATGACTACTGGAAAAACCATAGCTTTGACTAGATGGACCCCTATTGGCAAAGTAATGTCTCTGCTTTTTAATATGCTGCCTAGGTTGGTCACAACTTTTCTTTTTTTTTTTTTTTTAATTTTTATTATTATTATTTTTTTTTTCCAGTGTGGTCACAACTTTTCTTCCAAGGAGCAAGCGTCTTTTAATTTCATGGCAGCCATCACCATCAGCAGTGATTTTTTGAGCCCCACAAAATAAAGTCTCTTACTGTTTCCATTATTTCCCCATCTATTTGCCATGAAGTGATGGGACCACATGCCATGATCTTAGTTTTCTGAATGTTGAGTTTTAAGCCAGCTTTTTCACTCTCCTCTTCCACTTTCATCAACAGGCTGTTTAGTTCTTCTTCACTTTCTGCCATAGGGTGGTGTTATTTGCATATCTGCGGTTAGTGATATTTCTCCTGGCAATCTTGATTCCAGCTTGTGCTTCATCCAGCCCGGCATTTCTCATGATGTACTCTGCATATAAGTTAAATAAGCAGGGTGACAACATACAGCATTGATGTACTCCTTTGCCAATTCAGAACCAGTCTGTTGTTCCATGTCCAGTTCTAACAGGCTTCCTGACTTGCACACAGACTTGTCAGGAAGCAGGTCAGGTGGTCTGCTATTCCTATCTCTTTCAGAATTTTCCAGTTTGTTGTGATCCACATGAAGTCAATTTTACTCCATATTAATTCAAAAAATTAAGAATAACATAAAAGACTGGACACGACATCATAATCAGCAAACGTGCAGATATTTATACAATCATGCCTCAGGATATATGTAGGTGGAATAGTAGTTGTCCTGGGCTCATGAGTGTTATCAGAGAGGGCAGCCTCAGGAGGCTATCAGAAGCCAGTGACAACAAACTGTATTGAAGATGTGTCTGGGGTGGGGTCAGAGTGAGTTCACAGGTGGTGAGCTCTAGATACTTCTTTTTCCAATATCCTCTCTGTCATGCCCCAAACACAGATTAAGTGGGAGGAATGGTGCATTGGGGAGATGCTCAGCCCATTGCCGACCCGCAGACTGATGCTATTGATCTCACCTGCCCATACAGATGACACTTCAAAAAGACCAAAACAATCCAAGCAGATGCCACTTATTTCAAAACACTCAGCATTTAAACTAGTTTTCAAAAGGGAAACTCAATGAAGAATTTGTATTCTAATTTTCTTAATGTTCAAATTGTTTTAAGCATGTACAAGGATTCCAAAACACAAAGTTGTCAACACTTTCCCCCTTCTTCAGAAGGCATTTTCATGTGATGACTTTTGTTGCCTTTTTCCTTTGGGAAAGTAATCAAACACTCTTACTTTTGTTTTTCACTTCTCTGACTAATTTAAACCATTTGTTCACTGTTGAAGATTTATGAGGTTGCCATCTGCCAGTTAATTTTACTTTTTTTTTTTTACACATCACTGACAATAAAAATAGTCATAAGACAGGGGACAGCAGGTCAAAGCTACCTTATATAAGGTGACGGCCCCCATTTTTCCATGAGCAGATGATAACAGAATGAGAATACCTTTAATCTGCTCTTTACCACGTCAGTAGATTTACTGATGACCCTGTGATGATCATCTGGTTGCACAAGGAGAAAAACATCAAACAAGACCATGACATAATAATCTCGGCGGTTTTTTGCTTTCCCCCAGACAGTGTTTCTCTAGCACTGCTTTAAGTATGCTTGCTTTTGTATCGGAAAATCATATTTCAGAGAAAAATGCCTAAGCCTTATTTTTTATGGACCCAAATATTCTGGGGTTTGGCCATCTCATTCACCTGCAGATGAGACCATAATAAGTAATCATCATGCCTTGTGAATTCTGAACAGAAACCTGGCTATGACTCTGGATAAGTATCTAACAGCAAAAAGTTGGAGCTGTTTTGGCCAAGGCTGGATGGTTTGCAACTTGCCATCCCATGAGATAATGGCTTTCCATCATGCACGGAGTCTCATAGAGAATTTAAAAAAAAAAAAATAAAACTTCTCAAGGTTAAAGGTTAACCTCTCAAGGTTCTCTTTCGATGGTATCTTCTTTCATTCTTGTGACTGCTTGGTGAGGCAGGTAAGGCAGAATTATGCAGCAAATATGAAGATGAAGATGTGGTGCCTGAAGTCAAGCTGGATCAACTGAGGCAGAGCTGTAGACCCACCCAGGGGCTCCTCCTACTTTCCAGCACCACCTCCGTGCTCATGGTACTTCCACAAACTACCAGTGTGGCTAAGGTGCCAGTCATCAGGACATCCTGGTTCCTGGGCCTGCAGACCCCACTGACTGGCTCCTGCACTCAGGTTCAACTGTGTATTCCTGGCTCTCACTCAGGGACCCACAGACGGGGTTCTCCAGCACAAACTGCTTGCAAAGATGCTGCAGTTTTGTATAGGCAGCCAAAGGGAATGTCTGTTTCTAGGATGCTGACTGTCCTGGCTGCCAAGCAGTGTCAAGTTAAATGTCGTTTGGGACCATTCAATTGTGTTAACCCTCTGAGTGGACACAGATGCTACAAAAATGAAAAAAGCAAGGAAAAATAGAAAACCCTCCTTCAGTTCAGTCAATGAGTCTTGTCCGACTCTTTGTGACCCTGTGGACTGCAGCATACCAGGCTTCCGTCACCAACTCTTGGAGCTTACTCAAACTCATGCCCATTGAGTCAGTGATGTCATCCAACCATCTCATCCTCTGTCGTCCCTTTCTCCTCCTGCCTTCAATCTTTCCTAGCATCAGGGTCTTTTCCAATGAGTCAGTTCTTTGCATCAGGTGGCCAAAGTATTGGAGCTTCAGCTTCAGCATCAGTCTTTCCAATGAATATTCAGGACTGATCTCCTTTAGGATGGACTAATTGGGTCTCCTTGCTGTCCAAGGGACTCTTAAGAGTCTTCTCCAACACCACAGTTCAAAAGCATTAATTCTTTGGCGCTCATCTTTCTTTATGGTCCAACTTGACCATACATCACATCCATACATGACTACTGGAAAAACCACAGCTTTGACTAGATGAATCTTTGTCAGCAAAGTATGATACCTCAGGGACATTTTACATGGGAAAATATCATTAATGCAACTTAGGGATGGGCCCCCATCATAGTCTAAAATTTAATAATCTTATGAAGAATGACTTTCTTAATGAAGTTAGTTAACTACTCCTGTGGGTTTTCATGAGTCAGATATAGAACATGGAGTTGCCAAGCAACACGTCAGTGAATACATCCTAATCACGTCTGGGTACACAGAGGTTTCAAGCAGCCCCATTAGACCATGGTGCCATGCTACAGAGCAGATGGTTTAGCAAAAGGCCACTTGGGTATAAGCTGGAAATCATATTAGTAAAGATCTGTAAGGACATGACTTCCATCTCTTCTCAGCCCTGATTTAACTTCTGAACAAGGCTAGACAATAAGCTCTGGGAGAGCGGCTCTGTGCAGAATGGACACCATCTCTGCCCCCGCGGGCCTCTAGATCAGTGGTCACAGGCAGCAGGTAACGACGGGAGGGCCTGGGTTACAGGTTCCCCACAAGGAGTGGTTTCTGCTGGACTCTTTTCAGCTACAACCGACAAGCATTGAAAATACACACTCTCTCTGCATTCACTCAGGCAGCTTCAGAGAAGGGGTTTTCAGTCAGGGTGATTCTGCCTCCACAGTATGTTGACACAGTCTAAGAAACACTCTTGGTTGTCACCACTGGGGCAGTGCTACTGGCATCATATGGGCAGAGGCCAGGGATGCTGTGAACACCCTACAACCCACAGGGCAGCTCCCACAATAAAGAACTGTCCAGCCCAGAATGGCAATAGAGCCACAACTGAGAAATCCTGCTTCCAATGAAAACTGTGACAAAAATGTGTAACTCCATCTTTATGACTATATATGATCTACTAAAAAGCAGAGATATTACTTTGCCAAACAAGGTCTGTCTAGTCAAAGCTATGGTTTTTCCAGTAGTCATGTATGGATGTGAGAGTTGGATTATAAAAAAAGGTGAGTGCCAAAGAACTGATGCTTTTGAACTGTGGTGTTGGAGAAGATTCTTGAGAGTCCCTTGGACTGCAAGGAGATCCAACCAGTCTATCCTAAAGCAAATCAGTCCTGAATATTCAGTGGAAGGACTGATGCTAAAGCTGAAACTCCAATACTTTGGCTACCTGATGTGAAGAACTGACTCATTGGAAAAGACCCTGATGCTAGGAAAGATTGAAGGCAGGAGGAGAAGGGGACCACAGAGGATGAGATGGTTGGATGGCATCACCGACTCAATGGACATGAGTTTGAGTAAGCTCTGGGAGCTGGTGATGGACAGGGAGGCCTGGTGTGCTACAGTCTATAGGGTCACAAAGAGTCGGACACAACTGAGCGACTGAACTGAACTGCACTGAAATGATGATCTACCGAAGCCTCACGACACAGCAAACTCTCAGGAAGGGCTAGGCAGTGTGTTCCGTGGCCGTATCTGTTCACCGTACACCATTTCATACACCAGCTACTCCTGGAGGAAAACTGTAGGCAGGACTGTGATGCAGACTGCAGTGTCCCATGTGTCTCCTCACTCCCCTTTCAGATTCCCTCTTGTTCTTTTCCGTGGGTGAGTCCAGACCCAGAGAGCCCAGCTGGGCCAGCCACCCCCAGGGCTGGCCCGTGGATTGCACTCTAGACTCAGGCTCTATAAACCACATTTCAGTTTGACCTCTTACTGGCTTGTGAGCTTGGGCACAGACAGATTAACTTTGGGATGCACCCTCTTCAACTTTAAGATGAGGAACATAATAGTATGCACCTCGTAAGGTTCCGATGAGCCTCTGTAAGCAGACCCTACTTGGTGTCTGGCCCGGAGGAGGAAACCCGTGAAAGTCTAGTTTATTAATGTGCTGCTGCTCCTTTATTTGTCATCATTACTTTCCTATCATCATTCCTTCCTGGCGCAAAAAGATGCTCAGCTGGAAACCAGTCAGAAAAGGAAAAAGTAATTTGATTCATTCTAAAGTCTGAGTAACCTATTGTATCTGAAACTTCCCCTACCCAGGGAGACTGACATTTCGGGACAGAACAAAGGCAAAACCAAAGGAATCCGTCTCTTTTGATGGACTTTCAAGTTCTCATGGCAAGAAGGGGAAATATTTTTAAAAGGGAAGGTTGTCATTTTTTCCTTCAATCAAGCTGCCTCTGGCTGCATTTGAAGCCTCTCTATGTATGAATCTGAAGCTTCTGCAATCTTTCAAAGATCCTGTGAAGTAAACAGGATGGCCAAATCATGCACGAGCACCTACCATGTCATCTGACTTGTGTGAGAGACACTTTGCACTTGGTTTGAGCCGACTGGCAGCCCCCACCTGCCTGACGGACACAAACTCCTTTCTCCCTTGTTGCTCTGGGGGCCCCATGGTGAAGCTGCCCCATATTGAGGCCAGCCCTGCCCCCTCCTTTCCCACTGTCTGGCAGCTGCCTCGGTGTCCCCCTCTGTATTTGCCTGCTGTCTCCTTTGGACCCCCTCCCGCATCTGCCACGTGCCCTCGCTCCCTGCCTGTGCTGCCTGGCCTGACTCCAGGGCTCGGGCCCCACTCTCTCTCCAGCCAGTGGCCAATGCACGTCCCCCGTCACACCTGCTCCTGGCACCGGCCGTGTGGGTGCTTCTAAGGCAGAACTGCTCAGGCCTTAGCTGGTTTCCTAGGTTTGCTATAACCAAGCATCGCAAACTGGGGGGCTTCAAACCACGGGAATGTGTTCCCTCACAGCCTGAGAGATTAGAAGTCTAACATCAAGGTGTCCACAGGGCGATGCTCTTTCTGAAGACTCAAGGGGAGGCTCTTTCCTTTCCTCTTCCTCGCTTCTAGAAGTTGCAGGCACTTCTCAGCATTCCTTGTCTTGTAAACACATCCCTCCAGTTTCTGCCTCCATCATCCCACGGGCGTTCCCCTCTGGGTGTCCTCTGTGTACACATGGCCTTCCGCGCTGTGTCTGTGTCCAAACTTCTCTCTCTTCTTAGAAGGCTATCAGCCAGGGGAGCAGGGCTCACCCTAATCCAGGATGACCTTATCTTAGCTTGATCACGCCTGCACAGACCCAACTTCCAAATAAGGTCACATTCCAAGGTTCTGGGTAGCATGGATCTTGAAATCTGTACTCAATCTGTACAAACCTCTAGGAACACAGCTTCTGCTGTGGAGGCCTCTGCTTTCCAAAGCACAAGGCACGCCTGCCCACCTGGGTTCAGGCACCACTTTGCTCCATGGCCCCCACCACCCCCTCTCACACTCAGGCCTGGGGGTGCGGCCGGCACAGCCCCCCAGCCCTTCCTCACTTCCAACTCTCCTGCCGAAGCCCCTCTCCCTCACTGCAGCCAGGCTTCACTGGCTTCCTTCACTCTCGAGTCTTTCAAATGAGACTGGGTATGCGGGAACCTCCAGTACGGAGATGCTTTCAAGGAATCCAGGGCTCCGTGCCAATAGGAGGAGGCGTGGGTGCCACGAATGTCACGAAGCAGTGTCCTGAGATTCCCCATTCTACCCAGTGGGTCCCCAGGCCGGTCACACCCCTGGAGGACTCTGTGGGCCAAGCCATTGGCTCCACTCACTCACTCTCTATTACTAGAAGAGGAGATTGAACTTCCCACAAATGGGCACCAGCCCACAGCGGAGCGTGCTGGACCCTGGCAGAGCAGGGGGGCTGTGGCTCTGGCGGGGGCACCCACCGGTCACAAAGTCACAGCCAGGACGTCAACTTCTCTCCACTTGTGCCACTCAGGCCAACAGATGCTGCGGACTCAGTTGGCTTGGGTTCCCCAGCTGATCAAGTGAAACCCATCTCTACACACAGCAATGGGCGCCAAGAGACAAACAAAGCCATTGACACGGAGGTGAGCGTGCACAGACAAGCCTACTTTTAAGACTGTTCATGAAACGTATTTGGTTTGAAGCAATGTGAAAGAAGGCATTCCAGTGCCCCGTGGAGGCTGTCAAGTTCTTCTTCCACGTCGAGGCAGGTGGAATGTGGTCAGAAGGAAGTTAATGAATAAACCTGAACTTCCCAATAAGCAAAGTGGGGTTTCTTCCCCCACCCCCAGAAGTTAAAAAAAGGATGTGAGAATTATGACACTATTCAGAGTCTGGCAGAGACAAAAAAGTGGCAAGCCACCCTGTGGAGAAAGAAAGTCATATTGGACAGTAATGCAACAGAACATAAATAACACTCTGTCGAGCTCCTCTTACCTCAATCCCTTCTTTGTTTAAGGCATATTCATCAAAATTCAAAATGGCTATCTTAATCGTTCTTGGAGGGGGCAGGACCGTCAGGCCAATATTAATAGCATTGCTCCTCTTGGAGTCCAGGACAATGATCTCCTGCTTTTTTCCATCTGCAGCCGTTTTCTTGTGATAAAATAAGGAGAATCCAAGATTAATGCCTCATCTTCGGTCCTCCATTAAAAGCAAACTCACGACTTATTTAGAGGTGAAAACAAATGGCCTGGGTTTAGCTCAGGGAGGGACTGGCTACCGCTCAGCACTGCAGAGATCAGGGATTAGCCCCAAGAAGCTGCCAAGAGGGGGGCGGCCATGGAACTTCTCGAGTCAGACACATTACAAAATAAAATTGATTTTCCTTCAATTGGGAAAAATGTGATATTTTGCAAGGAAAAAAAAAAAAAGAAGAAACACCCTGTTTTTTTCCATAGAAGCAGTGGAAACAGGATTCAGACCTTTCTGAGTTCCCTTCCTGTGGGCTGCGAGGTGTTGGAATGTGCCTTGGTTGGCCCTGGAGCGTGTGGTGCATGCCCAGAGATGGAGAAAGCTGGTCCACGCGCCAAGGAGATGGGAGCCAGGGGGGAACCCGGCATCGCTGGCGGGTCAGCCCTCTGCATCTCCAGGGCTCCTCTCGGCATTCCGCCCTGACACCTGAGCAGTCTCTGCCACATTCATACATCTGGATGCGGCCCGCTGGGTGGGCAAAGAGGAGAATGGGATGAACTGGCAAAGAGGCCAAGGAGGGGGCCATGCCCCCTGCTGTCCCGGGCATCCTCAGGGCAGCCCCTGTGGCCAGCCCAGGGCTGGCACACGGCCAGAAGCCAGGAAGGGTGTAAGGTGCTGAGCCAGTGCTCTCCTCTGCCCAGAGCTATGATGACAAGGTCCCCAACTTTCCCCGTCAGCTCTTAGGAAAGCAAAGGCAGCTGGAAACGGGGACAGGCGGAAGGGGGCTGGTCAGCAAGCTCCCTGTGCTGCACAGCCTCCCTTGGGGCCCCCAGGCCTGGAGGTTGATGATTCTGATTCATGAAACAAGCCCGGGCTGACGAGGATGGGTGAGACCGTGCAGCACGCTGAAGGGTGAGCTCCCTGAGTGAGGGGCCCAGCTTCGGGGGAACAACTCACCTGGTAATGGAGGGGGTGAGGGTCTCTGGAGAAGCTGTCACATGAGCTGGACCCTAAAGACTGTATAGGACTAGCCTGGGGCTGGGGGAGCCAATGAGGAGAGGAGAAGGGCCTTTGAACAGTTCCAGGGAACTGCCAGGGATGAAGCTGGAAGTTGCCAGGGCCACATCAGGGGACTCCATGAGTCAGCTGCTCAGAACCCCTCTGCAGGCGGGTCTCAGCCAAGCAGCTGACGCCAGTTGGTCTCCTGCACTGAGGCCTGAGCCTCTCCTCTGAAGAAAGGAACCAGGCTGGGCCTGGTACAGCTGAGCGACTGCTGCACCACTAGAGGCTGGGAGCTGGCAGGAAGAAACTGGCCGCGGCCCCTTAAGTCCTACTGAGCCCTTCCAAGCTCAATTGCTAACATTCTATTTTAGGTCCTTACACATGCATTTGGAAATAAATTACAACTTCTTCATGAAGAAAATAACTGAAAGCATCCCAGCCATTTGGGCGCCTGGTGGCCAGGAGGAACAATTCCTGTGGGTGTGTCATGGGCTTGGAACTGTGGGCTCCCAGGGACACGTGGCATAAATGCACCCCTACTCTGCAGGGCAAGCTTGTCTTCTATATGTTTAAGCCAATAAGTTTATCAGGAGCTCCTGAAACGTCTACTTTAAAATATTATTTGGGGGTTTCCCTGGTGGTCTGGTGGTTAAGAGTCCACCTGCCAATGCAGGAGACATGGGTTCAATCCCTGGTCCAGGAAGATCTCACATGCCACGGAGCAAGTAAGCCTGTGAGCCACAGCTACTAAGCCCATGCTCCAGAGTCTGCAAGCCACAACTACTGAGGCCTGCGCACCCAGAGCTTGTGCTCTGCAACAAGAGAAGTCACCGCAACGAGAAGCCCATGCACTACAACTAGACTGTGGTCTCCACTCACAGCAACTAGAGAAAAGCCTGTGCAGCAACAAAGACCTGGCACAGCCAAAAATAAATAAATAAAAATAAAATTATTAAAAAAATATTACTTTGTTGAAATGCTAAAAAGGCATGAGAAAAGGTTTGACAAAATGCTGAAGAAGGGAATGAAGAGGGATGTGATGACCTGTGTGCCCACCCTGGGGTGGCGGGGTGCCCACTCCTCCAGGCACTGCAGGAGGCCTGCCCAACATCTAGTCCCTCTTCTCTGCTCACCAACAGGGCCTGGATTTCTTTCAGGCTGGTAATATGTTAGTGAAATCAACCACCTCGCTGGATCCCTTGCAGCTAAGGCTGGCAGTTTGGGTTTCTGTTTTCCTGATTCAAAAGCGCTGGACCCGTGAGCCATGCCTTTTGCCTTTCCTCCATCTTCCTGCCTAGAATGTGAACATGAGGCCTGGAGGGCAGCAGTGAGACATCTCGTGAGTGTACGGAATGAAGCCTCATGGATGGCAGCACGAAGACAGAAGCCTGGGACCTGGCATGGGAGAGGCACCAACCCAGAGCCAGATTCCAGCACAGGAGGCATTGACAGAAAGGCAAGGATTCCCTAGGAATCATTAGACCTTAGACCCCATCCACAGAGTCTGCAGAGATGCCTGAGCAGGCCCAGCCCCACCGCTGCCTTTGTGCAAATGAGAGCAAGATGCCCACCCCGAGGGAGACACAGTCCCACGGCAAATCCTTGAAAGAGAAGCACCGCTCAGATTTCAGCCTGCCCCCCTCAGCCAGTGTCCACCTACAGCAAGCACTCAGGACAGACCCAGGGGGTGGCTCTAAGCCTGACATGCCCTTTTCCTCATTCTTAGCAGAACTCAGTTCACATCAATGGACACCCTCTGCTCTCATAAGTTGAGAAGAAGCCAGCCTCTGGGCATCCTGAGATAATGGGGAAGCTGTTTCTACAGAGGACATGTTTTCAGAGCACGTCCACCCACTTCGAGAAGGAAGGAATAAGAATTAGTCATATCTGAAGCTGAATTATTAACTCTCTGGATTTTATACAAGTGGGTATTTTAAATGCTCTTCTTCATAACTGAAACAGACTCCACTGGATGCCACTGACCCCTCAAGTGCCTTGGCAGCCTCTCTGCCCAAGATGAGGGGTGGGTCATGTAGGCTTGCCCAACTGTCTCCTCCCCTCACAACAACCCAGAGTAGCATCTGCAAGAACAAGCCAAAGTGCTCTGTGCCCAGGAGCACATGTTGGTATCTAGGGATTAGCCGTTATCAATTCTGATCCATTTCAATCCTCCAAGCTCCAGATCAGCAAGAGTGACCTTCACCATGTCCTTCACCTGGTCCTATGTCTGAGCGGCTGTCAGCCATCCTGTTCCATAAAGTCTCTTGGGCCCTGGCCTTCCTTCCTGCTACCTCCATCCCAAGCCTGACCCCTGGCGCCGGCCTCCCAGGGCAGCCACCATGGGCTTCCTGCTTCCATCCTCTTCTCACCCCAAACCCATCCATCTTAATTCTTGCCAAGAGTCCTTCTCAGAGACTTGCTTTCTTATTGTACTTCTTTGATCGGAGAGTCTGTGACTGTCCATTGTTTGAAATGAGAAAAATGGGAAATTGGTCAATGATGAAAAGAGGAGATAAAGCATATAAGACAGGGTCCCTTGTGAAGGAGGTTAGGAAAGGTTAAATGACCTTCTAAAGGCTTCTGGAAAGGAAGGGCTAAGATGTGATGCAACAAAGGTGGAACAGGGTTGGGAGGATGACAGGAGGTGATACTTCTAGGCAGGAGATCAGAAAGTTGATTTGTATTTTACACAAGACCAGACACATTCCGAAAAACAACATACAAACAAGGAAACAAAACCCCCAGACTTTCCTGGTGGCTCAGTGGTAAAGAATCCACCTGCAGGAGACACGGGTTCAATCCCTGATCCAGGAAGATCCCACATGCCTCAGAGCAACTAAGCCCATGAGCCACACTACGGAGCCCATGCTCTAGAGCCTGCGAGCCGCAACTAGTAAAGCCTGCTCTCCCTAGAGCCCATGCTCCTCGACAAGAGAAGCCACCACAGGGAGAAGTCTGTGCCCCACAACTAGAGACGAGCCCGCACAGCATCAAAACCCAGCACAGCCAAAAACAAATAAATGATTGAAAAGAAAACTCTAATAGACTTATGGACACGGGGAGAGGGGAGGAGAGGGTGAGATGTATGCAGAGTGACATGGAAACTTACATTACCATATGTAAAATAGACAGCCAATGGGAATTTGCTGTAGGGCTAGGAAACTCAAACAGGGGCTCTGTTATCAATCTAGAGGGGTGGGGTGGGAGGGAGATGAGAGGGAGGGTCGGGAGGGAGGGGATATATGTACACCTATGGCTGATTCATGTTGAGGTTTGACAGAAAACAGCAAAATTCTGTAACACAATCATCCTTCAACAAAAATAAATTAATTAAAAAAGAAAAGAAAACTCCAAACCTCTGGAAATATCAATACAGGACCTACTTGAAGGAAGTGACAACATTTTCTTGAGAGTAATAAAAGAAGATGTGGGCAAACAAGAAACATCATGTTCCTGAATAAGAAGTCTCAGCATTAAAAGGATGTTCATTATCTCGCCTCATAAAATTTATACACAAATAACATATATTTATTATATATGCAGGTAAAGAACCACCTGCAATGCACGAGACCTGGGTTCGATCCCTGGGTTGGGAGATCCCATGAAGGAGGGCACAGCAACCCACTCCAGTATCCTTGCCTGGAGAATCCCCATGGACAGAGGGGCCTGCAGGCTATAGTCCATGAGGTCACAAAGAGTCGGACATGACTGAGTGACTAAGCACAGCACAGCACATATATTTAAGATGATGCTAATCAAATTCCAAGAAGATGTTTTGGGAATTTGAAAATATTCTAAAGTTACTATGAAAGAATATATGTGTAAAAAGATCCATAAGTAGATATATATATATATATATATATATAAAATATCTACCCAATCAGCCATAAAAACTTATAAAACTGATATAATTAATGTGTGGCATTGGCACTAAACAGCTATACTGATAATATAGAATAGAATAATAGGACAGAGAAAGCTGTCTATACAATGATCCAGGGCATTCCAACAAGACAGCAAGACCATAAGCCACAATCCATTATGAAAGCCTGATTCTAATACGGAACCAAAGTAACTTTTAAGTAAAAACAACAAGTATGGTAGGTTAACATCATAACAGACTGGACTGACTCAGATCTTTCTTCTTTAAAAAAAAAAAAAAAAAGACAGCAGAAAGCAAGAACATAGGCTTGTGTGAGAATGGCCAAGGGTCATCATGGTGAGGTTATGCCACACCTCATGAGACCCTTTTGCTGATTTTGGAGTCCCAAGACATTATCAGTGATGATCCATGACAAACCCTGGCAAAGGCAGGAGACGAGGCTGAAAAGCAAACTCAGTCCTTCAACTGTCTCTTGTTGGTTGGCAGGGTATCGTCCCTTATTTATTATATTTTTTGCCTTTTTTCAACTGTAGATCTCATTTCCTTAAATAGTATTTCCTGAGTGACTATTAGGTGGCTACTCTTTGAGTGGGGACATTTTTCATGAAGACCAACAAAAAATGTAGGGGGCCAGGATGCCACTGAAAGCAATGGTCAATCCTGGGGCAACAGGAAATAAGGGTATCTCCCTCAGTTCTTTGATAGACGGTCAATCAGCCAAACCTGTGCCCTCAGGGCTCAAGAACTGACAGAGAGAAAAGGATGTTGATGGAGTAGCTGTGGGTCGGGTCCCAGGTGCAGGATGCAGGACTTGAGGGTGCTGAACATGAAAATTGGAACAACTGTCTCTCGGGCGAGATAGCTGCCCAGCTAAAGAGTTACCGTAAGTTAGAGTGGGGAAACCAGGGTGGGGATGTCTCTAGACATGCAACTGCCCCCAGTATGTCCAGAAGTACTCAAGGTAAAAGAGGAACTTGCTCCTTGAAGGGCCAGGGGGCACTCTGGGAGGAGGTCAGGCTCTGGTTTGCTCCCAGAAAGCCTAGCGAAGCTGAACTTCTGAGCCGAACGAGGTGGCGACACCCAGAACCTCCTTCAAAGTAGCAACTCTCAGGGAGACTCCAACATGCCAAGAGCTGCCCTCCCAGAAATACTGTCTCTGGAGAAATGCTTCAGGCTTGGACGGAATGTAGGGTTTTGTTTGTTCTTGACTTGGCCAAGAGGACTGCAGGGAGCGGGGAGAGGATGTAACAGCCAAAACGGGGAGAAACGGAGGTCACCCTCTATGGAAAGAGATGCTGTCAAGGCTAGCAGAGACCTCTTAGAGAGAAGGGCCAGGAAGGAGTTCACCGAGGCAGTTCAGCTCCTTTCCCCCAAGCTGTTCAAGAGGGCTGAGGGTCAGTTTCAGGAAGCAGAAGTGAGCCCCTCCAAGAGGATGCTTCAAACAGGCAGCACCCAAGGCCACAAGAGTCACAGAATTTCTGAGAAGCACAGAGGGGATTCTCCATTTAAGCACGGATTGCTAACTGCCAGGGCTTGGGATGAGGGCTGGGACTTCTCTCTGCAGCCCCGGTAGAGCCCAGATTCACTTGGTGGTCAGCTCCCTGGGTTGGAGTGGGCTTTCTAAAACCAAGCAAGTCCAAGAGGTTGGGCCCTGCAAACTCAGCCACTCCAAGGGGCAGAAAGTCACACACAACAGGAAGATTTTCTAGAATGGTTAAACCAGATATTCAGGTCCACTCGGGGGACTGTGGGGCTACACCAATCCCGATGCTGAGACGGATGACCAGAGGCCTCAAAGAGAAGAGACAAGCACATCAGGTTTTTGGATGCAACAAAGTATTGCTTCCAAGAACAATTGCTTTCAGAATTTCTAAGTAAAGTGCCAAACTTGATTCTGAATGGTTACAGGGGTAGGGTACCACCATGTGTGACCACAACCTGATTTTGTTCAATATCCTGAGGGTAAGACCATCACTTCCCCTCATAATCATTCAGTTTTGGAAAAGAGAAGGGTGAGCATTCAGGCAGCAGTTACGAAAAGGTGGAAAGGAAGACTTTGATGCTAAATAGTAGTCCTTAAACTTACAGGCTATTTAAAATCCCACACTGGAATCTCAGGAAAGTCACATGAGACAAAGGATAAGAAAATCAATAGCATATGAAGACCTGTTAGCACAGCACAAAAGTACATTCTCCCCTGTTGCCCTGGGTCTACTCAACAACCCCAGGAGGTCAGGCATACAGGCTCAGGCCTGGTTTCTCCACAACACCCCACCCATAATCAAAAACAGGCTCAGAGAAGTTCACCGACTTGCTCAAAATCACAGACCAAATGAAATTTGAAACTGCAGTAGCAAAGCACACAGACCATTGAGGAGAAAGAGTCTTTTTCAAAAAATGGCAAGATTTTTAAAAATCCCTAAGGGAAGAGAATGAAGAAGTGTCCAGAGCAGGAACTTGAAAGTAGCCAAAACAAAATGCAATCTGGGGATCACAGGAGCTCTGAAGGGTAACTGAAAATATCCAGAGCAGCAAATCACTCAGATGGGTCAACTGGGGTCTGACCCATTCCCAGCCTGGCGGCCTGGGCAAGTCACTGCCCACTCTGTGCCTCCTGTTCAATCTGGGACCCAATCTCGCAGGATTTGTTAGAAGGATGAAATAAGACAACGGATGTAAATCAGTGAGAGAAACACTCAGCCTCTGGCAAGCATGACAGAAGTGTCTGCTAGGACCATTACAATAGTATTACTGAGACTTCCCTGGTGGTGCGGTATAAAAGAATCTGCCTGCCTGCCAATGTAGGGGACATGGGTTCAATCCCTGGTCCGGGAAGATCCTACATGCCATGCAATAACTAAGCTTGTGAGCCACAACTACTGAAGTCCATGCACCTAGGGCCTGTGTTCTACAAGAGAAGCCAGGCAACAAAGAGCAGACCCTACTCACCGCAACTAGCAAAAGCCTGAGTAAAGCAATGCAGACCCAGCGTGGTCATAAATGAATGAATAAATAAAATTAAAAAAAAAAAGAATAGTATTATTGGTATGGATACATGTAAAGTACTTAGGCCAATACCTCGAAAATAGTGTTTTTGCTCTTTACACTATTGGCTCTTTTTTAAAAAATCATTTTTAACCTAATGACATTACATTTTAAAAATACATGGTTTATCAATGCACATTTTTCATAACTAGTGCATGTACTACATTTACTGATGAAAGGCACCTAGGTACACTTGAGTGTCAGATCAGAGCAGTGTCCCCACCCCAATAGTGATAGCCCCAGGGGACAGTGCAGGGACTTGGTTCTCAATTTAGCCTCCAGGGCTGCTTCCCAGGGACATTGGCAACTCCCCCAGGGCTCCCTGAAATGAACTCATGGGTGCTCACAAGAGTCTGCACAGACCCCCAGGAATATGGAGTCCCCGAGTGGGAAGCAGATCTAGTGAGTGAGTTATCTGGAGTGCTTCTGAAGGTCTCCTTGCAGAGGAGATGGTAGTGGATGTCTTGCTTTCTGTTTTCGAGGAGGAGAAAATTGCTGTTATTGCCACATGCTAAATTCCCTCTGAGTCCAAAGACTGGACTCCAGGACTAATGGGAAGGGGCATTCTGGAGAAAAGAACAGGACAGTCTCCTTCTTGGCCAGGAGACCTGGCTGCCTCCATGGCTGAGGGCAGAATGGGCAAACATTAACTTACCACCTCCGACTGGGAGAAACTCAACATCATTTATCTGTGGAAGGAAACATGTCTGATCAACCTACTGACATTTTCTGAAGGAAAACCAGGAAATGTAATTTATTTAGGCCAGTGCTTTACAATTTGGGGGACACAAGAGAATCCCCAGGGGCATTTTTAAACAACAGTGATGCCTGGGTTCCATCCCAGAGGTCCTGACATCCTTAATCAGGAGTGGGCACAGGGGCACAGAGGTCTAAAAGATGTGAGTGTGACCAGAGTCACCAGTTTAGACTTGCAAAAAGTCTTAAGGCTTGAGACAGGATTGTTGGGTGAGTAAAAAGTTGTTCTTTCAGAAAGAACAACACAATTTAAAAATAGGAAATGAAAGGCAGGGATCAGAGAATATTTCTTAGGATATAAAAACAGGGATCCCCCTGCCCAGCCCCCTGCCATTCAAAGATGCAGCAAGGTCTGATCTTGTCACTTTCATGAATGATGTGGGATAATGTCCCCACAGCTAGAGACAATGCAGGAAGTTTTCACCGATGCTAAAAGGAGTCTGAGGTGCCCAACAGACGCCAGGGTCATCTCAGCCCTGGGAACTGAGCTGTCAGTGACTGAGAAAGCATCCTTCCACACTTGGGGGTTAATGAGCTCTGTGAGGCTCTGGGGTCGAGCACAGTGGGCTCCTGAAGACAGTGCATACGTTGCACCATCGCTAACCCCATCGCTAAGTCCTTGGAAATAAACACAAAACCCTGCTCCATCTCTGTGCATAGCCCCTGGGCTTCTGCCACAACATGCCATGATAAAGATGACTAAGGTCCAGAGAAGGGCCACCGTGAAGGCACAAACTTCCACATTGGGGGAGAGGATGAAGCAAGTAGAGTAGGGAAGAGAGCTTGGGCAAAGATCGTGGAGGCTTGCAGTCCAGGCAGGTGGACAGGGCTTGCCTTCCAAAGTTTTCTGAAATGCTGCCATGGAGAATCACCGCTTTGAGTTTTTAAAGAGCAATTTTACTAGCAGTAAAGGATGCAGTTTTAAAAAGTGGATATTCAGCACACAGAACTTATCATCCCAGAGGGCACAGTGACTGAAAATAGAAACTGGGCTAAGGACATGATTTATTAAGAGAACTCAGAGTCTTGGAGAATACTGCTAAGTTTGAGAGTATTTCCATGAAAGGCGACCGACCTCTCAAAGTGCTTGTCAGCATCACTGTCACAGACCCCAGGGCCAGCTCAGCGAGGCACGAGTTCTAGAAATGGGAAATCATTCCTCCTCGCTCCCCTCTAGCTGCCAAAAGGGTGACGCCACAGGATATTTTCAAAACTGTCCGCTGAGAAAGTGTCCATGACAGTGATGCCACAATACAGATGTCATAACGATGTGACTGCTATGAAATTTTCCCAAGTTCTGTAATGAGGGAGATATACGTGGGAAAGCATGAAGACAAAAGACAGAACAACAGCAAAAAAGCCACAAAAGAGAGTATGAAAGTGAACATCGCTCAATCGTGTCCGACTCTTTGAGACCCCATGGACTACGTAGTCCATGGAATTCTCCAGGCCAGAACACTGGAGTGGGTAGCCATTCCCTTTTCCAGGGGGTCTTTCCAACCCAAGGATCGAATTCAGGTCTTCTGCACTGCAGGCGGATTCTTTACCAGCTGAGCCACCAGGGAAGTCCAAGAATACTGGAGTGGGCAGCCTATCCCTTCTCCAGGGGATCTTCCCAACCCAGAAGTTGAACTGGGGTCTCCTGCATTGCAGGTAGATTCTTTACCAACTGAGCTATCAGGGAAGCCTAAATAAAGCTGAAAAATGTTTAGTTAGGAATAACATTTCTGTGGAACTGGCCAGAACAGGCTTGCTTATTGGTAAATTTAGAAAAAAAAAATGTTAATTTCCCACATTGGCTCTTTGAGTTTTTACAGCAGAGGCCAACTGTCAAACAGTTACATTTCCAATGTTATTGCAGTTTATCCAGTACCCTAGCTGAAAGACTTTTGAGAGGTGAAGAGAGTGACCTTAATAATTCCCCTGGGACCTCCGGCATACATGGGGACCATCCTGGATACACTACGGTGTGTGATCACCCCAATGAAGTCCCAAAGTTGGGCTTGGAATTTCCAGGCAGAATTCAGGTTTTCTGAGTGTGCTGTTAAACAAAATAACATTCCCTTATGACCTGAATTTGCATAAAGGATAGGAAGATATTCTTCTCTTCTCTGGAGAATAAAACAGAAGTGGGGGAGGGGTGAAGTCAACGTGGAGAATGATGGTGGGAGCAATGCCCCCCTCACTGGTGCTTTATTTTTCACTTTAAATCAATGGTTCATAGCTTTGGTTGAGTCCCGGGGGAGCCTTTCAAAACAACTCAGGCTGGGGCTTACCCCAGACGAAATAAATCATCTCTGGATTTTCTTAAAAAGTCACTACTAATAGTTTATGAAATGGTTCAAAACTTCAAGGTAAATAAAGTCAAACAAATGTATCCAAATCCATTCCAGTGGCCCCTCCCCACAGTAAAGCAATGAACCCAGGTGAATAAGACAGCCAAGAGTCCCCAAAGGTGAAGCCAGGTCCCTTCTTCCTTCTGGGCCCCTCTTCTGCTCCACACCTTCCGCGGTCTGTCTGGATCTGGGGATGTAAAAGCTGCTCTTTTGGAAGGAACAGGGACTCGGCTGCCCTAGAGGCATACAGCTTGGAAGGCCACTTCCTGGGGCTTCTCGGGATGATGTCAAAACCATGGAGGGTAATTCCCCATCCCCAGGGGTTTTCTGCCCTCACACCCAACTCTGGGGTCATTTTAATCATGTATTATGACATTCTCCACATCTTAGACCAACAGCAAAAACACAATGTGATGAAATGTAGCACAAAATTTCTTTCTTTCTCCGCAACACATAATTAAAGCTACCTTATTAAAAAGCTATACATATAGTCTCCAGATAAGAATACTGGAGTGGCATTATCAGAGAAATGCAAATCAAAACCTCAGTGAGGTACCATTACACACCAGTCAGAATGGCTGCTATCCAAAAGTCTACAAGCAATAAATGCTGGAGAGGGTGTGGAGAAAAGGGAACCCTCTTACACTGTTGGTGGGAATGCAAACTAGTACAGCCGCTACGGAGAACAGTGTGGAGATTTCTTAAAAAAAACTGGAAATAGAACTGCCATACGACCCAGCAATCCCACTCCTGGGCATACACACTGAGGAAACCAGATGTGAAAGAGACACATGCACCCCAATGTTCATCGCAGCACTGTTTATAATAGCCAGGACATGGAAGCAACCTAGATGCCCATCAGCAGATGAATGGATAAGAAAGCTATGGTACATATGCACAATGGAATATTACTCAGCCATTAAAAAGAATTCATTTGAATCAGTTCTAATGAGATGGATGAAACTGGAGCCCATTATACAGAGTGAAGTAAGCCAGAAAGATAAAGACCAATACAGTATACTAAGGCATATATATGGAATTTAAAAAGATGGTAATGATAACCCTATATGCAAAACAGAAAAAGAGACACAGATGTACAGAACAGACTTTTAGACTCTGTGGGAGAAGGCGGGGGTGGGATGTTCAGAGAGAACTGCATTGAAACAAGTATACTATCAAGGGTGAAACAGATCACCAGCCCAGGTTGGATGCATGAGACAAGTGCTCAGGGTTGGTGCACTGGGAAGACCCAGAGGGATCGGGTGGAGAGGGAGGTGGGAGGGAGGATCGGGATGGGGAATACATGTAAATCCATGGCTGATTCATGTCAATGTATGGCAAAAACCACTACAATATTGTAAGGTAATTAGCCTTCAACTAATAAAAATAAATGGGAAAAAAAAAAGAACTGTATCCTCAGAACATGTAGATTCTAACATTCAGTAGGTGCTCAATAAACATTTATTGATTAATGAAAAAAAAAAAAAAAGAATACTGGAGTGGGTAACCATTCCCTTCTCCAGGGAATCTTTACCACCCAGGGATCAAACCCACATCTCCTGCACTACAGGCAGATTTTTTTACTGTTTGGGCCACCATGGAAGCCCATATGTATATGTAAGTATATACATATATATGTATGTATGTATATTGCCTGCCAAAAGAGAAAAGTAGATCCAGTTCTAGACACTATTTGGAAAGGAAATCACAAAGCACATCTCTCTGTTCTTATCATCGCCATGAGGTGGTCACCCCAGCCTTGGATCTGGCACACGAGTCCCTAGGGGATGACTCAGATGGTCACCACCATGCCCCACAACACTGGTCTGATCTAAGTTTTCTGATGCAAAGTACAACTGATTCCCTTTGCTCTGTGCTGCCCTGTGAAGTATATTTTATTTTCGATGCACTCTATTGTTCTTAATGAAAAACTTCTCATGAGCCAGAATGTGGAAGTAGCTATTTACAGCTAAGTTTTATGAACATCATAGTCAAGAATTAGAAACAAACGTGAAATTGGTTATAGCTGTACTAGCCCACATAACAGATTCAACTCTCCAATCTGCGTCCTCGCCATTTGTAACATTTGCAAATTAGTCTCTGCTCACATTTCCTAGCCGTCCCCCTCCTCCCGAAAATGGGCTCCTGGGTCCCACTGCAGGACATTCTGGGATCAGGTAAATTTTTCAACATGCTACTTCCCTCTTACGCTCTCACTTTATAAAAACTAGGTGAGCCTTTGTAGCTGGGCAATACAGGTTTTCAAGAGGTCACCACTTACTTAAGAAAGAACTGAACTCTGGGCCACTGAGAGCGCGCCAACCAGGCTCCCATCACTGACCACAGTGGAGCCAAGAGAAGAAGTGGGGGAGGTGAACCCGTTCGGGGTCTTCTCAAGAAGCTTTTCACTTTGCCATTTCTTTCATAAAAAATGAAGTCAGAAGTGCCTTCATTGTCAACTGGGACTCTTTAATTCCTCAACCCCTTAACCCCAAGTCAAGAGCCGGCAACCTCTGAGGCTAAGGAGCAACCAGGATAAGCCTGGAGGGTCCAGGCAGCCAGAGGGGCTCACGTGGGAAGGAGTGGGATGAAGGAGGCATGCCAACCAGATCAGTGGGAGCGAGGGCACGTCCTGGGTGATCCAACTGCTCTTTTAACCACGCCAGGCCAGCCTTCTCCCAAATGGCAGGTCTGACAGTAAGAGCGGAAGGGGCCATAAGGGTGGCTCATCACCACACGTGACCAGTCCTGGAAGTCAGGACACAGAGACACCGAGAGCAATATCACCTCCCGTGGCACTGTTTTCTAGAGAGAACAAGAGGGTTCTACTTCCAGCTGGGGGACAGGACTGGCTGGCATGGCTTTCTATTTTGAATCTTGGCAGCTGGATTCATAAACAGGAAAAAGCTGGAATTCTGACTTGGGGATGGGGTGGGGCTGGAAATGGTTCAGATTCACATCCTTGCTGGAACTGGGCAGACATCAACTCGAGGGTAAAGGCCAACTCGGGAAGAGCAGCAGGTAGTTTCAGACCCATCTCCCCTGCCCCACCCCCGGCCCCAGTACAGGTTTTAACTGGAAGTTAACCTTTTAGAGCTCCCGACCTAGCCTTTCAGCATCACACATCACCAGTATCACACATGGTGACAGGCACAAACTCCATCCTCAGGTCCTTCTTGAAAGGATACTCCTGCCTGAGGAAACTGCACACACTTTGACTCCAAATCGGAGCCCGGCTGGCAGATCAAGGAGCCCAACTCAGTTTATACTCACCCAAAATGATGCTAAACGGAGCAACCCACGGAGCCGAAATTAATTCGCGATAGTAAATTCTGGCATGTTTACTCTAAACTAGCCTTTAAAAAGTGTTCTCTCTTACTCCAGGGCCCTGAGAAGGCAGTCTTAAACCTGTTTTAAAACTGAAATATACCCAGGATCTCAAGAGTTATTTTTTTAGACCAGTTCTTTAAGATATGTAAAGGAGACCCTGATAATGCAGTGAATCATCAGAAATAAAATCTGTGATCCAGTATCACGTGCCTTTTCAGCAGTGCTCCTTAGTCATGACTTTACCTTTGATGCCCAATAACTTCATATACAAAGGTCTTCATTTATAAAAGTAGATGGAACATCTCTCTTAAAGACACTACACCAGCAATGCCCTCAGGGTTCTCAAACATCTATGAGAAATAAGAAATCTAGATACACGTATAACGTTTACAGGATGCTAACTATATGACTGCATAGAAGCATCCAGATAGTGGTAGCAAGCTGACTCAGCCAGGGGATTAACTGAAGAAATGTCCCATAGCTTACTGTCTTACAGCTGAGGTTTAAACCACTATCAACCATAAACAACACATGTGAGCATGAATAAACACAGTCACAGAATGAAGTCAGTGTGTTTGATAAATTAGCAAGTCTACTTTCCTCTAGAGAATGTCATCATTTGCCGTCAGGCTATGCCAACAATCCCTGGGTAAACATTGTTTTTTTTTATTCCTCCAGGTTATTAGGTTCTTGGAAAGCTACTTGCCTATCGGTGTTAATAAGTTGCTAGCTTTGTTAGCAACAAAAGGTCTCTTACTCATTTAGCTCACACCTAATGTGTGACACAGGGCACTGGATGAAAAGTCAGATTTTTATACCAACTGCCTTTTTAAGCAATTAGTAAGAGCAACACAAAGGGCATTTTATGTATAACAAAACTCTCCATTCTACCTAACAACTGTAAGTAACGCAGCAAATGAAGAGGCATGCTGGAGGCAAGCGATACCTTGGAGACGGACAGTTCCTTCGATTTAGACTCAAACAGGTGCTCCAGCTTGGAGGTGTCCACCTTAATGGGTTCCAGTTTCGACCACAGGAATTCTCTGCAGCGGCCATTGTTCTTACACGGCCACTCAAAAGGCCGGACTTCATTCCAGAACAGACGGATGGTCTTCTTTTTCTTGGTGAATGCTGGCTGACCCCTGGGTACCTGGGGCCACCCTAAGCCCTGAGGAGCATTGAATACTGGAGGGGGAGCCAATAAATTACCGGGGACTGGAGGGGGAGGCACGCCGTCCAGCAGGGGTGGAGGGGGTGGGGGCGGCAGACCCAGAAAGGTGGGCGGGGGCGGGGGAGGCGGCCCTGGGGCCTCTCGGTGACCCAAGTCCACGTCCAGGACGTCAATGTCATCCTCCTCGCCCAGGTCAGTGAAATCCATGTCCTGGATTCTGAGCTCCCTGGGATTGGCCATGAGCTGGTCCCAGATGTAGTCGGATTCCGTCTTGGGCTGAGCCGAGGCCTTCTCTGTGACCTTATCATTGGGCTCCGCGTCAGGGGAGATGGATCCCCTCCCTAGGTCCCCACTGTTGAATTTTTCCGCGAAGGCTTTCACACTGCCCCGGTTGTCCAGACAGCCAACGTCCACCCTCTTGACACTCTCATCCTGGGCCAGGGAACTGGCCTGCAGGGTGGATATCCGGCTGGCCAGGCTGGCTACCGCCTCCGCCCCCTGCGCGGTCCTCGCGGCCTCACCCTCCCCCTTCTCCTCGTCATCCGCGGGCTTTCTGTTATGGGCATACAGCATGTCCAGCATGAACCGTTTGCTGGTGAGGATGTCGCCACACTGCTCATTTACACCGGCATCCTGAACACCCGCGGACCACAAACCTGAAAGTACACAGGAGAAAAAAATGAGGACATCACAGCGGTCTCCATGCCATGAGAGAACCAAGCAGGCAACATGTGGGCATTTCACACAGGAGGAATCAGGAAGACCCAGAAATAAAGCAATAGAAGAGGAAGGTGGTCGTGGTTGACAAGATGCTCTTGATCAGAAAGAGATGCTGTGTCAAAGGGCCGATGGCTCACTCTAGGGACCCAATACTCTCATAGGTGTGAAACAGCTTGTGGCCCTGGCCTAGGCTCATGGGAAAAAATGTTCTCGTCTTTTCTGCTCACCCATGATAGCTGGTCAGGACCCACTCAGGGCAACTGCCCTAACTACACACAGGGAGGCAAGGAAATGCCCCCTCACCCACGGCAGGTACTGGAAAGGCTGTAGAATCACTCCTTTTTCCCCCTACTCCACCTCCACACCAGTGAAGCCAAACAGTCTGGAGAAATGCACAGACCATACCACTGGTCATACGGCCACCAGTCTTCAGCAGACCCTTAATGCTGCCTGGCAGCCCCATCCGTGACCTCTCCTAGATGGCTTTCCAGACGCCTCCTCTTTCCTCTAGGCTTCCATACTCAACTCATCCTCTGCAAGCCTCGCCTTGCTTTCTGTTTCAAAAACTTAATAGACAAAGTCGGAGCTCTTCCAGGGCCTCCATTCTGCCTCTACTCACCCACCTGCACCTAAACGCTGACCACGTCTGTCCTGTGACTACTGATCACCTGTCCTCTTGGTGGGACTCATCCGCTCCAGTGATTCTCCATCCTGCATCTCCCATGCTCCTCCCACTAGGTTTTCCTACTGGTATATAAACACAGTATAATTTTACCTGTTAAATGAAAACAAAAAATCTCACTTGATTCTACTTATCCCTCCAGCTATAATCCAAATTTTCTCCTTTCTTTTAAAGTAAAGCTGGGGTGGAGAGGGAGAGTTAGGAAGTTTGGGAAGGTCATACACACACTGCTATATTCAAAATGGATAACCAACAAGGACCTATTGTAGAGCACATGGAACTCTACTCAAACTTACCTGCCAGCCTGGATGGGAGGGGAGTTTGGGGGAGAATGGATACATGTGTATGTATGGCTGAGTCCCTTTGAGGTTCACCTGAAACTACCATAATGTTAATCGACTATACCCCAATACAAAATAAAAAGTTTAAAAAAACAAACAAAAAATAAAGCATTGTATAAGAGTTGTTTTGCTGTTTCCAATTTCTCTCTTTATTCTCTCTTGAACCCAGTTTAATGAAGTTTTTGCTCTGTTTCAGAGATGCTCCTTTCTGGGTGACCTATGACCTTCCTGTCTCACTAGACGCAGCGGTCACCCCCTCATCCTTGACCTACATCCTCCACTTGGCCTCCCGGACGCTGCACTCACCTGGCTTGCTGCCTTCTCTTTGGCTGCTCCTTCTCAGTCTCCTGTGTCGGTTCCTCCTTATCTTTAACCTTTAAGTGTCTGTGGACCTCTTCTCTCCATCTACACTCCCTTTCCTAGCCTTCATCTCATCCAGTCTCAAGGCCTTTAAATGCCATCTTCTTCCTCAGTCCCATCCACTCAACCAACCCGCTTCTCCTGCAGTCATTTCTGGCTTCAGTTGCAGCCACTTCACCCATCCTTCATCCATCCAATGTAATTGCTGCCAATTCCAAAAGCCTCAGAGTCATCCTTGACTTTTATCCTGTTCTTTCATCCCACACAGCAGAGTCCTGTTAGTTAAATCTTCACGTTGCATGCAGAATCCAATCACTTTTCTCATCACTACTCCTGCCACAACCCCAGTCTGAACTAGCGAGGTTGCTTGCCAACAGGGGAGCATCCAGCTGATCTCAGCGTCCACGCTTGTCCTTCTACAGTGAGTTCTCAACCCCAGAGCCATGTGATGTGTTGCAATGTCCAACTTATCTTTCTGCTCTAAGTCTTCCAACGGTGCCACATTTCACCAAGACAAAAAGCCAGTGACCTGTCAGTGTTCACAATCCATGTGTGATCCCACCTGAATTTTTTTTTTCTCCCTCTCCTACCACCACCTCCACCACTGCCGCCACCCCATATACACACACACGAACCTCTTCAGCAATAGCACTGATCTGACGTTCCTAGAACTCACCACGCGTGACGTGATCCAGCCTCAGGACCTTTGCCTCTGCTGGGGCAAACCCAGTTAATCACACAATTTGCTTCTCAACTTCCTTTCGGTTTTAGCTCAAATAGTGAAATCTTTCCAGTGAAATCTTCCCCGACCACCTTATTTAAAATTGTGGACAACTCCCTCTCACCCACAGCTGATGATCTTTTCCTGCTTTTTTTTCTACCTGAGCATGTCTTACTGTCTGATCTTCCACACACTTTTCTCTTTGAGTTTATTGCTGCCTTTGTCCCATTATTGGAACGATTATTATTTGTTAAATTGTGTTCTTCCTCAGAACGTAAACTCTACAAGAGCAGGGGTTTGGGTCTGTTTTGTTCCCTGTTGTATCCCCAGCATCTAGGATGAGTGGATGAATGGATAATGGTCAGGGATGTCATTCCTCTGAGTTTGCTTCCTGAGGTCCAGCAGGGCTGTGCAGTGGGCATTTCAGGCTGTGAGTCCCATCAGATATCCAAGGGCCTCTGTGGCTGCTCATCTGGGGCGGGGGCAGGAGACCTAGGCCGAGGACATGAGCAGCATGAGCTTTTTGTCTTCCAAAGAGCTGGATCAAACAGGCTGGGGGAGGACACTGGTCTCTGTGGCTGTGCCTTCACCTTTGAGGAGGCATTTACTGGGGAAGCCCAAAGGCCCCCAAGTGCTCTGATTTTTCCACTGTAGTTTTGTCCTCTATGCTCTGCTCAACAGTGGCCTAAGCTCACCAAGCGCCTAACACCAGAACAAGGAGGTCTTGGGTCCTCTTGGAGATTGGCTTCACAAACAAAATACATTTTGACGATAACCACCATCAAAGAGACAGGAGGTGGCATTTGAGGACATGATGGGAAAATCACTACAGCTGCTCAAACAGTCCCGTAAATAGGGAGACTGCTTTGAAGCCAGGAAGCTGTGGCAGATAAAGTGACTGAGTCTCTTTCAACAGACCGCCTCACTCTCTCCATTGATTGGGAAATGTTGGCAATTTCTTATTTTGGCAACAGGGCAAAGAGCATAATCAGGTAACATCTTTTTTTTTTTTTTTTTTTTTTTTACAGGGCACAGCTGCCTTCCTGGAGGTGCTACCACACCCCGGCCCGACGCCTCGCCTCCCGCCCGCAGCTGGGCTGTGCGGGAGGGGCTGCTGGGAGAGCCGACCAGGAACCCTCGGAAAAGCGGGGGCAGAGGAAGGGGCCCCTCTAGCCGCGCCTTCGAAACAGCGCTCCTTGTTATAATCAGGTAACATCTTAAATGCCGGCTTTCAAGTTTCCTTTCTTCATTCATTCATGTCTTTTATAAAATCATTATGTAGGGTGCTTCTTTCTCCCTAGCGATTTCCTTTTTTCTGAAGTGTACTTCATCTGATATTAATAGTCATTAATACGGCTTTTCTTTGTTTGATGTTGGCATGACATCTTTTCCCGGCTTTTAACTTTCCATCTGCCTGTGTCATTACATTTGATATGAGTGTTGTATAGGTAGCACGTAGTTGACTGGTGTTTTTATCCACTCTTCAAATCTCTGTCTTTCACTCGATATGTTAGGACTTAAGTGTGCTGTTTTATTTGTTTTGTTTGATCCTTGTTTCAGTGTCTGTTCCTCCTTTCTTGGTCTTGGGTGGATTGCTTGAACATTTTTTAGAATTTCAATGTGACTTATTTATTGTGTTTTTGAGTTCATTGCTTCATGTAATTTTCCTAGTAGTTGCTTTAGGTATTACAGTATACACACTCACTTCTTTAGTCTATTGGTATTGGGCTTCCCTGGTGTCTCAGTGGTAAAGAATTCACCTGTTAATGCAGGAGATGCAGTTTTGAGCCCTGGAGATCCCCTAGAGAAGGAAACGGCAACCCACTCCAATATTCTTGCCTGGCAAGTCCCATGGACAGAGGAGCCTGGTGGGCCAGACCATGGAGTGGTAAAGAGTTGGACACACCTTAGAGACTAAACAAAAACAAATTGATGTTTTACTACTTTGAAGTGCAGAAACCTTACTTCCACTTATATCCCTTTACCGCCCACTTTTAAAAATACAGTTGTCTTAAGTATTTCCTCTACATATGCTGTACTCCATATAGCACATGCAATTTTGCTTCAACCATCGAATATGATTTAAGAAGCTCGTGAGTAAAAAATACAGCATTTTTATTTACCCCTATTTTTTTTTACCCATTCTGTTGTTCTGTTCTTGCTGGAGTCCCAAGTCATCTTCTATCATCATTTCCTTTTTGTTCAGAGAACTTACTTTAGCCATTCTTCAAGGGGTGGTCACTAATGACAAATGCTCTTGGTTGTTCTTTACTGAGAATGTTTTTATTTCCCCTGCATTGTTAAAGGCCACTTTTACTGTACATGTAATTCATCGTTGACAGTTATGGTCTTTCAGCACTTGACAGATGCTGTCTCCCTTTCTGCAGGCCTTGGTGATCCAGACAAGAAATCCACTATCCTCTGAACTATATATATCCTCTTCTATAGGTATCACATCATTTCTTTCTGTCTTAAAAAATTATTATTTGGCTTTTAGTTATCATAAGTTTGATTGTCATTTGTCTTGGTGTCGATTTCTTTGGGTTTATCCTTGTTAGGATTTGCTCAGCTTAAATCTGTAGACTTACGCCTTTTGCAAAACTTGGGAAAATCTCAGCCATTATTTCCTCAAACATTTTTCCACACTGCACTCTCTCTCCTCTTCTTAGACTTAGATGAAATGAATGTCAGTTTTACTGACATAGTCCCATAGGTCCCTGAGGCTCCTTTCATTTTTAGTCTATTTTTCCTCTCCTATTCAGATTTGGTAATTTCCACTGATCTGTTTTCAAATACACTAACTATTTCCTTTATTGTTTCCAATCAACTATAAAGTATGTCAAATACTTTATTTCAGCTTGTATTTTCCAGTTGTATAATTTTCCCTTCGTTCTTTTTTGAAAATTTCTTTGCTAAGACTTTTTTAATGTATTTCCTGAGAGTTTGTAACTGTTCTCTAAAGCATTATTATGGTGACTGCTTTTAAACTTTTGACAGATCATCCCAGCACCTGTCAAAGGTTTTGAAGCAGTCCCCATAATAATGGCATCTCTGGATGGTGTTTTTCCATTCAAGATGTCAGTGCCCTGCTTCTTGACATGATGAGTGATTTTTTATTATATCCTGGATGTGTTGGGTATTATGTGATAGACTTTGGATCATATTTAGACTTCTCTTTTAGCAGATAGTCACCCTTTCAGGGTGTAGCTTATAGGTCTTGGTGCAGGTATATGTTCAGCTCCCTGCTGGGTCCCACTGTCATCAGGAAGAGGGCTGACTCACTCCCTCAGTGTAGATGGGCTGAAGCCCCTTGACCCCAGAAGCATCTTCCCAGTGGACGTGAAGCACTGACTCCCATTGGCACACTGTTTCCAAGTGAAGTGAAGGCTCAGTTTTCCATCAGTCCCCACCAATGTCGAGTCCCACCTCCAACCACATCATTCCACCTTGTTAATGCTGGGTGGGGATGGAGGCTTGGCTCCCCCTGGGACCTCACTGGCACTGAGGACAAGGAGAGTGGCCATGGGAAGAGAGAGAAGGCTATCAGTCTTTCCGCCAGGTCCTCATTAAGTGTGGTCCTACTGCGGTCCAGGTGAAGGCTCAGATCCCCACAGGACCCCACTGACTCGACCCTGTTGGAAGAATTGAGATCCACTTGCTTCTTCCTGCAGGGGATAGACTATAAACTCCCCATTAGGCCAACAGTATCCCAGCAGGGGAATGGAGTGCAATCTGCTTCTACGGGGCAGGCGACAGAAGACGGGTTCCCTTCTGAGTCCTGTTGACACTACAGGGTTGAGGGAGGGCAGGGAACTGGAGAACCATCACTCCCGTTTCCATATGGGTGTGTACAGAAGACTACCTCCTCTTCCGTCTTACTGAAACCACTGGATTGGAGGAGAGGTGTGACAGTGCCATAGTTTCCATTAGACCTTGCATAGGATAGAGCACTTATTAAGAGCAGCACAGATTTTCTGTTCTGTTAGGCATCGCCTTTCCCAATCCTTTGGTTAAGGGAATCAGCTTTCCTTGAAGCTTCACTGCTGTGTCGTTCAAGTCAAAAGACTCCTAGGCAGTCTGCCTCCTTCTTTTCACCTTTCAGCGTCCTTCTATGATTAGCTGTTCTATTATATCCAGGGCTTTATTTTAGTTGTAAGAGGGAGGAACTGGGAGTAATGGGGCTTCTCCATCTTAGCCTGATCCTTCTTCATTCATCAGTGGTTTTATGAGCCCCTATTATGTTCTGGGTCCCCAGCTAGGAAGTAAGGACTCACAATGAACAAGACATACAACCCCATCCTCACTGCATTCAAGTAGAGACAAAAGATGATTCTGGAAGTAACTACAACTGTCCGACTCTTTGCAACCTCATGGACTGTAGCCTACCAGGCTCCTCCATCCATGGGATCTTTCAGGCAAGAGTACTGGAGTAGGTTGCCATTTCCTTCTCCACACAACAAAGTGTAATCTATGCTACGATAAAGCCTCTCATTCTAATGCCAGGGAGTGCCACACTGAAAACAAAGAAAAATAAAACCACACACTTTCAATAAGTTGAATCTCTTTCAAGCTCTACAAGTTCATTCTCAACTAATAGCTACAACCATTAGAAAAAAGATTGGGAATCACTTTGATTGCCTTTTTGATTTAGTTGAGAAGATTCTGAAAAGCAAGAACTATGAGGACAAAGCTTCCCTGATTCCATGGTTGCTGATGGTGCCTGTGAGCAGTGGGATATTTTAGGAACCAATAAGCTACAACAAATAAACATGGTCACATCTCTTAACAGCACCAGACTGAAGCAGAAAAGCCACTGCAGAGCTCCAATTCCTGGACACCACCAGCTTTTGGTAGGAAGTCAATGGTTCTTCACTGGGAGTAGAGTCTCCATTTTTGGAAAGTTGTCCTTATTTGGAAGGATATTGGGCAATCTGATCCAAGAAAGTTCTTTACCCTGGCTTATTTTTACTAACCAACTTTTTGATATGTTTTAGGCTTGCTAAACCTAGTTATGATGAATAATCCTTAAAGCTACTCATAATGCAATAAAACATGATTTAAGGTCAAACTGATCAACAAGACTTACCCGACACTCTGTACTGTGGCCAAAATTACATTAAATGTGAATAACAGCCAGTAAAATCTGACAGTATAACTATAATCTGACTTTGAAAGAAATTTAGTATCAATATATGTAATCCTTTTAGCACCCATGTATTCAACCAGACACAAGATTTTCAATGCAATGATTCCTAAGACATAAACAAAGTCTTCAAAGCCTTTCCCTTTTCATTGAGACTAGATATATGTATAGAATTAAATATAATTATATAATTGTGAAAACTGAAATATTAGACTAAGCCACTGGTTGACAGGTCTCCTGAATGAATTGTGGCTTCATTCATTCATTCAATCTTCGTTCACTTGTCCAGGCTTCAGGGAGACTGTATTCTTAATCTGTGAACTAACACATCATGCATGGGTCATGCCACTGATCGGCAGTCCCTTGTGGAACCTTCATGCTGCCTTCCGGGCCTGAGATGTAGGATCCTTGAATCTGTGTCACTGTGTAACTTAATGAAGACTGCCCCATAAGACATGTCTCCACAGGTGAGGAATGTCTGTTCAGAGAGGTAGCTTCCTGACACCACACACAAGTCATGAGGTAGAACACCAACTCCATGGTGTCACTCATGAATCATAATTCAAATGATGGAGGTGGGAGGGGACATATGTATACCTATGGCTGATTCACATTGTTGTATGGTAGAAACCATCACAACATTGTAAAGCAATTCTCCTCCAATTAAAAATTTAAAAAATAATTCAAATCATAATTTGAATCACTTAAAATTTCTAGAACCCTCTGTGGCACCCTCCCCGAGTCCCTAATGAGAACTAACATTCCATTTGGTCCCTAAACATAAAGTCACCATCAAACAGGTGAAACTGAATGACTATCATCCATAACACCAAAAAGGTATGATTCTATAAGAAAATGCACATACTTAATACAGAAGAATACAGTGGTCCTGAGTAGACTGTAGAAAATTACCTAAATTACGTACATTCCAGCCGAGCCCATCAAACTGACCTCAGCACGCTATGAACTGGCCCTTTTAAAAAGTACTCATACAATTCATTTTTACCAAAGTTGCTCTGGTCTGAAGTGTTTAGTAACAATAGTTCAACATACTTCATTGCAAAATTAACTCTTTCAAGGGAGCAGAAAACAACACGACGTGTCTCTAAATTTAAACCAGAAGACAGCCACACTTACTGTTCACAATTTAACAGAAGGAAGCTGAGGAATTTCTCTGCTGGGGCACTTTCCTCAGGAGAAGTCCCTGATGGCCCTTTGCCAGCTGCAAAGGGGTGGTACATCTGCATGTCAGAGGGAAGGAGCCCATCTGGGGGGCAGGAAGCTGCTGGCTGGCTGAGTGCGGACATGCACCCTCCTCCAGACAGGGGCACCGTCTGGGGAGCGAGCTGGGCCAGCAGGTCAACTCAGAGACCAGTGAGCTAGGTGCCCCGTGCTGGGTGCCCTGGGTGGGGGGCTTCCTTACCCGTGCCCTTGTCCCGGGAGAGCTTGTCCTCCTTGTCCTCCCTCTCCAACGTGCTGCTGGAGGACGAGACGCTGGAGGCCGAGCAGTTGTCACGCTCGTTCACCGCCTCATTCTGCCGCTCCTTCTCGCTCAGGGAGGCTCGCTCCTCGTGCTCCGGCTCCAGGGCCCGCTCCACCTCGCTCTCTGCTCCTGCGCCGGCAGGGGCTAGCTCCTGGCCGGCCTCATCGGCCACCTGCCCCACCTCTGCCTCCACGTCTGCCTCCGGTTCAGGCCCAGACTCCCCGGCGCTGGCTGGGGGAGACAACAGCGGAGATCACAGTGAGGACGGGAATGTCTAGGCAACATCGAGCGAAAGGGAGACCAGACGTGAGGCTCATCTCTTGGGGCCGTCTCCAGCAGGCAGAATTCAAAAGTGGCCCTAAGACTCCCGTCGCCTGGTCATTCAATCAAACACTGCGGGGAAGGGGATAGCGGCTGGCATTCATGTCTCAAGTCACTCGACCTTACAATACAGAGATCACTCAGGTGGGCCTGATCCAACCTGGTGAGCCTTTTAGAAGCAGAGTGTTTTCTCATTAACACCAGAAAAGGATGTCAGAGAGATCAGAAGCACACAAAGTATTTGCCCCACCCGTGCTGGCTTTAAAGATGGAAAGGCCCACTTGGCAAGGAATGTGCTAGCCTCTAGAAGCTGAGAATGATTTCTGGCCAATAGCCAACAAGGAACAGGGACCTCAGTCCTGCAAGCACAAGGAACTGAATTCTGCCAACAACTGAAAGAACCTGGAAGTGGACTCTTCCTGGGGCCTCCCAATAAGAGCCCCACCAGCCACAGCCTTAACCATAACCTTCAGATACCCCTGGCCAAGAACCCAGTTAGCCAGGCTGGGTTTCTGACCCATGGGAACCATAAGATAATAAACAAGTGCTGTTTTGAACAGCTATGTTTGTGGTAATTTGTCACACAGCAATAGCAGACTGATACATGATCCTTTTGCTTCTTCAGGGAAGTGAAGTGAAGTGAAGTCGCTCAGTCATGTCTGACTCTTTGCAACCCCATGGGCTGTAGCCCACCAGGATCCTCAGTCCATGGGATTTTCCAGGCAAGAATACTGGAGCTGGTTGCCATTTCCTTCTCCAAGGGATCTTCCCAACCCAGGGATCGAACCCGGGTCTCCTGCTTTGTAGGCAGACACTTTACCATCTGAGCTACCAGGAAAGCTCTTCAGGGAAAGAGGAAATAAGTTCATGGTGAATCAAGCTTGATTAGCAAAAAGCAGTCTGATTTTCTTTTAAGTTATCAGTTGATATAAAATACATCTAGTTGACATAAATAAATACTCATTGGGTAATTTTACTTTTTTTTGGCTGAGCTGTGTGGCATGTGGGGTCTTAGTTCCCTGATTAGGGATAGAACCCACGCCCCTGCAGTGGGAGCATTCAGTCTTAACTTCTGGACCGCCAGGGGAGTCCCAGTCAGAGCTTTCATCAGCGACTAAACCCAGTGAGGTCTGTCACCCTTTGCTTGAATTATGTCTGCTCATAATGTGATGTTTGCTTCCCTGGCTCAAACAGGAAAGAATCTGACTGAAATGCAGGAAATGTGGGTTTGATTCCTGGTTAAGGAAGATCCCCTGGATAAGGGAATGGCTACCCACTGTAGTATTCTCACCTGGAGAATTCCATGGACAGAGGAGTCTGGTGGGCTACAGTCCATGGACTTACAAAGAGTCGGACAAGACTGAGCAACTGACACTTTTACTTTTTCACTTTCAATGTGACGTTAGCCCATACACTTGAAAGCTATCTATAAGAATCACCCATAGGCAAAGAACTCTTTGTAAACCCCTCAAAGCTGGAGATTTGTGGCTCAGGTTCCATGGACAACATCCCCTAGAAGCCGGGAAATGACACAGCTTACCATATGCATGTGAGAGAGGAACCCTCTCAGCTGTGAGCTATGGATGGACGGCAAAATGATTGGGAATAAAAAAATAGTCTTCTGTGAAGGCCAGGTGAGGAGGCGTCACACGGCTGGAATCCTGGTGGTACCACCAACACGTGTTCTAAGTCTACACACACATTGCTCGAAGCAATACAGAGACTCAGGCAGGATCTGTGCATGGCAGAAGTGTGAGCAGCCTGCCCAGACACCTGAGAACAGGCAGATGACGGGGGAAGGGGGCTCTCTCTTTGTGGGGACAGCCTGCCAGCTCACGTGAGCAGGGATGTCTGGAACGGGATGCCCAGCGCAGTCCCCCAGCAGCCCAGGCAGAGGCATTACTACGCAAGAGCAAAGCTCAGGCCTTGCTGGGCAGGGGGTCCAGCTGCCCTTCAGCATCCCAGCAAGAAGTCATTCTGCCAGGCCTCACTGGGTCCAGAACCCCCACCCCTCATCTGTTCTCAGGCTGTATTCCCCAGAGAATGAGTCTGGGAACTGGAGAGGGAGGCAGTAGGGAGATGAGATGCCAGCCTCTCCTTATGTGCTGGGTAACTTCCAGCCACCCCAGGGAAGTGATCTTCTTCCCAAAACTGCCCCAGGGCCCTTCAGGTGGGAACTGGATGCACAGCACAAAGGGACTTCTGCCCACCACCCCATCCTTGGGCTTGATGACACATGGCAAGTCTTCTGCTGGGGACTCCAGCCTAGGACAGGCACCGGCTTCCTGGGGAGAATGGAGAAGATGAGGGCGAGGTGGCACAGGTCCTCTGCAGCCTGTTGGGTGCCCCTCCCGGGTGTCCCCAAGAGGGCTGGTTTTGGAAGCCCCGTCGGGTCATGTGAGAGCAGTTTCCAGCCTGAGACACATTGGCTGGCAGCAGCAGGAAGACAGTAAAGGGCACACAACTATGAACCCGCGTGCCCAAGAATCGGGACGTCGAGTATTTTTCCTTAAAAGCAAAAACTGAGCTGGGCACATGGAGAGAGTGAACAGACCTTTGAGAAAAATTCCCTTCGGTGTTGAAGGACTCTGTACGGTACCTGCCTTTTCATCTGATAATAGAGTACTGAGCAAAGAGATACCCAACTCCCCTCATTTTACCAGCACAGCAAAAGCATAGTTTTAGCAACAGCAGTGCCATTGTTGGGTTGACAGAGAGCATATGTTCTTACACACATTTACTTCAGAATAGCCACATCAAAATGAAAATGTGTTTCCAACAGCCTAGCATGTGGCGTGCTTAAGTTTTAATTGGTGAGCATATGGCGAAAACTGGCGAGGGTGCCTCCGTGGGGCTCTATCGCTGACGGGGAGACGGCTGCAGTTGGTTGCCATCAGCCTGTGTCTGCTCCCCATCCCCAGGAGACTGGCAGACAAAGTGGGAAGGATCCGTCATTTGACAGCTGTTTGGCTCCAGCCTACACACACTGCACTGTCATGCATCCTTCCATTTGAAGCAGTGACTCTGGCTCCTGATCAGCCAGGGACTTCAGGGACAAGTGAGGCAAGGGACTTGCAAGCTCTAGAAATAACTCTGGGGAATAAACAGTGTAATTTCATCCCACTCTGTTCAGGCCTTACTTCCTGCAGCAGACATTTAAATATGTGATCTGACCACTGGGGTGCTCTCTTTCATCACTGCTGGGGAGACCGTGGTCTCCAAAATTACGTCCTGACCAGAACTCAGGCTCAGTGTCCATAAGGCCTCACTGCAAATCTGCAGTGTGTGACGCTGTTCTAGTGACGAACCAATTAAAGAACATTCACACACAGTCCAGTCAAGCCAAACACCCAAAGACGGAGAAGGGAGGGGACAGAGAGCACACATCTGGGCTGCTCACCCGTTCTGCACAGAATATACCAGGGGACAGGTATGTCCAGGACACAACACACACCCCTGCTTTCAGAGGGCTCACCACCGGGCTGGCAAAGGATGTAAAATCCCATCAGCAGGGTCACAGTGGTATGGGGCCAGGCAGCCAAGTGAGGGGCCTGGGAAACAAGAAGTCCCTGGAAAAGATGCACAGCCGAGCCCTCCTCAAGCTGCATTAATCAAGCCCAGGAACAACGAGGCGCAAGTAACCTGGGGGCCAAGACTTTGCCTTCCTTTCACATCCAAGGGCCCCCAGTGTGGTCTTGGGACTAGTACCTGCTCAGAAAGTTCTCATGGACACTTAGGAAACACCCCAAAACTAGACACTGAATTCCACAACATTTCTGCTCCCCTTCGCTTTCTCTTTGTCTGCACCTTTATCACCAATGGAGAAGGCAATGGCAACCCACTCCAGTAGTCTTGCCTGGAAAATCCCATGGACGGAGGAGCCTGGTAAGCTACAGTCCATGGGGTCGCTAAGAGTCAGACACGACTGAGCGACTTCACTTTCACTTGTCACTTTCATGCATTGGAGAAGGAAATGGCAACCCGCTCCAGGGTTCTTGCCTGGAGAATCCCAGCGACAGAGGAGGCTAGTGGGCTGCTGTTTATGGGGTCGCACAGAGTCGGATACGACTGAAGCGACTTAACAGCAGCAGCTATCACCAACAGTCCCCTCCACAAACACACAGCTGTTCCTTTGGAGTCACCGCCCCAAGCCACGCCAGCTGCTCTCCCAGCACACTGCAGGGAAGTACCATCCACACTGGCTGAGTCCCCGGGAACCAGGAGGACAACGCAGGCCTGCAGGGAAAGTCCTCAGAGAGAGAAGGCATTTGCCAATACCGAGGGATGAAAATTGCTCACAACGTTTCAGGGACACCCAACAATGGTGTCCGTGGTGAGAAGCACAGGATCATACAGACCCAGCACTACAGACCCAGCTCTTGTCACGGAGGTTTCAGAGATGCCAAGAGATCCCACACAACACCCGTGACTTCCGTACAGCAAAGGTGGGCAAACCCCACCATCAGAGGACACAGGGAAAACTCCAGCCCCTCGGTTCCCACCAGACACAATAGGAAAATATTTATAAATGTGATGGATATTCCAAGAGCAAAGGCATGGTGCCCTGGGAGGGTCTGGCAAGGGTTTCTGGCAAAGCCTGGGAAGGGTCCTAAGACCCTGAGCTAAAACGGTAGGTAAGCACGGTCTTCAAGGGTGGAAAGGAACTAAAGAGGGACAACTGGGCATGAAAGTTCTGGGCAGAGGGAGAAGCATGTGCAGAGACCAGGATCACGGGGCAAGCAGGAGGAATGAAAGACGTCTGGGGTCAGGGGCTGGGGCAACAAGCCTCGAAGGTGAGTTAGGGACCTGGGACTTCACACTGCGTGGGGTGATGGGTGCTTAGGAAGAGACGGGCCATGTTCCACTTGACCCAAGAGAACTCCTGAGTATACCCACATCACAGACAAACCACAGTTCCCACGGGGACAGCTGAGATGGGCCAGTAGCTTCAGGGGGAGGCTCCTGGTCAGTGTTGGGTGAACTTTCAGGAAGAAAACCCTGCAGACAAAGAGGCTGAGGAGAAAGGTAAATGCCAGCCAGAGGGGCTCAAGAGGAGAAGAAAATGCATTAAGGGCATCATTGGAAGAACACACGGGCAAGGGATCCCCTGCGGGGGAGGGCAGTGTGTTCGCATCCAAGGCACGTGGGGGTATTGCAGGCCAGCGGCCTGAGCACAAACTGTCTACTAAACCCCCAACCGCTCTGTGGGGAGAGGTCTCTCACCACTCTCAGAAAGCGAGGGTGGGAGGGAACAGCGAAGGCTCAGGTCCAGGTGCCAGACAGCCCTTCTCCCCGCGGTGGGTGCAAGCTTGGAAATGAAATGAGGACATGGCGAGAAACGCTTGGCAACACAGAAGGCGTCCAGAACTGGGATCTGTCTTCCTGGACCACATCCTGAGACAGCAGACTGATGGGATCTTGGCATCGCGAGGACACGCTTAGCAAAGGCCAGAAAAATGTATTTGGCCGGAACCTGCACTGACCTGATTCAGAGAACTTTAAATTTTAAGTTTGGAGGTGGGGTAGTAGAAGGGAGGAGAAAGAAAAACAATTAAACTGTCTGAAGAGATATGGGGGATTTCCCTGGCAGTCCAGAGGTTAAGAATCTACCTTCCAATGCAAGAGATGCATGTTCGATCCCTGGTCAGGGAACTAAGACCCAACATGCTGTGGAGCACCTAAGCCCACATGCCACAGCGAAGATCCTGTGTGCTGCAACAAAGACCCGACTCAGCCAAACAGTTAAACCTTAGAAAGAGATATGGTAGGGGATAACGTGGGCTTCCCTGCTGGCTCAGGTGGTAAAGAATTCACCTGCAGTGCAGGAGACCTGGGTTCGATCCCTGGGTCTGGAAGATCCCCTGGAGCATGGAATGGCAACCCACTCCAGTATTCTTGCCTGGAGAATCCCATGGACAGAGGAACCTGGTGGGCTATAGTCCACGGGGTCACAAAGAATCGGACACAACTGAGTCACACACACACACACAGCATAATTTATAGAATATGGAAGATACAATAGGAAGGCAGAGATCTACAGTATATTCAGAAGAAGTAACAAGGAACTGGGTTGCTGCCAGCCTGTGGGGAAGGACTCATAACTGAGCACGACCACTAAAAGGGAGTCTTTATCCAAAGGAAACAGATGTTACAGCAGAGAGGCTGGGAGCCAGGATGAAAACCATCAACCTGAGAACCACAGGGGAAGAGGGAAAACCTACCTGTGTCTGTTGAGAGAAGAGAAAAGGGTGCCCTATCTAATGACCGAGATGTCCTTGAACCAGATCACAAAACTGGGCAAGAGAAGAGGAACGAGCAGCTCTTGAGGATTTCAGGCAGCTCATCCCTGTTTCAAGTCAGCTAGGGCAGACATCAACTCAGGCTAGCTAGTTCTTTGCCCCACACTAACTTCTCATCTGATCTTACTTGACCTCAGGCTCTGCTTGGCCTTAAGTGAATTAAAAACAAAAGTTACCATCTACAGAGTGCCTTTGATACATGGGTGCTGTCCCAGGAAACAGGGGCACGTCACCCTATTTACTTCTCTTACCAACGACATGAAGATTAATGTCCCCATGTGAGAAATGAGGAATGGTGTTCAGAGAGGTTAAGTAACTCATCCAGGGCCACACAGCATGCTGGATACTCTTGGCCTGCTCCAAGACCCATTCTCTGTCCTGCTTTGTGCCCTGGGAGGCCGGCCTCTGTAGGGTGGAGCTCCTGCGTTTGCTTTCCCTCTCTTTCAGATGGGTCAGCCTTGGGAGGCACCTGCAAAGGCAGGAGGAAGGAGAGGCTGGCATGTTTATGTCCCTGCTCTTTATGAGGGGCCAGTTGGGCAGAAGATATCAGGCCAGCATTTCTGTCCTCAGAGCTCCCTTCCCAAGGCTACGGCTCTTACCCAGTTCGAGCTGTCCCCTTTAGTTTTTCCAGGCCTGGAGGCAGAAACGGTGTTGGCAGTTCCCCACTGCTGCTTGTCTCTGGGCACTTCCGTGCGCGCTGAAGGTCCCACTCTGCACCTCTGCACAAGGTCCCTTCACGGCCTGCCCATGGGCCCTTTGAGCATGCGTCACCTACTTCCAACAGAACGTTACTGACGAGTGGAGCTGGGATTTGACCTTGGATCGGCCTGATTGAAAAGCCTGGGCTGTTAATCATGATGTTACACTGTGTGGTGGGTGACTTAAGCCATAAAAGACAAGTACATAACCATTCCTGAAAAAAACAAAACAAAAAGTGGGCACGAACGTTCCAGCCCTGCTTTCATCAATGTCCCTGACAGCTGAGTCCAGAGTGTCCAACTGGAATCCCCTGTCATGCAATTTCTCTTTGAAGAGATAAACGGCTGGTAGAAAGATCTGAATTTAATAAGTCTTTGGGTGGCTTCAATTGATTTCAGTCTGTGTTGGTGTCTCGATGACTTTGCCAGGACTTGGCTTTCTGGCAGGTCTTATGAAACTGAGGCTTGGGCCAGCCAGTTCTATAATAGCTGCTCCAAATGGTGTAGATTCCAGGGACCTCCTCAGTTCAGAGCTAATAACTAACACCATGGACTTTAAACTTGTGGTTTAATCATATAAATGTGAAAAAGGTCCCAAGAGAAAATGCTCACAACTTTGAAAATTCTTTAGATTTTGCCTTTGGTGTTGGGCCAAGTCTTTCTAAGCTGTTCACTCAGATTTACTCTGGAGCAGGATTTCTCAGACTCAGTACTCTGGATATTTGGGGTCAGATATGTCTTTGTTGTGGGGGGGGGGGGCTGCAGCCTATCGTCATATGCATTGTCAGATATTCAGCAGCATTCCTGGCTTCTTCCCACTGGAGACCAATAGCAGCTCCTTCCCAATTATGACAACCAAAAATATCTCCAGACACTACCATATGTCCCCTGAGAGCAAAAACCACTCCTGGCTGAGAATCATTGCTTTGTAGGAACAGGTTCATTAGGATGGGCCCAAACTCAGTCCACTTCAGCTTATTCCAAAAAAGACACATATTACCTGCAAAATACCGAATCACTGGTCTAAAGAATTTGTATGCCTTTAAAATACAGCCCAGCTTCGTCCTCAAAATTAGAGCCAGAGTTTTCAAACAGGCTCGGGCCTAAAATACCTCTTAAGATGAAATCCATATATGTTCAAAATTACTTTCAAACGTCCTGTTGGAAGATACCACCTTGTAGATCCCACACCCGCCCTCAGAGTTCTGACAATCCAGTTTTCACCGCACTTCAGTGGAACGCTGTAAGAAGTCCTGGGCTGACAGTCATGGGCCACATTCTCACCAACTACAGGTCCTTGAACTCTTAAGTCACACTGGGTGCAGCAAGCTGTTTAAACCACAAGAGACACATGAGATTCAAGAATGGCTCAAGAGAAAAACACAGAGAGAGAGAACAAGACACCTTTCCACCATGGGGGTGGTTTGTTCCTGATGGAGTATAACATGTAGAGGTGGTTATGGTGGTAAGAGACTCACTGTAGGGACTGGATACCCAAGAATCTTGAGTGCCACCCAAGGTCTTAACTTCATGTTGTAGATGATGGAGAGTCACTAGCGGATTTTAAAATCATGCTATAGACATGATTTCTTTTGAGGGGAGGGGGTTGGGCTATAAGAAGAACCTGGGGAGGTGAGGTATAATAGAAGCTACAGAAATGGTCCAGATCAGAGATGGTTAAATTGGAACTGAGGCACTGATGATGGGGAGACAAGTGAGAGGGCTGATTTGAGGGAAAAGAGCACATTGACATTTGGTGACTGACTGGATGTAGGGGTAAGCATTAAGGGAGAAGTCAAAGTTACCTATTTGCTTCCAACTTAAATAAGGAGGCCAAGAGAAATGGTCTTAACCAGACAAGGACTAGGAGGTATGAGCAGATTTGCTAGTTTTATGGGGGAGAGATGAGGGACACCTCCCATCAAAATGCCCCTGACTGGTACTTGGTAAGTCTGAAGAGTCTAAGGAGTATTCAGATGGTGACGTCTAAGGAGGTTGGACACATGAGTCCTGAGCTCAGGAAGGCCACAGCTGGAGAGGCAGACACGGTGGATTTCAGCACTCAGTAGGTTGTGGAAAATCACAGGTGGGCATGTGAAGGTACAAGAGGTGTGGCGTGAACACAGGGGGCTGCTGGAGAAGGAATACTGGAAAAATCTGACACTTAGGGGGCAGCTATAAGAAGAGTTGGTAAGGAGATCGAAACAAAATGAGGACAAAGGTTGAGACAAGATAATGAAAACACAAAGACAGAAGAAGACAATGACATGAAAGCCCAGTCACATGTTCGAGTCTAGAGAGTTCTAGAAGAAACAGAGTTGCTTAACCTAGAAAGTCAACAAAAAGCTACTGGAACTTCCCAACGTATCTGGTGGAGGTGGCTTCTTTAGAAGATATCACAGCTTTGGAAAGCTCTAAAGATTTGTGGAACTCAAAAATGTCTTGAAAAAGCATCCTTTTATAGGGACTGGAAAACCAGAGTTTGATTATCCTGCCTCACTGCTGGTGTTGTATCATTTTGTACAAATGCCTTGTGGGAGTGGGTGGGGGAAGGCAGGGGTATGGGGAAGGAGGGGCGCTAGGGGGAAAAGAGGGGAGGTGGAGATGGCAGAGGAGAGAGCGAGGTCCTGAGCACAGATAAGGATACGAGAAGAAACCTGAGAGTTATTCTTCTTTGCTGTATCACACTGACTGAAGAAGCTCCACAGCCCCCACCTGGGGAGGCCTTCTGACTGTGCCTGGAAACACTTACCCAAGGCTTTCCCCTGGGATGAAAGGCACTCCTGTCTCTCCGGATGCCCTGGAGCACCTCCAGATGCACACAGCACCTGCTCCAGACTGGGTTTTACAGCTCCTGATACTGTTTCTTCTTGTCAAATAAGAACAAACAAGCCAACGGCTGTTTCAAACTTGGATTTTTTTGTTTACATTAAACAGTTTTTAGAATGAAAATTTGATGATAAAGGTTGGTTAAAAATCACTATAACCCCAACCTTAGAAACAAGTCTCCATGGGTCTCTCATTTCTGGAGTCTTACAAGCAAAGCCACCCATAGCCTTGATTCTGGACCATCCTACTAAGGAGGTATACATAGAAAACAGCCTTGTAAGACTGAGACGGTCTCCTTCTGGAGCCAACCACTGCTTGGTTTATTGCCCACTGTGAGCAAGTTCATGCCTCCCTCTGGGACAAAGGGAAGATGAGCTTACTGCCCAATAAAGACTTGAGGTCCTTAAACTCAGGGTTCCACTCAGTGTGTGTGCAGGTGTCACGTGGGCTTATTCACATCACCTTGTGGAAACTGGGACTTGCAGAAATGGCACAAATGCTGATATCTTGGCTACTACTATCGCTGTGAGTAATAAAGTCCTTTGTTTCTGACCCAGGAGTTTCGTGTCTTCTGCCAACATCCATGAGATCATGGCGGGCTAACTTACTAGCTTTTAAGTAGGGTGAAGTCTCAGACCTTTGGCAGATGTTGATGCCTATTTGTCATCTATGAAATGATCATGGCACTCATATAATATCCTGCTTTAACAACGGTCCCAGTGCCACTCTGTGCCTTATCTTTACTTAAGTAAACTTCAGTAGGATTTATACTTTGCTTAAAAAAAACTCAGGACTATTTAATGTTTTATAAAATGGTACAAGAAGACACACTGCAGGCAACTGTCATTCTCTGTAAGAGGAAAAATGGGAAAGTATTGTCTGTTCCTTTTTTTAGAAACAGAGAAATGGCAAGCAGAAAACTCCCGTGATTCACAAAGGCTCCCAAAAGTTCCCCAGCAGGCATAGCAGGCAGGGCCCTGGCCTTGCCCTTGGGTTGAGTCCCTGAGAGATTCTGTCTCATTGATCAAATGGCATTAAGTAGCAGCAGTCAGGTGAGGTGGGGCAGCCCTGAGTCACAGAACCACCAGGAATCTAGTTTCCTGCCAACTCACGAAATCCTGGACTGGAGGTGTCCAGAAGCTTTATGCAAGAGAACCAGCATGCATTAGGCTGATGATGGATAATATTCCATCACTTCTGTGCCAGCTGGAAACAGGATGCCAGATGTTTCTGATCTCTACCCTGCGGACAGGGTCACCTAGGAGAGCACCTTTTTGCCTGAAGAACACCAAAAACATGTTACCCAATGAAGGTAACAAAGATGCTCAGTCAGTGACTGGTAACGATGACAACAGCCATGATGAATGAAAATGATGAAACATGATGACTCACTGAAACAAATCGAACATTTCATGCCATTACTGTATGTCTATATTTTATTTCTAGGTTTGAAGATCAGGAGACTAGAAGAATTATCATATTCACCAGTACTATAAATGCTTAGGGGCTTCCCAGATAGCTCAACCGGTAAAGAATCCACCTGCAATGCAGGAGACCCTGGTTCTATTCCTGGGTCAGGAAGTTCCCCTGAAGAAAGGATAGGCTGCCCACTCCAGTATTCTTGGGCTTCCCTGGTGGCTCAGCTGGTAAAGAATCCGCCTACAAGGTGGGAGACCTAGGTTCTATTCTTGGCTTAGAGAAAATATTAGTTTACCATGCCCATAATTTCTGTAAGTGCCTCCAGCTGAGTGCTGGTGAATAGGCCATGACCACATTAGCCACATTTTATTACTCCAGCGCCAAAGAGTAAGACATTTGAATATATGTAGGAATCAATTACAGGAAGAAAAAAAATCACACTGTTGAACATATTTTTCCTTGACATAGAATTAATAGAGTATGATAAATTTCTAAATGCATCTCTAACATGCTAGCTCTGTGTGTAATATAAAGAGTACCGAGCTCAAAATAAGAAATATAATCTAGCCATTATTGTGTTTTCATGGCTATATTAATGAGTGAATCACCTTATCAACTCTTGACAGCATCTTCCATCTCCTGGGAAATGGTCATTTCTCTCATTTAACCTCAGGAGGGACTCAGGTATTTGAGCCAGGGAGCCTAGGAAGAACACAATTCTAGCCTCCAAGGAAGGAAGTTCAACCCTGAGACATCCTGCAGGGACCACCGTCAATACCTGGTTTCGAGATCAGCGATTTTCTACACTTTGTTTCCATGAAATAGGTTACCTAGATCTGACACCCACTGGCATAATAGTTTACCTTGCTGCATTGACTTCACTGTGGGCCCATAGATTATCCTTTTTTTTTTGGCCATATTAAGTGGCTTGCAGGATCTTAGTTCTCCAACCAGGGATTGAGCCCCGGGCCCTTGGAAGTAAAGTGCAGAGTCCTAAACACTGGACTGCCAGGGAGTTCCTAGATTATCATTGTTTTCAATCCTCAGAGTAATTTCCTTAAAGCCACATCGAAAAACTCCATTCCAAAAGAACACTGCACCTTTTCTCTACCTAGTGAGAAAAACTTATTTGTTTCCAGAGTCATCTGTGAATGCTTTAAAATAACAGGAAATACATTTATTGGATAGATATTCTGATGGATTCCATGAGGGCTCAGTGAAAATAAGGAAAGCATAATTAAAGCAATGGGACTTCCCTGGTGGTCCAGGGGATAAGACTCCGCCTACCAATGCAGGGGACACAGGTTCAAACCCTGGCCCGGGGAAGATCCCATATGCCTCAGAAAAACTGCGCCCGTGTACCACGACTACGGAGCCTGTGCTTTGAAGCCTGGGAACCACAACTACTGAAGCCCTGGGCCCTAGAGCCTGTGCTCCACCACAAGAGAAGCACTGCAGTGAGAAGCCCTTGCATTGCAACGAAGAGAAGCCCCCCCTCCGCGCAACTAAAGAAAGCCATCTCTGCAGCAGTGAAGACCCAGTGCAGCCAATAAATAAATAAAATTTTTAAAAATAATTAAAGCAATGGATGAAGAGAGAGGTCCTTCCTTGGTTACCTAAACTGGAGGCTCATTGTCTCCATTAAAGAGAGCACAGCGCAAATGAGAGCACATGAATGGGTTTGGACCTGGCAGTTTTACCCAAAGGAAAAAAATTCAGATCACACCAGTTTTAGGCACCACTGGGACAAACACCTGCTATGAGCCACAAGAGGGCCAGATGGAAAAATAATTGAAGCACACAATGACTTGATGGTAGGAGTAGTGGCATGATTTACACAAAAGTTACAGCAGATTTAGCTGGGAAGGTTTTTGGCTGAAAGATCTCACTAGACGCCACATAATGCTACAGGTATTTTACCATTAACTCTTCCCTCTTGTAAATATATTTTGTAAGGGAAAAGGGAGAGAAAGCTTTAATGTTTTCATATATTCTGTTATCAAAAGTTCTCCAGAATTCAAGTAAGAACTCACAAAGTGACCTTTAACCCTAAGGTATATATAATTCAGGGATAAATATTTGCTGTTCCTTTTTTTTTGTAAATATAATTCTGAAATGTAGGCCACAATTTTGATAGATACTGGGGAGAGGGTCAGCGAGGGGATGGCATGGGATTCTTGGGAGCATCTCCACAAATAGCATGACACAATGAATGGCTGGGTTGGGAGTGAAAACAGTGATTTTTACTCCCAGCATGGCACCAGCAAGATCTGAAGCACATCCCCATCTATCCGAACCTCCATGAAGTATGGATAAGAGCATCTCCCTTCCTTACTGAGATGTACCACAAAGGATTAAAGAGCAGCATTTGGAAGGAAGCAGCTAAGTGCTACAGAAATGTGAAATGAATTATTAGCACATGACCCCACAAGGATAAAGAATGAAAAAGCGAGTCAACCCCTGGCATGTTTGGACCGTGTGCCAGGTGTTTGGTGCAGGACAAACATCTGGATGTGTGATTATATATTTTATACTTCTCCCAGCTGTTGGAATATTCTAAATATTAGGGATCAGCAAAAAATTACTCTGAGCATTTGAAAATGGGGACCTGGTTGAAAGATGAGACCATTAACCGGGAGCTAGAATGCTTCCAAGAATGGTAACAGACCAGGCTGAGAAAAACCTTTATGTCACATCTACTTTGTGTTCTGGTCCAAAGGCTCCAAATCAGAAAGATGTTTCATCAGTTCTTTTGAGAGCATCCTCTTACAGCCTTTCTTCTTCTACACTTAGAATTTCCAGTTGAATAACTTGGTTATGTACTAGGACAAGGATGTTAGAATACTTTGATGGTTCCAACTGATTTGATGGATGACAATAACTTGATATATGATGGAAGTGTTTCTAGACTCTATAAGAGTCACAGCTTCTCCCCTCTCCCTAAGGAAAAAGGAAATACCAATGCTATTTTGTTCATTTGTAACTGTGTCTAAATTCAAGTCCAATATTCCTTTTTCTGATGTAGATAACCACTTAGGGTGTGATTTCAGTCAAACTGAAATCTTAGTCTCTGTTTACCCCTTCTCTGAAGAGGAAAATTACATTTGCTATTTATCTTTCTGAAAGCACACTGAAATAACTTTCCACAAATGCTTATTATGTACATACAAAATATTTCCTGTGTTCTGAGTAAAGTTTAAAATACTCTCTTTTTAATTGGATAGGATGGCTTCAAGTTTGACTGACACTGGACAAAATACTTGGGGAACTGTCTTGGTTTTGCCACAAACATCAAATAGATTAAAAATCTCGAGGACAAACAGTATTTATAGATACTGACAATTCCTTCTTAGCTTGGGGCCATTCTGTACATCATAGTTTGGACAAAACCCTTCTGTAAAGTGCTAGAGATAACAACTTTTAGAGTTAAAAGTACCCAGATTAAGTCCTGAACCACAGCTTGCAGGGGGAATATTTTTTATATGGCCTCTGGAAATAGCACCATTTAGATAGAACAGTGATATCAGGCCGAGTTTGGAAAGCACACTGCTGTTACAGAGAAATCCGTTTTCCTGATTCCCGGAGTCTTAACATTTTAAGACCGACATTACTCATCTAGGACTGAGCCATCTGCCCAGGACAATCTTCCATGGCTCTGGGACCAGGAGTAACAGGACATGATGGGGAGCTGGGACGGAACCAGCCTGCTCCAGGAGATTGAGCCCCAAGGCTCGGAGAGCCAGCAAAGAACCGGACAGACAAGATGGTTCAGTTACAGCCAGTTCTGCTGAGGTCATGGAGTCCTGCCTTGTTTAAATTAGACTTTACGCCATATTTAGTCAACCCTCCTAGAGTTAAAAGTTTAGTGTCTCCGTTGTCTTCAGTTGGCTAAGCCTACAGCAGGCTGCAAGCCATAACACTCGATTAAACCAAACAGTGCTGGCTGCAGGGTTAGTCAACACGCAGCGTTAGGCGCCTGTACCCAAGAACCGTCCTCTCTGACAATGTGAAAGAAAACGGACCCACAATTTGCAGAGCCATCAGGAAAACTGCTGATGCTCCAAGGCTGCAGTGTATGATGGCACTGTTTTTCTCCAAATAAAGCTAAGACGACAGACAATTTCTCCAGGGAGAGCCTGTCTGTCTGCATCTAACACAAGCATCTACACCCACCCCCATACCACAGGCCAGTCATCTTTACTATCTTCTTTTTATTTCTTCTTCAATATTTTACTTCTGTTTGCATGAGGTCCATGTTTCTTTGTTTGCTCTGATTAATTTTATCCTTTATCAGTGTAACTTAAACCAGACCGACAATTCCTACCGGAGGAGCACTTAAAAGGGGTCACCCTATTGGGCAGATCCAATAAATAAAGAACATGCAAATGACAGAGGAATAAATTAATCCTAGCTTATTATCCTGTGAACTAGGATTAAGTGTCAAAGTGAGCCTTAGTTTTGGCATTCTCCCTTTCCAGTGATCATACACTGACAAGCTTTATAAATAATTTTGCTGGAATAAGTGGCTCTGCAAACCCCTTGTTACTAGTGACAGCTCAGGTCACAGCCACCCCCGAAGCTTCCCATTAGCTGCCTCTCAGTATGAGTTTGCATGTTGGGATGGTTCCTGCTGCCCAGAAGCCTGTCTGATGTTAATTACCCCATCAGTTCCCCTCTACTCTCCCTTCACTCACCTTGGGGATGCTGAGGCGTTCCCGGGGAGGAGGATGATACCGTGGGAACCTCCTGCGAGTCTAGAGATGAAGGGCTACAACCCAGGGGGGCGGGGGCGGCGGGGGCTGCCGGTGAGGTCAGGTCCAAGGAGAGGTCAGCTCTGCCCCGGCTCGCACTCCGGCTTCTCAGTTCCTTCTCATGCGCCTCAGCTGCCAACTGCTCCAAGTATTTGTATCTGAAAGTTAAATTCCAAAGGGTTTCCGTAAAAAGAAAGAGGAGCCCGTGGCTGGTGCTTGTTTATGGATGAAACACCTGCAGACTGAGCTGGTTTCCTGATGCACACAGCACAGCGCAGGGCTGGCTGGAGGGCCCGTCTGCCAAAAACACCCAGCAACGCCAAGATGCTAATGATTAAAAATCCTGCATCATTCATAACCAAACAAATTGGGGGAAGTGGTAACATCACAGTCTCCAGATACCAGATCACTGCTGCAGAATCCTAGTTTGCTCTTTTAGGAAACATTTGTGCAAACAAGCCAAATAGCAGTAATGACCATCAAAAAGCCCCAACAGTGACAGCTGAAAACCACACGCCCTCAGAGCTCACAGCTGTGAAAGGGGAGGGTGCCCTGGTGCAGCAGAGAGGAACAATGCCCCCAAATACCAAAAGGTTGTTGGATGAAGCACTCCCTGGATTTCTGAACCTGCTTCAATGCTAACAGCAATGTGACTGGAATTCACTTTGTTCTCTCGGTGTCGACCATGGAAAGTTTTTTATATTCTAAAATATTTCTGAGTAGGACTCAGACATCCAATAGCTTGGCCCTGACGTCACATATAGTTTATTCATCAAAGTCAGTTTAAAAGAACAAGGATACATCTGTTTTGCATTTCAGGCAGGCAGAACCCACTAACTGTTTATTAAGACCAGCTACCAATCATATTCCTCATAGAGCACTTTATAGATCAGACCAAAATAACTCTGAAATATGTGCCTCTTCCAGATGTCTGCTAATTTTACCCGCCATTATTTGTTCAGGAATAAATTCATGAACTCAGCTGTAGCAGGTTTTTGACTATCATGTGCGTGTGCATGCTAAGTCGCTTCAGTGGTATCCAACTCTTTTGCAACCCTATGGACTCTAGCCTACCAGACTCCTCCGTCCACAGGATTCTCCAGGCAAGAATACTGGAGTGGGTTGCCATGCCCAACTTCAGGGAATCTTCCCGACCTAGGGATCGAACCCACGTCTCTGATGTCTCCTGTACTGGCAGGCAGGTTCTTTATCACTAGCGCCACGTGGGAAACCCCTTTTGACTATCATACCCACCACAAAACTTTGCAAATGCTTATTCCAGACCCTTACTCACATCCACCCGAATTCACTGCTTCAGTTACTTCCCAAGGGCAAGCCCCCGGCCCTAGACCCGGTAGCCCCCACCCAGACACTGCATACATGGCACTCTTACTTCAGCTGGATAAGAAAGGCAGAGCACACAAATTGAACCTTTGAAAAGAATGCCTTTAGAAAGCACACATTTCTTCATCCATCCTTCAGGGGGCGTGGCTCCCAGGTCTGCAGTCATCACAGCTCTCCCCGCCAGGCCCCGGGACGGGCTCACACGCGCATCTCCCCCAGGGGTGCCTGTCTTGACCACCACAGCTGGAAGTGATCTTGCCCTTGCCTCTGAACTCATGTTGGACATGTAACCCATTCAACTCAGATGGCATTTTACATTTACTGCCTGGCATATTTAGTCATCATTTCACATGTGTATGTCTGTTTTCAACAAGCAGATAATAGGACTTTTTGAGAACAGGAAGATTACCATCCTCAGTTCTTTCCCTGGGCGCTGTGCATTCATGGGCTGAAGGGAAGCAGGCAAAGAACCCACCAGGAGCAGCCCACCTGTTCTCGTCTCCCTGCGGCCCAGGGCGCCAGAGGGCAGGGCCACCCAATTTCACTTTCTTGGGGAGTGAGTTTACTTTCCTGGTGACTCTCTGGTAAAAACGCATGAAGCGGATCTGCATTTACAAATGTCTGCCTCATGGTTAACAGGGTGAAACTTGACCCAGAAAGAAAGCTTTAGAAACTCTGGACTTTCCTTGCCAACAACGTCATCTCTCAAAAAGTAGGAAAGGTACCAAAAAGGAGATATGTCTGAAGTTAATGTAGATGGGCCCAAAAAAACTACCAGGTGGTGGAAGTGACAGGAATGGTGGAAGACAGTGGTCTTGAGGGCAAGTGTTGGGGCCTGTATTTTATTATAAAAGGTCTGGAGGCAAATGGAAGGCCAGGAAGGCTGGGAGGCCAGGAGGAGATCACATCACGGGCATAGGTGTCCCCACGTGGAGTCCAAGCCTTCTGCGACAAGGGCAGGGGGCAGAAGGAATCCAGGGCAAACAAGAGGGTCTGCACATGTCCCAGAGATGGGGATCCTAGAGGAGGGAAGTGATGCTCTAGCAAAATCAGGGAGAGAAGTAACGAAGCCCCACACAGAAGGCTTCAGGCCAGGAGGACAACCCATCACCAGCCTCCATCTCAGCCAGCCACACCCTGGCCTCTCTGGTCCGCTCCCTGTGGGCAGCCAGGCTGGCAGGTATGTGCTGGCAGCCAAAGGGTTCGCCCCCATTTTCAGGGGGGACCCCAGGGGTCCAGGGTCTGGGTAGATTTCTCAAAGACTGTTCCTGTGCACCTCTCGGCTCACGGATGTCACCCTTGAGGATCCCTGAGACAGGCGGAGGGGAAGAGTCAGGGGTTTAATCTGACTTGTTCCTAGGATGTATACATGACAGACAAAAACGGCAGGATTAAGGGTTAAGGGGTCAATTCTATAGACAAAGAGTTCTGGAGGCTGGTTGCACAAAAATATGAATGTATTAACACTACTGGATTATCCATTTAAAAACGGTTAAAATAGTAAGTTATATGTTATGTATACTTTTCCACAATTAGCATTAAAAAATGGCAGAGGTGGGGAGGCCCAAGTGTCAAGAGCCGCTATGTTTCTGTGTTCCTGTGATGGGCGAAGTGGTGATGCGCGTGCTCGGGGAGCGTCAGGCTACCCAGCATGGAGACCTTCAAGCTCAGCAACCTCTCCTGCCCCATGGACACCTCTGGCAAAACCTGGAGAGGAAGCTGGACCTCTATCCCAACCTTCCCTGAAACAGTGATCTAAGTGGTGCTCAATCCTAGGAGCCCGCCAGCCCACTTGATGACGGTCACGTCTCAGCTGCCTAGCAACACCGCCTCCAATCAACAGACTCTGACGTAGCCTCCTAGGAACAAAGTACTGGGTTTTCTATCAACAGACTATGCCCCCCAACTCAAAATACTTTTCATTTTGCCTACCCTCATTGAAACAGTCTCATTATCCTGCCTCTGTCCATATCTAATTCATTAATCTTTTCATTATTTATTAAATATTCTGTTGAGTGCCTGTCATGTGCTAAAAACTAAAAGCATTCAGTTCAGTTGCTCAGTCGTGTCCGAGTCTTTGCGACCCCATGGACTACAGCACAGCAGGCTTCCCTGTCCATCGCAAACTCCCAGAGCTTGCTCAAATCTAAATTATTAAATCTCCAGTAGGCACTAGAGATTTAATAATAAATAAGAAAACACGCACCTTTGTGGCACTCATAGTTCAGTAAGAATTAGAGAAACAGACTTTGTGATGAGCTCAATGCCCACCCGGAGAAGGCAATGGCACCCCACTCCAGTACTCTTGCCTGGAAAATCCCATGGACGGAGGAGCTTGGTAGGCTGCAATCCATGGGGTCGCGAAGAGCTGGACACGACTTAGCGACTTCACTTTCACTTTTCCCTTTCATGCATTGGAGGAGGAAATGGCAACCCACTCTAGTGTTCTTGCCTGGAGAATCCCAGGGACGGGGGAGCCTGGTGGGCTGCTGTCTGTGGGGCTGCACAGAGTCGGACACGACTGAAATGACTTAGCAGCAGCAGCAGCAATGCCCACCAGGGCTGTGGGTGGCAGGTTGGTGTCACTGCCATGCAGGGGGCATAAGAGGTTCTTTACACAGGGTCCAACAGAAACCCTGAGTGACCTTTCATTATACCTACTTACTCCGACTCTTCCTGCCACCCAAGTGCTTGAAATTCTCCCTTAAACCAAAACCTGGCTCCCTCTAACTTCTAGTCTGTCCTCAGACCATGTTCAGAATCCGCTCTTACTGCTTCGGGATCACTTTTATGCATAATTTCCCAAATCGTCACCCAGTCCCAGCCGTCCCCTTTGCAGTCTGTCCCCAGAACCTCTGCTTCCCATAAGGCACCTCCTCTGCAAGTCCTGCCACCTCCTTCAGACCACTCTCACCCCAACCCCCACCCCAACCCAATGATTCCCAGCCTGGATCTCATCCCTTATCACCCCTAAAAACAGAATCATTCGTGAACATCAAGTCAATCAACATCAGACAGAGACTTTCTTATACTACTTACAAAAAATTAGAAATAGACCTAACAGAGACTTACCCTGGATCTGCATCATTATCAATAAAACAGCTTACCTAAAATTATGGAATGGGATGACATGAAATTTTAAAATTAAAAATTAAACCAAATTTGTATGCATGGCCATTACCCCTCAAAATAGCAAAACGACATTCATCTCGTTACGCTAGGTGATATGAACCTCAAAACCTCTCTGTTGAGAGTCTGGCTGTCTTTTCTGAGTCTTCACATTAGGGTTAAGAGTCATGGGACCAAATAAACATGCCTGGCTCCACCTTGAAGAGTTAACAGATGGAGTTCTCTTCCATGTCTCTTTCCACCTCTGATCACCATTAGTTTTCCCATCCATTTCCAAATTCCATTATAACTTGGAAATCTTATCTTTTCCTGGCTTACCAGGAACTCCCAACTGCTTTCCAATAAGGGATGAAAGTATATCTCCCTCACGTCCATCTTTACCAGGTAATTCAAGCAGCTGACTAACCAGGAAAAGTGACTGGTCCAAATCAAAGTAAAACACTTGACTGCTTCCCCAAATCTCAGATAAACAGAGATGCAGGCTGTATGGAAAGAATCCCATGTGGGGCCATGGAGAACCCACTCCTGCATCAGCTAAGAAGACCCAGGGTGGCGGGTGGTGTGGGGGAGAGAGCAGAGGCCAGAGAAGAGGAGTAGAAACCTCTTCTGCATGAGTTTTCCAGATAAGTGATGCTCTACTTCGGGAGAAAGAGTAGTAAATAACACGCAGAAAGAGGCAGCCCTCAGCAATTTGGAAAAAACTAGATTCCAGTCTGAGCCAGCTCAGACCTTGACACACACAGTACCTGATCTTCTCTCCAGGGGCTTTAAAGTCCTGCCTGTACAGACACAACATGACTGTCAAGTTGTCCAAAAGCTCAAAAAAGTTCAGAGTCCAGGGGAAAAGCTAAAAAATACAACTTGATTTCTTTTTTTTTAAGATTTTTTTTTTTTAATGTGGACCATATTTTTTAGTCTTTATTGAATTTGTTATAATATTGCTTTTGTTTTATGTTCTGGTCTCTTGGTCATGAGGCATGTGGGATCCTAGCTCCCTGACGAATGGTCGAACCCATACCTCCTGCGTTGGAAGGCGAAGTCTTAACCATTGGACTGTCAAGGAAGTGCCAAAATTTGATTTCTTAAACCAGGATATATGTCATGTCCTCCAGTGTAACAAAAAACAAAAAACAGGTACTTACTAGACTTTCTTTGTTTCTTTACCAGCATCTTTCACTATAAATTTGCTGGCCACAACTAGTTATCAGGATGGCAATAATCTAATAGAACACTGGAATTAAAGTAATGCCATAGTTTTGTTTATGAGGCTGACGTAAGCATCTAATTTTTAAATTGAACACAGACAGTCTCCACTATTCCCTGTCTCAGACTGTCCTGATCTATTTAGCTGATGGTGTCTAAAAAAAATTAGCACAATTCCACTTTTTATTGGCATAGTTCAGAGACTGATTGGTTCCGGACTGGCTCTGGTATGAACCCAGCCTTTCCAGTCTCTCCGTGCAGTAACCCCCACCTGGTGGTGAAGGGAGTAACTGCAGGCTGGACAGCTGTTCAATCGCACCGTTGGGTCCGACTCTTTGTGACCCATGGACTATAGCAAGCCAGGCCTCCCTGTCCCTCACCATCTCCCAAAGTTTGCCCAAGTTCGTGTCCATTGCATCAATGATGCCATCCAGCCACCTCATCCTCTGACGCCCTCTTCTCCTTCTGCCCTCAATCTTTCCCAGCATCAGGGACTTTTCCAATGAACCAGCTGTTTGCATCAGATGACCAACATACTGGAGTTTCAGCTTCAGCATCAGTCCTCCCAATGACTATTCAGGGTTGATTTCCCTTACGATTGACTGGTTTGATTTTACTGCTGTCCAAAGGACTCTCAGGAGTCTTCTCCAGCACCACAGTTCAAAGGCATCAATTCTTTGGCACTCTGCTTTCTTTACGGTCCAGCTCTCACAACTGTACAGCTGGACAGTGCTAGGGTGTAAACTTGCCTGTTGCTGGTCTACTTCCAAAAACAATTTCCTTTGCTTATCTAAGTTTACCAGACACTGAATATATTAACTTGATATGGTTTAAAGGGATCCAAAGTATGTTGCCATTGAAATGAACAAACTGGTTTACAGCTTAAATATTTTAAAGCTGTTGGTTCTTTTGCTCCTTTATTCAACTGTTCATTGTTGGTTAGTTGCTAAGTCATGTCTGACTCTTTGCAACCCCATGGACTATAGCCCACCAGGCTCCTCTGTCTAGGAGCCTGGGATTCTCTAGGCAAGAATACTGAAGCGGGTTGCCATTTCCTTCTCCATGGGATCTTCCCAACCCAGGGATCAAACTCATGTCTCCTGCATTGCAGGCAGATTCTTTACCACTGAGCTACCAGGGAAGCCTCATTTATTCAATACATTCTTCCTAAGTGTCTGCTACCTGCAAGCCCCATGGCAGGCACTGGGACGCCGAGGAAAATCACGTATGGTTCCTGCCATCCAGGAACTGAGTACAGTTCAGTAAAGGGATGGCTAAGTGGTCAGGCACCTCCAGGGAGAATCTTGGGAGGTTTAGAACCCTAGCCAGTGCCTGGCATAGTCTGTGGGCTCAAATATTTGTTGAAGAAATGCTGAACAAATGACTTGGAAACACACAGGAGGGACACCTAACTCAGGCTCAACAGTGGTTGTAAAAAGACATTTAATATATATATGCCACATTAAACTATATGTTTATTTGGAGAAGAATTTTGGAGGAACAGACACATATATCTCACACCATGATGGCACTAAATAATTAATCTGTGCTTTCTTGGAAAACTGAGCTAACCAGGACACTCAATTCTGCAAAATGCCAGCTCCCCAAGGTCTTAGGTCTCAGGTGAAGCTATTGTATTTTGACTAACAAAGTCTCCTCTGCATGCTTGGTTAAGAGTGAAAAGTCACGTGCCATTTGGTTACAATGGAAAAGAAAAGATATACAAACCTTTCTTCTCTTGCTTGTCTTTGTTCTTCTCTTTTGTCTAAATACTCTCGGCTAATGGAAGTATGCAAAACAAACAAAATGGGGAAGGAAAACAACAAAATCAGAGACTCAAAAAATTGCCAAGAAATTATTAACAGAGTATATCATGAAAGCCTACTATCATCTCAGAAATGCAAAGTGGTTATTGTTAAAATTTTTAAAAATAAACATAAAGGCTACACTTTAAAACTACCAAATTCTTCTATAAAATCACAGAGATGAAAACATGGGATTACTGGATTCACTCAGAACTCTAACTACTCTTCAGAAAGAAGACTTTAAGTATATGAGGAAGGGTGGTGAGACAAAAAGATTTTTAAAAGGTAAACCAATTCATCAATAAGATATGGCAATGACAAGCAAGCAACAGTATTCAGAGGTGAGTACCACACAACCAAGCTCTGGTAACTTCCCAACATTCATCTCAAGATTTAAATCTGAGTGGGCTCAAGTGTCTTGGCCATTTTGTACTGCACTCTACAGTTTAGATATTCCTTCCACAGCCCAAGATTCTTCCTCTGAATCCCTCACATGTCAGTTTCTAAGCAGAGATCACTGGAAGCTTTTGTGCATTCTCTCTTGTCTTTATCCATAATATGCCCAAATCTGTCTAATTTTAATGCTTGTTTGTTCCTCCTGCTGAGGTTCCAAGTTGAATCTAAGCTAAAGGCTGCGTGGTCAGTCCCTTCTCAATAAACTCTTTATTTTCCTGGAGAACTCTGACATCACAGTTTTCTACACTGGACCTCATAAGGTAGCTTAAGTACTCTACCCCTCTGTGCACTGATAATTGGATATAAAGGGATAGTAAGAGCAACTAAATCAGGTTAGGAGCGGGGAGAAAAAGCCACAAAGGCACAAATTTGTTATAATTTATAAATATCCATTCTCATCACTTACTACACTAGAAATAACATTTCCCATAACCCGGGAAAATTAAGATAATATTCAACAAAAATAACAACAGATAAGAATGCTTTGCAAAGAAAACAGCACAAGGAACATAAATAACTTATATCAATGAGGTGGCTGATAGAGGGTCAGCCATATGGCTAATCCCAGGCATGATTCTATAAAGCTTTTCCTATTTCCTTCTTTGAATTTCTTTTCATTCACATCCTCAGATTTTCAGGATAGAATTGAAGTCATCATAATCAGTAGTTCTGTGTGGTCTGTACTGATAACCAGCATTCCTTTCTAGACAGGCTTATTTTGCCAAGATCTCACTATGCTCTTAAATGATGAGTGAGATTGTTTGGTGACCAAGAGAAAATAGTGAACAGTTAGTTATGAGCATGGTCTCTGAAGATGAGGTTGCCCAGGTCTAATTCCAATATATGGGCTGAATACATATTACAATGTACTCCTGTCCTATTCTTCTGGGACTTCAAAGACACAAATGCTAGATGTATTATTTTACAGGTGCATGAGGCACTGTTCTTTTTTTTTTTTTTTCAATATTTCATTTTGTCTTTCAGATTGGATAATTTCTGTTCTTTCATCTTCAAATTCACTCACTTTTCTCTCATTTCTATTCTGCTGCTAAAACCATTCAAAGACTTTTTTATTTTGGTTATTGTATTTTCTGCTTCTATATGTATTTCCATTTGCTTCTTCTTTATATTTTCCATCTCTTTGCAGAGACTTTTCATTTGTTTCAAAAGTATTTGCCTTTTCATCTTAGAACATGTTTATAACAGCTGCTTTAAAGTCTTTGTCTGATAATGACAACATCTATGTCCTTTTGTGGTCAGCATATTTTGAGTCTCTTTTCCCTTTGAAGATTTTTTTTTCCTGGATTCCTATGACAAATTGTTTTGGATTACATTCTGTATATTTTAAATATTTTGCTATGAGACACTGAGCCTTATTTAAATTCTATGAAGAATCTTGACTGTTTTTCTTTAGCAGGCAATGAAGCAAGTTAGGCTCAGCCTGTAAGCTCTGATTGCCTTCTGATACTGGTTCCAGTATTAGATCAGTTCTCAAATATTTTTAATGCTATTCATATCAGGTCCTTATATGCACCATCCAGTGGCCAGTCTGATACCTAAGTGTGTTCCTAAGTGTGTTCCACTCTGAACTTAATTTTCAAAGTTTGTGGTATCCTGTTTAGGTTCTGAGTCACATGTGCACAAACTAGAGATGACCTCGGGATTGCTCTCTTGACCTCTCTGCTTTTTGTAACTTTCCCATAATTTTCTGGACTCCTTAGGTCTCCCTTCTTGGTCCTCTAGGCAAAAAAACTTGGGCTTCACTTTCCCTGCTCTGCTACAGACTTTCAGTACCTCCATCTGCATACAGGGCAATGCAGCAGGAGGAGACCCAGAGAAAAAATGTTTTCTTGCATCACGCTCTTCTGAGCATAGGAAGGGTTCCCTCCCTGAGTTTTAGGCACCTGCCTGGACACTAATGTCATCACTGAGCTTCTGTAACCATATTGCTTGGAGGCTGGGAGAGGTGCAAAGAAAAAAATAAGATTAAACAGGAGACTTCTCAACTCTCCAACCCTCAGGAATTCCTTTTGCTGCTCCTCATTGGAAGGACTGATTCTGAAGCTCCAAAACTTTGGCCACCTGATGCGAAGAGTCAATTTATTGGAAAAGATCATGACGCTGAGAAAGATTGAGGGCAGGAGAAGGGGTGACAGAAGATGAGATGTTTGAACGACATCGCCAACTCAACAGACATGAGTTTGAGCAAACTCTGGTTGACAGTGAAGGAGGGAAGCCTGGTGTGCTGCAGTTAATGGTTGGTAAAGAGTAGGACATGACTTAGTGACTGAACAACAACAACAGTCCAGAGAAAGAGGCGTTCTCTTAGAGCTCTTTCAGTTCACACCTGGTATGTGCTTCCGGGTTTGGGGATGATTTTGAGTCATGCCATGTGATATTGGAGGGGAAAATGGTGACCTCTCCCTGGTTTTGGGGGAACTTTGAATGCTAGTCTCCATCCCCAATTCACCTGCTCCCTTTTCCAGTTCAGAGTTTTCAGAGCTCCATGCTTTAAATCTGTCCATGACTGACGGCTGCATTGAGTGATGGCATAGAAGAGACAAGAGGGAGCATACTGATTTCATCTTTCCCAGAACTGGTACCTTGTTTTAAGAGCTTTTCAATCAAAATCTTAAATGTGTACGCTAATCTCTGAATTTTCCATGTGTCTCAGTCAGATGCTCTGCTGCTATTTGGTGGTGAAATATGTGGATCTCTCAGAAAGCCCTGAATCATGAAGCATTTAACCTGTTCCAGTGGTTTTACAAATTGGTCTTTCCAAAAGTGAAAACTTCCAGAGCTACCTCATGAGAAATGGTGCATACAGGTCTGGCCTTTCCATGTATCATTTCGTAGAAACCTGACAGCTCAAGATACACCATACAATTATGGTGTGAATTCTCCAAGCCAGGCTTCAGCAATACATGAACTGTGAACTTCCAGATGTTCAAGCTTGTTTTAGAAAAGGCAGAGGAACCAGAGATTAAATTGCCAACATCCACTGGATCATCGAAAAAGCAATAGAGTTCCAGAAAAACATCTATTTCTGCTTTGTTGACTATGCCAAAGCCTTTGACTGTGTGGATTACAATAAACTGTGGAAAATTCTGAGATAAGAAACCTGGTCTTACATTTAGATCTTTAATCCATTTTGAGTTTATTTTTGTGTATGGTGTTAGAAAGTGTTCTAGTTTCATTCTTTTACAAGTGGTTGACCAGTTTTCCCAGCACCACTTGTTAAAGAGGTTGTCTTTTTTCCATTGTATATCCTTGCCTCCTTTGTCAAAGATAAGGTGTCCATAGGTTCGTGGATTTATCTCTGGGCTTTCTATTCTGTTCCATTGATCTATATTTCTGTCTTTGTGCCAGTACCATACTGTCTTGATGACTGTGGCTTTGTAGTAGAGTCTGAAGTCAGGCAGGTTGATTCCTCCAGTTCCATTCTTCTTTCTCAAGATTACTTTGGCTATTTGAGGTTTTTTGTATTTCCATACAAATTGTGAAATTTTTTGGTCTAGTTCTGTGAAAAATACCGTTGGTAGCTTGATAGGGATTGCATTGAATCTATAGACTGCTTTGGGTAGAATAGCCATTTTGACAATATTAATTCTTCCAATCCATGAACACGGTATGTTTCTCCATCTGTTTGTGTCCTCTTTGATTTCTTTCATCAGTGTTTTATAGTTTTCTATGTATAGGTCCTTTGTTTCTTTAGGTAGATATACTCCTAAGTATTTTATTCTTTTTGTTGCAATGGTGAATGGTATTGTTTCCTTAATTTCTCTGTCTGTTTTTTCATTGTTAGTATATAGGAATGCAAGGGATTTCTGTGTGTTAATTTTATATCCTGCAACTTTACTATATTCATTGATTAGCTCTAGTAATTTTCTGGTAGAGTCTTTAGGGTTTTCTATGTAGAGGATCATGTCATCTGCAAACAGTGAAAGTTTTACTTCTTCTTTTCCTATCTGGATTCCTTTTACTTCTTTTTCTGCTCTGATTGCTGTGGCCAGAACTTCCAACACTATGTTGAATAGTAGTGGTGAAAGTGGGCACCCTTGTCTTGTTCCTGATTTCAGGGGAAATGCCTTCAATTTTTCACCATTGAGGGTGATGCTTGCTGTGGGTTTGTCATATATACATATGGGACCTAATGAAACTTAAAAGCTTTTGCACTACAAAGGAAACTATAAGTAAGGTGAAAAGACAGCCCTCAGATTGGGAGAAAATAATAGCAAATGAAGAAACAGACAAAGGATTAATCTCAAAAATATACAAGCAACTCCTGCAGCTCAATTCCAGAAAAATAAATGACCCAATCAAAAAATGGGCCAAAGAACTAAACAGACATTTCTCCAAAGAAGACATACAGATGGCTAACAAACACATGAAAAGATGCTCAACATCACTCATTATTAGAGAAATGCAAATCAAAACCACAATGAGGTACCATTACACGCCAGTCAGGATGGCTGCTATCCAAAAGTCTACAAGCAATAAATGCTGGAGAGGGTGTGGAGAAAAGGGAACCCTCTTACACTGTTGGTGGGAATGCAAACTAGTACAGCCGCTATGGAAAACAGTGTGGAGATTTCTTAAAAAACTGGACATAGAACTGCCATATGACCCAGCAATCCCACTTCTGGGCATACACACTGAGGAAACCAGATCTGAAAGAGACACGTGCACCCCAATGTTCATCGCAGCACTGTTTATAATAGCCAGGACATGGAAGCAACCTAGATGCCCATCAGCAGATGAATGGATAAGGAAGCTGTGGTACATATACACCATGGAATATTACTCAGCCATTAAAAAGAATTCATTTGAACCAGTCCTAATGAGATGGATGAAGCTGGAGCCCCTTATACAGAGTGAAGTAAGCCAGAAAGATAAAGAACATTACAGCATACTGACACATGTATATGGAATTTAGAAAGGTGATAACGATAACCCTATATGCAGAACAGAAAAAGAGACACAGAAATACAGAACAGACTTTTGAACTTTGTGGGAGAATGTGAGGGTGGGATATTTCAAAAGAACAGCATGTATACTATCTATGGTGAAACAGATCACCAGCCCAGGTGGGATGCACGAGACAAGTGCTCCGGCCTGGTGCACTGGGAAGACCCAGAGGAATCGGGTGGAGAGGGAGGTGGGAGGGGGGATCGGGATTGGGAATACATGTAAATCCATGGCTGATTCATATCAATGTATGACAAAACCCACTCACTGGAAAAAAAAAATAATAATAATAATAAAAATTAAAAAAAAAAAAAAAAAGAAACCTGTATACAGGTCAGGAAGCAACAGTTAGAACTGGACATGGAACAACAGACTGGTTCCAAATAGGAAAAGGAGTATGTCAAGGCTGTATATTGTCACCCTGCTTATTTAACTTATATGCAGAGAACATCATGAGAAATGCCGGGCTGGAGGAAGCACAAGCTGGAATCAAGATTGCCGGGAGAAATATCAATAACCTCAGATATGCAGATGACACCACCCTTATGGAAGAAAGTGAAGAAGAACTAAAGAGCCTCTTGATGAAAGTGAAAGAGAAGGGTGAAAAAGCTGGCTTAAAGCTCAACATTCAGAAAACTAAGATCATGGCATCCAGTCCCATCACTTCATGGCAAAGAGATGGGGAAACAGTGGAAACAGTGGCTGACTTTATTTTGGGGGGCTCCAAAATTACTGCAGATGGTGATTGAAGCCATGAAATTAAAAGCCGCTTACTCCTTGGAAGGAAAGTTATGACGAACCTAGACAGCATATTAAAAAGCAGAGACATGACTTTGCCAACAAAGGTCTGTCTAGTCAAGGCTATGGTTTTTCCAGTGGTCATGTATGGGTGTGAGAGTTGGGACTATAAAGAAAGCTGAGTGCTTAAGAATTGATGCTTTTGAACTGTGGTGTTGGAGAAGACTCTTCAGAGTCCTTTGGATGCAAGGAGATCCAACCAGTCCATCCTAAAGGAAGTCAGTCCTGGGTGTTCACTGGAAGGACTGATGTTGAAGCTGAAACTCCAATACTCTAGCCACCTATTGCGAAGAGCTGACTCATTTGAAAAGATCCTGATGCTGGGAAAGATTGAGGGCAGGAGGAGAAGTGGACGACAGAGGATGAGATGGTTGGATGGCATCACTGACTCGATGGACATGGGTTTGGGTGGACTCTGGGAGTTGGTGATGGACAGGGAGGCCTGGCGTGCTGCGGTTCATGGGGTGCAAAGAGTCAGACACAACTGAGCGACTGAACTGAACTGAATGATGTTGCTTTACTTCATGCAGCTTGTTAATCCCCATCTTACAAAAGTTGGGATTAGTTTTTTACCACCAGACTTGGGATACTTGTTTTCATATAGTAGTGAGTTATGGTTAAGGCAAATTCACAGTTCTGCTCATTTCTATGATTATATACAGGCTTTCCAGGTGGCACTAGTGCTAAAGAATCTGCCTGCCAATGCAGGGAACATAAGAGATGCAGGTTTGATTCCTGGGTCAGGAAGATCCCCTGGAGGAGGAAATGGCAACCTACTCCAGTATTCTTGCCTGGAAAATCCCACAAACAGAGAAGTCTGTACTCTTTCTGGCTGCTGGGAAAAAGAAAAAACATTATTGAACTTGTAAATCCTCATTGACAATGCTTTACATCCTTTGTAGATTTCGCTGGGAGTAATTGAGCGAAGACTGTTTCCCAAAAAAGTAAACGGAAGAAACAGGAAGTGGAGATGGGAGAGAGATAAGAAGAAAAAAGAGTGTAGAAACTATGGGAGAGATGAATGGGAAGATGAAGGAGGGCGGAGGAAGGAGATGAGAAGGCAAGAGGGAAGGAGGGGAAAGACAAGGGAACAAAGGAAGAGTAGGAGGAATGAAAGGTGTAAGAAAAGATGAACCAAGTGTTCAGCATTTTAAAAAGAATTCCACAGCATGAATCCAGGCCAGAGGAGTGTTAGGATGTTGATCAGGAGGATGGGGGGAAAGGCTGATCTGACTCAAGGAGAAGAGGAGAGATCCTGGATTCAGCAGAGCAGACAGGCCAAGACACAGAAACTGGAGTGGGCCACCCAAGAACACATCTTTAAAGCTGGACAGAAACCAAAGGGACCAGCGGGGACAATGGCCTGGGACTAATCAATACAATGCCTTCTTCTCCCCCATAGGAGGAAATACTATTGCCTAAAAAAATATGAAATATTGCTACAAGGAGTAAGAAACCAGAAAGTGGAAAAGCATTTTCTTTTAGGTGTCCAATAGAATATGAATAAAACATGAATAGCTTCAGGGGAAAATGTCAAATTAAGCCAATTAGGTCCTCTGCCTTCAGGAAGGCCTGGATAAAACCATTTTAGATAATGAAGGCCCCAAGAACACACAGGCCTTAATTGAATCAGGCTGGCTGGCTCTGCTTCCTGCCATAGGTTAAAGGAAGACAGGCCACAACAAACCAGATCAAGCCTGTTTCAGGCTTGCTCTTCTTGAAAACAGAGGCAGCATCAGAAGCAAGCATATTAATCCCTAATCCTTTAATACCAGTATTAACCATATGCAACAGTGAAGGCATGTGCTTTAATTTTTAGTTCATTAAAAATTTTTTTAAATCCATCTTACCTGAATTTGTTTCTTTCCTCTCGTTCTATTCGCTGCAACCTTTCCTCTCTCTCCTGTCGTCGCCTCTCTCTCTCTGCTGCCAAGGACTCTTGGTGCTGCCTAAAGGATGACGTGAGAAGACCACTCAGTGATGACCTAAAGATACAATGAGTCAATGTTTGAGTGGCTCGTCCAGTGATTAAAAGTACTAATGTGGGAATCAGTCAGCCTTGGTTAGAACTGAGGGTCTGCCAGTACCTAGGTAATGGATGGGGGAAATTACTGAGTGTCTCAGGTCTTCTGTTTCAAGATCATCATCTGTAAATGGAGATAAGTAACTTGCTTTAGGTGCTCGGAGGACAAAAAGGCGATAATGCATATAAAATACCAAGCAACAGGCTTGGCATATAAGCAGTCATCAATAATGAGTGCTATTATTATCAAAAAGTATTCCAGGAATATGCTTAAAATATAAATATATATTCTCTCTCTCCATACACACACGTGCATTTTAAAATTGGTTTCTGATAAGACTCTGATGACCTGGAAGAAACATTCAGCCTAAAACTGTTTTCTCCTTTACGTGTACTAAAAATATTTTGCCATACACCAGTTTCTCAATATACTTCCCCAAATAATTGTATCATCTTAAAACAAGGTACTGGGATGACAGATAAGGAGAAAAAAAAATGTCAGTGGTCTGAAATCTGAATGGAATTAAGGAAATTTCATCCCATATCAAGAAGTGTCCATGAACAAGCAGCTTGTTCAAAGGACAGCACTTGATTCTTGATGATACCACACAAATAATCTGGACTGTTCACTGAAGATGCTGTGATGCGGATGATCAGCTATGTGAAGGCCTTAGTGAAGAAACAGAGGAGAACCACAGAAAATGTTAAGCTAGGAGAACGGGTGGAAGAAGGCAAAATTAGGTAACTATATTAAAAATAAAGAAGGTTAGCTGGGAAGGAGAGTCTGTTGGACCTCTGGGGAATAATAAAATCTGTTACAGACAACTGGACCTTTGTTTATTGGGAAAACATCTAAACTAAGACACAAATATTTCTGATATATAGCTTGGGTGATAGCCTACTTTAATTTGATGAATATGCCTGCCTCGTGGGGAACACAAGGTCCCTCAGCACAGGAGAAAGATGTGACTATTGCAGCACACACATTCTGCCGTAAGTCCTACAGCTGTTTTCCCGAGAAAAGGTGAGTCACCTCTGGCAATCCATCAGAGGTGGGAGGAGAAAGAGAGGGAAGAAACCATCATCCCCACTTGCTACGGAGAGGGAGTAACCAAACCCTCTGTAAGCAGCTTTCAGCAGGAGAAAGCTCTCTGCAGGAGGCCCCCCTTTTTTTTTGTCACTTGAGCAAAACTATATTATAACTAACTTTAAACCAGGCACCCCAAGCTCTACTCATCTCTGGCCCAAGCACACCTTTCAAACCTTTTGATCACACAGTATCTTGCTTCCTGTTGGTTTCTTCTTTAGATCAAAGAAGTAAAAATGAAGAATAAGTAACTAACAGATGACTTGATCTTTTCCCCAGTCTCCCTGTCAGTAATCCTATGAAAAATTGTGAGAACAAGATAGCATCTAAAGAGAGATCACAAGGAGTTGACAAGCTTGCATGCAATGGGAGATGGCAATGAATCTGTACCTCTGTCTCAGTGATTAAGGCTTCTCTGCTAGCTCAGTCAGTAAAGAAATCTGCCTGCAGTGCAGGAGATGCGGGTTTGATCCCTGGCTTGGGAAAATCCCCTAGATAAGGACATGGCAACCCACTCCAGTATTCTTGCCTGGAGAATCCCATGGACTGAGGAGCCTGGCAGGCAACAGTCCATGGGGTCACAAAGAGTCAGACACAACTGAAGTGACTGAGCATGCACACATCTCAATGATTAAGTGAGATTATTTCCCCCTTTTCCCTGTAACAATTTTCATGGCTGAGAAAAATGTTTGGAGTTGATTTGGGGACATGAGTCCATTTCTCCTCAGGATGCTGGCTTTCTGATTAAAGAAACCTTTCTGTTTCTACTGGCACTTGAATCTTGAGTGTTGATTTCTGAGCAGTGAGGAGTCGGATCTAAGCTCAGTAACACCTACAGTCTGGGCTCACTAGGCATCTAATATGTCAACTTGGATCCTTAGGCATAGAGAGAATTCTATCATCCATATAAACAAAGTTATGTCTTATATAACTTTTATCTTCTTTATGCTACTATCATGTATTTATCGTTCTGTTATATGCAGCCAAATCTAATCCACAATCAGGTGGACGGGTTTCCTACGCCTCTCACACAGTAACTGAGAGAAACTGTTATGAATGAAGTAGACTTGTTTAACCTGATTAATAAATTTTACCTAGCAGATGTATATATATATATATATATATACATATATATATATAAAACCTGGTGCCCCAAATTAAAGAAAACATAATCTTTTCAAATACACAGAAACTATTTAAAAACTGACAGTCAATCCTGGGACAAAGTTCAAGCTAATGAGTGAATGACAAGAGTTGGTTTTCACGTGCGCGACCTTCCTAACTACAATACAACTGAGTTAAAAATAACAAGAAGATACATTTGAAAAATCCATGTAATTGTAAAGTTTTTAAATGTTTCTAATTAATTCAGGTCAAAGAAGAAATATACAGAAAATTAGAAAACATTCAAGGAGTATTATATCAAGACTATATATCAAAAGACTATGTATGAAAAGACTATATATTAAAAATTTTATGATGTTTCTAAAGCATAATGAGTGGTCAACTCAACAATTTGGAAAACAGAATGGAATTAACTCATTATTCTTAGAAACATAAGAAAATTTTCTAAACCTGACAATAGGATATTTAGTAAAAACAAATTTTTTTAACTATGGTAAGCATCATTCTTAATGTTGAAACATTTAAGTTTAATATTAGAAATGATAGAGGGAGACCCCTAGAATTGCTTGTATTTGACATTATTCTGGTAGTCTTAGCCAGTACACTAAGATAAGATAAACAAATAAAAGCATAAGGAAGGGAAAGAAATACAGTGTCATCATTTGCAGATAATATGATCTATTTAGAAAATCCAAAAACCCTACAAGTTATTAGAATTAATAAGAGTCCAACAAGGTTTCTCAATGTGAAATGTGCAAATAGTAATTGTATTTTCATATATCAGCAACAATTATTAAGTTAACTACATGGTAACTACAAATTACTTCATTATAGGAAAGACATAAAGTCTTAGTAAAAGACCTAAATAAATGACAACTATATCACATTCACATATAGAAAGATTCAATACAGTCAAGATGCCAATTCTTTTTCAACTTATACAATTTCAAATCAATTTCATTCAACATTCCAAAAGGATTTTTCATGGAACATTACAGTTCAGTTCAGTTTGGTTCAGTCGCTCAGTCGTGTCCAACTCTTTGCGACCCCAGGAACTACAGCACTCCAGGCCTCCCTGTCTATCACCAACTCCCAGAGTTGACCCAAACTCATGTCCATTGAGTCGGTAATGCCATCCAACCATCTCATTCTCTGTCGTCCCCTTCTCCTTCTGCCCTTGATCTTTCCCAGCATCAGGGTCTTTTCAAAAGAGTCAGCTCTTCAGAACATTACAAGGTGGCTCCAAAACGTTTATGGAAGAACTGAGATCCAAGGATGACCAAGACAACTTTGAATAAGAACAAAGTGGATCACTGGCCCCACTAGATATCAAGCCTATTCTAAAACCACAGTGGTTAATTGTGAATGTGGTCTTGGTGCAAGTACAGAGACATAGAATGACAGATTCATACACAAATGGCATCTTGATTCATGATAGACATGTCATTACATATTTGTAGGAACATAATGGATTATCTGGGCTTCCCCTGTGGCTCAGCGGTAAAGAATCTGCCTGCCAATGCAGGAGACACAGGTTCAATCCCTGGGTGGGGAAGATCCCCTGGAGAAAGAAATGGCAACCTACTCCAGTATTCTTGCCTGGGAAATCCCATGGATAGAGGAGCCTGGCAGGCTACAGTCCATGGGGTCGCAAAAGAGTCGGACAGGACTTAGTGACTAAACAAACAAACCAAAAAATGGACTATTTAACAAATGGTGCTGAGACAACTGTTAACTGTGTAAGACAAAAATACAGCAGCCCTCCTCATACCAAACACAAAAATAAATTCTGGGAAGTTTAAGTGAAACATGTAAAAAGCAAAACTTTACAACATCTATACATTAGGATAGAAAAGAATTTTTTCAGACCAGAAATCCAAAAGGGCAGTCAAAAAGGGAAATTTTAGTACATGTGCACGTTACATTTTAAAATTTATATACATTGAAAGACTACATAAGAATAAAGAGAAGCCACAGCCTGGGAGAAGCTAGTTATAACACATACAAACCACAAAATATTAGTAAGCAATACAAAGAGAACTCCTTTGAATCCATATGAAAAAGACAAACTACCCACTGGAAAAAATAGGCAAAGGAAAAATGAGCAAGAGACAGTGGGGATTTTATTGAAGAAGAAAATTAAATCGCCAATAAATACATGAACGATACTCATCTTCACTAGGATTCAGGGAGAGGAAATGCAAGCTAAACCCATAGTGAGATATTATTTCACACCGCTCAGGTTGCAGACTGGCAAAAATTCATGCCTGAGTACACTACGCACGGACACAAAACAAGACAAGAACTCCCATAGATTGCATCTGGGAAGGTAAGTTGAGCAAATCCTTTCAGAGAAACACTTAATACATCTGGAGATGTGTTTATCCTACAACCCAGAAAACCCACTTCTAGGTTTATACTACAGAGTACACCTTTACACCTTTGCATGTATAAAGATGACAGACATGTACAAGAATAGAATATATTACACTGCTTTGTACTGCTAACAGCTAATAACTTGAAACAGCATAAATATCAACAAATAGAAAAACAAAATAAAATTACAGCATATTTATACAAAGAAATACTCTATACCTGAAGAAATGAATGAAATAGAGTGATATAGACTAATTTGGATGATTCTTAAAAGCATAGTATATTGACAGTGACAAGTAATTTGAAGAACATGAAGAGAATGTTATCATTTTTATGAAGTTTAAATACATGTAAAGCAAAACCACACACTATTTAGGGATTCATGCATAATTAAAAAAATATGAAAGCATACATGAAAATGTGCTCTGCTTGGTTTCTCAGTCATGTCCGACTCTTTGCAACCCCATGGACTGTAGCCCAGCAGGCTCTTAAGTCCATGGGGGTTCTCCAGGCAAGAATACTGGAGTGGGTTGCCATGCTCTCCTCCAGGGGATCTCCTCGACCTAAGGATTGAACCCAGCTTTGCCGCATTACAGGTGGGTTCTTTACCATCTGAGCTACCAGGGAAGCCCAAGGATCTCTGAATCCCCAAGCTAGCTGAACATTAAAAGTCATGTGCAATCACAGAATTTGAAAACAAAAAATTAAACAAAAAATAAGGTACCCCACATGTAGGACTGGGGCTTCCCAGATGCTCTAATGGTAAAGAACCGGCCTGCCAATGCAGGTTAGATGTAAGAGATGTGGGTTCAATTCCTGGGTTGGGAGATTCCCTGGAGGAGTGCATGGCAACCCACTCCATTATTTTTGCCTGGAGAATCCCATGGACAGAGGAACCTGGTGAGCTACAGTCCATAGGGTCGCACAGAGTCGGACAAGATCAAAGCAATTTAGCATGCATGCACTATATAGGACTATTATTTTAGGTGAATCTGACTCTGTTAATAGCTCAGCTCTCAGCCTGCCCTGTGTGGTGGTCTCTGTAAGGACCAGCAGCTTCCGGTTTTGAGTTCTCTTTTCAGAGAGAGGAGAGAAAAGTTCTTGGGTAAGGAATTAAATAAGAACCTTGCCATTTCCCCTTGCACTTCTGACATTAATTTGTTCTTCTAAATATATCAGCTTGTTCCAGGAAAAACTTCATGCATGGTAACTTAATAATGGGTCATTAGTGGCTATACTAATGAGTTCACAGTGAAGCTTCTCTATATCATTCGTTAACATCATTTCCTTGTTTCAGATGAGAACATTGGAGCTTGTTTAAAATTAGAAGAGTATTAGAACTTCAGAAAATAAAAAGGGTTCCATCTTGTTGAGTGGATGCGGTCATTTCTTCCCCGGGCACCTCTAAGGAAGGGAAATGCAGGTGATCCCCTGTCTACTGAGACCCTGCAAAGGAAGACCTCATGTTGGGTCTGAGGCCAGAGTACATGTGAACGTACCATCAGGCAGTGTTAACACATGGAAGATCTTTCCTTTCAGAAGAAAGATGTGAGATGCTAAGGCAAAGCAGTGAAGACTGGTTCCTCTTCTCCTAAAGTGAAGCACAGTGCCTTCTATAACTCAAGACCCATTCTCTTGGATGCCCTAACACAGACCCCTGAAGCTGGAAGGGACGATCAAAGGGCCCCGTGAGCTTATCTGTCCCAGATGCACAGAAGCCATTTTGGTCATACTAGGAACCAAGAGTTACACATATAATATTAACAAATTAAATTTCCCTAGGTATCCCTCTATCTAGATATGCCCAATATGTGAGAGTATGAACTCTGGCCCTGTAAATCCTGTTTCTGGAAATAAGCTCACCTAGAATATCAATGCTAGAAAGCATTCAAACCACACAAAGGGAATATCTCAAATCATTGCTAAAAACAAATATATCCAAATACCAAAATTCAAGCTAGTATAGTGAATTTTTCTCTTTATAAAGGCATCCTTAACAGATTTTTACCTTTCAAATGAAATCTTTCAAGAAAACACCTACAGTGATTGGAAGTTGTTGCACTGTTTAATTTTGGCCAGCCTGGGGACCAGCTGTGGTATAAAGGTATTAAATGCAGGGCTTTAGATTGAGAAAACCTGAGTATGGCCAGTCAGTTAACCTCTCTGAGCCTCAGTTTACCTGCTTGTAAAATGGAGATAATAATACTCCATATTATGTGAGAGTGTATGTAGAAGCCTGCTTAGAACAGCATCTGGGTCACAGTAGGCACTCATCAGACATCACTTTATGTTGGGAGTGTAAAATCTACAAACACAGAGGAAGGTCTGAGCTGTGGTCTCCAAGGCCAGATCTGGAATACGACACTGGCAGTTCTCAGCGTGAGGGGCTACAGTGGGCTGTGGGTTTGATCTGAACCTTTCTGTCATGGCTCCGAGCGGGGTCTGTGATGAGGACTGCATGCCACCCGGAATGCACCTGGGAAGCTGAAGTCATCTAAGTTACACCCAAGGAAGCTGCAACCAAGCGAAGCCACACAAGCATGCAGGCGGCCAGAGGCCAGAGAGGTTTTGCAAGGGAGCGGATGATATACTCTGAGCAAGAGGAATTGCAATATTTAATCTTGGCCGCAAAAGGCTCTAGGAACTACCCCAGAAATCCCATCTGGTTCAGGCTTCCCTTTTTGGGATGTCTGGAGCAGGAACTCGACTGCACTGAAATATGGTTTGTAATCAGAGTGAACATTTATGGAGACAACACGGTATGCCAATTATTTTGCACAAAATGGCTCTTTTAATCAGTACAACTTCTTGTACTAATTTCTATTATTATCCCCTTTATAGATGAGAAAATAGAGGCACAGAGAAGTCCAGGATGTAGCAGAGCTGAGCTTTTTAAACAGGCCTGTCAGGCTGGAACCCTAATATTGACCTATATTCCTCCCCTCCCCACACCACGTGTTCTTAGTAAAATGCCATTTGTGCAGTACTTGCCACAGTACATGCATCAGTTTAAATTTTTTTTTTCCATTTCTTTCCTAAAAATGACCAGTACCCTAAATTTGGTCTTCATCATTTCCACATATATTATTATATTTCCTCCTGCAGCCTAAATTTCTAGGCCAGATCCTGTTTGCTCATTTGTCCTTGTCTCCTGACACTTAGAAGAGATGCATGATGAGTCACCTAATGAATGAATTAGATGCTGAATAACAAGTCAGATACAACTGTACACACTAGTCTCCATGTGTCTACATGCTCAGCCCATTCTCTAAGGGAAAACACATGATGATGACCTGCTGAGATAATGTCTTATGCGTAGGACCCTGTGCCCCTGGCAGCAGCTGAGTGAAAATGGTAGGTTCCTCCCCAAAGGCAGTTCATCCAAAGGCAAGCTGTCTAGTGGTGTGTGAGGCTTCTGGTGTAGAAGGCCAAGCTAATCATAGTCATGTGCCCAGGACTTGGAACTGGAAGGTAGGAAAAGAATATGTAGTTGAGAGGAAGTGAAAGTGTTAGTCACTCAGTCGTGTCCAACTCTCTGCAACCCCATAGACTATATATAGCCCACCAGGCTCCTCTGTCCGTGGAATTCTCCAGGCAAGAATATTGGAGTGGGCTGTCCCATATTGCAGGCAGATTCTTTACCATCCGAGACACTAGGAAGAAGCAGAAGCCAAAGAGTCAGGTGGCATGAGTTAAAGTTTTAAGAAGGTCATTGCCTCAACAGTGGTAAAATACTGGATTAGACATAGCTCTGGTCCTGCCTAATATAGCTAAAAACACAAGGCCTGCAAGAACCAAACTTTCTGAATTAATTACACCGTAGAACAAAGCTGAAGAATGTTTATAGGAATCAAAAAAAAAAAAAAAAAGAGATAATTTACAAGGTGTGGCATCTATTAAGAAATAACTCATAAAGAGGAAATAAAATCAATCAACTGAAAACATTTCAGAAATGACATAGATGGTAGAACTAGAAGACTAAAACATTAAAAGTTATTATGACTATAGGCCATAGATACAAGAAGTTAAACAAACTATTAACATGTTAAGACATGAAAGGTATAAAAAAGAGCTCCGTTCTGGTGATCTAGTAGACTTTTTCCAAAAAAGACATAAAGATGGCCCACAGGCACATGAAAGGATGCTCAATATCACTAATTATCAGTTAGACATTATTTCACACCTGTCAGAAAGACTTATCAAAAGGATAGGAAATTACAAGTGTTGTCAAGAATGTGAATAAAAGGGAACCCTTATTCACTGTTGGTAAAATATGAGTTGTTGCAGCCATTATGGAAAAGAGTATGGATGTTCCTCCAAAAAATTAAAAACAGAACCACCATATGATCCAAAACTTACATGTCTAGATATTTACCCAAAGAAAACAAAAAGACTACTTTGAAAAGACACATGCATCTCTATGTTCATTGCATCATTATTTACAATAGGCAAGATGTAGAAATCGAAATGTTCACTGATGGATGAATGGATAAAGGATATGTGGTATATATTACACAATGGAATAGTATTCAGTCACAAAAAGAATAAAATCTTGCTTTTGTGATAACACAGAAGAACACTATGAAATAAGATACAGAAAGACAGATATCATATAATTTCATTCATTTTTAGAATCTAAAAAAAAAAAAAAAACAAATGAACACACTAAACAAGCTCATAACATTGGTGGTTGCCAGAGAAGGAGGGTGAGGAGTTAGGCAAAATAGGTGAAGGGTATTAAGAGATTAAAAACTTCCAAATATAAAATAAATAAGTCATGGGAATATAACTATCATCAATAATGCTGTACTTCATATTTGAAAGTGACAGATCATAACTAGACTTTTGATCTTAACCCTTTTGCAATGTATACAAATGTTGAACCACTATGTTGTACACCTGAAACTGATGTAATGCTATATGTCAATTATGCTTCAATTTTTTAAAAATCCAGCTGAAAAGGTGCTTGACACTTGAGGAAAAAATAATGAACTTGCATAGAAACAGAAACTATTCAAAATGAACAATGAGAAAAAAGACTGAAAAAATCAAGAGCACTAATAAACTTTGGTAAAGCTTCAAGTTGCTCAATATATGTGCAATGGAAGTTATCAAAAGAAAGGAGAGGTGAAAGGTACCCCCAAATTTAAAGAAATAAGCACTGAAAAATTGCCCATTTTGATAAAATTACAACCCATAGATCCAAGAATCTCAACAAAACTCAAGCACACAAAAAAAATTTTAAATGAAGAAAACTACACCAAGGCATATCAAAATCAAAATTTTAAAACCAGTGATAAAGAGAGGATCTTAAAAGCAGCCAGAGGAAAAGTGAAATATTGCATGCAGAGGTACAAAAACTATTACAGAATATTTGTCAGAAACAATAAAAGCTAGAAAGTAGAGAAACATCTTTAAATCACTGAAAGAAAAAAACCTGTCAACCTGTACTTCTCTACCTCCAATGTACCTTGGCCACCTGATGCAAAGAGCTGACTCATTGGAAAAGACCCTGATGCTGGGAAAGACTGATGGCAAGAGGAGAAGCGGGTGACAGAGGATGATATTTGGATGGCATCACTGACTCAATGAACATGAGTATGAGCAAGCTCCAGAAGATAGGGCGTGCTGTAGTCCACAGGGGTCGCAAAGAGCTGGACATGACTTAGCAACTGTGCAACAACAATTCATAGCTCAAACTGAAAAGAACCCAAGTGTCAATCAAGAGGTAAACATAAATTGTGGTACAATCATCCAACTGAGTACTACGCAGCAATAAAAAGTTCTTAACTACTGAAACATGCAACAAAACAGAGGAGTCTCAAAACAATTACACTAACTGAAAAAAGTCAACCCCTCTCCAAGGGTACTTAATGCATGATGACATTTATATGGAATTCTTAGAAATGCAAACTAATCTATAATGACAGAAAGCCATCCGTAGTTGCTTGGGGATAGGGAAGGGCAGCCATAATCACAAAAGGGCATGAGAAAATGCTTTAGAGTAATAAATTTGAACATTATCTCAATTGTGGTAATAGCTTCACTGGCCAAACATATGTCAAAACTTATGTGCAATTTTCTGTACGTCAATCATACTGCAAACGCTGTTTTAAAATAAATGCTCCTTGGTAAGTTTGAGTTGAGTAAAATCTTTTCATACAAGAAGCAAATCTTATATATTACATTTATTATATCAATGTTATATATCTTATATAACAATATAGCATCTAATATATCTTATATAAAGTTATTATATCTTACATATTACATTGCTTATATCAAAAATAAATCATAATCTCTGGTTAAATATTAACAAAACCCAAACTAACCTCACAAATTGATACTTGAAACTATCACTAATTCACAAGAAGGTGATTTAATATGAAGACTTTGAGGTCTAAGATGGCAATTCAATGATGCAGTATGGTTTCCTGCAACGGTGAGACTGTCGTCACAACCTGCTTATTAAACTGGGGTTACCCAGTCTAATGATCATGGACAAGTGGAAACTCTGGGATGTGCCCAGCTATAAAAGGCATTTTGCTTGCCCTGAAACAAGGAAACATCAGAACCTTCTTCACACCTTCAGGGCCATATCCCGGCTTTCATGATGAAATGAGCAAGTTCAAGGCAGCCCTAAGAAACAGATAACTTTTCTTCATCAACACTGCTACAACCCTGAGGATGCTGTCACTGAAGATGGGGATGTGGTTTTAAAGGTTCCTTCCACTTTCTCCTCCCCAGCCGGACACACAGCACTTCCGTGCAGGTCTGAGCTTCCCGGTCACAGGAGGGACCAGCACAGCTCCCGCAGCCGCGTGGAGAGTGGTCCCATGTGTGGTCTCACGGACTGTGCTGGTTCACACACAAAGGATGATGCCATCCTCCCGGCCTGGCTGGCGTCACGCTCTGTCCTGTCCACCTGCCCTTTCTGCAGGCCCCGAGCCCAGGAATGCAGCAGTTCTTGCCCCTTCTGTCTTACTTCCCACCCTCCCGTCTAAGACCAAGTGAGTCCTCTAGCCAGAAGGAGGTCAGTCCTTTTCCGTCATACGTCCACCTATATTTGGCTTCATAATTAACACATTCTCCTGGCAGCTTCCAAAAGCACTGATTGCACAAGCCCCTCCCAGGTCCCAGTTTCCAGGCCATGCTGGCTTGAAGTGAGGCCCATCCTCTTGGTCTTCTCCCTTCGTCTCCACTCCAGGCCAACTTACCCCCTTGCCACCCACCCCCACCCTCATTGTCATGCTCGCCTCTCCTCTGAAGACATATCTTCCAAACACAATCTCCTAACTCTTGCAGATCTTCAGGATCACGACTTAAAGAAAGATGTGCAATCACTCTATTTTCTTTTTTTTTTTCATATCTCCCTCGTCACCTTCCCTCCTACACTCTCCCCTCTCAGGGGAGGGCTACAGGGTGTGATTTGTCTTGTACTGGTGACTCAGTTTCCCAGACCTCTTACCAGAGGTGTCCGTTACGAGGATGCAGGACCCGTGCTGGGGTCCCCACCCTGATGGCCTCTCTTTCTCCACTTCCTCAATAAAAGTTCATTTCCTTCACAATATTTATTTGCTGACCATTTGCTCATCTTCTGTTTCTGCCACCAGGGTATAAACTCAATGAAGCCAGGGACAGGGTCTCATTCAATGTTGGACTCCCAGGTCAGCATACACGGCACATTCTAAGCACCCAATAAATACTTGCTGAATGAAATGGATGAATATGTAGAGTATGTGTGGGGGGCGGTGGGGGGGTGTGTGTTCACAGGCCCAAACAGGTTTCCAGCCATCACTGGCTCCCATGGTTTTGCGCTAGCATTGTACAAAGACTAGAGAGTGAAAAAAGGTAGGAAGGAGTGTGTGTGTTTCTATCGCTATCTAGATACTAATCTATATTTCTATCTATATATGTGTGCGCACACACACACTTTCCAAAATCAACTTAGAAACCCAGTCTCTTCCACTAAAATAGTAAAACTTACTCACTCATGGCCTAGCTTTGTGGGAAGAGGGGAAATGGGATCAGGGACCCAGAAATACATTTTCTGAAGGAGAATTCTTTCCTATCCTTCCTACCCATTTTCACTCTGTGATCTATGCACAATGCCAGTGCAAAACCACTGTAGCCAATGACAACTGGAGACCCGGCTGTCGAGGGCTGTCCCACTAGGAGAGGGCACACCAGCAGGAAAGGTGGTTCAGGGCTCAGCTGATAGCAGGCAAACTAAGTGTCTACGGCTCTATGCGTAGAGCTACTCAATCTGTACTATTTTGATGACTGATAACTGCACTTGGGTGTTACAGATCTCACCTAACTCTCTTCCACACAAGTGAATGTTCTCGCTTCCCAACAGAAGTACAATATATATCGATACTTTTTAAAGTTGCTGTGGTGATGGTGATGGTTTAGTCGCTCAGCCGTGTCCAACTCTTGCGACCCCGTGGACTGTAGCCTCCCAGACTCCTCTGTCCATGGGATTCTCCAGGCAAGAATACTGGAGTGGGTTGCCATTCCCTTCTCCAGGGGATCTTCCTGACCCAGGAATCCAACATGGGTCTCCTGCATCGCAGGCAGTTTCTTTACCAACTGAGCTACACCATGTAGGAAGGTTGCTATAGACATTCTTTAAGTAAACAAGGGTGATAGAATTGTCTAATTTAAAAATATCAATAAATACATGAATAAAAATGTCTATTCCTAGGAATTCCCTGACAGTCCAGTGGTCAGGACCTAGCGTTCTTACCGCTAGAGGCCAAGGTTTGATCCCTGCTCAGGGAACTAAGATCTTGCAAGCCAAAAAAAATAAAATAAAAATTTAAAAATTGACTCTAATCTCACTTTCCAAAGGAAGGAAACAAGATAAGCCGTTAACACTGCTCATGCATTTGTTCTCCTGGTTATTTGACAAAGAGGTGGGAGAAGGGCAGTGAGGAAAGGGGGATCTCACACCGTAGAGATGTAGAGATGGCTGCCACTCAGTAGCAAAGCAGTCAGAAGGCTGCTGGGACGTGCAGACATGGGATGCAGAACATGGGACAAGCAGAAAGTGCTTCCACGCAAAAACACACACTTTTATCTTTACAATTTACATGCATGTGGACTCTCCAGTCCTGCTTATCTGAAAGATTTTCCCTGACTCTTTAATCAAATGCCCAGTCTAGGAAGGGGAGCCATCTTTATGCCACAGCTTTGTGAAACCCAGGTTCACTACCGCAGACCACGGTACATTTGTGAACCCCATTTCAGAAACAAAAGGATGAAGGCATAATGATTCAAAGGGCTGAGAGCTAAAACTGAGGTGCATGAACCCATAAGAATTGTCACAATTCATTCTGCCTGAGGAAGTCAGAGGAGTTTTACAGACAGATGTCACCTACTTGGGTCTTGGAGGATGAGAAGGAAGTGACTGAATGAACAGAGGAGGAGGCTGGTTAGAGGACAGAGCAAATATGAAAGAAGGGGGCCTTGGGAGAGCCTGGCAGCATTTCCGTGGGGTTGAAGTTACAGTGAGGATGGGCATGCTGATGGCTGCCAAAGCTGCAAGGCATATGTGGGACCCAAACTTGAGAGATCCTAGAGACGATGTTACTCAGGTGAGCCTTGCTGATAAGTGGTGGGAGGCACTCAAGGTTGCTGAGAAGGAAATGTCACTTGCTCAGATCTGTATTTCAGAAAGTGTAGGAGACATACATCACTGCAATACGTAGTCCAGGCATGACACAGATCCTGGGCTAAATCTATGGTGGTAGGAGTGGTGAGAAGGAGTCAGATCCAAAACTCACGTGGTCTGACACAGAACCCAGGTCCCCTAATGCCCACAGTCACTGATGAAGCCACCAGGAAGCCAGACCCTACTGCAAACTCCCTCTGTTAACGGACCGGTGACTCTGCTCTCAGGCACTTTGGCTGTAATACAATTACTTAATCAAGGCCACATTATGCCTTACAGGAACTCCTTGTTTGTAACAAGACTGCTACCAGGACCTAGCAGCAGGCGACCAGGAGGCCTGCTTGGTGCACGGCACAAGGCGCACACAGCTTCGCCGCCTCTTGGTTTGAATGGCAGGGAATCTGTCTGCGTTGGTGTCTTTTTCTGCCGTTGGCCGTTGTGGGCTCTATGCCATTAACTGTGATCACAAAGAAAGGCAATGCCTTTTATTCCATTGAAGTGCTATTCAAGATTTTTTTCAGTGATATTTTTTCATCTACTTTGATCAATTTAAATTAAAAATAAAAATTTAACTAAAGCCCATCGGACAGTGGGGCTCTTAACTCTACTGACACAATTTTTGGAAAAGTACTGTGTAGACCAAGAGATGGAACATAGCCAGCGAGTGTTTGGGATCCAGAAAAACACACGGATCATATATTCAGAAAAAGCAGTGATTTGAAAACCAGACAAGTAGAACCTCAAGGCATATGTAGATACTAGCAAAGGCAAGAAATAATAAAAGGCCAAAGCAGACTAGAACAGGAAGCCAGAAGCACCCAGACACCCATACAGAGCAGTCCACGTGGAGGAGGAAATCAGGACGAGGGAGACACGGGTACCAGCCAGTGATACTCAGGGCAATGCTTGACGGGCCTGCAAGCAGCTGAGACCTACAAGAGCCAAAGTAACTGAAAGTAGGCAGGCAATGCATGGAAAAGGAGACCTTCATCCAGGGGGAGGAGTTACCGCATCAGTGGTGGGGACAGGTATTCTAGGGGTCACAGGAAGTGAGATCTTCCAAGTCAGCGCTTAGGCTCAGCATGTCAGGCTCCCACCCGCATCCTAACCACGTGGTCCCAGCTTCCCCAAATATCCCTGTGCTCCTTATTCCAGTGTTGGCAATCACCATACAAAACCCCACAGCAGCAGACTACAAAAACAGCAGGACTGTTTCAAGGTAGCACATGATACAGTCACATTCCAAAGACTGGGGAAGAAAGAGGGCTCCTGACAGCCTCAAATGCTTGATCCATCTGAGAAGGTGGGCACTGGAGGATATGGGAGACGCTCCTATGGAAGCAGCTTGAACAGACACATAATCAAGCCTGCATTGCTGTTGGTATACAGCAAACCGACAGGGAAACGAAGGACTTTTCCCTAAATGGTATTCAAACAAGTGAAAAAATGTAACTTTGACCTCTGCCTCACACCATATGCCAAAATAACTTTCCGGGTAGAAAAAATATTTCCATGTAAAAATTGTAGCTACAAAAATATTAGAAGAAACCATGGGAGAAAATTGTAGCTACAATTTTTTCACTTGTCTGAATACCATTTGGTGAACAATCCAACGATTAGAAAAACCCATGGGGAGAAAAAGGGACTTGCCTGGCGGCTCAGTTGGTAAAGAATCTGCCTGCAATGCAGGAGACACAGGTTTGATCCCTGGGTCAGGAAGATCCCCTGGAGAAGGAAATGGCAACACACTCCAATATTCTTGCCTGGGAAATCCCATGGACAGAGGAGCCTAGCCGGCTGCAGTCCATGGAGTCGCAAGAGTCGGACATGACTTAGCGACAAAACCACCTCCACCATAGGAGAAAAAGCTGTCCTCACAGGGAACACAAAACCCAGAAGACAGAAAAGATTAATAAATGTGATTCCAAAATTTAAATTGTTCTACACACAAATGTTGTAAAAAGACCAATGACTGAGGAAAGTAATAGGCACACCTACTAGAGTTTATAAAGAACCTGGACACCTCAGTGAGAAAAAGAACTCAGTGATCACGAAGCACAAATTCACAGGAAAGGAAGGGTGCCTTTACATATGAAATCATACTCATTCATAACAAGAAACACAAATTTAAATTTTAATGACATACAACTCTTCACTGTTTGGAGAGCAATGGTTGAAAACTTGAAAGGTGCCTCTCTGGCAGAGGTGTTGGGAACACAAGGCCTTTTACACATTGTAGTTGAGAACCAAAACTGGTACAATCTTCACCAAGAGCAACTGGGCAAAAATCAATCAAAACTGTAAAGATACAAAAACTTGACTTACTAAATCTATTTCTAGGCATTTGTCCTAGAGATAATCACACAAGTGCAAAATGACACACAGATAAGAATCACACTGCAGTATCATTAGGGCCCATCATTACATGATTGGGTATATGAAACAGCACCCAGAGAACAAACTATTAAAAAGAATGGGGCAGCTGTAAAGAGACATTCAAAAGCAGAGACATGATTTTGCCAGCAAAAGTATGTATAGTCAAAGTGTTTGTTATTCCAGTAGTCATGTGAGAGCTGGGCCATGAAGAAGGCTGTGGGCCGAAAAATTGACACTTTCAAATTGTGGTACTAGAGAAGACCTTTGAGTCCATGGGACTCCATGGAGTGCAAAGAAATCAAACCAGCCAATTCTAAAGGAAATCAACCCTGAGTATTCATTAAAAGGACTGACACTGAAACTCAAGCTACAATACTTCGGCCACTGGATGTGAAGAGCTGACTGACTGGAAAAGTCCCTGATGCTAGGAAAGACTGAATGCAAAAGGAGAAGAGGGCGGCAGAAGATGAGATGGTTATATAGCATCACCAACTCAATGGCTGTGACTTTGAGCAAACTCTGGGAGACAGTGGAGGACAGAGAAGCCTGGCATGCTGCAGTCCATGGGGTTGCGAAGAGTCGGACATGAGTTAGTGACTGAACAACAACAAAATGGAAAGAGAACCAAGATAAATTTTTAAGTAAAAAAAGCTGAATGCAGAGTAGTTTGTACAGTGTGTTACTATTTCTCTAAACCTACATTAAACACATATATGCTGATATTAACATAAAATATCTCTGGAAGTACACATAAGGAATTGCAAGGCGCCCTTGCTTTGGGGGAGGATAACGGGGTAGGAAGAAGGTTCACTTTCGACCTGTGCACCCCTTCACACCTTTCAAATGCTACTACATACACCAAAGGCCCATATAGACAATAATACACAAAAAGCTGCAACTTTAAATTTTTATTTATCCCTTACTATCCATTTTATTTCTAAAGGAAGTATCACTGCTAATATCTATGCTTACAGTCTTCCAGAAAGTAAAAAAAAAACTCTGCTGGGATGACTATACAAGGTAAACAATTCCCAAACTTACAAGCACTCTTTTTTTTTTTTTTTTAACAATTAAGCTTTGATTTTTGTGTCCAACTCTTTGTGACCCCATGGACTGTAGCCCACCAGGCTCCTCTGTCCATGGAATTTCCCAGGCAATAATGCTGAAGTAGGTTGCCATTTCCTTTTCCAGGGGATCTTCTTGGCCCAGGGATCAAACCCACATCTCCTGCATCAGCAGACAGATTCTTTACCACTGTGCTGCCTGGGAAACATTTTGTTACATATGTATTTGTACACTTAATGAGTATAATTGCTTTGCTATATGTAAACATATATTAGGGCCTTGGTGCTAGTGGTAAAGAATCCACCTGCCAATGCAGAAGACGTAAGAGATGCAGGTTCAATCCCTGGGTCAGGAAGATCCCCTGAAGGAGGGCATGGCAATCCACTCCAGTATTCTCGCCTGGAGAATCCCATGGACAGAGGAGCCTGGCGGGCTACAGTCCACGGGGTTGCAAAGAGTTGGACACGCTGAAGTGACTCGGAACGGCACATACGTATATTAAGGACTCCTGACACGAGTGTGTAAAACAGGCAGGTGACTGGCATTTACAGCAGACAATAGCACTAATGTAAGGGGGAAAGAGGGCAGACTTGGTACTTAAGGCACATACTGGCAGGCCTACAGAGAAGCCCTCCCTGGCGTCCTAAAATCTCCAAGGTGCACCCACTGAGCTCTTAGCATCTTCAGTTGCTCATGACCACCCACCCCCAGCTCACAGCACAGGGGCCTCATTCCCAGAGCACGCACTCCCCAGCCCCAGCACAAAGACTGATCCGCCTCAAGGCACCTTCAACCCCCAGCACCGGCCTCACTGCTCCCTTGAATTCCCTTAGCAGCTGCGGTCACAACACCGAAGGAGCGGACAAGCCTGCAGCTGCCACTTCTGAGAAGGCCCACCAGAGGGGGATGTCGCGGTGGGGATGCAGAGAGGATGTGCTCAGGCCAGAGCCGCAAAGTGACCGCGCTGCGATGATTGTCTGCCTGTTTGTTTTATTTGAATACTTGAAGATGAATGGTTCAAATACTCTTGTAATTTTGTTTTCTTTTTAAAAGAAAATATTTAGAATGCTTCCACTCAAAAAGCACATTTTCAAAATTGAAGCATTTTCAGAGTCTGCTTTCACTAAACAGTTGCATCTTGTATCCCTGAGGGCTTCTGCAAATGGTTCTGGTCTTCTTATTTTGTTTTGTTTTGGTACAACTCAAACTGCAATTTCATGAAAGTTAATGCTGCACTGTTTCTAAAAGAGCCCTGTAAACAAAGCCGTAACAGGGGATGTGGAGAAGGGTTCATTTTAATACCCCTGCTTGACTTAATTTGTATATTGTTTCTTCAGCTCTTCCTTTCTAGGTCAATTTATCATTCCAAGTTTTATTAACATCCAACACACTAATATGCTTGGGAAAATATGAAAACTCTAAACTCACGATAATGCCCAGTTGTAGTCCCAAAGCGGGCTGACCTGCCTGAAGGGGTGTTTTAGTTGGCGTGATTTTCCTAAGGACTTCAGGGAAGTGAATCTTGTTTCCAAATCAAGGAAAAGGGTTTCTAGAACTCCCCAGTAATGCATGGGGTCTTGTCATGTTGCTTATTAGTCCAGAGTGTTCTGACAGAACATGTGGATTCTCACTGCAAAAACGCAATTGTTCATAAGAGCGCAATGTTTTTTCTAAGAGTTTTTCTTTTGAGTTTCAATAATTGCTACTGCTACTGCTAAGTCACTTCAGTCGTGTCCGACTCTGTGCAACCCCATCCCTGGGATTCTCCAGGCAAGAACACTGGAGTGGGTTGCCATTTCCTTCTCTAATGCATAAAAGTGAAAAGTGAAAGTGAAGTCACTCAGTCATGTCCGACTCTTCACGACCCCATGGACTGCAGCCTACCAGGCTCCTCCGTCCATGGGATTTTCCAGGCAAGAGTATTGGAGTGGGGTGCCATTGTCTTCTCCGGTTTCAATAATTAGGAGTATATAAAACATCTTAAGGATAAATCTTACAAACCCTCCTGAAGTATATACGTCGGTCAAAACAATCCTGTATCTTAATAAGATAGAACATATTTGTAAATGTAAAAATAGATTACAATGACATCTAAAGAATCCAGTTGTTGGAAGAGAAAAAAAAGAAAAAATCAAACTATAAAAATAAATATTATAAATACAACTGACATAATATGCTAGGCTGGTGAGATACGAATATGATCTAGAATTAAGGCCTTTCTTGTTTTTACTGGTTTTTATATTCACAAAGCATAAGCTGGCAAAGTGAGAGTAGAAAGTGGTGATACGGCCAGGCCTGGTGGCTTTCTGGCCTTAATGGAATGGCACATCTGATGTTTCAAAGTCACAGATGGTGATGGTTGAAAAACAAATCATGCAAATGGAAAGGGAGTAAGAAACCCTTTGAAGCCTTCCTCGCTGGTAGAATCAGTGATATAATGCACTTCCTGTGGCAGGAGTGCACATGGGTGAAGAGGCAGCTCAGAACAGGAGGCGTCCCTGCCTCGGCTGCTACCCAGTGATGGGGTCTCAGCGTGCGGGCTCCCTCCGAGGGATTTCAACCCAGTGCTTTCTTCAAACTGAGGACCACGAAGCCCTCACCCCACCAGTACTGGAGCACCTCCCGGGGTGTCAGACACACTCCTCAGGCCGTGTGCACCCCAAGATGGACATCTCCATCCTCGCTCTGCTTCTCGTTCTACATCTTCCATCTCAGTTCCTTGTTTCTAACATCCGCAAGCTCCCCTGTCTCCACCTCCCAGTGGCAGCCAAGTCTGCACAAACGCGCTGCTCCTTTCCAGCCCCGAGGCGTCTGCCGCTCCCGGGCAGGGTCAGCTCTCTCTGACTTAGAGGCAGCTTCGAGGGGCCCTGGGCCCTGCGGCTTTGCCCCTGTGGCTCCAGCTGCCCTGTGGACCAAAGAGTGCACGGCACCAGCTGTTTCAGAACCCTAACAGCCCAGGGCCTTGGAATGAAGTCCAGGCTCCTCCAGGGCACTCAAGGGTTTCTGGGATCCAGCTCCTCTCCTCCCTGCCCTGCTAAATCCGCCCAGCCCCTCAGGGGACACTCAGCTAGCCCCAGCAGGAAAGAGGCACGGACAGGAGTCCTTCAGGGTCCTGAGCTCCTGGACCTTCCAGCTCAAATGGGACCTGGGTTTCCCCATTAGGACCTGGGAACAACGTTCCCCTGAAGGCAAAGGTTTGGGAAACCCGTGGACCTCCTGTCCTTCCAATTTCTCAACCTTAGAAACCTCCAAATTGTCCACAGTGAGTGGATAATTCACCTGGATCCTTCAACTGGCATTCACCTCGACTCTTCCACAGCCTAGCCCCAGGAACTATAGCAAAGAATGGAGCCTGCTTCCTTGCTCCTAAGGAGCTGGCGACCTAGCAGGTGTGAGAGAAGTGATGCAATATCAAGTCAGATTCTAATAGTCCTCACTTTAGCCTCAAATCTCACATCTCATAGGACAAAGGTTCTCTTTCCAGGTGACCTCTCTAGGAGCACAAGAGACCTCAGCTGAACCCCAGAACGAGTGCCCTAGGGTGAAAGGCAGAGATTTCGTGGCAATCCATTTGTTACCTTATGACCAGGACCAAGCCGAGCCAAGGTGTGACCAACTCACGACCACACTGGACCGTGCCACCTGGGAGTCTGACACCACGGGGTTTAGGTACTATTTTAGAAATTAAAGGTGGTGTGCAGCAGGGCAACCCCCTTCTTCCAAAATCTCCAGTCAGCAAAACACCCTTCAGAATATACTGGAGACCATGCAAATATGGAATTCAGGTAGAGTTTGTTTTAAATTTGGGATTAGAGGCAAATGACCTCTGTGAATTGCTCATATCTCAATTTCTGGTCAATCACGAGCTGCTGGACATTATGTCACATCATCGTACACTGTCACTTCCCACTGGACCCACACAGTGGGGTTCAAGTGTACTTTATCATCTGCTCAGAAAACCACCCTCTAAGGTAAGGGTTGACATAATTGGCACGTACCCTCAGGGGTTAAATAACTTCCCAGTGAGTGAACTGGAACCCTAGCCAGTTTTCTCTAAGTCAGCACTCTTGCCATATAAGGGAAGCTGTTTTTAATTGTTCTGAAATTACAGGCCTTACCTTTCCCTTGTAAACACATCCTTGTGCAATCCCTTGCTTCTAGGAGTAATAATAAGTTCCTTTCTGGTGGTCTAATTAATACTCTTGCCAAGTTAAATTCCATCCACGGACCCATATAATTCATTTGTTTTCTGGTAGGTCCTAGATTAATAAAACAACACCTTAAAGGGCCCACTACCTCCTGATTTACATAGAATGAATCATTCAAAGGCGAAAACAGATGTGTATAACAAATTGCAGGGTTAACACAAAATCTAGAACACTTTTTAAGGGGTGAATCAAAACATTCACATTTAAATATTTTAGAACAAATTGGCATGCCTATCTTTAGTATGTTGAGAGGTAAGACAGTATTAACAATAAACTACCACCTCTAATAAAATAGTTATATAGTACAGTGTGAAAGAGAAAATAGTCTTACCTTTGGACTATACTCCATCAAGGGAAATATTTCAGATTATTCTTTTTATTTATACTTTTCTTTTGGGCACTCTTTTTTTTTAAAAAAAAGTTTTTATTTTGTAATGGGGTAGAGCTGATGAACAAATAATGTTGTGATAGTTTCAAGTGAATAGTGAAGGGACACAGTCATATATATACATGTGTCCATTCTCCTCCAAACTTCCCTCCCAGCCAGGCCACCACATAACATGCAGCAGAGGCCCCTGTGCTATACAGTGGGTCCTTGTTGGTTATCCATTTTAAATACAGTAGTGTGTACATGTCCATCCCAAACTCCCTTTGGGCACTCTTCAACTGATTCCCTTCGCTGGAGGAAAAGGAAGCGATCAGTACATACAACCCACCTGTCCGGCCTGGCCTCCTGTGGGGGTGAGAGTGATGACGTGGGGGTGGTGGGCACACTGGATCCAGACGAAGGCCTCGAGGAGTGATGAGAGTTGTTGCCAAAGCTGCTGTATCTGAAGAGTACAGAGGGTTAAGTTGGGGGCAGGAAGGGGCAGAGAAATGAGTACAGGTCACTAGATGATCAACACTCGGCAAACTCTCTTAATTTTTACAAGAAAAATTAGCACTAGAAAAGTGCTACCTAGAAAAGGTAGCACTGTTAGCGATCACCCTAACTTAAAGAAACTTACTAACTTCTTCATTTTTATTATTTCTTATTAGAGAAGCTTCCCAAAGTCCAAAAAATGCTAAGTAGCGGGTTATGACAAAGGGCTTAAACAAAATCCTCATGTTTCCTTTCTAAGTGTACATTAACACTAGTTGCTAACATAAATAGAATCCAAATTGCTTTGAATCGAATCACGAAGATTTTTCTTGCTTCCAGGACCAAACCTGCGTCTCCTGCACCACAGGTGGATTCCTTACCGCTGAGCCACTGGGGAAGCCTGGTGGTGGCACAATTAGTGTTAATTCCATCAAAGGTCTGCAGAAAACATCAGACAACTGACTAAGGAAACACCTTACTAAAAAATTCTCCTTTAGGTGTTTCTGAATCAATTTCATCTACTAGACGCCATAGTCTTGTTGCATGCCCAGCAATCAAGCAGCAACTGTCTCCAGACCCTCTAGGCTGGCCCGCCACTTAGAGGTGCACATATCCAACACTTTCACCCAACACGTCCTCAGAACCAAAATGACAGCCATTAATTTTCAATGAGCTTTCATCATCTCCCAGTCAACCCTGACAAGTTTCAGGATTTATTAAAGTCTAGGGCTCTCTTGTTTTTTCAGAATAGCTGTTCTTTAGCAAAGCTGGATTCAGCTATCATCAGCAGAGCTTTGTCTCACAACCTATTCAGCGACAAGGCAGGGCTGACTCTTTCTTCTAAATTGGTTAGGACACACTGCTGGAGTGTGTGGGACTCTAAAGGTTGCTATGATGAAAGTGCACAAAGACCTTCCCATACACAGTGAATCCAGTACAAGCTCCCACCAACAGAATCAGTACTAACCATTCTCGGAAGCCATTTGATCTCAAAATAGGGATATCCATTGATCAAATAAGTCTACTTTTGGGGAAGTTAACATAACCTTACTTACAGTGATTTATATACTAAAAGCATTACACAGGAAGATTCTCACTGGCGCCTCATTGAGATCATGGCAAAAAACTGGAAACTACCCAACTAGGTAACAGTGTGAGGATAAGAAAGTATGATGTAACATTCACTGATGGAATGTTATGCAACCATTAAAAATGACTGCCAATTTATAAGTGAAAACATGGCAAATGTTCATAGTGTGTTTATGTATATACATGCACACATACCACATGCAACATCAGTTTATAATATTATACAGTAAGTTTGATTATAATTGTAAAAATAAATCCTTAAAGGTAAAAAATAATGTGTAGAAGAGAGCATAAAATAAAGATCACCTATTTCAAAAAGCAGAGTACAGAAGTAAAATTTCAGATTTCCCTAATGAATTACTACATTATAATAGAACCTAAAACACTCCTATTACCCCCAGTCTATCCTGTGTTGCTAAGTCTGCTGTGTCTGCCGTGTCGGCTTCTTGTTTGTCTTTTCACTATCATGTGTCAGCTTGTGCTCAGTACCAGGCACCCCGGCAGGCAGATGGGGACTCACAAAGCTACCCCGCCAGCCTCACCTGTTAACACACCATCTGCATGGCACTTGGTTTCTGGGCATTCATTTTCTCATCTCTTAAAAGTCCCAACACACTGCCTGTCTAGCAGGTTAACTGCTTCTTCTCTAAGTGAGTGTTGGCTTGATTTCTCAAGTGGTGGTGGTGGTTTAGTGGCTAAATTGTGTATGACTCTTGTGACTCCATGGACTGTAGCCTGCCAGGCTCCTCTGTCCATGGGATCTATCAGGCAAGAATACTGGAGTGAGTTGCCATTTCCTTCTCCAGGGGATCTTCCTGACCCAGGGATTGTACCCATGTCTCCTGTGTCTCCTGCCTTGGCAGGCAAATTCTTTACCATTGAGTCCCAGGGAAGCCCATTATGTCAATTACACCTCAATAAAAAAATTAAAATAAAAGAGGGCCCCTCTTTTATTCATAGGCCACAGAGAAGACAGAAAAGCAAAGAATAAGATGATACGAAAGAAAGGAAACAGCAGAGAAGGGAGAAAAAGCCCAGCAGGAAAGAGGAGAGAAGCAGCAGGCAGTGGGCCCTGCTCAGGAGGGAAGGAAGCTGCCCAAGACCCCAGGATCCTCCGGGAGACAGGCTCCTTGCTTTGGCTTCAGCCCTGCCATCACCCAGCTGTCTGGACATTGAGCTTGTTATTCTACACAAGCATCTAAAACCATCCCCCTTCCAGACCAAAAGTGGGCATCCCGGAGAATGTTTTAACAGTGTTACTTTACTAAAATTATGTCTCAAAAACATTATGGAAAAAAAACAAGCATAGAGTCATTTCCCCTTCTTTAGTTTCTCTAATGGTTGAACAATTAATTAGACTACCTCGTGGTCTGTCCAATTCTGCGTCTCAATTTCAGCTAAACTAACTGAGTTCACTGCACAGAGTTTTTTGTTTTTGTTTTTAAAAAATTCTTTTTAATGACTAACTGCTTGGTTTCTATTATAGCCCATTCAACTGCAGTCCACTACTGAGCAGTCAAATCTGTACCCATATTGACCTGGGACAACCACAGTGAGTGAACATCAGAAAATTAATGGGTACAAACAATATTTATATGGTATTCAAATTCCTTTCAAATAATTTAAAAATTATAAACTCTCCCCAGCTAAATCAAGCTGATCCTCATTCACAAGTATGCGTGTGTGCCCAGTTGTGTCTGCCTCTGCGACCCCATGAACTGTAGCCGGCCTGGCTCCTCTGTCCATGGGATTCTTCAGGCAAGAATACTGGAGTGGATTGCCTTGCCCTCCTCCAGGGGATCTTCCTGACCCAGGAATCGAATTCACATCTCCTGCGTCTCCTGCATTGGCACAGAGATTCTTTACCACTGAGCCACCTGGGAAGCCTCACAAGCATGAGACTGCTTTTCTCAATTTATGTGTATATCTGTTTTGGCCAGTTCCATGTTTCTATTGCTCTCATTCCCCCAGGACCGTGAGTGGTACTGAAGCCTGGGGCCACGTGGGAGGGACCTGGGACCAAGAAAGCCCCGTCAGGGCCTGTGAGCCCATCACCATCCTGGGCTAACACTATCCTGCTGGGGAAGATGAGGTTTGCCAGAATATCTTTCTTCCAGTCAAACGTGTGGCTCATCACTTGTACACAGATACTATTATCAAGGGACATAAGAGCTATGCTAGATGCATTTCATGAAAATTGTGTGAAAGATCACAGTAACTCAGAATTTTAGACCTAAAAGAGACTGGTAGAGAACTTGCTGTTTGGAGGTGTTCAAACAGGAGGTCACACACTCCCGACAGTATTACAAAGCCATTCTGGCTGAGTAAGGCATCTCCACTCACCAAACCACTCTGTGCCTCCATTTCCTCACTGAATATACATGGACCATCAGTTAATACTGATTTTTATTACTGATCTTGGACAATTTGATTGTTTAAAATATTCAAACTCTCTGCTCCCCATTCTCTGCTCTGCAGAGAGGTCCTGATCCAGGCATCAGTGAAGAACAGGCACATAGGTAAGCTGGCAAACACCTGAAAATTGCCTGAGCATTTTTGATTTGCACACCTCCTTCCCTCAGCCTCATCTCCCATTGGCACAGGAATCACTGAAGCATCCAAATGTAAATAATGCAATTATATTAGCCAAGACATGGAAACAACCTATATGTTCATCAACATATGAATGGATAAAGAAGATGTGAGTTAGATATATATCAATATATACAATGGAATATCAGTCATAAAAGAGAACAAAATAATTCTATCTGCAGCAACATAGATGGACCTAGAGATTATCATACTAAGTGAAGTGAGTCAGAAAAACAAATACCGTATCACTTAATAATACATAGGGAATCTAAAATACGATACAAATCAACATATCTATGAAGCAAAAACAGACTCACAGATATAGAGAACAGACTTGCAGATTCCCAGGGAGGGGGAAGAGAGGACTAGATTGGGAGTCTGGGGTTAGCAGAGGCAAGCTATTATATACGGGATGGATAAACAAGTGCTACACTATAGCACAGGGAACTATATTCAACATTCTGTGACAAAAAATAGTGAAAAAGAATATGAAAAAAATATATGTATAACTGAGTCACTTTGCTGTAGAGAAGAAAGTAACACACTGTAAGTCAACTGGACTTCAATCAAAATTTTAAAACATAATTAAATTAATGCCCAGGAAGTGATTCAAAACTGCAACTGTTTGCCATCTCACAGGAAGTTATGAGCAGTGTCTGAAAGAAAATCATATACATGAGAATAAAAACTGAAAGCTACGAAAAAGAGAAAGGAGATAAAGAAAAGACACCCACCTATTAGAAGAGAAAGACCGGAAGTTGTAAGGCTCGGAGGCAGAATACGTGCTCAGATGGAGAGAATCAGAGGAACTGTGAAAGGAAGGAAAACTCACTCAAAAGGCTGCCTGGAAAGTTGGCGAAGCCCCTCGCTGCATTCTGCAGATTAAGAGAGATGGGCTTGGTGGGGTGGGGGGCGTGCTTTAGATTCTGACATCATGCTTATGTTTATAAACCTGAACTTCATAAATCCATTTTTAGTAATGGCATTAGAACCCAAGAGCTCCTCAATTGGCACAGACAGGATTTTCTTCTGTGTGCGCTAAGTCGCTCAGTCTTGTCCCACTCTTTGCGACCCTATGGACTCTAGCCCACCAGGCTCCTCTGTCCCTGGGATTTCCCAGGCAAGAATACTGGAGTGGGTTGCTAAGCCCTCTGCCAGGGGATCTTCCTCACCCAGGGATGGAAGCGGAGTCTCTTACATCTGCACTGGCAGGTGGGTTCTTTACCACTAGCGCCCCCCTGGGAAGACCATAGTTTACCTGCATGCTGTAATTAGTGAGTGATCAGGGACTTTACACAACTGCTGCCCTCTGCTCTGACCCGAATTCACACAAACACAGTGCAAGACAAGCAGGAGGATGCAGTTAACACACCCGGGTCACCTTCCCGGGGGTCAGCCTCACACAGGCCACCGCAGGGGCCGGATCTACCTGCTTTCCTGGTGGGACTCGGCTTCCTTCTCCTTGGTGGACAAGGGCGAATCCTCAAAGTCATAGGAGAAGAGGTGGAAGGGGCTGTGGGGCACGTAGGGCAGCTTCTCTCTGCTGGGTGATGCCTTCGGGGGAGCGGGTGCAGTGGAGGGGGGCCGAGCGGCCGGGGTGGGGCTGGGGGGCGGCCGCAGCGCGGGCCCCGAGGACCCTCTGTCTGAGGGGGTCCCTGCCGCAGCGCTGGCTGGCAGCGGCTTCCCCGGAGAGGCAGCGGCGAGGGCTGCATCCTTTCCGGTGGCGACCTGCTCCGAGGCAGGTTGGGCCTCGCTGCTGCAGCAGCCGGGAGGAGAGCAGGAGGAGAGGAGGAGAAAGGGGAGGAAGAGAGATTGGGGAGAGAGGGAGCCAAGGTTAGGAAAGGGGGAAAGGACGTGTAAAAACTCATTACCGTCGGGGCCGCCGGCTTCAGAATCCGGCGGTGTTTCTTGACCTGTGGCATAGAAGCCGGAAACCCCACTTTTCCCAATAATCCTGACGCCCTGGGCTGGCCAGTCTGGGAAGTCAAACCAACCTGGCCTCTGGGCAAACAGGGGCCTTTGTGAGAGGATCTCATGGGGCCTCAAAGGCTCTTCTGCACCTCCCCTCTTCACCCCACAAGGGTCTCCCTGCCAGTTGTGTTGGCACCAGAATTTCCATAATTTGAACTTCATTTCTTTGTCTTGCTCAACAGGGGATCTGCCCTCCTCCTAAAAAGCCCAGACTTGAGGATGCAGTATACTGCAAACTCCAAATTTAGGAGTTAGGGCTTGTGGATCCTTTCCTGAGAGCAAGTGTGGAGGAGGAGAAACGATGCCAGCAGGACATGCAAAGAACTGGAAATGAGGGGCTGGCAGAGTGAAGACACATTTTGCCTGGTTCACGGGCACATTTCCCCGGGGTCTCCTCTACCACTAAACCCTAGACATCTAGACCCCTGCAGGCAGGCCTGACTCTGCCACAGACAGAAGTCCGTGGAGACAGAAGTCATGGAGACTCCCACCTTCAGGGCTGGATTGAAAACACTTCGATATGTTGATGCCCACCTCTGTCACTGGAGTCCTGTGCTGTCCTTAGTCGCTCAGTCGTATCCGACTTTTTGCGACCCCACGGACCTTAGCCCACCAGGCTCCTCTGTCCATGCGGATTCTCCAGGCAAGAATACCGGAGTGGGTTGCCATGCCCTCCTCCAGGGGATCTTCCCAACCCAGGGATCGAACACAGGTCTCCCCCATTACGGGTGGATTCTTTACCCTCTGAGCCACCAGTGAAGCCCACTGGAGAATCTACCTTAAATTCTGCAGTTTTCAAAACCATAGTCCCTTTCCCAGAGAACCTGACTCCCGGCCATGCCCATTTGGAAATGGAACATGAGCTATGTTTTTTTTTTTTCTTTCCTACCTCAAATTCGGAGCTCCATCTGTGTATAAGAGCAGGGATATACTGGTTCTCCTGGCTCAGAGGGAGAATGGGAAGAGACCACACGGAGGTGCTCAGGGCAGGCCTGGCACAGGGGGTACATACGATGGTACACACACATGGCGGGTACACAAGGCAAGCATCCAAGGAAACAGCCAGCAGGACGAGGAAGCAATGGACGACACCAGCCCACAGAAGGAAGCGGAACCTTTCCCACCACTTTGAAGTCTAGTAGCTTGACACCAGGGAGCGAGTAACATCACATCCATGTTAATGAACACCCTGGCCGAGATCAAACCCTGGGGTTTCATGTGCACACCCTCTGCTTCCTAAAACAGAAAAGTCTAATCTGTTTTGAAGATGCCCTACAGCACCAGTCATGCCATCAAAGACACTGCCGGGGTAGGATAAACCGCCGTCTATCTGTGTCAACAACCATCCCGTGTAAAGGCGGCAATGGTAGTAAGGACGCCTTTAGAGGCTGCTCTTTCCAGCCAGATTCTTCCATCTGGTCTGGGGGTGCTACTGAACTGTTTCAGTCCCTGAGGGTGAAGGGCTTGTGTGGGTGGTCACACCATGTACACTTAAGCACGTGGGGACCACACGGGTGTATTTATTGAGGGTACACATAACTTTCTGTGGCTCACTCTCAGCCTAAGGTGGGACTGTCATTTGAACCTCCTCTTTCCCAGAGCATCCCTAACTAAAGTCACTACCCCCGAGCCTGGCACTCAGCACAGGCCAGGGAGGGGGTGCCCTGGTTAATGCCCACCTTTCTCCCCCTCACTCCTGAATGTGCACCTCACTCTCTGTGGACACCTAGTGGTCATTCCTTTTCCGTCTCTACATCCTGCTGGCTTCTTCCTGGACATTTCCCAAGTGGAGAAGCAGTTCAGAGAGGAGTCCATGGCCCCAGAGAGCCATGGACATTCCAGCGCATCCAATGGGCCTGAGAACTTTTACGTGCGTTGGTGACCTGGAGAAGGGGGTCACGGCAGCAAAGAATCCCATTAACTTTGAAATTGGTAAAAGAAAGATTTTACCCTTCTGACTTTGCTTATTTGTGGAAAAACTAACAGCAAAAATATCAAAGTGCAGTGTAACCAATCAAGTGAAGGAACTGATTATAGAATTATTTTTGAATATCAGAAAATGAAATTACCCATGATCACCTTTTATGTTTCATACAGACCTCATTTGGGGGGAAATACCCACCAAATTCACAAGTATCTGCAAGGTGCCTTTCTGTTAACATCATTTGAAGACAGAAAGGATGCACCTTGGAGAGGTGAGTAGAGGATAGAAAACCCCCAAAGGGCTGCATAGCTCTGAGAGTCATTCTGGGCATGAAAATAAATGCTGGGATTTTTTTTTTTTTTTTTTCTGTGCTGTATGGGGGTAAAAAGTGGTCCTGTCCATTTGGATACAAATCAAAGTGCATTATTACCATAGCAGTCATCCACATATTTTAGATAACATTATACTGGTAAAATTAGCAAGAAGAAGGGGACACATGGAATTATTCTTCCTACAGGGCCGAAAGGGTTAAAATTTTCTGAGCGTCTCATTAGTTATTGCCAATGTGACTGAGCCCAAGCACTCAGGGAGGGCACAGTGGGGAGGAGAGCAACTGGGTGTATCTTCCATAAAGCGTGGTGAGGGAGGCAGTGTTTGAGTAAAAATGCAGTCCTCTAGGGAAAACGTGCTCAGTTATATTTCTAGGAAGCTAGTCACTCTGGGGCTCTGTGTGAGGGAACCAGTGAGGGAGGGAGCCAGTAAGGAAGGGAGGAGGCTACAGAAGGATGCTGCAAACTCTCCACCAGGAAGGAGCCTCCAGGCTTTCAGTGGGAGCCCGGGAGGGTCCAGCCCTCAGTACCTGTCCTTGCCCTGACAGGGGGCATCGTCCTCTCTCTCTTCCTCTGAATTGGGCTCCGTGATTGGCTGCTCCTCCTCCTCCTCCTCCTCAACCCTGAGACAAGGCCAGGAAAAGAGAAATGCACACAGAGACAAGATGGAAAAGCGAGATAAGCATTACAGACAAACAGGAAGATGAAGCCAAAAACAACAACAAACCTCCAGCTGGCTGAAATGAAAAGAGCACACTTAATCTGTTAGGAGAAGAGGAGACAGTTCTGAGATGGAGAAATTTAAGTGTGGGTTGGAGATGCAATCACCTGGCCCAAGACAAATTTCTGCGTTGAGTTGGCTGGATGAGACTGCGCTGCATACGCCCATCCGGCTCCCCCCATCCCCCCACCACATGGACTCAGAGCCACTTCTGGCCTTGGGCAGGCCTCCCAGGAGGTTCTCCTCCTGCACACGGAAGGTGCAGTGGCTGTGCTCTGGGCTGCCCTGGGCCAGCAGGGAGCAGTCCTCACGTCTCCACTGCGTTCCGTCCAGCACCAACCTCCAGGCGGGCAGGTGGTTTCTGCATGTTACTCCCTCCTTCTCAGTCAGTGTGTCTGGGGGCGGGGGCCTGATTCCCCCCCATTTCAAGGGTTAACACATGGCCTAGGTGGATTCCATCCAGGCCACCCCTGAGATTTCTCCTGGTGCCTTCAGGGACAAGAAGGTACAAGGACACCCTAAGTTGAGTGGAGGAGGGCTGTCTGTCGCTGATGATGGTCCAAGAACAGCAGAGTTGGAGAGAGAGAGATGGGAAGGGGAATGGGGAGAGAGAGAAGAAAGCAGTCCCTGTGACAGTTTTAATACTTGGATCTAAAATACTTCTGAAGCTTCACTAACAGAAGACAATAACTTCTCATTTGCACTTAAGATAGTTTAACTTGAGTTTTGTTCCTGCAGCTACACAAAGACAGACTTTGATAACTGATTGATTTCCCAACACCCTGAGGGCTTCTTAATCCCGTGCAAAAAGGACTGAAATGACTGGACTCCAATGACCTCCACCTTTGTTCACTTCAGCCCTGACGTGTTGGACCTCACTATCACACTGAACTAGCCCACTTCGGAAAACCTACATGCAAACTTCCACACCTGCACCCCCTCTCCCCAACCACAAGCCCCTCTCCTCCAAATCTCTCATTTCTCTCCTCCCACCATAACTCTTCTGCAACCTCAGTATCCGCCTCTATTTTCTAGAGGAAGATTGTCCTCCACCAGTTCCTTCTTGCCCTCAGTCCTCATGAACTGACCATTCTCACTGCACCCATCATTTTGCCAAGATCTTTAACTCTTTTGCCCCACTTGTCTTTTAGTCATGGTTTTTACTTTTTACGGAAATATAAAATATACACAGATAAGCACACGAATCACTGAGGTTTCACAAAATAGACGCATCCATGTAATCAGCATTCCTTCAATGCTCCTGTTTAATTGCTCCCCTCGTCTACCTCAAACAGCACAGGTCAACCTTGCCTGATTTTCTTCTCCATCTAAAGGAATTATACTGTATCCAGATTCTTTTGTTCAACATTACACTTGTGAGAATCACCTATATGGCTACATGTACTTAAAGATCATGCCTTCTCGTGGCTGTATACCATTCTCTCACACGAATACACTATAATTTAGTTATCCGTTCTACTGTTGATGCTAACCAGGTACTTTTCAGTTTGGGGTTATTTTGCATAGGGCTGTTATGGATACTGTAGTAGATGTTTTTTTTAGTGTTTTTGGTCATAAGATATGCTTTAAGTACAACTTTATTAGAAACTGTCAAACAATTTTTTAAATAAATGGATGAATTTACATTGCTATAAATAGTCTATGAGCATTCTGGTTGTCCCCACATCCTTGCCAAGATTTGATATTTTTGCCTATTTCATTTTGCCATCTAATCTGAGCGTAAGGTCTCACTGTAGCTTTAGTTCGCTTTCCCTGATGACCAATGAAGTTGGGCACATTATTATACTTTTAGTGCCTATTTAGATACCCTTTTTTTGAAGCGTCTAAGTACTCTGCCTTAAAAACCTGTAGGTTGTCTTTGCATTCACTTTATGGTATCTTTTAATAAATGTAAGTTCTTAATCTTAACGGGACCCCATTTATCATTTCTTCCTTTGAACAGTTCCGTTCAGAGTGACTGTGTTCAGAGTGACTGAACGGAACAGTTTTCAGTCACAAAGTTCGTGTCCGACTCTTTGTGACCCAACGGACTGCAGCATGCAAGGCTTCCCTGTGCCTCACCAACTCCCAGAACTTGCTCAAACTCATGTCCATCGAGTTGGTGATGCCATCCAACCATCTCATCCCTGTCATCCCCTTCTCCTCCCATCTTTAATCTTTTCCAGCATCAGGGTCTTTTCCAATGAATCAGTTCTTCGCATCAGGTGGCCAAAATATTGGAGTTTCAGCTTCAGCATCAGTCCTTCCAATGAATATTCAGGAATGATTTCCTTTAGGATTGACTGGTTTGATCTCCTTGCAGTCCAAGGGACTCTCAAGAGTCTTCTCCACACTACACTTCAAAACCATCAATTCTTCGGTGCTCAGCTTTCTTTATAGTCCAACTCTCACATCCATACGTGACTGGAAAAACCATAGCTTTGATTATGTGGACCTTTGTTGGCAAAATAATGTCTCTGCTTTTTAATATGCTGTCTAGGTTTGTCATAGCTTTTCTTCCAAGGAGTAAGTGTCTTTTAATTTCATGGCTGCAGTCACCATCTGCAGTGATTTTGGAGCCCAAGAAAATAAAGTCTGTCACTGATTTCATTGTTTCCCCATCTATTTGCCATGAAGTGATGGGACCAAATGGCATGATCTCGGTTTTCTGAATGTTGAGTTTTAAGTCAACTTTTTCACTCTCCTTTTTCACTTTCATCAAGAGGTTCTTCAGTTCCTCTTCATTTTCTGCCATAAAGGTGCTGTCATCTGCACATCTGAGGTTATTGATATTTCTCCTGGCAATCTTGATTCCAGCTTGTGCTTCATCCAGCCCAGCATTTTGCATGATGTACTCTGCATATAAGTTAAATAAACAGGCTGACAATATATAGCCTTGACGTACTCCTTTGCCAATTTGGAATCAGTTTGTTGTTCCATGTCCAGTTCTGACTATTGCTTCTTGACCTGCATACAAATCTCTCAGGAGGCAATAAGGTGGTCTGGTAGTCCCATCTCTTGAAGAATTTTCCACAGTTTTTTGTGATCTACACTAACCTTTGATGGTTAGTGTTTTTTTTTGTCCTGTTCTAAAATTTTCTTTCCTTACACCAAAGTCTTAAAAGTAGTCTCTTCTTTGTCTCTCTAAAAGCTTTATTATATGACCTTTCATATTTATATTTGATGTTTATCCATAATTTATTTTGCACATCATATGAGATAGGGTTCAGATACTTTTTTTTTCTTTGCCTACATAGACAGACAATTGGCCCAGAACCATTTAGTAAAAAGCCCGTATTTTCTTCAAGTTAGTATCATCTTTATCATGAATCAGGTATGTATCTGTGAGTTTCTGGACTTTTTCTCACCATTAATCAATTTTTATACCTTTGAGAGAATCTCTGAACACTATCTGAACTACAATAGTTTTATGATAGATCTTGACACTCAACATTTAAGTCCTTGGCCCGTTATACTTTCATAAAACTTTTGACTCAGCTTGTCACTTCCCACAAAAATTCTGATGGACTACTAATTAGGAGTGTATTGAATTTACACACAAATTTGGAGAAGAACTGAAAACTTTACATATTGAGTCTTCCAATCCATGATTATGGTATATCCTTTATTTACATCAAACTTTATTCCAATATCCTTTAATTTCTTTTAAAGCTTGCAATTTTCAGTATGGGTATTATATATTTTCTTCTAAATTTATTTCTAAATATAAAACTTAATTCTACTGTTGTTGTTTCTCAATTGCTAAGTTGTGCCTGACTTTTTGCAACCCCGTGGACTGTAGCCTGCTCTTCTGTCCACGGGATTCTCTGGGTAAGAATACTGGAGTGAGGCACCATTTTCTCCTCCAGGGCATCTCCCTGACCCAGGGATTGAACCCACGTCTCTTATGTCTCCTGCACTGGCAGGCATGTTCTTTACCACTAGCGCCACCTGGGATGCCCAGAAAGATAGTTGTATTTAATTTGCTCCAATTCTTATGCTTTTCCTTTTTTTTTTTTTTTTCCTTATTACACTGGCTAGGAACTGCAATATTACATTGAAGTGATGATACTAAGCATCCTATCATTGTCTCAAATATCAGGAGGAAATATGAGCTTTGTCATGTATTTTTTGTAAGCATTCTTTATCAGACCAAAGAATTTTCCTTGCTTACTAAGAATTTTTGCCATATATGAGTGCTGAAGTCTATCGAATGCTTTCTTTCCATTCACCAAGATAATCATATGATTTTCCCCTTTTTCTCTGTAAATGCAATGAATTACACTGCTTTTTAAAATGTGAAACCAACCTTGCATACCAGGAATAAATCCCACTTTGTTATGTTACCCTTTTTTTTAATATAAACATCTTGGTTCTATTTGTTAATTTTTTATTAAGAATTTTTTAACTGAAGTATCATTGATTACAAAATTATTAAGAATTTTTTACACATATCTTCTGGGAATAGGTTGATCAATAATTCCTCTTTCTTAAAATGTGCTGATCAGGTTATGCAAGTCTCATAAAGAGGTAGGGCAAAGAGGGCGACAGCAGTGAGGTTAAAGAAAAAGAGATGGATCCAAAAAAGCTTAAAACAGACACGGCTGAACTTAGTGACTGATTACATGTGGCAGGAAAGGAAGAGAGAAGCATCAGTTCAATCCCATGGTCATATGTCTCATACCTGGATCGAGGGGTGTCTCTGTCAGAAACGAGGTCAGTGAGACAGTGAAGACAGGACTTCTCCTGTAATGCCACAAGCCCCAAGTGAGCACACCTCACCTGTCCTTTTGAGTCGGGTACAGCTCACCCTCACAAACCACAGTCCTTCCCTGCTCTAACAGCAGCCAAGTTAAAACCTGTACCCTCAACCTTCAGCCAGAGGCCACCTTCCCTCAGCTAGATGAGGAATTTGCAAATGTTATTACTTCTGGTCTGCCCAGAACCCATGAATCTCTACCCTGCCAACCAACAGGCCTCTCCTCTTAAACACAAAACATGGAGCACCGCCCTTCAAAATAACTTGATTTCATTTGCTCCCCCAGGTGCTGCAGTCATTTATAAGCAAAGTCTTCTGCAGCTGGAGAGGGTCAGAGCCAAGCTGCCTAGGTTGTATTATACTCCAGCTCCATAACTTACCAGTTTGTGACCTTGGGCCCCACCATTCTCATCCCAATTTAGGATATCAACGGTACCTGCCTTCTTGAAGGACTGGGTTAACACGTAAGGCATTTTGAAAAGGAGTGGTATATAGTGAACTAATCAATTTGCTTTAGCTACTAGCTCTCTCATCATCATCACTGACTTTGAGGCCTTCTTAGGAAATCTCTACCATCCCCCACTAATGGATACTCAGAACTCGACTTGATTCACTAAGGAAGAGGTCACAGTACTCTGCAAAGCATTCCCAACCAGTGGCGGATAACAACACCTTCCCTTTTATAATTTCCACCTGTGCAAACCATGTATTTTTAATCCTTCTCTCTTGCATGTAGCTGTCCTAAAGGTGTATTGTGTTGTTCAGTCACTTAGTCATGTCCAATTCTGCGACCCCATGGACTGCAGCACGCCAGGCTTCCCTGTCCTTCACCATCTCCTGGAGCTTGCTTAAACTCATGTCCATTGAGTCAGTGATGCCATCCAACCATCTCATCCTCTGTTGTCCCCTTCTCCTCCTGTCTTCAATCTTTCCCAGCATCAGGGTCTTTTGCAATGAGTCAACTTTTTGCATCAGGTGGTCAAAATACTGGAGCTTCAGCTTCAGCAGCAGTCCTTCCAGTGAATATTCAGGCTTGATTTCCTTTAGGATGGACTGGCTTGATCTCCTTGACAGCAATTCTGATCTACATCCCAACCTGTTTCCTCTTTGGGCTCAACATCTTCTGATCCTGCAATAAATCTCCCAGTGACTTGTACATATTACAGCTTTACTATCATGAGTGGCAGAGCAGGACCAAGGACAGGCAGCACAATGACTCATTCAGGAAACCCACTTCCAAGAAGTTCCCTGGTCAAAGTGCTGCCCGTGCCCAACAACACAAACCCACGGAGAAGGAAATGCCCTCTTGAAGGGCACCAGATTTTCTATGCTTGATTTTATTTAATTTCATCCTAGTGGAATTAGTCAAAAAGAATGATGTTTTATGCAGATAATACTTAAGACTGAAGAAACAGATCAGACAATTTTGCTTTTATTTGAATTTTCTCTTAAAATATAATTTAATTTTGTTTATACTGTACTAAGGCATTCTGGGTCTTTGGCCTCTGGCTTTCAAATAACTCTAGGGGTATTTTGCTTGTTTGCAATTGATGAGGAGTTACTCGAGGGCACAAGCTTGTTCTGCACCCATCAGATGGTTTCCTTTTTACCACACACAGTCTCAGACTGGAGTCCACCCTCTTCACATGAGAAAAGCAACCGGCCCACAGACTGACCAATTCTGCAGGGCACAGTTTCCGTCAAAGCCAAAGCAATTTCCCCGAACTGGGGTCTCAGGCTGCTGTCATGTTCCTCAGACTTCAAAAAACAAACAGAAAGGAAAATGGATATTGCAGAGATGTTTTAAAAATACAACATATTTAAAACAGCATTAATGCATATTCTAAGACCAAAGCAATCAGGAAGTGGAAGAGCTAAAGCAACACATTCAGAGCAGGCAATCCACTCCAGTATTCATGCCAGGAGAATTTCATGGACAGAGGAGCCGGGCAGGCTACAGTCCAGAGGATCGAGAGAGTTGGACACGACTGAGCGACTAACACACAGTTCATATCAAGAATATGAAAAAATAGTTTTTAAAAAACAATAAAAATACAACTGTAAAAGTGAGAAAAATACATGATCATGGCCAATAAATTTGTATGAAGTGATATCTGAAACCCAGAGTTTAATATAAATCAATCAGAACTGCAATGAGATAATATTTTTTATCTGCTTGGCAAAATGAAGAAGTGAGAAGATAATACCAAGCACTGAAGAGCATACGGATCACCTGGCTCTCATACACTGTCGATAAGAGTGTGTGTTGGTGTAACCACTCTGGCAAAGTAACTGGCACTATCATGTCAAGGTCGACAATTCATATCATAAGTGTGATTCGCATCACCTAGGAGCAGACTGCTATAGCCTAGGGCAGTGCTTCTGAACCAGGTAATTCTGTCCTCCAAGGGACATGTTTTGATGTTGGGAGACATTTAGGCTTAGATGCTGCATCCTACAAGGCATGAGGCAGCCCTACACAGCAAAGACATATTCGGTTCAAAATGTTAACAGTACCAAGACTGAGAAACCCTGAGGAAGCCAAAGAATGTGCAGATGATGTGAGTCTGAGAATATTCTCAGCAGTATTGTTTGTAACTGACAAAAATGTAAACAACACAAATGCTCCCCAATGGGAAAAACAGTAAAGATATTTTGGTATGTTACAAGCAGAGGAAACGGAAGACTTCTGCATCACGTGGCAATATGGATGAACACTGAAAGCAAAATGTGGACTGAAGAAAACAACTGCAAGGAGATGCTACAATATGATAACACTTTTTATAAAGTTCAAAAAGGCAAAATTATACAACATACTATTGTTTTATATATAATATATATATGCATAACTGATACTAGTAAAAACAACAATAAACCCATAAGAAAATGTTAAGCAATACTTAAGAGTGCTGGTTACCCAGGTCCAGAGATTTGAAAGTTGGAAGTTTATAGTAAGTTAAAGGTAATGCCCTGGGTTTCTAGCTGGACTGTAGTCTCATGGATATTCTTTATATTAATAAGTATATCTTACATAAAATAAACTAGGAGAGGGCCACACATGGACCAATGATGCCAATGTACCATGATTATGATTAATTCAACTCTGAACAATTAGAATTTTTTAAACAGATTTTTTAGAGCTGTTTGATTTTCATAGCAAAACTGGGCAGAAGGTACAGAGATTTCCCATGATAAGTAACAATACAAACATTTTTTAAAAGTAAAGAAGTGTAACTACATGGCAAGAGTTCTCTTTCCACTTACCCAACAATTATTTATTGAGCATTTACTATGTGCAAGATGCTGGGGTACAGTGGTTAATAGAGGTTCTCACCCTTAAAGTTTACATGTCTGTGGGGGAGAAAGACATCAACTGCACCAGGAAGTATTCAAATGAGAAAAACTTCTGCAGTGCTGTTGGCCAAGTAGGAAATGACCAGAAGACAAGATGGGACTTTGCACACGAACCTCTCCTGCTCCAACGTGTATACACTAACCTGAGGGTAAAGTCCAACTTGCCCAGCAAATATTCCCATCATCTCATCAACTTCATCTCCCACTCTCCTTTCATCAACTTCCTCACCCTAGTTTTAATCAGTCTATTGAGCTATCCACCCAACTCCATGGGCATTTCAGCTGGGGGTCCTTGAAGGAGCCCTTCTCTCTGCCTGCAGTTACTCCTCCTCTGTTTCTCTAGTGGACCCGGTCCACAAGGACAGCCAGTCTGAGTACTCACTGCCTGCTGGAGATCTTTGGCCCTGTGAACCTCACATGGTGCTCAGCATGGAGACACTTGCTCTGGATGGTCAACAGACAGAGTGGCAAGAACTGGGGAGATGACTTGGAGATCTCCGCCTGTTGCAGATATGAAAGTCGAGGTCCAGAGAGGGCGAGATCACACAACCTGCCAGGAGGAACTGCTGATGCCATGAACTCAAATGGGTTTCATGGCTCCTGCATCACTGCATGTTTCCACCTAAGCCTTGGACAGGGCTTCTTGGTCCTCCTTGCACAGGGCTCAGACATGACCACCTACAACACAGCCACCAGACTAAGGGACCGGAGACCTGCCCAGTGCCCCCGTCACCCTGGACTTGCCTGGTTGCCTTGAGGGGGGGGGAAAAAAAAAAATCAGTGTCTTGACACAGGTGTGATCATTTGTGGCAACTCGTTAGAAAGCTCTGTACTAAGGTTTAGATAAGATGCAGGCATTTTAAATGCCCTATTTAGTTCTACAAGATGCATATGACATATTAATTAGATGAAAAAGTATTTCATGGAAATAGTGTGTTACTGTGAATGTGATTATTGCCACTAATTTGTAAAATTAACAATGATTAAAATGGTAAATTTCAAGTTTTATATATATATATATATATATATAACCACAATAAAAAATTAAACTTTACATTTTAAAAACAAACAGAAAAAGAAACAGCGTGTTAAATTTATGTCAGACAAAGTGCCCTCTTGGGCTCCATCTGCATCCCTCAGCAAACACTTCAACTGGAGTTTGAACTTAGCCTCCCAATGACTCACACTTTCTGTTCACTTCAAGGCTGTTTCTAGGCTACCAAGGCCCCAAGAAGAGATTTAAAATTTTCCAATTAGTGATCTTAATCATTTAAGACATATCTCCAACCAACTGGAGCAGTGATTTCATTCAAAAACAGAGGTTTGTTATCCACCAAAAAAGAAGACACTTTCCTCAAAAGATTTTTTGCCAGCCAAGAGAATGAAAAGGCATCTAAGCTCTGCTGTTGCTCTGATGTTTCCATAGTGAGAACCCAAAGTTAGACAGGAAAATATTTATTATCCCTGTAACACTCAGAGTTTAGAAGGAGCATTAAACACAGGCCATGGATACTGAATATACCTAGTAACTGGCCAACCAACCAGAAACTTAATGCATAAGCCATTATTTTGCTATTTTGCTTTAGAATAAAATACTAATGGATCCAGCACATTATTTTTGCTGAAAACATGGAGAAGTTGAATATAATAGAATTCCAGTCTGCACAGCATAAATATCAGTAGAAAAAACACAATTAGTAGCCTAGTTGCAGGCTTATTCAGGAGTAGAACGAATCAATCCAGTGAAAACTACAGACTGTGGGGTGCTTCACTACTTTCTTTTGTGGGTGCTTTGATTTTATGCTTTAGAAAAAACTTTATTCCAAGCCAGAGATACCATCTAATTGCCTTAAATGTCTCTTGGAGGCCTGAGAGAGCAGAACAGAAACTAGGATGAAGGTAGACTGGAATTCTCTGTGACCTTTTAGAAACAGCAAGGATGCCAAGCACAGGCTTGGCAGAGTGCTTCAGAGGTTTCAGAGTGATCGTTTCTTTAAGGCTGGAAATAAATGCCTCTTCCCTTTAAGGACTGGAAGAAGCATGAATCTTTCCTTCTTTCAGATTCTTTTCATGTATTCAGGTGTAAAGGTGTCTACCAGCTCTGACCCTTTGCCCATGACACTGAGACTCCATTCCACCATTAGGAGAATCAGTGACTCCCTGACATAGACCAACCTGGACCACAACGATGGCCCTTGTTCATTCTCATCAGGCTCAGAAAGCTCAACATTAATTGCCTTAGAAATCAGTGTTTTCTCAACATGAATATGATGTTCCTGTGACCACTGTCAGCTCACTGAGCACATGTGTGAGATAAAAATAACATTAGGCCAGGTCTCCCTTTCTTTGGATCTCTCCTTATCAGTTTCCAGAGTTCATTCCCCAGGAGCTCCTTGCAAAATGCTTCCCCAGCATCATCTCTGCCCATTCTACACTCCTTTTTTTTTTTTTTGCCATGCCAGATCTGCCCTCCTCAGCCTACATTTTCATGATTTCATATTTCCCTGCTCATTCAAAAGACTTACTACCAGGCTCCCTCCATAGACTCCTGTCAGAGATACGCTCATTCCTCCTTCCACAACAGGATTTAATCAGCTCAGCTTAGCAATCATTAGAAAGCCCCTGCTCCATATCCAAAGGGATCCTGGAATTGTCCGGGATTTAAAGAGAGAGATGCTTGCTCTACAGAAGGGCTCCCCCACTCCCATACCTGTGTGAACGGCCAATAGAATCAACTCTACCAGAAAGGGCTGTGAACAGTCAGGACATGGATGGGAATGTGTATACTATAGGAAATGGGGCGTTTGCACAGGTCAAGGGCAAGCCAGCTTGACACCAAAAGAAGAAAATTCTTGAAGCAAGCCAAAGACTTAACTAGAAATAAGAATCTTTCCTTTTCTTTGAGATGTGTTCACCACCCCCATAGCAAAAGGCTTGCCCCTTCCTGCAACATCACACCAAATAAGGCTACTCTGGCTTGAGAAGCATTCTCATTTGAAGACGACCAAGGTCAAGGTTCATTGACTCGGGAAGTAAGTCACCTTCTCAGACTTCCATGAAATGACAACTCTACACTTTATCCTTTCACTTCTCTACTCATATGGTTTGCTTTCCCTGGGTTACGGAGAGTTGGTGGGGGGAGGGGGCAGGTCAAAGCCCAGGCTTCAACCCTCACCTAGATGTACGTGAGTTTCAGTTCATGCCTATCCAACTGCCTACGGGAAGTTCTACTTGTGACCCAGACGCCTCAAACTGAAAATGCCCACAGCTTACTTGGTGGTCTGAGCCATCCCATGACCCTAAGTTACTGGTTGTCTGGGGATCACCCCCAAACCCTTTCTTCTTTCCCACCATACCCGCCACTCACCTTCCTACAAGTGATATCCATCCTATACCTCATCACCTTCTGCTACTTCCCCTTCTTCCTGTCGGGCCCCTCCATCCCTCTCCAGGGCCCCCCTAGTTCCCTGTTTGTGTCTGCTCTCCTCTCATGCAGCCTCTGGGCTGTTCCCAGAGGGGTCTGGCTGAAACACTACCTCGCTCTCACTTCGTCACTTAAAACTCATCAGTAGTTCTGTTCATTTTTACAGTTTTGCTGTTGTCTTCAGAATCTAGAAATCTAGAATCTAGAAAATCTAGAAATCACAATCTAAAGTAATCCCCAAATTTAATGCAGCAAAGTTCAAACCTCCAAAGAAATAGGTAATCTGGTCACAGTGAACCTTCTGAGAAACCAGAAGTGCTGTCACAGAAATCAGAAGGAAGCTTTGCAAAGTAACCACTCCCTCATACCTTTTGCTTCTGTCCTTTCTTGGTGCAGGTTCTCTCAGTTCCAAGTTCATGCCCCTTTGCCTCTCTCCCACCCTCCCACCCAAGCCACGTTCCCTCCTTTGCTGAACACCCTTTGAACACCCTTTGCCGTTCAATACTCAAGAGACCACAAAGGGCTTCCTGGAGATTAAATGGTAAATTGGAATCACTGGCTATATTCTAATCACACCTACCTTCAGAGGTCACATCCCTTGCTGGTGAATCTCATTAGCAAATCATTATCATCAGATAAACCTACCCAAGTAGCTACTTGCTGCTCATGGTACCAGTGGTTGTTGAGCTAGTTGTGAAATCCTCTAGCATGTTCAAGCCAGTTCACAGAATCTTCTCGTCCATTCCTATCCATACTTATTTAACAATTACCTTCTTTAATAGAACAATATCCGGGAAAGCTCCAGGGCATGTAGTGACTGGAATAACACTGGGCTAATCACACATTTGCACTGCCTCTCCTGACTCACCTGCCATTCTATTAAAGAGGCATCATCACCTTGAGTGTACAGTGGGGGAGACTGAGGCCAAGCCTGGGGAGGAAGTGAGGACTGTAGCTGAGAAGGTCATGTCTGTGCCCTCAATAACCTCAGTGGCTGCTCCCATACTGCACTTGGCCAAACGTTCCCCAGGAGCCAGGACTGAGGTCATCCGAGCCATAAGTTTTGTAGGTTAACACCAATTATGCAACACCTACTGTAACAGAGAACAAACCCGACTGCGTATAGAATCTAGTCCTTTAGCTCTAACCTTTGGGCTCGGTTGCCTGTGCCTAACTATGCAGGCTCCATACCTTTTGTAAAAGAATGCTGTCTATCACCTGAAACATACAGGGTAGTCCATTCACAAAGCTTTGCCTCCCAGGCTTGGGAGGTTATACGTTAAAGGTATAACAAATTTTCATTCACACAGACATAAAACATTGCAGAAGAGAGAATAACATTTGCCTTGTTGGAGGTTTCCAGCAACATCATGACCAGACCTAAGTGGACAGCTGTAAGAAAAGAGGATTATCACATCCCCTCCATCTGGTCAGCACCAAGAAGTCAGCAACAACCAGTCACACCCTTTCTCTAATTCATCCTCAAAAGAGAAAAAGCTTGTCACCACAGAACATGTTCTGTAGATTCAGAGACTAGTTTGACTGAGTGCAGGCAAACTCAACTAGGCCACTTACCAAACCTGTGAGATCTGGGGCAAGTTTTTTAACCACTCTGTGCCTCAGTTTCCTCATCTGTCAAATGGGGAGGGGACCACCACCTTCATAGACTGTACAACAGACAGCAGGTTGAAGACGACTCCTCTTGGCACCACTGGGACTGATCCCAGTCCCCCTCCCCGAGCAGCCCAACCTTTCCTGGAGTCATCACCACACGCCCTCCTCCCCACTGGCTCTGTACGTCCCCTCATCTGACTCACCTCTGCTTTCTCCAACCCCGTCAATAATCCACTGACAACTCATGAGCGTCCATCAGCAAACAGCCTCCACGTCTTCATGGAATATTCCTAGCTATAACCCTGGACTTAAGGACGCTGTTTCCTAACAGTCCTCTCCTAGGGGATGATGAGTGCTTCTGTCTGCCACATACTCCTCTCTGTCATCTCTGCCATTCCCCATCAACTTCCCTCAAGAAACCCAGCCCATTAGAACAGGGGTTGGCAAGCCTGTGAGCCAAATGTGGCCCACCACCTGGTTTGGTACAGTCTGTCAGAATGATTTTCACTTTTTTTAATGGTTGGGGGAAAAAAATCTAAATATTTTATAACATGTAAAACTCAAATCTCAGTGTCCATAAATAAAGTCTCACTGGAAGGCAGCCATGCTCACTTGCTTACCTGCTGTCTGTGGCGGCTTTCATGCTACAAAGGGAGAATTTAATTGCGTAGTTGCAACAAAGACTGGCCTGTAAAACTTAACATATTTATTATCTGGCCCTTGACAGAGAATGTTTCCAACACTTGACTTCGAGGCACATGGGAGTCGTCTGCACCAAGCTGCTGTCAGCATCCACTACCCGCCAGGTCACTCGTCCATGTGTATTCAAATATACACACGGCTGAAAGCTGGAAGGCACAACTGCTAACAGGAGTGACTAAATGAAGCTCAAAATTACCTCCGCGGGTTGGAATGTTGTGTGGAAGTCAACAGGATGAAATTTCAAGTTTACATATTAAGTCCCAGGCCATGTTCATTCTCAGAAAGGTGGTCACACAGAACAGGAAGAGGACCTCACGCGTGCTGACAGTGGTGAGAACCGGGATGAATAGGGAAACATTTCAGGGAAATTTTATCCATATAGTGAAATTCTAAGCAATAATAAAGCTACCACATTATGGAGCAAATTTAGACCAGGGGGCTTTCCTAAGGAGCTGAGAAGTTCGAGGGCAGAATGGGGTGCCTCAGAGAGGAGAAGGTCTGAGGCTGAGGGCATAGAATGGGCTTCTGCTGTGGGCTAGACAACTCTGAAAACTTTTTAGTCCTAACATTAACTACTATTACAATTTAAATGAGAGACACTGGCTCTTTTGATGATTAAATGTTAAAAATAAACTTCTTGGTAAAAAAAAAAAATGAAAGCACCAACTTTTTTCTTCTTTCCAATCAAATCTGTAAATTTAATTGCAAAGGTGAAACTATGGCACACACGATCACAAAAAGTACTTTTAGGTGGCAGATGAACAATAAACACATACCTTATTTGGTGAGCGCTCACTGTGGAGTTCTACTTCTTCGGAAACCAAAGCAAGGTGAGTTTCAAGCCTTATTAGGCCTTTGTAAAGCTCATAGCCTAGCAGGCCTAGGTCTATAAGAAGACTCTGGGATTCTCTCCTGTTCGACTCTGAATTTTCATATGAACCTGAATAAAAATATACCTGCATGGTATGTAAATCAAATTCCTTGTCTAAAAAAGTCCAGAAGTACAAATCTCACTCAATGATTATGTTTAGGAGTGGCGGGTGGGAAGCATATGACTGGGACATTGAGAGGCAAAGGTCAAAAACTTAGATTTAACTCAAGGCTCAGTCCCCTGGTTCTAAGATTTGTCACAAGGCACCAAGCCCCTGATTGCTTTTTCATTTGTAATGTGAGGATAATGATTCTTGTCCTGCCTGGACCCTAGAGAGGATCATCAGGAGAATACAATTCAAGCTACGTAAAAGAAGCAGTACAGAGGGCTAGATATAGATACATTTGAGGACAACATGAATCTCTAATCTGTAACATAGTTCTACCTTCTTTTCAAGAGTGTTGGCATTATTTGGGACACAGAGTTAACCAATCCCGCCTACAATTCTTCATGTGTGATGCATGCAGGCATGTTGTTACAAGTTAGCAGTAAGCAGAGCCAGAATGATCACACAGATGAAAAGTAGTCTAGGTCAGGTATGGGTCTGTGTCTTTCAAGGTCTACGGGCAATCAAGCACAATGAACTTCTCGATGAAGGTGACATTTGAGACACAGATGCTGAGCAGGTGACTAAGCTATGCATGCAGGGACTGTTTCCCGATTTGCTACTCGTCACCCTCTTCCTCTCTCCTACTCCCATCTCTGCCAAAATCATGCTGTGACTTTGTGGCCACAGGGCAAAATCCCTCCAATAGACTTCAGAGATGAAGCCACTTCATCATCATCAATCTTAAAACCATGATCTTTCTTTATAAACTGGAAAGTGGATTTTTCTTAAGCAAATGCTATGAAGCCTACATTAATCATTTCATTAAAATGAAAAATCAGTCCTATTTGAAAACACTAAGGCGGGAGCACTCAGAAAGAGTGTCCTATTCCAGATCCCACCAAGGCCAGAGCCTCAAAACTGTGGACTGTGCCCAAGCGGTCCAACTCACTGTCATTGCCTTTGCCAACATATCACAAGGCGTGGTCACCCGAGTCACAGTTCAGGAATCTTTAAAAGTGTAACAACAAGAAAGAGAACAGGAACAAACATGACACAAAGCAGGCAGAGCACCATATACCAAGTGCTACCGCCGAAGCCTCTTAACTCCCACCTTCAGCATCCCTGGTGATCATAAATAGATTTTTCAGTCCACTTTGCCCAACTCTCTCCATACTCATTTCTCTAACCAGTAGAAACAGCACTACAGGGAGTTTCAGGACCCTGTGAGAATTGCCTGAGTTTCTCAAAGATCTTAGATCACAACATGCAATTTCACAGTAAATGTTCCCATTTCTCATTCTGCTCAGAAGTTTCAATTTTCTTTCCACATCATTCTCAAATAGATGCCCTCCTTCTCCTTCTGCAATAGGAGGCACCCAATGGTGTGGGCTGGTTCATGTTCCAGGATCCCATGGGTACCAGACTGCTCAAGTCAATTCTTAGTAGAGTGCGGATGGGTGTTCCCTTAGGGACGGAGAGGAAGGGACATATCTGAATCACTGTCTTAAGGTCATCCCACCTATTCTGAGTTCAGTTCTTCATCATGCAGCCTCCTGACCTACATGTGGCTCCCAGGTAGGTCCCAGGTAGGAGAAAATGCTCCAGCCAAATAATGCAAGCAGGATTTCCACCGGCAGCAGAAGAGGAGCACTGGCAACGAGTGTATCAGTCAGCCCCGGTGGAGCTGTCTGGCACAGACTGGTCCACGGAGGTCCACCATCCTAGTGAACTGAGGGCTTCCATTTGGGAAGACAGAATTGGACTCAGACCCCAGAACTGCACAGCCATCCTTCAGCTGGACCTCTGTGTTATGGAACTACTTCTGAGTTCCTAGAGATCTTGTCAAACTTTGTATTTTGGACATACATAATTTCTCATGGGATTGTCAATCTTTCTGTTTCTTTTTAATGTCCTTTCTTCTTTCTTACTTTCTCTCAGTCCTGATAGGAGGTTCACAGAAATGGAGATCATACTATTTCCATTCATATGTCTTCATGGTTGCAAACAGTCCTGGCCTATAAGATGCACTTCAAAAAAATGTATGCTATATGACTAACTGAATAAATGACAGCATTAGTATTTACTGAAATTATGTGAAAGTACATATTTGTTCTACTTAACCTCAACTATGTATTATCATGAGTACCTCAGGTTCTAACAATCTCACATTGGTGTGGTGGCATACCATTTATTTCTAGACCAAAGTTTTGTGTTTTGGATTCTTTTCTAGTTGATAAAGCATAGCTTTCTACACAGACATTAACTGAGACGCTAATAATATAAATAATATAAAAACACAAGTAGGTGAAGATGAGTTCAGGGAGTTAGATCAAGTCTGAGTGCATCACCAGGGCCACCGTGCCTTGGGAAGTTTTGGGGTAACTGTGGATGATGGCTTAAAGGTAGAGAAGAGGCAGGGAATAGGAAAGGCTGGGATGGTCAAGGACACCTGTGGGGTTGGGCCTCCTTTCCCCTTTTAGGGGTCCTTGCGCCCCTCCCCAGGGCTGGGTTAATGCTTACTTTTCCCGGAGATCTCGCACTTGACTGGGCTTGAAGTCGGGAGCCGACAGGGGGCAGGGGCTGGACGGGGGCGACAGGGGGCTCTTGATGTTCTGCACGGAGTGCCTGCGGCTCCGCCTGCGGTCCAGGCCCCGGGGCTCACTGCCCGTGCCTCCCGAGCACACACTGGCCCGCCTGCGGTCGCGGCAGCCGCTGGGGGGCGGCTCTGCCGTCTCGTCCTCGTCCTCCAGCCGGAGTGCCACCTGGAAAAGTAGAGAGTGCACAGAGCAAGGTCAGGCCTCTCACAGTCCCACCCTAAAGGGCACTGAACTCCGTCCTTTCCCATCCTGCAGCAGGGGCTTCTCCCCGAGGTCATCACAACCACGCACCTCCCAAAGCGCAGCCTCCAAACCGAAAGATGCTCGCCACTGCGAATCTTCCCAGATGGATCCGAGAAGGTCAACTGATGTCACGAGAAGATCTGAGAACTATTTTGTAGTTAGATGGGCTCTTCACCCCAGGACTGCCCTTTAGAGGCCATCTCTCCTTCTCGTGAACTGCCCCCCACTTGGTGTTCTCTGGTGGAGTGTCTCCTGAAACCCCGTCACAGGAAGCCCTGGAGGTCCTGACCCCCAGCTCGCTTCCCAGGGAGGCTGCTCAGAGAGCAGCAAGGAGAGAGGCAGGAACCACGAACTCCAGGCAAGATGAACAGCCTCACCTGCAGATCATTTGAGAGGCCTGATCTGAGACTCCCCCACGCATGGGGGTGGAGGGGACCCCCCAAGCCTGGCCTCGGGTGGGTGTGGAGCCTGCTTGCACCTGTGATCACAAAAATATAGACCAGAAATAGACTGGATCTCTAGAATTTAGGACTTTTAGAAAATTTCCTCTTAAAAGCACTCACACTTGGCCACTTTGGCGTTCAAATATGGGTAGGCCAAAAAGTTCGTTCGGATTTTTCCATACGCTCTTACAGAAAAGTCAGAATAAACTTTTGGGCCAACCCAACAGATACCAGAGCCAACTGGCCCCACACCTCACACCCCTGCCCTCTTCCCAGGGATTTTTTCGCCCTGCCCCCAGTTGGGTGAGGCCTGGCCAAAGACTCAGCTCTGCCGTCTGTTCATCTCCTCCATCCTGGATCCTACTCCATAGGTCTTCTGACATCAACGCCCACTGTTTCTGTGCATACCTCCTCCTCACAGGAGCTCACCCTTTCCAACTGTGGACTATACCTATCTGTTTCTCCAGTTTCTTCAATTATGTGTATGCCTCCCTTCTCAAAACCTACACAGCCGAGGAGCTGTCATTGACTATACCTCTGTGTGGCTAACAGACCAGGCATCATCTGCAGCAAATTGCTTGCTCAAGAGTCTCTTGCTCACCAAATGAGGCCAACAGGATTGCATTTGCAGGTCTGTGGTAAGAATAACTTACATAATGCATGTAAAGCAGCTGGGGTAGGGCCTACCCTGTGGCTGGTACTCAATAAATGTGACAATTCTTCCCCAGCCTGTGCCCTCAGATGAAGGGGCCTAGTGAAAAGGGAAACTATTAGTTGCTCAGTCACGTCCAACTCTGTGACCCCATGGACTGTAGCCCGCCAGGCTTCTCTGTCCATGGAATTCTCCAGGCAAGAATACTGGAGTGGGTAGCCATTCCCTTCTCCAGGGGATCGTCCCAACCCAGGGCCTGGAACACCCACAGATTCTTACGTCACACAGAACTGCCTGGGCAGGCCACCTAACAGCCGGGTGGGCCAGGCCCAAGCAAGTCCAACAGTCTCTCTGACTTGACGCCCAAAGACCCACACAGTCCCATGTCCCCAGAGGTGCCTATTTTCCAACCTTAGGGGTGCTCCTGGTCACATTTCACAACCTGGTCCTGAAAAGTGAGAGAATGGAGAAATAATATAAAGACCCAAATGGCTAACCATGCTATTGGTTTTGGCATCACCTGTCTACAGAAAACCTGGCTATTGCAAAGTCAGTGGTTTCCCATGTCCAAAGTGTTGATGCCAAATGTGTTCACACAGCATGGTAAGCTTGGCCGAGTCAAGGCCAGGCTGGCCCCTCTCATCCGGTTTACAAGGATGAACACCTGAAATGCACCGCCTGTTTCCCAGGAGTGAAGCCTCCCTGGATCTGCTCCATCTGCAGTTGACTCCAGCTCTAGCTTTTAGACAAGACTGATTTAGTGAAAACTCTTCCATCTACAAGCCAGATACATTCTATAACAAACTCCCAGATAGATGAGGACAATCTAATAATATTTTGACTGCTCTGTTCCCCTAGAATTTACTAGGCAGACATAATCTGGGGAGGTTTGAGGTAAGAATGGATAAGAGTTCAGAAAAAGCTGTACTGTTACAAAATCTCACTGGAAAGTCTGTTTCCTGGGGTAAGGGTGTTCCGCAGTGTAACTGCAAGAACTGGGAAAGAAATTATGTGTTTGATTAATCACTTTTATCACCTCAACTTTAACACTGTAAATGGTATTCTCTGGGGAAAGTTTGACAATGATTATATACCTAGCCAAGCACAGTGTTTTAAAATATTACTAGCCAATTATTTTTTCTTCATTTTTAGACATAAAAATTCTAGACCACTTGAACTCATTCTGACCTGAAATATTGATTCTGCTTCTAATTAAGCACATATTTGGAATGATAAGGTTAGGGGATAAAGTAGAGTTCAGATATTTCTAATTCCTTGTCTAACCTCAGAGATGCGAAGATCAAATAGCATTCCAGTCACAGTGCCTTTCAGAGAGGCACATGGCGTGTGCACAAAGTGAAATCTACTTCAACTGCCTTTTCTCAAGGAAGATGAGGCAATCATTGTTTAAATGAAAAGTACTGAAAAATTATCAACGTGACACCATAAAATAGAATTCAGTGAGAGCTGTGTAAAGCTCCAATCCTAAACAAAGTATCCATCTTCTTAAACAAAGAAAAGGATGCATGGGGGTAGGGGTAAGTGGGAATCACAATCCCAGGAGCTACAATGGCAGCCTCAGGCTTGGCAGACAAGAAAGCTGTAACATGAAATTTGGGGCTGGTCTTCACTCCCAGTTTTGATTTTACATGAAGAATCTTAGAATCACTAGTGTCCACTGATGACAGGGAAAGAGACCTGCTTTCATGTCCAGGGCTATGGTAGCAGTTCCAGTTTCTTTAGATTCTAGGGCGCACTACAAATTACAGTTAAGATCAGTAAGTTCTGGAAAAGACCTAGAGAGAGAACAGCACTTACCAAGAGACTTATTCAGAATCTGTGGTGTCAGATCTAATTAACCACAAGTGTGGTGTCCTACCCTGGACCCAAAGTGAGATCAACCGTGTCCTGAACAATTTCTAATCTCACCCAAATGATGGGGTGTTTTGCTACTGAGCCCCTGATCAGATGCCTTCTGACTCTTTTAATCAAATGTAGAACAGTCTCTAAAACCCAGGTGAGGAATCCAGCACTGACTGCTTGCACACCCTACCCCATCCTACCAAGAAAGCAGGGAAGAGCAAACTAAGGTGGCATCTGGGACAACTTCTACCTATCTCTGAGCCCACTAACTGATCTAAACATTCTTTTTAAAATTAGTGGAAATTTCCAAACAAATGCAAAGTATGGAGAAGAGTACAAAGACTTTTGTGTCATCACCTATGATAGTTTGACAATTATCAACCCTGGCCAATCTTGTCTCATTTACTCCCTGCCCCTGACCCCACAGCCAGGTTTTTTTGAGATTAAGTCCCAGATCATATAATTTTATCCATTAATATATCAGTATATATCCCTAGAAGATAAGGATTTTTAAAAACCATAACCACCATACCACTGTCCTGCTTAAAATAATTTCTTAATATCATCAAACATTCAACGATCTGAACATTCTTAGTGAGGGCCAAAAGCTACTAACAGTTCTTTGAGATTATGTTGTTATACTACTACTAACCTCCATGACAGGCAACCATATTTACATAGCAGATCTAATCATTTTCCAAATTGCTCTCCCACACTTTATTTTTAATGCACACCTATACAACTTGATTCAGCTTTTAGGTGAAATGGATGCCAGTGCTGCCATTTCAAGAAGGAACTATGCTGATAATTCTCTATTAGGCTGAACAGGTTGTGGCAGATGATTATGGTACTGGGCTCCCAGGGAATCATGCCTCTCTGTTCACTCATCTTTGTGTAGTCCCCTCCTACACTGAGTCTACAATTTTCTACCTGACTTGTTTTGGCCAATATGACATCAGAAGACACAGACACTTGAAAAGTGTTTGCACTTGAGACTTTCCCTTCTGAAATGCTGCTACCATGTGAAGAAGTATGTGCTAGCCTGCTGATGACACATAGCCAGCCAACAGCCACCACTAAAGGTCAAACCAGGTGAATAAGGCCACCTTAGAGCATTCAGTCCCAGTTAAGTCACCAGATAGCTGCAGCTCTATGAGAATCTCTCAGCTGAACCAGGCCAAAATTTTTGACCCCCAGAATGATGAGCAAAAACTGCTATTTTAAGATCACTCTTTTTGGCATATTTGTTATGCAGCAAGAGCTAACTGATACACATTTTAAAAATCACCTTTGACAAGGAAGGATTTGAAGAGATTGGACCTATTAATTATTCCTAACAGTAACAATCACCCCCTCACCCCCAAAGTCTTCAGCTCTAAGATGCCTTTCCCATTACAAGGACCACATTTTCAGCATCAAAAGTGAGAACACAATCCAAAAAGATTTTTGGTTTTGATTTGTGAAATTATGTATTTGAAAGAATCACTTGGAACTATAAAAATTCAAATGAATTTAATTAAACATGGATTAAATCACCTTTCTAAAATGGAATTAATTGCAATTGGGACTATCCCCAGGAAGTCCAGGACGTATGGTCACCAGACATCCTCCACTGTTTAGAATTCTAGAAGCCCAACAGAGTTCTCTGCAATGGCTTGAAAACATTTATAATCTATTGTGAGGAAAATATTGGTACTGCTTATAAGGCTCCTCACTGCCCCCACAACTTAGTTGTCCTATGGCACCAAACACTTTTAAAAGTGCATTAATTTTTAGATAAGAATAAAAATCCTAATTCTATCTGGTACCCAAGCATTCAGTTTTCACCTTGAGTGATTACCCAAGGCATCTTCCCTTTAAGGTGGCTGATTTCTGATTAAATCATGCCCTTCCTTCGGCCCAGCATCTATTAGTGATATTTAAAAGAGACCTTCACTCAAGTATTTAACTTCTACTCTGGACAAAGGCACTGCTGAACACAGAGGTTAGACAGGAAAGACACAGATGACAAAGGCAAACCAATAGGCAAGTGCATCCTGAGGACTGTTCAGTGTGAGGTGTGAACACAGGCAAGCACTCCCTCCTGGGTTATAAACAAAGCGCAGGCAACAAGCCCGGGACTCCTGTATCTTGCCAAGGAGGCCATGCGGAAAAGGGGACATCTGAGGTGACTCCTGCAGGGGAAGGAGTCCGCCAACCTGAGAACAGGAAGGAAGAACAGTCCAGGCAAAGCAAGGAGAACGGAAGGGAAGCTCCGTGGTGACCTGCCTTCCACGTTCAGGAAACAAGAGGAGTGGAGTGTGGCTGAAACTTCAGCAACATCTTAGGAATTGCCGGAGACAAGGCCACGGCAGCTTGAAGGTTACAGATGGTGTTGGCTCTTGAACTAACTCAAGGCATTCCAGCTTCACCCACGGGGTGTGAAAAAGTTTTTAAGGTTTTTTGTTCATTCATTCATTCATTCATTCACTCTTGTTTATTTTCCTAAGTGGAGGAACGGTGTAGTGAGACCTGTCATTGAGGAGGACCCCTTGTTTTCAGCTGCAGGGAGTGAGGAAGGGGGAGTAAGCCGAGAAGCCCCCGGGGACGCAGTCCTGCAGGTGCCATCCTCCCCAGGCACTGCCCCTCACCACGCCTCCTTTCACACCAGGCAGAGCCTCCACTGTGCCCCACTCTGTCACTGTCCTGCTTTAGGCCACCTCCTCAGGCCGGGGGTGGGGGCCCATCCACTCAGTGTCTCACCTCCAGCTCACCCCGTCTCTCTTCTTCACAGACATGCAGCCTCAGGGTATCAGCTTACTCACGTATGGGTCACTGTCTGCACCCCATGAGACGGTGCATCCCCTCAGGGCACTGGCCTTGTCTGTCTAGTTTGCTGCTGAGTCCCGTGGCCTAGAATAGCGCTGGGTACATAATCGGTGCTTATGAAGTTCTGTTCAGTGAACGGACTCACAGGTGAACAAAGGAATGAGAAGATTATGGCAATAATCTAGGTAAGAGAAAACGAGGGCCTGAGCTAGGGGAATGGAGAAGAAATTGCAGTCTTCAGCCATCAGACCTCCAAGTATGAGGATGGGCGGAGAGAGAAGGAGGTCCAGGACAGCTCCAGGTTTGTAACCTGGGAGACTGTTCTTTGCAGAGGTGGAGAAACGAACAGACTGTGCAGGAATTTTGTTTTTGTCATGGGGGGCGGAATATAGGGTTTTGTGAGGGCTGGGTCATGTCATACGCAGCTTTTAGGTGGCCCTGTCTGACATAATCTGAGCTCCTCTGACACTTTCCATGCCCCTCTGTGCCATCAAATATAGCTGCTGGGAAATCAGCCCTCTGCTTGTCTGAGACTACAGAATGAAAGTTCCTTGGAACAGGGACAGATCTTCTGACTCTGAATGTTCAGAGTGCATGACATACCTTCAACGAATAAACGAACATAATGCAAAAAGACAAGCAGGCAGAGGGGCAGGCAGCCATGAACCTTGCAGACAGCTCAGGTCAAGGTATCAGCTGCAGCCAAAGCTGCTGAACTCACTGGGTGAGTCACAGCTCAGGCTGCCTAGACTGAGAGAGGAGGTCTGATGAAGAACCCCAACACTGAAAAGGAAGAGACAGAGAAGAGCCAGGAGGGACACTGATGAGGAACAGTCTGAGAGGTACCCTGGAGACACCCATAGACACAGCCACCAGCAATGCATTGTACAGCAGCAATGTACAAGACTGGTCTCATGACCACTAGCACCACTCTTTTATGATGTGAGCATAACAGTGATGCCCAAGTTGATAGGGATGGCATACAAAAAGAGAAGAGAGGGAAAGCTGGGGGAAGGATAAGGATGGAGGCCAGCTCTACTTATGACCATTTGTCTAAAACTCTAAGCAAATAAGTATCAAACAGAATTCCAAAAGCACATTAAAAAAAACACACATCATGACCAAGTGGGTTATATTCCAGGAAGGAGAAGATGATTACAAGATAAAAAGAAATGAATCAGATAAACAACTCTAAAATCTAAAAAGGACAACAAAGTAAATTGAAAGAAAATTTAAGAAGGAAATCATAAAGATAAGAATGTTTTGAGTTACAAAACAGAAGAGCACTGACAATCATATATAAGTCAAAATTAACAACAACAAAATAGACAAACCACTAGTTAACCTAGAGGAAAAAGGGGGAGAAATTACAACCGCAAAAATTAACAAAGCAAAATAACTTCTCAAGAAAAGGAAATTAGAAACATTCATAAGAGACTATTTACATATCTCTTTAGTAATCACTTTAAAAATCCAGATGAAATGGATATTTCCTAGGAAAACATGATTTATAAAAGCCAATACCAATAAAGATAGGAAGTTTACATAAACCAATATCCATAGAATAAAGCATAGTTACCAAAGATCTCCTACCTCCAACGCACACACACACACACACACACACACACACCTCTTCTGCCACTCCATCATCATCATTATAAGCCCACACAATTTCCCAAGGGAGCTCTATCAGATAATCAAAGACCAGAGACAAGAGCAGAAAGAAAAAAGAAAAGCTTCTAAATATTTTTACAAAGCAAGAACAGAATTGATACCCAAACATAGTAAGTATTGCACATGCATACACACACACAAAGAAAAAAGGACAAGAACGCTCATGGCAGCATTGTCATGGCAACAAAACTGTAGCTAGCCAACACCCAGGAGAAGAGCAGATAAATAAATTGGGATATATTCATCAGCAGTGAAAATGAGCAAACTAGAACTCCACATAGCAACATGGGCAGGTCTCAAAATCAAGCCAAAGAGAAACTGTAGGAAGGCACATGTGGTATGGTCCCATTTATAAAAAGACAAAATAAAGCCATGTGTTGTTTAGGGATACAGACAGGGAGGAAGGAGTTAAAGCAGCTGGTCTGCAATCCCTCCACCCCTTTCATAGGAGTGATGTTTCTAGGGAAAGAAAGAAGGCAATGACCCCAACTAATCTTTTGTAAATATGCTAATAACTAGACTATCTAATAAATAGCCTGATGACATTTCCTAAAATGAGAGTTCTTATTTCTAGAATGTCTTTAGCAGGCCAGGATTGGCTAAGGATCCCCTATACTAAGTGAACACAGAATTTATGGATTGATAAGCCATGACACTCTGGTCTGTGTAATAGGGATGCTTCATAACTGGATATTACTCGCAGGGCAAGGTGACTTGGAAATCACACTCGGAAACCCTGTCTATTATTCCGGGTCAGAAAGCCCACGTCTGATGCATAAGAAAAAGACGTAGGAATCACAAGGGATGGCCCAGATCTCTCCCTGCATCCCTGCACCTGTGTATTCTGGAAAGTAGTAGCCTAGGTAGATTAGTATAGCTCTGCTATAGACAGCAAGATCTCAAATGGTCAATTCTTACTTGATAATATGATCATTTGTGTTAGCTCAGAATAGCTATTTTCAGACAAAACCATTTTAAAAAAAAAAAAAAAAGGCAAGAGAATGGTGCTGGGAGTTAGTTGAATGACACCAGGAAGGGCCACTGAGGACACTTCTGAGTTACTGGTAATATTCTTGCTCTTAAACACAAGTGTAGTAGTCAGAATTTTCCAGAGAAACAAAATAAATCAGATATATATGGAGATTTAATATAAGGAATGGGCTGACATGATTATGGCATCCGAGAAGTCCCAAGATCTATAGCCCAAAGGCCTGGAAACCAAGGGAGCCAATGGTGTCAGTTCCAGCTGGAGGTCAAAGGTAAGAGGCAACCTACGTCCCAGCTCACTTCCATCAGCAGACAGTGAATTCTCTCTTGCTCATCCTTTTGTTCTATTCAGGCCTTCAACAAGTTGGATGAGGCCTGCCAACAGGGAGGAGGGCAATCTTCTTTACTCAGTCTATCAATGTGAATGTTAACCTCACCCAGAAGGTTAAGGATACACACTGCACTGACACACGATGATGTCTGATCAAATATCTGGGCACTCTGTGGCCCAGTCAAGCTGATACATAAAGTTAACTATCACAAGGGGTGTCTGCTTTGTTGTTCTTTGAGTGACACATATAATCTACACTTGTGAATCATATGCACTTAATGCTAAAATATTAAGCAGATGCCATTTGACCAAAGAAAGATGGTGGACCCAGAACACCTTTTGAAACACTGGCATGAATGGAAAGAGGAAGACGGGGAGGAAGCTTGGGAGGAAGCTTGAGAGGAAGGCAGCCTGGAAAGTAAGTGTGCCCTGAAGCCGAAAGTAGTCTCCTGGGGGAGGGATCCAGCATACTTTTCAAAATTCTCTCCCAGTTGGTTCACTGGTGGGAAATTCACCTGTATGATGCTGTCTTCTGGTATATGGTGGATATGTCTGGATTGAAACTCAAGCAACTGTCATATAAAACACTGAGAAGTCTCAGCCACAGTGCACTGTAGGTGTCAATTATGCTGTGAGTGATATTATTCAGCACGACTTGATTTTCTCCCTTCAACAAGTAGAATGTGTCCTTGAGCCAGCTGAATCTTCAGACATGAAAGTGACTCAGCTATTCACCAGAGTTGAATCAGAAGACACAAGCAGCCTCTATGAAAAACTTAAGAAGGATCCTGACGCTTTAACTCTGCTGGCCCCAGCTGTCGGACACATAATCATTTCTTTTGACCACACAGAATCTCAAGCTATAATCATACAAGCCCCTGGTTGAGCAGAGATTGAGCTTCTGAACAGGAGTTAAGGGGGTGAGGAAGGGAGGTGTCTGTATTGGGGAAAGTCCGTCTTCTACAGTCCTGTGAGCCAGTTGTCTATTCCCTTCTTTCTCCATCTTTAGTATTCTTACCGTACCCCTATGTTATCCTGTCTTCCATACCCCTCCATCACTCACTGATAATGAAACATGAAAGTGTGAGCAGATAACTGGGTGACTAAGTGAGGCTTCGTTGGAGGAGAGGGTGCCCTAAGCAGGAGCACAGAGAGCTGGCCGGCTGTGGGGAGCTTTGCGTTCTGACCGCAGACTTTCTGACTCAGTTTCCTCTGATTTCTCCTAAGATCCTACAAAGATAATTCTGCTTGTCACTTGTGAGAGTAACTTTTAGGAAGTAGTAAGTTACATGTCAGTCTCTCCACTTCTACCCAGCGAAGATTACAGTGGAGCCATTTAGCTGGGAAATACCTCTCCTAGGACGTCAGCTTTATGTGCACACAGATTTATGAACAAAGCTGTTCATCATAACAGCATTTATAATTGCAAAACCTTGGAAGTCATCTAAATCTGAACAAAGAGAAACTGGTTATATGTATTACGGTACTTGCATACAAACAGGATATTATGTTTCTAATAAAACAAAATTCTTGAAGATGATTCAATGACAAAATGGTTCAAACATATTTACTAATAAAAATTCAGTACACAACACTGTATACAGACTACTGTCCCCAAAATTAATGTTGTTCTTGCTTAGCCACTAAGTTTTGTCTGACTCTGTTGTGACCCCATGGACTGCAGCCTACCAGGCTCCTGCGTCCATGGGATTTTTCCAGGCAAGAGTACTGGAGTGGGGTGGCATTCTCTGGAGTTGACAGTCTATACATACACAAAAAAAAGGCTAGAAAAACAGACTAATATGTTAACCACAGTTAGTAAATAAAATTATGGGTGATTTCTTTATCTTACATTTTTTGGTATTTTCCAAATATTCTCCAAAGAGTACATACTTGTAGCAAAAGGAAAACAAAAAACAGAAAAAACACCACAGGGACTTCTCTGGTAGTCCAGTGGTTGAGAATTCACCTGCCAGTGGACAGGAGTTTGATCCCTGGTCCGGAAAGATTCCACATGTCACGGGGCAACTAACCCCATGCACCACAACAACTACCCACGCTCTAGAGCCTGTGAGTCACAGCTACTGATGCCCAGATGCCCTAGAGCCCATGTTCCACAATCGGAGGAGCTTTCTATCACCACAACTACAGAGTAGCCCTTGCTTGCTGCAACTAGAGAGGAAGGGCCTGCGTGCATTAACAAAGACCCAGCGATCTGCTGGAGAAGGGATAGGCTACCCACTCCAGTATTCACGATCTTCCCTTGTAGCCCAGCTGGTAAAGAATCTGCCTGCAATGTGGGAGACCTGGGTTCAGTCCCTGGGTTGGGAAGATCCCCTGGAGAAGGGATAGGCTACCCACTCCAGTATTCACGAGCTTCCCTTGTGGCCCAGCTGGTAAAGAAACTGCCCGCAATGCAGGAGACCTGGGTTCAGTCCCTGGGTTGGGAAGATCCCCTGGAGAAGGGAAAGGCTACCCATTCCAGTATTCTGGCCTGGAGAATTCCATGGACTGTATAGTCCATGGGGTCACAAAGAGTTGGACACAACTTTCACTTTTTCACTTTTCAGAGTTGCCAAAAATAAATAAAATAATTAAAAAAAATTTTTTTAAATACCATGATGAGGCAAGAGACAAGGCAGAAGAAAGTGAAAAGTTTAGTGTCTCTAATAGCATTTTTCCCACATTTTCATTCCGCACTGGACTCTACAAAGTATGTAGAGCCTGCCGGAAGCTCTACCGGCAGGATAGGAAACATGCTTTCCATGCCTCTCTCTCGCTCTTTCTCCCCCCTCAAGAATGAATGTTCTTTAAAATAGCAATCACTCAATCAATAAGCAAGCAAGCTACCAATAAGGGATTCTCACACTGGAGTGTCCTCAGAATTACCTGGAGGGTTGTACAACACAGATCTGGGCCCAGCCTCTGAGTTTCTGCTTCAACAGGTTTTAGGTGGGGCCTGAGAACTTGCATTTTGGCAGCTCCGAGGTGTTGTGAATGCTGCCACACTGCATGCAGAACCACTGGTCTAGAGGATGTTTATCTCGGCCTTTGATGTGTCTGAGCTGTACAAGGCCCTTAAAAGGCATATCCTCTTACCTCATAGATGTTCAACTGCTCCACCAAGTCCAGGTCAGTCCCTTTCTTGGTTAAGTGCCGCTGGGACACGGCTGCAATGCCCAGCTCCTCCAGGCAGTCCACCACATCGTAGAAGGTGTCTTGGTCGGGCAAACCGGACAAGGTCTGAATGAAGAACAGGACACAGTGTCTTAGGGGACTGTCACGGGACATTTTTTGCATGGTAGCCAGTGGCCACAAGTATAACAACTGGAGCAAAGCAAGACAGATGACAAGTTCATTGGAGAAAAAAGCTTCTTTAGTGTGGTAAGCAGACTGAACCCCAAGATCCCAACACCTGGGGTACAGGTGCTGTACAATCCCCCACTCTCATGATTAGGTGACATGACATGATAGGGCAAAGGTGAAAGGTCATTAAGGTCCCAAATCAGTTAAGTCTGAAAAAGGGGAGAGTAGCCAGGTGGGCCTCCCCTAATCAGGTGAGCCATTCAAAGGGGGTTAGGCCTTTTCTGAGCAGAGAGACCAGAAAAGACATTATCCTGTTGGCCCAGAAGAAGCTGCAAGCTGCCATGAGTCCCACAGCTGCAAGGAAGTGAGCTCTGCCAACAACCACAGAGGCTTGGAAGGGAAATCCAAGCTCCAGACGAGACGCCAGCCCTGGTTGACACCTTGACTGCAGTCTTGGGAGACTCAGCGGAGGGCCCAGTGGGGCAGTACCTGGGCCCCACCCCCATGGAAACTGCGAGATGTAAGTCTGTGATATTCCAAGCTGCTAACTTTGTGATAATTTGTTACATGGCAATCGGAAACTAACATACTAGAAACTCCCGTTAACATTGATCTACCAACAGCTGGAGTTAGAACAATTTAATGATTCCCTTTTCTTTCGGTTCTGTAGGCCTTCCCCTTGGTCTAAGATATTTACGGCAATGTGAGAAATTTCAAAGTGGCAACCAAGAGACAAAAAGATAACCCAGGATAGAAAAAGCCAACTTCTCTTTGGATTCTGCTTCTTTTTTTTTTAAATGTATTTATTTATTTTTATTGGTGGATAATTATTTTACAATATTGTGATGGTTTTTGCCATACATCAATATGAATCAGCCATAGGTATACACGTGTCTCCTCCATCCTGAACCCCCTCCCACTTTCCTCTCTACCCCATCCCTCCTAAAAGAAGGATGATATTCAGATCAGGCCTCTGCTTAGAGCTGGAAGGACCCTTGGGGTGATTTACTCAAAGCTCCTTATCTTATAAATGAGGGGGATGAGGGTGGGGAGGTAGCAGGAAGTTACTAAATAATAACTAATAAAACCCTGTGCTCAGACCTGCTATTCCAGTCTTCGTGCCTTCTAAACAAACTGCTCTGGCTTCGAATTTCAGACACAGAGCTTCATTCCCTGTTTATTTCACTATTATTGCATTTCAAAATTATTCTAAACATGGTGACTTGCCTTGAAAGGAAAAAGACCAATATTTTCTTAAGGATCATCTCATGGTACCAACTTCTTTTAACACTTCTATTTTGGGGTTATTAATATTGGAAAGAAATATCTCTGCTCCTAACCCAAGTAATGGCTATTTCCCTTCTATACTGAATGAAGAGGATACAACTCACTGCCGTTGAGACCAGAAACTAAAGAAAAATATCTGCGATGCAACAGCTTAATCCATCAGGAGCCCCAGCAAGGACACCAAACGGAAGGCTGTGAACCAGTCAGCAGCTGTGATAAATAAACAGGTGCTCACACCAAAGTGACCAAGTGTGCAAGCATATGTGGGTGTCTGCAGGTGCCAGGCAAGGCAGTCGCAACTGGGTTAGCAGACAGCAGTCCACTGACCTAACCTAAAAAGTACATACCCATCCACAGAACCTTCTCATCAGAACAAGTCCATCTTTTCTTTTACTGAATACTCTAGAACTTGTTAAAAGATGAAGGGAGGGAGGGACCTCCCTGGTTGTCCAGTGGTTACCAATCCACCTTCCAATGCAGGAGATGAGGGTTTGATCCCTGGTTGGGAAGGAAGATCCCACATGCTGCAGTACAAATAAGCCGTGTGCCACAGAAGAGAAGCCTGCACATGGCAAAGACGACACAGCACTGCCAAATAAATGAGCAAGCGAGCAAGTGTTAATTACTCAGTCGTGTCCGACTCTTTGCGACTCCATAGGCTGTATCCCACCAGGCTCCTCTGTAAATGGAATTCTCCAGGTAAGAATACTGGAGTGGGTTGCCATTCCCTTCTCCAGGGGAATCTTCCCAAGTCAGGGATCAAACCCAGGTTTTCTGCATAGCAGGCAGATTCTTTACTGTTTGAGCCAACAAGGAAGCACCCAAATAAGCCAAATAAATAGTAAATAAATAAAAGATGAGAAAGAGGGAAATGGTGACATAAAGGCCAGGGCAGGGCTAATGACCAGAGGTGCCCTGACTAACTGCTGACTGCCCATCACAGGTGAGCTGACATTCAGTGTTAGATCCCAAACTTTCTACACAGCGCGGGGTGGGGGCGGGGGTAGGATGGGCACAGAGAGAGGCCTCTGCTGTCTACTCAGCATCCAGCTCCCCTCCTTTCTTCTTCCCTTTTCTTCCCTGCAGAGAGTCAATCGAGATTCTTTCAGTCCAGGGGGTTAAATTCCTAGAACTAATCCTCATTGCGTTTGCAAGCCCGACCATGATGGGGTGGTAGGGGGATTACTGTTAAAAAATTAAACCATGGTCTATAGAACCAGACTCCGGGAGTCCTTGCTCAGTAAGAGGCACAGAACTGAGGGTATTGAGAAGTCATCTATCATGTCCACAGTGAAAATGCAGGCTTGTGCACATCCAGATGCCACCCCCTCTCACGTGTGGCCGTAGGGGAGCTGGCCTCGCACCACAATCAAAGATGGCTTGTCTCTCTGTCCGCACAGGGAGGGGGCTGTGCAGCCCAAAAACACACACTCACCTATTTTCAGTGGATTCTCTAACATGTTCCGCAAACTCTGACACACTCTCACCCCTCCTGGGCCCTGTCTTCTGATGTCTACCCTGACACTCATGGCCAACGTGCCTACTTCTGGCAATGGTGGCAGCCACTCCAGAAAACTCTGTGAGCAAATGTCTCTTGACACCTCCACTCTCAGACAACACTAGGGACCCCCTTCCCTGGTTTCTCTCAGACCTTGCCTTGCCAGGATTTGTGACAAGTAAATCTTTACAGCCCCTCTCAAAGGAGAAATCTCTGTCTTAGCCAACATTCTCTTTTCCTTTCCCTGGGTTTTCACTTATTCCATCAAATCCTTCTTGAGGGTTAAAACCAAGGTAGCAAAAGCCTATACACAAGTGTTCACTGCAGCAGGAACATTTGTGAAAGTCAAAAGCTGTGGACACCCAAATCTCCTTCAGTGGATGATGAGATAACAGATGGTGGTGTATTTACACAACGGAACATGACGCAGCAGTGAAGAGGAGCGAACTATTAATTCACCTAGTGACACAGATGAATCTCTAAGGCACTGTGCTGAGTGAGGGAAGTCAGCCTCAAACAGTTACATCCTGTATGGGTCCCACTTTTGAAATAACAGAACTGCAGTGCTGGAGAATAAATCTGTGGTTGTCAGGGACATGAGTAGGGGGTCAGGATGGCACTATAAAAAGATAACATGAGTGTGAGATTTTTGGGGAGACATGGAGCTATTCTATATGCTAATTGTGAAGGTTATCCATGACTTTATATGTTTTAGACCTTCCACAGCTAAATACCAAAAGAAGAGAGTTAATTTTACTGTATGATAACTTAAAAAGCCACATAGTCAAATCTAAAAACAAACACTCAGTGTGAATCCCATCAGGTTACTCACCCGCCGGGCTCCACTAGAGTAACTTCCCTCCCCAGGGTTCCCTGGTGTCGCCTTCCCTAAATGCTCCAAGCCAGCCCCACAGTGACACCTCTTGTTATTCATGTCCCCACCTGCCTCATCTGATTCTACAAGGTGATCAATATCTGAGCTCCCAAAGTGGGGGAGGCCCACTGAGAGGACTGCAGCTGGATTGAGACAGGACAGCACACAACTTCAGCTTGCAGGGTGAGAAATGGTTCGTTCCTGATGCTCACTCAATCTAGTGATGAGATGGAGGGGAGGGGAAGAGCTCAGGGGAGATTAGTCCGGATCTTGGAAACCCCTCATTAATGTATCTGTTTAACCAAGGGAGTAGACTTCAGTCTCAGAGCCCTGAGCAGGCTAGGATTTTGTACCCTTGCTTTGTCATAAAAATGTTAATGTTTTGAACTCCATATTATTAGGCTCTCTTCCATTTTGTTGAAAGAAAAATTAGAAAAGCAATACAATTTCCCAGATTTCAGAGTCTGCATTTTTTCCAGAGCCACATTAGCACGTCAACGCGTGATGATGTTTCGGGTCTCAGAGGACGTTACTCGCTGGAACGATCAATGTGACTAAAATTCAGCAAAACCAAACAAACCCAGTATGGGTGCCTGCTGGTCTTTCTGAGGAAAGGATGGCACCTGGAATTGTGTCCTTGGAACCTTCCCCTGGGCCAGGACTAACAAATATGGGATGGAACCGCCAGAAGAGAAAGAGTAAGCGAGGAATTCCTGGATGCTGGAGGCCATGTGGTGCCAAGGAGAGCGACACGCACTGGGTCCTGGCCAGTGATTGGCAGCAGAAGCCCAAGTCACATGGCTGCCGCCAGGGTCACTACTGAACCAAGCAAGGCCTCCACCACTATGTGAACACACCGCACAAGAGTGAAATGCATTTTTTTTTTTTTTTTGCTGTATTCAGTGTTTTCCAGTACAAGGTCAGTGACTGAAAATGACAGGAAATAGATGACCTTCATTTTCAAAAACCAACAGAAAATTGCTTTCAAATTTCATGCTAAATTAACTCACAAAGAGATTTGAAAATCAAAAACAAATTCTTAGGATTATCAACCAGAAAAGCGGTGTCCATTTCCCACCAGGACTGTAGGAAATTTCCCATGACCTCATCATCAACTGGCATTTCATTAAAAAGCAATCACTGCCCATGTAACCTGGAGAAAATGGCTTGCTGTTTAACTACATATTTCTTTCAAGCTTAGTAGGGTTAATGTCATTCATTTGTCAACTGGGGTCATACTACTGGGTTGGCCAAAAAGTTTGTTTGTGTTTTCCAGACCAGCTTAAGGAATAATCCGAATGAATTTTTGTGCCAACCTAATGGATTTAGGATTGTACCCTTTTCTGCCCAATTTTTGGAAACGAATTCCAAGTTTGCCACTTGCCTTTAGTTTTTATTGGTGGTTTTCATCTTGTAAATATGACCTTTTATAGTTTAATACAGTGAAGTATTTAAGTCCTTTTCTTTGGAATATTTTTGACTGGTTATATTATTAGACGAACCTTCACTGACCAGAGACCAATTGATCTTCACCTCTGTTTCTTCTTTTTATACAGTTTGGTGTGTTACATTGAACTTTTCAATCTTTCAGAAATTTATTTTGCTGTACAGTCAAAGCATGTTTTCATTTATTTCCACTTAGCAAAACCTCTCTCCGTCATAAATGACGCTGACCATCCCCTATGGATTTCAATTACAGGGTGCATTGCATGTACATTGAGGTCTGTTTCCAGCCTCTCTGCTTCAACCATCTGCCAAGGAAAAAGTCAGGACCACGTTGTTTTAATCCCTCAAGTTTACACAACATCTTGATATCTAGCAGAATTACTTCTCATAATTACGTTGCTTTCTACCAATTCATATTTCTTAGTTCATATTTCTCCAAATGTATTTCAGGAAGAGATTCTCAGTCCTTTCTGAAGAACTAACCATCACTGCAGTTGGTCCTTAGGCTTGTACCTGGCACCCTGGGAAGTATAAAGGCAGGGCCTTAGGGTGGCTGATGTGCTGTCTGGGGTTCGGGGCGAAGATAACCATCCCACCCTCCCTCAGTTATTAATAAGGAAGGGCCAGGCCACCGAGGGAACCCTAGTCCTGAGAGTGGACTGTCCCTGGTCAGCTAAGTGGAAAAAAATGAGTAAAACTTGTTCATCTACATTCTTAAGGAAAAATGTTAAGGGGACATCTTGATAGGAAAAGTAGCCATAAAAGTCTTGCTACCCTCTTTCTGGTTTCATTAGAAAAACTAAAGTCTAGAAACTTTTCAGACAACTCGGGCCTTCACATGTATGAACACCAGAAGAGGCATGCTGAAGCGTGTTCCAGCCACCAGCATGGGGGGTGTACATGGTGTGGGCTTCTTCAGAGGGAAAATTTTAGGTTTTTCACATGTACTAGTTCCCTTGGGCTGCCATAACAAAGTACCACAAACTTAGTGGCTTACAATGACTGAAATTAGGTACGAAACTTGGTAAACTGTAAGCTGAAGACCAATTACATGGGCCATAGACACTGTCTGAACACTGACTGTCTCTCCAGATGGATCCCTCTGTGCTTCTGGGGGTAAGGTTGGCTGAGCCATGTTGTGGGACCTCGATGAAGGCAAGCACCTTCACGGGCTAGATGGAGGGAACAGCATTAAAGCCCCGTGCTTCAGTCCCGGCTATTCCGCCTTGGTGCTGCTGCAGGCTCAGCATGAAGATCTGGGAGTTGGAGGGCAAAGTCACTGCAGATGAACGGGAGCAAGAAGCTTTCAGGACCAGCAGCCGGACAGAGCCGCCCCAGGGGACCTCTCTGGCCTGGTCTGCTGATGGCCACACTGTTCACTGGCTGCACAGACAACCTGGCGCAAGTGTGAAAGGTGACCATCGGCACCCACCAGAAACATGGCAGACCTTCAAAAATGAAAAGCCTGGTTTTGGAAAGATAAAAAAGGTGTCGGCTGGGCTGTGCTACCCCTGAAGGCCCTAGGGGAGGGCCCTTCCTTGCCTCATCTGGGGCCGGCTGCTGGCAATCCTCAGCATCCTTGGTGGTCCTCAGCTGGCAGATGCATCACTCCAACCTCCAGTCCTGCCTTCAAAGGCCGCCTTCCTCATGGACGAGTGTGAACGCTGTCTCCCCTCTGTGTGTCTCTTCCTTCCTCTTCTTATAAGGACACCAGTCCTACTGGATTAGGACCCACCCTAATGACCACATCTGCAAAAATCCCATTTCCAAATAAGACCACATTCACTGGCTCTGGGGTCAGGACTTCAACGTCTTCTGCGGGAGACATAATTCAACCCACAACAAACATCAACCAACCTTGTTCACTAAAGTCATCGCGTAAACCAGCAATTCCGTGTCGACCCCATCCTTTTCCTCCAGGATTTCCATGATATTGGACCAGGGTGTGACTCCTATGAATAAAGCAAAAATCATGAGAAACAGCAATTCAGGACTCCTTATCCAACTCACATCACAGTTTATCCAGACTCATCACCCAATGACAGTAATGCCTTTCACCAAATTTCAAAGCATGACTCTGTACATCCTTCCAACGAGGTGATGATATGCTGTGTCATCCTTGTCTACTTGAAAATGTATATTCCTCATGTAGGATGCCTATTAGTTTGCTTGAAAAGTCCCCTTTATACTAAATAGGCAATTGTTTAAAAAATCCAAGTATATGCAGCTTTTATAGACCATGCATTTTACTCTCCGAGTATGGAAATGTTCTGGAAGTACTCTCTGTGTGTGTCCATCTCCTGCAAGGAAAGAGGATTCAGGAGAGCTTTACAGTCACTCAAGCAAAGGACTCAAAACAGTAACAGTGAAACGTCCGTCTAGCAAACATTTCCAGAACAGAAGTATATTATCTCTATTCTATCAAGTCACAAATACTATTTAGGCATCAACCAGGTACAAGGAATTGGGTCTCTAGAAGGTGGCCCTCAAAAGGTCTACAGTCAAACGGAACAGTCAGGCACAAACACAGAACACATGTCAGCACAGGGTAAAAGCAATTAGAAGGCAAAGCGCTTAGCCACGTCTGTCACTCAACAAGGGAGGTCTGTCTTTTGAAGTGAGATGGTTGAGGAGGGTTTGGTGCAAGAAGTGACTCCTCAGTGAGACTGGTGGTGGAAGCTCATGGAGGTTGTCCCACGGCTCCAGGGAGGGCAGGAAAACCCTGCATGTTCAGGATCACCGAGCCAAGGCCAAGGCCACAAGGGGGACACACACGCAGACATGATTTCCTACACTGGGGATAAACATCTGCGGTGAAGTGTTGCCTTGCCCTTGGCAAGGTGGTGTGGAACACGCAGCTCTTTCCTGGTTTCTCTATAAAGATCTCGAAGGGATATTGCCTATTTTTGCTGATAAAAGTAAATTCTGAAATAACTTGAAACCAGTGGGGTTTCAAATGCTGATTCTTGGATGGGTTATGTAAGAGCTGATTTCCTGGTCTTGTGAACAAAAGCTCCCCCAGGGAAGTGATGGCATCTGTCTTGTCTCTCTGCCCTTGGCAGAGTGCCCGGCACATAGTAGGTGCTCAATAAAATGTCTGCTGACTAGTGAATGGGGATCTCTGAGAGGGCACAGGGTGGGTTTAAACTGGGGTAGTTTTTAAAGAACCAGAGAGTTCACTGCACACAGTAAGGAGACAGGACAGGAGAATTTAAAAAGGATGAGGCACCTACTGTACTACATGAAACACACAGATAAAATTTCATGTACAGGTCTGTTGGTGATCTCAGCAAGGGAAAAAAATGCCTTTTCTTTTGGGCTAGTTGCTCAGTTAGTCCAAACTAGAAATCTATGACAAAGCTTCTATGACCCTTTGTTACTCTGAACACAAAAGCAAGATCCTTTGAGTGCTAACTGCTGAATTATCTTCTTGCTGATATTTATCATCAAATTATCTTGACGTCCACACCTCTTCTTCATAGCCCAGCGAAGTAACCATTTCTGTCCTCAAGATAATCAATGTGGTCAGTAGGTCTCATTGTCTAAGTGTAGGTCAAGTGTTCTAAATGCCTCTGCTTGTGCTTATGAAAGGGCAACTTCTGTCACTCACACTCACACCCAACCTCAGTACAAAACATGAAAACATGAGTTCTACATGGGTAAAGAAAAGCCTGTCCAAGAAAGACAGCACTGATGCAAATAATTCCCAGTGGGACTCAGAGGCCCCAAAATGCTTCTTGGTTGCTTAATTTGGAGCCAAAGATGTCAAATGGGGCCTGTGGAAGGAGAGGAAGGAAGCAATGGCAAGCATCCCAGAGAGAGAGAGGTGAATGGTCTAACTCCTGTCTCTTTCTCTCTCTTATGCAGACACACGTATCTATGCACCACTTTATCCATTATAATGAAAGCACTCAAACAGGGGCTTCATTTAATAAAAAACATATTCGGGGCTCCTCTGGGGACTCAGTGGTAAAGAATCCACCTGCCAATGCAGGAGACATGGATTTGACTTGATCCCTGGTCTGGAAAGATCCCACATGCCACAGAGCAACTAAGCCCAGGAACCACAACTACTGAGTCTATGTGCCGCAAGTACTGAAGCCCTCACGTCCTAGAACCCGTGCTCCCCAACAAGAAAAGCCACCTCAATGAGAAGCCCATGCACCGCAACTAGAGAGTAGCCCCACTCCCCGTCACTAGAGAAAAGCCCACACAGCAATGAAGGTCCAGCACAGCCAAAATAAATAAAAAAGTTTAAAAAAGATATACACAAAAAGTGTTCTTCAGTTATAATATTTGATTCCCTTTTTATCATTTAAGGATTTCTTGAGTCTGGAAATTTGTATGTAATCAGACACTATGGGGATACATGTTCACTATCCTTTGACTGTTTGGGGACCAGAAAATAGGAAATTTTTAGAAGAATGAAGGGGAAGGTGAGGACACCTTCTAGTTCAACACAAATACCTTGTCAGGGCTCCAACTGGCCTTCATCAAGCACCAGCAGTTGTAGCTGTCCCAAGAGCCCGTCTGTCAGAACTAAATGATCCAGTTTCAGTGCCCCCCTCCATCCACACCTTCACTGCTCCATATGGGGTTTCGTGTGTGTATGTGTGGGTAGCAATTAACACTTTCCCTGGGGCTTCCCTGGTGGCTCAGATGGTAAGGAATCTGTCTGCAATGCAGAAGACCCACGTTCAATCCCTGACTCGGGAAGATCCCCTGGAGAAGGCAATGGCCACCCCACTCCAGTATTCTTGCCTGGAGAATCCCATGGACAGAGGTTACAGTCCATGGGGTCACAGAGTTGGACATGACTGAGCAAATAACATGTGTGGGTAGGGGGTGGCCCTGTATTAGACCATAAACCACATGACCTTCCCCCTTCACATAACAGAGAACAAAGTTGAACAGAGTAGTGGAATGAACAGAGGCTCGGGGGAGGCATGTGAACTGGTGAGATAACATCTACCCTAGCGGCTGACTGTGAGGTGTTCCAGAGATATGGCGCTTTGTTGCCCCTCCTGAGTGCTGATGCAGAACATCAGGAGATGGTCACTTCCTTCATCATCACTGTCCATCTCTCTCCAACTCCACCTCCAGCACTGGAGTGAGTATAGGATCTATGACAGCCTGGTTTCTCTCTGAAGTTCGAAGGCACATGATTGGCACTTAAATATTTCTTTGCGACCCCATGGACTGCAGTCTACCAAGCTTCTCCGTCCATGGGATTTTCCAGGCAAGGGTACTGGAGTGGGTTGCCATTTCCTTCTCCAGGGTATCCTCCCAACCCAGGAATCAAACCCAGGTCTCCTGCATTGCAGACAGACACTTTACCCTCTGAGCCACAGGGAAGCCCTAAATATTTGTTAAACAAATGAATTTTATATGAAAAACGCTTAGAACGGTGTCTGTTGTGTGACAGGCACTTGGCCAGCAGTAGCTGTCACTGAGAGGAGGTGGTGGCCAGGGGACGCCCATGCTGCCCCCCAGGCCTGCCCCGCAGGCTTCCTGGCCAGGCCCCCTCCTCCCAGCAAACCACGTCACCCCACTCTCAACCCAGAATTAGTAAGCACAGGATAAACTGCTCAATACTCCTGTCCTCTTACTCTCTTCCAAGTCTCTGTATTAAACCCCAAAGAAAATAAAATATTTTGCATGACGCCTTGTATGCGAGTTGGTCTAACACTCAAACACAAGGTCCCAGAGCCGTGTTCCACGTCTTTCACTGTGACAGATGAACACTTAACGAATACGCTTCTGCTCCAGACAACCATGGAAACAGCTTGAGTTCTGTGCACTCTGACCTCTGCCATGCTCAGTGCAGTCTTCACAGAGCAATGTACCCTTGAGCACAAGTCAGAGACAAGATGGCTGGAAAGGATGTCTGGATTCTCCACCCACCTCCCCAACCCCGTTAATCATGTGTGAGACACATGTTTAAAAATTATGTCATAGCTCATCACCTCACATTCAAATGAAAAATGGCACCTCTTCAAAAGCAGTGCTGAACCCAGATTAGCAGTACTCAAGATTTATGACTGAAATTTCAAAATAAGGTACCCCATCTGGTCACTTACCCCCACCCTCTGTCTGGGAGGGAAACCCAAACAGTCAGAGGGAGGGGCACCCTGCCCAGGGGAGCAGGGGGTTCTCGACCAGTTTCCTGCTAATCACTAGAGTGAAGAAGTCTTTGATGATGGCGGAATGACAAAGCAAAGCCTTCCCATGGGCTTCCGTGACTGCTTACTGCCATTCTCTCTTCCTGCCTGGCCCTGTCCACTAGGAAGGGAAAGTGACTTGAAGACACATGCAAAGGAGAAGACGTGCCGGCAGTCTGCACAGACAGGTATGACCCTGAGCCATGCCTTAGAGACTAACTCAAATCCATGGTTTCATTCTAGCACCTGAGCCTAAGTGCCAACTGCCACGATCAAATGGGGCCCTTTTAATTTTCATTAATTCATACATATTTATTAGTCCCTATGATACACCTAAATCCCTCAGCTTTTATTGCTGCTCCCTAACTGGCCCACTGTTGGCAGAACAGCGATCTGTCCATCCATGCTCACCAATGAACCTTTCCCATTAACCCATGTGTGGGATGCGCTGTTTATACAGCAATCAGAGGAATTTGTTCTTGGACAACTTCATTTGCTAGTAATTTCTGAGAACTTGTGGCTCACTTGTTGACTTTCCTTGCTGATTCTCTAAACCTACCATTTCTCATCACCCAAAAGAATTCCTTTCTACTAAAAAGGTATGCACATTAACAGGCCCATTCTCCACCCTAACCTCCAAAAGAATGAGTCCAAAACCACCTTGAGGAGTCACATTTATGGTGGATTTATAAACTTGTGTAGAAATGGACGTACTCAGCTGGCCCTTGGTCACCTCTGGCATGTCTACCTACTCGCTTGCTCCAGTCCAGAGGGACTGGAGAGCAGCTTCTCAACCTGCCAGGTGGAAACACACCTGCAAGTCATGCTTCCCTCTGCAGAACAGCATGACATATTTATGTGTGCAATTCCAGCACAAAGTTCAGGAACAGTTTTACTAGCAGTAATATAGGATGGTGTTATATATATGTGTTATAATGTCATGGCCAAGACCACACATGTCATAGACAAATATGCGACTGAACCACACATGATAAGCTATGGCTGAGTTTTTCCATCAGTGTTGATCCTTTTTGTTCTCAGCTGCTAGTGCTCAGTAGCAGCCAGATGACAATACTTTCCAAAAGCTTAAGAAATTTCATTGGAAAACCATGAGGTTGGGAAAACAATCCATTCACTGTTATGACTTTATTTTTACAAATTGGGAAAGAGCGGCCATCGCTTTGTCTTGGGGGAGAGAGTACAGCTGAGTGTACAGCTGGGCCTGCAGGTGGATACTTTGGGGTTGGCTGCTTTCAGGATCACTCCTTTACCCCAAATGGTCTCTCCATGAGATATGCATGAGGAAGGACGCTCTGAGCTCCCAAACCAGTGAAGTCAAGCGAGAACCTCAAGGTCATAAGAAGGTTGTCTGCTCTAACACGGCCCACATGACAAGGGCCCAAGGGTTACCTGAAATTTAGGATAGGAAAATGAAGAATCTGCTAGTTATCCTAAAGTAACTCAAAGAGTTGGAGAATACAGTATGAATCTTCTTCCAAGGAGGAATGAAAGTATCAGCTTCACTCTCTTCCCAAACATCCACCTTTGACCCTCAGCCCTGGACTGGCCTTGGGAAAGCCCACCCTGGCTTCTGAGTCATTGGGAGCCTTCATTAGGATCCTCAAGGGGTCCCCGTGATGTGCTTTAGGCCGTGAGGGTCTTCATGCTCATGTTTCAGATGGCAACAAGCCTGGGCAGAAAAACCTGCCCCAATCTGCCATCAGCCTTCCAGACTCACAGCCCCTGATCACACACTAGGACTGTCTCTGCGGTACATGCACACGCAGGCCTAGAGTTGCCTCCCTCCTGCACTCCACCATGCTGGGGACTGACATCTGCCCGTGAGTGTGTGGGAAATGTGCAGAAGCCCAGTTCATGGTCCTGGATGACTTTCATTAACTTATATTCAAACTTTCACAGCAATTAGGAAGCTGCTTTCTTTCATCTTTGTATTCAGTCCTGAATGTGGGTCTCCGAACAACACTGAGTCAGAGACACAAGTGGTTTGAATCAGAGAAGGCTACATAGGCCTCTCATTTCTTTTCGTCAGTTGTCCCTGAGCTGACTTGTACATAAACATGTGTGTCCATACATACATACAACCATACACCAACATGTTAACAGCGATTCTGTCTATCTGGTGAGACTACAGGTAAATTTTTATGGTCTTCTTTACACTGTTTTTTCCAAATTTTCTACAGAGTATTTCCATTATAAAAAGAAAATAATTAATGTTAACAAGTTTTTGTTCTTGTTAGAGTCTTTGTGGGGATGAAAATATTAATAAAAATGTCCTACTGAGGAACAAAACCTATTTGTTAGTCACTCAGTCATCTCCGACTCTTTGCAACTGCATGGAATGTAGCCCACCAGGCTCCTCTGTCCATGGGATTCTCCAGGCAAGAATACTGGAGTGGGTTGCCATGCCCTTCTCTAGGGGATCTTTCTGACCCAGGGATTGAACACTGGTCTCCTGCATTGCAGGCAGATTCTTTACCATCCAAGCTACCAGGGAAGCTGTTTAAAAGAATAAAACAAAACAAAAACCCACTTCAGAATCAGACTTCACAATACTAAAGGAGACACAGCATGTCATGCCGTAAACCAAATCCAAAGCTCCTTTGTCATCAGGTGTGCCGGCTGGCAGTAGGTCTTCCTGCTATGGGTAAGCCAGGTGCCGGGACACCCAGAGCCGACAGGCACCCCACCGTCTAGCAGGACACACACTCCTGAGAGAATGGGCAATGATAACAACACAGCAGAGATGAGGGGCACACGGGGCTTTGAAAGAATATGCTCATCTGATCCAAGGTAGGGCGGGCCTGGTGCAGTCTGGGTGGGAGGTGGGGGTGGCGGGTAAACAGGGACTGGATGCTGAAGGGTCAGTCCTAACCCTGTGGGCATTGGGAAGCCACTGGCAGGTTTCAGATAGAAAATGATGTGACCAAATTTGTGCTTTAGAAGAATCTTCCAATAACAGAGAGGCAGGTAGCATTTCAGGGAGGCAAAGGATATCTGGTGAGAGATGGTGAAGAAGATGCAAGGAATGTTCAAGGAACACTGTGGGGTGAGAGCCAATAAAGCAGGTGGGAGGGAGGGGAAGAGAGGAAGGAGCCAAAGTGACCCCAACAGGATGGGAAAAGAGGAGAACAAGCTGGTTCTGTGTGTTCAGTTGTGGGGGCTGAAGATGGAGCATAAAGATAAGCTGGAATCTGACCTGTCCTGCCTGGGTCAGCTAGGGGTGCTTTTCTTTCACTGTTCCCTCCTTCACCTAATCTTTATACATGTGCATCCTGAAACATCTGTTTCCTGATGTCAGAAGTCCACACAAAGGGAATTCTGTTCCTTCTTAATTCTGCTTTGAACATGGAAACAAAAAGTGGAAATCTTATATGAGACACTTTTACTTGGATGACATAGCGGGCAGGGATCACTCACCCCTTTTTGTGTCCACGGCAGAGATGGCCTGAATCAGGAGAGGTGCATTGGACTCCGAGTATTCCACAAAGACCAGCAGCAGCTTCAGGGCTGTCTTCACCACCAGGCGGAACTGCGGAGACAAGACACAACCATCGTGCAGGTGCAGATACAGCGGGGACGTCTGCAGGCTTCGTCCTGACAGAGCTGGAGCCCAGCCACTCTTCTCAGCAATTACGCAGATTCCTTCACTAGACACCTCAGAACGCAGGTGTCAGTATTAACCCCACTGCACGGATAAGTAAACTGAGGCCCAGAGTCTCCAACTCAAGATCCCACAGCTAGAAACGGAACCAGAATTTGAACCCAAGGTCTTTGGCCTCAGGGCTCACACAGGTTGTCTGTCAATACAGGAGGCGGCGGTTGCTGGGTTGGTAACTTCATTCTAACCAGACTAGATCATTATGACGTACAGCAATCAAATCTCATTTTTTTTCTGATGAAGAAGCAGGCATGGCAAGCTAAATGACTTGTCTGAGGCTGCAACAGGACGCTTGAACCAAGTCCAGGTTCTTAAAACTGCACAGGGAAGGCCATCTGGGTCCTCACCCCCACAGTCCTGGGCCCAGAGTACCACACTCATGAGGAGCCTCACTCAGCCCAGGGCCCCTCTTCATGGGGACTGAAGGTCACTTACCTGGAGAAATGCAGCCGCCACTGATCCCTAACTCACTCAGCCGCCGGGGGTGGGCTGTGGCAGCCTGGGGCTTCCAGCTCAGCCCCCCACCCCTCCCCACAGGCTTTGCCACTGCAATCTTGACTCATGTCTCCTTTCCTGCACCCCACTTCCTCCTTCTCAAAGAAATCACACACCACCTTCCTCCTGGAAACAGGTTCAAATCCCCCTTCTAGGAAACAGCATATCTGCCTCAGGGCTGCTCCTTGGGGGGGGCCTCCAGCAGGTGGCTGGCCAGTGCCCGCCTGCTCCCACCCCTACCCCATGGGCAGAAAGCACTCTCCTGGGGAGACAGGCTGCTGTGCATGGGGTCTGCGGGGCCGGAACCACACCTGGGCCAGAGCGGGCTCAGAGGTGTTTGCTCGTGGAATGAATGAATGACCCTAGCAGCCAATCAGCCCATATTCGCTCTCTGTGACTGCGGAGAACCGGCTCTAGGCACTCCACCAGCTCTGCAGGCCCAGGGACTCCTGCATGGCCAGGTGTGCACTTTAGGGGGGGATGTGGAGCCCTGCACATGCCGGGGGGACAGGGTGAAACCATCACCCACCCCAAGTCATTTCTCCAAATTTATGACCCCACCTCCCCCTCTCACCCCTTGTCTTCTGTCATCTCCCCTAGTAAACCAGCTGGCTTTTCCTCGATTCCATAGCTCTCTCCAGCCAGCACCACGGTTTCCAGCTCCCCTTCATAAGAAAATCGCTCCAAAGAGTTGCCATACTCCCTGATTCCCCTTCTCCATCCCATGGACTCCTCAACCCAATCTGACAGGGCTTCTATCTCCACGGCGCAGATTAAATTACTCTTGTCAAGGTTGCTGATGGCCTCCATGTTGTCCAGGCTTCCCTGGTGGCTCAGACGGTAAAGAATCTGCCTGCAATGCAGGAGACCTGGGTTCAATCCCTGGGTCAGGAAGATCCCCTGGAGAAGGAAATGGCAACCCACTCCAGTATTCTTACCTGGAGAATTCCACGGACAGCAGAGCCTGACAGGCTCATGGGGTCACAAAGAGTCAGACACGACTGAGTGACTAACACTTTCACTTCCCATAGTGTCCAGTGGTTACTCTTCTAGGCTCATTTTAGCTCAACTCTCAGCAGCACGTGACAATCAACTGCTCCCTCCAGAAGCAATTTCCTCATGACATGGCTGACCACAGTCTCCTCCCTAGGGGGCTACACTAGCTGACTCCTTCTAAGAAGCTCAACCTCCAGGTGTGGGGAGGCCTCAGAGTTCACTCCCCCATCCTGCTCCCTTGCCACACACTCTGTCCAGATGAGTTCATCCAGGCCCTTAACTGTAAATCCCATTTATGACTCAATGCCCTTCAGACCCGGCACCTGACCTCGCCACTCTTATGGGCCCTCGAGTTCAATGTAGCCCAAAAAGGACTCTCTCAATTTGCACTTGTGCTCATCCTGTCCCACCCACTACTTCCAGTGTGTTCCTTCCACAAGTCCACACCTCAGGACAAGGCCCCACCATTCACTCACTGCAAATGGGAGCCACCCTGCCCTCCTCCCTCCCAATTTCACAATGACTCTAACCATCAGGGCTGTCAGCAGCTGTCCCTGCCCTGACTCTGCCCACAGCTCCCTCTCCCTGCCCACCTGAGACCACCGTGAGAGCCTCCTCAGTACTTCTGGGCTTGTCACCTTGAAGCCCTTTCTCTAAACTTCAGCCGGAGTGACCCTGGCACTCTCAGCCCTCCACTGGCTCTGCATCACATTCAGGGTGGCGTCCAACCCTGAGAGCTTTTTGTCACTACCAAGCTCTCTGTCTTCATCCCCTGTCACTCCCCTTCTGCCCGGGGCACTCCCGTCAGCCACCTCTCTTTAGTCACGCGACAGTGTGTTTTTCACATACTGAAGCTTGTGCCTGACTCAAGAGTTTTCTCATTGGCTATTCCCTCACCAGTCACCACAGGACTGGCCTTTCCTTATCTTCCAGGTCTGAGAGATTCCCCTCGTGGGAAATAACCTTTCTGATGACTTCATCTAAAGGAGCCCCTTGGTCACTCACGTCAACCTGTTCTGTTTTATTCACGTCCTTTTTCGTGACCTGAAACTGTTACATACACGTTCACTCACCTGATACACGTCACGCCTGTCTAGAGCAGTGGGTCCCTTCCCCAGGGGATCTTCCTGACCCAGGAGTGAATCAGGGTCCCCAGTATGTCAGGTAGATTCTTTACCAGCTGAGCCACCAGGGAAGCCCCAGAGCAGAAGCCACCTGGTGGCGGAGATGCTGTTTTTTCTGACACAGCAGAAACCGCCTCTGCCTCCAAGGGGCTGCGGCGTCAGTACTGCACACGAAGGGCAGGCTGGAGTGCCCTCTTCACCAAGGCGTGGCTTGCAAACCCAACCACTAATGTGTGTGGAGCCAGTCTCAGCCCGCTCCGACCCCCGACGCCCCTCCAGCCCTCAGCAGGGCTGGGCCCCAACCCCGCAAGTGCACTCAAGACAAGCAGCGCCTTGGGCTGCCATCCGTCCGCCCTGCGACATCCTTATCAAATGGGACCTGAGTTCTGGTGAGGGCTCTGAACTCTCTAGAGCACATTCACCTTTTGTCACCCGCGTCCCACATTCTCTGTTCTCCCTAACTGGGAATAGACTAAATTCCAGAGTGTTTTTCTCCGCAACTACAAGGTGGGGGGTAGGAGAGGAAGGCAGGGCACAATCAACTGTGCTATCTTGGTACATGTAGAGCAGAAAAAATGTCTTCAAGTAAATAAAACAACCCAGCAAGCCCAGGCTTGGCGCCCTCCTCGGTGGGTGGACTATTATTATGTGGCTTAAGCCTCCTCGGTGCCTTCGTGGGAAAGAACCTGGCTGCTGCCCAGCCCATGGCCCCATCAGCTGGTCTCATCTGGGCTCCCTCCTGGGCATCTCTGTGGTCACGGGGCCTTGGCTGACAGGGTACCCAAGGACCCACTCTCCCTTACAAGGTTCTCTAAGCAAGAAACCACTGTTTTCTCGGGAAGCCTTCTTTCCCTATTAGTCTCAACATGCCTGTTCACGTCATCTTCTCCTTTGCTATGAAGGCTCTGCTTAGAGATCTTTTGCTGCTGTAATTTTATTTTTAAAAAATCCCTAAACTCTTCTGATTCATGATTTTAGGCTTCTGTGAATTTGGCTTCTACTCGGTCTAAGTTGATGTTTATGTGTGTTTGGAAGCTTTACTATGTAAAATTAATCACAAACATATTATATAGTTAAACTACTTTAGAAAAAAGAGTGCATTAGCACATTAATTTAATGGAAATGAACAGTACTAATTGCTAGCATGTCCCAACTAATCATCAAAACACAACCAGTGGAGCTCCTCTTCTGAAATACCTCATTAGCATTGTTGTACTGACTTGAAGGTAATAAGAATTCCTGACTTCAAAAGATTTCTACACCAAATGCTCATTTTTCCAGAATTCACTTAATTTGATGCCCTCAAGTATCTGGAATGCTATCAAAACCCCCTAAAACCTTGGAACAGCCACAATGGAGGCCACACAGCTATTCCTCCAAGTCCAAACACGCTGCTCATCATCTCAGAGCTCTTAAAAATCCGCTGTACTTACTCTAAGACACATTCTAGCAGGAGTGGCCACTGAGCTTCCTGACCTGCTGAGAAGAGGTCAACGAGAGGCTAGTGATGGACCAGGAGAGGCAGGCCCACCGTGGCAGCGGGAGCAAGGACCATGCATGAGGGGTGGGGAACACACGGCATGGATGCCAGCACACACACCACTACAAGGTTCAGACACTGGAGGCTTCTCAAAGGGCTGTGGCAGTGACCCTCCAATGACATTTCATCTCTGCCTGGTGCTCCTTCATGTTCTAAGGGGCAGTTTCATCACAAATAACTTACAGGCTCAAAATTCTGCCTATCTGTCTAGCACTGGGGGCAGTCACTAAGAACTGATTCTCATTCTTATGGAGCATGAACCACTTGAGAAGGTAAAGCAATTGGTCACAAAACAGTAACCTGGGCAACACGGAGTCAGTCTCAGAAGCAGTGGTTCTGAGACCAACCAGACGCTGGGGGGTGTAGATTCCCCACATCAGAGGGTCTGAGTGGCCCTTGTTAAGGCTATTGCAGAAGCAATTCAGAACCTGGATGGGGATGAGCTGGCCAAGCTATCTAAGGTCCTTCCCAATTCCAAGATTCTCTGATTCTTCTTTCAACGTCCTGAGTGCCTTCCAGATGCCTAGCACCCATTGAGGGTCCCTGGGGGGCGGGGGGGTCAGGAAGCTGTAGCCTTGCCTTTAAGGAGACAGTCATCCTGCTTTGGAGACAGGACACAGAACACCTCCAAGTGACATGGCTGAGAGCATTACCTGTGCCATGGGCCGTCAGAGTCAGGCTACTGAGGACGGAGAGCTACGTCCCAGAGCCAGGCCCTTACACTGGGGAGGAGAGGTGGTCGGACAGGCTCAGATCTGATCTAGCCAGCCTTCTGGGCTTCCAGGGACCCAAAGGGCGATGTGACAGCCTTCAGGTTCCTGCTTACACAAATAAGCCCATTTAATTTAGGGTTTGGAGGAACCACACGGAGGGGAGAGTCTACATTCAGCCTTTGGGCTACATATTACCTACTTTTATATACAGTCAACCCTTGAATAACATGGGTTTGAACTGTGCAGGTCCACTCATAGGAAGTTTTCTTTCTTTTTCAAAAGTAAATACTATGGTACTACATGATCCGCGGCTACTTGAATCCATGGGTGCGGAACCACGGGTACAGCACTGCGGATATGGAAGAACCGCAGATATGGAGAGTTGACTTTAATTTATACACCATTTTTCAACTCCTGGGAGGGTCTGGGTCTCTAACCTCTGCATAATTCAAGGATCACCTATAATTACATTCTAGGAAAAACTGGTACTCTATTTTAGTGCTGTCCATCATAATAAATTATGTTTTATGTTGCTTTAAACATGCCGCTAAATCACAGTATAGAACAGGAATCTGAGACAACCCTGTCACACGAGGACAGGAACACGCAGCCAGCGGTGAACTGTGCTTCTCATCAGTGTGAGCCTTACTCTCCACGGCAGCTGTTCCTCTCTGTTCCTACACAGCATAAAGCAGGGGGCGTGAGGCTTCCGAAGACCAGAGAGGCCCCACGGACAGCCCAGGACTGCAGTGTCACCTCCGTGTCAGGGAGGCGGGGACTGAGTAGGACGATGGTGTCCACAGGGCTTGCTGGCTTTGTTGTTGCTGTGGTTTAACTTTCCAGGTCAACAACCCACAAGGAGGGCGTGGAGTCAGCCTGTACAGAACCTGGTTGTCTAGGGTTTAGATAAAAGGTAACCACCAGTTGTTATGGAAAAGGAGTAAGAGGCAGTTCCTCAATAATTCTGCTCTTAAAAGCAAACTAGAGGGCTTCCCTGGTGGCTCAGTGGTAAAGAAACTGCCTGGGAATCCAGGAGACAAAGGTTCGATCCCTAATCCAGGAAGATCTCATATGCCTGGGGGGCAACTAAGCCCGTGAGCCACACTATTGAGCCTACAGTCTAGAGCTGGGATCCACAGCTACTGAAGCTTGAGCGCCATAGAGCCCACGCTCCGCAACAAACGAAGCCACCGCAACGAGAAGCGGGTGCACCACAGCTGGAGAGGAGCCCCAGCTCCTCACAACCAGAGAAAAGCCTGCACAGCAACAAAGACCCAGCACAGCCTGAAATAAACAGATACAAAAGCAAACTGGAACTCCCTTCAAGTTTTATGGTACTTAGAGAAGACCAAGAACTTCACCTAGCAGGTCAAATACGTTGCTTATGAAGTAGAAATCAAAGTATTCCCCCAAGTCTCCAAATTCCTACTCTTCTAAAAATTCAGCAACCATAGAAAGAAAACAATTTCCAAACCTCAGGATTTAAATTATAAAGGGGGTTTGAAAGACGTGCTTCATTCTCTCTGTTTCATTTCCACTTAAAAAAAAGCATAAGTACGTTATAGAAGTGGATGCTGGTTATTAAAACTGAATTAGAAATTGGAGGGTAACTTGATTCGCAAAGCTTTGCCACACAGTTTACAAGCTAACCAGAACTAAGAATATACTAAATATTTTAACAAGAACAACAACAAAATTCAAGTGACTTAAGATATTTATCAAATTTCTCTTAAATGCTTTACTCCAAAGACATATACTCAAGCTCAGAATTCCTAAGCAAAAAGCTCAGAATGGGCCCCAAAGCCATTGTAACTGGTTATCAGATATCTTGGGGTCCAAATCTCTCCCCTTTTGTGCTGTCATCATAAGAATGAGGTTGGTCTTATCAGAAATAAAGTACAGGCCAAAATATACTCCCTGAGGCTAAAAATCTGAGCCAAGGCTTTCAGGTGTCTGGGGGGGGAGGGGTGCAGACCCCAAAGTTGGCTCACCTGCCAGGACAGGAAGTTACCTGCACCAAACCCATGTGATATGGCTACAGGGCCTAATGGCCAACCCATGTATGACCCAATGCAATTTGCAGAAAAGGAACCAACTTGGTGATTAATGAAGTAGCCAACTGTGGGGCTGGGAAACCCTCAAATTCTTACTATTTAGTCGCAGGAAATCTTGCAGAATGCTAAATACAGAAGACTATTCAAAAATAAAGACCCTGATACTGGGAAGGATGGAAGGCAAAAGGAGGAGGCAGCAGCAGAGGTTGAGATGGTTGGATGGTATCACCAACTCAATGGACATGAGTTTGAGCAAGCTCCGGGAGATAGAAGAGGACAGAGGAGCCTGGCATGCTATAGTCCATGGGGTTGCAAAGAGGTGGACACAACTTAGCAACTAAACAACAAAAATAAAAATTCAAAAATAATTCAAATAAATGTCAAAGTAGTAAATAATGCTGTAAAAGAACATGTTCTTCTATTGAGATAAAGTACTGGGGGTTACCTGGAAGTTTTTGTACAGAATAATGACTAAAAGTGAACAAGACCAAAAAAACATCCACTTTGCTAAATTTCCTTTGGGATAGATTCCTCAATGAAACTATGAAGAGTTAGCTGATAACAGGTAACATAAATCCACTGTTGTTATATAAGCACTACCGAAACCCTGCACTAAAATACCGCCTCAGGGAACACCTCGATAGTACCTGCAAAATGAAGGGGGGGAAATCAACCAGAGTGGGTACTTTTCCCATGACTGCTATCCCCAGCTTCAAATACAAAACCTCCTGGTCCAGAAAGCTCTGTGACTGGTCACACAGCTAATTTCTAGAGGGAGTCAAAGAAAACCAAGGCTAATCTGATTTCTACCATACTATAAGGAACCCCAGCTTTCCCTCTGGCGCAAAAATATAAGCCATGGGGAAATGTGACACATATCCTTCTCTGAGCAATAATCAAAGTTAAAGAACTTTCTTATGTAAATAACCAGCCCTGGAAACATGACAGTGGACAACTGCCAAGCTCAGGAATGGTGAAAGTGCTGTTAGCCAGAGTGTGGCGGTCAGCTGGCATCTCCTTAGAGTGGATGGAGAAGGGCTGGCAGATGAGTACTGGCAGGTAGAGAGAGGCTGCAGGGATGGGGGTCAGCAGTGCTGGCAAAGCATGGCCTGAGCTGGTAGGGCTGCTCCCAGGGTCTCCTGGAAGCTTATGCTTTTTTCAGTCATCCTGTCCACCCAACTCTCCTAGAACATCTCTGTCTGAGGAACAGCACATCGGCTACAGTGAAGCTTTTACATCATCCCAGATGTTCTTCCATATTAGAGCCACCCATTTCCCAGAAGCTGGAACACAGCTGCAAGTGCTTGGCCACTTGCCCCGAAAGGGCAGAAGGGTCAGAGTCCCACCTCATTCCTGTTTCCTCCCATTTACATTCATAAGGGATCTTGACTATGTAAATTTGTAAGCTGCAGTTCTGGTTTATCAATAAGCCTTTGGAGAGTTGTGGTTCTTGCCACAAATCAGCTCCCTGAAGCTAATCATCTCAGAGCAGGATGAAAAAAAAAAAATGCTGTTCCAGCCCTGTGGCTGGGGACCCATTCTGGATCTTGGGGTCCCCTCAGCCTGCTGGCTCCTTTAAGGTCTGACTCCAACCTCTGGTTTTCAATGACTAGTAAATTCTTCCCAAAATGTCTAGTAAAATTTCTTTTTTTTTTCTTTTCCTTCTACTGAGATTATACGGATATCCAAGAGATCAAATCAGTGAGAATTAGTTTTCTGGGTGTGTGCCTATGTGCTCAGTCACTCAATCATGTCCAACTCTTTCTGACCCCATGGACTGTAGCCCTCCAAGCTCCTCTGTCCATGAGATTCTCCAGGTAAGAATACTCGAGTGGGTTGCTATTTCTTCCTCCAGGGATTTCTGGGTATACAGAGCCAAATAACCAGTAGAAAGGGAAGGGTGGCTCTCTGTACCCACAATCTCTCTCTGACACAAATACTACTGTAGTGAGTGAAAGTCACTCGGTCATGTCCGACTCTTTGTGACTCCACGGCCTATACAGTTCATGGAATTCTCTAGGCCAGAATACTGGAGTGAGTAGCCTTTCCCTTCTCCAGGGGATCTTCCCAACCCAGGGATCAAACCCAGGTCTCCCACATTGCAGATGGATTCTTTACCAGCTGAGCCACAGGAAAGTCCAAGAACACTGGAGTGGGTAGCCTCTCCCTTCTCCAGTGGATCTTCCTCACCCAGAAATCGAACCAGGGTCTCCCACATTGCAGGTGGATTCTTTACCAACTGAGCTATCAGGGAAGCCCCAGATTGAACCTGCATTAAAACTTGGGGGCGTCCATGGTGGTCAAGAGTTTAAGAATCTGCCTGCCAATGTAGGGGACACTGGTTTGACCCCTGGTCTGGGAAGATTCCACATGTCATGAAGCACCAAGCCCGGGTGCCACAAGTCTTGAGCCTGCAAGGTCCCCGTGCTCTGCAACGAGAGAAGCCACTGCAATGAGAAACCCTCACACCACAGTGAAGAGTACCCCTTACTCACCACGACTAGAGAAAGCCCATGCACAGCAACAAAGACCCAACACAGCCAAAAATAAATCAATAAATACATTTTTAAAAATTAAAAAAAACTCATGGGATTTAAAAAAACCTTACCTAATGAAATACTGCTAAACACGGAAAAAATTCAAACACAACCTCATTCACTAAATATGCTTTCATCAAAAAACAAAGAGGCTCTTTAAATATAGCATATAATCAGAAATAATTTGATTTTACAATCTGCTGCTGCTGCTGCTAAGTCGCTTCAGTCGTGTCCGACTCTGTGCAACCCCACAGACGGCAGCCCACCAGGCTCCCCCATCCCTGGGATTCTCCAGGCAACAATACTGGAGTGGGTTGCCATTTCTTTCTCCAATGCATGAAAGTGAAAAGTGAAAGTGAAGTCACTCAGTCATGTCCAATTCCTAGCGACCCCATGGACTGCAGCCTACCAGGCTCCTCCATCCATGGGATTTTCCAGGCAAGAGTACTGGAGTGGGTTGCCATTGCCTTCTCTGTTTACAGTCTGAGAAATATCAAATGAATTACAGTACATTCATATGCCTAATATTAATTACACAGGCATTAAATGTTAGGTTTTTTAAATACTACAATAATACAGGAAAATATTGTAGGAAAATTACAAGGAAATGTACAAAGTTTAAAAATCTTTATGTAATAGCACTTCTGGTGATTTTTACTTTAATTTTGTATTTCTAAAGTTTGGTATAAAGAGAATATATTACTCTTACAATCATAAAAAATCAGTAAAAGTTTTAAAAGGCTATTTTTTAATATCAAGATTTCATACTATACCAATAAACTTAAGCTGTTTTTTCTTCAATCAGTTATCTCTAACTGCATCAGGAAATTAGTTTTAATCCAAACTTCTATTAACAAAATACAGATTAATTCAAATAAGTTAGAAAGGTTAAACATAAAAATCTGATAGAATTCATTGAACTGTGGTGTTGGAGAAGACCCTTGAGAATCCCTTGGACAGCAAGGAGATCCAACCAGTCCATCCTAAAGGAAATCAGTCCTGAATATTAATTGGAAGGACTGATGCTGAAGCTGAAACTCCAATACTTTGGCCACCTGATGCGAAGAACTGACACATCTGAAAAGGCCCTGATGCTGGGAAAGATTGAAGGCGGAAGGAGAGGGGGACATCAGAGGATGAGATGGTTGGATGGCATCACCGATTCAATGGACATAGTTTGAGTAAACTCCGGGAGTTGGTGATGCGCAGGGAGGCCTGGCGTGCTGCAGTTCATAGGGCCTCAAAGAGTCAGACACAACAGAGCAACTGAACTGAACTGAACTGAACTGGGTAGATCTCACGGAATTTTATTTAATGTGTTTTTAAATATACAAAATTGAAGCTCTAACTTCTACTTAAAAAGTGGCAAAGACTGTTGCTCCAAACCTAACAGTAAGAAAAGGCCAAATAATCATTAAAATCAACTTTTATTGAACCCATTAGAGAGCCAGGATTTCACAGCAACCAAGTAGCATGAAATCTAAAAAGGGACAGTTTCCTTCCACTAAGAAAAGGCAGGACACAGCAATGGCCCATCTAAGGTAGAGTGGAGAAGGAGGATGGGAGCCACCATACTGAGCAGTAAGTAAAACTCAGATCACAGTTTTAACAGTCAGGAGTAGAATGTCATGAGAGTGTGGAAGCCCTGGGAACTACAGACACAAAGGAACTTAGCATCCATTCACACTACTCTCCAAGGACTTGCATGGCACCATGAGGAAGATTGAGGCAGGGATTGAGACCTACGAAAGTCTCCCACAGCACAGATTGGGGGATGCAGAGCCTGGATACCAGAACAACAGCAAACACCCCACAGGAGAAAGGGAGCAGCCACAGACCACCTGGATAGGCAGGAAACCACATCCCGAGTCTTCTCCTCTGTGATACAAAAGCCGTAAGCAGCAGGGAAGGGTAGCAAATCTTGTTGCCCCTGAAGCACAGGTAGTGTAGGAGAATGGAAAAGAATAAGACTCTGTACTGCTGGGACAGGGGCAGGAGCCCATCCTCAGAAGAGACCTTTTAGAGTCCTCCTACCACTGAGGGAGGGACAAGATCACTGAGACAGTCCCACCTCAAGACCCAGGCACACTGGCCTTGTTGAAGACCAGTGTGGGAAACAAAGGCAATAGAGAAAGTCCAGTCCTGGAAGCACCAGGTCACAGAAGGTTCCATTTGGTGAGGGGCAGGGGCATGGAAATTGACCTCCCTCTGAGATTTAGATGTGTAGAAAATGTTCAAAGCTCACAGTGAAAAGGGAACATTGAGAAAAACTCTCTAGCAAGCCAGTTCTCATCTAAACCACAATTACTTAATAGAATTTGGAAACAGGTGGTAAAGGAAGATATTACAGCAATAGCAAAATCAAGCCCTGCTCCACTTGAGAGAAAACTGAAAACCTCTCTACTCTAATTGCTTAGTATTAGAGACCTGCCCATTTATAGGCATAAACACTACCTACCTTAGCCTATACTGTCCTATACATACCAAGCTTTCAATCAAAATTACAAGATGTATAAAAAAGGCCCAATTCCCCACCCGTGCTGACAAGAAACAAAGACATCCATAGATTTGATGCAATATTAGAACTATAAAATTCACAATGATTAACATGTTAAAGACTAATGGAAAGGGTAAACACCACGCACAAACAGATGACAAATTTCAGCAAAGGGAAACTGTAAGAATCAAATGGAAATGCTAGAAGTAAAAAGCATTTAAAGCCTAAAGCTTTCCTTTCCTAAGTGAATATGATCTTGAGGTTGGAACTCTGGCCTGAAATCAATGGGAAAAAAATCAAAGCTCTGCATTTAGGTGTTAAACAATCACAGAGATGCAGAATGGAAGGAACTGGCAAATGCGGATGAGTAAAAAACAAAACAAAACCTGGGAGGTTTAGTGAATTATTAGTTTGATTGGAGCTAACACCCAGGACTGCCGCTGAATGCCTTGGTGGGGTCTGTAGAAGGGTGACGCTGTATTCTGGGATTTTACCATAGCAAGATCCTTTGTACTGGATGGACAGAGAAACTGCTAACTCGAATGATGAGGAACGGCAAACTACATCCCCAAGGACTGTCTGTGGAAACCATCGAATTTAACTTGGACAGGATGGCATAATCAGTTCAGTTTAGTCACTCAGTCATGTCCAATCTTTGCAACCCCATGGACTGCAGCACGCCAGGCCTCCCTGTCTATCACCAACTCCCAGAGTTTACTCAAACTCATGTCCATCAAGTTGGTGATGCCATCTAGCCATCTCATCCTGGGTGCCCTTCTCCTCCTGCCTTCAGTCTTCCCCAGCATCAGGGTCTTTTCCAATGAGTCAGGATGGCATGATATCTGTCTTTAAATACTTTAAGAGTATTTCCATGGGGAAGTGAGTGTGTGTTATTCCAGAAAGCAGTGCAAGGCATTTGGTTAATGACAGAGAGATGGAGGTGGGTCCCCACAAGTAAGGCTTTCCCACAGTTCCAGTGTTCAGTAATGGCCATTTGAGGGAAATGGCACTTGCTCTGCTGAAGTATCGGGAATGTGGCTGGTGAATGTCAGAACATCTTGAACAAGACTTTGCCACCTCTCCAAGGCTAGAATTCTATTTGATATTACATTACTCAAAAACCACTTCAATGAATCTCCAGATAATTATGCTGAGGGAAAAAAGCTAACTCCGAAAGGTTACATGCTGTGGCCCCTACCATTCATATAACTTTGTTGAAATCACCAAAGTATACAAATGAAGAACAGATTAATAGTTGCCAGATTTAGGTTGAGGTGGGAATAGGAGGGAAGTGATATTGGGGCTCCTGTTAGTTATGGATACATTCTGTCTCTTGACTGTACCAAAATCTCAACTGCCTGATTTGTGATACTATAGTACAGTATTGGAGGATGTTATCTTTGGAGAGAACTGGGTAAAGATTACACAGGATCTCTATGTATTATTTCTAACAATTATATGTGAGCATACAATTATCTCAAAACAATTAACAAAAAAAATTAAAAATGAAAAAGCACTTCAGATCCCACCCACTGTGGGTCATCTGAGTGGATCACACTGGCAGTGACTGCCAATGACCATGACCAAAGGGTTGACGAAACCTCCTCTACTTCACAACCAGCCAGCACTTCCTGGCACCACGGATACACCTGTTTAGCTCTCCTGGGGGACACTGCCTTCATCTTACCCAGTATGTCAAAGCTTTCCAGCTATTGAAGCCCAACTGCCAAATTTTCTTTTCTTGCTGAGGGAATTCCCTGTGGCTCAATGGTTAACAATTTACCTGCAATGTGGGAGACTGAGGTTCGATCCCTGGGTCAGGAAGATACCCTGGAGGAGAAAATGGCAATCCACTCCAGTATTCCTACCAGGAAAATCCCATTGACAGAGAAGCCTGGCAAGCTACAGTCCATGGGGTCACAAAGAGCAGGACACGACTGAGCGACTAAGCACCACCACCACCACTACCTCTGCTGGAGGCAATGCCCTAGTCATAGCTGCCCAGGTTCAAAACTATGACCCTCGCTTTCATTCTTCAAGCTGTTTTTCTACATGCAGAAATCTAGTCCAAGGAAGCTATTCTGCAAAATGTCTCCAGATTTTCATCAATTTCTGCTGCAATTCTTAGCCAGGTCTCACTATCTCAGGGCTTTGATAGCATGTTAGGCCCCAAGCTCCCTAGCCCTGTTAATTTCTTCCCCTACTACCTCCATCCTACACACCCAGTGTTACTTCTCATCATTTTACTGTCCTAACGAGAAACTTTGAGCCACATCCCCAGTGTGTGTGTGTGTGTGTGTGTGTGTGTGTGTGTGTATTTGTTGTGGGAGTGGGGAGCATGGTCTCTAAGGTGTATAAGAGAGTGTGTGTGTGTGTGTGTGTGTGTGTGTGAAAGGGGCTTGTGGCCAGAGCTCCCCTTGACTCAGGTTTAGCAGCTGTGCCACATGGGAGTCAGGGCGCAGGGCCAGCCCCACACAGCACAAAGTAAGTCTGGAGATCTATGACCAGCAATTTGGGGCACAGCTGGAAGAATGAGCTGCAATGGGGCCGACAGAAAAATGCAGCGAGAGCAACAGAGAAAGGGCAGGTTTCATGACAATATCAGGAGGTCATGAAACCTACAAGAAGGTTAAGGGCTACTGGGGCCTCCCCCATGGCCAGAAGGCGATCCATACAGATAAAGAAAAACAGACTCTCTTTATGATAATAACGAAAGGTTATATTGTACAAGCCGAATCACCTTACCCCAGTTAATGAGACTTCCAGATATACTGAAGAGGGAAAAAAATCCATATTGTGTGAAAAGTCATGAGGATAGCATCTGCTTCTTACCTCTGACTGGGAAGTTTAAAGATGGATTTTTGTAAACAGAATGAAACATATTATTGAAAAACACCTTTTCTTTCTTTTAAAATGTAATTATTTGGCTGCAAATGGATCATTTCCTCCTCTGGTTATGAGACTCAAATACCTGTAAATATTGCATAATGGCCTGCTGGCAGACACAACTTGTTGCCTTTCATGGAAGGAAAATGAAGAATTATGAGAACAGAATGGCAAGGCTTCTCTAACCCCAGATTCCATCATCAACTCTGTGCCTGTTTAAGGCACAAACAACAGAACCTCAGGGTTCCTGTCCTTCAGGTTCTGAGAAATCTTAGTCAAAAGAAAAACCTGGGACCCCTGGCTTTCCTTATTTCTTAATTTAATTTGAATCAGGAAAACCTCTGTGGCCATATCGCCCAAGCTGTATATTAAAGGAGAGGCTGAGGCTTCCTTCTTAAAACTTAGGGTTTCATGTTGATTCACCTGTTCTTCCTGGCAGAGATCTCATTCCCCAGTCATGGGGGTGAGGGGGAGTGTTAAGGTCACCATACTGGTTTTGTAAAGAAGTGATCTCATTAAAACTGCACTTGGTGGCTGCTGCCCCTATTGACTTTCAGCCAGTAGCCTGCAACTGAGCACTCCCTGCAGGGTCAGCTGAGACCTTCCTCTTTCATTACAGAGTGGACACAGGCTCCGAGCAGCCCCACAGTCCCTTAACAACACCAATAGCCCCAAGGCTTAGGCTGAGCCTTGGCTCTATTTTCTCCTCCGCATAATGCCTGGTCTGGTATTGAACACAGCAGCTGGAGACCACTGTAGGGAAAATGAAAGATGGAAGAAGGATCCAGCAGTGACCTATCAGTGCTGATGCCCCGAGTGCCTGGGCGGGGGAGGGAAATGCCCTGCCTCAGAGAGATGCCCAGGGTCCCAAACACTGTGTGTGCTGCACAGGGAAAGAAGAGGGGAAACATAAGTCCTACATCTCATTCCTGAGGGCTTTGAATTTCATGATTTCCCCATGTTACTTATAAGTCAATAAAGATGTCCCATATATTCCTTTCCCAGTGTTTATTTTCCTTGCAAAATGATGCCAAAGAAAAATCGACAGAGTACTGCTGCAATACTGAAGATTGTGAGTCTTCCTCCCATCTACTGAGCAGATGCAGCCACTTCGTTAGGCCCATTTCCTTTTTCTCCTCTCCTTTTTTTCTTCCTGGTCCTGGTCTCTCCCCTCATCCGTTTCTCCCTCTCTCCTCTTCTCCATGCCTTTCCCATCCTTTTTTCCCCTCCCACTCCCTCCACCAGGATCTTACCCTTCCTCTACTCCTTCCTGGTCATGAGCTAAAAGGTGGTCAATTTTCCAGTAACAAGGGTAGCTGCTAGGTTTTATTCCTGTTTCTAAATAGGGTTGGTTGTCGGCATTTTATTATGACCATAATAAAGTCAGCTTTCATTGCAAAATCTCCCATCTCCCTAGCTTTTGGGGTCCTCGAGACCCTGCAGAGAGCCCAGGGGAGGGAGAAGTTTCCCAATGAACATGAAGGTTAAGGAGACTCAGCAGAAGGGAGGAAAAATCAGAAAACACTGAAGCAGGATATGAGATACATATCTTCCCTCAGCCTGCAAAATCAACCCAGTAGGCCCATCATGCCACTCAGCTTGCAAGGTCACCTAAAGCACTTTGTAAATAAAGGCATATCCATTTCCCAAAGAAAACAGAGCCAAATGTTTAAAGAGAAGAAGAGGAGAAGGACGAGGAAGAAAAAAAGAGAAGGAGAAGAAAAGATTTTCGGTCTTCTAAGAAAAACCATAACTGTTTCTATTATAATATGGGAGAAGAGACTCTATTAACAATAATACTGGGAAAAGGAAAATTGAGCAGAAGATGTGAGGGTCAACCAAAGACCTGGGACCCAGTGGGTATCACATACCAAGGACTGTGACTCTGCCCGAGAGCCCAGGGCTGGTGCCCACCAGCCTTGGCAGGCTCGCCACTGTGAGGGTGGCAGGGAACATAGGGATGGGGAAGCCTGGGATGACCACAGGTTCTGCAGGGACCCCCAGGAAACTGTGCTGACTCTGCAACATGTCTAAATCAGGTTGAAATTCCCCACCCAGGCCCCCAACACTCTCCCCATTTGACCCTGCTGCCTACTCTCATCACCGTGATGTCCACCATGCTGCCTCACCCCACAGGCTGACCACACTCCAGCCTGGATTCCCTGGCTTCTGCTCAAGACGGGATCCCTTCTGACTTCCTCCAACTCTGCCTTCCAGCCAGGTCCTTCATGGCCCCACCTGAGAATCTAGAGAGCACGATGCTAGAGGCTCCCTCAGCTTCCAACACCCCTCGAGTGTCATGGCGGATCTTTGAGTGTCATGGCGGGTCTTCGAGTGTCAAGGCGGATCTTCGAGTGTCATGGCGGATCTTCCTCCTCGGGGCCATGGCCCCAGGGACTGAGGACTCACAGACAAGGCACTACCAGACAGACACGGATCCCCAAGATCCGTGGGGGAAACTAGAGAGACCCTCAGAATCAAGCACGAGTTCCTCAACTACAAAGTGGGGACATTATTTACCTTACAGTAGCCTCATGTGGATTAAAGGCAATAATACCGGAAAAGCACTTATTATGGTGCCTGGGTGAATTGTGAGTAAATGCTGGTCACTTTTATAATTGATGGCAGAATTGAAAGGCAGACTCAAATTCTTTGATCTATACATACAGGAATATGCATATACATATATGCAACATACACATACTTAAGTAACTGACCGTATTAAACATGAAATACATTAGGTAAGATGAATGGCAACCCACTCCAGTCTTCATGCCTGGAAAATTCCATGAACAGAGGAGCCTGGCAGGCTATAGTCTATGGGGTCAAAGAGTCGGACACGACTGAGCACGCACTCGGCTTTACCACTGGCAAGATTAATGCTCTACCCATTGCCTAATGTTTTAATTAAATGTTAAAAACCAAAGGTGCCAAAAGTATTTGATTAAAAATTAAAAGAAGGGGCTTCCCTGCTAGTATGAGTGGTTAAGACACTTCCACTGCCAGGTACACAGGTTCCATCTCTGGTTGGGGAACTAAGACCCTGTACGCTGCAGGGGCAGCCAAAAACTTAAAGAAAAAAAAAAAAAAAGCTTAAAAGAAAATAACTAAAAAAAAAAAAAAGAAAATAACTAAAATGCACTAAAAATTAATAAGTTCTGTGCAATTTGGGTATGTTTTTAATCTATAAAATCATAGTCCTTGTTTGTACTCTGACAGGGCTGGAACAGAGCCAAACAGGACTTCTTTTTTGCAAAACCATCCCAGAGAGCATAACAAAAAGAGAGGTGTATGACATACAAACCAAATAAAATGTTCAACCATAATCTCTTACCTTCGACCCAATGAGAGTGTACAGCCACTGAATGGTTTCATTGTGGTTTATTACTCCATTCATCCCATCCACGTACAACATAATCTGGCCCAAAGCTAAAGAGAAGAGAAAAAGAAGCAAGGAGATATTATGGTTTTATATGTAAATAACATCTCCAATGATCATAATGTCAAGTGAGATTCTCACACTTTAAGTACACTGTATGTTAATGATCAAATCTGAAGATTTGATCTTCTGATTTGATTCCTGAGCTCTGAAATTAGCAAAATCTCATTGCAGAAAGTGTGGGCCTCTCAAGAAGAAACAAAGGCTATTCCTGGTATCTGGAAGATGCAATTAAGGCACCAAATCTAGTGACTGTTGCTTCTCTGTGCCTTGATGTATAAATGCATGTTTTCTGTTTCTATATCTGGGTGAAGTCCCAGACGGGACACAGATATGTATGAGATGGTGTCTGGGTCGTGGCCTCCAGTTACAGAAAGAGGTTCTCAAAGCAACCTGTCCAGTGCCCCAGCCTGTGGTCAGGCTGGTCCCAGATGCTATGGAACCATCCTAAGTTTATTTGAATCCTTAGATAGGAGATAAATATGTATTTAAGTATTATTTGTAATCCTTTCTAAAGATTTTTGGGTTTTAAAATGTCAGATATTATGAAAAAAAAATTGTCATTACCAAATAAATTCTTAGTTAAGGACAATACAGTCACCAAATATTGTCATTATCCATAAAAAATATATTATTACACTTTTTAAACAAATACTAACTCAATTTTTTTCAGTTCCCTTAGTTTCAAAATAATTTGGTGTCTAGAAAATCAATAAACAAAGGTTATATACTCTAAATAAATAGGCTTCACTGAATTACATCTGACCTGCTAAATCTCATTTCAGTCATAATTAATTGGTATGGCATTGACACTTTTGGCAACCCTTTTTTCCTGGTAATAGTAAAATATCTCATTTTAGAAAACTTAAAGTAAGAGGTGTGAAATGAAAATAATTCATAATCTCATAATTTATAATTATTCTTAACGTGTTGACATATTTTTCCTATATTCTTTCTTTTATGCTTTACACACATACAGCTTTATATGCAGGTTGTAGGAAACAGTTCAGATGAAATGGTGTTGACTGAAAACAGTAAATAAAACATAAAATGTGAGTATCCACTAATTCCAAACATACAAATATATGTGTTATGTCAGAAAATTTATTATTATTTTATCCAACAAATAGATAACAAAATCCCATAATCATTCTGAGAAAAAGTACGTTCTTATATATGTAAAAACTCAAAATTTTAAGCAACTAATTGAATATATCCTTGACACAATAAACAGTATATTTTTGGAAATACCAGATTCATATTCTATTTGGTGGTGAAATATTAGAGATATTCCTGTTAAAATCAGAAGTAATTTTAAAATGATGCCCATTAATCCTGTGATTATTTAATACCATGCTAGAGAGTTTCAGGCAAATTTAACAAGACATGAATAATAATAAAAGGTAGGATGGTTAGAAATTAATACATAAAATTGTTATTATTTGCAAGAAATATCACAGACCAATAAAAATTCATTTACAAAATTTATAATGAAGAGATCACAGTCACAACCACATTCTCATCTTGATGAGAAAAAGTATGTAATACACAAAGGAAATCAAACTTTGACATAAAAACATAATGCTAGATAAATGGACACATGACAGAAAATATGATAAAGGTTTAAATTATTTATTTTAAAAGTTGATAAGAAAATACTAAATGCCAATATAAAAAAGCCAAATTCAAACCAGTCAATCCTAAAGGCAATCAACCCTGAAAATTCATTGGATGTACGGATGCTGAAGTTGATGCTCCAATACTTTGGCCACCTGATTGTGAAGAGCCAACTCATTGGAAAAGACCCTGATGCTTGAAAAAATTGAGGGCAAAAGGAGAAGGAGGTGACAGAGGGTGAGATGGTTGGATGGCATCACCGACTCAATGGATATGAGTTTGAGAAAACTTTGGGACATGGTGAAGGACAGGGAAGTGGGGCATGTTGCAGTCCATGGGATTAATCGCAAAGAGTTGGGCATGACTTAGTGAGTGAACAACACAAGAGAGAAGACAAACTGGTTTACAATAGTAAAGTTGTTCATTCTTACTATAATAAAAATGCAAAATAAAACAATAATGAGGTAGCATTTTTATTTAAATTATCAAAGACATTTTTAAAAGAAATGGTTAGGTATCAACTGCTGCAGAAGTTAAATAACTAACTTCATGCATTCCTGGTACAAGTCCTGTAATCTATTTAGTGCTGTAATTGTTTTAAAAATAGTTTCTATAGTTACCATTTAGTGTCTACCATGTCTCAAGATTTGGGGGGGGGGGGGGACTTTATATGCGTTATTAACATGGGAGCCAGGCTGTATAGGAGGTATTACTACCCCCACATGACAGAGGAAAAACTGAGGCTCTGAAAAGTGCTCCCAAGCTCCATCACTACCAAGCGGCTTAGTCCACCTCTAGCCAGGACAGGTGACTCCTCTGTGTCTCTACGCAGAGCCTGAAAGTCCTCTCGAAGCTCTTCCTCAGCCAATGTGATTTCAACAAACTATCCTAAGGAAATAACCCTAAGTTAAGGGAGGAAAGAGAATGAAGCAAAAATATGCCCTGAAGTGTCATCTATAACATCAAAACATCAACTAAAATCCACACATCCACATATATAAAATCCACTAGAACACCGCATACAGAGTAATTTACCAAACCTATGTCCTAACTTGTGAGCTGTTTCTGATAAAATAGTTAAAAAGTAGAAAATGAGAAACATTATATAATTCAATAAAGTACTAAGATCTTCAAGCACTGAAGGAAAGGAAACCCCATGATATATTAAGCATTATGACATGATATATGTTCTTTGGATATATTTTCTTCTACTTTTTTGTTTTCCTTGTTTTTCATTACAAGTACCTATTACTTCTCTAACTGGAAAGCAAACAGATAAACAAAAAGGAACTAAATAAGACTGCATAATGCAAAGTGTTAAGTGCTTTTCCTGGTTTTTAGAATTTTTTTACTAGCTTACCCCTCTCGGCATACCCCTCCCTCCTTCAGTAAGATAAAGCTCCCACTTCATGGAAGAGTTCTGAGAATTCAGCACATCCTGCCCCATTTTTTCTTTTTGCTTTTTCTTTCCTCCTCTCCCTTCCAAAACAAACTGGCAAACCTCCAGGGAAGAGGAGTTTGCATCACTGTCCTTTTCCCACTCAAGTTCCACTGTTGGAGAAGCAAATTCAAATGCTAGGCTTCCCTGGTGGCTCAGACGGTAAAGAATCTGCCTGCAATGCAGGAGACCGGGGTTTGATCCCTGGGTCAGGAAGATCCCCTGGAAAAAGGATAGGCTATCCACTCCTGTATTCTTGCCTGGAGAATTCCATGGACAGAGGAGCCTGTTGGGGTACAGTCCATAGGGTTGCAAAGAGTCAGACACGACTGAGCAACTATCGCAGACTTTAGCATCTTCCAAAGCAATGGCACGGGGGAGACGATGCAAACTGTTTATAGTCTCTGGAAGGTGCATCCCTTGGGGGGCCCTTCCCCCCTCCCAAGGCTGAAAAGCCAGGGAGTAAAGCCTCCCCACTGACTTCTCAGGGCCTCTGGTATTGCAGAAAGCCCAGCAAGCCAGGGCATCGCTACGGAAAGTGAGTCAAAGTGAGAATTTCTGTAAGTTTTTTCTCCATGATCTGTTTCCCTTCAAGGTTCTATTAACTGCCCACTTTGGAGGAAGAAAGTCACCAGAAAGTCCACATCGAATGGAATCAATTTTCTGATCACGCTAGTTTGTCAGAATATTGTGAGAAGCAAAAGCTTTCAAGTTAGATCTCCCTGCACCAGAGCCCACCCTGAAACCAATGAGCTCCTTCCTGCAAAGCCCAATGCAGACACAAGATGGCGCTAAATAGATTTAAGTGGGTTAAAATCATACTACGCTTCGAAAAGCAGAAAAACACCAGCCTGGATGAGGGCCTGTGAATAAAACTCACAAGGGAGGGGGAAAAAAGACAGGAAAAGTAGATGATCTGGGTCACAGGAGCCACAAAAATTACAGGTTTCCATTTTGAAGAAGGATGAGGAGTATCAGCGTGTCAGAACAGAGTGGGGATGGTGCGTAATGACAGCACAGGTCTGAAAAGAAAGACCAGGCCATTTGTTGTTAACACTGCTCTTGGAATTTTCTCGAGGCATTTTTATTAACTTTCTGTGCTTCTGTTCCCTCATCTCAAAAGTGAGATAGTAAGACTGTAGTACCTATTCTGCAGAGGCGTTGTAGGGACTGAATTAGATCAGAGTCTTTGTCAGAGTCAGTGCTCAGTAAGTGTCAGTCGTATCAAGGATGTCACTGAAGTCACACATCAATTATCTACTGAACAGAAGCACATGATGAAAGACTCTTAAGACACAAAGTGCGGAGAGCCCTCTGCCCAAACAAAGTTACGATTAGTTTATTTTCTAAAAAAAATTTTTTTTAATATTTAGATATATGATCCATTTTGAGATAATTTTTTTTTAGAAATTGTGTGGTTTAGATGGATATTCTTTTTTCACACAGATATTCCATGGGTCTCAGACCATATTCTGACTATTTGATAGGATGCTGCTGCTGCTCAGTCGTGTCTGACTCTTTGTGACCCCACAGACTGTACCCACCAGGCTCCTCTGTCCCTGGGATTCTCCAGGCAAGAATCGTGGAGTGGGTTGCCATTCCCTTCTCCAGGGGATCTTCCTGACCCAGGGATCAAACTCGAGTCTCCTGCATCTCCTGTATTGACAGGCAGATTCTTTACCACTGAGTTGCCTGGTAAGCCCAATGTTTTATCGATGCTGCAAGTTGTCTTGACTGCTTTATTGATGTAAGTTGTCTCCACTGCTTTACGACCCATTTTGAACTCCAGCAAGAAAATAGCTTGAATTTGCTTTTTGCCTAACATCATTTCCATAGTCTAAAATAAATATAAAATAAACAGCAAGTAATAAGTCATTAGTAAAAAACCATAGAGCAAGAAGTGTGCATTAAAGTGATGTATAACATAACCACATTTATTCAGAATATATTCCAATATCAAACAGCAAACTTCAGTAATGCAAACCCTGCAATTACTTTTGCACCAACCTAATAGTATGGGAAATGCATTAAATCTACAGATAAATTTTGGAAGAATGACATCTTTACTACATTCAGTCTTGCATCCCATGATCCTATTATGTCATCATGTAGATCTTCTCTGTTTTCATTGGTACTTTGTAGTTTTTAACTAGAGATTCTGTATATTGATTTTTGCTAAATTTGTATTTCATATTTTTTTGAGCTATTGGATATATTTTTAAAATTTCTGCATTCCTAACTATTTATTATTAGTTCAGTTCAGGTGCTCAGTCATGTCTGACTCTCTGCAACCCCATGGACTGCAGCATGCCAGGCCTCCCTGTCCATCACCAGCTCCCGGAGCTTACTCAAACTCATGTCCGTTGAGTCAGTGATGCCATCCAACCATCTCATCCTCTGTCGTCCCCTTCTCCTCCTGCCTTCAATCTTGCCCAGCATCAAGGTTTTTTCCAATGAATCAGTTCTTCGCATCATGTGGCCAAAGTATTGGAGATTCAGCATTAGAATAAAAATAATTTTTCTTGTTTTGACTTTGTATTCTGTAACTTTGTTAAACATTAATTCTAGGGATTTGCAGGATTATGTTTCTGCAGACTGAGGTTTTCTATATAGATAATAATGATGTCTGTGACCTAGAGCAATTTTATTTCTTCCTTCCCAATCTATATCCCCTGCAGCCCACTTCCCTTTATTCCTCCTTGCCTTATTGCATTGGTTAAGTATGAATATTCAATAGTGGTGGTTGGAGTGGACAACTACCTTTTCTCAATATTAAAGAGAAAGAATGTAGTCTTTCATCATTAATTATGATGTTAACTATAGGTTTTTGTACAATGCCCTCTATCAAGGCAAAGAGTCTCCCAGTGTTTAGTTTGTTAAGAGAGCTCTTAATCATAAATCGATGCTGAATTTTGTCAAATGCTTTTTCTGTATCAGCTGATATTATCAAATGGCTTTTCTTCAGACTGATAATGCGATGGGTTACAGAGTGAATTTAAAATGTTGAACTAGCCTTGCATTCCCTCTTGGCCATGGTGCATTATTCTTTTTATATACTGCTGAATTTGATTCATTGATATTTTGCTGAGGATTTTAGCATCTTTGTTCATGAAACAGTGGTCTGTAGTATCCTGTCTCTGTCCAGTTTTGCAGCATAGTAATGTTGGTCTTATAAAATGAGTCAGGAAGCATTTCCTCTTCTTCTGTTTTTGGAAGAGATTATATAAAATTGGTTTTATTTTGTCTTCAAATGTTTGGCAGAATTAGCAGGAAACCATCTGAGCCTGGACAATCCATTTTCAGAAGACTGCTAACCTCAAATCAAATTTCTTTAATAGTCACAGACAATAACTGTTACAATAATAAGGCTAGTCAGGTTATCTATTTCATCTTGGGTGAATTTTGGTAGTCTGTGATTTTTAAGGAATTGGCTCATTTCATCTAAGTATCAATTTTATTTACTTACAGTTGTTCATAGTATCCTCTTATTAGTTATTTAAAGTCTGTGGAGTCCGTCATGATAGCCCCTCTATCATTATGGATGTTGGCAATGAGTGTCTTCTTTTTCTTTGTCATTATTGCTTATTTGTTCTTATCGCTTTTCAAAGAATTAACTTTCCCCAGCATGTGTGCATGCTAAGTCACTTCTGTCGTGTCTGATTCTGCAACCCTGTGTACCATAGCCTGCCAGGTTCCTCTGTCCAAGAGATTCTCCAGGCAAGAAGACTGAAGTGGGTTGCCATGCATTCCTCCGGGGGATCTTCCCAACCCAGGGACTGAACTTGAGTCTCTTACATCTCCTGCATCAGTAAGCAAGTCCTTACAATAGTGCCATCTGGAAAGTCCAGCTTTTCAATAGTCCAGCCCTATTATTTCTGTTTTCAATTTCATTAGTTTTTACCCTTATATTTATCATTTATTTCCTTCTACTTACTTGGGTTTATTTTTCCTTTTATGTTCTAGTTTCTTAATGAAAATGTTTATATCATGGATTATTTTCTTTTCTTCTTATAGAAATATGTAATTCTATAAATTTCCTTCCATGCACTGTTTCAATTGCATCCCACAAATTTTAATTTATATTTTTGTTTTCATTTGGTTCAAGCTATTTTCTAATTTCTACTTGAAAATTTCTCTTCTACATGTGATTATTTAAAAGTTTGTTGTTTCATTTCCAAACATTTGGAGATATTCCTGTTATCCTTCTATAACTGATTTAGTTTGATTTCATTATGGTCAGAAAATAGATGCTTTCAAGTCTTGTAAATTTGTTATTTTTATGATCCTGGAAATGATCTTTGTAAATGTTTTTATGCACTTCAGAAGAATATGTATTCTACTATAGTTGGGTAGAATGCTCTAAAAATGTCTATTAGAACCAGTTGGTTGGTGATGTTATTTAGTTCCACTATAGCTTTGCTGATTTCCAGTCTACCAGTTCTATTGATTACTAAAAGAGGAATACTGAAGTCTTCAACTACAACTGAGGATTTTTCCATATTGTATTTCATTTATCTCAGCTTTTGCTTCATGTATTTTGAAGCTGTACAGGTTTTCCACTTCTGGGTGAATCAATTCTTTTATAATGTCTTTCTTTATTTGTTGCTATTTTCTTTACTCTGGAGTCTACTTTCTCTAATGTTAATTTAGCTTTTTTTCTTTATTAGTGTCTGTATGATACTTATTCCTGTATCCTTTTGCTTCTAAACTAACTAAAGCATTATAATTAAGGTGGGTTTCTTATAGGCAGCATTTAGTTGGGGCTTATTTCTGTATCCAGTCTGATAATCTTGGTCTCTCAATCACTGTGATTAGGCCAGTTACATTTAATATAATTAATGGTACATCTGAACTAAACCCCATCATTTCCAATCTAATTGGAATTAGTCCATCTAGTGAGATTTTTATATTAATTAATTTTTAATTTCTAAATTTTCCATTTAGAAAATGATTCTTCTTTATATTTTATATTTATTTTCTGAGACTTTCTTTCTATTCACTTCAACAGTATTCACTCTTACTTCCTTTTTTTTTATATTAGCTTCTTTAAAGCAATTGACAAATTCACTACCAATGTCTTCTTGGCACTGGGGTCAACGGATTTGTCTTTTCCTACACAAGCTGGAATTTTTCTACTTTATTGTATGTCAGCTAATTTTGGCTTATATCCTGGATACCCTGAAAATGATGGCTGAATTTTGTTTAAATATTCCAGAAAAGGTTGACATTTTTGTTTAAGCAGGCAATTAACCTTGTTCCTTTTAAGCCACTTGTTTGACCTGACTTTTCTGAGCTGTGGTTCCAATGCCAGTCCAGTTTTCAAAGCCTGTGTTGTGCCATCTGGATTGGCCCTGCATGCCAAACACCCAATGGTGAGTCTGGAAGCCACTGGGCAGCAGGCAGTGGTCTATCTTGTTGTTCAGCTCTCAAAGTCTTTGGGATGCTGTTTAGGGTCAGATTCATGCATGTGGCTTATGGTGAGCCCAGGGGCTCATGAAAAATTTTGTAGGTCTCTTTCCTCTTTTTCCATTATCTCCCTGATACTTTTAGGTTCCCTGGGGCTCCCTTTCTTAGTCTTTCAATCAGAGAGTGGGGCCATTATTTGTCTTGCTCTGCCACATACTTTTTGTGACTGTGCCCACATCTGGGGCCAAGCAGTGGGAAAACAGGGAAAAATACAAATGGAATTCACCCCAACAACCTTGTGACTACAACCCCTCTCAGTAAAAGCAGAAGTTTATGCCTCAAAGTTGTAGGTGCCTGCAGGCTCCTGCTGTTCTCTCATTATTATCACAGCTGTTCTCACCATGGGATTATCTGTGGGCAGGAGTTCAAGATAACAGAGAAAAGACTAAGAAACATGGGGGACTTTCGCAGTTTTTAGTGTCTAGAGTCCCTTTTCATCCTACTTCAAGCCAGAAGTAGAAAGCTTCTTCTAGAACTCTCTCTGAATACATCAACGGCCACTTTGGGTTCAGAGCTGATCTGAGTCCAGATCAGGAAATACTAGAAGAAAAATGTTAAAAGCACTATCACAGCACTATCTTCAAATTCTAATCTTCTTTCCCAATTTGTCCACTACCATTTACTCTTCAAGATCCTCAAATAGAAAAAAAAAAAAAAAAAGATCCTCGAATAGGTGCTTTATGTATTTTTCCCTGGTGGCTCAGTGGTAAAGAATCCGCCTGCCAATGCAGGATATGCAGGTTCGATCCCTGGGTTGGGAAGATACCCTGGAGAAGGAAATGGCAACCCACTCCAGTATTCTGGCCTAGAGAATCCCATGGACAGAGGAGACTTCAAGCTACACCCACGAGGTTCAAATGAGTCAGACATGACTTAGTGATTAAACAACAACAAACAGTCACATTTAACAGGAGAGAGAGGCTCTTCTATGCTTTGCCATTTCAGGCAGAATTCCTCCCAGCTCTGCTTTTAGAATACAACTCAACAGCAACACAGGGATGGCCTGGAGTAAAGTCCTATGTCAGGGTCCACTCAGAAGTTTGCCTCAATAGTCTAACCACATGGTTTTCAATCCTTTTTCTCTCTTCCTTTCTCCTCTTCTCCCTTCCTCCATTTTTATTTTCCTTCTTTCCTTATTATTTTCCTTTCTTTTTTAAAGCTGGAAGCCTTTCAGTTAAAGGATCTTCTAAAAGGAACCCTAACACAGGCCATAGATAACTCCTAGATATTTTGCTGGAAGGACTGGTGGGTTTTAACTGCTTCCCCCTTCACACTTGACACGGCCAGCCAGTCTACTGCAGTAGGTCCCAAAGGCGGGCTGTTAAAAGCACCCAATCACCCAGGCTAGACACTGGAGCTCACTGCACACTTGTATTTTCAAACACCATTGGTGGGTTATGAAATCAACTTAGTGAGTCCAGACCAGCAATGGATTTTTTCAATAAACAAAACAGAATAGAAAACAGAGTGCACTTCATTTCAGGTAAGGGCTGTTTCTATTTTTGTTCTATTTTATATAAATATGAATTTTCTCCTATAGATCTCAGCCACAAAAGTTTGGAATCTATTATTCCAAACTCCTGCCCTTCCGTTATCCTTCACCTCCAGTGATTCCTCTAATTCCCTCCTTTTTCCTCTAAAACAGGCCTCAAATTTACCTTTCCCTCCCTCCATCACTGCCTCAGGTTCAGCTTCCACTGGGATTACAGCAACTGATGACCCAGCTGGTCCACCTACCTTGATTGTACTCTTTCTAATCCATGAAAGATGCTGCCATTGAATCTTCCAAACCATCAACTAAATCAACTGAAGCTGGAGGACCACCTGGCTCCCTCCGCCTGGGGACAAGGCCCAAGGTCCCTTCCATCCCCAGCCTCTCACCCACCTTTCAACTTCCTGTCCACCCCAACTGGGCTTCTTTACGTCTGAACCTTCTGCTCCCGTGAAGGGCTTCAATCCTAAGACTATCAAACTTGAATTAGTTACATGTGTCTTGCTTTTAAGAAAAGAAGTTCTTAAATATAAAGTATATATTAATTCCAAAAACCAGAGCTAATTTTTTAAAAAAAGATATAATTTTTTAATTGTTTTTTAAAAAGAACTTCTTATACATCAGAGACAACAACCCCAAGGAAACAATCCCCCATCAGTTATTTGCCTGCTTGTTCATGCCCTCTCCTTTGACCAAAGATGCCAGAAATGCCATGAAAGAAGCTGAAAGATAATTCCTTCCTGGCAGAGTCATCTGACTTTTTAAACAAAGAGCTCTTAAACACTGCTGCCCTGAGTAGTCTTTTAATGAGCCCCTCATCCATTCTTTCCTTCGATATTACAGTGAAATTATAGGTCACACGTACTCTGTAAATTGGCTCGGAGATTCCAGAAATGCATGACCTTCTTAAGGGAATTATACAGTTTAGGCCAAAGGATTTTTTTAACGTAATGTGGTTGGGTTTTTAAAAAAAGCACTGAAATAACTGTAGGCATATCACACACTTGACTACAAACTAGCCCTTTTTAATGTCCTGGACAAAGCTTTTATTTGTAAATTAAGCATCCACTTGCATATTCGACTCTAGAGTTCCACCATGAAACAAAAGATTTCTCTGAGTATTTCAAGGTACCTTTGTGCATCACCTCCCTACTACTTATTTTTTGCATCTTGGGGTAACTTTTAATTTTGATATAATTTCAAAATAACAAAAAAGTTGCAGAAACAGTGCAAGTAACTCTTGTTTACCCATAGACATTTTACATAGCTCCAGTAATTGTTTATGTTGTGTACCCTTTACTTTATCATTCTCTTTTCCTGAACTTTTAAAATTTTTAAATAAAAAATGTTAATATTTAAGGTATATATCATGATGATGTGATACACATACACAATGAAATGATCATGAAGTCAAGCTAATTCACATACAACCTCCTCACATAGTTACTATTTGTGTGCATGCTGAAAGAACACAACGCTACTCTCTCAGCAAATTTTCATAATTCAACACAGTATTGTTAACCACAGTTATCATGCCTAGACTTTAGCTCCCTAGACCTCCTCAACTGCATTTTCCCATTCTTGATTTGATTTTCATTTGACAAAGCAGTAAGAAGGAAAATATATTCTACAGCCATTCCATTGGATGAGAGATTTTACCACTTGAAAATGTGATTGCAAATAATGCCTATTTATTTCAACTAAAAGTACAGAAAATAACAGACTGGACATATGAAAAATTAAAGAAAAATGACCTTACCCACAAAGACAGCTTTCTGCTGCAAACCATTATGAGTGGTCACCAGAGTTGGTTTTCTTGTTTGGGGACTTTTTTTTTTTTTTTGGAAGAGGGTGATCTGTGACTTGCCCATTGGGAGTAAAGATGGATGTTGTTGTGTGGTTGGGTATATTCACTACTCCCTGTCCCCCCAGAGGCCTTGGAAGCACAAGATCATGGATGATACTTTCTTAAACCAGAACACAGTGGTTCTGGCTCTCTGCCATGAGAGTTCTTAAGGTTATCTTCAGAAAGGAAAAAACCATGCCCATCACTAAAACCTTATCTCCTGGGAAGAGCTAATTCATCTTAAAAAGTGATTTCAACTTATTTTAATCAGACCATTAAAATTTACTCTTCTTAACTCTGAAATGGATTTGCCAATCCCCAATTTCCATTAAGCACCAAAACGCACAGTAAATATTGAAGAGAGGTTGATAAGGTTGACATTCTTGGAACTAAGTGGAGACCTTGGCGTCTGCCTTGTTACTATCCTCTTCCCCCGTCCTGTCCGCTCTAAATAACAAGCCCAGGCCCAGTTTTCCCCAAGGGCAACTGTCAAAGAAACAGTCTTTCAGCACTGATTACTGCATGAAAATTAAGGAGAATAAGCTGCCAATTCTAGACTGGAGACAAGAATTTAATCAGCACCAAGAGCTCCAACAAGGTGTCAAAGTTTTGAGTCCCCTGCTGACATTTAGCAGTATTTGCAATGCAAATTTTCAAAAGCCTTCTTGGAAAAACTGACTAACCTCTCTCTACCCTTGAATGCCCGTTTCCTAAAAAAAAAGTCCCTAAGATAAATTTTTAAAATACATCAGACCTAAGGGCCTCTCTTAACACTTATAAGCCTCAACTGTAACTCTCCAAAGAGAGAGGCTCCTCCATGCAGGGCCCTTAAAACAGGATTTTCTGTCTGTCCTTCTGCTGGACCTTCCCACCAGGACATCATGTAACAAAACTCTCTGCATCCTCATCTCCCATCTAATGCCATATATAGGATGTTGTTCTGCCCCATTCCTTTACCTGCCCATCAGCATCAAAGTTTAAATTCCAGATCCCCCTGCTGAAGGTTTCAAAGTAAGCCTCCATGAAGGGAGTCTTATTGCTGCTGGGCCTCCGTGGCCTCAAGTATTTCTCTGCTCAGTCTCTCTCATTCCACATTCTTCCATTTTTTAGATAAGGACGAACCAAAGGAATGAAGACAGGTTTACTGTATTAGCAGGTTCTGAGCTTCTAAACAATGTTGGCAGACTCCTAACTTCCATGAAAAGAAAAACAGCCATTTTAATCATCTGTTCTATAATGATCTCCAGGACTTCTATCCAATGAAATACCAGTGGAAGCACATGGCCTTCCCAAGACACCTCCGAGCCAGAGATGAAATGAACCAGAAGTGGACTCCACAGGTTCAGCAGTGACCGGGCCGTCCTGCTCACCTCATGGACTCAGTCTAACCCTGCTGTTCCCACAGGGACCTGGGGCAGCCCCGTGCGTCAGTAGCAAGGGCTCCCTTGATGGACCCCGGGAGAAGCAGCTCCTCCCCTGCCCTCGGGAGGGGACAGGCAGGAGGCATTACACACGGGACTTCCCCTCGTGCATGGCTTTCCTGTATGAGCCTCTGTGACAGAGGCAAGAGGCATGAAGATTGGAGAGAGCAACTAAGCCCAAGCGGGGCGGGACAGAGCTCATAAAACACCCGAATTCAGGGAAGGGCAGGGTTGGTGTGAGCCTGAGTAATTAGAGGTTTCCTGGGGGAGGACAACAGAGCCAAACCGTAAAGGAGGGGACATACTGAGCTTCAAGGAGACAGAAGAGCTCCCTGGCAGGAGAAGAGAAAAGGTACCTCCCATGCTTCTGCTCATTTCCTCTTTCAGGGCAGTGCAGCATCAAGAACAACTCACCGGGCTTGGACCCAGGGAGATGCCGGCCTTCATGCTGCCTCCACCATCCCCTAGTTCTCAAAAAAGTACAAGCTACCCAGCCTCCTGGGCCTCAGTTTACACATCTGTAAATTGGAAGAACCATCCCAGCTGGACTCTATGTTGTCAGGATGAAATGGGATTATGTATACACATGGTGATGGTCAGGCAGTTCTTGTTGATGTCATTATGCTAGTTAATCTCTCTGGGCTTTAAGTCCATCATCTGGGAGATACAGGATTCATCCTGAAGCCCTCCAAAGCCCTCCAGCTCCACAATCCTACATTTCTGAAACATTCAAGTCCCCACGGGGATGTAATACTAAGTATCTGGCACTAGGAGGCACTCTTCTAATAGGTATTTATATTAATACTTGCAGTTCTGGAATCCCAGATGAGACCCCATTGAAACAGTTTACTGTGGAGCACTACCTAAACCAATTGAAGTATTTTTCAGTATATTAAGTCTGCATTTCTATTTACAATTTCAACATGTTTAGAATTTTAACTTCCAGAAAAACCTACCTTATCAAACTCCTTCGCTTACTAAAATTCTACCAACTGCTAGAGAATCTGCATCTGGATGGGATTTGCTGCAGGCCCCCCTACAGGGTGCTTGCTCCTTCCTGGGTGTCCCCTCCCTGCCCCTTGAAAAGGACCTAAATCCTGTGATTTTCTTGGCAACCATCATCCAAAACACTGACCTACTCAGGGTTCTCAGGGAAAAGTCACTGCCTCAGAATCCTTAACCACAGCTGTCTATGCCCTCTGGGTTTCGCAAGTGGCACCAGTGATGAAGAACCCGCGCGCCAATACAGGAGACATAAGATATGTTCAATCCCTGGGTGGGGAAGACCCCCTGGAGGAGGGAATGGCAACCCAGTCCAGTATTCTTGCCTGGAGAATCCCATAGACAGAGGAGCCTGGCGGGATACAGTCCATGGAGTTGCAGAGAGTTGGGCATGACTGAAGCGATTTAGCACGCAAATGTGCACTAACCTCTCCAGTCCCACATCTGACTTAATTGGCATCTGTTTCTGTCAAAATCATCCACAAGTGATTCTCCTGCATAGGCAGGAGATGTGAACCCCTGGTCCCTGCTAAACCAAACCACGACCTGAGGCCAGTGCCTGGTTAGGCAGGACTCTCACCGCACTATCTATCAGCATCTGCTTCTAATCAAACTCAAAGGCAAACAGGAAAAATAATGTTCCCACATCCTGACGACCACTTTCTCTGATCTCCACTGGGGCAGTGATGACGGGGACCAGGTATGTGGTGCTGGTTCCCACCAATCCAGCTCTGCTGTATTCAGTCACTCAGTCACGTCCGACTCTTTGGGACCCCATGGACGGCAGCAGGCCAGGCTTCCCTATCTTTCACTATCTCCTGGAGTTCACTCAAACTCCTGTCCATCGAGTTGGTGATGCCATCCAACCATCTCATCCTCTGCCACCCCCTTCTCCTCTTGCCCTCAATCTTTCCCAACATCAGGGTCTTTTCCAATGAGTCAGCGCTTCTTATCAGGTGGCCAAAGTTATTGAAGCTTCAGTTTCAGCATCAGTTCTTCCAAAGAATATTCAGGGTTGATTTCCTTTAGGATTGACTGCTTTGATCTCCTTGCTGTCCAAAAGACTCTCAAGAGTCTTCTCCAGCACCACAATTCAAAAAGCGTCAACCTTTGGCCTTCAGCCTTCTTTATGATCCAACTTTCACATCTGTACATGACTATTGGAAAACCAATAGCTCTGAGTATGTGGACCTTTGTCAGCAAATTGATGTCTCTGCTTTTTAATACACTGCCTAGGTTTGTCATAGCTTTCCTTCCAAGGAACAAGTGTCTTTTAATTACATGGCTGCAGTCACCGTCCACAGTGATTTTCGAGCCCAAGAAGAGAAACGTGTCACTGTTTCAAGTTTTTCCCCTTCTTTTGCCATGAAGTGATGGGACCAGATGCCATGATCTTAGGTTTATGAATTTGAGTTTTAAGCCAGCTTTTTCACCCTTCTCATTAAGAGGCTCCTTAGTTCCTCTTTGCTTTCTGCCATTAGAGTCGTATTATCTGCATATCTGAGGCTGTTGATATTTCTCCTGGCAATCTTGATTCCAGGTTATGATTCATCCAGCCCGACATTTCAATGATGTACTCTGCATAGAAGTTAAATTAGCAGGGTGACAACATACAGCCTTGCCACACTCCTTTCCCAATTCCAAACCAGTCTGTTGTTCTGTGTATGGTTCTGTTGCTTCTTGACCTGCATACGGGTTTCTCAGGAGATGGGTAAGATGGTCTGGTATTCCCATCTCTTTAAGAATTTTTCAGTTTGTTGTGATCCATATAGCCAAAGGCTTTAGCATAGTCAATGAAGCAGAAGTAGATGTTTTTCTGGAACTCTTGCTTTTTTGATGATCCAACAGATGGCAATTTGACCTCTGGTTCCTCTGCCTTTTCTAAACCTAGCTTGTACATCTGGAAGTTCTCGGTTCACATACTGTTGAAGCCTGGCTTGAAGGATTTTGAGCATGACCTTGCTAGCATGTGAAATGAGCACCAGCCCAGCCTGTTTCCCCCCAAGCTCTAAATTGCTAGAAATGGCTCCAGGGCCTCCTCATGTTTGCCGAGCTTTACACAGGTACCTGTTTGATAGGTGCAAGTCTAAATTTTCACTTGTAAACATTATTTTAAAATCATAGCATTATGTAATACAAAAAAATTATGTTTTTAAATATGACAATCCCTTCCCTTCTTCCCAGAGGATTCAATTACCTTATTGTGAACCTCTACAGTGGAATTTCAAGAACTTTTTAAAAATGTGGATCCTATGTAGTAGTCACTTGCCTACAACTTAGTTAAACCTGAATTTTTTTTTTAATATTTATTTATTTGGCTGAGCCTGTGGCATGCAATGTATTTAGTTGCAGTATGTAGGATCTAGTTCTCTGACCAGGGATCGAAACTGGGAAGGCAGTGTCTTAGCCACTGGATCACCAGGGAAGTCCCAAAACCAAACTATTTTTTTTTTTTGCTTTGATATATATTTTTAAATGTATGCTCCATAACAAAGGGGGGTTTATTTCAAGAACACAGGGCTGGTTCAATATGCAAAACTCAATGTGGTATATCATATCAATTGTCTATAGAAGAGAAATTAGATGATCACGGCAACTGATGGAGGTAAAGCATCTGACAAAACCCAACATTCAGCCATAGGAAAAATTTCAGCAAATTAAGAACAGAGGGAAGCTTTCTAGACTTTATAGGAAAATGCTATGGAAAAAAGAGAACTTACAACTAACATTGTATTTGATGAAAAAACTCAATGTTTTCTCCTTAATATCAGGAATCAGTCAAGGGTGTCCTCTTGTACTACTCTGATTTTTTTTTTTTTTTTTAGTGCCTGCAGGCTTATTGACAATATTTTCCACAGTTCATGCCAAGCCTGAATTCTTTAGAAGTATTACGAGCTTGCCAAATGTATTTTATGATATTATTTTATGTGTATTTTATGATCTAGAACAAAACCAAAATATGCTTAATAGTCAAAGAATTAGAAACCTTCCTATTGTGACTCATTCATACCTGTCAAGTTGGTGACATTCAAAGAAAGGCAGAGAAGAAAAATAATGAACTTCCTTTAATATGAGAAAAGTAAATAATAAATCTCTCCGTTGGTTGTGCATGTCCACTCTATTATCTTCATTCCAAAAAACTGAAGTATGTGTGAATGCATTTTACAGAGGCACATTTAACAATCCTATCAGACACATGAGTGAACCTTGAAAAAAATTCATACCAAGTGTAATTAGCCAGTCACAAAAGGACACATATTGAATGACTGTATTTACATGAAATGTCTAGAACAAGCAAATTCACAGAGACAAGAACAGGGGGTGGGGGAGGAGAGAATGAGGAGTTACCACTTAATGGGTACAGATTTTGTTTGGGGTGATGAAAAAGTTTAGGAGATAGTGGCGATGTTAGTGCAGGCTTGCGAAGGTAATTAATGTCACTGAACTGTACAATTAAAATAGTAATAATGGTAAATTATACCATATATATATCTTATTACCATAAGTAAAAATAAAATCTTATCAAAACACTACTTGACTAAAAACCAATGGCCTGATGTCCACAGCAGGAAATCCCAAAAGCAACTAATTCGATGTCTCCGGAGCTGAGTGTGAGCTCCAACAGTACTGGGCGCTTCCCTGAGCACAAGCAGGTTTAAAACTAGTGCAGCCTCTGTGGAGCTGATGAGGCCACAAGGCTACGCGTCCATGGACTTCGCCACCACCCATCCCGCCTCTGCGGCCAGCATATTAGACTCGCATTCATTTAATAGCTATTTCCTGGCAGCTGTAATCACATGTTCATTAGAGCTGATTGTTTTGCCATGCTAATGGTCATTAAGGGCTGTCATTGGCAAGTACTTTGTTTTCATTTCTATAAATATATGAGCATTTCACAAGTCACCAGCTACTAAAACTGAATAAACACTTTAGACCATGCATTCTCAACAGGGGTGAGAACAAGAAAATTGGTTCTTAGGGGCAAAAATACCTTCCATATATATTCAAATAATTTATGCTCCTCTACAGGGACATAGTACATAACAGATACATAGTCTGGGGCATTAAAACTTCATGGGGGTTGAATGAGGGTAATTAAGGACAAGATGCATATTAAAAGGCCCCCGAGGAAGGTGATCATTTAAAAAAAAACTGACAAACACTGCTTTATATCCTACAATTAAAGATTCTCTTTCAACACAACATAAGCAACCCATTTGCTCTTTACAACTGAAAAAAGAAAGAAAAAAATGGCTGATTCATGTTGATGTGTGGCAGAAACCAACACAATTCTGTAAAGCAATTATCCTTCAATTAAAAAATAAATAAATTTAAGGTAAAAAAAAAACTATGAAAAGTTTTCATTGAAGACTAGTATACAGCTTTGCTGCAGGACTCACGCTCGTCTTAGCAGCACATTGTACGGCAGTCTGTGTGAGGCGCTGCCCTCCGTTTGGCCCAAACTCTCTTGGCCTTTCCCAGGACTGACAAATGCATTCATTCATGCCAGCAGCCACAAGCATCTGCTAAGCGCCAGGCACCCTGCTAGGCCCATTTGGCTGGATTCCCCTCATCCAAATGGACAGAGCTGTCAGGAATGGCGAATGCTTGGACCCCTCGCTCCACATCAGCCTTGGAAGAAGAGAAGCATAGGGTAGGCCAGGGAAGCAGTCACGAGTCTGGGTCCAGAAGCCAGGAAACTTGGGTCTGAGGCCAGGCAGCATCACCTCTTATCAAACAAGCAACTCTGTATAAGCGATTTGACCTCTGATGCTTCAAATCCTTCCTCCGAAAAAATGAGATGGTGATGTTTCTCAGGGGGCTGCAGGGAAAACCAAGTGAGAGATGACAATACATATTTGGCTCTTGTAAGCTTGAGTAACTACTGGTCATGCCTTTCCAAGTGAAATAAGAGGAAGATCAGAATATAAGCAGTTGCCTGCCACGATTTCCATCAGCAGATTCTATGTGCCAGCACCCTCCACACTCTTACAAGGGCCCTGCACCTCCCTCCTAGGGGGAGCTCTGGCCTCAAGGTCAGCTTACAGGTGAATGGGCTCTAGCTGGGGACATGCAAAGCCCAGCCTGTAGTACCAGGGGCAGACGGGAGCAGCAGCAGGCAGTGTTTTGAAGTCAGAGAAGAATTTCAGCAATGTGTATCCCTCTTCACGCCAGCTATCAGGCCAAGATGTGACATACTCCCTCCTGGTGCCCAAGGACACACTGACACATGTCACTTCCCCAAAACTCAGACAGACTCAAGAGCAGGGGAAGAAGTCTGCTGCATTTGGGCTATCATTGCAAGGGCCCCAGAAGGAACAGGCCTTGGAAATTATGCCTCTTCCCAGCTTACATGCTTCCTTTCCACAAAGAAAAGTAAGGTTCAAGCATCCATCTGCTAGGAGGTTAATGTAACCTATGCTGGGGACAGGGGTTACTAGTACCAGAGGCCCTCACTCTTCCCAGACCTCGGGAAGGGCCCTAGCCATGTGTTCTGATGGCCTCATATTTTCATGTGACTTGCAAAAGGAAGGCACTTTAATGCCATCACTTAAGACCATGGTCTCTATCCATGCTGGTTCCCTCCCCCACACTTTCTCAGATGGCAGGTGGTAGAACCATCATGAGCATTTGGAAGATGTAGCTCATGGAAGTGAAGTAGGGGTTTAGTGGGATGTATCTACATGGTTTACTGCTTCTTCCATGTACAGTTAGATTTTGGCTGGTTGTCCCGATGAAGGAGTGATTCCTTAGAACATTCCTGCTGCCAGTGTGGCAACTCAGAGGACTGTGTGACCCTAGAGGCAGGCCCAGAGCTCAGACTGCAACACGAATGTGACCTCAGTGTGAGGGACCCTCAAGTTACAGGATGGGAGGAAAACCAGCACTTGGGATGGAAAGAGCTGGAAGCTTGTCTGTGGCATATACTTCCAATTCCTACAGCTCCTACATGAAAGAACACTAACGGAGGATCCCCCATTTGCAAATATCCCAGACATTTCCAAGAGATTAACATAAATGACCTGTGAAGATGAAAGAAACAGTCTAAAACAAGGGTTGGCAACACTATGGTCCAACAAATTACAGCCCATTGACCAAATCCTCTCCATTGCCTGTTTTTATTAACAAAGTTTTGTTGGGATACAGCCACATCCATTCATTGACATGCTGAGCAGGACTGCTTGTACACAGAAAGATAGAGTTGATAAGTTGCTACCCGGGCCACGGGGCTCCCAAGCCCTGAAATATTTATCATCTGATCCTCTACAGAAAAAGTCTGCTGATCCTCACTCTAAACTAGCAATAATATAAAACAAATTCTAATTGATCACATCAGAACAAAGACTGAATTATTTTCCTTGCTTTCTCTGTAGAAAATGTGATAAACATCACTGCAGTATTAAGAGGTTAGAAAACAGTCCAAAAATGCAGGGAAAACTGTATTATAGATGCATGTTAGTGAGATGAGTAATAAAAATATTAAGATTTTTTTCTAGGTTTTGAGATGTCCATCGTATCTGTCAGCCTTTAATAATCTGTAATTTGTTGTGATTCATCTTCTCATTCTAAAATCTTCACTTTTATAACCCCAACTCATATAAGCTTCAGGCCAGACAAACACTGCATATCCTCCTACTAATATATAAAGAAGGGACACCTGATCATTTCTGTGGCCCTTAGTCACTCCCATGAACAGCGCTCTTTGACTTCTGATGGAGGAGAGGGAAGCCAGGGACTGCTCGGAGGAAAGAGGTCTTCAGAGGAAGCAAGTTGGAGACAGGAGCTCAGAATAAGACAGGGACGAAAACCGGAACAGACACGTCTTCAGGGAGCACCAACCTTACACAAGGAGGAAAACTCACTGTGCAGCTCAGTTTAAAACATGAGTGTGTTTGGGACTTCCCTGGTGGTTCAGTGGTTAAGACTACATGCTTTCAATGTAGGGAGCATGGGTTCGATCCCTGGTCAGGGAACCACGATCCCACATGCAAAACAGCACTGCCTCCCCTGAAAATAAATGAAAAAAGAGAAAAGATTTTAAAAATCAACCTGCCATGTAGCACAGGGAGCTCAGCTGGGTGCTCTGTGGTGACCTAGATGGATGGGATTGGAGGGGCGGGTGAGAGGGAGATTCAAGAAGATGGGAATAAAAATAAATGAAAAAAAAAAAAAAAAAGAAGATGGGAATAAATGAATACACACAGCTGATTCACTTCATTGTAGAGCAGAAACTAATACAAAATAGTAAAGCAACTAGACCCCAATAAAAATAAATGAATAAAATACAAGCAACAAAATTATTTAAAAAAAAAGAAAACACGAATGTGTTCTGTCCAAGCAAAGTGCTAAAGGGGGAACATCTGGAGATGTAAAGCAACCTTTCTTCCCGAGAACAGGTAAAACGAGAAAGGTTGTGAAACCCAGCTCCATCAAATGTAACTGTCAGCCTCACAAATCTGTAACTTCTGTCACACTAACACGTTCTAACCTAGAGAAATTCTCACACACGTGCACAAGGAGATACATATAAGAATTTTAATAACGTCAGTGTTTGTAATACTGAATAACTGAGGCAACTTAAATGTCCATCATTAGGAGATGGCTTGTGAAACTGTGTATCCATACACAAATATGCCACTCTATGACAAAAATAAATACACCAGGATGAGTCTTAATCTTGTTAAATCACAGAACAACAACATGATACATTTATAAGAAGTTTGCAAACATATACACAGGACTGTAAAAGGATGAGAGATTAATATGGGTAGCAGTCAGGACAGGAGGGGAAGAAAGACAACTGCTGGGTGCCATGCAAGGCAGCATCAATGACACTGTTCATTTTGATTTTTTTAAGGTTAATAGTGTGTCCACAGCTATCTTCTTTTTCTTTATATCTTTTTATACTTCAAGTACTTTGTGATAAATTTAAAAGAATAATTCCCATATTAATTCCAAATTGATGGATTCCAGGACAATGATGAATACATTCTTTAAATCTATTCAAGCTCCCTAAAATGCAGTCATTAGGTGCATTCTCTTTGAGTCTTTATCCAGATGAATGTTTTATGAGGTTTTAATGATGAAAAACAACAACTAATGATGGTATACCATGGTCTATTAATTACCATATCATTAATGAAATTAATATTAAATATTAAGCATTTTTAACATTGAAAATCTTTGGAATTATCATTTAAAATAACCCCTAATATTACAGTGCATAGATATGCCGTAATTTTAACCACTCTCCTTTTCTTAGATTTCTTCTAACTCCCCATCACAAATAATGCTGTATAGAATATTTTTATGTGCACAGTATCACTTTAATTTTTAGAGTTACTTAAGATATGTACCCTGGAGTAGGAAATGGCAACCCACTCCAGTCCTCTTGCCTGGAGAATCCCATGGACAGAGGAGCCTGGTGGGCTACAGTCCACGGGGTCACAGACAGTCGGACACTGTACTGCTACTACTAAGATATGTACCCAGAGACAGGATTTTCATAAAAACTTTGATCATTTTTTGTGAATCATTATATACTGTCAACACATTTGAAATATTAATGGCTGCAAAACTTTTGTTCTGGCCAAGATTAAGGAATATGCATCACCTTTCCTCTTCTGCCTAAGATGTACAAAACGCTGCCTTACCGCTTTGAGAAAATTCCCAGGCATGACACGGGGAAAAGGACCCTAGGCAGAGCTAGGGAGTCATCAGATGCTAAGTTGGGAGACCAGGGGGAGCAAGGTAAGAAGAATTCACAGAGCCAAATATGAGTGTGTAGCCCAGAGGAGAATCTGGAAATCTACAGAGGATCCCTCTGAGTATTCAGCAGAGTACTCATCAGAACATGCAAGGGAAAGACCTGAGACCAGGGAAAGAGACACCCAAACAATCAGAAGTACTCATATTGGGCTACTCTCACCAGCCAGACTAGAATCTCATAATTCATGGAAAATTGGGGATAGTACTCAGAAGGATCTTGTCTTAGTCATGGCAAATAATAAGCCCTATACTAAATGCTTCTCTGATATCACCTAACTAATCCTAAAAGCAAAACCCAGAAGGATCGAATTGTTTCCAAGTAACTTAACTGTCCCAGAATAAATTAAAACTATCCCAAAACAAATTTCTTAAGAATAGAAAAATATCAGCATGCAATGAGATAAAGTTCAGTCTGGAATTCAATAAAAACAAAAATTACGAGGCATTCAAAGAAGCAGGAAAAATATGTTCTGAGTTTGGAGAAAATCAACCAAAACTAAAATAGAACTAACATAGATAGTATAATTATCAGACAAGAACATTAAAATGGGTATTACAACAGTATTCCATATAACCAAAAGTTAACTATGGACATAATAATGAGAAATATTAAAGAGCAAACTTAACTTCTAGATGAGAAACACAACCTCCAAGATGAAAATTACATCAGATGTTGATTCATGGCAGATTAAATAAGGAAGGAGAAAAGATTGGTGAAGTTGACATGGCAAGAGAAACTACCCCAATTGGGACACAGAGGAAAAGTACCAAAATACTTCCAACAAAAAACAAACTTTTCCTACAAAGACAAAATAAGCTAAAAGTGAAAGGATGGGAAAAAAGATAAACCATGCTAATGTTATTATCAGACAAGATAGATTTAAGATAAATGAATATTGCCAGGGATGAAGAATGTCACTTCAGAACAAAGGGGTCAATTTAATAACAATTCTAAATGTTTATGCACATAACAACAGAGCTTCAAGGTATCTGAAGCAAAAATTGACAGAACTGAAAGAAAAAAAAAAACAGAAAAACTCAGAATTACAGTTGGAAACTCCAACACTACTCTCACAGTATTCTATAGAATAAGTAGACAGAAAATCAGTAAAAGACTGGAATAAAACTATCCATCAACTTGACCTAATTGACATTTATAGAATATTCTACCCAACAACAATAGCATACACATTCTACTCAGGTCCCAAGGACTAAACAGATTTTAACCTATACAAATAGTCTCAATAAATTTAAAGGATTGAAGTCATAGAAAGAATATTCTTCGAGCGCAATAGAATTAATCAATAACAGAAAGATCTCCAGAAAAGTCCCAAATATTTACAAACAACATAGTTCAAAGTAACCCAAGGGTTAAAGAATAAGTCAAAAAGAAAATGACAAAGTATTCTAAAATGAATGAAATGAAAGTGATATATCAAAATGTATGTGATGCTGCTAACCAGCAGGGCTTAGGGGGAAATTTCTACCACTAAATGTCTATATTATAAAGAATAAAGGCCTCAAATCAAGGACCTCAGCTTTCACCTTCAGAAATGAGAAAAAGAAGTTAGTTAAGCCCATAGTAAACATAAAACAGGTATTAATAAAGATCAGAGGAGAAATCAATGAAATGATAAAGAAAAACAATAAAGAAACCTATCTAGTTCTTTGAAAAAAGTCAGTAATATTGACATACCTGTAACCAGGCCGATCAGAAAGAGAGAGACAGAGAAAGGGAGGGAGGAGGGAGAGAGAGGGAGGGAGAGAGGGAGGGAGGGAGGGAGGAGGGAGAAAGAGAGGACACAAATCACAGAACCAAAAAGAAGACAGACGACAACACTACTGACTCTGCAGATGTGAAAATGATAATGGTAGTAGAACAACTTTATGCCAAAAAAACTGATAAATGAAATGACAAATCCCCTTAAAAATATAAACTAACAAAACCTTATGCAAGAACAAAGAAGTAACTTGAATAGTCCAACATCTATTAAAGAGATAGAATTTGTCGATTTTTTTCCCCAGAAAGAGATCTCCAGATCCAGATGGATATACTGGTGAATTCTATCAAACATTTAAGAATGAAAAATGCCAATTCTACACAAACTCTTCCAGAAAATGAAGGGGAGCAAATTTTCTTAACTTACCTGATGAAACCATCATTATCATGGTAACAAAACAAAGGCATCAGAGGAAAAGAAACTATAGACCATTATCTCACATGAATATAGTTCTCATGAACAATAATAAAAAATTTTAGCAAATTAAACCAAACAATTTATATTAAAAATACATCACGACCAAGTAGAGTTTATCCAAGTTTGTTGGACAATTTAAAAATGAATCAATGTAACTCATAATATCAACAGCAGAAAAGATAATCACCATAGATGGAGAAGAATCATTTAACAAAATCTAATGTACTTTTCTGATACAAACTCTCAGCAAACAAGGAATATAAGGGAACTTCCTCAACCTGATAAAGGATATCTACAAAAAACCTACAGATAATATCATACTGCATGGCAAAAGACTGAATGCTTTTCTACTAAGATGGGGAACAAGAATGTCCACTCATCACTTCCATTCAACGTTATTCAACCTTATACAGCCAGTACAATAAGAAAAAATTTATTCAAGCCAATGTATGGCAAAACCAATACAATGTTGTAAAGTAAAATAAATAAATAATTTAAATTTAAAAAAATTTAAAAATCAAGCAATTTAGATTGAAAAGGAAAAAGTTAAACTGTCATTATTCACAAACAACATGATTATCTAGGTAAAAATACCATGCTATGGGATTCACAAAAAAGCTAGCAGAACAAATAAGCAAAGTTGACCTTAACAGGATTGCAGAAAACTAGATCAATACACAAAATTCAGTTGTGTGTCTATGTAGTACCAATGAAAAATTAGAAGTTGACATTTTAAAAAATACATCAAAAATATAAAATGCTTAGGGATAAACATCATTAAAAATATGTAATACCTATACACTGAAAACTACAAAATACTGCTGATATTAATGACCTAAAAAAAAGAGACACACCATGCTCATGGATTAGAAAACTCAATATTTTACAGATGTCAATTCCTCCCAAATTGATTTAAAGATTCAGTGCATTCCTAATCAAAATCTAAGCAGGATTTCTGTTCTAGAAAGTGACAGGCCAAATCTAGAATTCACATGGAAATGTAAAAGGTTTAATACAGGTCCTTCAAAAGGGAGGAACAAAACTGGAAGACTTAGGCTGTGCTGTCTGTGCTAAGTCGCTTCAGTCCTGTTTGACTCTTTGCAACCCGCCAGGCTCCTCTGTCCATGGGATTCTCCAGGCAAGACTACTAGAATGGGTTGCCCATGCCCTCCTCCAGTGGATCTTCCTGACCCAGGGATTGACCCCACATCTCTTGCATCTCCTGCATTGGCAGGCAGGTTCTTTACCACTAGTGCCACCTGGGAAGCCCTCAAAAGTGAAGAACAAAACTGGAAGACTTATGCTACCTGACTTGAAGATTTATAAAACTACAGTAATAAAGACAGTGTGGTACTGGCACCTAGATAGATAAATATTGTATTGTATATGTGGAAGTTCCTAAAAGAACTTATCTTAAAAGTTCTCTCCTAAGAATTAAATTTTGTAACTATGATGCTGATAGGTATTATCTAGACACTGTGGGGATCACTTTGCACTATACACAAATATCAAATAATAACATTGTACACCTATAACTATTAATAATATAATGATATATGCAGATAATACATAAATTTTAAAAACCTAGAAAATAAAAAAAAGACCAAATAATTAATGGAAAACAATTTACAGTCCAGAAATAGATTCACATATATATGGGCAACTGATTTTTAACAAAAATTTGGAGACAATTCAATAGAGAAAACATAATTGCTGGGTTTTCTCCAAACTAATTGTACTAGAACAGGTGTTTATACATAGGGGAGAAAAAAAGAACCCTGACTTATACCATGTACAAAGATTAACTCAAAAATAAGACATAGATATAAATTTACAATCCAAAACTATAAACCTAGAAGCAAACATGGGAGTAAATCTTTGTGACCTTGAGTTAGGTCAAGATTTCTTAGATATGGAACTAAATGTACATTTCATGAAAGAAAAAAAAAAAAACCCGATAAATTAAACTTCTTTGAAATTGAAAATGTCTCCTCTTTGAAAGGAGACATTAACCATTAAGAAAATGAAAAGACGAGTTATTGACTAGGGGAAACATCTGCAAATAAATTAAGGACTTGCATCTGTAACCCATAAAGAACTCTCAAAACAAAAAAACTGAAATAAATATTACATAATCAGGAACCGACAATTCCATTTAAAAACTGGCAAAAGATGTGAACAAACATTTCACCCAAAAAAGATAGATAGATGGTAAATAAGCACTAGAAAAGATGCTCAACATTATTTGTCACTGGACAAATGTAAGTTCAAACCACCTCCATGGACTGTAGCCCGCCAGACTTCTTTGTCCATGGAATTCTCCAGGCAAGAATACTAGAGTGGGTAGCCATTCACTTCTCCAGGGGCTCTTCCTGACCCAGAGATTGAACTCAGGTCTCCTGCATTGCAGGCAGACTCTTTACCATCTGAACCATAAGCCACTTACCGAGGTAGCTCAAACAGTAAAGAATTTGCCCGCAGTGCAAGAGACCTGGGTTTGATCCCTAGGTCAGAAAGATCCCCTGCAGAAGGGCATGGCAACCCACTCCAGTATTCTTGACTGGAGGATTCCATGGACAGAAGAGCCTGGTGGGCTACAGTCCATGGAGTCACAAAGAGTTGGACATAACTGAGCAACTAACACTTTCACAGAGAAATTAAAGCTATGTCTGCAAAAACATTTGTACAAAAATGTTCATAATATTTTTATTCTGAAACTGTTAAAACTGGAACACAAATGTCTAAAACTGGAAACACCCAAATGTCCATGAACATGTGAATACATAAACAGATGTGGTATGTCCATACAATGGAATGCCACTTGGCAATAAACAGGAATGAGTATCAATAACATACAACATGGGTGAATTTCAAAATAATTATGGTGCACCAGTGAAGCCAGACAATAAGAGAATGCATACTATATGATTCAACTTATCTGAGAAAATACAAAGCAATCTATGGTGACAGAAAGTAGCTCACTGGTTGCCTGGGAAAGGGCTGGGTGGGATTGGGGATGGAAGCACTATAAGGGGTGATGGATAACACAGCACATTTTGGGGTGATGGATAACCTTCACTCTCTTTATTGTAGTTGTGGTTTCACCTGTGTATACCTATGTCAAAACATATCGAATTGTAGACTCTAAGCATGCATAGGTTATTATATGCCCCTCTGACCTCAAGAGCAGTTTTGAAATACTAATAGTTGCACCTGATGAAATAGACAAAGGAATAGTCTGTAAAACTGAAAGTACAAAACAGATACAGTCACTTCAGCTCAGTGAATGAACAACCTTTTGTTTTAAACACTCATCAAACCCCAATTTCACTCCTCCACTTTAATCCTTTTTTTTCTTTGCTCCAAAGCCTAAGTTCAAAATTACCTACTTCACGAAGGAACTGGCCCCACACCACAGGAAAAAAGGTCACAGAATGTACAGAGCTACAAGCAAGTGATACCAGCTCCCACAAATGTCCCTTCCCTCTCTGCCTTTCTCAAGGGTTTCACCATCCCGTGTTCTTTCTCTCTCTCTTTTTGTCTTATTTACCTGTGGAGATAAATGTTCAAGGTCTTTGTCCTGGATTTTAAAATCAGATGGCTTAGCATGGCACAAATCTTCCTCAAAGTAAGGAATAAACAACAGGCACTCTTTTCTACCTTTGGTTGTTCTGTGAGTCTTGGCCGTTGTGCTTTGAAACAATGGCGGTGGAGAGCGGCGGGGCTCTCCCCCCCAGATGGTGCACTAGACCTTGAACTTCACCTGCGGGATGGACAGCCCTGAGCTGCTGAGGGCCTGGCCCTCCCTGCCCATACTCTCCTGTATCCGCTGGCCCCTCAGGGTGCCTCTCTCCTCAGTGTCACTGTGTACCTGCACGGTCCAGGGTTTGGGGTTACGCTCTCCCCAGGAGACTGGCTCAGGGCAGGGACAATCAGCTCTGAAGTCCACACTTCAGTCAAGAGTCTGTCCGTCCTGGGCAGCACTGACCTTATGGTCCTAGCATATTTCTCATTTTGAGTTTCTGTACTGATTTCCCCATGAAAGAAATAAGAGGGAGAGGCTTGAAGGAGCCAGCATTTAAGATTCAAAGGCAAGCAGTAAGTAAGCACCCAAGGTCATTGCTAACTTCTTCATGCCATGCAAACAGGTGCCCTAATGGCACTGATGAATATCACACGAAAATGCACTGTGTGAGGTAGGGATGCGGGTGAATAGCTAATACACCCATCCCTCTCGATGTACTTGAGGTCCTAAAGCCCGAGTTAAAAAACAACGTACTTCGTTGTACAGCAGGAACCAGTACAACACTGTAAAGCAACTATAACCCAATTTTTAAAAATTGAACATTATCTTCCATGAAAAAAACAAACAAGCAAAAAATAAAAAAACACGCTACAGCTTGCAAGAGAAGAAACTGCTCTCTCTTTGATGACCCTTCCAGCCTGCCTCCTCCCTTCCGGCTGCTGGAGAGGGAACTCGGGGAACTTCCCAGTGTTGCTCATTAATGCCACAGCCCCTGAAGAAAACAATAGACCAGCATCTGAAAAATCACTAGGCTTCTAGGATGACCGTTCCCTGTTGATGCCCCAAAGCTGAAACTCACCAGCCATCTCACACAAAGGTGCTTCAAGGCTGCCCAGGTCAGTTTCTCTGTCAGGTCAAAGCTGCTTTTAGGCTGACCAAGGTCAATCTTTTTTTTTTTTTTTCCCAATGAAATAGCAAAACTTAGGAAGCATAAGCAACAGGAGCTGGTGCAAAGAAACAGAACACTGCTGAGGAATACACGATGTGGAATAAAAGCACCCAAACTGCCCCGAAGAACCTTAGTGGTAAGTACATCCTGGGGGCGGGAAGCAAGCCCAATCTGTAGTGACACTGAAAGCAGAGGATTACCAGAAACACAGGAAAAGGAAGCCCAGCAGAGTGACGGCCTCAGGAAATGCAGTCTGAGCGGGATTTCTTCTTCCTGTGCACCTACAGAAGAGGGCTTTAGGACATTCAGCCCCAGCACTTATTCTCCAGGAAGAAAAATCTGCCATCACACACACAGATGTGAGACGCACAGATTTCACACTGGTTACATTCCAAAAGGCAAGCCCACAGCACACATGAGGGGTCCTTCCCGGAAACAGGAGCTCAAGATAGCCCTTTGTGAGGAGGTACCTCACAGGGCAGGCTTCTCTGGTGGCTCAGCAGTAAAGAATCTGCCTGCAATGCAGGAGACCCAGGTTCGATCCCTGGGTCAGGAAGATCCCATGGAGAAGGGAATGGCTACCCACTCCAGTATTCTTGCCTGGAGAATCGCATAAACAGAAGAGTCTGGCAAGTTAGAATCCACGGGGTCACAAAGAGTTGGACACGACTGAGCCACTCACACACACAGCTCACAAGGTACCTGTACCCTGCCTTTCCGATGGTTGTAGGAGCATAAAATTTGTTTTAAACAGCATTTTTTGGTACTAAAGTAGGAGATTAAAAAAAACAAAAACAGACAGAGACACGTATTATCTTTTACACATTTCCACACGTCAAAGAAGTAACAATTCGGTAGTTCCGTTCAATCACTACTTGAAGGAGAACCAAACACTAGCATCTTCCAAATCCTCTACTTTCTACATAAATTCTGCTAAATTCTGCAGAATTCCTCTCTCTCAACAATGTCTTCATAAAGATAAAACACAGTACACACCAAGGAAGAGGCACCTTCTCCACCCACGCACAAGAACACACACATATACCTACATCACACACACACACATAATCATATATACAGAGGTACAGACACTGTTTCCCACACTTCAAAACATTTCATGATAAACACCTCTGAGCTGACACGGTATCAGCAGCAGGGCTGGTTGCTGAGGATTCAGAAAATGTCATCCTACATAAAACAGAGTCTGCCCACCTCACACCTGCATCCCTTCACGCCAAGTCCCACTTTATCTCTCTTCACCCCATCATTAGTACGTATACCCTTTACACACTCCTATCTACCGCCTTGACCAGATTGGGAAGTTCCGTGAGATAGGACCACTTCTGCCTTGTTCACCACTGTATGCCCTGCTCCTGGCTTACTGGGCACAGAATGAGTTTCTGTCGACCAAAGCCAAGGGAGAGAGGAGTGAAAAGGGGCTGAATATGGATCAACATTAAAATCCAAAGCTTCAAGTAAGAGCCTGAATTTCCAACAACAATACCATCCTAGTATCTCCAACACTGAGAAGAAGCTACAAGCATCGCTTCCTTGAATTCGCATGACAACACAGGTAGATAATATTATCATCCTAACTTTAGAGATGAGAAAACCAGGTTGAGAAAGTTGAAGTTATCTGCCCAGCACTTTAAGAAACCCCAGCTTCCGAAAATCGGCTATTTATCGTTTTTTAAAGATAAACACATCTACGTATGTTCTCTCTTTAGAGTTTGAGCTGGAAAAGTACCCCTCGCTCTGTTCAAAGCAAAACCACTGAGGAAGTAGGTTCGGCAGGAAAGCAGGGAGCGGCACTGGGCTGCCAAGCCCCGGCTCGTCCGCCAACACTCACCTGGTTTTTAGGTTTTCCTCCAACACGTATTTACTGCCCCACAACCCTGGTTGGCTCTCCTCTGCTCTTTTCGATCTCTGGCCAGCTTCTCAGGTCACTAAAACTTTTGCAGGTCCAGAGGCTCTGGGGCAGCAGGGTGCCGTGACCGTGACGGGCACCGCAGCGTCGGCAGCCGGCAGCCTCCGAATGAGTCAGGTGCCCTGGCACCTCACAGTAAGAGCTGACTCCAGACACAACCTGATTCATCAGGTGGAGAGGAGGCCTGGGCTTTGGCCCCAGCTCATAAAGCATTTACCCACAGACTGGGTGTAATTAGGTGGGGGAACAAACAAGGAGAAGTAAAAAGGAAAGTCAACATGTGATGGGCACGTGATGAATGACCATCCTCATGAACGACTCCCGAGTGGGCCGAGTGTAGCTCTGCTGTAAAGAACATATGAGTGTGTGTGTGTGTGTGTGTGTGTGTGTTGGGGTGTGCTGGTCAGGGAGCCTGTGCCAGCCTCCAGCACTGAGTCCACAGCCCACCTCTTCTCCTTAGGTGGTCAGGAGGTTTCCTTCAAGGGTAATATCCAGTCTGCTCTGAGAGTTAAAGACCGAACTACAGAAATAAAGATGCGATCTACCTCTCTAGGGAACAACCAGAGAATTTCTCATCCACATGACGTACTTCATGAACATGTACTATGTGCCAGAAGACGATAAAAGGACTTTAAAAAGAATTATACATTTGGCATGAAGATTTAGCTACAACTATATTCAAACCCCTCCCCATGTCCTGGACGATTCATCTGGGTTTTAGTCATAAAGTATCCAGCCCCCATCACAGAGATAAACTGCAAGAGATTAGAAGTGTGTTCTTTATCCCTAAACACTTTTATTTTAAGAAGTAGAATGCTCTTTGAAACACTAACTGCTGGCCATATTACCAAACACTTAAAGTGGACTGAGAAGGAACTCTGGGGAGAATAAGCACTTTGTGACATTTTAGTGCCTTTCTCCACAGCACTCACATGGACCACACTTTAATGTCAACACACTGGGCCTGCTCCTTCCCTTCCACCAAGAGTTCCTGGTGGGCGGCAGGGCTCTGAGGCCTTCAGAACCTTAGCCCAACTTGGCTTTGAAAGCTTTTCAGCATCTAGAAACTTTAAGAACCTTCTCTCTTGCTCATCAAGAGTAGAAAGATCAGAGTTCCTTCTTGACTCAATGGGCTCCTCTTCCCCGAGTACCCTGAGCTGTCCTCTCTGGACACAGGTAGGAAGGGTACCTGGTCCCTTGGTCCCACCAGGCTCTCAAGGAAAATCCCAGGCAGTTAAATTTATGATAACCAGATTCCTCTGCTGTTGGATTTTTCCAAAGGAGAGAGTTTTGTCAGGGTTCTCCTGAGAAACAGAACCAATGGAGGATAAATATACATAAAATATACATATATATATATATATATATATGCACACTAAAGAGCCTCTTGATGAAAGTGAAAGAGGAAAGTGAAAAAGTTGGCTTAAAGCTCAACATTCAGAAAAGTAAGATCATGGCATCTGGTCCCATCACTTCATGGCAAATAGATGGGGAAACAGTGGAAACAGTGGCTGACTTTATTTTTGGGGGCTCCAAAATCACTGCAGATGGTGATTGCAGCCATGAAATTAAAAGACGCTTACTCCTTGGAAGGAAGGTTATGACCAACCTAGACAGCATATTAAAAAGCAGAGACATTACTTTATCAACAAAGGTCCGTCTGGTCAAGGCTATGGTTTTTCCAGTGGTCATGTATGGATGTTAGAGTTGGACTATAAAGAAAGCTGAGTGCCGAAGAATTGATGCTTTTGAACTGTGGTGTTGGAGAAGACTCTTGAGAGTCCCTTGGACTGCAAGGAGATCCAACCAGTCCATCCTAAAGGAGATCAGTCCTGGGTGTTCATTGGAAGGACTGATGTTGAAGCTGAAACTCCAATACTTTGGCCACCTGATGCGAAGAGCTGACTCATTTGAAAAGCCCCTGATGCTGGGAAGGTTGAGGGCAGGAGGAGAAGGGGACAACAGAGGATAAGATGGTTGGATGGCATCATCGACTCAATGGACATGGGTTTGGGTGGACTTTGGGAGTTGGTGATTGACAGGAAGGCCTGGCGTGCTGCGGTTCATAGGGTTGCAAAGAGTCGGACACGACTGAGCGACTGAACTGAACTGATAAGCACACACATATATATTAGGTTGGCCAAAATGTTAATTCAGGTTTTTCTGTAAGATGTTACAGAAAATCTGAATGAATATTTTGGCCAACCCAATATATTTTATACACACACACATACACACACACCCACAAATATGTATGTATATATGTATCCATTAGTGCGTGCTAAGTCACCTTCAGTCGTGTCTGACTCTTTTTGACCCTACGGACTGCAGCCTGGCAGCCTCCGCTGTCCATGGGATTCTCCAGGCAGGAATACTGGAGTGGTGCCTGCCTCCAGGGAATCTTCCCAACCCAGGGATCGAACCCTTGTCCCTTATGTCTCCTGCATTGCAGGTGGACTCTTTACCACTAGCGCCACCCATCTGTGTACATACATATAGAGACTTATTTTAAGTGACTGGCTTACTGAAGTTGGCAAATCCTACACCTGCAGGGTGGGCTGGCAGCCTGGAGATCCCAGCAGAGCCAATGTTACAGTTCAAATCCAAAGCCTGCTCCCTCCTGCTGGTAGAAGGATGGTCTTTCATTCTATCCAGGTTTTCAACTGCTCAGATAAGGCTCAGCCACATAATCATAGTGGAGGGCAGTTGGCATTACTCAGCATCCACTCACTTAAATGTGAATCTCATCCTAAAATCCCTCATAGAAACACCCAGAATGATATTTGACCACATATCTGGACACCGTGACCCTGCCAAGTTCATGCATTAAAATCACCAGTGCAGGGAACAAATCCCCTTCTTCACTTTTTTGTGCTTCCAGACGTACTAAATGTTTTCAAAATATAATAACATGTCCCTCAGCAATACAGATGCCCCTAGTAACTTTGAAGCTTTATTAACCATTTTTGACAACTTACAAATTCATCTATTTTACAAAGATTTTACAAATCTCAAGTTTAAATTCTTGTTTTCTAAATATGCCAAAATTTTTTTGGAGAAAAACAGATCAAACTTTTGAAAATGGGGGAAAAAGTGTTTTAAGACAAAGTGGATTTTTTCCAACATAATGTCTTTTCAGCAAGTTGATTCTTGGAAGAAGATGAAAATTCAGAGCATATCATGTATATTTGCCAGGTGGAAGAATAAACACCAAAGCCAAGAATATAGGATACGCAACGCAACTGAGTGGCCTTTCCTTTAATTTCTTTGTTTTCAGTTTTAGAAAACATTAGTTAAAATGGTTGCCCATTATTTTTCTTAGAATTTACCAAAAACTGAGGCTAATTTTTAAATCTTTAATAATAAAAATAAATTAAGGAGATTGCAACCTGTGAAACAGATAAAAGTGCCTCCAGCTCTATCCACCTCGCCATCCATGAGATGAAAATGCAATAACTGTGGAGATCACAAGGGGCTGTACTTCCTCTTTGAGCTCCAGTTCTGATCTAATTTCACAAGGCATCTCTCATCATAAAAACACAAGTATAGTACTAGCTCTACAAAGAGCTATGGGGAAACCCATTAAAATCATCCGCCTTATAATAGCTCTGTCCTCACTATGTCAACCTTTTAATTCCAGTGTTATAAACTGGAATCCAAGTTCCCATTTGTTAAACAGCTTTGATGTGGGGCTGGTGAGGACTGGACTGGCAAGGGGTATTTCCTGGGAGCTTCAGATGTTGGCATGTATCTTCTACCTTCCCCTCAAGCTAGTATACAAGCAAAAGGCACTTTAAAAGCATAGAGTATTGGTATCTGATGATCTCTAAGTACTTAAAAGAGAGGGCACTAATTTCTCAGAATTCTCAAAGGGGATGACTTGGAGACTTAGCTCAGTTCAATTTGAGGTTCAATTCTAATTCTGTCCGACAAAGAGACACATTAGGTTAAATGCCAACTTTAAAAAGGTTAAACTTTACAAATATTTTAGGAACTATGGACTCAGACCCTCAACCATGTAACAACTTTGCTGTTATCCTAATGTCCTGGGGCTAGTTCTACATTCTACATTTTACCTAACTAACTTCTCACTCTATTTGGAATCTCATACATATATATCTATACCTTGCTTTAGATTTCTGGCTGCTAAAATTGAAAGCAAAAAATAAATAAATAAACTTATATCAACATTTCCTCTCATAATCTCCCTTTGAAAAATGACATTAAATGGGAAAAGAAACAGAACAGAACCAAATACTCCCTGTTGGTGAGGACAAGTCAGCCTGGAGAAGAAGGTTATGGAAAATAGAGACTGAGGGAATGGGAATGGGGTTAAGTGTCTTCTGTCCCACCAACCAGAGCCTGGAAACAGATGCCACATGGAGTGACCACAGGGCTGGCCTTAGGATGGGCTACCTCCAGTTCTTCCCCTGGAAACTGTTTTCTAGCCAACCAGCCCTTCCTGTTATCACTTTATATGAACAACTCCCCCTCCTCTTTCCACACTCTTCCATCCCACCCTCCCCCTCACGCTTGCATAAAGCCGTTGTTCGTGCATGCCAGAGTCAGACACAAGCCCACAGGGCTCCTCTGTCTACAAGGTTTCCCAGCAAGAATACTGGAGTGGGTTCCCATTTCCTTCTCCTGACCCAGGGATCGAATCTACATCAGCCATATGCAGGGGGTTTGATAGAAAAAGAGCCCCCTACAAATGAGGATCACTCATTGCCTTGCCAGGCACCCTACTGAATTTGAGGTCACCTGAGCTAGAACTTTCAAAGACAGTCGGAAGGTGAGCTTGGGCAGAAGAATGCCCTCTCTTTTAACCTGCATCTCCTGCATTGGCAGGGGGGTTCTTTACCACTGAGCCAGCAGGGAATCACTACACCTTTGGCTGAGTGAGTGAGTGAGTGAAAGTCACTCAGTGGTGTCCAACTCTTTGCAACCCCATGGACTATAGCTCGCCAGACTCCTCTGTCCATGGAATTCTCCAGGTAAAAATACTTGGAGAGTAGGTAGCCATTTCCTTTTCCAGGGGATCTTTCTGGCCCAGGGATTGAACCCGGGTATCCCACATTGCAGGCAGATTCTTTACCATCTTAGCCACCAGAGAATACCACTCAGTAAAGAGAATTTGGTCATACAAGAACAGGCCTGAATACAGCAGCGCTGTCAGTTATGTTACGCCAAATGCAATCACCTTTAGTCAGCAAAACCCTAACATCTCTAAGTTACATTTGGCACCATGAGCACCCTTCTGCCCCAGCCCACCTTCCGATTGTTTATGAAAGCTCTAGCTCAGGTGACCTCAAATTCAGCAGGGTGCCTGGCAAGGCAATGAATGATCTTCGTTTGTAGGGCTCTTTTTCTATCAACTACCTACACTTTTAGCCACCACACTTCTGAGAGCCATTCTAAGAACAGGAACTGTTGATGGAAACTATAATGCATGTACACAAGTATAAATAAGCAAACAATTTAAGCGAACAATCTCTGCCTTAACTGGAACCTAGCCCAATCGGACATCCTCGAGATGCAGAATGTCGTCCTTTCTTAAAGGCCCTACAAAACCTGCCTAACACTTCACGGCAACTCCACCCCAGGCCCGCAGTTCTGTGTGTCATCGAGGAATCTGCTTTGATCAGGAGAGCATGCCTGTTGGCACAACATAATGAGAGGGATCGGTGCTTCAATGCAGGCTACATGAAGCCAGAGGCAGCAGAGAATGTTCTGCAGGGTCTCTATTTGTTTGAGACCGAGGCTTTGAAGGGATGTGTGGACCTGCACCCCCATCATTGCATCAGAACCAGGCCTCTCCCCGCATTGCTCACATCCTGATTCCTTACTGCTCTTGTTCTCCCTTCTGGAGACTTTAATGAGCACATCCCCCTCAAATCTGCCTCAAGGCCCGAGTCATTCCTACTCTGAAACTAGAGGTCTAATGGGACCAAAAATAATCCCAGAAAGTCAGACTTTAATTTTCTCAAAATAACAAAGATGGATAACTGATGAAGATAGAAAGTGTTAGCTGTGTTTGACTCTTTGTGACCCTATGGACTGTAGCCCACTGGGCTCCTCTGTCCATGGAATTCTCCAGGCAAGAATACTGGAGAAGGTTGCCATTTCCTTCTCCAGGGGATCTTCCTGATCCAGGGATTGGACCCAGGTCTCCTGCATGGCAGGTAGATTCTTTACCATCTGAGCCACCAGGGAAGCCCAGTATTCTAATGGGACCAAAAGTAATCCCAGAAAATTAAGCTTTGATTTTAATTTTCTCAAAACAATGAAGACTGATAAATGGTCCATTTGAAGGTTTCATCACGCCTCATTCCACTCACCTAGTGACGGCGTTTCTTTCATCACAACTTGACCAGCGGCCGTGGTGTACCACCGAAAGGTGCCTCATAGGCCCCGTTGTTACCATGGCAGTCACCACTTCGACAGCATCCCTGGTGGACACCCGTAAGTCTCCGCTCACCACTCCAAGCTGGTTTGGCAACAGGAAAGCTGTAGTCTGTTGCCCTCCCTGGACAGTGACCAGATTCCCTTACCCTGAGGCCCAATTTCATTCTGGATACTTTCCATCCACTGGCCCCGGTTTTGGCCTCAGGGCCTACACACAGCAAATTTGAACTATTCAAATAATTAGAGTATTGCCTGCCCTCCCTGGCAAATCTTTCCCAGGTTCCTTCAACTACCCCATGCCCCGAATTCCAGCCAGCCCAACCCAAAGTGCACAAAGGACTCGAGCTGGGTCGAATTGGAAGGGTCAGCGTGAAGACTCTGATGTCCCTTCATCAGACAACAAATCCATTAACGGAGATGATGCTAACTGTGGTTTTTTTTTGCTGGGGACAGGGTACTGGATTTATAGCAGCTAAAAGACTGATGATGCCTTGATACTCTTTCAACTTTTATTTTGAAACAAAAATACACAGGAAAGGGGCTTCCCTGGTGGCTCCGTGGTAAACAATCCACCTGTCAACGCGGGAGACACAGGTTCAATCCCTGATCCAGGAAGACACACGTGTTGCAGAGCAGCTAAGCCGGAGCACTGCTGAGCCTGTGCTCTGGAGCCCGGGAGCCGCAATTACTGAGGCCCAGGCACCCTAGAGCCCATGCTCTGCAATAAGAGAAGCCACTGCAATAGAAGCCTGTGCACCGCAGCCGAGAGCAGCCCCTGCTCTCCACAACTAGAGAAAAACCCTGGCAGCAGCGAAGACCCAGCACAGTCAAAAATAAATCAACAAAGCCACCTTAAAAAAAAAAAAAAAAGGCTCCTAAATCTTTTTAAAAACACACAAGAAAATGCACAAGTAGTACTGAGAGGTCCCAGGCACTCTTCAGCAGTTCCCTCCAAAGGTTACATCTCACACTGCAATAGTACAGTATCAAAACCAAGAACTTCACAACTGGTATGAGCACTGGTGTGTATGGATAGCTCCGTGTCATTTTGTCACATGTGCAGATCTGTGTAACCACCACTACAGTCAAGATCAAGAGCTACTCCATCACTACCAAGATCCTCCACGTGCTACCCCTTCACAGCCACACTCACCTCCCCCTAACTCACTACCACCGTCTCTAAGCCCTGGCAACCCCTGCTTCTCATATCAATAGTAGTGCTGTTTCAAGAACGTTACATAAACAGAATGTAAGACAGGATGTGACCTTGGGGACTGGCTTTCTACAGTCAGAATAATGCCCTGGAGATCTATCCAGGTTGTGTGTGCCAGTAGTCATTACTTTTATTGCTGAGCAGTATTCCATGGTAGGGCCTATCAGTTGGTTTAACCTTTCACCTACTGAGAACAATTGCTCCATTTAACTGAAGGTGTCAAGTTTGTGTGTATAGAGTCATTTGCAGTGTTCACTTATTATCCACTTAATGTCTGCAGGGTCTGTCAGGACATCCTTTCTTTCATTCATGATATTAGTAATTTATCTCTTTTATCTTTCCTGCTAGAGATATATCAATTTCATTGATCTTGTCCAATAACCAATGTTTTGTTTCATCGATTTTCTCTATTTTCTCTTTTTAATCTCACTGGTTCCTGTCCTTGATTATTTTCTTCCTTCTGCTTATTTTGGGTTTGTTTATTTTGCTCTGTCTCAAGTTTCTGGAAGTGGAAACTGAGATTATTCATTTGAGACTGTTCTTATTTTCCAATGCAAATATCTAGCACTATAAATTTCCCTCTCAGTGGTGCTTTTACTATATGTTTTGATATGTTGTTTTTCATTTTCATACAATTCAACATATGTTGTTTTTAAATTTCCCTTGAGGATTCCCCTTCGATTCATGGATTATCTAAAAAGGTACCATTAGTTTCCTGGGCTTTGGAGATTTTCCTGTTATCTGTCATTGATTTCTAGTTTAATTCCACTGTGATTTGAGAATATGATCTCAGTCTTTTCAAATTTATTAGTATATAGCCCATCTCGGTATCTATTCCATGAACCTTTGAAAAGATTATGTATTTTGCTCTCATTGGCTGGACTGTTCTGGAAATGTTTGATGGCATTATTGAAGTATTCTACAGCCCTTTCTGTCTAACTTTTGTTGAGAGAGAGGTATTGGAGTCTCAAGCTACAAGCATGGGATTGTCTATTTTCCCCTTCAGTTCTATCAGTTTTGGCCTCACATGTGTTACAGCTCCACTGTTCTGTGCATACACACTTCAACTGCTATGCCTTCTTGGTAGACTGATCTTTCCATCTCTAGGTAACATCCTTCTTTGTCTCTGGTAACCTTCTTGCCCTTGTTTCAGCTGAGCTGCAGTAAAAGTCCTGACTGTCCCCGTGGCCTGCTCTGACATCACCCAGCAAGGAGGAGGAAGGGCACCTCATTGTCCCTAGGGAGGGGTGATGGTCCAGATTACCCATGTGGTCTCCACTGATTCCCTGGGTGGGGGTGGGGGGCACCTATCATCAAAAACGGATGATGGTCCCAGGTCCCCATCTGAGAACAGCACAGAGAAAGGTCAGGAGGAACCCACGCTGGGAGCAGAGGAACCCAGAGCAGCGGCCTGATGTGATGATGACAGATGGGGAGGCCCAGAAAGCTGGAGGACTTGGGGCCTCCTCCACAGCAAGTGTCAATGATGGGGAGTCTCCCAGGCTGGAGCCCCTACCCTGAAGTGCAAAGCTGATGCTGCGGGGGCAAGTGTTGTGTCTGCAGAGTAAATGGGCCAGTGGGACCACCCCACAGGCAAGCAGCAGCCTGGGGGCTTGATCGGATACAGCAGTGGTGCAAGCAGAGGCCTTGGCTTCAAAATAAGTCAGGGCAAGCGGGGAGGGGCCCCTCCACTTAGGGGAAACCAAGGCCACGTCAGATTTCACTCAGGTTAGAATGTTTTGATCAAGCTTTGCTCTGACCCAATGACTTTATCTTTCTCCACTTCTGTTTTTCTTTCCTTTTTCAATTGGTATTTCTAGAAAAGTTTCTGTTTGAAAACTAACAGTATTTTAATTGAACTAAGGGGTAAAGGGCATATCACCTGGGCATTTGCATGGGGCCAGGATTGCTAGCAGAGTCAGGGTGGGGACTGGCCTGGTGTGAGGAGCCTCCCTGCGGTGAGAGCCGACAGGAGTGTGGGAACAAGGCCTCCACCTCCTCCTCCCTGCTTCGATCCTCACCAGGAAGCTGCTCCCGCCCCTCTGCTCCAGCAGGGAGCCTGTGCTCAGGGCAGCCTCTCAGGCAGGTGGCCTGGATGGGGAAAACACCTGCATACGCAGTAGGACAAGCTCAGTGAGGGATCCCTGCTCACAGCCGACTATAAAAGGCCTAGGCCGGCACAATGGGACACACACAGACTGCCTCGAATGCGTGTTTGTTAATGACAGGAAGTCACCGAGACTTCTCTATAAAACTGCACCAACATCCAGAGCACGTTGTTTAAAATCAAAGTGTCACAAAGTTCTCAAATAGGCAGAGGCCATTATGCTTACAGAAATCTGTATTTTATAAGACCAGACAGACAGTTATCTTGGTCCTATCTGTTGGGGGATGACCACTTTTCTAAGCAAAGCATTTGTATAAACCAGGGCTTGACAAACCACCATTCACGGGCCAAACCTGGTTCACCAGCTGTTTTGTAAAGCTAAGAATTGTTTTTCACAGATAAACACTGGGGATCAATTTGACAATAAGCAACACTAATTTTGGGCCTCAATTAAGTGATATGTTATTTCTTTCCACTTGAATTCCATTTGTATCATTAGTAAATCTGAGTTATAAAAACATTGTACTCAATCATTACTATATTTTGAACTCACTTAATAAAAAGAATGTGCAAATTCACTTTCTCTCCTATCATAGAAGTAACTACTCACTATTCTCAGTTTTGCTCTTGGTCCAAAATGCCTAAAATATTTACCTTCTGGCCCTTAACAGAAAAGTAACCTCCGGCATAAATTAATCATGTAAATAAAATGGCCAAAAAGTGAATCCCTGATATGTTGTTAAAGCTGCCAGACAAACTAAACATGTGTCTACATAATGACCTGTTCATTAAAGTACAACTTAGCAGCACCCAATTTGCCTCTGTAGCTATAACTTAAATGTGACAGGCACAACTGTTTTAAACTATCCTCTAACGCAGACTTCTTCCCTCCAAGAGCCTTCTGTTTTCAGGGAAAGGAAAGTAACATGGGGCCCGATTAAAGGGGTTCCTGATAAATGTGTCCCTCGTTGACCCAGCTTTTTATTTTTCAAGATCTTCAAGTGTTCATACCTCAGATTAACCCTTTTCTTCTCCCTGAAGCAACTAGGAAGGAACAGGGGCGGGCGGGGGGCGGGGAGGCAGAGGGGCAAACGTGGGGAGGGGCAGGCAGCAGGCAGTGGGTGAGTAGATCACCACCCTGGGCAAGCAGCGTGAGCACCCCTCACCAGGGACCATCTGAATCTTCTAATCTGGTTGAAGCTGTCAGGTGAGAACATGTAATTTTTGCTCTTGGAGAGTAAAAACTGCACATTCACTTTAAGCCACTGACCAATCTATTGAGTCCTGCATATTCACTCACAGGTAACACTGTTCTGGTGATGCTAAGCTTGTTTGTGACACTGACTTTTTTTTTTTTTTTTAAATCTGAAAGAGTGGGTTTCCTAGGGTAGCAGGGGGGTGGAGAGTTTGAAGGAACAAATGGGACAAGAAACACAAGAAAAACATGATAAAGACATCAAAGTGGCCCAGTAGGGCCTCTGTGCCCCGTTTCACCCCCACAGCAGAGGTCAATTTTCACAGATGGTCCTGAGTGTTTTGAGTGGCCTTCTAAGGACAGTACGTTTATACAGTCAAGAAAAAAGCTAGACCCAGGGTTTGCAAGTTAGCACCAGGAAAACAAGCCCTCTTTTGTGTGAGCTGGGAGAGGGTAGGGAAGGGGGTCTTGGGAGCCACTCAGCTCAGCACAGCTTTGAAAAACAGGGGAAAGAGGAAATGAGGAGGCTAGACTCAGCTGCCCAACATCTTTTGAAGGTACTGATCCACAATAACAACCCAGGGCAATTGATTAGATAGGTAGATGCTGGACTTATGAGCCACACTAATCAAATTCTACCTCAGAGAGTCACCCGGGGTGGGGAAAGGCCCCTTCCAGGCCCAGCGGCTGGAACGTCCTTCCTCCACTTCACCTGTATCCACCCTGTATCCACCCTCCCCAGGCACAGCTGGCCATGAGCAGCCGCCATCCCTCTTCACCACGGAGGAACAGCACAGCGCTAACCAGGGCCATTACTTCACTGAGAAAGGTCTGTCTAGTCAAAGCTATGGTTTTTCCAGTAGTCATGTATGGATGTGAGAACTGGACTATAAAGAAGGCTGAACGCCAAAGAATTGATGCTTTTGAACTGCTGTGTTGGAGAAGACTCTTGAGAGTCCCTTGGGCTGAAAGGAGATCCAAGCAGTCCATCTTAAAGGAAATCAGTTCTGAATATTCATTAGAAGGACTGATGCTGAAGCTCCAATACTTTGGCCACCTGATGCAAAGAGTTGACTCATTTGAAAAGACCCTGATTCTGGGAAAGATTGAAGGCGGGAGGAGAAGGGGACGACAGAGGATGAGATGGTTGGATGGCATCACCGACTCAAGTGACATGAGTTTGAGTAGACTCCGGGAAACAGGGAAGCCTGGCATGCTGCGGTCCATGGGGTCGCAAAGAGTCGGACACGACTGAGCTACTGAACAACAGCAACAACCACCCTGGCCGGACGGGAAGACCACGCCCTGACTTAGCTGCCGATCTCTGTCTCCTGAGCCCTGGGGCAGAGGAGGCAGGGGATGTGACACTTGTCACCGGACGTCTGAAGGGCTGTGACAGGGATCAGAGCCGCTGTGCATCCAACATCCCGGGCCAAGAGGAGGATGTTACAATGGTGCAGACTTCAGAAAAAAATGACTTTTATTAGTCGAAAATGTCCAAAATTGGGACGAGGCCCATTCTAGAGGTGAGCAGTCTCTTTTCACTGGAACTAGCAAGCCCACTAGCCAAGGATGCAAAATCATCCCAGGTGCCCCTATAATGCTGGAATTCTCAGATTCTTCACACTAATGGGAATGGTATTTCTCAGCAATATATATTTAGACATCAGATCACACTACTGAGTTCTCCCTTTCCCAACTCCTGTCCTCTACACACACATACACACATGCATGCACACATATACCCTCAGGGACACTTGGCTGTCAGGTTTTCTTTACCTTACAATTTGTCTGCAAGCCTGGAGGGCAGGCCAGGTTGTACTATGGTTTCCTCAATAACTAAGACGTTAAGCCATCTTCCAGGTGACCTCATGGCCAGCATGAAGTGATAAGAACTACCCACTGATCACTCAGCCCGCTGATCACTCAGCCCCTCTTCTTCACCATGCAAAGCGCACCACGAGACCACCACCAAGGCCCTCAGACCTTCTCAGGAGCCATCGGGCGTGGACGAGCAGCTTACATCCCTGAGCTCACGCCGTGGCACAGCTAACAGCCCACTCAGAAGACAGCACTCTGCACGGGCTCTGCATAGACCAGGTTCCATCTCCAGGAGGCAGTCTGGCCTGTAGGACCCAGTCCAGCCTCCACCCCTGGCCAAAGGGCCAGGAGTAGACCGAGCATATCTGCAGCTCTCACAGCATGTTGGGAGAATCTGAGTCCATCCCCCCTGTATTCACTCAACCCTACAGGAACCTATAGGAGACACGCATCATAGCTCACTTTACAGAGGAAGAAAGTAAGACTTTGAGAATTCTGAGTTCCTGGTGCTAAAAGCTATCTACACAGCTTCTGTGAGTGACCTACCCTCCTTCTAAAGTCCAGCGAAGTTCTCGTGGTTTCCACTGATGAAGCCCCAGATTCCCACCTCGCCTGTGACCTGCAGTGCTCAGAGTGCAGGGTCCCGGGGTTGCTGGGACCACTCAATGGGCTTCCTCCTGCCTCTCTGACCAGTACAGGGTGCTCCCTCACAGTTCCTGATTCCTCCCCTCCCCGCGCCCCCTGCCTGCTGGAGGCCCCAAGCTGCTGCTTCGCTCTAGAGCATTGCACTCCCCAAGCCTGCTCACCCTCGGGCCCCGTGATGACTCCAGCCGGCCTCCAGCTTAACCAGTGACCCCACAACCCCGTCAACCCTCAGGACATGAAGGCCGAGAGCCCCGGCTGGCAGGCCCAGAGCTGTCCTCAAGGCCCACGCCTCTCCGCCCCTTCCCCCCGGGTAACACAGGTGCTGCCCAAACCTGAAGGGCTTGTTTCAGCCTCCCGCTTGAGTTTTAGACCCAGACACCCAACGGCTGACATTTCCACCTACACGTCCACCAGCAGCTCCAGCTCCAACACACCCTTAAACGGCTCCCCCTGCGGCCCTCCCCGCCTTGCTGAGCGATATTGCCTTTGACTACGGCGGGAACCTGTGGTTACCTGATGTATCCTCTCCCTCAAACACCATACTTCCACCTCCTCCAGGGGAAGCAGCTGCCGGGACCTCACCCCAGGGCTGCGGTCAGGACCACCCCACCTCTCTTGACCCCCACACACTCTCTCCTGTCCCCCAGTCCCAAGGCAACCTGCAGAACAAACCTTGACCGGGCCCCCTCACCCCTGCTGACCACCCTGCCCCCTGCTGCACCCTCTACAGGACACCCAACACCCGCACACCCCGGGGCCCACTGCCCCCCGACCTCAGTGCTCCTCACTCCTACTCTGCCCCCCCAGGATGGAAGCTGCCAGAAGCTCGAGGCAGGCATCATGCTGTCACTCATGCCTTCCTTCCTGCATGTCAGCCATGCCCCTCCAGACTCTGTTACCCCTCTTCCCTGCTCCCCCTCTTCACCCCCAGCTGGGAGGGTTGTCACCTGGGGCCCACTACACTGGAGGGATTCTGTGGTTTCAGGCCTGACCCATGGGGACGAGGTAGCCAACTTCTGACATCTCTGCCTCCCTGGCCAGAAAGCATGGGGGGCATGGGGGCTTCATCTTATTTCTTCGTCTCTAGGCCCAGTGCCCTGCAGGCTCTGGAGAAATGTCTGGAAATGGCCTCGATCACCACAGTGCCACCTGACCTAGAAGCCCCACATCACACAGCTCCCTTAAGTTTGACATTTTTCTGCACCATCCTTACCCCTGCACCCCGCTACAGAACTTGGTCTGCCTTTTGTTCCAGAGAACTGCCCCCTGGCTGATGAGGACGCATCACTCTTGAACCCATGGCAGCCTGACTGGCATGAGGCAACAGACCAGCATCCTTCATCTTGTCTACAACTAGCAACACAACTGTACCCCACACTTTAACTGAAAACACAACTATCCTCCCTCTCTCTTATATTCAAAGACCCTGATGCTGGGCAAGATTGAGGGCAGGAGGAGAAGGAAGTGACCGATGATGAGATGGCTGGATGGCATCACTGATTCAATGGACATGAGTTTGGGCAAACTCCGGGAGAGAGTGAGGGACAGGGAAGCCTGAAGGGCTACAGTCCATGAGGTCGCAACAACCCTTCCCTATTCCTCTGGCCCTTGGGGCACGTGGGCATGAGATTAAATACCCAGGGCTCCTGGGTAGCTCCAGACAGCTATGCCCAAATTCCAGGGATGGAGAGTGCACGTGTAGGGGCACAGTCTGGGCATGGGAGGAACTCAGGGTTTTCCTTCACTGATGTCATAAAAGCCAAAAGGTAGGGAGATTTCTCCAGAGCTGGGGAATAGAAGTAGGCAGGCGACAAGGTCAAGGGTTGGTATAAGAGCAGAGGGAGATGGGCAAAGACAGTCCGATGTCAAAGAGAAAGTGCAAGCCCTGAGGAAAGGAGAAAGGGAGGGCAGAGGTACCCCGCAGGGCGACAGACTCCGGGGCACACACGGGAGAACCCGGAGGAGCCAGGCTGGGGCCACAACTCTGGCTTGAGACATGTGACTGAATGGATAGACAGCCGAGGGTGGGAGAGGAGCTGGATCAAGAGCCAACCCCGAGAGTCCCATTTTGGAGACATTTTTCTGACTCACATTAGATACAACCTGTTTCTCGAAGTTTTGCTGCATCAGCAGGACACTCAAGGCACAGTTTTTGTTTTGTTTTGTTTTTGGATTTTTCTTTCCAGTTATATATATTTTCATAATATCTTCTGCTGTAGAGTATTAAAAGATATTGACTATAGTTCCCTGTACTATACAGTGAACCCTGGTTTTTTTTAATCTATTTAACATGTAGTAGTTGATATCTGTTAATCCCATACTCCAAAATTGAACCCTACCCCTCTCTCTCCCTCCTTTGGTAACCATAAGCTTGCTTTCTATGTTTGTGAGTCTGTTTCTATTTTGAATATAGATTCATTTGTATCATTTTTTAGATTCTACATATAAGTGATAACATACAGTATTTATCTTTCTGTCTGACTTACTCCACTCAGTCTAATAATCTTTAGGTCTTTCCATATAGCTGCAAATGGCATTATTTCACCCTTTTATGGCTGAGTAATATTCCTCTGTGTGTGTATCTTATATCTTCTTACGCCTATCATCTATTGATGGGCACTTGGACTGTTTCCATGTCTTGGCTATAGTAAATAGTGCTGCTATTTGAACATGGTGTGCATGTTATCTTTTTGAAATACAGTTAATTGTTTTTTCTGGATACATACCCAGGAGTGGAATTCCTGGATCATACTGTAGTTCTATTTCTAGTTTTTTGTTTTTCTTTTTAAGGAAATTCCATGCTGTTTTCCACAGTAGCTGCACCAGTTTACATTCTGTCCAATAGTGTACAAGGCTTCTCTTTTCTCCACACCCTCTTCAGCACTTATTACTTATAGGCTTCTTATAGGCCATTCTGATCAGAGTGAGGTGATACCTCACTGTGGTTCTGATTTGCATTTCTCTAATACTTAGTGATCTTGAACATCTCTGAAGAAATGTCTAGGTCTTCTGCACATGTTTTGATTGAGTTGTTTTTTGTTACTGAGTTGTATGAGCTGACTGTGTATTTGGATATTAACCCCTTGTCAGCCATATCATTTCAAATATTTTCTGCCATTCAGTGGATTGCACTTTCACTTTGTTGATGATTTCCTTTGCTGTACAAAAGCTTTCAAGTTTGATTACATCCCACTTATTTATTCTTGCTTTTACTTCCACTGGTCTAGGATATATATAAAAAATTACTTCTGCAATTTATGCTTAAAAGTATTCTGCCTATTTTTTCCTCTAGAAGTTTTACAATATATGGTCTTATATTTAGGTTTTTAATCCATTTTGAGTTTATTTGTATATGTGATGTTAAAGGATATTCTAATTTTATTCATTTACATGTAGTCTGTCCAATTTTACCCACAACATTTACTGAAGAGACTGTCTTTCCTCCATCGTATAGTCTTGTCTCCTTTGTCATAGGTTAATTGACACTGGTCTCCTAGACCAATGGAAATAAAAGCAAAAATAAACAAATGAGATGTAACCAAACTTGAAAGCTTTTGTATGGCAAAGGAAATCATCAACAACGTGAAAACACAACCTACTGTATGGGAGAAAATATTTACATATGATGTGACTGACAAGGGGTTAATATCCAAAATATACAAGCAGCTCATACAACTCAATAACAAATAGGTGGGTGGGTTTATATCTGGGCTCCCTCTTCTGTTCCACTGAGCCATATGTTTGCTTTTGAAGACAAAATTCTTAAATATCAAGGAGGTTCCTTTTAAACCAAGGAATTCATGTAACCAGAGGTGTCCTGGAGACACCCTGCCCCTCCCAATGACACAAGAAGTGCTTTCGAGAGACCAAGAAGGAGTGGGGGCTAGTTGTTGAGAACACAGGAAGGGGGACGGGTCCCAATAACTAGAGTAGCTGTGAGCCCTGAAACAAGAGGGGAAAGCTAAGGGACAGACTGTCGCAGCAAGGTCACCATCGAGAAAAGCATCACCAAGGGGAGGAGCATGGGGTGGCTGTGTGCACTGGGCCACACGCTCATCGGAGGCCGGTGCACAGATGTGGAAAGTGCAAGGGAGGCACACAGAGGCTGTTTGTGCCCATCCTTGTCGGGGCTGTCGTGAGCGTTTTGGGAAGCACCTCGGTCTGTAACACTTGCAGCTCCAAGTGAGAAGTGTGTGAAGTGTAAAAGCCACTCAGTCATGTCCGACTCTTTGCGACCCCACGGACTACACAGTCCATGGGATTCTCCAGGCCAGAATACTGCAGTGGGTAGCCGTTCCCTTCTCCAGGGGATCTTCCCAACCCAGGGATCAAACCCAGGTCTCCTGCATTGCAGGCAGATTCTTAACCAGCTGAGCCACCAGGGAAGCCCAAAAAAACTGGAGTGGGTAGCCCATCCCTTCTGCAGCAGATCTTCCTCACCCAGGAATCGAACGAGGGTCTCCTGCATTGCAGGTGGATTCTTTACCAGCTGAGCTACCAGGGAAGCAAGGCCATGGCCAAGTCACCTCTGCCCTTCAGAACGCATTTCCTCTATGGCGCGATGAGAAGGGCTGACCCGGCAGCTTCTAAGGCCCCTCGTCCCAGCAGACCGGCCCCTGGCTGGAACACTGAAGCTGGCAGCACCGTGACAGGGGCAAGGCCCCAGGGGCCGGGGGAAAGGAGCCAAGAAAAAGTCTCTCCCAGCCCCAAGACTCCAGAACGAGGCTCGGCAGCCACGGCAGCCACATGGTCTCTCACCACCGGGGCTTCAGGGAGGACGAGACTCACAACAAAAGCCGGGAAGCAACAGCGTGGATGCGAGATGCCTGAGTTCCTTCACAGCGGTTCACACAGCTGTGTGAAAACACATAACACATTACATATTAACATGAAGGCCCCCTCGGCCCAGCACTCCCACTCCTCCGTGTACACCCTGGAGGAACTCACACCTATGCACAAGGAAACACTAGGAGAATGTGTGGGGTAGCACTGATTGTTGTTGTTCAGTCGCTAAGTTGACCCCATGGACTGCAGCCCTCCAGGCTTCCCTGTCCTCACTATTTCGTGGAGTTTGTTCAGATCCATGTCCATTGAGTCAGTGATGCCATCACACCATCCCATCCTCTGTCACCTCCTTTTCCTTTGGCCTTCAACCTCTCTCAGCATTGATTACAATTCCAGAAAATGGGACACCGCCTAACTGTGGACCAACTGGGAAGCTGATAGTGGCCAAGTACTCCAACAACGGACCACCACCCGGCAGTGAAACAGACAGGCGAGGGGCAGGCTCACAGCTTGTTAAGAGTCTCACATCATGTGTTTACTCGTCTTTCAAGCACTCACAGCATGAGACTCTGTGCTGAAGATGGTCTAGGCATGTGGGACACTTGATTGACCAAATGGATGAAGCCCCCGCTCTCGTGGGGGGTACAGAGAAAAGAAAGCACCTCCCAGTAACACAGGCTGTAGGAAAGACTGTGTGGTGCCCTGCAGAGAAGCATGAAGCAAGAAGAGCAAGCTGGAGGTGGTGCTATTTTATGCAGTGGCCAGGAAAGGCCACATCACATACTGGTGACATTTCTTAAACTGAGTGATAGATGCACACAAGTTCATTTTTATTACTCCTTATGCCTTTACCTGCTTGATATATTTCAAAATAATTACATTTAAGACTGATAAGAGAAGTAATTAATAAATGAGTGCATATTCTTTTATGTTAAACTTAAATATATTCCATCTTCCTGATCCCAAGCCATCTGTCCTCTCCCCTACTGGCCATACCCTCTCCCTTCCTGCCTTTGGTAGGTAAAAGGGCAGACATGGAAGGCCACTCACCACCATGGGACCAAACCTCCCACCCAGGGAGGCTGGTGTCTCTCAAGAAGCAGAGGTTCTTGAGGTCAAAGGCGATGATCCCAGAATCCAGCCTAAACTTCATAGAGCCTGCTGCTACACAGCCCTGCCAGGAACCTTTACAGATGCCTGACTGCCAATGCTGGGCAATAGGCTTCCATTCCAAATTACATGGCTTTTCAGACTTTAGACTGCCTCAGCCTTATTACCTCTTTTATACATGTGATATGAACATATTCTCCAAAATCCTATGTCTCTTTAGTTTCTTGTACTAAAAAGAAAAAGATCAGAACTTAAGATGGATTGAAAGCACTTACTCAATGAAGGCTCTCTCCCCCTGGAAATATAAAGCAGCTGAAGTAAACCACTCCCAAATCTTAGCCATGAAAATACTGGAAAAAGATATGGCCACTGCCTCACTGTATAATAGGAGCATCCGGCTAAACAGAAAAAGAACAGAAAAAATCGCATGTCAAATTCTATCTGTCTGATAAGGAATTCGCATTTAAACCCCTCTGTCCTTGAATGCCGCTGCCTTTCCAGAACAAACACAGGAACTTTCGAGCAACAAGATATTCAGAATCAACAGCCAGAGTTGGCCTGAGTATCGCCCATGGTCACGTCTATTTACAAAACTGCAACTAAGAGATCTGTCTCCAGACGCCCTCTTTAGAGCAAATGATGATGATATTTGCTGAAGGTCAGATCCTCCCTGGAGGTTAAGAGGCGCTACCTGTGACGTGCAGAACCAATCCATGAGCATCGTTGTGAGGGTGCAAGAAGCAGAGTGAACATGATGCTGCACACGCACTGGCACGGAAGCCGGGCTGGAGATAGCTGAGGTCATGTGCGCAAGCTCAGGTTTCTGAAAGAGCAGAAGCTATGCAATGAAGTCAACTCACTCGTTCAGCACCCAAAACCTTCCAGGCCGAGTGCAACAAATCAACCACGTTCTCTTTCAATACCCTGAGAAGTCCTGCTAAAAAAAAAAGCCGGTGGCCTTTGGCTGAGTTTTTCAGGTGGCCCAGGCTCCACAATGGAGGAGGAAATGGCAACCCACTCACTTCAGTATTCTTGCCTGGAAAATCCCATGGACAGAGGGGCCTGGAAGACCCCATACCATCAACAGAGTCCAACATGACTTGAGTGCATGTGCGTGCAGGCTCCACACAAACTGAACCTGCACTGCTTTGCAACTGCCTTCTGCTTCTCTCTGCTGTGCCCTCTGCATGGGTAAAAGAGGTGCACACAGTGGAAAGCCAGACTTCATTCTTGAGAAACACAGGGCTCTGATCAGAAACAGAGAACACTCCCTTCCCAGCAAAGCATTCCTGATGCCCAGGACAGGGCTTGTTCTTTCAGGTTCCCATCATCTAACATGGCAGCCTCCATGGCACAAGTCAAGAATGTCGAGGTTCCACCTAACTGCCCAGGGGTGCATGGACATGGCTTTGGTTATAATCACATTCATGTCTTTTGATTCTTTCTGTTTTTTTCAACTTTTGATTCTAAGACATCTCTGTCTTACCTTCATTACACAGATCTGTTCTCCCCCTGAGAACCCCTAGACATCAGTCACTGGTTGACTCCTTTATTGAAAAGTCTAGCAAGTACCTTCCCAGGTGGCTCAGTGGTAAAGAACCCACCTGCAGTGGAAGAGATGCAAGAGATGTGGCTTTGATCCCTGGGTCGGAAAGATCCCTGGAGGAGGAAATGGCAGCTCACTCCAGTATTCTTGCCTGGGAAATCCCATGAACAGAGGAGCCTGGCAGGTTCCTCTGTCCATGGGATTGCAAAAGAGTTGGACATGACTGAGCGCGCACACACAGACACACACAAGCAAGTAACTTGCCCTTTTTGAGGTGCTTGCTCAGAGTGGGACACAGAGGGTTCAGACACAAATAAGAATGTCTGGTCCAGACTCACAGTCTTAGAAAATGATCTTATGTTTGCTGGAGGGGAAGGGGCGGTGAGGGAGTTTGGGAAGGTCATGTACACACTGCTATATTTAAAATGGATAACCAACAAGGACCTATTGTGTAGCACATGGAGCTCTGTTTGGTGTTAGGAGGCAGCATGTATAGGGGCAGGGTTTAAGGGAGAGTGGATACATGTATATGTATGGCTGAGTCCCTTCGCCGTTCACCTGAAACTATCACAACATCGTTAGTCCACTATACCCTAATACAAAATTAAGTGTTCAAAAAAAAGAATGTCTGGTCCACAAGGAGGACTTCACCTAGTTGGGGAGAAGGACAAGAGGATAAATGGTTATGAATACTCTGTATTGTGGGAAGGCATCCCCAAGGGCTTTAAGGAGGACCCAAAGAAGGCATCACTGGAAGGGCAAAGGTATCACAAAGAGGAAAAAGAAACCCTGCATTAAGCTGAGGAGAAGAAGGAAGAGGTCAGGTACATGATATACTCAGACACTTGCACGCAGCTCAGCCTCATGTACCTCCCCACACAGAGCCAGAGTGGATGCCATATTAGCCCCTTGGCAATATAAATATCTACCTTTTCACTTTCGCAGCCATCAGCCAAGCAAGGGAACGGGCCCCATGGCTGGCCCACAGGCTCATAAGGGTGACTTTCAGGAGACACCCTTAGATGGCAGGATACCTGGAGGCTGGCAGAGATGGCAGGCGCAGGAAGCTCTTGAATACTCACCACCCTTGTTGTTGGCAGCATGGGGAGAAGCAGCCCCAAAGCATGACCTCCTGCAGCGTCCTATGGCCAACAAGCCTCCAAAGACTATGGGCAAAGAAGCACCAGCTGTTGTTCAAGGCATCCACCATGATACATTAAGCTGATTCTTTTTTAAAAAAGAAAAGCTGAATTATGAAAAGCAAACATCTTGAATGACTGAGCAAAGAATAACTGAGAAACAGTTTCATGTATCTTTGAAATGGACGCTATAGGATTGAAGTACTTAAAATGCATCAACCACTTTTGGAAACATAATGTTGATACAAGCAAAGTTGAGAGAAGAAAACAGGATTTCAGGATTTTCATCCAAAACCCAACTTAATACAAGGTTTGGCAGATGAGAGGAATACTCACAGGGTACCTGCTACACCTTCTAGAGAAATCCTTTTTATGAGAAATTATACTCGTCTCTCACTGCATGACTCATCAGAAAAGCTAATTTAGACCAGATGAGTCAAATGACAATATGGCTCTGCCTCCTGGCATAAAGAGTCCAACAGCAACCAGCTTGCTCAATTCTGACTGGGCACAGGATCCTGGGGGAACAGTCAAGAAGGTCTCAGGTGGGATCACGCTCCCAGGAGCCATCCACAGACACCAAGGAGCATCACCCACTGATTCTACCCTCAGGATCAGTCCAGGCAGGCTGGGAACAAGCTGTGCTTCTTAAGAAATCTAGAAGGTCCCTGTTATCTCAACTGTAATTTACAAAAAAATCAGCCATTCTTGGTTCCAAGCACCATTCATATTAGGACTTCAACTGATATCAGAGGGATTCTGTAATCCAGATGGAATTTAGAAACAAAACCATAAAATTACATATTTCCTTTATTTCCAAGCCTGATAATGCCTAGAAACCTCTATGCTGTGTTTTGCCTACATGAGAATGAATAATTGATTCAAGAACCACATTTCATCTTTTATGAAATTCCCATGAAACATGATACATTAAGCTGATTCTTTTTTAAAAAAGAAAAGCTGAATTATGAAAAGCAAACATCTTGAATGACTGAGCAAAGAATAACTGAGAAACAGTTTCATGTATCTTTGAAATGGATGCTATAGGATTGAAGTACTTAATGCATCAACCACTTTTGGAAACATAATGTTGATACAAGCAAAGTTGAGAGAAGAAAACAGGATTTCAGGATTTTCATCCAAAACCCAACTTAATACAGTGTTTTTGTGGATATCCATCCTCATTGATGGTTCCTATCCTCAGGCCACTGCCAAATCCCTTGCGGTGTGGGGTCTTGGCTGGAGCTCTCCCCGTCCCACCGCAGCTCCCTGCACAGGGCATGTGCTGGATGCATGAACATGTGAAGGAGTCAGCTGGGGGAGGCAGAGGAAGACGAGCAAAAACCATCTCTGCAGACCTGTCCCAGAGTCCTTGTTCCCGGAGCCTGGTCACCCATCTCAAGTTCATGGGCAAGAAGACCCATGGCACTGCTTATCAACTTCCCTTTGCTTCCTAAAACTCAGCCCAATCTTTTTCAGATCACCACATCCTCTCCTGACACCGGCATACTGGAAATACTGAACTTTCTTCTGGATCGCTTTTTCCTTTACTTGCTCATTCGTGTGCAGCACAAAGCCCTGTCATTGCAGGGGCTCCACCGACATCAGAGAGGTCCAAAGGAGCAACTGCCACCTGAGGGAGGGGTCCCAGGAGACAGCGTGAGAGAATGACGCCAGCAGCAGCAGGGACCCCCGGGGAACTCGGCTGGAATGGGTGGCAGGCACGTGGTTGTCTGTAGGGCCCAAGAAGAAAAGACAAATTCACTGTCCTCATGATGCCCTCCACTGACCATCGCCCAAGATCTCTGCCTCCTGTGAGGTCATCTGGTATTTTATACCAATTTCAGCTCATCCAGATGTCTTTGTGTGGAGACTGTTTGCAGCTAAATGTATTCACCTCCTATTGCTGTATAACAAAGTACCACAAACTTAGCCTAAAACAACACATATTTATTATCTCACCATTTCCATGGGGCAGGAGTCCAGGCGGAGCTTAATTGGGTCCTCTGCTGAGGGTGTCTCAAAGCTGCAATCAAGGTGGCAGCTGGGGTTGTGGTCCCCTCTGAGGCTGGGGAGCCCCTGCCAAGCTTCCGTGGTTGTTGGCGGCATCAGCTTCATTGCGGCTGGAGAACTCAAGGCAACTCACTTTCTCAAGGTCAGCAGAAGAGTGTGTCCCTCCCCGAATGACCTCCCTTTTAACCAATTTGAACTCAACTGATTTGGGACCGCAATTGCATCTGTAAAACCCTTTCTCCTTTACCACATAATGCAACCTAATCGTGGTTCTGTGATACTCACACATCCATCATAATCGCAGATCTTGTCCACACTCAAGGAGAAAGGATGATATAGGATGTCAACCAGGGGAACGGAATCGTTTGGGCCATATCAGATTCCTCCTTGACCACAGTATGCCATTTGCCTTCCCTACTAAAGTTAAGATTACTCTTCCTTCGCACTTTATTCTTGGACTTAACTGCATAACTTAATACAGGACAAATTACAGTACTTATTTGTATTGTTCTCTGTTTCTCCATAGTCAGACCCCAAAGTGACTGACTCAGGTAAGGCCGCCAGGTCACACTCACTGATGAATGAATGAACCAGCCCATCTTCATTTACTGAGGCCTGCAACCACAGACCAACTAGGGTCATAAACTGACAAAGAACAATGAAATCTAGAATCGGGGGAGATCAGCCTTTTGGGGGAAATCAGCCTTTTCGCAGCCCTCTAATTAAGACCTGGAGATGCTGGGAAAGATAGGAAGAAGATCTGGAAAGAACAGTGTGAGGCAGCAAGGGGCAGAGAGGGAGAGAAACTATTTGGATCAGGGCGATGCTGGTGTGGAGAGGCAGCAGGGAAGTCAAGAAGAAAGCCCAGAAAATGGCTGTGTCTGTGGGCCTCTTTTCATAGCTCCCAATCCACTCCTCCAGTCCTGCCTTGTTTAAGCAATGAGTCCAAATCCACGGTGTTGCTGCGAGCCCTCTGTGCCGCCAGTCCTAAGGCTCTGGAGAAAGAACAAGTGCCCATTGGCCCCTGTGCTCCTGACCTCACCATGAACAGATGAACTCCTGGATACAAACTCACTAATAACCCTCAGACTCTTGCAGATCATTATGAACACTGACCCTGAAATGGCTAAGCACAGTTTATCTTTCCCATAACTTGGCTGGACTCCATGCCATGCAACCAGATGGGCTTCTTTGAAACTTTCTGAAAAAGGACAATATAGGCTCAGTAGTAGCCTGGGAATCCTATGACAACTAATACATAACACATAAAAGAGGCAGAATCAAATGGCTCTGCATTCATCCCTTCTGCTTTTTCTGTTTTACTTAGAATCACAGAACCTCAGAGCTGGGAGGAATCTATGAGGTCACCCAGTAGCACCCTAAGAATCATAGAATCTCAGAGCTGGGAGGAATTTACAAGGTCACCAAGTAGCACCCTACCCCAATCCTAGTGGCCCTAACAGGTCCTCAACCCCAGGCTCTTTTGGAACATTCCCATTGCAAAGTAGTCTGTTCTGTGGTTGGAAGCCTAATTGTCCCGCACACCTGTCTGAAATCAGCTCAGTAAACATTCTGAAAATGCCTAGTACTTCCCCAGGAGAAGCAAAGGCCATGTTTGGTCCTCCGGCCCTCACTCCCACCGCTCGGGCTGTTGACAGACATCACTAACCCGTCGTGGCTCACTTTCCTGCTGATGCTGGATGTGGCTTCCGAATCCTCAACAGAATGCTCCAGAAAGTCACCAATGATCAGTTTACATTGGCAAGAGAAAGCAACTCGCTTTCCAACTCTCTTTTAGGAGCTCGTCTTCAGTCAAAAGCCACTTTCCTGTAACTCCTACTCATTGCTCCTAATCTGCCTCTAAAAGCAACAAGCAACTCAGTCCCTTTCTCCACAAACAACCCCTTACTTACCAAACTATCTAAACTTATTCCCTCCTTAAACTCTTGCAGGCTCAAGCCCCATCAAGGACAGGGCTACCTGGGAGAGAAAGGAGTAGGGCTCTAATCCTGGGACAATCAAGTGCCCTTGTGGTGTTTCAGGGAACCCTGGAGCCAGGAAGGCACTGGGGGCAGAGACAAGTGTGTGAGCTGGGGGCCACAGAGCATTGCTCTGCCTGTGGGAACTGACTCCAGAAATGAGTCAGACCAGCCTAGCACAGGAGTGGTTTTGGCAGAGCCCAGCTTTAAGGAGCTGGAGAAAGCAGACACAGAGGAAAGGAAGCAAGGGATAACGCGGTTGACATGGCAAGGGTACCAGAAACCAACCAAGTGAAAACCCTCCAGATCGCACTTCATCATTTAGCATGTGGCTGTCCCCACACTGTACAGTCTTCTGATCACCCATGATTAGCCACAATCACTCAGAAAACACTGAGTAAGAACAAGACAGAGCTCTGTGTCATGACTCTGGGGAATCCCCTTTCACTCACTCATTTATTTATTTTCCTTCCATCAAATATCTGTTGAAGATCTACATGACACCAAAGAGCAGGCTGGAGCTGGGACCACAAAGTCGACGAGTTCCAGACACCAAGGAAGTCAGAGCATATTTGTTTTGGTGGCAAGTAAATAACTCCCTGAGATCCAAAACCAGTTATAAAGCATACCATTTATCTGCAGAAATCATGACAAATTTAAAGTCAAGATATACACTGAATGTGAAAAAGAAAACACACACATATAACTGAATCTCTTTGTTGTATACCTGAAATCAACACATTGTAAATTAACTATACTTCAATAATGAAAATAGTTTAAAAAAGGGTAAGACATACAATATATTGATGAACTGAACTAGTAAGCTTTTCAAAAAGAAAAATTCAATAATTTAGCTTTTTTCTAAGTAACCAAAAACAATCAATGTGTGCTATAGTACTTCCAAAACAAGAAGATATGGTGAGCTAAGACTTCAGGTTAGCAAGTCCAGACTCTGCCAAATTCTTAGTACAAACCAGCAGCTTCCTCAGGAGTCATGAGTTCTTTTCCCTGCAGACATTCTATCATTTGTCTTTCACTGAGCTCCTAAAATGAGCCTGGCATCAAGGATGGAAACTGACACAAAAACAAGTACGGTGCAGGGGATTAGCCTGGGGTCTCTGGCCCATAATCTATGCTCAACAAATATTTATTATTAGTGAGGTAAGTGTGAAGACCAGAGTAAGCAGAGAGCACTAAAATATGAGAGGGGCAAGGGAAGGTCTCCTGCAGAACACTGTATCTGAGCCTCATCCTGAGAATGAGCAGGTAGCAACGGATAAGATGTAAATCAGCTGAGCAGGGGTGATGCTGAAGCCAGGGAGAGGGCTGAACAGGGACATCACAGCAGGACCAAGGTGGGTGCTACCTACAGGGGTGGGCCAGGCCTTCACCTGAGGAGAACCAGGGAGACCAGCTGGGCACTGCAGAAGGTCAGTCAGGCAACAGGGGGCAAAATGGACCACAGGAGACAGGGTTGAAAACAGAGAGGCTAGTTATGGCATTGGGAGAGCAGATCCAGACAGAAAAAATGATGGTCTGATCTCAGAAACTAACAGCGGGGATGAAAAGAGGTGCAAAGACTTGAAAGGGGGTGAACAGTGTGTGCTTACTTGCTCAGTTGTGTTCCGACTCTTTGCGATCCCATGGACTGTAGCCCGCCAGGCTCCTCTGTCCATGAGATTCTCCAGGCAAGAATACTGGAGTGGTTTGCCTTTTCCTTCATCAAGGAATCTTCCTGACTCAGGGATCGAACCTGAGTCCCTGCATTGCAGGCAGATTCTTTACCATTTAAACTACCAGGGAAGCCCAAATCTGGTAGTTAATGATGACAGAGAGGGGTTGAGAGTGAGGGGTCTGGGAGGCCCCCAGGTAGTACCTGAATATGAAAAGTAACTGTGCTCTTCATCCGTACTCTGAACAGAGCCACGGGAGTGCTGGCCTGGGGGGTGAAGCTGTTGGGTTGGGGTTTGGACGTGGCACATGTGGGACACCCAGGACACTGCTGGCTTTGTAGGTCTGAGGCTCTGCAGAGGGACCAGGCTGGGGACCTTGTGCATCTCAATGGCAAGGGAAGTCAGTCTCAGGAGAGAGTGGTGTCCTGCAGGGTAGTGACTCAATCTGCCAAGAGCCCTCAAAACTCTAAAAGGCAAGAATTTACGAATACAGAAACTGACATTTCCCCAGTAAATCCCAGCCAGGAAAATAACTTTAATCCATGTTTGAGGCTAGGTTTAAATTTTGCTTAAGACATTCTGTTTTATCATAAGCCTGGATTTGTAAGTATAAGCCCTATAAAGACTATGTAAAAGATAAGGTTATAGCCAAGGAAATAATAATTGCGATTCAAAGTACACTCTGCCAGCAGTTCCTCTGGAAAACTCCACTGAATAAGGAGAGAAGGACGGAGTGAGGAGACACATCTTTGGTGTAAATAAAGTGGAAAAATTCCTGATGAACACAGAGCAACGAGATTTAGTTGTGGAAAATTCCACACATAGGAAAGGCCAAATAACTCTGTTTTACTTTCTTCCTTCTCATCTCAGATAAAAGAAGAAGATGGGGGCTGCTAATGGAGATGGAAATTCTGGAGAAATCTCTTTGGCTGAGACTGTGAGGGGCTGAAGTGCTTGGAGGCATGACTGCACAAAATAGCAAGGGTTTCTTTTCTAGGGGGAGAATGGTTTTTCTTTCGTTCTTTCTTTTTTTTTTTTTTTTTGGTCTATAAACTGGCCTGAATTTCCAGACGGCTTGTATTCTATATAAAATGCAAAGTGAGTGAAGTCTCTCAGTCGAGTCCAATTCTTTGCAACCCTATGGACTGTAACCCGCCAGGCTCCTCTGTCCATGGGGTTCTCCAGGCAAGAATACTGGAGTGAGTTGCCATTTCCTTCTCCAGGGGATCTTCCTGACCCAGGGATTGAACCTGGGTCTCCTACATTGCAGGCATACTCTTTACTGTCTGAGCCACCAGGTAAGCCCATGTAAAATGCAAGGTGAATTGTAAATAAGCATCTTATCAGCCTAAGAATGAATTATGATAATATTAAGTTAAACCATTCAGCTATGCCTTGTCTTGGGTAAAAATGGTCACAGATCAGCAGTTTCACGTGATCTTGATGTAACGATGCTCCAGGTTTGGGATAATGTTGGCCAGGGAGACCTAGTCGTACATTGCTTTACAAAGACTATCTTATGGAGTGTTTCTATTATTACTTAATTCTTGCTACATTCAACATAATTAATCATTGGTTTTTACTTCAGAAAAACTAAAACTTGAAAGAAAAGCTTTATCTGTTCTAAGGTGAAGTTAACCAAGAGACAAGCACTGTCTAACTATAAGGAAAAAAAATACCCTGTAAGAGGGTGAAGTTCCGGGAAAACCAAGATTGTGTTTAAAGTTGGAAGTGCCCACTTAGAACTGGATATTGAAGGTAAACATCCTGCTTGCTGCCCAAGGTGGTGAAGGGCTCAGGTCATGCGAGTTGCCTGTCTTACCTGCGGTCCATCCCAGGACCTGCCTCTCTCACCTGCGAACCCAGAGGAAAAACACAGGGCACTGTGCCCCATCAAAGGTTAGGACCCGGTTCTGGCCTTCGCTTGCTCCCTCACCCACTCGACCTACCATGCTCCTGCGTGCAGCCCTGCAGACTAAGGGTCTGCCAGGACACAGAGCACAAGCGATGATGATTCTGACGAGTTCACATCTCCAGAAAGATGGCAGCACAATGAGAAGCCTCCAAACCCCCTTCCTTTCAATCGACCCAAATAACCAATGAGAAACGCAAGTGGAGAAGAGGTTCCACGAGCCCCAAGACTCGGGGTAGCCCACCACACACTACGGCCCCTGAGGACTCCATCTAAATACACCAGAGACTGCAGCAGGCCTGTGAGGAGTGGCGATTCCAGCAACCAGCTCCTTCTCCTGGGAGAAAGTCATGGAGAAAACCTGTACAAGTCCACAATATCGCATCATCGCATGGGCCACGGGAACGACCCAAAGGGCCTCAGCATGAGTCCACTTTTGGCCCCTGTGCCTGGACGGGCTAGAAAAGGAAAGACATAAGTGCAGCTCTTGATATTCTCTGACCCAGTTTTTTTTTTAAGAAGGATGCAAGAGGCCTGACGGAGGGTGAGGATGGAAGGGGTGGCAAGAGACATCACAGAAGGGACACTCAGACCACTCAAGGGCGACCCTCTGTCACCACAAACCAATAGCAGCAGCAAGAATGACTCAGCCTCCCTCCCCCAAGAAGGGCAGGCTGTGACTTTCCTGTCCTGACCAAAGCCCAAGGCAGGTCTGTGACTGGTTCAACCCGGAGGCCATGTCCCCAGCAGCATGCCAAGCGTGTGAACAGAAATGTCAGGCCAAGCTGAGATATACCAGGGCACCAAGACACCAAAAGCAGAGGTTTCAAAAACTACAGCAGGGAAGAAAATGAGAATAAAAACAAAATGTGGAGGCCACATCCCACAGCTATGAGTGGCCCGGCTTCTCCAGCCATGCCCAACCCACATACCACAGCTGGTGAGCACCCAGAACTGATAGACCAAGTCTCCAGCAGGCATGATGCTCATCTAAGTCCTCAAAGGGAGAATTTCCAACATGCAAAGACAAAAGAAGAGGAAGCTAACACTCCCTCAGGGAAGAGGTATCTCACTCATGAGCCAGTCCTAGCCAAGCAGTTGCCACAACTGAGGAATCCAGGCCCCAAGACACAGTGTTCCCCAACTGAAGCAAAACACATCCAAGAAGGGCAAGACAGAACTTTCTTAGATGACACTCCCATGCCAAGTTTACAATATAAACAGGAAAAAGACCCAAGAGAACCCTCTCATCCTTTCATGTGGTCAATATCAAACCCAACTCAAAAATGAATAAACAAGAAAAAATAAATACAAAAACACCTGGGGAGATATGCAGAAAGCTCTGTAACAAATGAGAAGGAAACCGACATGGCACACAAGAGTTAGATGGAGAAAATATTCTTGCAAAGGATTTGTTCCAGGCCATGAAAGAGCAGGTAGGCAATAGTTCTGAATTTTTAAATAAGGATATCAATTCTTCTTAAATTTATGGACAAATTTAACATAATGACAACCAAAAAACAAACTACTTTATAAAAATGACTATAAAACTGGTCCATAGGAGTAAGTGTGCCCTAATCATCAGGAATGACACTTCTAGAAAAACACCAATACAGTACACTAATGCATATATATGGAATTTAGAAAGATGGTAACGATAACCCTATATGCAAGACAGAAAAAGAGACACAGATGTATAGAACAGTCCTTCAGACTCTGTGGGAGAAGGCGAGGGTGGGATGATCTGAGAGAATAGCATTGAAACATGTATATTATCATATGCGAAACAGATCGCCAGTCCAGGGTCGATGCATGAGACAGGGTGCTCAGGGCTGGTGCAGTGGGATGACCCTGAGGGACGGGATGGGGAGGGACGTGGGAGGGGGGTTCAGGATGGGGACACGTGTACACCCATGGTGGATTCATGTCAATGTATGGCAAAACCCACTACTATATTATAAAGTAATTAGCCTCCAATTAAAATAAATACATTAAAATTAAAAAAAAAAAAAGGAATGACACTTCTGTACAATGACGGGCTTCCCAGGTAGCGCTAGTGGTAAAGAACCCACCAGCCAACACAAGAGATGCAGTTTTGATCCCAGGATTCAGAAGATTCCCCTGGAGGAGGGCATGGCAACTCACTCCAGTATTCTTCCCTAAAGAATCCCATGGACAGAGGAGCCTGGCAGGCTACAGTTCATAACATAGCAAAGAGTTGGACAGGACTGAAGGGACTTAGTATGCACACACGCAATCACCAGGAATGACAAAGATTACAAAGAATGAACACCCCCAGCCTGGAGTGAACGAGCAGAATGGAGACCATGGATGGAAGCATAAATTCACTTATCCACTCCAGAGGGCAATTATTCAACCCAAAACAAGACAGAGACGCACATGCTCCAAACCCAACAACTCCATCCCCAGGACTTTCACCCTAGGTACTACCCAATAACTCCCAGGGTCTCTTGCAAGGGCAATGTATCAGTCACTTGAGCTGCTGTGACAAATACCACAGGCTCTGGGTTTTGAGCAACAGATATTTACTGCTCAGAGTTTGGAGAACATCCAAGTTCAGAGTGTCTACAGAGTTGGTTTCTCTTGAGGTCTCTCTCCTTGCCTCTCTTCTCCCTGTGTCCTCACATCATTTCCCCCCAACAGGTCTGTGACTTAATCTCTTCTTCTTCTAAGGACAGTAGTCATACTGGATCAGGGCCCAGTGATCTCTTTTTAACTTAACCACCTGTCTTCACATACAGTCACATTCTGAAGTATTGAGGGGTGTGACTTCAACATGAATTTGAGAGGTACATAATTCAGCCCATAACAGATGATTACTGCATTAATAATATTACTACTGATAACAACTGTCATACCTACAATTCACACCTTTATTTAGATCTTTCTATGAGCTCTTTAGGATTCCCTGGTGGCTCAGTGGTAAAGAATCCACCTGCCAGCGCAGGAGACACGAGTTCAATCCCTGGGTAGGGAACACCCCCTGGAGTAAGAAATGGTGACCCACTACAGTACTCTTGCCTGGGAAATCCTATGGACAGAGGAGCCTGGCAGACTACAGTCCATGGGGACACAAAAGAGTCAGATACAACTTAGCGACTAAACAGCAACAATGAGCTCTTTAAGCTTGACACCAGTCCTATAAAAAAGGTATTATCACTTTAGGTGAGGGAGAAGCAGTTTAAAGAAGTTAAAGAACAGTGCCAAGGACTAGGAGATGTCTGGAGTAGGAAATGGCAACCCACTCCAGTATTCTTGCCTGGAGAATTCCATGGACAGAGGAGCCTGGTGGGCTGCAGTCCATGGGGTCGCAAAGAGACACGACTGAGTGACTGAGAACACTAGGAGATGTCACAAAGCCAGCCACCAAGGTCCACTGTTCCCTTCCAGGAGTCGTGGCTGACAACATGTGGACAGGTCACTTTATTTTTGTAAAAGGCACATACAACACAAGCATGTACATGGGTGCGTAGAAAATGGTCTTTGTTTTATGGGACTATGGGTGATTTTTACATTTTTCCTTTTTATGCTGTTTGCTTTTCAGACAATTGTGTCTTCACAAACTAGGAGATGAAAAAAATTTTTTTAACTCTATTTCCATTTTTTTTTTTTAATCTACATATCAGTGTTGATGAGGTTTTCTTGTCAGCTGTGCCATCTCGGGCCACCTTTATTCCACTCACCTTGATGCCCTGAGACTCTCATCTCTGCAGGGTCAAGTTGGCCCCATGGGCTGCTAACTTGTGATGTCCAACATGACTTCCTACTGGGAACAGCCCCCACCACACAGACCGAAGAAGAGGAAAAACATCAAATGGAGGATTCTGTCCGTGACCCTGGTTTCAGCTCCCCTCTCTGCAGGGGGCTGTGACAAAGACTACCACGACATGTGCTGTTGGGTCATCCACACAACTGGCCATGTGGCTGCCATGATTAGCCCCTGACGTCCTGACTCAGCAAGAGGTAAGAAAGAGGAAGTTTCCTCCCCGACAGTTGGGTGCAGCTCAGGACTAGGGTAAGGGGTGGAGGAGAGTCAGGCCTGGCTGGCGGGCAGAAAGCAAGGTAGCCAAGGAATGGACTTCGGCTCAGCAAGTAAGCAGCTCCCCCCTTCTGTTCTCATCTGTCCACCTGGGTGCCAGTCTGGGCCCCTCTCTACCCTCCCTCATCTAGTTTGAACCCAACCTCCACTCTCCTCCTTGGCTTTGAAATGTCAAAAGATAAACATTAAAGTTTTCCTGGGATGGAGAATGTTGGTTTCATCATCATTTGGTTACCATTTGATCCTTTTGTACTACTGCCTGGTTCCTGGTGATATAGATCCTGACCAAAGCTGTCTGACCACAAGTCCTGATCCTCATTAAGAGATCCCCTTATACACAAGGCATTTCCCTCCATTAGTTAAGTGACATCTGGCAAGGCACTGAAATTCTCTGGTTCAGTTTTTCCAAAGACACCAGAAATCTGGATTTTTTTTTTTAATGTCAAATCCCTCAATTTTTAAATGTCGACAATCATTAACACATTTAAAGAAATGTAGCTGATCCACTGTGTTGTACAGAGGAAAGTAACACAACATTGTAAAGCAATTATACTTCAATTTCTTTTCTTTTTTTTTAATTTAGGAGCAAACACAGTATCTGCAGTTTTCTCCCAAAATGCAAAGGCTGAGTTTAAAGGAGTTTAAGGTCTTAACCAGCTCTGATAATGACTAGGTATTTTAGTCATTAGAATTTAGAACTAGAATACTTAAGAATTAATTGGTATTTTGCTTTAGGAAAAATGATTAAATTTCTCCACTTCAAACTAGCCTTTAAGAGGCAGCTTCTTTTGAGGGACAGCCAGAAAAGGCAGCTGGTCTTACTGATCCTATGTATCTTTTTCTTTCCTCACCAAAGCAAATCACCTCTATGCAAATTCTAGACATGTAAGACATCTGCGATATAACATATAAAGCGGGTCACAGGCAGCACCTCTGGGGAGCTTCTCCAGGACCTGGCTGTATCTTGGTTTTTATCAGCACATCCCCAGGGCCTGACGTGGCCTATTGTGAATGCTCAGCCTGTGCATGGAAAGTTTAAGTTCCCAGGAATGTAGCTCTCAAGGTCTTACTTCAACAAGAATAATTGTGAGATTCAAAATTCCTTAGTAGATATATATTAAGTATGGGCAAGCTCTCTCTCTCTCTCTCTCAGACACAGACACACACACAAACCCTGTAGATCACTAGGTATAACCATTCAAGAATAGTAAGTCAGATAAATATTATTTCTGCATGTTGTGCCTTTAAGACCTCTTCCCAGCAGCCGGCTCACATTTTTGGAGAGTACGAAGCTACACCGTAAGTCAAAACCTGTCTTTACGTCTTAGCAGATACACCCTCAACACAGGGCAACAGATACTCAAAAAAAAAAAAAAGAGAGAGAGCTGACAGAGGTCTGAGTGCAAAAATAAATATAAATTAAGATCCTAAAAGCAGATGTGAAAGGGACTGGGTCCTCCAAACACTCCTGTTTCCTTTGGATCTGGGGGCATTATAGACGGTCACACAGCCAGGGCTCCTGAGGAAATTTTGTGAAGGGCACACGCCCCCACAGCACTGGGACAACTGGTCCACCTTATGGCTTGTGAGAGAGTTTCCAGATGATGTCTGGGCTCAGTTTGGAGGCTCTGGTTAGAGGTCAGTCAGTCCCCCTCTCCAGCAGCTCAAGTCCACACCCCCAACTGCCTGCCATGTGGGCCTTGGACACTTCTGTCCTCACGGCCCCTGAACTCTGGGGCCCACCGACACAGTGCAAACCCTAATCCTGCTCACCCCACCTTCTGTGGACAACGCAATAGAGGTGCCAGCCTTCACCCTCTGCCGTGCTTCTCCCGAGGGGCCCAGGGCAGCATGACATGTTCTCCCCGGGGGACGGTGAATGACCAAACTGGAAACCTCTTCCAAGTTTCTATCTCTTGGTCTGCATCTGGCTTTACCACCCTTCACCCAAGGTAATTTGGCTAAAATGAGGTTGGACAAAGAGGCAATTCAAAGGCTATCCTTGATTGCAATTGTCTGGTGGCTGCTGGCAGTCGATCACAACCTAGAAAAGCCCACATGTCTTCAAGGTCAGGAAGGGATGACTCAACACGTGGGCTGGGAAAAATGATAGCTTCCTTGTATCAAAGCACAAAAGTCACAGCCTAAGAAATCTGTCCTTTACATCCCTCAGAAGTGCACTTTCTTGGCACGGGCTTCAGTCAGATATGTCCAGACATGCTAACGTGTGCACCCAGTGCCCTGCTTACCCCAAGTTCTCTGAGACTCAGTGGAAGTGTGCAAAGGCCCCTCAGCTGCATGGAAAGCAGGACATCTTGTAGTAACCTGAATGCGAGGGGGCGCTCACTCGTTTCCCAGGTAACAGATGGTGGCCGTCTGGCCTCCAATAAACAGACACCACTGGAAAATCAAAATCAGAAGGCAAGATCTCGGTGGTGGCAATGGAGACGTGGGGTCTCCTCACAGATTAGGCAGTCCTGTTATGTGAGGGTCCTACCTCAGTGGCATTCCTTCCGGGACAGAGAAGTAGCAGGTGGTTGGCAGGGCTCTCCCCTGGCTGTGCCTGGGAGTTCTGATTCTCAAGCATTGGGTGATGGCTTTTGGTGTCTTTCCAGTGCAGATAAGGATACTACAGATCAATAAGCCACCACAAGCTTAATGATAAGTGTACACTGGGTGGGGAGCCCAGCTGAAGGATTCCAGGTCAACACCATCTTTGATCACCTGCAAGTACCATGGACACAATTCACTACTTGGGACCTTGCACAGTCACTGAGCTTACGTTGTCCCTGTATCATGATGCCCTCATTGACAGACAGATGCCTCTCTATCTCCAACCAGGCCACCGCTGGACTGCTTATCAGAAGGCTTTCTCAGCTGGGCTGAGTTTTTCCTTCCTCACTCCCCCCATGTGGCAGACACGAGCAACCTGCAGACACAAAGCCAATCCCTTCTCTCTCGCTGCCTGACTCCCCTCAGAGTCCTGGAAGCCAAGCACCCACCATGCCAGCCTCTCTTGCAGCTACAGGTGGTCGTGCAACCCAGTTCTAATCCACGGGAGGTCTGTGGGGGGCTCCTGACAAGAATTTTACCTTCCTGATAAGAGGGGGCTGACCATAGCAGGCAGAGCCACCCCACTCCCTCCAGCCTTGGAGGCCGATGAATGGAGATGCTTATACTGATGATGGCTCTATAAAAATGCATATATACACTCCTAGGTAAGGGTCAGAAGCATAAACATGTAGATGGTTATTAGTTCTAAAGAGGTGTGTGGAGGTCTGTGTATTCATGCCAGCATCCTTTGGGGAAGACTTTCTTTTTAAGTGAAAATGATGTACACTTTAAACATGACAACAATAACAACAACAAAAAAACACTGTCAATTTGGACCCAGTATTCAGAATTAGGCAATTTTAGGTATACTTCTTTCCACGTGGTTCAACTTATGAGCATCCACAGTATAAGTAACCTGGAAAATAACCCAGAGGAAATGCTCCTTATTTCTGTGCCATGCCCTCTTCCAGGTGTTGAGCCAGTGTAGATGGAAATATGAGGATGAGCATCAAGGCTTTTCTACATCTTTTCAGACACAGAAGGACTGCTGCATTTGCAGGACAAAGTCTATGGTTAATTTGTCTACACATACCGTAAAAGCTTCCATATAAATGATTTAATGACATTGAGATCAGAAATCATAAAATTCATCCATAAAGCATTTCTACCAACAGCTTGCAGTGAGACTCTTCCACACTTCCAGGAAAAGATAGAAGGTGGACAGAAGGAGGTGCCTCGCCAGCCTCACAAACACATGGAGCAGAGAAACTGAGGCTGAGGTATCCTCTCTCACACACACACGTGGCATTTATCAAAATGAACAGAAATAATTAACACTGACATGACAATACATCCTTAAAATTTTTTTTATGACAATACATTGTTAAAATTGTTTTAACGAGTGCTCAGTTTTCCCTTTGGCTTCTGCCGTTGTTGCCATGGCTCTCCAGAAGCAGAGAAAACAGGGAAGGATCCAGAGAGTTCCAGGTGCTAGGTCACAACTCAGAACATAAGAAACCTTCTCACGGTTAAAACACAACAGGAAACTGCAGGAGACTGTTTCACTGTGCGCGCCTCATTCAACTCTAACCAAGGACATTTGCTATTAAATCACATTTTGTGTATTTTGCCTTCATCCAAGGAAAAGAAAGGATGGTCTTTTTCTTTCTTATAGGAACACAGAGTTGTGGAGTTACAGGCATAGGTGCAGAAGGGGAAACAGGACCCCAATCAGCCATGATGTGCCCCAGTGCCTGTATATGGCCCGTGGTCCACTTCACACTAGAAGAAGTGAATTTTTTAGGCAAGTGTTCAACCTCTTTGAGTCAGATTTTTCAACTGCAAGATGGAGACAATACTGAACTGCATTAAATTTTTTCTCTGCTAAGTTAATACTGCTGATAATAGCTATGTCACACGATCCAACCTAATAATGCCTGCCCTGCCTATTCACAGACGTTATGGAAGCAAAGAAAATTATTTACATGAAGATACACAAAGATACTTTAACTCTGAAAAGAGCATTCACTTGATGAACTAGAAGAGTAATCAGTGCTTCAAACACCACATATGCACCACTTTGTTAAAAAACGAAATTACAGAGGTAGTTTTCAGCATCCTTCTGTAAAATGCAGATTCTGGGCCCGCCCCAGACCTGATGAGGAATGCGTGCTTCTGACAGGTACTCCCCGTGATAATCCAAGTTGTAGATGGTATTTTTCCCAGGTAATAATTGGCTTTGTTGATTTTAGGGGGCTTTGTGCTGCAATGCAGGCCTTTTCCAAGCCACCTGGTATGTCCCTTTCCTCACTAAGTAAAAGAGAATATAAAGAACCTAGTGTGCAGAATGCTCTCTTTTCTCAACGACTGGGAAGAGATTTCACGTAAAGTCAGTAAAATGAACTCGGTCTCTAATTTAAGTTATGAGAACTGATAAAACCTGATGAAGGTGTCATCTTTTGCTACAAGATGTCTTCATCACCTTACCTGGTAATCCAAGTCTTTTTAAAAAGCTCTCAGTATTGAAGTTCTTGGAGGGGCTGGGTACCAACCATCCAGCGTAACTTACCCCTCAGAATGTAGTTCTGATAGTTCTGATCTGCCTCAGCTCCCACCTTGATCAAACATGTCAGACCTTCAGCCACTACAAATTCATGCACCAAATCCTTGTCATCCTGGCAGGAAACAGGGAAAGAAAAAAAGAGAGAGAGAGAGAGAAACTTCAAATACTGTCCCAGTCCATCCTCCATCCAGGCTGTGCAGTGAAAACTACGTACAAGCCTCTGACTCCAGACTGACCTCTGAAGATTGTTCGGCTCTATTCAAATGAAGCATCTTAACTATTGCCAGAGGAATTTTACAACCAGTCTTCACATCATTGTTTGCCAAAGACCAATTATTGCCTTCTGGGCAAGCTAATAAAGATAAAGCAAATAAATCCCCTGACTGTCAGGAATATTTATAGTGATCTGTTTTTCATTCTTCAGAAATCACCAGGCTCCAGGCCCCCACAGGTCCCTAGGGACCGGTCACTGAAACCTGCTGGGTTTCAACACAGGAAACACTGGGTTTCAGTACAGACTATCCTGTGAAGGATTCAAAGCCACCCGTGTGTTTCAAAGGACAGTCCCTAAGGAAGGTTACGAGGGTCTTGCAAACAGCATCTGAGAAAGTAAGGGAGTAGTTTCTCCACCTTCCAAGTTGTGCTGCTCACAGGACAAGTGAGGAGGCAGAATAGAGAATCGGCCGTGTGTCTGGAGCAGCCACACTGTCCCCCACTGCGGTCGGTCTGCAGTCTAATCACAGAAAGCAGGACCTGGAAGGAACCACTGGAGTCATCTAATAGGGTGGTTCTCAAAGACAGGTCTCTGGAGCCATAGGCACCTGAGCATCAGCTGGAAACTGGTTAGAAATGCAAAGTACCCAGCTCCACCCTGACTTACTGGTCAGGAAGCTCCATTGTGGGGCCGGGCAACCAGTGCTTAATAAGCTCTGTGGGGATTCAGAGGTGCTCAGGGTCGTCTTCTCACCCCTGACTCCCTCACGTCAGGATCATCGATGGAGCTTTAAAAAGGAACAGGACATAGCCCCCGCCCAGAAGGGTTTAACCAGAATTTCTAGGGTGGGGTCCAGGCTCTGACATTAAATTCCCAAGGAAATCCATCCTAAAGGGCCACCAGTTCAAGAATCACTCATCTAATCCTGCCTTCCCTTCACAGATGAAGACTCAGGAGTGGCAAAACTTTGGCCAAGATGACCTAATTATGGCCCAGCCAGCCCCTTGCCTGGAGTACCAGGTTCGATAGAGCTCTATGAGACAAACTTTTCCACTACTTTTTTGGGAGGAGATTTCCTTGATTGGACCCTGCCTTGTCTCAAATGCAGCTAGGATACATTCATCTTCAATTATAACAACAGAGCAAAAATGAAAAACCTCAGTGATGTAAGTAGTAGAAAGTTTAATAGAATAATGAAAGGTTATTATTATAGGAATGGTCAGCAACCATGGTCTATCTCCAAAAAAGAAAAAAATAATTTAGACACACTGGCATAACTCTCCTGTCTCCATGTTGAAAGCAGCCTCTCATTTTGATTTTATGGCATTTTCCAGTTATATGGATGGAGGACTTGAGCAAAGGGGGTGGGGGTGGGGAGGAGGTGGCAGGCCAGGCAGCTACTCCCTTTGAACCAAAAACACACTCTTAACATTCAGAGGGCACTGGGGGGAGGGGTGAACATGGCCGTGCCCTGACGGTAATGAAAGACAGCTGTGTTAACTCAGGCTTGAAGATAATCATGGCTTTGGAAGCAAGAGAAAATGGGACAATATCATGATTTTTGGAAAATCACTTTACACTCGTATGTATGAAGGAAATAAAAATAATTCTCCCTCCATCCATATTCTTTTCCACCAGCATATGTGAAAAGCGAACATTTAGATGAGCTCATGTCTAGTCAGAAAGTTTTTCCAAGCATGTAACAAATGTTTATTACTTTAACTAAAACTAGATTCACACATGACTTCATGGTGAAAAAGTGAGAACAAGCTCTCAAGAAACCACTCAAGCTAATCACTAATATTAATATAGCAGAGAGCTGACTGTCTGGCAAAGGTTCTTGGAAAAAGACACTGGGCAGTGTTTATAAAAATAATCCGGAACCCTAACTTAAATTGATGCATATATGTAGATAAGGCATTTAGGAAATTAAAATATACTGATAATAAATGTAGAAAATATCCTCCAAATTGGCAATATACAAGATTTTGAACACATACCTTAAAGTATATGGGCGTTAATAAATGATTTTTGAAACACTGCTTTCCGACTCCAATGAAATCAACATATTAACAGTAACTAATAAGAGATCATCCTTGAATTTCAGATTAATGGCCACACTTTAACCTGTGATAATTTTTTTGACACCTGTTAATCAAGGAATATTCAACTCAATCCAAATGACCAATGGCTGTGTTTTTACACCCTTTAAACTGGAGTTCCAAAAGGAACTTCCACACATCAAAGAAACCTAAGATATGATAGAGATGCAGACACTTGGGTGTGGGAGAAGGTGATCTAAACTCCAGACAGCTTGCTGACTGTGGAATCCACCCAAGACCCCTGTGGGATGGAGCTATTTGATGGACAGGTCTGTGGTCTTCCAAATAGATTAAACTTCTGGGAGCAAATGTCTTCATTCTTGCCTACATAATGCCAACAAAGGCTGTTCAAAAATACGTGTCTGCTGAGTAGAAGGTGGAAACAGTATCCTTGAGAATTCAGACAGACAACACTATAGAACAAACATGGTGAGGGGGTATGAAACTAGATCGCCATGTGTTCAATTTATCTTTTAACTTTTTCACCATGGAAAACTTGAAACATACAAAAGAAGACAGAACAAGTTAGGGAGCCAGGTGCCAATCAATTCACATCAATCTTGTTCCATCTATCACCCCACCCTGTCTGCTGCCGTATTCATTTGAAGCAAATCCCAGATGTCACATGATTTAATCCATAAATATTCTAATATGTACTTCCAGAGTATAGGAACGCTTTTTAAAATTATGTAATCACCATAAAAAAATTATGTACTCAACATAAAAATGAATACTTTGTTAATATTATCAAATGTCCAGTTTCAACTGGACAATGACCAATTTCAACTGTCTCAAAATTACAGGGTTTTTTTTTTTGACATTTTGTAGTAGGATTGAAATAAGATCCACATGTGGCAATTAGTTGATACAACTCTAAAATGTCTTTTAAATCACCTCTTTTTTTCCCTTGTAATCGGTGTGTTGAAGAAGCTAGATCATTTGTCCTCCAGAGTAGCCTGTATTCTGGGTTGTGTTGATTACTGGTAGTGTGGTTTAACATGTGCCTCTGTCTTAGATCATTTGTAAATTGTTTACTGCATAGAGATGCAGGATCAGACACATCCAGGGTTGAATCTGTTGGTGTGACTGCATCCTCAATGGCAGTGTGAGTTTCCATGAGAAGGTACGAAATAGCTGGTTGCATCTCATTTCCATTGCGTCAGCAGGTCTTGAAGCTCCATACCTAGATCCATTAATTCATTCAGGGTTGCAAAACTCTGATGTTCTAAGTGATACTCTAACTATATCACTCCTTCTTACTAAATAGCTAGAATATTTTTATAAGCATACCTTCCCTCAACTACTATTTGATTATCCTAAAGCTCATATAGGAATAAGTAAGATAAATGTGTGATTTTAGAATTTTACCCATTTTTCAAAATAAACGGCTGGTTCACCAACATCTTTCTTCCATTGGTGACCAATTCATTGTTATTCTTTAGTATTATTATGAACTCATAAATGCAGATTAAGCTGATGTGCTTCAATCCAATGTAATTATCATGCTTGTTGATGTTCATATTGTCCATCTTCAGCCAGCCAATGGGAGACCCTTCAACATGCTCCCAAGTTCCTTTGGCAATAATCCTAGTCATATTTGATAGCTTCTTTGCTCTCTGTCATATTTGATAGCTTCTTTGCTATCTATAATAATATGTTCCAAGTTTATTTTACCTATTTCCTAGGCCAGACTTGAAGTCAGCTATTTCTCCAAGGAACTCTGGTTCCTTTCAGTATTTTAAGACCACAGTCTCTATGCTAGTGGTGGTTTTTGCTAAAGGGTTGATCATTGCTTCTAGTACTTTTCAATAAACTTAGTCCTAGAAATATGTTTTGCAAGTTTGTTAGGATAATAAACACCATGGGTTCATTTCAATACTTCCAATTAAATTCAGAAATCCAGGCTTTTCTTAACTTAACTGTTTTATCTTTCTATCAACTTTCTTCCACACACTAAGAACCCTAATCCTTAAGAACTCTTAAGAATAACAAAATTAGAAAACACACAAACTGCAGTATCAGAATAGCAATATTAACACTACTACCAGCAAAATGATTATTATAAACAGTTGATCTGCATGTGTGTGTGTGGTTCTTTATCTTCTAAGAGTATATTCCACCCAGAGTACATAAACTGTAATGTTTCAAAGTCACTTGGAAGAGCTCTTCTCTGCGTGGTTCTGCCACCAACTGGACACTCAGTGAGGCGGGTGATGCGAGTGAGGGTGTGGAGTGTCATGAGTGTGGACTTCCGGCAGTATAGTACGAGCCCAGCCCAGCTGCCGTCAGGAATCTGAGTTCGAGAGAAGGACGTAACAGAGGGTAAAGTAAGTTCTGTTTTGTTCAGTTGATAGGAATTTGCTATATGACCCAGGGAACTCAACCCTGGGTCTCTGTAACAACCTAGAGGGGTGGGAAGGGGCGGGAGATAGGAGGGAAGTTAAAGAGGGAGGGGACACATGTATACCTATGGCTGAGTCATGTTGATGTGTGGCAGAGGCCAACACAATATTGTGAAGCAATTTTCCTTCGATTAAAAGTAAATAAGTTTGGGGGGGAGAAAAAAGCTTACTGAAATTGAAAAAAAAAAAAGCAAGGAGACACTGATGAATACATGGGAAGTGAAACTTGGGGACAAGTAATTAGCGAAGCATTTACTCAAATAAAAGAGAGGAAAGACTGAAGACAAACACCCTTGAGAAGAGTATTCCAATCACCCGGTCTGTTCATCTATTGCTTCAGTAGCACCAGCCACTGCATGAGGCTCCAAAGAGTCAGTGATGGACTCCAGGGAGCTCACAGGTGACTGGACTCAGACAAGCGCCCTGGAGCATCTCAAGCTCTGTTCCAGAGGTAAGCACAGCAATAGAGGTATTTGGAGAGCCCTTGACTGAAGTGAGGGTTCATCCAGAGAATCCCTGGCAAGAGGAGACATGAGGTGGGAAACTGAGGGACATGGGGAGGGGATGTGGGGAGGAACCATCCTGGGATAGAAGCAATAGGTCCGGGGGCGAAGGAACAGAAGAGAAAGGGCATGGCTTGTTCCCAGAACACAATCACAGTGAGATGTCCCTGCAGCAAAGGACAGGGAGGTGAGCTGCAGAGGCCAGGGCCAGAGGGCCTCAGCGTTGTCCTGAGAGATTCAGATGTAACCCATAAGGCTACACGGAACCAGCGTGAGAAGGACTTCGTGAGCCCCCTCTGGTGGAAGCTGGAGGATGGACTGAGTCGTGGAGGACCGAACAGTGTCCACAACAGCTGTTACAACTCTCCCAGAAGAAACGGCCTGAACCAAGGATGACCCCAAACCTCAAGGCACTTCTGAGATGTGCGATCTAAAGGGACAACGGTGACTCAGGGTCACACCTGTAGTGTGGGAAGATGAGACATGAGGACTTGTCTCCAAAAACACTGTCACTGAGAAGGGTTCTACTCTGGGAAAAAGATAAGGGCGTGCACGGTTGAACAGGTTTTAAAATGGGACAAGAACATGAAGGCGGGATGGCCTGTTGGCCTGCCTTTCTGCCAATCCCCCTGAGACAGGAAACATCCATGAAGAAGACAGTCACTCAGGCTGGAGCTATCACTGACAGAAATTTCTTTAAGGATATGAAGGAGATGGGAACTAAAGAGAAATGGACTGACTACACCCTAGAGTCTAATATGAGAGCAAGAACGCTGAACCTATGCAGACACGAGCTCAATGCAAACGCCATCTTCTCCACGAAGTTCATCCTGCCTTTCCTGACCCTGCCCTGGCACAGTGGCCTCACTCTCATACCCTGGCTCTCTGTCTCTCTCCCCTAAAGTCTCCTGTGGGTGACAGCTTGGAGTTTGCCTGCACCCCAGTCCCAACCCTCTTCACTAAGCTCGTGACTTGCCCAGGGGAGAAGCAGAGGGAAAGTTTGGGGCAAAGGATAAGATGGAACCTAACAGAGATGCCTACACATGCACACGAGGGGGCGTGTCCCTAGCAGCATGGTTTATAACAGCAGAACCCTGGAGGGGAACCCAAATGTCCACCAACAGAGGATGAACAAGACAAACTGTGCTTCCTTCACACAGTGGACACTCACAGCTACCTGGGTCATGCCCACACTGATCTCGTTCTCACTAAGTAAACTGCATCAGGATACATGCTGCATGATAGCACGCACATACAATTGACACAAAAGAATGTCACATGTTGTGGGTGAATATTCACCATTAGTATAGAAATGTGCATTTGCATGGTAAACACTATATCTGACATTCAGTAGAGAAGAGACCCCAAGAGGGTGGCCAGTATGCAGCAGATCAGAAGACTTCAATTACATCTTAGTAGGTATTTTTTTTAAATCTGAAGTAAACATGGAAAGATATTGTGATTCTGATGATGTTTTCTTTACTTCCTATTGTTTGAAATATTTGATATGGTCAAAATACTCTTAACTGATATTTTGACCGAAATTTACTTTGTACTCTAAAGCGTTTCTCTTTTTGTAATCAGTAAAAGGCATAAACTTGTCTGCATCCAATCCCACAGCAATGCAAAAACAGAACCTGACAGTACTCTTTTTTTTTTTACCTGAAATATCTGCTTCAGGGAGAAGAGGGCCCTTCTTAAATCTCGTCCAGTGGAGTTGTATAGTTTTTCTGAAATAAAGAACACACCATATAAAATTCATTAAACTGACTCAACAGATGGTAAAAACAGAGACAGGGTGTGAGTAATTACAGAACTTCCGCTGGAAAGGTGAGTAAAACAAATATTCATTTCATTCAGGATGCAGCCTCACCTCTAATGGTGCAAAGAACAGTCCAGCCATTACAGGAGGCAGGAAGAGGGGATTGTGAGTGTGGGGAAGTGCCCTGATCTGCACCCTCAGCCCTCACCTCCCTCTCTTCAGAGCTCCATTTCCAGCTGTTTACAGACATAGTGATTCAGTTGGTAAAGAATCTGCCTGCCAATGCAGGAGACCCAGTTTTGATCCCTGGGTCAGGAAGATACCCTGGAGAAAGCAATGGCAAGCCACTCCAGTATTTTTGCCTGAAAAAATCCCACAGACAGAGGAGCCTGGTGGGCTACAGTCCACGGGGTCCCAAGAGTCAGACGCAAATTAGCAATTAAACCACCACCACAGACTTGATACTTGATAGCCAACTCTATCAGGAAAATTAACACAGCCAAAACGGAACTCATCCTCCTGTTTCCTGCTTCCTCGTCTCACAGGCTTGCATCACCATGCTCTCCACAGTTGGGCTCAGGAGGCTTCAAACTGCTTCCTTTTCCCTGGGATCTGAGGCTCACCTCAAGAGAACCAAGAGCAGCACGGTGTCTCTAAGGACTGACTGGCCCCCACCTGGTGCCGGCCCTTCCAGGAGGGACCTAGTCTTAGCTCTGCCTGTACCTGGACTCTCCCTCATGTGAGATGGGTTCAAAGATAGGTCCTGGCCTGGAGCAAGGCAGACGCAGGAGCCCCTGTCAATATTCTGGTGCTCGATACTCAGGTTGAATTCTATAACCAGTCATATGTAATAGGTACCAGGCCTAATGCACGAGGAGGGGAGCCTGACCCAGGATCCATCCTCCAGAGGTCAATGTGAGCAGAAGTGGCAGATGGGTATGCCCCAAGTCCTCACTGGTCAGAGGGGCAGTGCCAGAATATGCTGAAGGCATGGAGAATGCAGGGAGCGTCCACTTCTTCTGGTGCATGCAGACTCCCAGGAGTGTGGATTCCGCTCGGCTTCCCAGGTAGCTCAGGTGCCTGGGGTTGGGTTCCTAACACTGTGTGTCAGAGCGCCCCAATATAAAGTATCCAGCACACATTTACTGAGCACCTGCCAGGCGCTGTTCTAGGGACTGAGGATACAGTAGTGAAAAATGAACTCAGAGCAAAGACTAAGCAATCCAAAGGCCTGCATTTCAACCTGGTGTGTGATTTGGGTGAAGTATGTTACCTTTCTAAACCTTGGATTCATTATCCAAAAAGGGGGAACAGATAATAGTAGATCTAGAGGAAGATGGTTTTGTGTGTTAAATCCATCACTGATATGATGGAGCAGAATTACTTAAAATACTTAGAATTATAGATTTCAAAGTAATGTCACCTGCATGGTTGGCAACCTTGGGCTTCAAAGCCAGCCTATGGGGAGGTGATGGGCAGAGCCATGTTCTCCTTTCGTGTGAGTGGAAGGGGATGAAATGCACAGATCTAGATGACTTAGCAGAAGTCTGGTTGTGAGGAGGACATGCCCCTTTGTACTGTGGCTCTAGAAGTGCCCCATCTGAGGTGATGGAAGGTTCCCATCTGAGAGAAACTTAAAATGATGGAGCATGGGCCTGGCTCAGCCTCCGAATGGCAATAGCTTCCTCGAAGGCCTTCCTATGGACACCCTGTCCACTTCCCCTCTTCTCACACATCCTCCAGACCAAGGCCAGAAGGACAGGGTGAAAATAATCACCTGAAAACATCCCTGCCCCCACTCAAACCCTTCAGTGGCTGCCCACGGCACTGAGTAACAAACCCCAAATCCTTTCCATGGGCTGCCAATCCCTTGGTCACACAGGCCTGCCCCCCCCACACACACACACACCAACTCGTCAAGCAGCAGACACCCTGTTCTCTCAGCTCCTGGTGCAGGCCAGTCTCCTCCAGACTCACAACCTACACACACAGCTTAAGGGGCAGAGGCAGGATTCTGTGGGGTCTGACCCCAGGGCCTCCTAGTGTTTGCCCATCATGCAGCTCCCCACCTGTAAATACAATATGCAATCCCCAGTCACTTGATAATTACGCAGTGTTTCAATTGAGAGAGAATCACTCCTTGTCTTCCTGAACACAAGGAGCAGGGAAGACTCCAAAGGAATCAACCATCCCCAAACTAAACATCTAATTCATCACAGACCCTAAAAAATGAGGCCCAATGACTCACAGTTGACCTCTAAAGTATTAATATATGTGTGGCCTCAAAAGACATGGGAATAAATAGAGATGGCAGAGTAGAAGGATATGTGCTCATCTTCTGCAGAAACTCCAAAATTACAACTCGCTGCTGAACAAACCGTCAACAGGAGGATGTTGGATCCCACCAAAAAAAGATACCCCATGCCCAAGGGCAAAGGAGAAGCCCCACAAGACAGTAGGAGGGGCAACCACGTTTAGAATCAAAGCCCATAACCGCCAGAGACGCTCAGAGTGCTCAAACAAACCTCGTGTGCACCAGGACCCAGAGACCCCAGAGAGACTGAGCCAGAACTCTGTTTGAGTGTCTCCTCAGGGTCAGTGGCGGCCTGCCACTGACTCCAATACTTTGGCCACCTGATGTGAAGAACAGACTCATTGGAAAAGACCCTGAAGCTGGGGAAGATTGAAGGCAGGAGGAGAAGGGGATGACAGAGGATGAAATGGTTGGATAGCATCACCAACTCGATGGAGATGAGTTTGAGTAAGCTCCAGGAGTTGGTGATGGACCGGGAAGCCTGGCATGCTACAGTTCATGGGGTCGCAAAGAATCGTACACAAGTGAGCAACTGAACTGAACCGAACTGAATAAATAGCGTGAACTGCGTCCGCCTTGTAGTAGAAGCCAGGTCCCTGGGAGATCACTCTTCCTCCACTTTCTACAGCTAACATACCAGAACCTGAAATCTTAGAGGGACAGACTTTGTTTTTAGCCAATACCACTTCTAATAAGAATAAAGTTCTCAAATGCAAGCATGGGGCTAATATACTGGGAAGAACAAGGGCAGATTTCTCTTGTCCAGGAAGGGCATCAGTAGAGGAGAGATTCAATTCAATTGTACCTCTTTGTTGTACCTCTTTACAACATAATAAGGCTTGCATTAGACTTTCTTGCTTATGTAACGCCAAACGATGGGCAGAAACATATCTTTCATAGATTCACAATATTCCAGTTAGAGTCTCCTTTCTTTACCAGTGATCTGTCATGGCTTCCAATTCATGTAAATGAAGATTATGGTTTGCTGTGTTCTGGCTGCTAAGGTTTTAGCACTCGGTACATAATCAACGGAGAAGGCAATGGCACCCCACTCCAGTACTCCTGGAAAATCCCATGGATGGAGGAGCCTGGTGGGCTGCAGTCCATGGGATCGCTAAGAGTCGGACACGACTGAAGCGACTTAGCAGCAGCAGCAGCAGCAACTATAATCAAAATAAGCAGTTTTTAAAATGAAGATTAAGTAGTTTTTTGAACTATAGTTGATTTACAATGTTATGTTACATTCTGGTGTATAGAAAAGTGATTCTGTTTTTTTTTTTTCCATATTCTTTTCCATTATGTTTTATTACAGGATATTAAATATAGTTCCCTGTGCTATACAACAGGATCTTGTTGTTTATCCATTCTATATGTAACACTTTGCATCTGCTAGTCCCTAACTCCCAATCCAAACCTCCCACACCATCCCTCTCCCTTGGCAACACAAGTCTGTTCTCTGTGTCTGTCAATCTGTTTCATAGATAAGTTCCTATCATATTTTAGACTCCACATATAAGTGATATCATATAGTATTTGTTTTTCTCTTTCTTATTTTGCTTAGTATGATAATCTCTAGTCCATCCGTGTTACTGCAAATGGCATTATTTCATTGTTTCTTTATGGCTGAGTAATAGTTCACTGAATATATGTACCACATCTTTATCTATTCATCTGTCAATGGTTGTTTCCATGTCTTGGCGACTATAAATGTTCTTGCTATAAACAGGAAGGGTGTGTGTATCTTTTTGAATTGTAGTTTTGTCCAGATAATGCCCAGGAGTAGGATTGTTGGATCTGGCAACTATTTTTAGTTTTTTGAGGAAACTCCATGTTGTTCTCCATTGTGGCTGCACCAATTTACATTCCTACCAACAGAGTAGGAGGGTTCAAATAGGGAGTAAGTCTTAATAGAAAAAAAATTCAGTTGAGAATTACAATGTTTTGTTGAGGATTTTTACATTCATATTCACGGGAAACATTAATCTACAGTTTTCATTTCTTGTGATGTTGTTGACATTGAGATGATGCCAACCTCATGAATTGGGAGTGTTCTCTCATCTTCAAGAATAAATTTGTGTAGACTTGGTATTATTCATTCTTTAAATGTTTGGCAGAATTCTCCAATGAAGCTACCTGCACCTGGAGTTCCCTTTAATAAAAGGTTTTAAACTATGGATTATTCAATATCATTCAACAACATAAAGCTGTTCATCATGATACTCCCTTATCCATTTACTGACTATTGCAGCCTCTCTTTTATCCCCGATATGGGTGATCTGTCCCTTTTCTTTCATGCTTGGTCAATCAGGCTATAAGAGTATAGATTTTATCGATCTTTTCAAAGAATCAGCTTTTAATTTCATTCCATTTTTTTCATTCCATTTTCCATTGTTTTTCTGATTTCTATTTTATTTATTACTTTTGGCTTAATTTGCTCTTTTGCTCTATATTTTTATGGTGAAAACTTAAATGATTTGAGGACTTTCTTCTTACTGAATGTAAGTATTTAATGCTATAAATTTCTGTCTATGCACTACTTCAGCAGCATTCTGAAAATTTATATATATTGTTTTTCTTTTCTCTCCATTCAAAATTGAATGGTTGTGAACATTTCATTCATTTCAAAAGGGAACAACTTAAACCTGTGGAGTTTTTGTTGTTGATGTTAATCTCTGGTTTATTTAGGAGCTATGCTACTGCTTAGCTTCAAACCATTTGGGGATTTTCCAGATATCTGTTACCAATTTCAATTTCTATATGGTAAAAACATATACTTTGTTATGATATCAAATATCTATAATTTATTAAGGTTTATTTTCTGACCCAGAATATGGTTTATCCTGATGACTGTCTCATGGACACATGAAAAGAATGTGTATTCTGCTGCTATTGGTGGAATCATTCCATAAATAATCACTAGGTCAAGTTGAATGATAGTACTGCTCAGGTCTTCTCTTAATCAATTTTCTGTTTATCTGTTCTATATTTTACTGTGAGAGGAGTATTGAAATCTCTATTATACTAGATTTGTCTATTTCTTCTTTCAGTTTTATGAGCCTCTGCTTTAGGTCCTTTGAAGTTCAACTGTTGAGTATACTCACAATTAGAAAGGCTATGGATTTTAGGTTAATAGACCATCTATCACCATGTAATTGGTCACCCAGGTGGCACAGTGGTAAAGTATATACCTGCCAATGCAGGAGATGCAAGAGACACACGTTTGATCCCTGGGTCAGGAAGATCCCCTGGAGGAGGAAATGGGAACCTACTCAAGCATTCTTGTCTAGGAAGTCCCATGGACAGAGGAGCTTGGTGGGCTACAGTCCACAGGGTCACAAAGAGTCAGACATGACTGAGCTACTGAGCACACACATATGCACGCACCATGTAATGTTTCTCTTCCTCCCCGGAAATATTCCTTTTTAAAGTCTATTTTTCTGATACTTAAATGATGAGTGTTTGGTTAGTGTTTGCATGGTCTATCTTTTCCCCATCCTTTTCTTTCTAACCTGTCTATGTAGAATTCCTTGTAGATACAGTTGAAACTTGTTTTTATCCAATCTGTCTTTTAATTGGTATGCATTCTCTGTGTTTTTAACCTCCAGGACATCACAAATAACTTCTCTGTGACACCAGGACAGAAGACCTCAGGGAGGCCTCACCCTTTGATGAGAAACATCCTTGAACAAATGCCAAAGAAATCCTTGAGTGGTGCCAAAAATCTCTCCCTGTCCTTTTTTGTTTTGGCCAGTTGTCTTAATTAAAACAAACAGTAATTTCTATTCAAGGAGTAAACAATTTTCATTCCAATTGTCTCTAACTTTTTAAAAATTAGTTATACACTTTATTTAAATAGTTATCTATTCCAAACAAGAGGGCTTCCTAGATGGCTCACTGGTAAAGAATCTGCCTGCTGACAGGAGATGCAGGTTCGATCCCCGAGTTGGGAAAATCCCTTGGAGTAGGAAATGACAACCTGCTCCAGTAGTCTTGCCTGGAAAAGTCCATGGACAGAGGAGGCTGGAGGGCTACAGTCCCTGGGATCACAAAGAGTCAGACATGACTAGGCACAAACATTTCAAACAAAGCTGAAAAAAAATAGCATGGTTTCCAAATAATAATTCTGTCTTTAATGTGAGAAAATTATCACACAGACTTCTGAGAGCAAGTTGTAAATTTTAATGTTTTAGTTTTTAAAATCAAAGCTCAAAAGAGCAACTAACTTTATTTATATTATATATTTCGGCTGAAATATCCTTTGAAATACTTTGTTTTTTAACTCTAGCTATAAAGTCCTAGGTGAGGTGTACCTCAGAAATCCTTCCACCCGGTGTCTGTTAAATTGTAGCTTTTTCTTTCAATTTTTTAAATCTTTAATAAAAATGATAGGGAGCAAAATTTCATTTTTATGACCAAAGACACCCTCTCCCAAAGTACTGCAAACCTTTCCTTGTTCTATGTAGTAGACATTTTAATAAATGTCATGAGTTGGCCCCCAAATCATATGAGAACAACACTGGAATCACCATCCTTGTGGTAGAAATTTAAATAACCAAATACTCATTCAAAGAAATATTACTCTAGAGTACTGATATTTTTTTTTGAAAAGGCAATTGATATTACCTCTCTAGAAAGAACACCAACTTTGTGGTATAAAATAAACAGTACTTAACTGAAACTCAAAATTGCCATCTATCTTAAAAAACGCATGGTACCAAACAGCCCCTCTGCCCTACCTGATTGTTCTGTTGATGAACATATACTTTAGGAGACACCACTGTTTACCTAGAGGTGAGGAAGGATCAGGGACCAAGGATGTTCATAAATGACAATTTGTCGTTTTATGAAAAGGTACAATTCCTCCTGGTAGAAGAGGAGCCAGCAGACGTTTTCCCACATCAGACATCGCACCCAAACCAAAGACTGCTGATGCCCTTTGATGGGCTCAAGAGGCCCACACAGGCCAAAGGAGAAGCAGTCCTTCTCCCCAGTCCAGGTCCTGGCTTCCGTGCTGCTGGGCCACCCAGGCCACGGGTGGTGTGGTTTGGAGCTTTAAATGCTGGGGGACACTCTGAGTTCAAGGAACCGGGTGTTCCTTTTATGTTGCACCCAGGCCTCATCATACACAAAGTCAGACTCACCATGGCTGTGCTGGCCTCCTCTTCAGCCAAGACTAGAGGGTGAAGGGCTCGCCCAGGAACAGAGGATGGCCTGCCAGCTTCCCAAGGGTATGCTTGATGTGCTTCCTAGATGCGGGCCTACTGAACATCAAGAAGTCCTACTTCTAGCCTATGTATTCAGGTGTGACGCTCAGTCTCAGGTTACATGGTGAAGCCAAAGCTTCCTCAGTGAGGATGACTGATAACCTTGGTGTGTCCTCGGTCTGCCATCAACGACGGCAGGCTCTGCTCTATGTAGGTCTCACATGCATGTCTCTGGGTTTGTGTACACAGGTGCAGATGAACCCTTGGCTTCAGTTTGTGGATGATGGAGCAGAGCTTAGAGGTCCTCTGACCCTCCACCTATACTTGATACACTGTGTAGTCCTCATGGATCCCAAGTCCCAAGGGAGGGAATTCCACGTGTGCACACTGCCTGCATATCAGGTGATGCAAAAGAAAAAAAGATCCCAAATGCTGAGCACAGGGAGGGATGGCGGAGCCCAGATGAATCCAGCAAAAGAGGGGAGCCTCACAGCCTCGACCTGTATGTGACCTTCACCCGTCTCCCAGGAGCTCAGAGGTGCTCCTTTCTCCTCCTTGTCCACCTGGGTTGTGAACAGAGGCCGGCGAGAGTGGTGTAACTCCCCTCCCACCGGGTGGTGGGAGCTGTAAGGAAAAACATGTTTCTTACCACTGAAAGTCAATTTGAGAGTCCTTAGTCAGAGCATCAGGGGAAAAGGTGCCTGGGGGGGTGGGAGGGGGGAGACTGGGGTCTAAGTAGTAAAATGTGGGACACTTCCTAACAAACCTCAAGATCACACAACAGTCAGACCCAAAGTAGAACCCTCATGTGTAAAATGTAGGGCTGGCAGAAAGATAAAGAACATTACAGCATACTAACACATATATATGGAATTTAGAAAGATGGTAACGATAACCCTATATGCAAAACAGAAAAAGAGACACAGAAGTACAGAACAGACTTTTGAACTCTGTGGGAGAAGGTGAGGGTGGGATGTTTCAAAAGAACAGCATGTATATTATCTATGGTGAAACAGATCACCAGCCCAGGTGGGATGCATGAGACAAGTGCTCCGACCTGGTGCACTGGGAAGACCCAGAGGAATTGGGTGGAGAGGGAGGTGGGAGGGGGGATTGGGATGGGGAATACATGTAAATCTATGGCTGATTCATATCAATGTATGACAAAACCCACTGAAATGTTGTGAAGTAATTAGCCTCCAACTAATAAATAAATAAATAAATAAATAAATAAAATAAAATAAAAAAATGTAGGGCTGGGATCAGCCTGTATTCCCCAAGGTTGTCCACTCTTCCGAAACTCTGACACTGCCAGGTAAGAAGTGTGCAAAGGCCCCTCCCGCCAGCACAGAAAGGGGTGGCCTGCAGTTCAGGCTCAGAACGTCCCCTGGAGGGAGGAGGGCTTTGGGCCCAGCAACTGGGGAGAAGCTGTAGGAGGGGGCAATTATACATCCTTTCATTATTTTTCAGGTGAAGCACAGCCCAGGTACATTTATTCTTCCCCCTCCACCATTCCAGGCAGAATCTGCCTGGGGGGCAGGCATTCACCTTTCAGTAAAGGGCAATTGGGAGCCTACGGTAGGTGGTAGGGAAAGGAGGTGTAATCAGAACATCATTTGTTAAAGTCTTATAAGCCCTCCCGTCTTTCCTCTCCACGATTCTGTTTAAAGTGAAATATGTTCCTTTAAGAGATGTAATTACTGTATTATACGCTAAACTAGCTTACAATAATGAGTTGAGGGCAAATTAATCAAAGGCCATCAGAGACCTTCTGTCTTTGGAAAGAAACCTGTGTGGCTCAAAAATCTCAGTGCTGAAAAGCACGGCCACAGAGGTCCTATGCTGCCTGCTCAGGCAGGAGCACCATGAAGAAAACCTCAGCATGGGGGCAAAGACCAAAACATGACAAGGAACCAGTATAACAAACTGGTGAAGCCAAGTGTTAGTCGTTCAGTGGTGTCCGTATCTTTGCGACCCCATGGACTGTAGCCTGCCAGGCTCCCCTGTCCATAGAATTCTCCAGGCAAGAATACTGGAGTGGGTAGCCATTCCCTTCTCCAGGGCATCTTCCTGACCTAGGGATCGAACCCTCGTCTCCTGCATTGCAGGAGATTCTTTACCATCTGAGCCACCAGTGAAGCCAGATAAAAAACTGGTTATGTTGATGAAAGAATATGGAGGGGAAGAACCCCAGGCATCTGTGGGTAAGTCTGGGGAAGTAGGCGAGTGAGAGATACATCCAGGATATCGTGTTTTCAGGCCCATAAAACTCACTGACTTTAACAATTATAGCACACTCTTATCTCATCAAGAGGCAAACTCAGTCACCAAGCACTCCATGGGGAACTGGGATCAAGACCTAGGGGTCCTTCCTCTATATGGAAAGACAGTAACCCTCTTTCTATCCTTGGGCTGCTATGAAAGACATCACATGCAGACAGGAGATTTATTCATTGGCAAAATGCCACGTCTATATTTAAAATTCTGTTTGCACCAGCTACAGAGAACCGCGACCGTCATGAATTTTCAGATGTGGCAATGAGAAATGAGCCTCTGCTTTGCCTGGATGTAGCTATGACATCAGACTCCCCACTCAGAACTGGCAAAATGTGACAAAAGACAATCTGAAGGTCAGTGGCCAAGCCCAGGCTATGCTTCTCTTCCCCAGCTGGGGAAGCCCACAGACCAAGTTACTGTCAACACCGAGTGAGTCAAAGAAATTCTACCCTGGAAATTCTTCCCCTGAATCCAAAAGTGCCACATGATACACCAGTGACTGGGAAGAATAACCCCTCTCAGCCTGAAACTGATACTCGGTTACCATGACGATATTTTAAAGGGGAAAAAAAAGTGACACCGTAGAAACTATTTTTCAGTTAAAAAAAAAAAATTGCTGGGTCAGATTTTGGAAACCATTTTTTCCAGTGATTGGGAGTCTCAGACTCATTTGAAAGTCATACACAAGTTATAAAAAGATGTTCAGACACACAAAATGTTAATACAGTTTCGGAGAGTGTGGGTACACAGAAGCTTCCTACAGGCCGTCAGGGGATCCTATGGTCCAGAGGTAAGAATTCTTGATCTAATCCAACATCCTCATTTCACAGGTGAAGGAACCAAAGCCAGAGAAGTGACATCAAGGCTGTCCCCAGCGCTGGGATAACAGGCTCTCAGAAGTGCGGAAGAGTAACAGAAGATGCCTAGTAGAAATGGAGATGGCCTTACGTTCTGTTTATACAATAAACAACTGGGCCACTAAAACTCACTCACACCCTCACCATGACACTCCTGTCACCAAGTAAATTCAGGAGAAAACACACACATATAAAAGCAAGGGTTTCTGTTCTGGGCATCAACCGAGACAAGTGCCCGTGGTGATGATGGTGAGTGGGATGAATGAGGGGGCTCCCCAGCTGGCCAAGGGGCAGCCCCCTCAGCCTGAGGGTGGAAGAGGCTAAACGTGAATGATGAGAAGGTCCCAAGACCCAACGAGGCAAGACTGCTTAAGATGACCTCTTTAATCCTTAGATCACTTAGAGTGCAATCTTCCTTTATGTATTTATAACATCATCTTTTTAACAGTCTTTTATTATTCACTAAGCAGGGAGTATGCTGAGCACTTGGGTGACAGAGGAAAATAAATACAGTCTCATGAGAGCTGATGGCCGACTGGGGGGGACAGGCTTGTCCCAGACCAAGCCCCTGCCATGTGAGAAGGACACGGCAATACGAAGGGGCCACGGAGAAAGGAGTGGAAAACCCTGTGAAGCTGGGGCTGCAGATGGAGATTCAGCCGTGGTGATGTGGAACAGACTTCAGAGGCTCGAGTGAAAACCAACCAGTGTGAGAAGGGCTGAGCAAAGGGGGAGCGTGAGGAGGCGAAGAGCAGCATGCAGCCTGGATGGCTGAGGACGGAAGTGAGTTCAAAGTGGACTGCACTTCAGTGGGGCCAGCGCGTGGGCTGGTCGTGCAGGGACAGCATCAGGCTGACGACACCCAGAGTGTCCACGCCGGAGCCGGGTGGGGGCCCAGCTGCTGTGCCCTGGAGTTTCAGCTTCTTGTCTCTCAGGCGAGAAGGAAGCCAGTGAGACAGGGTTTTTTTTTCCAGTTCACTGTCAGTCTGGCCAATGAGGGCAGATAATTTGAACGGGGCAGGAGGAGGAAAACCAGATAAGAGAACGCTGGAACCATGCAACCAAGATATGACCTCAGGATGACAAGGAGGGGTTGACTTGAGAGACAAAGCACGGGGACGTGCTGATTTCCAGCCTGGCCAACGGAGCTGGTGGAGAAGCCAGGACCCTGGAGGAGCCTGGACATTCACTGCCAGCGAGCAGTGCCCCTGCCTTGAACAGGACCCCCTGAGACATCCATGAGTATTTGGGGTTCATTGAGGATCAGAAGAAGCCTCACGCTCCAGCCTGGAATAGGGTTTCCTGGTTTCTTCCACCTCTCACCTCCCTGTGTATCAGGTCACCTCCTCCTGCAGACACCTCCCTCACCTCCCCATCCCCCAACAGTATTCATCCCTATCGTCACACTTATCACTCGAGCAGGAATGAGTTCTGATGATGGCGGTGCCTTTTAACTCTGTGAATCAGCCATTGTCCTTAATTATTCAGTCAGTGTTTGTTTAAATATTCCCAACAGTAGGGATTCTTTGGCAATTCTGTCCCCACACTAAACTGTGGGCATTCTGATATCAGGGTCCATGAATAACTTACTTGTATATCCCCAGGACCTAACACCTCAATAAATAATTGATTAATTAATTGACCAAACTGACTAAGGGGGCTAGAACAAAACCCAGGAGGAACCCTAACCATCCAGACTCCTAATGCCCCCAACACCTGGCCTGGTTACAGCTTTACAGGTTAGAACCTAAGGAGATGCTAGTCTCACCTTCTGTGAATGAGCCCAGTCCCCAAAGATACAGACCCAGTCTGCCACACCCCTGTGGCCACACTTCCTAAGACACGAAAAGCATATCTACGATCATAATTGTCAAAACTTGGAAGCAACCTCAATGTCCTTTCATTGGTGACTGGATAACAAAATGCAGTACATCAGATAATGGAGTACTGTTCAGTGGTAAAAAGAAATGAGCTGTCAAGTCACAAAAAGGCGTGGCAGAACCTTAAACACATGTTACTAAGTGAAAGAAGCCAATCTGAAAAGGCTGCACGCTGTATGATTCCTACAATCTGACAGTCTGGAAAAGGCAGAACCATGGCAACAGCAAAAAGATCAGTGGTTGCCAGGGACTCGGAGGGAAAGAGAGAAGAACGACTAGGTCGAGCATGGGGGATGTTTAGGACAGTGAAAGTATTTTACATGGTACTGTAATGATGGCGACATCTCATTATAAATTTGTCTAAACCCACAGAACAGACAGCACAAAGAATGAACCCTGATAAACTACAAACTACAATTTTTAGAGTCAATAAAAATGCATCAATTTCTGCACATCTGAAAGCCATACAACACTGTTAATCAACTATATTCCAATATAAAACTTTTAAATGTATAACGCATAAAATTTTAATGTATAATGATGAAAAACAATATTTGTTCATCAATTATAACAGTGTACCACATTCATGCAAGATATTGATAACTGGGGGAACTGGGGGAGGTTGGAAGGGCATATGGGAACTCTGGACTTTTTGCTCAATCTTTTCTGTAACATTAGAACTGCCCTCCCACCAAAATGGTGTCTATCAGAAAATATCAAAGGTGAACCACAGGAAGTGAAGGGCCATAAGCCTGGGGTTTATGAAGGGCACTGCTTTGTGTAACTCCTCTGTACACATGTGGGGGCAGGCCTGAGACTCAGCATATTTTCCACAAAGCATTACTAGTCTCTCTCCACATGCACTTATGTGATCTCCCTGCTTGAGAACCAACTTGCATCCATGACAGTCTGGCAAGGGACCAGGCTCGGGATACATGGCTCATGGACATATGCAGACCCTCTACTGCCTAAGACCAGGATCTGTTAACCATGAGTCCCTAAAAGACCATCTACAGAGAAGTTCCAGGCATATTTGTGTATATGGTTTTAGCCCAGATTTGTAGCCTTCCCTGACTTCTGAAGAGCAGGACACAGAGAACTTTCAGGACCCTGGGCATCCCAGGATGCTTCTTGCAGCGCTCAGCAGGCTTCCCTTCCTTCAAATGATCACTGGCTCCAAGTGCCATGCCAGGATGGGGAGTAAGAGAGATGCATGAGACACAGCCTGGCTTCATGAAGGTTGCAGTCAGTGACAAAGACAATGTGTCAACAGCAGATGGGGGCACACAGGCACGGTGCTAGCAAGGAACATGGGAGGCCCCCCTGCAAGAGGCGAGCAGCCTCCAAGGAGCTGTCGACCGAAACACTGCACCAGACTTGGAATTACAGTTGCTCATCTGTCATCACCCCCTGCCGAGCCCCACCCAGGTCCATGTTCTTTCTGCCTGCGACCTTGGGAACCCTGCCACCACCCTCCTCACCTTTACTGAGGAAGGCGGTCCAGGCAGAGCTCTGAGTTCTGAATCCCTTCATAGGAACTGATTTTTCCCTCTGAACGGAGGGCACCAGCTAGCTTTGGGCCCCAGCGAAGGGCATTTCTGTCCAATCTGCTCACATCTCTTCTTAAACAAAAGTGATCCTTCTCAGAGGCAAAAAGGCTGGGGTCAGCTAGTGCCAGCCACTTAATGAATAGGAATTCTGTTCAAAACACGCCTTCGTTTTTCCCCGGGATCAAAGAATGGTGGAGAGAGAGAAGGGCCCTCAGACACCATCCATCCCTGTGGTCACTGGTCCAGCCCTCAGGACCCAGGCTGGGGCCCAGAGGGTCCGCACTTTGACACCACCTGCAAAAAAGGCTGCTGACCCGGGGTAATCAGATCATTAGCATCTGAAAAGCAGCAAAAACACCCTGTGGCAACCAGTGGTGTGAAAAACAGGTGATGGGCACCCTTCCCTTCAGATCTCTTCCGCTCCCTCCATCTCCACGCCTGTCTCTCCTGCACTGGCTTGGCCCCTGCCCTCCTGACTTTCCCACCTCCTCCCCTTACAGCTCCTGCTTCCTTTCCTCTCTTCTCCCCAGATTAGGATTCTGCAGAACTCAAAATAATTTATGAGCTTTTATCATTCCCTTTCTTAATTTCAGAATTAAGTGGAAACATTTAAACGCATGCTTTTTTTCCCCCCAAAAAAATGACATATATTTCTCTTTCTGGTTCTGTTTTCACAACAACACAGAAACTGCACTGCCGGGGGGGTCCCCACCCCTGACCTGGCCACAGCATGATGGCAGTCACTGCCCGCAGCTCAGCCCTTCTCACCAGCCCCTGACTGGGCACAAATGGAAAAGAAGCTTCCTGATCAAACCAGTGCATTCTCTATCTGAGCTTCTGGAAGCATCCAGAGCCTGTGGCCATGTGCATGGGAGACCAACCCTCTCAATGGGGCATGAGGCCCAACGTGGCTTTACTCTCCAGGGGGAGCAATTTAAGAGATAAGAATCGTCTCAGTACAATGGCTCCAAGCCACACACCCCAACCCCAAACAGCTCCTGAGAACACGCAGTGAAACTACTCAGCCTCTTACCTGGGCACTGACCACAGCCAGGACTGTCCTAGTCTTGGCCGTGGTGAAACACTCCGTTATCCCCTGACTCAGCTCACAGAACCTGCCTCCAGTGGTCCCCCAGCTTCTCTCGTGCCCACTGTTGGGGACGCTGTGTCCACTTCTGCTGTCCTCCCCTGCACGACCAGCTGGCAGGACCCTCGCCCCGCACCATGTACTGCTCTGGTCTGTACGTGGCATCCGCACCATTCCATTATGGCCCTGGATCTTGCCGCTCCTAAATTGATGTTAGCATTTTGGAAGAAATTCCTCTCTGTGCCTTGGTTTTCTTATCAGCAAAACAGGATTAAAAAACATACATTCCAACATTCTAAAGCAACGTGATAAAGAATGCGATAATATTGGCAAAGCACCTGGCACATTTTACTGCCCAATAAAGATGACTTTTCCTTCTCTTGCCAGCCCCAAAGGCTTCAATATGTTTCTAGAACACACCCAAGACCCTCCAGAGTGAATAGTCAGGCCTTTGACCCCAAGCTAGCAAGGCAGCTCCTGTCATCTGTCAGCTCCTTCTTGCTAAGAAGGTCGCCTGAGCTCAGACAGGCCCAGCTGGGCCCCGGGGGTGCCTCTCCAAGGCACTATCACTCCTGTGAAGAAATGTTCTCTTCCTTCCTGGGGTCAATGGCTCTTGACAGGGAATATGTTCCCCATCTCTGCCCTAAACACTTGGAGAAAAAGAAGTGACTGTCTAACCCTTGGGGAGAAGATAAGGATCATTAGTTGGGGTCAAAAGGGAACAACCTGGCATCAATCATGTCATGGAACCAAGACGGCAAAACTCAGGCATTCACCTGACCCACCCCATGGGGCCAGGCTCTGCAAGTATTCTTCAAGATGAAAACGGCTGTTAGTCTACAGTGAGTACCATAGCATGCAACAAAACTGCAGCAGAGAAAATGGTTTTTAAAACAACTGTTCTCAGAGTTTATTCACTAACCAAGAGAGAGGAGGGACCACAGTAAAAGGAAAATCATGTTGTTATTTTTACAATTAAGCGCAGCAAACCTTAAATACCGGTTTTGTCATGTGGAGCAAACTCCTGAACCAAATGTTTCTACATATCAACATATCTGAACCAAACGTTTCTACATATCAAAAGGACAAGCTGCCTCCTTATCCTCCCTGACCTCCTGACTCTCCCTCTGGGTTTATTTCCAAGTCCTGTGCTGAGGAGGGCTGAGCAAGCAGTCGTGCAGTGAAAAGATGAAACAAGCCGAGAGTGACTGCTCTTGTCCGCTTCACGGTAAAAGCGAGCTAAGCCCAGCATCCTGGAGAACACAGGAAACAATGTGGATTCAGCTTCTGGCAGCCTCCATCAGAGAGGAGGACCAGAACAACTACGGTTGGACCTCTCAGTGGAATCGGTATTTCTAGACTTGATACTTAATCAGTACACATGTCCTAATGAAATCAGCTGCTGGCCTGGTTGTAAGTCCTCCCATGGCATAGGGAGCTGTACAATGACACCTGCAATCAAAGTTATGGTTTTTCCAGCAGTCATGTACGGATGTGAGAGTTGGACTGTAAAGAAAGCTGAGCACCGAAGAGTTGATGCTTTTGAACTGTGATGTTGGAGAAGACTCTTGAGAGTCCCTTGAACGGCAAGGAGATCCAACCAGTCAATCCTGAAGGAAATTAGTCCTGAATATTCATTGGAAGGACTGATGCTGATACTCCTACATTTTGGCCACCTGATGCAAATAACTGACTCCTTGGAAACGACTCTGATGCTGGGAAAGATTGAGGGCAGAGAAGAAGGGGACGACAGAGGATGAGATGGTTGGATGGCATCACTGACTCAATGGACTTGAGTTTGAGTAAGCTCCGGGAGTTAGTGATGGACAGAGAAGCCTGGCGTGCTGCAGTCCATGGGGTCGCAGAGAGTCGGACATGACTGAGCGACTGAACTGACAGTGACACCTCACGGGGAAGGGGGCTTGTGACTCTGAACAATCACTTACAAGCAGGCACTTTAGGGGAGAAGCACTGCATCCTGGCCTCACAGATGGACATATGGGACAACCCTGGGGGTCCAGTGGTTAATATTCCACACTTCCATTCCAGAGGGCATGAGTTCAATCCACAGTCAGGGAACTAAGATCCCACATGCCGTGTGGTGTGGCCAGATAAATAAATAATAAAATCTTCCTTTTAAAAGGAAAAAAAAAAGATGAGCACAGTACAGTGCTACCATGAGGAGCTTCGAATCTAAAGGGAGACAGAGACTCACAGTTAGATACCTTCAGCTACTGATCGAGTTTAAAGTCCTCCCACAGAATAAGGAGCTGTATGGTGACACCGGACAGAGAGGAGGGCAGGTAAACTCTGGGAAAATGAGTTGCTTACTCAGGTGAATAGCATTCACCCAGCCAACACTATGTCCCTACAGTATGTACCAGGCTGGGGCCACTTCAGGCTCACTCAGTCTACTTGGTGACCTGCCACGGTGGTGCCACGTGTCAGCCAGTTAAAGGGCTCCAGCCTCGCCTGCCCCGCTCCCAGCCCCAGCCCAGAAGGCCCGCTCCCCAGATCCGGCTGTCTCTGACCTCCCTGCTCCTCCAGGGCCTCAGCCTCCAGAGAAACAGTTCCACGTGGGGGGCCACCTGATTCACCTGGTTTCCTTCAAGGGAAAGCACTGGATTTTCAAGGAGGGAGGGCGAGGAGCAGCTGAAGAGGAAACTGCGGGCCACGCTGGGCTTCCTGGGTGCGAGCTCACCCTCACTACCTCCATCATCCAGCGGCACCAGGCTCTGGGCCAAGGGAGGCTTTAGAAAGAGAGTCACTGGTGGGGATCCAGTGGTTAAGAATCTGCCTTGCAAGGTAGGGACACAGGTTCAATCTATGGTCAGGGAACTAAGAGCCCACATGCCGCTGGGCAACTAAGCCCTCGGGTTACAATTACCAAGCCCATGTGCCACAACAAAGACCCCATGCACCCAACAAAAGTAATAATAAATAAAATTAAATTTTTTTAAGTCACCACTACAGGACACTGAGAAGGAAACGCCAGCAAGGGCGTGCCCTTCCAACATCACAATACAGTTGTCAAGTCACCATGAATCCGGGCAGACCTACTGCAGATTGGTTATTTCAGCAGGGCAAGCGTTCAGCTTCTGACTACAGGTGACAACAGTGGGGAAGGGAGTGGGGCTTAAAGCACCTTTGTACAGGTGATGTACCACCCACCTTCGCTAATGCACAGGCTCCACACACACTCCCCTCAGACTCAGACAGTGACTCCCACCCCTTTCCAAGCTCTGAAGGTATTTCCAGGAGTAAAAACAGGAGTGCAGGATAACGGGGTACAGGGCTGGCTCTGCCACGCCCTCCATGTGAACCACTCTCTAGGCAGCCACTCCAGCTAAAAGGCTGTGCCCACAGAACCAGGACTGGGAGGCCGGCAGGGGTGGCTGTCTTCGCTGCCCCCCGGACAGTCTCCCTTGGGCTCTGCCCCGCCTCCACACAGATCGGAGCCACAGGCATGGAAACTGTCCTCAGTAATCTCTGTGGTCGGACAGCAGGGCCCCAGCCTTCACCACACCCCCTGGGGGGCTGGAGTTCCGTCCTCAGGAAAGAGACTGAACACCCGTCATTATAGCACACTCAGAGGCTCCCTCAAACACTGACTGCGGACGAAGGTGCCATTAGAACAAAACCGAGTGCCCAAACCCTTGCTTTGCCCTTCAAGGAAGCGGGGGTTTTGTTTCATTTTTCTCCCAAGCTAAAAATTATAAGCCTTGTTTTTTTGGATTCTCACTGGGACCTGAGACAATTTTAGCCTCATTCCACCCGTTCATACCTGTATTTACAGGATGTAGAAACCAAGTTGGCCCTAAGACGGGGAAGGATTTTTAGCAGCTACATTGAGTCAAGTCAGAAGTTAAAGAGCTAAGCTTCCCCCTCTAGCCAGGCCCACACATGGCATGGGAGGGGCAGGCGGGTACAGTCACACCCAGTTCGAGAGCAAAGCAAATCATTGGAAACTGGTTGCACGTTTTTGGAGGCAGCGTGTGTTGAATTTAAGAGACTCATGAAGAGACAAAAGTTTTGAGGATCAGCAACAAAAGGGAAGCAATGAGAGGCGTGGTTGACTGGAGGAGAGGAACTTTCATGATGGAGAAGGAGCCACAGGTGGGATTGTCACGATGTGATTTATTTTAAAACAGACCAGCTAATGCCTGGTTCCCTTGATCTTCTCATGCTTGAATGTGCAGAGAAATCACCTGGGAGCTAGCAGAACGGAGACCTGGAGTTGGTCCATCTGGGGCGGTGCGAAGTTCCACCGGACTCAGAGGGTCCAGGACCATGCTGGGAAAAGCACTGACCTTGGGCCAGGACAATGCCTGGGTTTCTAGGAGAGCCCCCTCCTCCAGGGATGGGAAGTTAGAATCTGAAGGCTGCACCGAGGGCTACCACAAGAGCCTCTGCTCCAAAACCTGCTCCTCAGAGCCCAGTAACCAGCATCACAGACGATTCAGTGCTTGCCCAACAGTGAAATGTACGGTAATCAAGATGTCACTAAGAAAGGCAGTCCACCACTTCCCCACAGATCACCTCTGAGCCAGCCCTTTATCAAAAACAGGGGTAACACAGAACCCACTTGCTCCTGTGAAAATACTTGGAGATGCATTTTACTAGCACGATTATGACTTTTTTCACCTGGTGTGCAGTGCAGTGCTTAGTCACTTCAGTCGTGTCCAACTTTTTGTGACCCCGTGGACTGTAGCCCGCCAGGCTCCTCTGTCCATGAAAATTCTCCAGTCAAGAACTCTGGAGTGGGTTGCCATGTCCTTCTCCAGGGATCTTCCTGACTCAGAGATCAAACCCAGGTCTCATACATCTTCTGCACTGGCAGGAGGGTTCCTGACCACCAGTGCCACCTGGGAAGCCCTTTCACTGGTAATGAAACAAAAGGGGCCAGTGGGGCGTGGACTCTCCTGACACATCTGTGATTCTCACATTCAATAAACGGATTAAACTAGAGCAAAACAGACCAGGCTGACCAGCCCGGGAGAGAAGAGGGCAGGTGTGAGGTGACTACCGCTCTCCTCACCCAGTTGGCTCAGCAACACTGGATGGTTGTGCTGAGTGGAGCAGCAAGATGAGCCAGGTCATGGCCGGAAGTGCCCCCTCCTCATGGCCGGAAGTGCCCCCCTCCTCAGACTGCTCTTGCCCCTCCAGCCGCCATACTGCCTTATTGGCTTGTCCTGGATTCGGGACATACTAAAAACCCTGGGTCATTTTCAGTGACTGGCCTCCTAACCAGAGAACACACCACCCAGTAAAATCCCAGATTCTTCCAAACCACCCCCACCCCCAACCAAAGCAGGTCACCTGGGTGGCTCTAGAGTCAGGACAGTGAGCCTCGGGGGCCGCAGTGGGAACAAGGCCCCGCCTCTCCTTCTGGCGTTCAGAGTGCATGAGCGCGCCTAGTTGGCTCACGGAAGATTCCATCATGACTGACATTTTGAGTCATGCATTCTACACCGGGTAGGTATTCAACAATGGTTTGTGTTTCTAAAGCACTGATCCTGGAAAAGACCATTCAGTTCAAGTCAACAAACATTTACTGGACTCTCGGAGGGGTGAAAGAAAGACAAAAAGGAACTAGATTGACTTCAGGGAGTGTGTTACCTAATGTGGAAGCAGTTACACCAAGTATAAAAGGGCATGGCTACCCACTCCAGCAATCTTGCCTGGAGAACCCCATGGACAGCACCCTGGCGGGCTATAGTTCAGGGGTTGCAAAGAGTCGGACACGACCGAGTGACAAACACTCACTTATAAAACAGCACAAACTGAAAACCCTCGGTGACAGCTGCAGAGGTCACAGAGAAGGGACCACAGGGTCTGTGTCAGAGGCTCAGGTAGAACCTTGAGGCCAGGCTTCCTGTTTCTCTCTCCCATACCCGCTACTCTGATCTAGCAAGGAATTCCTCATCCAACCTTTCTTACCCCTGACCTGCCACCCCTCTGGCCTGAAGCAGTCACCCCTCAGCTGGGTTATGCAGGGGCCTCAGAGCTGCTCACCCTGCTTCTCTCTTACAAGCCTGCCATTCCCTTGAAAACATCGCCTTCTGGTTGAGAGCTCCCCTGGCTCCCTATTTTAAAATATCCAACATGCACTCAAATACACACATTTCAGAACCCCATGCCTTTCCTTCTTCTCATACCATTGATCACTGTCACACTCTATATTTTACTTTTTTACCCGGTTTATCATCTATCTCTCTCCCACTCTCACTGCAGTGGAAGGTTCACAGAGATCGGGGACTTCTGTCTAATTTATGCATTGCTGTGGCCCCAGGACCTTAAACAGTGGCTGGCACATAACAATACAGAATACATTTCTGTGAAGTGAATGAAAGTTTCCTCCCTCCCTCCTCTTCCTCTTATCCTATGAATAGAGGGTTTGATCTGTTTCTGCCCCCTTCTTTTTTATAATTTCTGAGAGCTAGGAATAACTTTCACGATCTTTAAGACAGATAAAGTGTCACACACACCCACCCACCTTCTGCCTAATTCCTTAAGAAATCCAACCCAGGTCTGGGCATAAAATAGTCACAAGCTTGCTTCACACCCTTGTTAGGAATTAAGGAAACATGAATTCATTTCAACTAAATTAATGGCAGAAATCACAAGTTCAGAAACACTGCTTCTGATGTGGTAGCAAAAGGACATTTTCCTTAGTGGGTAGGAGGGGAGAGAACAACTTTCGAAAACACCAGCTGTCAGATAAAAAATACCTTTGTCTTTGGTGTTTTATATAAAGATGTGTTCAACCTATTTCCAAAATTGCCATGTTTAACTGACTTTGGAAGTGATAATAAAAGTCAAATTTTTGTCATTTGCATTTTATGTTTATTTTGAAGTAAGATGCTAATTCAAAATACCGAGAGGAGACAAAAATATTTTTTGGTATCTGTCCATGGTACCAGTAGAACACAAAATGCCCGTTTTCAGAAATGTATAAAAAGCTCTCTGCTGCCATACAGAAAACAAATTTATGGTTACCAAAGGGGAAAGGGAGGTTGGGATTGACACATACACTCTCTTATATATAAAACAGATAATTAATAACAACCCACTGCTTAGCACAAGGAACTCTACTCAATACTCTGTAATGACTTATATGAGAATAGAACCTAAAACTGAGTGGAGATATATATATATATATATATTTTTTAACTATTTAACTAATTCATTTTGCTGTAAAGCAGAAACACAACATTTTAAATCAACTATACTCCAATAAAGATTAATTTAAAAATAATAAAAACAGGCAAAATAACCAAGACCAAAAAAAAAAAAAACCACTCTCTGCTGCAACCAACTTAGGTGGGAAGGGAAGAAAGAAAAAAGAGAGGGAAGAGGAGAAGATGGTAAGTGCTGCCTCCCCCAAAAGTGGAGTTTTCCCCCTTTTTCCCAGCCACATTTACAACTTAAGGAAATTTCACAGTCTTAATACCCCCTTTCTTTTCATTGTCTCCTCCCAAACCCGGTAGTCTTAGAGAGAGTTTTGGCTCACTTGAAGAGTTTGGTCCAATAGAGGTCTTTCAAGAGCAGATTAGAGCTGACTGCAGAAATTCCTGAGGCAATTTACTAAGAAAAGAGATGCAGAGAGCAAACACAGAAAGCAGCAATGATTTTCCCCACTCCCCTCTTCCTTCAAGTCCTGTTGCTTTTCTCTTCCAGTGAAAGAAAAGAGCTGAAGGAAATGAAGGTTCATTTCCAATACCAGCAGAATAACACCTTAAAAGCTTTAAGAAAAGAAGAAAAAGAAATTATGCTTTTCAAAAGCAAAAAGACTACCAATGCCTCTATCCCAGCACAGCACAGGAAAACTATCATTACAAGTGGCTTTGTTAGGGGAAGCACACTGATTGAAACCGCCCACCCTGGTCAGGTACCATAGTAACCATTTGCATGAGTTGTTTTATGGCAGGAGATCCTGATAAGGAATACAGAACTAATAGGCCACCACCAGCCGGAAGAGTTCGGGAAAGATCGAGAGGAGACACTACCTGTCCGTCCACTTCCCAGAATCCCTCTTGCTAGCATCCATCTTGGCTGAGCGATGCGTGCGCCACCAGGAAAGACTCTGAATTAGAATGATTGGCCAAAGACCACCCGGAAACTAATCCCATCACCATAAAACCCAAGACTGCGAGCCACGCGGCAGAGCAGTTCTCCTGGGTTCCCTTACCTACTGCTCTCCACCCGGGTGCCCTTTCCCAATAAAATCTCTTGCTTTGTCAGCACGTGTCTCCTCGGACAATTCTTTTCCGAGTGTTAGACAAGAGCCCAGTTTCGGACCCTGGAAGGGGGTCCCCTTTCCTGCAACAAATGGCGACCACGAAGGGACATCTTCTTCGCTGGGACTGACATCCTGACCACTCGGGGTACTGAGGGGCCAGCTTGCCTGCCAATGGACCAGACCCAGCGGCCGCAACTGGGACCCTTTTGTCCCTGGTCTCCTCCTGACGCGGACAACTGGCCAGAGTGCCCCGACCGGTAAGGAACAAGAGACTTTATTGACCTCCCTCCTCTTCCCTCTCTCTGTCCTCTCCTTAGCCCTTCCTATCCTTCCCGTTTTTCTAGTCCCCCGGTCCTGGACGCAGGAATCTGGTCGAAGGGCCTCAGCTTAAGCTGAGGATTGGAGACTGATCACCTCCTCTTGGCAGAGAACTCGAATTCTGGTTCTGGTAGGGCCGAGTTCCAGTCCTCCCTTCTCTGGAAGCCCAGGGAAAAGTCCCGTAATGCCTGGGTGTCTGCAGGTGGCAGGAGACGTCTGTAAGGCCACCCCTTTTTTCTCTTTCTCTCCCCCACTCCTAGACCTTCTGTCTCGTCCCACTCCTCTTCTCTCAACCTGGCCCTCTTCCCTCTCTTTGAAGACCCAAGTTATTTCCGCTTACTCTGTCTGTCAATACTTGGACCTGAAGTTCTGGGTCTCTGTAAGAGATTTTCAGAGAGGCTACGCCCTCTGCTCCCCATCAACTGTGCTTTCTGTTCCTGGGGAGACGATCGGGCGTTAGAAGCCCTCCATCAGGTGCCCTGTTTCTATAAATTCAGCCATTTAATTGCGCATTTGGCTGAGTGCTTCCACGTGGAAGTGATTGACGGGGTTCAGTATAGTCGCACCTGGTCTTGGGTGAAAATTAACACCCTAGATACATCCTTAGGGGTTAATTTACCTTTTGGGACCAGCCCTACAGCCCCATTGATTGTGCTTACTACCGAACATTTCCTTTGGCGCTTATACAATCAGGCCCTTTGAGACCAGGAGAGAGCTTACAATCTCTCTAGAGTCAGATATAGAGGCATCCGCCCCAGTACTGGTCCCTTGGGAACGAGATATAGGCTATACCATCGCTAAAATGGAAAATAAGCCTAGCTTCCCTCTAGACACCCCGCTCGGTTGTCTTTTGGCCAACTGGGAGGGACACCAACTGGGAGGGTTAAAAAAGAAAAAACTTATCAAATACTGTACTCAGTACTGGCCTACTTACTCCCTGGGAGGAGGGGAAAAATGGCCCCAGTCAGGATCACTGGGACACAACACCATTTTACAGCTCAGTCTATACTGCAAACGTGTGGGTAAATACAAGGAAGTTCCCTATGTTCAGGCCTTTATGGCCCTCTACCAGGATTCTAAAAAAAAAGGGAAAATATAAGCTTGAGGACTTCGATAAATGCTCTTCCAAAATCCTTTTAGCAAGGCCTGAAACAGAAGATCCCCTTGACCTTCTCTTGACCTCCCCTGCTTCAGCAGAGAGGCCACGAGGAAGGGAGGGTCAGACACGCCCGGAAGTCAGGAGCCCGGGCCTGGAAGACATGAGATCAGAAGGGGAGTCACTCCCAGTCGCCTCGGCTCCTCCTCCATATGTCCCCTCCCCCATGGGGTTATGATCAGGAAGTAAGCTTTGTCCTCTACAGAAGAAAAGGTCATCCTCAGACAAAATCTGCCCCCTAAGAGAGGTACCAGATGGGGAGCGGGGAACTATGCACGTTCATGTTCCGTTCTCTATGCAAGACATTACCCAATGCAAGGAACAATTGGGTTCATATTCCGAGAACCCCCAAAAATTTAAGGATAAATTTGAGCGTCTTAGCCTTAACTTCTCCCTCACCTGGAGGGATATAATGGTCATCCTCACCCGGTGTTGTAATGATGAGGAAAAAGCTCGAATCCTAGATCAGGCTAGAAAAGTGGCTGATGAAAGACAGCGGGTAGATGTCAGTCTGGCCCCTGCCGAAGAGGCAATTCCCTCGACAGAGCCAGACTGGGATCCTAATACAAGGGCAGGAAAGGAATCCTTAAGACACCTCATTACTTGCCTACTACAGGGAATGACCCACGGTGTGCGAAAGGTTGTTAATTATAATAAGATAAAAGAGGTTACACAGGGAGAGAATGAAAATCCAGCTCTTTTTTTGGGCAGACTCACAGAAGCCTTTAAAAACTTTACCGAGACAGATTTAACAAGTATGGAAGGACGAGTCCTGTTGGCCCATTCCTTCATAACCCAGGCAGCTCCAGACATAAGGAGAAAATTACAAAAACTAAGAAAAGGACCAGAGACCCCAATTTCCGATTTGGTGGAGGAGGCAAATAGGGTGTTTTTGAACAGGGACCGGGAGGAGGAAGCAAGAAGGGAGCAAAAAGAAGTCCAAAAAGACAGGAGAATAGAGAGGCAGACCCAGGCCTTGGCCCAACAACAGGCTAAAATCCTGGCCTTGATTCATCCTGCCACTATGCGAGAGTCCCGGGGAGAGCAAGGAAAAAAAAGATCTTAACAATCCACCGCGGCTGAGCCGCACCCAATGTGCCTACTGCAGAGAGGATGGACATTGGAAAAGGGAGTGTCCATATCGCCCTAAGGGAAGGCGTATGGCGACCCCTACACCTGCTCCCTCTGTGTTAGTTCTGGGCGACCAGGACTGACGGTGCCCAGCGGCTCGAGAAACCCCCGCGAATGGTGAGATCCAGATCACTCCTCTCGACCCTTGGGTGACTCTACAAATAGAAGGTAAGGATGTGAACTTTCTTCTAGACACGGGGGCTGCCTTCTCCGTTCTTCCTTTCCGATTAGGACCTTTAGACTCCCAGACTAAAATGGTGATAGGGGTAGATGAAAAACCCCAAAGCCGGAATTTTACTAAGCCCCTCCCTTGTAAGGTGGGAAATTGGCAAGAAACCCACCCCTTCTTATACATCCCTGGTTGCCCTGCTCCCCTACTGGGGAGAGACCTTCTTTGCCGCCTCCAAACCAAAGTGACTTGGGAAAAGGTAGAAGTTGATAATTTTCTTTGCCTAGTGTCTAAATATTTACAGTCAGAGGTAAAAAAGGAAGAGTCTGTCCCTTTCCTAGATGAGGTCAATCCCCAGGTGTGGGATGTCTCCAGCCCTGGTTTAGCCATAAATGTTCCACCGGTAAAGATTTCTCTGAGGCCAAATGCTCCCTACCCCTGGAAAAGACTATCCCTGAAAACCAGAAGCTCTTGAGGGTCTTAGACCATTAGTTAACAAATACCGAGATACTGGAATTCTAATCAGCTGTGAGTCCCCCTGCAATACTCCAATCTTGCCCGTTAAAAAACCAGATGGATCTTATCGATTCGTCCAGGATCTAAGAGCTGTTAATGAAGCTGTGGTTCCCATCCACCCCATAGTCCCAAACCCGTATACCCTCCTATCCCAAGTACCAGGAAAAGCCAAGTACTTCTCAGTCTTGGATCTTAAAGATGCTTTCTTTTGCATTCCTCTCCATCCTAAATCCCAAAAACTCTTTGCTTTTGAGTGGCGGGACTTGGAAACGAGGGAGACCATACAACTCTGCTGGACTCGACTACCACAAGGGTTTAGGGATAGCCCTCATATCTTTGGGACTTCCTTGGGGAGAGAACTAAGGGAATTAACTTTAACGAACAGTAGTCTAATACAGTATGTGGATGACTTGCTCATAGCTAGTCCAGATTTTACCAGCTCTCAAATGGACACTATTAAAACCCTAAATTTCCTATATGAAAAGGGTTATCGAGTATCCCCCAAGAAGGCTCAGATTAGCTTAACCCAAGTAAAATACCTTGGATTTATAATTACAGAAGGAAAAAGAATGCTTGACCCCCGAGAGGAAATCCCTCATCTTAAATACCCCGTACCCCCAAACAAAAAAACAGCTTAGGGGATTTTTAGGAATGACCGGGTTTTGCAGGATCTGGATTCCTAATTATGGCAATCTGGCCAAACCCCTATATGAAAAGTTCAGGGGGAAAGAGGAAGAGCCACTCGACTGGGATGAGACCTGCAAGGTGGCCTTTAATGCCCTAAAAGAGTCCATCACTATAGCCCCAGCTTTAGGCCTCCCAAACCTGGAGAAGCCTTTTAGACTCTATGTTTCTGAAAGGATAGGAACTGCTCTTGGGATGTTAGGGCAGATAATGGGGCCCGTATTACAACCCGTGGCTTATCTCTCAAAACAACTAGATGAGGTGGCCAGAGGGTGGCCCACTTGCCTCCGGGCAGTAGCAGCCACCGCTCTTATGGTTAAGGAGGCATCTAGGCTGACCCTGGGTCAGCCCACCACAGTGTATACGCCTCACCAGGTGCAAGAAGTCTTGGAAACTAAAGGGGACAGGTGGATGACAGGGGGAAGGATCACCCAATACCAAGCCCTCCTCCTTGACACTCCAAAAATAAGGTTGAGGGTCTGCCAGACTTTAAATCCAGCAACCTTACTGCCAGATCCCCCTACTTCCCCTCTGGATCACCAATGCATACAAATCATAGACGAGTTATACTCTTCTCACCCGGACCTATCAGAGACACCTTTATCTGACCCAGAGGAAACTGGTACACAAATGGCAGCAGTTTTGTAAAAAAAGGAGAGAGAAAAGCAGGATATGCAGTAGTGAGCCTAGAAAAAACTAAAGAAAGTGGGTCTCTTCCCCCAGACACCTCAGCCCAGAAAGCTGAACTTTTTGCCCTGACAAGAGCTTTGGAGTTAGGAAAAGGAAAGAGGATTAATGTGTATACGGACTCTAAGTATGCTTTCCTTATTCTGCATGCCCATGCAGCAATTTGGAAAGAAAGAGGGATGCTCAGTGCCCGAAGCTCTCCTATTAAACACAAAGAGCTCATTCTCAGGCTCCTGGAGGCAGTCAAACTTCCTGCAAAATTAGCTGTCATCCACTGCAAGAGTCACCAAAAGGGGCAAGAAAAAGAGGCCCAGGAAAATAGGAAAGCTGATCAAGAGGCAAAACGAGCTGCCAGGAAAGCTACCTCTGCCACTGCTATCTGCCCCCTTTTCCCCAAGGAAACCCTGACTCCAGATTATACCCCAGAGGAGCATTCCCGATATGCTGAGCGGGGGTGGGAGATTGGGTCACATGGGTGGTTTCAGCCTGATCAGGCCCAAATAATACTCCCTGATTCTCAGGTTTGGAAAATTACTAACCCCTTACATAAGAGCATCCATTTTGGAAGAGATAATCTAGAAATCTTGCTTAAGTCTATTCTCTACCATCCCCAGTTAGCTAAGGTTGTTAGACAGGTCACACAAAATTGTGATACCTGTCTAAAAAAATAATTCAAAAACCAGACCCTTGCCACCTCCTCTAATTAATCCTGTCCAACATCGGGGATCATACCCAGGAGAGGACTGGCAAGTAGATTTTACAGCCATGCCAAAGACCCAAGGGTTTTCTTATTTGCTAGTCTTTATTGACACATTCACAGGATGGATCGAAGCGTTCCCTACTGAGACAGAGAGAGCTACAGAAGTCTGTAAGGCTCTGCTGAAGGAGATAGTGCCTAGGTTTGGGCTGCCTCGGTCACTTCAGAGTGACAATGGGCCCTCATTTACAGCCACGATATCCCAAAACCTAGCCGCATGCTTAGGCATAAAATACCGGCTCCACTCATCCTGGAGGCCTCAAGCTTCAGGAAAGGTAGAGAGAGACTTCTGCTCTGCTAGGCAGGCCTACGCCCCGACACAGCAGGAAGAAGTTACAGAAGAAAGAGACCTCCGCCCCAATTCCCAAGAAGCATCTTGAGTATGAAGTCTCTCAGGGGGGAGTTGTTAGGGGAAGCACACTGATTGAAACCGCCCACCCTGGTCAGGTACCATAGTAACCATTTGCATGAGTTGTTTTATGGCAGGAGATCCTGATAAGGAATACAGAACTAATAGGCCACCACCAGCCTGAAGAGTTCGGGAAAGATCGAGAGGAGACACTACCTGTCCGTCCACTTCCCAGAATCCCTCTTGCTAGCATCCATCTTGGCTGAGCGATGCGTGCGCCACCAGGAAAGACTCTGAATTAGAATGATTGGCCAAAGACCACCCGGAAACTAATCCCATCACCATAAAACCCAAGACTGCGAGCCACGCGGCAGAGCAGTTCTCCTGGGTTCCCTTACCTACTGCTCTCCACCCGGGTGCCCTTTCCCAATAAAATCTCTTGCTTTGTCAGCACGTGTCTCCTCGGACAATTCTTTTCCGAGTGTTAGACAAGAGCCCAGTTTCGGACCCTGGAAGGGGTCCCCTTTCCTGCAACAGCTTGAGTTTCCAGAGAAGTCTGGATACTCTCCTGATGCCACGAGGGAGGAAGGACTCAGGACATGAGAGATACGAGCATTTTGCTGGGATCTTCCCAGGCGGCACAGTGATAAAGAATCCACCTATCAGTGCAGGAGACAGGGGTTTGATCCCTGGGTGAGGAAGATTCCCCTGGAGGAGGAAATGGCAACCCACTCCAGAAGTCTTACCTAGGAAATCCCACTGAGGACCCTGGGGGGCTACAGTCCATAGAGTCACAAAGAAGCAGAGTAAGTACCTGGGGGCAATTCATGGTGCTTAATGAGATTATTACTAATGCCTGCCTATATATATGAAACACAAATCATTCTCTAACATTGCAGTTAGTCTAGCCTACTGAACCTGGCTGCTACCAAGATATAAATTAGGGATCAAATGCTGTTTGCCTGCTACAATTTATATTAGATGTTGTATACAAGAGTGAGTAAAATGATTGAAGTCACTCTCCCACTTTTCTAGAGTCTGAAAACTCTAAAACTGTTGGAATAAAGTCTTTTTATTTAGAAAAGCTAAACAAGCAGAGAAGACCTCTGAATAACTAAAATAGTTGGCAACAATGATGATGTCCTTGAAGCCAGAGGCAAAAGCGCCCTGCTGCATGTTCCTCAAATAGAAGGACCAGGATTAAGCTTGCATCCACTCTCCTCCTGAGCAGACATTTCAGCTCCCCTCAATTTTGCACGATGGAAACCTTTGATGGACACTGGACAATTAACATCTCCATGCATGTATGCAAATACTTCTCTACAGAATTAAACCAAACTTCGTTCGTGGCTCTCCTGTGCGTGGTGACCTGCTGTTAGAACATAGCAAACCAGAAGCAGTACACAAAGTGAGGTACGGCTTGGGGAGCTAGGGGTGTCTGGAGCAGCACGCAGGAAGAAATGGCACCTGGCCCTCAGCACCACCCAAGGCTCGGAGGAAAACCATCTTTCATTGGGTCATCCAGGTGCCACCACACAGAAGTGGGCCAATTTGCAGAACATTCATTTGCCTAAACCCAACTTGCAGAATATACTTGTTGTCTTCATTATTTCATGAAGTTTCAGCGATCTCATTCAATGTGATGGTTTTAACAGCTAATTCTGCACGACTGGTTTTAGGAATGGTTAATTTGCTTCTGACTTAGCCCCCTGCAACTACAGCTGGGAAGAGCCATGTTGGGGAGTCAGGAGAAGGAAGTGGGGGCACCAGCACTGCCTAACTGGGCAGTGGACTGAGGGGCAGGCAGGAGTGGAAAGGTGGGGGATCACGCATCTTACATTTATGCATCTGGTCCTATGATCTCAGGCATTCCCTCCTGATTTAAACTTTCTGCAAATAAATAAATATCTAATCCTGTCATTCAACACTGTAAAAAAAGTTAAGAATATATGTCTAAGAAAAATGAATGCTAATTTTCATCAAATACATTCCAAAAATTATATATTTTGAAAATAACCTTTTATGATGTGATCAACTGAATATTCCTTAAAATGCTGCTACTGGGACAAATGAAAGCAGATTAAAATGTGAGAAATTCTCAGGAGCTATAAACTTCATGACAGTACCAACAAAAGTGGCTACAAACTTAACAAATATGAAGGAAACGAGTAAATCTGGAAAACTATTCACTAGACAAAAAGGACCAGAAAGGATCTGAAGTTCATGTAATGACAAAGAAAGTGTTAAACAGTGAACAGGTTCAGAATTCTTTATTTAACAGACAAAGGTATAAACAAGGAAAAACAGAGTATCTGTTAGAAAGACTTACACCAAAATCAGATGAACTGCTTTAAAATTGGGGTATTTAAGGCATAATTTTTAGTTTTCTTGAGATTATACTATATATACAGCTCACTCCCATCTCTGTAAGACAGAAATCACTCATGACATCTGTCACCCATACAAACAACTGAACACAAGGAAGATACAAGGAATGGCCACCAAGATCAAGATGGGGGTGGTGCACACAGGACATGAAAAGATACTAAAGATTCTGGCAATGAGCTTCACTGACTATCTGAAGTTGACAAAATCCATTAAACCTAATCTTTATATATGCAATATAAGCTATAATTAGAATTCTCCCTTTAATATCTTCTAAGTAGAAAAGAAGAAATAGAGAATAATATTCTCTAATACTAGAGAATAATAGATTATTAATACTAATAGAGGATAATATTCTCAAGTCCTAGTCTAGAAGATCACAGAAGCAAAGCATTAGTGGTCTGAAGGAGTGGAGGGGTTGGGAAGGCAAGAGTTACAAGTGTGAGGGTATCAGGAGTATCAGAGTGGGACCAATGGACGACATTAAGGACAAGGGAAGATAAATGTTACTGAAAGCCACTGAGAAGTTTTAAGCAGAGAAGAGAGACGCAACCCAGAGGTCCCTCTGACTACATTCAATGAGGAAAACCATTTGGAGGGATCCAAGGGACTTGATACAAAGGAAGGAGGGATATCTGTTAAGAAGATGCTCCATCCATCGAAAAATGAGGTAACAATGGCCTGGATTAAGGTAGTCTGTTAACATTAAGGTGACAGGTAGACCAAGAAAAGTCACATTAAAAACCTTTCTATCCTTCATGAATACACCAGTCTTGCAGGCGACCAATTACTGCTCACCTTTCAGAACCTTCTGTTCAATAATCCTTGCCCAGGGCTTCCCTGGTGGCTCAGTTGGTAAAGAATCTGCCTGCCAGTGTGGGAGACATGGGTTCAACCCCTGGTCTGGGAAGATCCCATTTGTTGTGGAGCAACTATACCCAAGCACCACAACTACTGAGCCTGGGCTCTAGAGCCTGCAAGCTGCAACCCCTGAAGCCCACGTGCCCAAGAGAAGCCACTGCAATGAGAAGCCCACCCATCACAGCTAGAGAGCAGCTCCCACTCTCTGCAGCCAGAGAAAAGCAACTAGAGAAAAGCCAGTGCAGCAATGAAGACCTAGGGCAGCCAAATATAAATAAATACATAAAAGTTTATTATAAAAAAAAAAAAACAACCCCTGCCCATTCACTGACACTGGAATAGATTCTGAATCCTCAAACACATCCTGGGGTCTCCCTCTGCCCTTCCCAGAGCCTCTTCTCTGCTGTCTGTTGGTCCAAATCCATGCGTCAAGACCATGAAGTGAGTTTGTTGGACCACAGCATCCCTGCATCCATTCAGCTCTAGAATGCCAAGGGCATTTGTCTTTCCGGACTGTCCAGGAACTCTCCTGCCTCTGCCCTCACTTCCTGGCAGAAGACCCGATCGTCTCTACATGTGCTGCCAACTCTCCACACGTGGGCCTTTCCATTGGATGGTAAGCATCCCAGAGCTCCCAGGGATAAGGACTGATCTTTTACCTCCCACAATACCCAGCACAGCATCTAATACCTTCCTGGTAATCAACGCATACACAGAGGGCTGGGAATATATGCATGCCTTGACTATTTTCATATCACTGGATAAAAATTACTTGATTTCTTAGATCCCCAAGACAGCCTCCATAAATAAAAGGCTTTAAAATTTAATGATCGCTTTGGTTATTTGTGGCTGTAAGAGTCAATGAAAAGTAATTAATACTCAAAGCCAATCTAATCTCCTTTAATATCCATGCCAGGAATTTGTCCCCACTTTGAAAACTGTCATTAACTCCGTTTCCTGCCTCTTCACATCAAATGTCTCCCGATGGAGGTTTTCACCTTGACTGAACCCTGGGCTCCTCTGAGCCCTCCTCCTGGCCAGGCCCGTCAACCTTGGCCTGTAAAGACTTGAACAAACACTAGCACAGTTTCTAACAGCTCAAGGCCACATCCCTAGGATGGCTCACACCCCTGTTAAAGTGCCTGCCTGAGAAAACTCAGGGCTGCCAAAAGGAATTTACTATTTGCTCCAGCCAACACCTGGAGATAGGGCTCTGTCTCCAGCCTCGGCAGGAGGGAGGAAGCCTAACTTGAAGAAGGGCCAGTTTGAAAACCCAGATGGGCTTCACATGGACCAACCTCCCTTCCAGCTTTTTATAATGTTTCCCCTTGAGGCCCCTCCCTAGCCCCTCACTCTGCTCAAACAGACCAGTCACCTCCCTACAAATCAAAGTTGGGTTCAGTTCACACTGGCCTCTTCCCCCTATCATGCCTATTACTGATTAAAATCTGCCCTCGCCTCTTGAACCAGTGTCTGGCTTCGTTTATCTTTGACATCATGTCTAGCCTCAGGGACTCATCTTTCTTGGGGCTGCTCCCCCCTGCAACGGCCCCTGTTTCCCACCTCAACTGAGAAGATGGGGCTGACCTCTCTCACACACACCCCACGGTCCAGTCCGTCCTCTCCTTCTCCCAGAGCCCCTCTTCGTCCTGTCACCAAACTCGACAGCCCGGCTGTGAAATCCATCACCACACTTCACACTGCATCACCCAATTCACCCCTGAATTACGACCCCAGCACAGAAATTGTGCTGTGTGCCCTTCTTGCTTCCCCAACTAACCATGAGTACTTTCCTGACAAAACCCTCACCCTGTGTTTCTCCCACATCCGGCGGCTCCAAGAACGTTCCTTGTCAAGAAAGTGTTCCACAAGCCCTTTGGTTTAACTGAACCTCCATCCCCTGCACCCACCCACCCCACCCCACCCCCAACGCGGAATCGGCAGCATCCCGCCTGGATCTTTATGCTTAGGAACAGTTGGTTTTGGAAGGAAAAAAGGTCAGGAGATTGTTTTTCTTTGATGTATAATTCAATTTGCTTCCAGATTCCTAATTTTTTCCACAACTTGCTTTGAAGTGGCTAAAAGATGTGAAATGGCTGCCTTTGATCGTGGAGATTCAGTGACTCAAGCTGGCTTAAGATCTGACTTAGACATAAAAGTGACAAGTACTCTGCAGCCCTTTCCTAGCGACAGGGGGCAAGAATCAGAGACCTGGCCCGAAGCAGCATCTCGGAGAGTGGTGCTTTCATCTGAAGGTGGCTTACAAAAGAGGGCACAGCAGGCACAAAATGCCACCATGCCATCGTTAAGAAACTGCTGCTCCCAGGCATCCCCACCATCACTCTAGACAGGTAGCCCAAATCTCCCAGTCCACACCCCCTTCCCATACACCCCTAGATCTCAGAGCTGTGGGAAACGGGTCCACTCAGGGGGGCCTCCGCTGCCCCCTAGCTCATTCTTTCACACCCCATCAATGACTTGGCCTCTACTGTGTCCCGTCTGGCTGCCAGTGATTCATAAAACATCCAAGCTTCACTACCTCCTCAGTTCAGAGGCTCAGTCAGGAGAAAAGTCATACAACCTTGATCTGGACACCCAGGGAATTTAGATATCACCTTGTTTTAATCAAATCACTTATTCTGGTCCCAAAGTCCTTATACGTCTTTGTTTTTTCCACCTAAAGGTCATTAACCCATAAAAACAAACACAATGGTAAGGGAAAAATTGATTTCTTTCCTGTAATGAGGAATTTTTCAGAGGGAAAAAGCAGAAAACATATGACACATCTGTAAAAAAATTAAGAATAAAAGCCTTCCAATTATTCAATTAACGCATGCATGTGTGCTCAGTTAATACAGCAAGTAATAAAACATGATATATTTCAATATTTTGACAACCAGGACCAAGCAACGGGGAGATTCAGTGAAAATAGGATTCAGGAAGGGAGAAACTGGAAGGGGCACCAGGAGAAAAAACAAGAAGCCCCCATCAATCTTGCCATGGGCTTCCCTGGTAGCTCAACTGGTAAAGAGTCCATCTGCAGTGCACAAGACACTGGTTTGATTCCTGGGTCGGGAAGATCTGCTGGAGAAGGGATAGGCTGCCCTCTCCAGTATTCTTTGGCTTCCCTGGTGGCTCAAAAGGTAAAGAATCTGCCCACAGTGCAGGAGACCCCAGGTTGATTCCTGGGTCAGGAAGATGCCCTGGAGAAGGGATAAGCTACCCACTCCAGTATTCATGGGCTTCCCCATTGGCTCAGATGGTAAAGATTCTGCCTGCAATGCGGGAGACCCGGGTTCCATCCCTAGGTTGGGAAGATGCCCTGAAGGAGAGCCTGGCAACCCACTCCAGTTCTTGCCTGGAGAATCCCCACAGACAGAGGAGCCTGGCGGGCTACAGTCCATGGGGCAGCAAAGACTTGGACATGACTGAACGACTAAGCACAATCTTGCCATTCCCAGACCTCCCACAGGGTCAAGGTTCCGCCAGTCCTTCCCTTAGAAAGGTGACTGCTTCCTAGGATCCCTCCAAGGATGACTGCAGTTTCGTGGGCTCTGCTCACTCTCAAAGCTTAGCCCAGTTTACAGTGAAGGAAGCTACAGCATGAACCCCTCCCTCATTCACACAGCCGGGCTCTCTCCTCTCTCAGGCTTGCTGCTCTGCCTGCCCTCTGCCCTGGATGGAGAAATGGGCTTCATCCCACAGTCTGGAACCCCATGGCCAACAGGGGCATCCACAGAAACAAGACAGAGATTCCTTCCTGCCCATCTGATGGCATCACCTTCCCCACCCTGGCAGGGATGAGCCTGGCTTTCAGGCCCTTGTCAGTCCTCCTGACAGCAGGACCCAGGGAGACAGCACATGTTTCAATCAGCAAACCCCTGTACTCTGGGAGATCGCGCATCATGGCCAGGGTACCTCAGCATCCTTGGGCTTACTCAGCACTGCGACAGTGACAGGACTCGATAAAGGATTGATGGGTTGATGGACAGACTGAATGAGTGAGTGAGGGCACAAACTTTGTAAACCGGGAATCACTATATTAGTGAAATGCTTTTAAAAATACATCTCTCTAGACCAATCTTTGGCTCATGTCTTCCCTAACAGACCTAGTGAGTTGTAAGTTCTAACAAGCACATGTTTTAACTCACAGGTTCTAGATAATATTATCCAGGCCATTATTATTTTTTTATTTTTTAATGTGTTTATTTTCTCTGACTACAAAAGTAATACATTCCCACTGGGGAAAATGCTGTTATTATTCAGAAAAATAATAAAACACTATAATTAAATATCCATATACGAAGTAAAAGTCTCCTAGAATCCCACCCTTACAGACTTTAGCATACAGTCTTCCAGATTTGTTAAATGAATAGAGTAACATTATTTAAACTAAGCAGTGTTTATAATAACCAGTACTCCTAGTTATGTCAGGGAAAGCTTCTCAGAAATCAGCTTGTCAATCTTTATTTCAGCAGCAGGTCCTTCCCATCAGAATTCTCAATTCCCCTTGAGTATTTCCTTTGTGCTTCTTCATCTCCCTCTGAGATTTAAACTGCTTGACTTTTTAAAACATCCTCTATGACAGCCAATGAAGAATATCAGCCACAGCCCTCTGCACGCCACAGCTGGGTCCCTGCAGAGACCACAGGGTGGCTGAGAATGCTAGCCGGCTGAGCTGCCAGGGTCCTGCAGGCACCATGCTTGCACATAGCTTAGTCCAGGAGCAGCACCAAGATGCACGTGAGCACCCAGGCCTGTCAAAAATGGAGGCACAGCCACACATGGGCAAGAGAGAGGATGAACCACTTAGAAGCCAAGGGATGAGGGAAGCACTGCCATGAAAGCAACCAACTCCCATCCACCCTGCAAGCAAAAACCCTTTACAGATTAAATTAGAGAATAAAGAAATGGTCCCAAGACTTTCTATTCTCTAAGTACAAGGTGTTAACCTTGGCTTTTCGCTTGTTTTATCCAGGTTCAATCCCTGGGTCGGGAAGATCTCCTGGAGGAGGAAATGGCAACCCACTCCAGTATTCTTGCCTGGAAAATCCCATGGACGGAGGAGCCTGGTGGGTTACAGTCCATGGGGTCACAAAGAGTTGGACACGACTGAGCGACTTCACTTTCACTTTCTTTCATTGAGATATACTTCATGTACCATAAAATTCACCCTTTAAACTGTACAATTAAATAATTTTTAGTATAATTACAAAGTTTGGCAACCGTCCCACTATCTATATTTTTTCATCACTCTAAAAAGAACCCCCACACCTATTAGCAGTCCCTCTGTAGTCACCACTCCCCCAGCCCTAAGCAACTACTAATCCTTTTATTTTATGAATTTTCCTATCCTGATAAATTCCTATTAAACGAATTATATGATATGTGGACTTTTATATTTGGCTTTCTTCACTTAAACTAATGTTTTCAATGGTATAGCATGTGCATGCTTGAGTACATAGTCACTAAGTCGTGTCTGACTCTTTGTGACCCCATGGACCCTGCCAGGCTCCTCTGTCCATGGAATTTCCCAGGCAAGAACACTGGAGTGGCTTGCCATTTCCCTCTCCAGGGGATCTTTCTGACCCAGGGGTCGAACTCCTGTCTCTTACATTGGCAGGCATATTCATTACCAATGAGCCAGCATGGAAGCATTATAGCACGTACCAGTATACCAATACTTTTTATGGTTGAATAATCTTCCTGTATATGGATGGATATGCCACATTTGTTTATCCATTCATCAGCTGATGCAAGTGTGGGTTGTTTCCACCTTTTGGCTCTTGTGAATAGTGCTCTTATGAATATCTGTGTATAAGTTTTTATGGGGGCATACGTTTTTAACTCTTGGGTAAAGTTAAACTACGGGTAGAACTCCTGGGTCACACATTAACTCCAGTAACTGCAGTTTTTGATTAATAATTTTTTCTCCAGTAAATCTCAGTAGTCCCTTCCCTACCAACACACACAGTTTTCATGATCTGTGGCCATAGCACATAAAACCCTGACATTTCACAAAATGCAGAAGATATGAAATGCCAGAAGACTTCCACCCAGGGAACATTTCAGAACCCCATGCTCCTTAGAGCCTGAGGATATTCAACCTCCTCAAAAAACCCTGAAGACTGAGCTGAGCCCCAAACCAACCAAGAATGGCCTGCAGCTCAGGTCTCAACTTGAAGGGAAACTGGCCACACTTTCCAAAGTCCAGGGGACCAACCTGCCAGAGGCCTTAGAGGTCCACTCGGGGCCAGGAGAGGGCTCAGGCCAGGTCAGAGGCAGAGGCCACGGAGCCAAGCTACCCAGACCTCAGCCAGCTCAAGTTTCTTCCCTGACAGTCCCAGGGCTCCCCCCACCTCTATCCCCATTCTCGGCCCACTCTCCTCAGGCACTGACTTCTTGGATTTCAGTCCCTCTGAGCCCTCCTCACCTTCTAGGGAGTGTCAGGCTGTCAGCTGCAAGGAAACAGCTCCAGCCTTCAGTTTGCAGTCTGCCTTCTACTCGAAATACTCAGCATCCTACTTAGAAGGGCACGGCCCAAATGGTGGATGGGATAGGACAAGAATTTTCTTTAAGGTATTTGCCAAAACCTGTGGACATAATATTGATGTCTCAATCCTAATTCCCTTCCTCTCAGTTCACATCCCCATCACTATCAATGAGTCCTTTCAATAGGTCCTGAGCTACTTTATGAGACAAAACAAAGGAAAACCATGTACTCGTGGACATACTGGAGTCAGTAAAGCAAACCAATAGGTGTGTCTTCTGGAAACAGTCATTCCTGTTTTACAAGATCAACCAAAAAAGCAAGATGTCTCTTTAGGTGTCTCTAAGTCCTTTCCAAGGTCTTCTAATTGTTCTCTGTTGCCTAAATATTAGGAAAAAGTGTGGCTTCCTAAACTCTATCTTCAACTGTTAGGGAAAATAGAAGAAGAAATTCAGAAGGAAAGGAACTAAAAATTCAGTAGAGAACTTGGATGTCACTGCCCTCTGACCATAACATATGGATGGGATATGGGATCTACAATATTGGGATCAGATTTGTTCCTAAAAATGGGTTCATAGTTGTGATGGTCAACTTTGCATGTCAATTTGAGTTAAGGGATACCCAGGTAACTGGTAAACTGTTATTTCTGGCTGTGTCGTTGAGGGTGTTACCAGAAGAGATTAGCATTTGAACTGGTAGAATCAGTAAAGATCACCCTCACCAACTCAGGTGGAATCATCAATCCTCAGGACTTGGGATAGAACAAAATGGTGGAAACAGAGCACATTTGCTTTATTTTTTATGCTTGAGCTGGAATATCCATCTTCTCCTTCCCTCAGATATCAGCACTTCTGGTTTTTGGACCATAGACTCAGACTGAACTACATCACAACTTTCCTGGTTCTTCAGTTTGCAGATGGCAGACAGTGGGACTTCTTGGCCTCTGTAATTGTGTGAGCCAATTCCTATTGATATAATAAATCTCTGCTTCCATATATGTATCCTATTGGTTTTGTCTCAGTTCAGTTCAGTCACTCAGTCGTGTCTGACTCTTTGCGACTCCATGAACCACAGCATGCCAGGCCTCCCTGTCCATCACCAACTCCAGGAGTCCACCCAAATCCATGTCCCTCAAGTTGGTGATGCCATCCGACCATCTCATCCTCTCTCATCCCCTTCTCCTCCTGCCCTCAATCTTTCCCAGTATCACGGTCTTTTCAAATGAGCCAGCTCTTCACATCAAGTGGCCAAAGTATTGGAGTTTCAGCTTCAGCATCAGTCCTTCCAATGAACACCCAGGACTGATCTCCTTTAGGATGGACTGGTTGGATCTCCTTGCAGTCCAAGGGACTCTCAAGAGTCTTCTCCAACACCACAGTTCAAAAGCATCAATTCTTCGACGCTCAGCTTTCTTTACAGTCCAACTCTCACATCCATACCTGACTAGTGGAAAAACCATAGCCTTGACTAGACAGACCTTTGTTGGCAAAGTCATGTCTCTGCTTTTTAATATGCTATCTAGGTTGGTCATAACTTTCCTTCCAAGGAGCAAGTGTCTTTTAATTTCATGGCTGCAGTCACCATCAGTAGTGATTTTGGAGCCCAGAAAAATAAAGTCAGCCACTGTTTCCACTGTTTCCCCATCTATTTGTCATGAGGTGATGGGACCAGATGCCATGATCTTTTCTGAATGCTGAGCTTTAAGCCAACTTTTTCACTCTCCTCTTTCACTTTCATCAAGAGGCTCTTTAGTTCTTCTTCACTTTCTGCCATAAGGGTGGTGTCATCTGCATATCTGAGGTTATTGATATTTCTCCTGGCAATCTTGATTCCAGTTTGTGTTTCCTCCAGCCCAGCGTTTCTCATGATGTACTCTGCATAGAAGTTAAATAAGCAGGGTGACAATATACAACCTTGATGTACTCCTTTTCCTATTTGGAACCAGTCTGTTGTTCCATGTCCAGTTTTAACTGTTGCTTCCTGACCTGCATATAGGTTTCTTAAGAGGCAGGTTAAGTGGTCTGGTACTCCCATTTCTTTCAGAATTTTCCACAGTTTATTGTGATCCATACAAAGGCTTTGGCATAGTCTCTCTAGAGAACCCTGATACACAAGCATTATTAATATCTGAAGATGCTCAAAAAAATATATCCTGAAGTAAAGAGTTTTCTTAACCAAGGTATTATCAGAGCCACTGATACATTCCAGGGGGAGTGGAAATTCTACAGAGGGAGGTTAGACACTGCTGGCCCAAAATAGACTAGCAACACACTCTGAAAATGATGAAGAGTGATGCTAAAATATCTTCCTTTTAGTTTTATCTACTCCATTGAGTCAATGCAGAGAGGGTACTGGTTTCTCCATATCTCACTTTGAGTCAGTTATTAGATATTTTATAGAACAGCAATGCACTTGGAAAATGCCCAGAGGTAACACAGAAGAGAAAACAAAACAAAACCCTAGACTAGAAATTAGGAAATCAGAGCCGAGTGACTCAGTAGAGCTTCTCACAATTTAATGAGCTTAAGTATTATTCAGGGATTGTGTAGAAATGCAGGTTATGATTGAGCAGGTCTGGGCGAGATCTTTGATTCTGCGTTTCTAACAAGCTCCCAGAAGAAGCTGGCCCTGCTGGCCCACAGACCACACTGGGAGTGGACAAGGTTAGAGCTGCTGCTGTTTAGTCCTAAGTTTTGTCCAACTCTGCGACCCCATGGATTGCAGCCTTCCAGGCTCCTTTGTCCATAGGGTTTCCCAGGCTAGAATACTGTAGGGGGTTGCCATTTCCTCCTCCAGGGGATCTTCCTGACCCAGGGGGTGAACCCACATCTCCTGGACTAGCAGGTGGATTCTTTACCACTGAGCCTCCAGTGAAATCCAAGGTTAGAATACTTCATTACATTTCACTGAGTTGGTGTCCTGCCTACAGATGAAGGAAGCTGGTTCAGATTTGAAAACAAATCCCTAAGCAGTCTGCCTATCATAAAATCCCATTTTTTCGTTGGAGCAGATGCAAAGTATTAGTGGCAATCGCATGCAGACAACAGAGTTGCTAAGAGATAGGTTCAAAATCCAGGTCCTTTTGCTCACACAGTGTTCATAGCAGTGTTGTTTAGAATAGCCAAAAAGCGAATATAATGCAAAATGTCCACCAACTGATGAATGGATAAATAAAATGTGGTATACACACATGGGGCTAGCAGCAATAAAAAATAATGAGGTAATAAAAAATAATCTGATACACAGATGAAACTCAAAAATATTGTGCTAAGTGAAAGCAGCCAGTCACAAAAGACCCAATAGTATGAGATTCTCATATATGAACTGCCCAGAATAGGCAAATGCATAGAGACAGAAAGCAGATTAGTGTTAGATAGGGCAGAAGAGGGGAAGACAGAATGGGGAGTGACTGCTAATGGCTATAAGGTTTCCTTCTGGGGTGATGGAATTGTTCTGGAATTAGATACTGCTGATGGTTGCGTAAGTTTGTGGATTTACCAAAACCCATTGGACGGTACATTTTAGAAGGATGAAAACTATGGTGTATCCCTGTTCCTTCACTTACTGAATATGGGACCTTGGACAAGTTAAATAGCTTTTTTTCATCCATAACACGGGGATGATGTAAGAGCAACCCACGTAGCTGGCTGCCATTATATTAACACCAGCAACCCCAAACTCACTCACACAAAGCCCTCAGCAGGGTAGTTGAAAACACAACCAGACACTAATTTGAGCTTTGAAGTTCATAACAGTTGCATCTCTGCTGGGAATCACATAGACCACATAATTTGTATGTTTAAGATTGCAACAAAACATACCCTACAGAGAAATGGGACTGGCACTTAACACTGTCTTCATTTTTATTTAGGACTTCCTTTCTGCCGCCCCCACCCACCCACCCACCAAGCAACATCACCTGATTTTGACAATTTTATCCTCTCAACATTTGCTGAGGTCCCGAGAATCCTGGTACTAAAATGACTGAAAACAGCAACTCTTTCTTTACCTGATTTGGACTCTTTCACAGCTATTTTGTTACTACCCACAAAAGCTATGGAAATCATCATTCATATCATCTCATTCATGGAAAACTCCCTGGGATGGAAAAATAAAAACTGTACTCTGGAAGCTAAGTCCCTAAAACAAATAACCTTTCCAGGTACTGTAAAGAAAATACCCCTTACACTGTAGATGAAAGGACAAGCAACTATGGGAGTTGCAGAAAACCAGCTCCCTTTAAACAGGGTCATTTTCCCAATGAGGAGGTTCTTTGACTGTCTCTGCACTGGTGATTCTAATTTCCTACAGCAAAACCTCAAGAAGAACTTTTCAAAGTCAGCAGTCTGGACAAAAGGAGCCTTTACTTGGAGAAGCACTGAATAGATCATTGTTTCCATCCTAATGACACGGACCACTCTTTGTGCTGATGGAGGCCAGTGCACAGGAGGAGACCGGGGGCTATTTGCACAGGGCAGCTGGTGACAACCACTCGCCCTGCAGACACACAGGGGCACCGAGGGATGTAGAAAGGGTGGTTTCTGCCCAGAGCAACCTTGCAGCCTTTGGGAAGAAGGTGCAACCACAGGAAACCCAGGAGCGTGCATCAAGAAGCTGGATGCAAGCCAGCTCCGCGCAGGCGGGAGCAAGTGCTGAGGCCTGGGTGTGAGACTGCGGGTTCCCAAGGGGGCAGCGGGGCTTTCACAGCTCCCGACACTCCCGGCGACATCCACACAGCATGGGCTGGTGTTCCTCTGCCTCCTGGGGCGACACAGAGGACCAGGAACAGCATCCCCACCTTCTCAAATCCATCGACTCAAAAGAGAACGCTTCCTCTGCCCTTTCATTTTATGGGGGAAATGTGTTAGCACTGTTACCTCTGGGATGCTGCCATATCTTTTTCACATTTTTTATGTATTTCTTTTTGCTTTGGGGCTGTACTGGGTCTTCGTGGCTGCATGAGCTTTTCTCTAGATGCAGTGAGCGGGAGCTACTCTCTAGATGTGATGCACAGTGCAAAGGCTTCTCATTACGGTGGCTTCTCCTGTTGTGGCTCACAGGCTTAGCTGCTCTGCAGCATGTGGGATCTTCCCGGACCAGGGATGGAACCCATGTCCCCTGTATTGGCAGGCGAATTCTTTACCACTGAGTCACCAGGGAAGCCCTGATGAAGCAGTATCTGAGCCATAAGGAAACACTAATGGGCCTCCAGAGCCAAGACTGAAAGCCCCGGGGCCCCATTCAGAGAGGTGAAGCAGGCTGTCATGCCAGATGCCATGGCCTCTCTGTCGGAAGGTGTCACCAGTCCAGGGACAGAGCTGCCAGCTACTCACCACTCATTAAACGCTTGCCACCTGACAGCTCTTCACCTGTGACTTCACTTCCAACCCACTGACCTTGGCCTTGTCATCCCTACCGCCAGCGGGAACATCAGGGTCCGGGGGCTTTGACACTATGCCTGACATTCCAGAGCCGAGCGGGACCCTGGCTGACTTTGTGGGGTTTCATCGCCAGGAGACAAGGCGCTTCTTTCACCAGGGAACATGCAAAGTCAGCCAATGGATCCAGGATCTGTACACATCATCGAGCGCTACGCTGGCTACATCTCATCAATTTTAAATGTATTAATGGTATGTCATTATAGAACCACACAGGTTATAGAAAGCCCAGGATGGGAGAAAGTCCCATTAGAAAGTGCGTACCCTGCTACTTACATGCCAAATCTGAGCCTCAGAAACCTCTCAGTAAAGCTCTCCTGTCCTATAGGACAACTGTCACAACTTGAATGATGAACATGACCATCTCTGAGCTAATCCAGTTCCTTCCTGTTATGCCTGAAGAAACTGAGGCCAGGAAACTATGGACGTTCAGTCACATCACTGATACTTACTGAGCATCTACTCTGTGCTGGGCGCCTGTTAAGCAATGATGAGATAGTGGTGAAGGGTGCAGTTCCTGCTCAGGGGCAGAACAGAAACCCCATCCGGGGGTCTCCCGACTTTAAAAGCATATATCAGGGCTTCCCTGGTAGCTCAGTGGTAAAGAATTCGCTGCCAGTGCAGGAAACACAGGTTCAATCCCTGATCTAGGAAGATCCCGCGTGCCGTGGGGGAGCTAAGACTGTACGCCACAACTATTGGGCCTGTGGCCTAGAGCCCAGGAGCCACAACTATTGAGCCCATGCTCCGCAATACGAGGAGCCACTACAGTGAGAAACCCGTGCACCGCAAATAGAGAGGAGCCCCCGATCTCCACAGCTACAGAAAAGCCTCTGCAGCAACAGAGACCCAATCAGCCAAAAACAAATAAAAAAAAAGTTTTTATCAAAAAGGATAGGCCCACTGCTGCCCATGTTCATCTCTCTTCTTTGTGCATTGATCTTCATCTGCATCTGACCTCTTCAGAGTCCAGAGGAACAAAGCAACAGAAAGCAGGCCCCACGCTCTCCTACCATCTACCATCTGGAATGCCTGCCAGTTCTCCACTACAGAATCGCCTCATGAACCATTTGCCTACACTTTTAGGTCAGCCTCTTGACAAAGAGCAGGGACGCATTTTCCAAAGATGCCTTCCCACACATACACTTTCCATAATTACACAGATCAAGACACCAGGGGAAATGTGCATGAAAATGGCTTGATTTGTGGAAATAATAATGCTCATTCTGGCTTAGCCACAGTGCCCTGAAGCATCCTCGGAGAGCCACTGCCACTCCAAAAGCTTCTCCCAGGGCTTGCTGGATCCCAGACTCTGAAACACTCAAACGCCCCTGAAAGCTGGTGGGAGCACCATCCAACCCAACACAACGGGGCCGTGCAACCCCTTGTGGAGCCTGACATTCCTGCCAAGTTATTTTCAGGCTGCATCAGTGGCCTATGGGGCGGCAATCACTGAGTGGGAAGGGTGTGATTTCTCGGACCTCTTGAAGTAGCTTGGGTTTTGTGCCCTAAACACCCCCTGCTGAAGGACACACCCCCTGCTGAAGGACAAGGGGGTGGACCCCTTGAGGGGAGCTCAGCCATCCTGCAGAACGTGAGGCCAAGGGAGGGACCGATGCTCTGGATCCAAGGCCCAGCCCCAACTGCAGCACCCGGGAGAGAGCTATCTGCACCGCTGTCAGCCAGCTCGGCCATCAAGGCCCAGAGTTCTAAGTTCCATTGTTGTTCAGTCACTAAGTTGTGCCTAACTCTTTGTGACCCCATGGACTGCAGCACACCAGACTTCTCTGTCCTTCACTATCTCCCTGAGTTTGCTCAAACTCGTGTCCATCGAGTCAGTGATGCCATCCAACCATCTCATCCTCTGTCATTCCCTTCTCCTGTCCTCAATCTATCCCAGCATCAGGATCTATTCCAATGAGTCAGTTCTTCGCATCAGGTGGCCAAAGTGTCGGAGCTTCAGCATCAGTTCTTCCAATGAAAATTCAGGGTCGATATTCTTAAGGATTGACTAGCTGATCTCCTTGCAGTCCAAGGGATACTTAAGAGTTTTCTCCAAAACCACAGTTCAAAAGCATCAATTCTTCAGCACTCAACCTTCTTTATGGTCCAACTCTCACATCCGTACATGACTACTAGAAAAGCCATAGCTTTGACTAAATGGATCTTTGTCAGTAAAGTGATGGACGTCTCTGCTTTTTAATACAATGGCTAGGTTTGTCATAGTTTTCCTTCTAAGAAGGAAGCATCTTTTAATTTCATGGCCGTAGTCACTGTCCACAGTGATTCTGGAGCTCAAGAAGAGAAGATCTATCACTATTTCCACTTTTTCCCCACACATTTGCCATGAAGTGATGACTGGATGCCATGATCTTAGTTTTTTGAATACTGAGTTTTAAATCAGTTTTTTCACCCTGCTCTTTCACCTTCATCAAGAGGCTCTTTAGTTCCTCTTTGCTTTCTGCCTTAAGAGTGGTGTCATCTGCATATCTGAGGTTGCTGATATTTCTCCTGGAAATCTTGATTCCAGCTTGTGATTCATCCAGCCCAGCATTTCACATGATGTACTCTGCACATAAGTTAAATAACTAGGGTGAAAATATACAGCCTTGGCATACTCCTTTCCCAGTTTTGAACCAGTCCCTTGTTTCATGTCCAGTTCTGTTTCTTCTTGACCTGCATACACTTTCTCAGGAGGCAGGTAAGGCGGTTTGGCATTCCCGTCTCTTTAAGACTTTTCCACAGTTTGCTGTGATCCACACAGTCAAATCACACATCATAAAATCCTAAAGGATGATGCTGTTAAAGTGCTGCACTCAATGTGTCAGCTCTGACTATGACACCCCTTAATCTGCACCCAAATCCACAGGACCTAATCCCGGGAGAAACGTCTCAAGTTTCACAAAGACAAGTGAACAGTTATCCAACCTCAAGAGGGTCAGTACTCACTGTGTGCAGCTCTGGACCTGGGGTGGGGGCTGGGGAGAGGCACAGGGACAAACGTAAAACAGAAAACTTCACCCCAGTTCTCAGGGAGCATCCAAGTGGTCCCAGTTCTAAGAGTAAACACCCCCAAGTACAACAATGTCAAAGTCCAGAAGCAGGAACAGTTCCAGGCCCGCATGGCTCAGCTTCCTGTCTGGTGTCATCTGAAGCCAGCAGCATCATTTGCTTATTTACCGTCTGGTGACTCAGGCAGTAAAGAATCTGCCTGCAATGCAGGAGACCTGGGTTCGATCCCTGGGTTGGGAAGATCCGCTGGAGTAGGAAATGGCAACCCACTCCAGTATTCTTGCCTGGAAAATGCCATGGACAGAGGACCCTGGTGGGCTGCAGTCCACAGGGGTCACAAAGAATTGGTCATGACTGAGCAACTAAGCACATCTTCCCCAAGTTCCAGGGAGGCCAGGCCTTGTCTGCTGTATTTCCCATTACACCCCCAGTGATAATGCCCAGACCTGCAGTGAGAAGGTGCCCAGGGTTCATCTGTGCGATGAGTAATGCCCACACCCTTGCTGGCCCCACCTGGGGTGCCCTGTGCCCCCAGAATAGAGGGTCAGTCTCAGCCACAGGAGGGCCTGGCCTGGAGGTGGGAGGACCTGGAAGGGCTGGGGTTGGACTAAGTTCTGCCCGCAACTTTGAAGCGGTCCCTTCCCACCTCCAAGCCACAGATTCCTCCCTCAGAAAGTATCGTGAATGTAGGCTGGCAGGGGAGGGCACTACACTCAGCCGCTACACTCCGGCTGCCTCCGAGATGCACAGCGGCTCAGAGCCGGCTCGCCCTTCCTCGCCCCGACTCCCATCCTCAGGGCACACCCGGGAGGCCCCTGGGCAGCTCCGTCACCCACGGCCGCTGGGGCACCCTGTCAACACTAGGCCCCCTCCAGCCGTTTCCAGAGCCCCAGCTCCCAGCTGTGCATTCCTGTGTCACAGGCCCTATCTTATCTCCCTGTTCTTCCCCCACCACCTCCGCCTCCCCTGTCCCCAACTGACGTCCCCGACCATCCAGGCCCTTATCACTGAGTCTCGCTGGCTATTCTTAGTACCTCGTTCCCCTCCAGACCCCTGTCCTCCCTGTTCCTGGGCCTCGCAGCCACATCATCCGGATGGGGGCAGAGGTCCCGCCACCCATGGAGCTCCGGTGCTACAGGGTCCACAAGGTGGGAGTCACATCAGAGACAATCCAGCCAGACCAGGGCCCCACGGGGATGGGCATGGCCGTCCCCGGGTCAGCAGTCGGAGGCCGATGTGTGCTGCTTCTCTGGCTGTTGCTCCTGTTTGTTGCTTCTCTGGTTGTTGTTCCTCCCACACCCTGAAGCTTCACACAGGAGCATCTGTCTTCCTGCCAGTGGAGAGTTGGAGGGGGGGGGGGGGGCGCGATGAGGGGGCTGCAGGAGCCCGGGGTCCACCCTGACTGTCCAGCTGAATCCAGGGTCAGGGGCCAGGCCTCCTCTCTGCCTTCAAACTGCACAAATCTGCCGTGGCTTCTTGTCCTTTGGGTTTAACAAATGTCTCCATTGCCGCCAGTCTGCAGCGTGGTCACCTGTGCTCTGGACGATGCCTGGTGTCATGTCCATCCCCACCCCTCCATCCCAACTCTAGCCCCCCTTCCCAAAGCACCCATCTCTTGTGAGGGTTGAAAGATAAACAGGCGGGGCAGGGAGGCCATTTGTTCCACACAGAGGCCAGCACGGTGCCCCCTAGGCGCCAAGGAACACAGTGTGGCAAGTGTTCCGAGTCTGGTGAGGAAGGTTTTCTCAGTTTTATAAATAAACACTATTTATATGAGAAGAGGCAAGTCAAGGGACCCAGTAATACGCTGAGGAGCCTGAAGCCTCTGCCCTGGGCCTCTGCCCTGTGGGGGCCGGGCTGGACCACCTCATGACTGAGCCAGAAGGAAGAAGTTGTCCCCAGGGTAGAGAGCTCCACGGGGCAGCCCCAGGAAGGGCTATTGCCTCCTCGGCAGCACAGGCAGTCCTCTCTCAGGACCACAGGGTACACCAGAAAGGGCATTTCCAGCTTTATGTGTAGATGACCTTGTTTCCACAACGACTTTCCAACCACCCAGGAAGAAGAACCCTTTGGCGGAGTGTCAGCAGTCTCTCGGGATGACCAGACCACCAGAGGAGCAAGACCATAAGCAAGGAGGATGCTTCTGTCTCCGAGGACAAAGGTGAAGGTGGGAGGTGCCAGGAGAGGTTGGGAAACGGGACCCAACTCCTCCTCATCCCTCCCCTACAACGCAGTGTCTTCTCCACCTTCTTTAAAGAGCTGGGTTTGCTGGTCAGCAGGAGGGGATGGGGTCTGGGAAGACCAGGTGGCCAGGCCCAGACAACTCATCTGAGTTGAGGGGCAAATTCACCCATTTAGAGTAACCAAGTGCCTGCGGGGTGGCCCAGGGGTCTACTCTTCCTTGGAGAACATGCACTGAAGTGACTCAGCCTGGGCAGAGTAGCGCTAGGAAGGAGAGGTGATGAGTCTCTGTTCCCTCAGCATTGTCAGCATCCTGTAAGATCTGTACGCACGGGGAGATGGGGAGAAGGTGGGAACAACGGTGTACAAGACAGTGAGAGAGCAAGACGGTCTACAAGCAACTGACAAGCATCATCTACTCTGAGGTCCTGCTCTAATTTTATGCTTCACAATTGAGGTCAGAGCCAATCACGGTCCATGCAGGTAAAATGCACCAGTGTGTGGAGAAGAGAGGGAGGAAAATCTAAGTTTAATATGATATAGAAGGATTTAGATTAGAGAAGGAAGAGAAATACCTATCTCTCCCACTGACCTCATGGCAGGCACTACTTAACTGAACCCACCAATCCCAGGCACAACCTCAGAATCATTCTTAAAACACCATCCTGGGAATCCAGTATCAAACAATAGGTGTTTCCCTTAAAATAAGTAGGTTACTTGGGGATCTTTGGTTTAAATCACTGGGTGCATGGTCAATCGCCAACAGATATTTGAGGAGCCCAGAACTTTCTACAGCATCCCTGGGTGATCGTGTCAGGGCTGGGATAATAAACCAGAAGGACCTCCACAAAGGCTGTGCAGACGCTTGGCTCCCACCTCAATGTTCTGTAGAAGCAAGCCCAGGCCACAGTCTCAACCCTGTCAGCCTAGGCCTCTGGCTATGCCAGGTCACTTCTGGACCCTCAGTGACAGGAAGGTGGCCGCCAATATCACTGCATGAAATCCTCTCAGATATCCATTTTATGGATATTTATCTATTTTATGCCTACAAGTGCCACACTATTTTTATTCTATATTTCTGCCTTACTTTTATTTTAAAAGTCTTAAGCATCCCATGGTAGTTTGTGTGTGTGTGTGTGTGTGTGTGTGTGTGTGTGTGGGTATGAGAGAGACAGACCAGCGGACAGACGGACAGGCAGATACTGAAGGGCAGCTATCCTGTGTATGCTCAGGCCCTATGCTACCAGAGAAAGAAGGAAGAGGGAGGGGAAGAGAGACAAAGAAGAGGGCTAAGAGCCTTTGTTCTTGCTTCCATTGAAGCCAAACCACCACCACCTACTCCTTGGGGCCTCTCTCTCCGTCCACGCCTCCTCCCGGGCCTGCCCCCTCCGCTGGAGACCCATCCACACCTCCCTTCCTGACGCTGCATCTCTGGAATTCTCTTTCTCCACTTGCACACACATCCTTTCCATTGCGAGTTATCACACTGGCAGTCTCCAAAGGAAAATAAATGCAATGTCTCTGGGAGTTGATGGAAACTTATCTTCTTGACCCAAGTTTCCCTGACTGGGCCTGACTCACTCCGCAGGAGCCAGTCCGGCCTGGCAGAGCCTCCTGGGTGCGGGGGCCCAGGCTGCACCGCAGCATCATGCACGCAGCACATGCCAAGCCCCCACCAGGACCCAGGGGTCCGCCTGGCTGCATCATCTCCCAACAGCGGTGTACGTGCTGCTGCCATTCACAGCCTTTCCTGGAAGAACTTTAAGGGCGGCAAAATGTCCTCAGGAACCATTCGAATGTTATTAATGAAAGGAATGTTTATTGCTCTGTAACGGACTTGTTCTTTACTAATCCTTTCCCCAGATATCTTTTATCAGAGAGGCACGCAGTTCATTTCTTCAACACGTCAATATCGACACACTCATCTGAAAACTCAAGTACAGTGGCGTGTTTCCCAAGAGAATTATCAACCTGGCCACAGATATGGTCCCAGCCAAATGCCAGCTATTGAAAACAGAAGGCTCTTCTGATTAAACACAATTAGAGTCAGTTGCTTTCTCCTGTTTAATCTCATTGCAAACATTACCTGCTCTATCATTGTGGGAACATTTCCATCAACATTACGGATTTCCTTTTAGCTTAAGAACTTATTTTTCTGAATGGATTTTATGTCTCTGAGTATTTTTATAGTAAACAGAGACCCAAATAAAGAAAAAAATTAAAGATGATAATTGTATTGTTAATCTCCCCATCTATTTAGCACGTCTAAGAAATTGCTTGATTTTAATTTCCCCAACTTCCAGTGTCTCCTAAGCCTACACACAACAAGAAAGCACTGAGAATATTTATGTTTTCTGTAAGTAAACTGACACTTGGATTAAAAGCTTGTCAGAGACTGCAAGGTTATCTGAAAGGAATTCCCAAGTATTCAGTCCTGACTGTACAGAGATCATGGAAACCAAGGACAGCCATCTAACTAATTTGGATTTTGCTGAAATGGTTTAGCTCTAGAGATAAAAATCAGTTAATCTCTGGAGATAAAAACTCCCATTAACAAAGTTGTCAATCTTAATAATAAAAACCAGAAATCATGCAAACCAGAGCTGAAATGGGTTGCCTTATAGTGGACAGATATTTGTTGTTGTCTTTAATCTACTGGGAACCTACCAGGGTCAGTAACAGATAATCAGAAGGAATCATATATAGGTTACTTTGGGCCATGTAATACAGCAAAGACCAGAGAATTCAATGAAAGGATACCTTCCTGCTTGCACTCAAACTGCTCCACCAAAGCCCCAGGTTAATCTTCTTTTTCTCCAGCATCTGACCAGTGAGCAAGCCTACTGGGGCACATGGGATTTAATAAGTAAAAACAGGTAACTTTAATAAGTAACTTTAATAAAGTAACTTTAATAAAACAGGTCTGTCTAAATTAATTACTACAAATGCTTCCACTTCTGCACATCACTCTACAGTGGACCCTAAGTTCTTAGATCTAAAAGAGATCTTCTAGGCCACCTTGATCTTATTGAAAAAAAATTGGAAATCTCAGGCTCAGAAGGGACTGGCTCAGGTTCCCTGTTATTTGTGACAGACCCATGACTAAGGCAGAGGTCTTCCAATTCCCAGGACAGTGCTCTTTCCACTACATCTCCCGTTCCTTGCTGGAATCCTGCTGCTTCTTACACAACAGACAGGCAGAACCCCAAGTCTGCAAGGCGAACTACCTAGGTTCCAAGAACTTATTGGTAAGTTAGTTTACTTGAAATTAAAAAGAAATTTCCCTATGAAAGCAACGTTGCCTCTGTTGGATGAGATCCCAGGCTAGTCCACAAAAGCGAATTTAGAAGCAATGAGAAGCAGAAGCAGGTAATCCTCGAGCCTTCTGAGATGCTGTAAGTCCTCAAATACCTCTAATTGAGGTTCCAGTGCCGGGCAAGCTTCGACTCATGAGCCAAGTCATTGTCAAACCGTGAGGGTGAAGTGCGTAAATACAAAGGCTTTGAAATGAGACCAGCCTGAGTTCAAGTTCAGGTTCACCCAACCTTGGCGGAGTGTTAAAGGCTTTATTCTCTCAGCAAGAATCTCGTGGAAAAAGAAGAGAAGGGGACAGGGAAATGCTGTTCTTCTTCATGTGTGTGCCTGCCACGCTGGCGGTTTAACAATCACTTCTCCCTCCAGGAACGAGTGAAGAGAGAGGCTGGTGAAAAGATGCCGTGCCCCAGAGGAGAGAAGTCCTGCTTGGAAGCAGAGGGTAGTGGTGGAAAAGGGCAGCCGGCCCCAGGGCATGGGTCCGAGGACCTGGAGAAAGACACCACCCAAGCCTACCCTCCTAACTCTGCAGGGAGGCCCCTGCCACACCCTTCTGTCCCACCCTCTCAGTCCCCAGCACCTCCTGAAGGTCTCAGCCCCACCTCCACTTCCAACAGCGCTCCTCTGCCCTGACCGAGGGGGCCCCACCAAACTCCGGGCAGACCTCACTCTCCCTGGTCAGCAGGAGAGGAGGCGGAACAGGGGCAAGCAGGGGACTGAACCATTGACCTCCCCACGTCAGGCACTGGACAGGCCCCTCTTGATTCACCTCCCATGACAACCTTGACACCGGTCTTCATGTCCTCATCTGACCCGTTAGACACTGATGTTCAGAGAGGTTTCGTGACTTGTCCAAGGTTAGACAGCAAGCGAAGGGCAATGAGGCTCAAATCAACAGCTGCATGGTCACGTGGGGCATGTGCCGCTGCCCCCAGTGGGCCCTCTGATCGCTGGTTCCCTTGGACCACTGCACACAGCTTAGGGGCTAGAGCTCATCGTCCATGCTGAGGGTCACACAGGCCGCTGGGCCTGTTCAGGAAGCAGCTCAGAGCAAGGCCTCCTGGGAAAATGACCTCCAGGCTCCACTGCATAGAACACAATGATTATATTCAAATCTCCCACGTGCAAAAGAATGTGTGGCTTACAAGACTCCTGCTCAAAAGTAGTACTGGATTATAATATAAAATATAAAATAAATCTTCACAGGTCTGTCCTGATATAAATAAAAGAATGAATAAATAAAGGGGAAGAATAGACCAATAGATGGAGCACACCTCCCCACCCCTTGAACTGGGCTACATGTAGTGACTTTCTTCTAAAGAGGCCATTTTGGAAAAGGAAGAAAGACTTTAACTGAGAGGAGAAATCTGACAAACTACCTGGACCAGGTGATCAGGGATACAAGTAGATAAAATAATGCAGCTCAAAAACAGGTCACGCTCCACAGAGATTGATTTTTTTAAGGTTAGAAAGCACTAAAATATATTTGACGATTACAGGGGGGAAGGGGAGGTAAGAAGGACTCGTGAAAACCAGTTTGGCCAAGTCATCCATATGGTTCAATGGAGTCATTTGGAGAGTTCATGGTGGGAGCAGGGGAGGGGCTGGGAGGGCAATGGTGGGAGCCTGGTGGGAGCCTGACTTTCTACCAAATAAGGATGAAAGAATATGTTTTGTAAAAAGGCTTGAGGACTGTCCCACCTCCCCTCAGGGCAGCAAAACGTCACCAGGCCAATGGATGCAGGAAGGAGGCCCTCAGTCGAGGCAGGAACTATTTTAATTCAGAGACACTCCCAGCCTCGATTCAGTTTTTCTGTCTTCTCTGCAGCATCACCTGGTATACAGACATCTACGTAAAGGTGACCAGGGGTGGGTGGTTCAAAGCTACAGGCCACCAAAAAATATATTTGAAAAACTGTTCAGTCCTCTTTTATTTCAGTCCTTAGGGATTTATGGAGGAGCAAGGGGTAAAAAGACCACCTGAAACGACAGCCAGAAGGGGTCCCAAGACCACCCTCCTTGCCACCACTGCTCAACCTAACTACTAAGTCTCCATGTCCATCTTTCTTCCTCATTCCACCAACCAAAGAGTCATTCTTGTGAGCCTGTATGTTTCCTTCGAGCCTCCAAATAGCCTGAGAGAGAATGTGTCATTCAATTATTCACACCACACACACAACTGCTTTAATCCCATCTCCCAGACAGAGTGCCCTTTGACCCGGAGAGTGGGAAGAGGGGGATTAGAGGATGTGAAGGCGCCCATCCACTCCTCCTGCTCCCCCTTTCCTCTTTTTCAGGATTCTCAAACATTCTTCTTCTTGGGGACTCCAGGACTTACTCTTCAATAAGCGCAGGACCTTACGTGTTGGCTGAATATTAAGAATACTCAAGATGTTAATGAAATAAAACACGATGGACTATGAGTCTGGCATTTGACTCCTTAGATCTTTGCTCGCTACATGGCCCATGGTGAAGCAGAAACAAAAGCCTTTTACTGAGTTAACTGTACAAGGCTCTGGAGAGCTCTCTCAGAGAAATCAAGCAAGAGCAGGAACTGGCACTGTTCACAACAGTCAAGACATGGAAACAACCCAAATGTCCATCGACAGATGAGTTGGTGAAGAAGATGTAAACACATGCAACAAGATGCTACTCAGCCATAAAAAAGAATGAAATAATGCCATTTGTGACAACAAGGATGCGGCTAGAGATTATCATACTAAGTGAAATAAGTCAGAAAGAGAAAGTCAAACACCATATGATATCACTTATATGTGGAATCTAAAATATGATATAGAGAACAGACTTGAGGTTTCCAAGTGGGGGTGGGGGGGTGGGGATAGACTGGGAATATGGGGTTAATAGACTCAAACTGCTACATATAGAACGGATGGACAAGAAGGTCCTACTGTATAGCACAGGCAACTATATTCAATATTCTGGGATAAGCCATAATGGAAAAGAATATGAAAAAGAATTATATATCTATCTATATATAGATAGATATATATAAAACTAAGTCACTTTACCATACAACAGAAATTAATAAAACATTGTAAATCAACCACACTTCAATTTAAAATTTTTTACTTAGAATTCTCCCCTACCCTGCCAAAAACAAAGAGCAGGAACTGACTCAAAGAAAAAACAGTTCAAGAGCAGACACATCAGTGTTCACCTGCTGCAGCAGCCGCTGTGGTTTTCTTTATCCTCATCCCATCAAGCAAGCCTGTCCAACTCCACGGAATCAGTTTCAGCTCTACCAATTTTACCAATAAAGTCAAATTACAAAAGCTGTCTCTTTCTTTTTCTTTTTGAATACTCCGCCTTTTTACTGCTGGGTTCAGACACGATTAGTCTTTGAATGTAAGCCAAAATTCTTGCAAAAACCACATGCTCTGTTCAGGAGCTTGTACTTACTACAGAGTTTTCTACCACATCTGAAAAGGATAAGCCACCAAGGCTGAGGGCTACAACTTTTACCAGGAAGTCCACACAATGACCCATCACAGGAGGACCCAGACCAAGATGAGTAACTGCCACAGCTGTGCCCAGCATGACATTGCATTCATTAAAAAAAAACTAAATGAAACCCAACATCAAATGAATCTTCAACGGTTTTCTAAATCCATATTGAAATCTCTTAACTAGGCATCAACACACAGCCATACATCCTCAAGGTTTTCTTCACCTGTCCCTCTCACCCAAGTTGCACGCATCTTGGAGACTGCTCCATAAAACTTCTCTCCCCTGACCCCTTGATTCACTTCCCACTTCCTCACAGGTTGGATATAACCTGGAGCTCTATGTGCCGTCTAACCTCTCTCACATTTTTCTATTTCTTCTCCTTTCAGTTCAGTTTCAGTTCAGTCACTTAGCCACATCCAACTCTTTGTGACCCCATGGACTGCAGCCCATCAGGCTTCCCTGTCCATCAGCAATTCCTGGAGTTTACTCAAACTCATGTTCATCAAGTCGGTGATGCCATCCAACCATCTCATCCTCTGTCGTCCCCTTCACCTCATGCCTTCAATCTTTCCCAGCATCAGGGCCTTTTCCAATGAGTCAGTTCTTCCCATCAGGCGGTCAAAATATTGGAGTTTCAGCTTCAGCATCAGTCCTTCCAATGAACATTCAGGACTGATTTCCTTTAGGATGAACTGGTTGGATCTCTGTGCTGTCCAAGGGACTCTCAAGAGTCTTCAACACCACAGTTCAAAAGCATCAATTCTTTGGTGCTCAGCTTTCTCTATAGTCCAACTCTTACATCCATACATGACTACTGGAAAAACCATAGCCTTGATTAGACGGACCTTTGTTGGCAAAGTCATGTCTCTGCTTTTTAATATACTGCGTAGGTTGGTCATAGCTTTTCTTCCAAGAAGCAAGTGTCTTTTAATTTCATGGCTGCAGTCACCATCTGCAGTGATTTTGGAGCCCCCAAAAATAGTCTGTCACTGTTTCCCCATCTATTTGCCATGAGGTGATGGGACCAGATGCCATGATCTTAGTTTTCTTAATGTTGAGTTTTAAGCCAACTTTTTCACTCTCCTCTTTCACTTTCATCAAGAGGCTCTTTAGTTCTTCTTCACTTTCTGCCATAAGCATGGTATCATCTGCATATCAGAAGTTACTAATATTTCTCCTGGCAATCTTGATTCCAGCTTGTGCTTCATCCAGCCCAGCATTTCCCATGATGTACTCTGCATAGAAGTTAAATAAGCAGGGTGACAATATACAGCCTTGATGTACTCCTTTTCCTATTTGGAACCAGTCTGTTGTTCCATGTCCAGTTTTAACTGTTGCTTCTTGACCTGCATACAGATTTCTCAGGATCCAGGTCAAGTGGTCTGGTATTCCCAACTCTAAGAATTTCCCACAGTTTGTTGTGATCCACACAGTCAAAGGCTTTGGAGTAGTCAATAAAGCAGAAGTAGATGATTTTCTGGAACTCTCTTGCTTTTTCGATGATCCAGCAGATGTTGGCAATTTGATCTCTGGTTCCTCTGCCTTTTCTAAATCCTATCCTTTCCAACCACCCCTAAGGAAAGACCTCAATGAGCAGCTTGAGGACTATAGACTCGACAATGGCTGCAGCTTTCTCCTCCTATTGAGTCCCTACCTGTGACGTAAGAACGCACGTTTGTTTTGACAAGAGATGAGCAGCGATTTTCAAGATACCTTCTAATGCATTACAATCAACTACCCTTTGTCCCCTCTTTCAAGAAAGAAAGCCATCAGTATACCTAACCTAAGACCTGCTGCGCTGGTGCAGCTGATAAAGTCTGCACTTGAACCCCAGTCCTCTGGGCAGCCTTCCACATTTCTCAGAAAACTGCTTCCAGTCACTGTCAGAAGTTGATGCAGCACAGACCATCAGAGGTCACAGAGATGGAAAATCATGCATAGCTAAAGGGTCTATTTGAGGCCCATGGTTAATGATAACCGCACTTGCGGAGGGAGCTGGACTCACCTGTCACTGTTCACTGCTCCGGACAAAAGGAGTTCAGCAGGAACAGAGCCCCATTAACTCTGCAGGAGGTCTGGAAAACACCAGAAAAGTACAGGCCCTTGGGGTGGTGGATCCAAACACCAGTGCATACCCGGGATGCGCGAGGAGTTGGTGGAATTTATAGATGCAGAGTTTCTGCATTGGGATGCAGCGTCCAGGAGCCACTCAGCTCTGGCAGGTGGTCCCAGCTGTGAAGAGACACTAGGAGGCGAGGGGAGGACAGAACCAAACCATGGACGGAAAGAGATGGGTCTGCTCCTCTCCCGCAGAAGGCCACAGGCAGCCCCATCTGTTTCTACCTTTGCCCCCCTTGGCAGCTGAAGCCAGGATCACAGTGTGTGCAATAAATACTGAAATGTTCACTCCAATACCTGCTGACCCAACACACAGCCTGAGGAAGACAGGACTCATAGCATGCTTGACATATATTTTTTTAATTCTTTGGCTCTTTTCCATATTAAATACATTTCCCTGTGATCCCTAGACAACTTTGAAAAAGAAGGAAGTTCAAAAAATACTGCCAGCACCTGTCCAAGTGTAAAACAAATCTCTTTTAATAAAATTTTATTTAAAAGTTTTCCACCCTGATGTATGGACTGAGTAACATGGAACCTTACATTACCAGATGTAAAATAAATAGCCAAACGGAATCCGCTGTGTGATTCAAGGAACTCAAACCAGGGCTCTGTAACAACCTAGAGGGGTGGGATGGGGAAGGAGGTGGGAGGGAAGTTCCAGAGTACGGGGACATATGTAAAAGTTTTCTACCCTAAAAGAATTATGATAGACACATTATCATTATATGCATGCATACTAAGCTACTTCAATCATGTTAGACTCTTTGCAGCCTTATGGACCACAGCCCACCAGGCTCCTCTGTCCATGGGATTCTCCAGGCAAGAATACAGGAGTGGGTTGCCATTTTCCTCCTCCAGGGGATCTTTCTGACCCAGGGATCAAACCCGAGTCTCTTACATCTTCTGCTTTGGCAGGTGGGTTCTTTACCACTGGTGCCACCTGGGAAGCCTCATCATTATATAAATATGATCAAAACAAAGGATCTACAGTGAAACCCTCAAGATTCTTCTCCCTTCTCATTCTCCTCACGCAATCCCAAGATACCTCCCTAACAACTTTTGTTTCCAAATTCAAACAATTCTTGACAACAGGCTCCTCCTAGGGCCAATGCTGATAAGGCTGGATGTAAAGTAGCACCTTGGGTCGGCTCCATGCCAGAAGCAGGGAGAGAAGACTGTGGGAGACGTTCTGCAGGGTAGAAGGTTTGGGAACGGTCACTTCAAGGCTTATCCTGGGGAATCAATAAGAAACTGAAGGGACCTCCAGCTAAATCCAGCAGCTTGAACACGTGCAGTCTGGTTTCAGAAATATTCCTGACACCTGTTCTGCTGTCATTTCCTCTCCAGTTTTCTTTTTCCTTACGGGTTTTTGCCTTTGCTCTATAAAAAGTGGATCTGACTTTGGAAGGTTTGAAAATCAGAGATAAACGGGCATGTGTTCTAAACTTGCAGACTATAGAAAGCCGAAGCCTAAGTGGGGGAAGTAAGAAGTGGGTCAGGGACTTCCCTACGTGGTCCAGTGGTTAAGATTCCACGCTTCCAAGTCAGGGGCATTGGTTCAATTCTTGGTCAGGAAACTGAGATCCCACCTGCCGTGCAGCAAAAAAAGAAGAAAAAGAATGGGTCACTTGGAACTTCCCTCGTGGCACAAAGGATAGGAGTTCATCTGCCAATGCAGAGAACCCAGGCTTGATCGCTGGTCCAGGAAGATTCCACTTGCCCCAGAGCAACTAAGCTTATGCACAGCAACTACTGAAATCCACACGTCCTAGAGCCCTTGCACTGCAACAAAGAGTAGCCCCCCCCTTGCTGCAACTAGAGGAAGCCCACGCAAAGCCACAAAGACCTAGTTAAATAATAAATTTTTTAAAATAAATTTATAAATAAATTTTTTTTAAATAATAAATAAAACGAACTGGGTCACTTCATGATATGGAAAGCTAGGTGCTGGCTGGAGCTGAAAGAGGGAGGATGGGTTCAAAGTAGTAAAAGAACAGTTCAATGTGGGGATACCCTCTTCCAGGCCAAGGAACCAGGATACCGACTCTGCCCCCTGTCAGAGGACCAAGAGGGAAGGGGATTGTGGAGGCAGAAGAGGCAGGCTGGAAGGACAGGCTCCAGGTGGATAAAGTCAAGAAAAAATTGAACTGGTGGAATTTCTGGTATATCCAAACAGACTGAGAAACTTTCTTCTGAGCTCTATCAGAATTCAGGGATAAACTCGTAACAGAAAAATGAGGAGGATGCCCTTTGTCCTGACATCCCTTGGCTCCCAGCTCCAGCCCCAGGATCACACCCTGCATCTGGACCCCACTTCAAAGTTGTGAGCAATTTGGTGACTGCAGCCACAAAATTAAAAGACTCTTGCTCCTTGACAGAAAAGTTATGACAAACCTAGACAGAGTATTTAAAAGCAGAGACATCACTTTGCTGGCAACGATCCTTATAGTCAAAGCGATGGTTTTTCCAGTAGTCATGTATGGATGTGAGAGTTGAACAGTAAAGAAGACTGAGCGCCAAAGAATTGGTGCCTTCAAACTGTGGTATGGAGAAGACTCTTGAGAGTCCCTTAGACAAGGGGATGAAACCAGTCCATCCTAAAGAAAATCAACCCTGAATATTCATTGGAAGGACTGATGCTGAAGCTGAAGCTCCAGTACTTGGGCCACCTGATGCGAAGAGTCGACTCACTGGAAAAGACCCTGATGCTGGGAAAGACGGAAGGCAGGAGGAAAAAGAGGCGACTGAGGATGAGATGGTTGGCTGGCATCACCAACTCAATGGACATGAGCTTGAGCAAACTCTGGAAGATAGTGAAGTCATGCATGTTGCAGTTCATGGGGCCGCAAAGAGTCAGACACGACTGAGTGACTGAACACCACCACCACCACATATATGTGACACTCAAGTCCTCTCAGGGATATATGCTCCATGAAAGCAAAGCCTGGGTCTAAAGCCTCTTTAAGAGACCCCATGTGGGGCTTCCCTGGGGGCCCAGTGGTTGAGAATCCATGTGCCAATGCAGGGGGCAGGGGTTCAATCCCTGGCCCAGGAAGATGCCACGTGCCATGGAACAACTAAGCCTGTGCACCACAACTACCAAGTCTATGCTCTAGAACCTGTGCTCTGCAACAAGAGAAGCTGCCGCAATGAGAAGACCATGCACCACAGCAAAGGTTAGCCCTTGCTCGCCACAACTCGGGAAGGTCCGCACACAGCAACCAAGACCCAGTGCAGCCACATATAAATAAAGAAATAATTTTTTTTTTAAAGCGGTTCCATGTGAGGATCAGGGGGAGCACCCCCAATGCCAGAGTCGAGTGCATGGGTGGGGTGGGCAATATGGCTGGGGTTGACAGGACAGTTCTGAAGATCGAGCTCCTCCCTTCCCTTCTGGGTCCCAGAGCTGACTCTCCTCCAAGACTCTTCTCCTCAGTTCTCACCTGACCCACCTTATACTGTCAGGTATCAAATCCTCTTGTAGAGGAAAACCTTTGCCAATGAAAGGTATTTTTATACCCAGAGATGCATTAAGCTGATTCCTTGATCCTGATGTCTCTGTGGCATCTGATCTGATACAAAAAGCTAATGGAAAATGATTACATCCTCAGGGCAACACCAGTTAAGCTTGACCAAGAACTGTGCTAAAAGTACTTAGCCTGTATTCTTAGTTTCTCAAGGAACCTCTCTACTGTTTTCCATAGCAGATGCACCATTTTTATCCAGCAATTCCATGTTGGGTATTTATCTAAAAGAATTCAATTAAGAATCTTGGACAGGTATCTGCAATCCCATGTTCACTGCAGCACTATTCACAACAGAAACAATAACAGTTGTTTCTACAACTATTGAAACAATCCCAAGTGTCCATCAAGAGATGAATGGATAAAAAAGATGTGATATGTAACAGAATTCAGCCTTAAAAATGAGAAATCTAAAACATGCAACAACATAGATGAACCCGGGGGATATTATGCTAAGCAAAGCAAGCCAGTCAGAGAACAAATACTGTATGATTCCACTTACATGAGGTATCTAACATAGTCCAATTTACAGAAGCAGAGAGTAGAACGGTGGTTGCCAGAGGCTGTGGGGAGGGGAAATGGGGAGTTACTAATCAGTGAGCACGAACTCTCAGTTATGCAAGATGAGTTCTAGAGATATACTGTACAATGCTGTGCCTACAGTTCATATTACTGTATTGTACACTTAAAAATCTGTTAAAAGGGTTGATCTCATGTTAAATGCTCTTATTACAAAAACAAGAAATAATAATCTGTAAATGTTAAGATGTTTTCTTTTCACTTTTCAAATTCTTTGGGCCTCTCTTCTTGATCCACACTGACAGCACATGGTAAATTCCAAGTCAGACAGGCCTGCTTTGTAGGTGGACTCTTCCTTAATTCTCCAAGGAAAACTTCTGTTCGATCCTGCAGCTCTGAAAGGGGGGCACAAGCACTGAAAAGGCTCATGAGGTGCTTTTAAGGTTAAAGCCTTAATGTTCTCAACAGCTGTGGCACAAAGAATGCCAGCAGGCACTCTCCTCATTCTCATAAGCCCTGATGACAATGAGTTGCATTCACAGGTCACCATCCTGACCAGTCACTTTCAGGGGGGGGCGAGCAGATCCACAACCCAGCCTGGCTCAAAGGAAGTCGCAGGCAAGTGAGGCTGCTGATTGGGGAGGGGCTAAAGACACATTTACAGGGGCGAATCTGGGAGACTGAATCTCAAGCAGGAAAGAAAGGAGCTTGGAGAGCAGGCTGGCTTGAGGCTGAAAGGGGGCTGACACCAAGGCCAGGGGTGGGCCGAGCCACTGTGGTGGCCTGAGAATGCAAATTTCAGTCTGACCCAGTCTAATTAATTCTGGAGACATGACATCTCTGACAAACAAGTCCTATAGGTGGATGGTGCAGAACCACTAGTCAGTAACTGTGAGCAATCTGGCCCTTCTCCCCTGTTTCCCCTCATCCCACCCCCACAGAAAATCTGCACTCTGCCCTGGGGAGGACTCAGTTCCTGCCAGGCAGATTTCTGAAGGTGGTGTGCAGCCCCCAGGACTCAGAGACGAGAGGAAAGGAGAGGAGAAAGGAGGCAGATGTCTGAGGAATGAGCAGACTGGCTAAGTCCATCTACTTCCCACAGCACCAAAGAGTAACAGAGAAAGATGGCGACACCATGGTTGCTGGTGGGAAGAAGGGCAAGATTTCTGGCTCTTCCATCCTAACAGCTGTGAGTTTGGACAGACATGGGAAGAAGGAGGGAGGGATGGGAGGGATTTGTAATCACTCTGAAGAAAGTGAAAAACCAATTTCAGCTCTGTTGAAATGACTTTCAGCTGCCAAATCCTCTCTTTACCATGACCTCTCTGCAAGACAGGCCCCGCTGAGTGCTGACTTCCTGAGGGGACACAGTCACCAGCTCTGAGATCCGAGACCTTGGCTACATGTTTTAACATGATGTATAAACTGGCTTTCTCTTTCCTGTACCCATCATATTTCAGTTCATGCTGACCATCACAGGATCACGAGATATGCCTTAGATTAATTTGGGATGTCAGAACAAGGTTATAAACCCTTTGTTTTTCAAGTGATTTGGAATCAAATCCCCTCTTGGAATCACGAAAGAAATGAAAGTGGTTTGCTAAGAAAATTCATAATGTAAACACGGGTATGTTTAGCTTGTAAAAAGGAAACTAAATGAAAAGACTATCGTAGTTGGTACCAGTCAGTGAATGAAAGTGATTGATTGTTCTTCTGTGAGACCCAGACTGGAACCAGGTTCGGCTTTTCTGGTTCATTGCCCATTACGTAGTTGTTTCACATGTGTGCTAACTCGCTTCAGTCATGTCCGACTCTTTGCGACACTGTGGACTGTGCCTGCCAGGCTCCTCTGTCCATGGGATTTTCCAGACAAGAATAATGGTGTGGGCTGCCATTCCCTTCTCCAGGGGATCTTCCTGACCCAGGGACTGCACCTGCTTCTCTTAAGTCTTCTGCATTGGCAGGTGGGTTCCTCACCACTAGCACCACCTGGGAAGCCCTGAAGTTAATTTTTTCAATTTTTAAAATAAATGCCTGTTTTCTAAATAGTCTCTAATACAGTGAATTTCCTTTAAAAATACTAATTATGAATATTAGCCCAAACACCCCCTTATTTTATACACTTCACCTCAAGACACCACAGATGATCTTAGCTCAGCCCCCCAGTCCTCTCCATCCCTCCGGGGAGCACCCTGGTTGCCTGCCCTCTCCCAATAATTCTCTCCTAGATTTATCACTGGCTGCTCATCAAATGTGGATTTCTTTCCCTTTATCAAACTATAATAAAAAACATGACTTCCAAAATTTCCCCAAACCAGAATATGGTTATATGGTTATTTCCAACATGATTATAACCATAATCATGGTGTTTTATTAATTATAACCATAATTTGGTGTTTATTAATGTTTCCTACCCTGGGCACCTATTCAGAAATGAATCAACCATCAAACTGAACTTAGAAAGCATTTTTCTCTAAATAATTTGTATTTTAAGGTCTATGTTTGATGAACAACTTACTGAACAAACTATTGTGTATATCAGAACACAAGGAAGGAAATGTTTTTAAAATTCCAAGAATTCTAACCAAGCATAAAATACTATGGTTGTTTTTTTTTTTTTTAGACTTTACATTTTGTTGCTATTTTATAATGTATTTATCTCCTATAGTATAATTCTGGTGAAAATGTTGGGGAAGAAGGGAGTAAGAGTGAGGGAAACAGTTAACACAGTGACTGAAGTTCTGGGGTCACACAGACTTGGGTTCCAATCCCACTTCCTGGCTCTTGAGACACCAGGCAGGTACCATAAGAGTCTCTACCCTACACCTATATTATCAGGATGACGATGGCATATACAGTATGAACATTGTGAACATGTAAAGAAAATCAAGAATTAAATAGTACTGAAAGTTCCCAGGTGGCATTAGTGGTAAACAATCTGCCTGCCAATGCAGGAGACACAAGAGACTCAGGTTCGATCCCTGGGTCGGGAAGATCCCCTGGTGTAGGAAATGGCACCCCACTTCAGTACTCTTGCCTGGAAAATTCCATGAGCAGAGGAGCCTGGCAGGCTACAGTCCCCGGAGCTGCAAAGAGTCAGACACGACTGAGCACAGAGAGCAAAAATTATTCAAGCTATATACTTAATATGCTGTGCCTTCCTTCTATGTTTTATCTTAAAAAACACAATAAATATTTTAAATATATATGCACCATTTCCTTTCAGTTATCTAGCAATCAAGCCCAGTGACAGAAGTGCTTTTAAACACAGAACATGTGGGCAGTTTCCAAGTGATTTGAGGGTCAGCATGTCCCTGCAAGGCAGCCTGTAATTCTACCATTAGGGATTAATTGCTTTGATTAAAACCCTGTACTCTTCAAGAATCTTTTAAATGCAAACACCCCCATGGGGCCTCAGGGTAAGGGAGTCCTTCCCATCACTCCCAGTAAAGAAAACACTGAGAAAAGGCTGTCAGGACTTCCCTGGTGGTCCAGTGGTGAAGAATCCGCCTTCCTAAGTAGGGGACACAGGTTCAGTCCCTGGTAACTAAGATCCTACACGCCATGGGGCAACGACTGAGCCTGCGCCCCACAACTAGAGAGAAGCCTGCATGCCACGATGGAAGATGATCACGTGTGCCACAATTAAGACCTGACACGGTCAAATAAATATTAAAAAGAAAGAAAGAAATGGCTGTTCTGAAGCGGGGCTAGCTGGGGTGGGAAGGGCGAACAGAGAGCCTTGGGTTTAGTAAAGAAGAACAGATAAAAGCCTCATGTTTGGTCACAGGGAGGGCAAGCAGGTTAAGTGGGGGTGAAACCCCAGAGAGGTTGGGAGCCCAGCAAGGCAAGGCACCCAGCAGATTTCCCAACTGCAAGACCAGCTATGGGAGGCCCCAGGGAGAGCCAGAGGGCCCCTTGCCAGGTACCCCAGCCTGAGTCAGCCCGCACACTCTGCCTGGAGCTTTACTGGGCCCAGCAAGAGGGGGAGGAGGGACAGGGATCTGAGGTCCTGTCCCTGGCCTGGGCCTGAGCAGACAGGAGGCTGTCTAGCAAAAGCACTCCCTTATGCGGGGGTAGGCAGGGCAGCCAGGCCAGCCCAGCTCCAGGGAGCCACGTGGAGAAAGGTAGGGTTCACCACTATCCACCTTCAGGCCTCAACAAGGGCCAGCCCGGGGCAGAGGCATGTTAATGAGGAGGGAGATGTAGGCAGGGCTCCCCAGGGCTCTGCAGAAGAGGGCTGGATTATGATTAAATACTGGTCTTCATTATTATAACAAATGTGTGCCTCTGAAACAAATTAAAAATTCAACCCAAGCTTCCAATGAAATCACTGTCACATACCTGCGGTTGCTCTGTACTACATGACAGGACTCCTACCCTATTCCGTATCCAGCAACGCATGGCATCCAGAGGGGACTCTCTACTTTCTCCAACGTTGAGCCACTTCAGGGAAATCCTTTTTGCCACATATATTTCACATTTGCTTTTTAAATTCACAACAATAATAATAATTATAATTGTCATCATTATTTCTTATTTTAAGATGTCTAGAGTATTAATAAAATGAAAATACCCTTTATGGCACCACCTAACACAACTATGGGCTTCCCTGGTGCCTTAGATGGTAAAGAATCTGCCTGTAAAGCAGAAACCTAAGTTCAGTCCCTGGGTCAGGAAGATTCCCTGGAGGAGGGCATGGCAACCCACTCCAGTATTCTTGCCTGGAGAATCCCATGGATGGAGGAGTCTGGGGGGCTACAGTCCATGGGGTCACAGAGTCAGATACGACTAAGCAACTAAGCACTATTAACACAACTACTATCCTCCTTTTGCTGTATTTCCTTTCAATTTATACACATTCCTCTCTTCTTTGTTATTTATTTTGGAAAACATTCACATGGTGTAAAAGTCGAAAGGCACAACACCTCTTCCCTATCCTGTCCCTGCAGCTGCCAGGTTCCCCTCCTCCAAAGAGACCGACGGCACCAGCTTCTTAACCAGACATGCATTGAACGTGTTTCTAAATCAAGTCCAAAAGCTGCTTTTATTTAACAACCCTGTTCCAGGTTGCTAAGCTAAAATTGAGGTTAATAACTGCAGGATATTCCATCAAGTCAATAGTGTGCTTCAACTTATCCTGTTGCAATTGAACAAAAAGGTTGCTCTCAGAGTTTCATGATAAATAATGATAAATAATGTTGCAATAGCCATCAGGGGACAATAGCTAGTTTTTGCCATATTGTGGATGTTTTCCTGAGGCTGGAGCTGTCCATCCCCCGTCTCATGCCCATCAGTCATTTTGACAGCCACACTGAAGGCAAAGAGATGCATGTGGTCCACACTACATGAAGCCTTAGCCTCCACAGTCCACACCAGCCCCGCTGCCCTATAGGAAAAGACCTGCTCAAGTGGAAAAAAATTAAACCTATCAAGTTGGGCCAGGTCAGGCTGACGATGCCCTGACACTGTCATCATACACCAAGGCCAAGTCAGATATCATGTCCCCAGGCCGCCGAGCACAAAGGCACGCAGATGATGGCATCATGAGAGACCCTCTGACTTGGGCCCCTCCAACATGTGCTCACACCCGGGATCTGCAGTGACACGGGTTAATCCACAGGGCCAGCATGCCCCATCCTGAACATCATTCTCACCCAAAGGTCTGGGAGATGAAGTATTACTGCATTTTATCCATCATTGATCATGCATTTAATTAATCCTCCTAGAAAGGAAAGACACAGTCGGAAAGAGTTTCTAAAAATAAAGCTAAGATAACAAGAAAAGATCTCAACAACACTTTGGTAAAGGCAGCCAGCTAAGGTGCTGCCCCAGGGCCACCCTGAACTTCGGGTCTGAGGAACACAAATCTAAGTATGCATACTCCATCGTTAAGACACTGTGGGCTTTGACAGAAATTCAGCTCAAACCCAAATGCCAAGGAGCTGCCATGGGGTACTGTGTCAAAATGCCTTTTAGGTGATCAGGCACGGAGAAGACAAGGGTCCATGGACTTTCAGCCATGCACTCCGCCTCCCCGGCAAGGGAAGGAGCAGGCAGGCTTTCATCTCCTCTCCTCCACCACAATCAGCAGCTCTCTTACTCATTTGGATAAGCTTTTATCGATGAAGCCTAAAGGACAGGTATCCAGTAGGGTAACAGAGGAGTAAAACAGTTCAGTTCAGTTGCTCCGTCGTGTCCGCCTCTTCGGGACGCCATGGTCTGCAGTTCATAAAACAGTTCACCTTTCAGTAATCACACTTGTGGCGGGAGACAGCTATGTTAAAATCTATCAGAGCAACAGTTTATACTAAGGGTGGGGAAGCAACAAAAGCGTGAATTGAGCTTGTGTATGGACTGGCATTGCACATGAGCGGCTTTCCGTCGGGACTGTGACCTTGCACAAGATGTGAATTCATAACCTCCCCAACTGGGGCACCTCCCTCAATTTTCTCTGCTTACTTGCAGATCCTTATGGACTTACAAAGCCTTTCCATTCAAAAAGGGTTCAATCTGGGACATGTGGATTAAAGTGAGGCAAAACGTGCCAGCAAGGAATTATCCCCCTGACCTTGCCGGACAGCAGACTCGGGTGCTGAGGAGACAGCATGCTGGAAAAGAAAAATGCCCACGGAGGCCGATGCTGCTGAGTAGGAGAAATCAATATGTGAAGTCTAAAGCTGTTAAGAGAGAGTTTGGCTGTTGCTGGCTTCTCAAGTTGCTGGTGATTTCAGGCTCCCACTAACAAGGATCCATCATTCTGAGAACCTCGAGGGCCCCTCGGTGCTGCAGGTAGACAGACAAGGTCCCCAGAGCTCTGGGTCCCCAAGTCATGGGTGACAACACTGCATTTTGAAGTCTGCTTTTCAGTGGCTTACCCCACAAGGATTGGTCCTGGATTTGCAGCAGAATTAACTGTTGATGATTCTTCAGCAATGTAAAAACCCTTTAATATCTGTTGTCCTAGCAACACATTCCTGTCCTCGAAGCCTCACCCAGAACAGGATTCAGGGTGTCGGTATCAGCAGAAGCCTGGAGGAAGGCTTAACAGCTTTTAATGCAACAACAACAAAAAAACACTGGAGAGCCTGGAAAACCCTGAAAGGGGGTCAAGAACTCTTCATTCATTGACTTACAAGAAATGCGTGACTTCGTTATTTTCAACGTGACTTGTATTAAGATCCAGGAGACTACAACCACAATTGCTGTGGCTAAGTAGATCCAGCCTTGGTGGTACCACCTGGAGACGCCTGGAACTCACCAGCCAGACATCCTCAACTGGAAAGAGGAAAGCTGAGATGAGGCAGAGGCCCAGACTTTCATAATCACGCCCTTAGCCAGTCTGTCAAAGACTGAAGTAAAACAAAGCTTATTTTTACAGAGATTTTTAAACACAGCCCCATGGTCAGTCAGCAGAATGATTTAGAATCCCCCTTCTTACTGCAAATAAATTGGACAGGATTGGGAAGTAATGTTCACTGTGTGGACTCCATTGATGATTTACTGACTCCTCAGGCCAACCATATCAACCCTACCAGACACCATGAAATGCACTTTCCATACATCGGTATTTATTATTCTAATTGTCCAGGAAAGTTAAAAGCCTGCTTAGGAATCATACCACTAAAATTCAAGGCAGGACTCAAACCCAGAAGTTTTTAACCCACCTCTCACTCCTCCACTCCACTCCATGCTCTTTCCCTAAGAGATCATTTCATTCACCACCACGACAAGTATCTCATATGGCCCCCAGGTAGCTTGGAAAAGCATGGATTATCTAAATTCCCAGCCGGCCTGCATTCTCTTTCCACTACACTATCTTATTGCCCTAGAAGCCAGGAGGAGGGACAGGGCAATGAGTCAAGCTCCCCACCCTCCAAGGGAACCACTCATGCCCATCTCTACAACCACTGAATGCCATCACAGCCACCACCTTTGGCAAACACAGTTTGCTAAGCTTGTCCTATTCAAATTCTCCAACCAGAATTTTGCAGGTGAATTTGGCAGTATCTCTACTGTAGAGGCACTTTTATCTTTTGACTTATCTTTTATTTCCAGGCATTTACCCTGACAGTACACCTCCCACAACGTGAAAATACATATGTATAAGGCTATTTATTGCAGCACCATTTGTAATTGAAACACACTGAAAACAACTGACAATGCTTACACACAAGAGAATCGATGAAAAAACTATGGTATATCCATAAAATGGAATCTAACACAGCTTCTAAGAAGAATTGAGGAAGATCTCTATGAACTGATATGAAGTGATTTGCAGGACATTCTGTTAGCCAAAAAAAAGCAAAGTGTAAAAGAGTATCTATAGCATGCTACCTTTGTATAAGAAAGAGGAGATAAGAAAATATTCATGTATCTTCTCATTTGCACAACAAGAAATACAATATGAGAAAGAAACTAAGGAGTTGGCTACCTACAGGGTGTGGGTGGGAACAAGGTGGAAAGAGGGGGAAATGTGAAATTGAGAAAGGATAAGGAGGAAGTAACATTTCCTAAGCAAGACCTTTTTAACCGTTTTGATTTTTAAAATCTTGTTTATGTTTCTGACATAGTCAAAAATAAACAATTAAAATCAACCAAGATATGAAAGGAACCCAAAATGGAGTACAAAAAGCAGTAAATGAATCAAACTGTACCACAAATGAATAATAAAATAACATGAGGGGGTGGGGGAAGAAAAGGAGTAACTTAAGTAACTGGAAAATAGGTAACTTCTTGATTAGATACTAGAGTATAAATCTTTAGCCTGACAGTAACTTTTTCCCCAGAGCCACATGAGTTAACAATTTGGTAACTACTGTACTTTATTCTTGTTCCTTTTAAGGTTGAGTAAATAAGTAAACATATTGTGGCTAACAGGATCCAGGTGTCTCTTTGATGGAGAAAAGAGATATAAATAATAAATGGAAAAAAGACGAGAATAAGCACTGTGTAGGTACTTTAGAGGATGAGATGGCTGGATGGCATCACTGACTCAATGGATATGAGTTTGAGCAGACTCCGGGCGAGCATGAAGGACAGGGAAGTCTGACACGCTAGAGTCCATGGGGTCACAAAGAGTCAGACACAACTTAGCAACTGAACAACAACAAGGTAACTTAGAGTCAGTTTTTCAGACAAATTCAAAGATTTTTACACATATATATATATACAGGTAAAGACAAGGAAGTACATGTGTATATACAAACATATTTTCTAGTTCTGTGCTCTGAGAAGATATAAAACCAATGTAGAATGAGTATATCTAACTCCTAAGATCTTGGCTTCTAAATGTTATTCTCCACTAAAGAAATAGAACTCTTTGGAGAAATAGCTGCTTCCAGGACTGGGCAGGGCAAGTATAAAATGAGCATAAAGTATTTCAAGATACCAGAAATTAAAAAGTAGAAAAAAACATGATGTAGGGCTAGTTAAAGGATCTAAAGGACACAGCAGTCAACTCAAAAGATCTCCGAATAGTCAAATGTGGGACAATTTGAGCCACAAAATAAATGATGATAGTAATGGAATAAAACCAAATATCCCTGAGTCCATACTGATACTAACAAGTAAATGAATAAATACATAGAAGAGGGAAACTGTTTCTTATAGCGGAATTCTGACACATACATGCATTTGGGATGACAGAAACAGAAAATTACCATTTGTCAAATATCGTTAAGATCGTCACAGTCAAGAATTATCAAGGGATTTGAAAGCGTGATGAGACACAGGATACAGGACCTTTATATGATCTCAAAGCATTTCCTGACAAGATGTTTATTAACTGCAAAGGGAGAAAGAGTAACTTTTTAGTGGAGAATGCTTACAGACAGCACCTCACCCAAGGGACCAAAGCTACCATCAGCAGCAATGGAACCTATCAGTATCACGTCCCGCCTCCTAGGATAAACTGAGATGGACACAACTTTTCTGTGGTACTTTTGTCAAAAATGTATAGCTTAAATTCCGTCATGAGGAAACATCAAACACATCCATTTTGAGGGACAGTCTACCAAATAACTGGCCAGTGCTCTTCCAAAGGGTCAAGGCTGTGAAAGAAAGAGAATGAGGAATGACCACAAACCAGGAGATACTAAGGAGATGTGCCAACTAAAATGAGATGCAAGATCCTGGACTGGATGCCAAATTGGACCCTAGAACTGAAAAAAAAGAAAGACAATAGTGGGACAACCAACAAAAATTTGACCAGCGCATCTTTGCTATTGTTTAGTCACTCGGTAATGCCCAACTCTTTGCGACCCCACGGACTGTAGCCAGCCAGGCTCCTCTTATGGGATTTCCCAGGCATGAATGCTGGAGTGGGGTACCATTTTCCTCTCCAGGAGATCTTCCCAATCCAGGGGGCAAACTCACATCTCCTCACTGGCAGATGCGTTCTTTACTGCCAAGCCGCTGGGGAAGCCCAATGGAACCACAGCAATAACAATTTCCTGGTTTTGATGTCTGTACTGTGGTTTATCAGATGATATAATATCTGGGGGAGGGGGGTGAAGCCCATACAGAAAATCTATGTTTCTAGGTACTATTTATGCAATTTGGGGATGAGGAGGAGATCTGCAATTATTTCAAATGAAAAGTTAAAATAGAAAGACAAAATTTTCCACCAAATTCTCATTTCTTGGGAAGTTGGCTGCGTTTTTCCTGTGCAACCACATGAGATGGGACAAAGAAACAGACTGAAAGGAAAATACGCGTATCAATGTCAGAATGTCACATGTCAACATAAGAAAGTCACGTGATGAAAAAAAATCTAGTAGAGGAAATCCATTTATAAAGAGCTAAGGAACAAAACCCACTACTTTTGAGCTACATGTGGACATACAGTTCTCTGTATGATAAACATATTATCGTGAATATACCTTCAAAGCAAAGAAAAAAAGCTGATGGCCTCCATGGACTACCTTCTGCTTGAAAAATGCCACATGTTCAGAGGAATGTTTGAACCACAGTCCTGCAAACATATTACATAAAACAGAACAAAGAGGAAGGGGCTGCGGGGGAAATGGGAGCAGGGAGGGGGCGTCTCAAGAACACACGGGACGTCCCGTGTCTGAAAGTTTCTGGGTATTCCAGTTGCTGGCAATGACATTTCTAAATTGTGAAAAATAATGACACTCACACACCATGACTCATTGAGGAAACACTCTGTAATCAGTAATTTATTATTCTGTTCCTCAGCTTTACTCACTGACTTCACGAACTCAAGTGAAAAATCCTCGCTTAGCGGAATCTGACTTGGCCTTTCTGAAGGGGGAGGGGGGAATGGGAGTGGGGGTTGGGTGGGAAACACTTTATCTCCCAAGATGCAACATGTCCCTGCTAGTTGACCAAGGTCCCTTCTACTGTGACCACACAAATTCAGTGAGTCCAACAACAACAACAAAAAATTCAGTGAGTCCACAACTCTATGTTGTTTATTTGCTAAGTCGTGTCCAACTCTTGCAACCCCAAGGACTGTAGCCTGCCAGGCTCCTCTGTCCACGGGATTTTCCAGGCAAGAATACTGGAGTGGGTTGCCATTTCCTTCTCCATGGGTTCTTCCCAACCCAGGGATCAAACCTGCGTCTCCTGATTAGCGGACAGATTCTTTACCACTTAGCTGTCTGGGAAGGCCTGCAACTCAATAAGTAGGTACATTTTGTCCACAGGCAGGAACCTCATCTCAAATGTGATGGGAGAGAGAGTGCAGAACTGTGCTGTCCATAACTAAGGCACATAAAGGCAACTGCAGAGCCCAGATGTATGAGCGAGGCTTCCCCTATAATATGTGGTTTCCCAATGTGCCATCTCTATAATGACCTTAAAAATCAAATTAAAGATGCACCAGGAAACACAACGCCTAGAAGGATCTTGCCAGCCAGGGCTCTGCCCACTACAGCAGCTATCAGCCCCAAACAAGGCTGTCAGACATGTGCTGAAGCCTTCTAGACCCCAATTCAGACCTCCCTGTCACCAGGTTGACTTCCTTTAGACCTCAGCCTCAGTCTGGTCCTCCTTCTCTGTGTCTCCAAAGAACCCTGTGCTTCCATACTTGCTGGCACTTCAAACAATGAAGTGCAATTGCCCATTTTCCTTCCCTCTCTCCCAGCTGGATGTGAGCTACCTGAAGGCAGGGTCCACGCACATCCTTTGGTATATCTCCAGCATCTGACAGAGTCTGGCGGGCTACAGTCATGGGGTCGCAAAGAGTCAGACACCACTGAGCGACTAAGCACACAGCATCTGACAGGATGCTTGGTCCACGGAGGCTACCTGACACATGCCAGCAGGCTGGTGCAGCTACGTGAGGCACGCCTGACGTGCCTGCAGTCCAGCCACAAAGCCCGAGCTTCTTAATGCAACTTACTTGCTCCCCAGCCATGTTCCAGGTGGTCAGAACACTGTGATGATAAAGATGCAGGAAGGCTGGCCTTTGGAACTGAGAATCCAGTGGAAGACTGACTTGAAACACATCACCATGCAAATAATTATGTAATTACAATTGGGGAAAACATCATCAAAAAAGCAAAAGTATAGCAGGGCCATAAGATCATATAACTAGATGACCTGACCATGTGAGCTATAAATTGTAAAAGCTTACCCAAGGCAATAATGGAGGTTGGGGAGGATGGGGATAAATTCAGCAGACAGTCACAACCCCTCTGCTTAAAATTCAAGGGAAAAAAACCTGGAGAAGAGCCAACAGCAGCCTCAAGGGAATGGCTACACATGGCCTTAGCCAGACAACCTGAGGGAATGTAACTACTGAGCCATTTAAAAATGACAAGTATGTGAACTATGTGGATATGTGGGGAGATATTAATAGACTTTATTATGGATTGGATTTTTTTCGACCATAAAGGTGCTTAGGTTCATTAACAAAAATTTTGGAACTCAGCCTCAGCCAATCCTGTCAAGATAATCTCTGTATTCTTGGTGGGGGGCAGGGGGACACACTGGTGGCTCTCGGGCTCTTGGGGCAGAATAGGAGCACCAGGAAGGCTGAGGACATCCTCCACTGGAGCTGGCATTTTCCAGATGGAGACTCAAGAGTCAGCTGGTCAGAGCGCCCACCTGGGACAGTGCTTTACATCCCTTCCATCCCACGTGCGTGCAACCCTTCCACGGGGCTCCTCAAATAGGGAAGCAGGAGAGTAACCACATCCTCTGTCAGGAAGAAAAGGCTTTCCCCCAGGCGGACGCAGAAAGGCTTCCTGAAATACCCTGGAGCCTGCTCCTACTACAGATGGTGACAGCTGCCTGTCCTCATGGCAGGTGGCTGGCTGAATGGCCCCTACATTTATCCAAGGTGAGGGGTTCAATCCTTAGCTCTTCAAAGCATGGGGTCTGGACCAACAACATCAGCATCACCTGGGCACTTGCGAGAGACAAAGAACCTTGGTCCCCCCGCCACACACACACACCTACTGAAACATCATCTGCCTTTTAACAAGATCCCCAGGAGAGTCACACGCACATTAAGGTATGAGAAGCACTGATTCAGCCCTAGGACGCAGGGGGATTCATTTCCTCATTCCTCAGACATTCACTGACTTCTCTGCTGTATCTGGGGCAGATCCAAAGATGTGACAAGGCACCTACAAGGGCCAGCAGGAGAGACAGCCAGGTGAGCTAGTGATGCCGCTGCCCTTCTGCAGCCCTGGAGAGAGGAAATCCACGGCTGAAAAACTGAAGATCCTTTGAGAAGGAAGCCATAGGGTCCAGGGTTATGGATAGATCAATGAAAATCTTTAGAAAAAGTATACTCTAAATACAGTGACATTACTTTGTCGATGAAGGTCCATATAGTCAAAGTTATGGTTTTTCCAGTAGTCAAGTATGGATGCAATAGTTGGACCATAAAGAAAGCTGAGCACTGAAGAACAGATGCTTTCAAACTGTGGTGTTGGAGAAGACTCTTGAGAGTCCCTTGGACTGCAAGGAGATCAAACCAATCAATCCTAAAGGAAATCAACCCTGAATATTCACTGGAAAGACTGATGCTGAAGCTCCAATATTTTGGCCACCTGACGGGAAGAGCCGACTCACTGGAAAAGCTCCTGATGCTGGGAAAGACTGCGGGTGAGAGGAAAAGGGGACAACAGAGGATGAGGTGGTTAGACAGCATCACTGACTCAATGGAAATGAGTTTGAGCAGACTTTGGGAGATGGTGAAGGGCAGGGAAGCCTCGAGTGCTGCAGTCCATGGGGTCACAAAGATTCAGACACAATTGAACGACTGAACAACACAATGAAAGAGTCCCCTTGAGTAAAAAAAAACCCTCAAGGGCCTTTTACACAACTTTCATCAGTAAGGTGCTATACTATTGCTTCCCATTTGGCATCCTCTCCTGGCTGACACTTTCACATTCTCTCTTGCCCACAGTTTCTGTGAGATGCTAATAGACTAACTTTGTTGTGCTGCAGATAACACAGATCCTAAATGGCCTGCATCAGCACCTGACTGTTCAGCATGACTTGGTGTTCAAGGTAAACAGAGTCGTCCAAGGTGAACCCAGACATGTTTGGGCCAGGCTGCAAAGGGTCTGGACCTCACCCCGCACCCACAGAGAGGTCAGACCAGAATCAGAACTGTTTTTCAAAGAGAAAACTTGGATCCCTGAGTGGAGAAGAAGCTGGAGGAAAGAGCCAGGAGGCAGCAATGGGGAGCAGATGAAGAGTGAGGGCCTGAGCCAAGGCAGGCCAAGGACGGAGTGGGGAGAGCGAGGCTGGGAGGTTTCAGGCAGTGGACACCAGACACCGTCTCCACGCCCGGGCGAGTGGGAAGGATGAGGGAGCTGCCCGGGCCTCAGGGTTGGGGACCATCTTCAGATAAGAGATCTGCTAAAGGGACTTCCCTGGTGATTTAGTGGTTAAGATTTGGTTTAGGTTTGGTAAGATTTTGGTTAAGATTTGGAAGGTTTAGTTTGCCTTCCAATGCAGGAGGTGCGGGTTCGATCCCTGATTGGGGAGCTAAGATCCCCCATGCCTCACGGCTGAAAAAGCCAAACATAACACAGAAGCAATATTGTGCATGCTCAGTCACTCAATCATGGGGACTCTTTGAGACCCCATGGACAGGCCCCTCTGTCCATGGGATTTTTCAGGCAAGAGTACCGGAGTGGGTTGCCATTTCCTCCTCCAGAAGCAATATTGTAATGAATTCAATAAACACTTTAAAATCGTCCACATCAAAAGCGATCTACTGATTGGTCAATACTCCGAGGGGCTGCGAGACATGACATCTCGGGAACTGACAGAGATCCAGGTCAGAGGGGAGGAGCTAGGCAGAAATGCTCCTGAAGTCACAGCTGGAGGAGAGCGGACAGAGTGAGACCAGAGGAAAGGGCCGAAGGGGGTGTCACACCAGGAGCTGGAAAAGGACTCGGAGAAGCTGCCAGAAGGAAAGAGGAGAGAAAAAGAAAAGGGAGAAAGCAGGGCAGCCTGTTGCCAGCGAAGCCAGTGGGAGAGGAGGATTTAAAAATCACAGATGGCAAACAGCCTCCAGGACTTGGGAGAAAGAGAGGACACATGAAAAAAGGTCTCTGCATTTGCAAGTACCAAGCTGCTGAACCTGAAAGCACATTTCCTGTCTGATGGCATCAGTGAGGAAATGCAGACAGAGGGCTGGGGTGCTGGTGTGTCCTCAGAGCTGAAGCAGCAGCCGTTGCTGACAACACCCACCATGCTGGTCTGCTTGGTAAACCTAAGCAGATAAGCCTAAGTTATTTCTGGATAACGCCTTCTATGGTCAGACGTTCTTTGTGGAGCTACTTAAGGCATTCACCAAGGTTCCCTCTAGCCCTGTGGTGAAAAGTGCTACTAAACTGGTCCAGGGACCCTACAAGCCACCTCGGCAGAGGTAGGAGGCAGAAGGCAGACCAGGGGAGATGCCACTGAAAATAAATGCTCCCAAGGAGAAACCAAACATTCATTTTTGTGCTTCTCAAACTACCCAGGTTGAAGCATTCGTTTGTCAGCTTGTAATTTCCAATCCACTGTTGACCAATGCCTTGGTAAACTATTTATAACAAAAATGAATGACCAGTAAAGGACATACAACAGGACATACGAATTCATACCATTATCATTAGACTTAATACACAAAATCCTGTCTTAATATAATCTGAAAAAAACATAATTCAGAAAAATGAAAAGAATTACACAAAATAGCATACAAAAGAAAGCATACAATTAAGTCACAATTACTCTCACAACTTTGTTGTAGCACAAAAAGTTGCAAATGAAATTGATTTACCACATTAAAACCTAATACACATACAAAGAATAAAAGCTATGTATTATCAGTATTTAAAGTCTTTAGATGGGAAAAACTACTCTAGTTTTTGCTTTTTAACTTATCTATTCTAGGATGGATCTACAAAGCTATTCTCAGGGGATAATGTATAGGTAAGTTGTTTCCTATTTTGTTTTAGTAACACCCATCACATTGTAAAAACCAATCTTGCAGAGGCATGTTGATGAAAATGGGTGAAAAGACTAGCACAACTTTGACAAGTTCAGAACATTAATTTTTAACTTTTATCCAAAATGAAAGCAGATGATGCCATGTTTTCAAATGCATCTTCAATCCTTCAGTAGTTGCCAATTTCCCAATCTATCCTGGATAGTTAAAGTTAAATTATCTTTTGATGAAGTAAGAAGAAATGAGATCCATAAATTTCACAAGCCTGGCTTTTTGGATAGAAAATAAAATTCAAAATGCTTGATAAAATCATTTAGTATTCAGTGATAATGTTTCCTAGAGATGCAACATCAAGATCATTACCTGCTTCAGTAATAGCTGTAGCTACTAGTGGCTGGGAAGTTTCAGGCAGTGGCACCAGGCATGGTCATGGAACATAAACTAGCAATCTGCAAACTCTGTTCTTCTACACACATAGCTTTTGTTTCTGTCTTTTGATCTTATCTGCCATTTATTAATAAAAATATGTTGCATTCCTTTGTTGCATGGAAGTTTTAATGCCTAAGATATCAAACAACTAAGCAAGTCTAGCTAACTCCTATTCTTAAAAAATTGAGAGCAAACTGGTTTCCTGTCTTCAAAAAATACTACAGCTTATATTACAGTTCATGTTCCAGAGATGTTTTTTCCATAGACAACCACAGTACCTCAGGATGCAGTAACAGTTTGTAATAATTAGCACCCATATTATGGGAGGATAATTAGTGTCACATAACGGAGGATAATCTTTAATGCCTTTGCATATTTACAATTTTTATATCACCACCAAGCACACTGTTGAGATGACATTCTTCTGAACCACGGCTTTCTCAGTGGAGGGGGAGTAGAGTGATTTACACCATAAGCAAGCTTCTTACACCATGTGGCTGCTCTAGAATATTCTTCTATGCTGTCAGGACATGCTCCCTTACACAAAACTCAAATTTCAAACTAAACTTGTTGACTGTAAATTTTCATGGTTTTATATAGTAGTTCAGAATTAGTTGCGTTTATCAGCAATGAAACTAAAAAGATTTCTTCCTATATTGACATCATGTTCAAATTACACATTTACTAGAATTGCCAGTTAGTAAACTATAATGAAAAATTCTCTACTATTTATTCTGTGCATTGGCTTTCTGTATCATTAGCCAGCTTCTGAATACATCACTAGAAAGTGGTACTGAGCCATTTTCTTGGCCATAGAGTCACTGAACATTCCCACATGAGCATCCTTGATGCAGTCCTTCATCACTGTGTGGACAAAGATATATTGCCTTTTTATTCCTAGCAAATCAAACTGTTCTTTAACAATAAGACTACAGAATACTCATGCTGACACATGAAATAGTGAACACTTCCATCTGTCAGCTCTTTTAATTAAATACTTTCTTTCAAAGAATTCTTTCTGTTTTTCACTGTATTTCTTTGGTTTATCTGAAAATGCTTTTTAAGAATTAATGGTCTGATCTCTTCATCAGCCAGTACTTTCTCAGAAAATAACACACTGTGTTTGGTAGCTTATTTGGCTAATTATGGCTACAAAACCGAACTGAATGTATGAAGGTTAGTACTGTCAACTAAAACTAATATCAAATCTTTTGCTTTCAAATGACTTCCACTGTCACCTTTTAGTTTACTGCTACTGTTCACACAGAAAAGGAGACTTTTCTCAACAACAAAAACAAAAAAAGTCCAGTGACATTTGTTTTGCCAGTATTAAATTAAGGTTAAGAATAATTAACATAATTTTACTGACAAATAACATTCAGCTAACAATATTAAGCTATAAAAAACTGAACACATGAAGAACTCATAACTCAAAGAAGACAAGCAATCCAATAAAAAAGAACGGGCAAAGGTTTTGGGCAGATACTTCACAAAGAAGATATTTGGATGGCCAATAAGCATGTGAAATGAAGTTCATCACTATTTGTCATCAGAGAAAAACAAACCAAATCCCAGATGAAATACAATGACAAGCCTATTAGAATGACTAATACTTAAAAAACTGGAATACCAAGTGTTGGCATGGTTATGGAGCAACTGGAATTCTCATGCACTGCTGGTATTAATGTAAAATGGCATAATCATTTTGGAAAAAAATTTGGTCAGTTTCCTATTAAATAAAACATACACTTACCATATTACTCAAATTCCATTTCTAGGTATTTATACAAGAAAAATGAAAAATATATATAGCTGGTACATATATGTTCACAGCAGTGTTACTCATAATGGCCAAAGTTAGAAACACAAGTGTCAATAAATACTTGACATTTGACAAATAGTTAAACTGTGGTATGTCTACACAATGGCTGAGTCATCAGCAATAAAATGTAATATACTATCAATAACACAGCAACAACATAAATGGATCTTAAAATCATTGTGGTGAATAAAAGAAGCCAGACCAAAAAAAAAGAAAGAGCACATAGTGAATAAGTAATTCCATTTTCGTGAAGCTCTAGAAAAGACAGGTTCAATCCACAGTGACAAAAAGTGCAGTTGTGGAAAAAAAAAAAGTGCAGTTGTGATTACCAGCGGCTGGAAGGGAAGGAGCAAGAAAGGGGACAAAGCCTAGAATGATTGAGAAGGAGCAAAAGAGAGCTTTTTAGAAGTACATGCTCAGTCACTCAGTTGTGTCTGACTCTTTGAGATCCCATAGACTGTAGCCCGCCAGGCTCCTCTGTCCAAGGGATTCTCCCAAGGAAGAAGACTGGAGTGAGTTGCCATTTCCTCCACAAGCAGATATTCCCAACCCAGGGGCTGAACTTGCGTCTCCTGCATTGCAGACAGATTCTCTGCCATTGAGCCACCAAGGCAGCCCTTCTAGGAACACAGCCATGTTCTATACCTTGCTTGTGCTAGTGGTCATTATATGGATGTGGTACACTTGTCAAAACTTATCAAATTGTCACTTGTATAGGTGCGTTTTTCTGAAATGAAAGGTATACCTCAATACAGTTGATTAAAAATAAAATCACTCCTTGTAGCATAGTTCTGATGTTACACATGACTGATGCATGCCTCATATGCCACATGAGTCCAACAACATCCAACCTCTCTTATACTCTGGCCAACACTATTTGGCTATTGATCCCTTTCTTGGATACTCTAATAATGTTGAATTTTTATTAATGTTTCTAAATGCTTACAATTAGGTCCTATATTTAACTCATTGTGAACTGATAAACAGTTCACAAACTAGCAGTAATCTACGGACAATCCTTTATCTACCTGCCTAAATCCCAGGCTCAGAATATTCTAGATTCAGAAAATTACAACCTACTTTAAGACTGAGCAAATTTTCTAACCTCTTCACTTATGGTAAAAGTAGTAATAGAGCACATTCCCACAGAGAGCTTGGTGAAATTAATAATAAAGTACTAATGAGTGAACTTGAGGAGGAAAGTGAAGTGAAGTGAAAGTTGCTCAGTTGTGTCTGATTTTTTGCAACACCATGGACTATACAGTCCATGGAATTCTCCAGGCCAGAATACTGGAGTGGGTAGCTTTTCCCTTCTCCAGGGATCTTCCCAATCCAGGGATCAAACCCAGGTCTCCCACATTGCAAGTGGATTCTTTACCAGCTGAACCACAAGGGAAGCCCTGAGGAGGAGAGGAATGTAAGAAAAAAATGTTGCTAATCCTGTTCAGTTGTAAGTTCTTTGAGGCAAGTGTTCAGAGGAGTGTAGTGGACAGAATTCTGAGATGGTCCCAAGATTCCCTTCCATGGTACACAAACTCTGTATAATCCTCTTCCCATAAATGTGGGTGAGACCAGAGAATGTGATAGGCTATCACTCCCATGGTTAGATACACTGTATAGCAAAGATGGCAACATTTTATAGATGTTATTAGTCCCCTATCAGTTTGAGTTCATCAAAGGAGAGATTTCCTGGAGTGGGGCAAGGGGTGGGGACCTAATCAAGTGAGTCCTTTAATGAAGGGTATGGAGGTAAGAGATAAAAATCAGCAGAGGAGCTTTTCTGTTGATCTTCAATTAGCAACTGCCACTAATGGGTTGAAGAGGGAATCACATGACAGGGAAGGGCAGGCAGCCTGTAGACGCCGGGGACCTCAGTCCTCCAACCTCAAGGACTTGAATCCTGCCAACAACCAGTGAGCTTGGGAGAAGAACCTGAGCCTCAGATGAGAACACAGCCTGGCTGAACTTTTATTTCAGCCTAGTGAGACCCTGAGCCCCCCATGTAAGCAAAACTGGGGTAAGTTCCTAATTTAAATGTTAGAAATAAGTTGTTAACAGGAAGTATTGTGTTGAGGCCTAAGTCTGTGGTAATTTACTATGCAATGAAAGAAAACTAATAAAGGGGGAATCCAAAAGTAAAACTTATTTGTACATAGCACTAACTTTTGACAAGTCTCCATCCCAAAGACATGCAAGTATATGGAGATATTGTCATGGAAGGAAAGCATATGTGACCTGGAAACGATCCGTCTCAATGGACAAAAGAGCTACTTTGGAGGGAGGCTACAAGGAAACGAGGCAACAGGAGCATCTAGAACAGACCAGATCTGGCTTCAAACTCAGCCTCTAGCCCTTACTGATCCTATGGGCTGTGAGAAATCATATGATTTTTCTACATCCAATTTTTAGTATCTAAAAGACAGAGAAGTTAAATACCTACTAAATCAGTTAAGTTTCTATGACTGTAAGCAAGAGAGTCTCTTGCCCCTTGCTTGCTCTTTGGAAGAAAAGCTAAGACCAACCTAGACAGCATATTAAAAAGCAGAGACATTACTTTGCCAACAAAGGTCCGTCTAGTCAAAGCTATGGCTTTTCCAGTAGACATGTATGGATGTGAGAGTTGGACTATAAAGAAAGCTGAGCACCAAAGAATTGGTGCTTTTGAACTATGGTGTTGGAGAAGACTCTTGAGAGTCCCTTGGACTGCAAGGAGATCCAACCAGTCCATCCTAAAGGAAATCAGTCCTGAATATTCATTGGAAGGACTGATACTGAAGCTGAAACTCCAGCACTTTGGCCACCTGATGCAAAGAACTGACTCATTTGAAAAGACCCTGATGCTGGCAATGACTGAAGGCAGGAGGAGAAGGGGATGACAGAGGATGAGATGGTTGGATGGCATCACCAAGCCGATGGACATGAGTTTGAGCAAGCACCGAGAGTTGGTGATGGACAGGGAAGCCTGGCGTGCTGTAGTCCATGGAGTCACAAAGAGTCAGACACAACTGAGCAACTGAATTGAACTGAACTGAAGCAAGAGAGTAACTGGCTTTAAAAAAGAAAAAGAATCAACTCTCATGGAAGAAGTGTGGATGCTGATCACAAGTCTAGTTGTCATCCATCACCATACAGTTCACCCCATTTATTCATTATACCTCTTCCTGTCAGTTTAGTTCAGTAGCTCAGTCCATGTTTGCAATTCTTGCCATTTTTGCCTACCACCTGTATGACTATTACTATTTTTATTTAAATCAAGTCAATGTTTTATTTTAAATATATATATATTTTAAAAATCTTTACACATTAAAAATTAATAATACCATAAAAAAAAAGAAAAAGAAAAATGCATTAATAGTATAAGAGTAGCTCTCAGAATCCAAAGAAAAGCTAATGGCTCGGCCTTGGGAAGGGCCGGAAGTAGAGTAGCCCTGGGGATGTGGGCAACAAATTATAAGCAGTCTTTTCAGAGGACTCTGCTGTTGAACTGAATCAGATTCATCCTTGTGGCACTTACCTCATGATCAGGATTCCAAGAAGAGAGCTGCCCACTGGGGACCCAGAGCCAGGGATATCTGAAGTAACCTGATTCACAGGCAAGCCTCCCCACATCCTTAGAGAAGGATGGTCCCCCAAAGGGGTAGCAAGTGCCATTACCAGGGAAAGTGGGAAAAGAGACAGGTAGAAACAGCAGAGAGCCCCCACACCTCCTCATGGAATGGAAAGCATGAAAAAAAGGCTTTACACATAGCAAGTGCTCAAAATAGCAGCAATTACTAGTCTCACCCAGTTTGTTAGTCTCATAAAATAATACAAAATATGTTTGGAAACATTCAACTACATATTAAAGTTATATGATGTTAGACATTACTTGTTAGCTTTTAGTAATAAAATGCACACATTATCTTTTTTGCCCTGGTTTCGCTGTTCTTCCAAAACTCTCAATCCGTATCCTAAGTGAAGTATGCAGCTTCATACAATTTCAGTAAATTTTTCTCATCCATCTTCCATTATACAAGTTCTTCTTCAATTTTATTAATCCAATGGTTAACTTGTCTACTGAGTATTTAAATGAAATACTCATGTGTACTAAGCTTCAGGTGTGCTAGATGGTTCCCTTGGGGGTCTTTAATTTGGGATTGTGAGTCCATCTTCAGAAATACTTGATACGTGGGAATCCCATGCAGCCTGAGTACAGTGTCCCTCAAGAAAAGCATCTCCACTTTGGGACCCCTCTTAACCTAATTAATCAGATTAAGGATTCTTACACAAGTAATGTCATTTAAACCGCAAACCCAAGTGAGGGTACACCTGAGATTACAAATCCTACCACACCTGTCTCAAGCTAGAGGGGGTAAACCTCCTACTAATCTCCTTAGTCTGGTGGGCATATTTTCCCTGGCCATTCTTTCACCTAGCATGTGGTCCTGAGGAGTCTAACTTTAAACAGGAATCCTCACCCTCCAAAAACCTAAGGTCTCATCTCCTATCTCCACAGCCTCCTAGGTGCTCTGCAGTCACCAAAACTGGCCCATTTTTGCAAGGCTGCTCTGGTATCAGCTCACATAGCTCTCACTGATGGAAAGAATTTTGAACACTGGTGATTGCCTGTGATTTCTTGTCATCTCTGCCATACACTTAAAAGGATACTCAATGTTTTACAGACAGCAGTACTAAGTGGCCTGTGAGAGCAGGGTTTTCAAGTTATCTCATCTACTATCTTCCAGGAACAGAAGCCCAGGGTACACAATCAACAACTATGAAATATCCTAAGCCAAGTATTTTTTTCATTACACTAGCTACTCAAGCAAAGTAATTTAAATCTCATTTAGTCTAGCCTCTCACCCATACAAGATGTGACCCACTAGCTGCTGGAACAAATCAAATGAACACATTTTTAAAAGAGGCTGAAAATGCAAATAATTAGAAAGAAGAAACAAAACCCATCTTGCAACTATTAGACATACAGTTTGTTGACAATACTTATTTTTTTCATAATTTGAATTTTTTTTATTTTCTGAAATGAAACTAATGTACATTGTACAAACCATATCTACTGATGGAATAAGTGAAAAATTACACCAAAAAATCATAAGGAAAAAAATTTAGGTAACAATGTACAATACTTATTAGAATTCATTCTTATAAATAATTCTTTATGTTTATGTCTTGTATTTCACAAGATTTTCTTATGATTGATTCCCAGAAATTACTGGGACAAAGAGAATAAATTTGTAAAGATCTTTCCTAATAATAATAAAAGTAATACATGTAAGTACATGTTGCCTAACTGCTTTCCTAAAGGACTACACGCCCAAAGCAAAAGCAGTTTAAGAAGACTTTATGGTGTTCTATTAATTCTGGGTTATATGAGTGATTTTGTTCAAGAGTCAATGAACCTAAGACATTTGAACAATTAACAGGAAGGGAAAACAGAAAGACAAGGCTTTAACTTAAACTGCAAAGGCAGAGAATCATAGTACCAAAAAGAAAAGCCATGCCCTCCAAACAATACAGTCCAAACATATGATAAAGAACACCGAGCAAGAGTCAAGGCACAGCGTTATTATATAGGAGGTTAAGCATCTGCTTTTCAAAAGCAGCAAGAAGGTGCCATTTACTGCCCTCTGCGGTTGACCACAACCCATGAGTCCCAGTACTGTCTTGGTCGGCCCCACCAGACTGCCTTCCTCCCTTCCACGTGTGACCCTGACACGTCCAGAGAAGGACCAGCATAGCAAGGCACACGGCACACACTCCCAGGTCTCCTGAGATGACAACTTGCAATCAGAGGACTAATTTCAGAAACCCCATGGTTCCTTCCCTCCATCGATGGAAGATGAAGTTGGCCGGGGCGGACCTACCCGCTTTACTAGGAAAAGACCTTTAACATAAATCTGAAGCTGGTAATTTTGTTTTCAACCTTCCCATCCACCGAAGTTAAGGAAACAGAAAGATACATCTCACCGATTTCGAAACAGCAACCACCAAAATCAACAGTCCTCTTTAAAATTTAAAAACTAGAGAAAGAAAGCAAAGTCTTTAAACCAGTATCCAGCTGGCGCTCTGTGGACTCTCTGTGGAGTGGACTTTAAATTACAAATTAGAGTAAAACAACAGGAGCAAAAATAAAGAGCAATCAGGGTCTGTTTCTGAAGAAAATCTCCAGGACGACCACGGTCCTGGCAGGCCTTGGCCGCTCGTGCCAGCTGTAATAACGGCTCTGAAAATCACAGCTCCCCTCGAGGCAGAGCTTTCTTGGTAAAACAAAGCTATGATTACTGGAAGGCGGAAATGCTCAAAAAGAATCACCAGAGGAAAACAGGATTTTTTTTTTTTAATCTTCAGATTTCCTCAGATGGAGTCAACCTTCAGTGACTAAATGCAAAACAAATTCTGATGATATGTTCCCCCATATACTCCCTCCAGGGACTGCACATCGTTCACGTAACAAGTTTGTTTTATCATCACAGTGACAGTCAACAAAATTTGCGCTCTGCAGAACAGTCCCGGTTTCTCTCGCTTCTTTGGGAACTTTCTACTTAAAGGACAGTCCTATATAGGGCTAAAAGAATCCACCTGCCAATGAAGGAGACTTGAGTTCGATCCCTGGGTTGGGAAGATCCCCTGGAGGAGGGAATGGCAACCCATGCCAGTATGCTTGCCTGGAAAATTCCATGGACGGAGGAGCCTGGCGGGCTATAATCCACAGGGTCGGACAAGTCGGACACAACTGAGTACGCACAACGATCACAGTTTCCTTCTATAGTATTACACAACCCAAATTATAATCACAAACTCATCTCTAAACCATATGCTATTGACTCTGAAACTAAAACAAAATGCAGAGTGTCCAGGACTGCAGAATTTAAGATTTGGAAGGGACCTCAGAGGGCACGAAATTCTACTTTCCACACACTGAAAATGCATCCTAACCCAGCCAACAGGCTTGCTCAAACCTGAGCCCAATACGTCCACCAGTAACCTCTCCCCACAGAAGTAGTGCTGCCCAGGGGAGCTGCCCAGCACAGGCCTGCTCCTTCCCCAAGACAATCATGAAAATCAGGAAGATGCTCTTCACAACCCTGCCAGGTTTCAAGGCCAGGCCTCCCTCAGCCCTCTGGCTGCCCCCAAATTCTCCTGCATGCTGTTCAGGACACCCTTCAAACAGTCAGAGGCTCACCTAAGATGTGGCTTACAGATCACTGCAGCCAGAGTCTACATATCCCTTTGAAAGAATATAAAGCTTTACAGACCATCTCATCCTATATAGCTTTATTTTTTGTAAAATGTAGTCAACTAAAGCATACAGGATGAAACAGCTAGATAGCATCACTGATTGAAAGGACATGAATCTGAGCAAACTCCAGGAGATAGTGAAGGACAGGGAAGCCTGGCCTGCTGCAGTCCATGGGGTCTCAAAGGGTCGGACATGACTTAGTGACCAAACAACAACAACAAAGCACATTGGTCATCTTTTATAAAAATGCTATTTTCTCAGTATCTTTCTATACTCACATAATAAAATTTTACCCAAGAGGCAGGACATTTATTTCAATTATGTTTCACTTTTTTTGTTGATTCCAACCTATCAACATCTCAACTTTGTCATAAAACATTAGGTACTCCTATCAGCTTTCTGTCACTTTCAACCATTTTGAGTAAGCCCTCCAGATATAGAACACTAGTATTTTTTCAGGTGAAGATATGACAGCCTTATGACATCCAGTGAATCTGCCTGTCCCTTTCTGATGGCTCAAAACAAAAACAAAAAACACCAACCAGATTGTCTTTAAATAAATGGTGAGTTCATCTAACATCTAGCCCACTAGGATATTAGAAGAAGCCCTATCGAGTGTATTCCTAAAATAAGATCTAACAGCCCAAAGTCACTTCCATTCACTCTTAGCTAACCCATGACATTGGTTCCTAGTAATTCTGTAGGCATTTAGAAATTCTAACAATATGCTTATCAACTTGCCCCAAGTTTTCACTTTTTTGATTTAATTAAAAAAAAGAAATTACTGATTATCAACCATGTACTGGGTAGAATAGACTTCACTAGAGATTACTGTCAAGCTTCTATGATTAAAATAACCATTTTAAGGAAGCTGTGGTTACATATACACTATGGAATATTACTCAGCCATTAAAAAGAATTCATTTGAATCAGTTCTAATGAGATGGATGAAACTGGAACCCATTATACAGAGTGAAGTAAGCCAGAAAGATAAAGACCAATACAGTATACTAACGCATACATATGGAATTTAAAAAGATGGTAACGATAACCCTATATGCAAAACAGAAAAAGAGACACAGATGTACAGAACAGACTTTTGGACTCTGTGGGAGAAGGCGAGGGTGGGATGTTCAGAGAGAACAGCATTGAAACAAGTATACTATCAGGGGTGAAACAGATCACCAGCCCAGGTTGGATGCATGAGACAAGTGCTCAGGGCTGGTGCACTGGGAAGACCCAGAGGGATGGGATGGAGAGGGAGGTGGCAGAGGGGATCAGGATGGGGAACACATGTAAATCCATGGCTGATTCATGTCAATGTATGGCAAAAACCACTGTAATACTGTAAAGTAATTAGCCTCCAACTAACATAAATAAATAAATAAATAAATATTATACTGGTAATAACAAAAAATAATAAAAATAAAGTAACCATTTTAACATTGCTTATTTTCCACTTTTAACACTGGCTGATTTGCCCAACCCTACTCTTCTGGCAATTGGAAATCAGGTACAATGAAATAACCTATAATTTAGAGTACAGCAAGGAGCTGTCAAAGTCCCATATCTTTGTTTTCTTTCAAGTCAAGATCCTCCAACAGTAAAAAGAGATAAAAGTTTCTCCTGTGTTCTGAGGTCTTTCAGCTTCATACCCAGAATCTCAAGGTCTCTGGAGACAAGCCCGAGGCTGAGGCCTGCATGAGGCAACAGCACCCACCTGCCTCTGAGCTCTTTGGGGGCTTCGAGGTCCGGTCAGGCTCTGCTCTGTCACGCGAACAAGCCCCAGAGGAAGATGCTCAGGTCTGCCACCAGGTCAGCGCTTCAGATGGCTGCTCCTCTACTTTTGGTGTTGCTAAGCAACAAGGTACTCCCCCACCCCCACCCCACCCCTCAGTGCTGGTGATGACAAGCTATCTCCAGGATGCTCCAGGGGACGGGAGAGGCTTCTCCCCTAAGAAGCCCCTCCTTTCTTCCCGCAGCTCCGCCCTCAGCTCTACTGTACACGGCCCTTCCTGCCCTGCATGGAGTTTGTCTCCAGTCAAAGCCTCTGACTCCTTTTCAGAGTTGACTCCGAATTATTTCTCCAGCCCTAAGAACTCCTTAATCCGTGTTAACAGGCAAAAAGCGGAGAGACATTCTTTAAAGCCATTCTCCTTCCCCATAGCAAAGGAATGAGCTGCATCTGTAACAGATGTACCCGAGGCCAGCTTCAAGGGACAAAGGCAATAAATATGGAGGCGCAGCTGCAATATTTGGGTGGCTTGTAAGAAGTGCCTCCTGCAGGGCTCCTGCTCGGGTCTGCCATACAGAACTGGGTATTTTCGTCACCTGCTTTGGCCGGGACTCTGAATTTCATTAGGTATAAGTCTATCTAGTTTTTCAGCTTTGATTTCCCACTGAAGTTTGCTAATCCCTTCAGACTGATAGCAATTAATACTGTACAAGGTGTCACTCCCATCCCCCTCCCCTAAACAGACACTACAGATGCACACAACACCCTAAGAAGCCTGTGCCTCACAGCACTGCTTCTGACAACAAAGGAAGCCACCTCCGTGACACCCCAGCCCACGCCTGCCATGCGCCTTCCTCAGAGTTCCTGGTGGCAGGGGCTTCTGGGAAAAACAACCTCCAGTTTCTAATTGGACCTCAAAACCCTTCACGAGGCACCTCTTCCTAGGATAAAGCTTCATGTACCTGCACAGTTTGTCTCTTTATTCCAAGCAGTGTTGACATGTGCATGCGTGCTCAGTCACTTCAGTCGTGTCTGACTCTTTGCAACCCCATGCACTGTAGCCCACGAGGCTCCTCTGTCCATGGGTTCTCCAGGCAAGAATACTAGAGTGGGTTGCCATGCCCTCCTCCAGGGGATCTTCCCGACCAGGGATCAAAACCACGTCTCCTGAATCTCTGGCATTGCTGGCAGATTCTTTATCGCTGAGCCACGGGGCAAGCCCAATGTTAGCACTTGGTCCCTTAATTAATTTAACATTTTCACTTCAACTGACTCCTGCTGGAACATAGTTTAAATTTCACTAGAAAAGTCAGCCCACACACCATCTTTAGACAATGTATTCTCACTACCTTGCTTGAAAAATGTTGACACCCAGTGACCCCATCTATCTGGCCACAGCTGACAGGAGCAGGGAAGACCACTTGACCTAAAGGAACCAGTCATGTTCCTCCTCCTAAAAATAAAAAAAGAAAGTGTGAAAAAAATTTTATTAAATGTCAGAAAGTGTAGGATGGTCCCTTGAGTGCTCATTCTGTTGCCACGTCAAAGAGCAAACAGGTCCGGTCAACAGAGGAAACTAGGGTGGGTCACTGGCCCCAGGAAGAGGAGGGACAAGAGGCCATCCAACAAGACAGGCAGACAGACCTGGTAGCCAAGGACACCCCACTTCCACACCCTCTTCCACAAGCTCCCTGCTCTTCCTCCTCGTCTGTCCCATGAGACACCCCTACGTCTTCATAGCAAATCCCCTCTGCTGAAGCAGACCTGAGCGGGGCTCTGTTCCTCACAAGTATGAAAGGGCATTTTTCAACTTGCCAAGACAAAGTAAGAGAGTGACAGACTCAACAAAAATGTCCTTCATGCTTACTACACAAACATGCTTACCACCACAGACATGCTGAGGGGTGGGAGGAAAGGACAAATGTGATTTAGGGGGTAGGACCCCCTAAATAATACCATCTGGTTGGGGAATCAATAGTAACCCAAGGCAGAATTAATGAAAAATAAAGTCATGATATACACCTTGGAAATGAACTTCAAAATAACTGACAGCCACAGCTATAGATGCTCCCTGAAGAGGCTGGTCAAGAGGGTCTGGGGCTGGTGAGCAGGGAAATCTTCATCGAGAGCTCATCTCAGACCAAGAAGGAAGAGTAGGTTTTAGAGAAGCGGGAAAGCAAACATGCAAAGTTTTAACACTTCCTGACTGTGACCCACTGGGAGATACATAGCTATAACACCTTTCCTTCAAAGTTCATTTTGCATCCTAATATCTGAGAATGATTACTTTTCAGAAACAATGAAAATATCAGTAATTACATTCATTGTGCAGTGACTGTGGCTGCAATACTTTCTAACTTAGAATAAGGTATTAACCATGTATCATATTTTTTATGGGATGATTCAAACATTTTACCCATTCATTCATCCATCCATCTGCCTACCCATTGCACAAACATTGACTGAGTGTCCCAGACTCTGAGTTAGGCACCAGGAGCATTATGCTCCTGGTGGAGAAAAGAGCCTCAAACCATGACGATCTTTGAACCACTTGGAGACTCCCCCAATGGTGGCAAACCAGTGTACTGAACTCATGAGAGTAAGAACAGCAAACATCTGGGTAACAAAATGAAACAACTATATTTTGCCTGAGGGATCTGAAGAAGCCTTCCCCAAAGTATTAAGACTGAACTAGATTTTGCAAGAAAGACAGGAGAGGTAGCTTTGGGAAGCGAGGAGAGCATTGACTGCATCATTATATGAACACACAGAGAGTATTCAGGCCTGGAGACAGAAGTGCTTGTGTGAATTGCCCAGGGAGGTGGCAGGAGACTGACCACAGCAACAGATGTGCCAAGACTCACACTCTGCAGACAATGGGAACCAGGAAGGATTATTTTTTGGTGAAGAGAGACAGGATCAGATATGGTTTTGCAAAGAATCCCTCTGCTGGCAACATAATCATCCTTGTCTCATATTTAAAATGTCTTTGTACATTCTGGCAACTTGATAATTGTTTTTCTTCTAAGATCTCCATGATTTGAAGAACACATGTATTTTTATTAAGTTCTGCAGGAACCTCAGCATTTCTGTCTCAAATCTCCTCCCACATTTTTTCTAGAAACAGAGCTCAACTTATGCCTTATTTATAATGGGAAAGAGCAAAGCCTGCGAAGACAGATTCGAGTTCAAATCCTAACTGAGCTACTTTCTCACTATGTGCCCTCATTCTTAAACATAATTCCCCCCACACTGCTTGGTGGATGAGGACTAAACAAAGCTGCTTACTAACTGGGTGTCTTTGTGCACATTCTTTGAGTTTTATGGAAAATGAAGATAAAAAGAGAACCAGTCTGGGGGTATTATAAAGATGAAAATGAGAACAAATAAAAGCACTTACCACAAAGTCCAGATCCAAAATCATTAGTTACTATTACAGTGTATAGAAAGCATTTGGACCGTTGCTTAGAATGAAGTAAGCAATGAATATATGCTAGTTCCTTCTTTCACACCAGTATCTGTACTTTCTGTCTCTTTGGATGTGTGGGCTGCTTTTGATGTAGAAGGCACGTCCAAAACACCAAGTCAATGGATGGGGAACCCACCATCTAAAGAAGTCTAGCAACTGATCCCCCACAATTCCTCATGCTCTACTCACCTAGGTACCAACCTCACTGTTGGTATTGTCTCCAAGAAGTGTCTGCTGTTGCTATTACCAAGCAATATGATTCAATTGAAAAGAGAGCAAGACTATTTCCAAAACTGCCCCTCTGTGTGATCAGTGACCCAGAACACATTCTTAGCATCCACCATCTTTCTAATTCTCATTGTGTGTTCAGGGATTCTCATCACGATTCACCCTGGCAAAATGCTGTTTAGGATGCCTTTTCTTTATACTTTCCCAGTGGTCAAAAATGTGGTGGGATGGTTCCAGCTGTTCCACATACTTGGAGAACTTCACCCAAATTGAACTCATCCCCATTCCCAACATCCGTTCTCATGGCTGCTTATTCCTTCTTTCTATCTCAATGTAATCTCTAACAAATTCCAAAACTGTAATCACGGCTTTGAATCATAAATATTGTAAATTTTCTACCATCAATGTGAACTGCTCTTATTACTGGGAAAAAGTTCATTAAATTTTAAAATTCATAGCAGAACGCGGATTTGGACACAACACAAAGTTTCAGGAGAAGAAGTGGGCAGAGGCCTGGAGGTGGGGGCCAGGAATGGCAGAGAAGCTAGGGCAATGGGAGACCCAGGAAGGCTCCCTGGGCTGTACTTCCTAACATCCCAACCCCAGCTTGACAGTTTCATGTCTCATGTTAAAATGGTGGCAATGTTTATTCTTCTCAGCTCAATGTTAAAAATATTAAAAAAATATAAGCTGATTGCTCATCTTCCTGATGCGTCCTTCCTACATGTCTGCTAAAAGCTTCCATCAGTGTTTAATTTAATCAGATCTAATTCACCAAGGGCTTACTCAAGGACACTATATTTTCTAATATGAATTGGATTCTCTTTGTTTCTCAGAAGGCTTTTTCAGCCAGAGCTGCTGCTGGGGGATTAAATCAAGACACCCGCCCTGGGCAGCCTGGAGGGTGAACTGCAACCCAGGCCAGTCACACGCCAGCACACCAGTGGGCAGGAATTACAAGCACTGCTGTCTGGGGGGCTGTCTTACACAAAACCAGGACAGTGGGTTCCCTGCACTTCTGGGAAGCACTACTGTCACATTCCTGATGGTGCTTTCAGACCTGCACATACAATACGCTTTCTGCATCACCATTTGATGCCTGAAGAGGTATTCCGACACATTTGAATTGACCAACCTCAAATTGCTGGTTGAAAAAAAGAACAAGTCCTGTGGAAAACAAATGGGCAAAATATGTCAAAATTCTAAGTGCAACCGTCATTTAACCCACATTTAATCCCCATCTTCTGGAGTTTATCCCACAGATAAACCTGCACATGTTCAAAATGGCACATATATAGTTACTGACTGCAGCATTGTTTCTAATGCCCAAGAACAGGCAACAAATCAACTAGTCATTAATAGGAAATGGATTAAAAAAGGTTCCTACAGACACGTATTAGAATATTATAGAGCTGTCAAAAAGAAATAGGAAGCTATTTACTAATATGGTGAGACCCTCAAGAAATACTAAGTGAATAAGAAGTACACATAATATATTACCTTTTTATTTTAAAATGGGGGATAAATTATATATTTCTCTTCACACATAAAAACACAAGGAATTAATAACACTATTACATGTGATGGTAAATCCCAAAGTGATTACATGAACTTTGGGAGTGGGAATGGGGAACATGGCTAGGGTAAAAGGGATGGACATTTTACCATATATCATTCTATACCTTTCAAAGGTGTAGGTATGTGGATGTGCCACTTTTCCCCAAAAAGTTAAATTTAGAGTTTAATTATAGAACTTTTTTATGGAGAAGGCAATGGCACCCCACTCCAGTACTCTTGCCTGGAAAATCCCATGGATGGAGGAGCCTGGTAGGCTGCAGTCCATGGGGTCGCTAAGAGTCGGACACGACTGAGCAACTTCACTTTCACTTTTCACTTTCACACATTGGAGAAGGAAATGGCAACCTACTCCAGTGTTCTTGCCTGGAGAATCCCAGGGAAGGGGGAGCTTGGTGGGCTGCCGTCTATGGGATCACACAGAGTCGGACACGACTGAAGTGACTTAGCAGCAAAGAATTTTTTTAAAAATTAAAATAAAAACGATACACCTTGTTAAAGGGCTTCCCCAGGTGGCTCAGATGGTAAAGAATCCGCCTGAAAAGCAGGAGACTCAGGTTCGATCCCTGGGTCAGGAAGATCCCCTGAAGAAGGGAATGACTACCCACTCCAGTACTCTTGTCTGGAGAATTCCTTGGACAGAGGAGCTTGGCGGGCTACAGTCCACGTGGGTTACAAAGGTCGGACATGACTGAGTGACTAACACTCACTTTCTTTCACCTTGCTGAAACGCCACCCCTGGTCTATAACCCTACCCCTGGGACCCATGAGAGCCCTGCTCTTCTCATCCTGGCTCCATCCTGGCCGCAGTCTCCCTACTGATTCCTATGCTGACCCCTCAGAGTTCTCCTTCTTCAGGTGGCATGCTCCCTCCCTTCTCCCCATTACAGACTGCTCATCTGCACAGGTGCTGCCCACCCACCCCCCCAGAAACCAGCATGGCCCTGCTGACCCCTGGAAATGGCATGTGACCCCAAACGACCACCAAATTTCATGGCAGCTCTGGCTGGATATCGAGGTTGCACATTACCACTGTCCTCTTGTTGACTACTGATTCTGGAATATTCCAAAAGATCTGCCGGCAACCCCACTGGACTCAGACCCGCATTCACGCATTCAGCTGTACCTATCACCTCTACTGCTCTGAAACACTTTTTCAAGGGAGAAGACATTTAAGCCAGTCACCACTGTACTTCTGTTCTCCATTCTAAAATTTAACCCACACAACAAATTAATTGTACACAATTGCAGTCTTCATTTAGGTTGCAAACTTTAAGATCCTTGCAGTAGTCATGCCACAAACTCTTTGCTCAACTGAACTTAAGTTTTCAGGGCCAAGTAACTTTATTAAAATGAGAAAAGTCTCACAAAAGAAGCTATCCAACTTCCTCATCATATACTGCTTGCCTAAGTCTTTGAAAATTCAAAACCATCTCACTTTTGTTACCTAAGCAAAAAAAGTTAGATTTAGTTCAATTATGTGTACTTCCTCACACGTTAATGTCACTTGGCAAATCAAATAATCTGCACTTTCATTTTAAAAAATTATTTTAGTTTTTGAAACATGCTAAGGCATACTTTATTAGATGATTGCCAGAATAAGTTCTGATAATAAGCTATTAAACCTCAGTGAAAACCGAGACCGCTGAAAGGCCTGCATGCCAGCTCCAACAGAACCTGTGATGGTGACTCTGTCTCTCCTCATGGCTACTACTGGGCTTGGGCTGAGCCGTGGCTGAGTCATGGCCATATTTAACCACACCATTTGTCTTTTGGGTAAGAAAAGAGTGGGGGTGAAAGAGACAGTGATAAACATCAAAACTCCAGCATGACTGAAGTCATCAGCTGAAACAACAGGCTGGCAAGACATGTCCCCACTTACTATTTACACCACGCCAACTACGTACTGTCCCGAACTGCCGCACCAGACAGCCAGACCCCGACGGTCATAAAGCTGCTGGAACGGGAAAAGAATTTATCAAGCATCTCAGCTAATCACAGAAAAGCTAAAGGACACTAGCCAAATCCTAGGGCTCCGGCCTGACCCGTTCCCAGAAGCTGGTTCTTACTTTTAGGCCAACACTGTGTTTAATAAACCTGAAGTGCGGGGGTGAGAGTATTTAACACCAAACTCTAACTGTGGTTAGCTGAAGCCTTATTATAAAACCAGCTGTCCTGTGCTCACGAGGGCCAGCCACAGGTAAAACTTGTCTTATTTAACAGACCCGCTTAAATAAACAGCTTGTTTATTTAATGGATCCGCTCCCAAACTCACTCTGGATCCCTCTGGGATGCCCTTCTGGGGGGGTGCACACAGGTACCGGTCTCTACCTGGGGTGGGCAGAGGGGCACTGATAAGTGTGTGATCACACTGGAGGGGGCAACCTGTCCAGGTGGTAAGCAGGAGATGCAATTCGAGGTGGGCACACGACATCTCCTAAGTGTTTGCAGCTGGTCCACAAGGCATACACAAGTTGTAAGGTTCAGTCTGCATGACCCCTGATTGTACGTGATGGCCAGAGGCACCCCCAAAATGTGGCCTGTCAGCTTTCAAGTACGCACCGTCAGTTAATTCAGGGCTGACGTGGGCCTGGTACTGCCGTGGAGGACCGAGGAGGTGCAGTCAGATGAGAATAAACCCAGGACCACTGTGAGACATGCCCAGGGTTCCATCCTCCCTTCCCAGCCTCTACAGGATCAACCTCGGGCAGAGCTGAGCCCGGAAGAGACGGAGAGAGCTGAGTGTCACTTGGCACAAGGGTCAGTCGGGAGCCGTCTGACACCTCCCAAGTCATGTAGGCTGACGTTGTCTTCAAGAAAAGGGGCAACGCTTTCTCGGTCTTATTTTTAGGCCTTCCCAGTAGTCTGTGCTCCAGAGCAAACCCGCCCCAGGCAGGCTAATTCCGTGATTCGAGCATCTGCTCTTCTTGATACCAAAAGAAAGACCAGACAGAGGCACCCTCCTCCCCTCAACTGTGTTCCTCCCTGGCCACCTGCGACAATGCGGGCCCAGGAAGCCCCCCCACCCCTGAGGTCCATCAGACTCACCCACTGGCTGTCTACAGACTCCCCGTCCACCCATCACTCAGGCACTTAAAACAGCGAGACTCCCAACCCAGCAGGAGCACAAGCGCTGCTTTGCCCTCGGCATGTGATCTTACAGGAAACCTAAAAAATTACAAGTAACAAGCTGCTACGGGGTAACGAAGGCGCATCGGCATTCCTTCCTTCCATGGTTTATGTCAATTCGGGCAAACATGTGTGAAGCATCTGCCTTTTTAAACAGAAAGCAAGAGCTCAGATTGCTGGGCTGTGGCATGCTATGCGCAAACCCCGCAGCTAAATTGGGAGCCACATCCATGGGAGGGGCGCACTTGACTCGGGCCACCACAGCTGCCCTGGCCACCAGCTGCCCAGGAGGCCTCCACTTGAACCGAAGGGGAGTCGGTCAACAATAGAGCACAGCCAGAATCACAGGGGAAAAAGTACAAGCTCCTGACGACTGCACAGCCCAAGAGCCAGGTTCCAAAGTCCGGCTGACTACAGAGAAGACAGCAAATGATAATTGTTTTAAAATTTTCTTTACTGCATGCAATGCTATTTCACAACATTTTCCTTGAACTAGATACTGGCAAGAATTTAATATGTTTATGGCCAGACCTATTTTATAACGAATAAACCGTAATTTTAACATGATAAGTTCTTTTTCCAGCCCTACACTTTCCTACCCTTCTTCTCTCTCTGACGCTGAGAATTCCCTCCGCTGTTTCAGGCCTCTTTATCACAGTCAAATTCCCACTAAGGAAGAGCATGTGGGTTCTGACAAAGGGGTCCTGACTCGTGTCACCCCTTAAGAGCCAGGCAGCAGAAGTAAACATGTCACATGCCTTCCCTGAATGCTTTCTGCATCATAAACCTAAACTCTCTGTCAACTCGGGTCCATGGTAATACTCCCAAACCATCTAGTTCTGGAGTACAAAGCATCCAAACTCAGGTGGGATATTTTTAAATTGTTACAAAAGCAACAGGGCTGCTTTCTAAAGAAAAGAGGGGGGAAAAAATGCAGCAGAGGATAAAGCACTTTATTCAATCTTTCTACCCCAAAAGTCTTTTACTTGGACTTAGACAAACATTCTGAATGCTAATCTCTGTGAAATCCCTTTTCAGAATCCACGAAATTGTGGAGCTGCTGTGAACATCTCAATTCTGGGAGAGCACCCCCCACTCTGGGCCTAATCAGAAATGGGGACATTTGTCTAAATGGATTGAAGGTGCAGCATTTCCAAATTCCAAATGGCACCCCACCTCCAAAGTGTCAGTGAATCGCTAAGGTGAAAACCAACAAGTCTCATTTTTGGCAGAAAAACCAAAGAATATGATTGCATCTTATAATACATAGAATTATATGTGTTAATATGCCCAATGCTCATCTCTTTTTGTTAAGAGTAACATTTTTTGGCCTAACTTTCTTCAATGTGGTGGCAATTGTTCATTTTCTTAAAAAGCTGTGTAAACAAAAAAAAATTTTCCAAGACAATTAATAGTAGTTGATTAGGTGAATGTCAGGGAAGCGGAAAGTTGGTAAAAGAAGATAAGGCCAACATTATAATCTTCTCTAAGGTAGCTCATTTGCTGAATGACTTTATATTTTTCCAAATTTCTGGGGAGGGACCATCACTGCACATTTCATATTTGTCTTCTTCCTCTCTTGACAATCCCTTGCTGGCTCAGAAATATACACAACAGCAGTAAAAGACAAAGCACATCGTTCAGGAAAGAGGTTTCTAAGGTATATAATCTCATGAGATAAAGGCATGTGTATATATATTCTGGTTCCTCCAGTATCTCTCACCCAACAGGGGAAAACTGAAATAGAATTAAACAAGTAGACCTCTTCCATTTTGAACTGCTTCTTGACAGCAATGAGAAACCCAGGCAGTACAGGAGATAGGAGATGGGGTGGCCGTCGCAGGCAGAGGAGGGGAGAGAGGACCCTGGCTGGCAGGAAGATGAGCCCCTGTGTCTGGGGCACAGAAGTGGCCTGAAGACAAGGAAAGGCCTGGAAAGGCTTTAAGCCGCAGAATGTCCTGGTCAGGTCTGCATTTTGGGGACATCACCCTGCAGAATGCATGAAGGGCTGGCAGAGAATCTCAGTGGAGGACAGGGATCCCAGGGAGAAGGCCACAGTCTCCAAGAGAGAGATGTCAAGAACCCCAAATCATGGCAGTAGCAACCAGAATGGAGAGATAGGGCTCACGGGAACAACGTGACAAATAAAAATATATGTTCTTAACATGTAGAAATTAGAGATCAGACAAAATGAGTGTTATTAACCAGTTTTGGAAGGAGGCTGTAGTAATGAGTAGATTATGGCTCACTTGGTCACCTGCGGCGGGTGAGCAGTGAGGTAGACAAGGATGCTCAGGACAGAAGCCAAGGACTCGTCACACTTCCTAAGTGATGTCCAACCCACATTTTCATATTTCAGAGGAATGACAGATGGTTATGGCTATATCTATGACACTCAGACATTTATGTGTTTGAGATCTGTTTGAAAGGCAAATTTATTTCCAGCTGATTCACAAATAAAACAACAAAGAAGATTCCCTGATGATCGTCTGGTTGGATCAAACTTCAAAGAGACCAGATCCTTCTCTCCTTCTCCTGTGGGGACACTGGGACATCCCTGGGGAAAGAAAAAGACCAGCCTTATATGCAGTCTTAAAAAAACTTGCTGGTGGAACATGAACATCCATCTGAAATTAAAAATGTACAACTGAATGTGCCCCAGAGCTTCACATTTCTTTTAGGACTTAGGAAGCATGCTGATCATTTTAATCCTATTGGAAATGACTTACAAGGTTACTCGGGCTTATGCTAAATATAGATTTACCGCAGCCTGGTAAACTTTTAAAACATCAACCAATTAAATATTTATTGCCTGGATAAAACAGTGCAAATGAAATGAAGCCTAAAAGGAACCGTTTGTCCTCAGTAACAGACTGAATGGTTTAAGTTTTAACAATGTTTGAATAAATCCTTGCACACCAAGAAGATGCATAAAGCTCAACTTTTCTTCATCTTAATCTCTTCTTCCCCTTTCACTTGCTGAAATTGATTCTCATCCTACCCTCCACTTTAGCTGTTAGGCATGTGTATCAAAGGAGCCTCACTTTTCCCTCCTGACTTGATTTTGCTGATGTGTTGTGAACTAGGAAATAAGGTCATAAAGCTGATAGAAATACAACTGCCCCTTGAACTTCACAAGTTTGAACTGTGAAGGTCCACTTATATGTAGGCTTTTGCCAAAAGTAAATCCTACAGCAGTACACGATCCACAGTGGGTTGAACCCACTGAGGCAGAACCATCTCGGTCACGAAGGAACCAAGGATACAGAGGGCTGACTGTAAGTTATACTCAGGTTTTTGACTAAGCAAAGGACTGGCACCCCAGCCCCTGAGTTGTTCAAGGGTCAACTGCAAAATAAGCATGAGCAAGTGCCACGTGGGGGCCTTTCCTCTGTGCAAAGTGAATCAGTACTAACACACAATTTCAAGAGCCAACTCTTTTCTCTGATTGCTATCGCCATCAGGGCCTGTCCCCACCCCACCTGTGCTGTTCACAATGACAAAGGTGCACTCAGCGGAGGCCCTGTATCTCCCTGAAACCCTGTGATGGTCTCCCCGCCAGGAGGCCCAGAGGTGGAGACCCCCGACACCCCTCCCCTGCATTCCCCGCTCCCCGGGCCCCCACCCTCTCTCCGGATGGCCAGGTCCCTTGGCTACCCAGGTGTCTGTGTCATGGCCAGAGGAGTGGCCTGGAGTGGGCACCCTGCCCCAGCCGCTCCACAGCTCAGGGTGGGACTGCACTGGCCAGGGATCAGGCAGTCCCCTAACACGGCCCTGGGAGCCCAGTGCTGTGACCACTAGTCAAGGGCTGGCCTGAAAGCTGCAACTTGACCTCCGGGAGCGTCCCTCTTCCCATGCTAAACCCACCTCTCTCGGGGGGGGGGCGGGGGGGTGCTGCACAAGTTCAAGAGAAAGCTCGAGAACCCCACCCAGGCCCATCCCATAGAATGTGCCCAAGGAATGGGGGTGTGGAAGGGGTTGCACTGTTACCCTCATTGTTATCATCACAGGCAGCCAGCTGGGGCCCCCGGCTCCTCCCCCCAGCCCAGCACGCGGCTGGTACCAGGGACTGGCTGGGGAGGAGACGACACGGGTGGGCAAGTGGTTGGCAGCTTCAGGTAAGGAGGGGCTCCCCTCACACTGTCCCAGGGTGTCCTTAGCCCTCCTTAGCCCTGTTGCTACCTACGGCTCTGAAACTCACTCTGCTAAATATGATGATGTTTAATCATGCATGATCTTCCCTTACAAAGTGTCCTTTGCACTCTCCAGAAGACAGAAGAGAGTAACAGAAAGAGATGGACGTTTTGAGGTCAAAACTTTGATGGCAATTCTCAATGAAAAGTACCTTCTTGGTCTTCAAACAGGAATGACTCACTCATGAAGGCTGCCACGCACAGCTGCTGTGACTGTGGACCTCCATGCAGCTACTCCCGTGTGTGATCTATGAAAGCGCCCCAAGGACCCGGTCACCCTCCTGCCATGTTCTGTTCGTCTCTCCCAGCAACGACGAGCAAGGGGAGGGAGACCTGTTGGTTTCAACGTGCTCCGCTGAAAACTGTAAAACCCGAAGGACTCTATCGAAACTTTGAACTCTTCTGTAGACTTTGCTTCTAAGAACAGTTTTAAACGGTTTTTACAAAATAAAACTTGGGCTTCCCTGGTGGTCCAGGTGTTAAGAATCTCCCTTGCAATGCAAAGGACGCTGGTTTGATCCCTGGTGCAGGAGGATCCCACATGCTGCAGAGCAACTAAGCCCAGTGCAACACAACTATTGAGTCCGTGGCTCCAGAGCCCACAAGTTACACCTACTGAGCCCACATGCTGCAACTATTGAAGCCCACGTGCCTAGAGCCGAGGCTCTGCATCATGAGAAGGCACCACAATGAAAAGCCTGAGCACTAACAGTAGACCCCACTCGCCGCAACCAGAGAAAGCCCGCACACAGCAATGAAAACCCAGCACAGTCAAAGTAAAATAAATAAATCTTCTTAAAAAATTAAATCTTAAAATGATACAGGCAAGTTCATAGAGACAAAAAAGAAGATCAGAGGCTCCAGGGGTTGGAGAGAGGGGGGAATGGGAAGGTATTGCTTAATGGTTAACAGAGTTTCTGCTTGGAAAGATGAAAAAGTTTTGGAAATAGCAGTGGCGGTGGTCCAACATTTTGAATGCAACTAATGCTTCTGAATTGTACACTTCAAATGGTTAAAATGGTAAATTTTATGTTCTATGTATTTTACCACAGCAAAAAAATTTAATTATATGTAGGATGTGGTGAGTTCTGGAGAAGGAAGCATATATTTTGGCCATGGATAAAATATATAAATCTAGCCACCCAACGTTATGGGTGTGGCGACGACTGACAAAAGAAGGGTTGGTGTGGGACCGTCAATCTTGAGTCCACAAGCAACTTGCCATCCACAAGGAGAGCAGCCCTGGTCACCCCACGCCTGCCGCGCAAGGGTTTGAGGCTCCGGTCAGCAGGCCTAGGCTCAGAGCACAGTCCATGGAAAACCTGGAGCCATGTTCCAAGGGTCCCAGTTAGAATGTGCCACGCTTCATACTGGTTTCATTACGGGAGACATGAAGGAAGCTTCTGGAGAGGGCCCTGTCTTACAGGGCTCTGAGCACACGTTCCAGGGGTGGATCCGAACGTGTGCATCACTGGGATGTCAGCACGCTCCCTCTGGGCAGGAAGAACGTCGCCAGGGACTCATTCACAAGACACCATATCTTAAGGCGGTCTTCTTCAAACACAACCTAGCAACAACTTTTCACTTACCTTAGAAAATAAGAAAAGAGTCGACCTTTTTGAGAAGTTTCTCATGAAGACTGCTGAAAACTAGAGTGTCTGAGTTCTGTGACTGTGTTTCCAGGAGAGGTGCAGGCCTCTGGCTCTGGCCCTGCCTGTCACGGGTTCATCCATCATGTTCCTCACTGAACAAGGTTCACCACGCGCCCACATAGACAGTGGACCAGTCAGGCTCCAGGGACCCCTCACCAGTGAGGTGTCTGGGACACATATTCCATGGAGATGTGCCACCAAGCAGATAAGAAAATGTTCATATCATTCTTTCTCTTTTACATAGTCACTCTTTATACTCTTTTCACAAACTTTTGAACTTCACCAATATTTTTTTCCCTAATATATATATTTTATTGAAGTATAGATGACTTACAATGTTTCAGGTACAGCAAGGTGATTCAGTTATACATATACACATATATCATTTTTGAAATTATTTTCCATTATAGGTTATTACAAGGTATTGACTATAGTTCCCTGTGCTATACAGTAAACTTCTGTTGCTTCTTGCATATCTATTTTTTAATTAGAAATCTAGCATTCTGTTCATACTAAGTAAAACAAGTGGAATCAAAATGTCATAAGTTTTTTAGCTAGGCAAAAATTCATTAAGTTTTCTAAATTATATACATTATACATATATGTGTGTGTATATATATACACACACACAAAAGCTGTTCTAACTATGCTTGATAAAGGCTTGAGAAAGAACATCAGAAAAAAAGAGATGGAGAAATGAAAACATAAAAGAAACGGGAGCACTATATATGATACATAAAAAGTGAAACAAAAAAAAATAAAACAAAAAAACAAACAAACAAAAAAAAAAGTGAAACAAACTAGATAAAAGTAAAAGATCATCATATAGTCCAGATGTTTTCAAACAGGACTGCTCATTAGAAACATATCTGGAGCTCTGGTGGAAAAAAAAAGCAATACCTGGGCATTTGTGTTTTTCAAAAAATTCCAAGACACTTCTGATATGCACCTGGATTTTAAAAAGTGATTACAGGTTTTTCTATTAAATCACAGTTTTGGTGATAAAGAGTTCTATTATTTTTCTGTTGACCAGTCTTGATATAATGATATTACGTGAGGAATAGTTACATAATCACATAAATTTATCAGTTTATCTTAATGTTATACAATAGTGGTTTTTTTTTCTAATCAAAACAGAAAGTCTGAAATGACTACAGCAAAAGATATTCTGACTTTCAAAAAAATATTTTAGAAGAAAATTATTCTCTCTACCTTAAGTTTTGCTTTAGTGGGAATAAATTCACCTGGACAACACCTCTCCAGAATTACACTGACTTTCACATGGAGCAAACATCATGATAGTTTTCTAAGACATATCAATACCTTTCCAGCTGCTTAAGAATAAGTCTGATTTTACTCTTTGTCACCTGTCAATCACCCTGAGTTTAAGCAACATTTCTGTTTTCTTTTTTAAGAATGGTATCACCCTTTCCCCTTAGATTGATCCACATTTCTATAAATTTGAGTTTAATTTTAAATACTAGAACTAGTCTTTCTTTTCTTGGTAAGTAGCTTCATCTTGCATTGCTCTTCAAATGAGTGTGTGAACACACACACAAAAGCCCTTGTACAGACTTCCTCATCACAGCTGTTCTGAAAGTGCTAAAGAAAGGGCACTGGGTTTGAACAGCTTTTCTGTCCCCTCTCCAACCATCCCCCCTAAGGCAGTGGCTCTGAGTACTATTAACAATACCCCCTTGCCACCCACATGAAGTGGGGGCAGGGGGGTGGCAGGACTGTCCTGCTTATAATTAGGCAAGCCCAGAGCACGCTTTACACAAAGGGCTCAAATCCTTCTCCACAGCTCCAATGATCCATTTGTCACCCTGCAGATGGCCCATCAGGGCAGTCTCTGCTTTAAGAGTGTGTGGATGGGGGCTGAAGTGGAGAGGCCAATGGAGCAGGGGTTACTCAAAGGGAAAGAGTCAGCAAGCAGGCCAACCTCCCAGGCCCAATATGGGGGTTGTGTTTTAGAATCAGAGGCACAAGAGTACCAAATAGCACTGAAATAAGAGTGCTCTCATTTTGAGAAGAGGAACCAAAATCTTGGTTCATTTCTCCTTCTAAAAACTAATACCTGCAGCATTCTCCAGGACCACTCAGCCCACATTATGAAGATAAATCCACAGGGGTAACTGCTCTATTTTATGCTCCAAACATTTTAATTGTAGGCACTCTATATCATACCATAAAAAACTAAAAACAAAAAAGTAAATACAGGAAACAAACAGTAAATAAAATGAAAAAAACACTGAAAGATAAGAACAAGAAGGCAAGACCCTGGTGTGTTTTAAGAACTAGAATTCTGTGACTAAATATCCTTCAGCTTAGTTTCAAATATAGAGAAATATGAAATCAATTGATTCCCTCACTCAGAATCACATAATAATAAGTAAATGTTACCCTTTGGTGAGTTGTTGTCTGACCCTTGAGACCCCATAGACAGCAGCATGCCAGGTTCCTCTGTCCTCCACTATCTCCCAGAGCTTGCTCAAACTCATGCCCATTGAGTTGGTTATTCTATCTAACCATCTCATCCTCTGCAATCTCATCTTTTGCCTTCAATTCTTCTCAGCATCAGGGTCTTTTCCAATGAGTAGACTCTTTGCATCAGGTGGCCAAAGTATCAAAACTTCAGCATCAGTCCTTCCAATGAATATTCAGGACTGATCTCCTTTAGGATGGACTGGTTGATCTCCTTGCGGTCCAAGGGACTCTCAAGAGTCTTCTCCAATACCACAGTTCAAAAGCGTCAATTCTTTCATGCTCAGCCTTATGGTCCAGCACTCATATCCATATATGACTACTGGAAAAACTGTAGCTTTGACTAGACAGACCTTTGTTGGCAAATTAATGTCTCTGCTTTTTAATATGCTGTCTAGGTTTTCCATAGCTTTCCTTCCAAGAAACAAGCATCTTTTAATTTTATGGCTGCAGTCACCATCTGCAGTGATTTTGGAGCCCAAGAAAATAAAATCTATCACTGTTTCCACTTTTTCTCCTTCTATTTCCCATGAAGTGATGGAACTGGATGCCATGATCTTAATTTTTTGAATGTTGAGTTTTAAGCCAACTTTTTCACTCTCTTCTTTCAGCCTCATCAAGAGGCTCTTTTGTTCCTCTTCACTTTCTGCCCTTAGAGTAATATTACCTGTATATCTGAGGTTGTTGATATTTCTCACGTAATTATGATTCTAGCTTGTGATTCATCCAGCCTGGCATTTCACATGATGTACTCCACATGTAAGTTAAATAAGCAGGGTGACAATATATAGCCTTGTCATACTCCTTTCCCAATTTTGAACCAGTCAGTTGTTCCATGTCCAGTTCTAACTGCTGCTTCCTGACCTGCATATAAGTTTAATGAGTTAATTTAATAACTTCCTTTATAACAGATCCCATGCTATCAAAAGCACTTGAGAAGTGAAATTTAAAACATATTTATTAATTCATTAAAAAACGTGTGAAAGAGTAGCACTGACATATATACAGATATATACACTACCATGTGTAAAACAGATAGCTAGTGGGAAGCTGCTCTATAACACAGGGAGCTCAGCTTGGGGCTCTGTGATGTCCTACAGGGGTGGGATGGTGGAGGACGGTAGGAGGGAGGGTCAGCAGGGAGGGATATATGTATACATGCGACTGATTCATATTGTTGTAGAGCAGAAACTAATGCAATATTATAAAGCAATTATCCTCTGATCAAAAATAAATAAACCAAAGTACTGACATTCAAAAAAATGTATGAGGACATTCTTTTCAACAAATGGTGCTATAACTGGATATCAATAAGTTAAGCTGAACCCCTGCCTCACACCATATATTGTACAAAGACTAACTCAAAAATGGATCAAAGACCTAAATGTCAGGGGTAGAGGTAGGTTTTCCTCATAAGCCTTTATGAGTTTGAGCAAGGCAATGAAATCTTACACATGATACCAAAATCACTGGGGGGGAAATAAAGTAAATTCAGGACATCATCAAAATATGAAAAGTTATACTTAAATGCACAATAGCAAGAAAGTGAAAAGGCAATCCATAGAGAGGGAGAAAATTCTTGTAAATCATATCTGATAAAGGACTTATATCCAGGATATACAAAGAATTCTTACAACACAATTATTAAAAAGCCAAATACTCGATGGAGAAACATACCGTGTTCATGGATTGGAAGAATTAATATTGTCAAAATGGCTATTCTACCCAAAGCAGTCTATAGATTCAATGCAATCCCTATCAAGCTACCAACGGTATTTTTCACAGAACTAGACCAAAGAATTTCACAATTTGTATGGAAATACAAAAAACCTCGAATAGCCAAAGTAATCTTGAGAAAGAAGAATGGAACTGGAGGAATCAACCTGCCTGACTTCAGACTCTACTACAAAGCCACAGTCATCAAGACAGTATGGTACTGGCACAAAGACAGAAATATAGATCAATGGAACAGAATAGAAAGCCCAGAGATAAATCCACGAACCTATGGACACCTTATCTTTGACAAAGGAGGCAAGGATATACAATGGAAAAAAGACAACCTCTTTAACAAGTGGTGCTGGGAAAACTGGTCAACCACTTGTAAAAGAATGAAACTAGAACACTTTCTAACACCATACACAAAAATAAACTCAAAATGGATTAAAGATCTAAATGTAATACCAGAAACTATAAAACTCCTAGAGGAGAACATAGGCAAAACACTCTCCGACATAAACCACAGCAAGATACTCTATGACCCACCTCCCAGAATATTGGAAATAAAAGCAAAACTAAACAAATGGGACCTAATGAAACTTAAAAGCTTTTGCACTACAAAGGAAACTATAAGTAAGGTGAAAAGACAGCCCTCAGATTGGGAGAAAATAATAGCAAATGAAGAAACAGACAAAGGATTAATCTCAAAAATATACAAGCAACTCCTGCAGCTCAATTCCAGAAAAATAAATGACCCAATCAAAAAATGGGCCAAAGAACTAAACAGACATTTCTCCAAAGAAGACATACAGATGGCTAACAAACACATGAAAAGATGCTCAACATCACTCATTATTAGAGAAATGCAAATCAAAACCACAATGAGGTACCATTACACACCAGTCAGGATGGCTGCTATCCAAAAGTCTACAAGCAATAAATGCTGGAGAGGGTGTGGAGAAAAGGGAACCCTCTTACACTGTTGGTGGGAATGCAAACTAGTACAGCCACTATGGAAAACAGTGTGGAGATTTCTTAAAAAACTGGAAATAGAACTGCCATATGACCCAGCAATCCCACTTCTGGGCATACACACTGAGGAAACCAGATCTGAAAGAGACACGTGCACCCCAATGTTCATTGCAGCACTGTTTATAATAGCCAGGACATGGAAGCAACCTAGATGCCCATCAGCAGATGAATGGATAAGGAAGCTGTGGTACATATACACCATGGAATATTACTCAGCCATGAAAAAGAATTCATTTGAACCAGTCCTAATGAGATGGATGAAGCTGGAGCCCCTTATACAGAGTGAAGTAAGCCAGAAAGATAAAGAACATTACAGCATACTGACACATGTATATGGAATTTAGAAAGGTGATAACGATAACCCTATATGCAGAACAGAAAAAGAGACACAGAAATACAGAACAGACTTTTGAACTTTGTGGGAGAATGTGAGGGTGGGATATTTCAAAAGAACAGCATGTATACTATCTATGGTGAAACAGATCACCAGCCCAGGTGGGATGCACGAGACAAGTGCTCCGGCCTGGTGCACTGGGAAAACCCAGAGGAATCGGGTGGAGAGGGAGGTGGGAGGGGGGATCGGGATTGGGAATCCATGTAAATCCATGGCTGATTCATATTAATGTATGACAAAACCCACTGGAAAAAAAATAATAATAAAAAAAAAATAAATAAATAAATATCAAATATTAAAAAATAAAAATAAAAAGCCAAATACTCAATTCTTTAATGACCAAGGATTTGAAAAACTTTTCTTCAAAAACAATCATGTCCAATAAGCACTTAAAGAGATGCTTGGCATGATTAATCACAAGGGAAATACTAATCAAAATCACCTACTAAAATGACAATAACTCGAGACAGACAACAACAAATGCTAACAAGAATGTGGAAAAACTGAAACCCTCCTACATTCCTGGTGGGAAAGTAAAGTGATACAGCTGCTTCAGAAAACAGTTTTGCAGTTCCTTAAAATGTTAAACATGGACTTATCACATGATCTAATAATTGCTGTCTAGATATATCTACCCAAGAGAAATGAAAACACATGACCGCACAAAAGCCTGCACACGAATGTTCACAGCAGCATTATTTACAAGAGCCAAAAAGTCAAAACAGCTCAAATGTCCATCAGCTGATGAACAAACAAGATGTATTAATAGTATATCTATACAATGGAAAATTACTCAGCCACAGCAAGGAATGAAGTGCTGAGTAAACTTTGAAAGCATTATGCTAAGTGAGAGAAGCCAGATACAAAAGACCACATACTCCAGTATGTATTTATAATGAAGTCACTAGAACAGGCAAATCGACTGAGACAGAAAGGAGGTGAGAGGTTGCCAGGACTGGGGAGGTGAGTGGGGCATGGAGGGGGGCTGCTAATGGATATGAAGTTTCTTTTTAGGGAGATGAAATGTCCTAAAATTGTGGTTGCACAATCTGTCATACTAATGACTACTGAATCGCATACTTTGAGTGAATTGTGTAGTATGCGGGTTACTATTCATTATAAGCCTCTCTTTTATTTTTATTTTTTATTTTTTTCATTTATTTTTATTATTTATTTTTATTAGCTGGAGGCTGATTACTTTACAATATTGTAGTGGTTTTTGTCATACAATGACACGAATCAGCCATGGATTTACATGTATTCCCCATCCCGATCCCCCCTCCCACCTCCCTCTCCACCCGATCCCTCTGGGTCTTCCCAGTGCACCAGGCCCGAGCACTTGTCTCATGCATCCAACCTGGGCTGGTGATCTGAGCCTCTCTTTTAAAAAAAAGAAATAAAAAAGGATGTAAGAGGCTATACTTAGGGTAGGTTCACAGCACTGTGGCCGGGGTGCGGGTGGGGCTCCTGGGTACCGTCCCTTCCCTTCCCTCTGATCAAGCCCTTTCTCACGAGCACTGCTGCTCTGACTGCTTTCTCCATCAGCAATGAGTGGAATGGACAGAAGGCTTCTGGGCAGAGAGGACACTTTGCTCTGAAGTTTGAGTGCGAGCAGGACAATCCACCACCAAGTCACTTCCACTCAGAGTGGAAGAGCGATGCCTCTTCCTCAGGCTGCCTCCACAGCTGTTGGAACAGCCCCACCGCACCAGCAGAGCTCTGGGACAAATATCCAAGTTGTGGTTTTTTTCCTAGCAGCCAGAAGTCTGTATAGAACTTGCTGGAGACTGGCTACAAACTGCATCATCTTTAATCAATCACTCAATCAACATTTATTGAGCACCTACTGCATCCTGGGCCCTGAAATGGACGCAGTGCTTGGCACCAAGAGCACATAGCCGAGAGACAAGGAGCATTGAGCCCAGGAGAAGGGAAGGCAAGTCCAGGAAAACATACAGGCGTCCCTGGGAACACACATGTGGGGTACACAGAAAGACAGATGAAATGCAGAAGGTCTGCTGGACGAGCAAGCTCTGTGTTGAACAGTGCAAGACAACTAGGGCCAACCAGTATGGAAGGAGAGGAGCAGGCGTGATGCCAATGAGGCGGATGAAGAGGTTTGCAGTCTCCTGTGTTGACATCAGTTCTCCTGTCTAGGATGTCATGCCTGCATGCTTCAGACTTCATTCCTCTGTACCCTGGAAAGCACAGGCTAGAGGTGGTAAGCTGAGCCCTTGGCCAAACTCGAGGAAGAGTTCCTCCCAAGGTTCCCCACGGCCGCAGGAGGATGCCAGTTCTGGTGTCTTCTCCCAGGAAAGGAAGGAATTCTCCAGGCAGCAAGGCTCAGCTCTGTAAGAAGCACTGGACCACGGCCCTGCTTTTAACTGGCTGTGTCCCCGGACTCAGTCACTGCATCTCTGGCCTGGCTCCCCAGCAGGCGCAGTGAGCAGAGTCCTAGGAGCCCCTCCCAGCAATAACAATGACCGGGTCAACCTACCCACACTGTGACCCCTTGCCTCAGTCTCTTTACTTAGCCCATTAGTGAGTCCCTTTAACAGCAGGGTCATGAGGCCTGCCTTTCCCAAAAACACAACCCACCACACACTGGGGGCTTGGCTCCTGGGGTCTGGACAGCTTCTGTCTTCCTCATCATGGACAGCCCCCAGCCCCAGCCAGATCCCTATATCTCTACCCTTGGCTGCTTCCTGACAACCCCTTGGCCGTGCTGGTGCTCATCCCTGGCAATCCAGCCCTTGCTCCAGGTAACTGCCGGCACGATGTCGCGGGTGTGAGCCAACGTGTGCTGTTCTTGAGCTCTGATCGTTCCCTGATGAGGTCCCTGTCTGCCAAGAAGTCTCTGGAAGGCATCTTCCCACTCGGTGCCAACAGAGCTCCCTTCCCCGGTGCCCTCCATGCCCTTCACTCCTCGTTCTCAGCAACTCTCAGCTGCCCTGTAACACCTGTGAGCCCTGCCCACACCACTCCCACCTAGAAGCACGAGGCTCGCTCTTTCTCAGACACCCTTCTTTGGGCAGATAGAACCACCCACAGGGCGCACCCTGCCCTGCACATCCTGCCAGCGGAGACAGTATCACCAGGCTAAGGTGGACATTCTTCTTAGTGACCAGGACCATCTTTAAGATTCCACATGCATATGGCCTGATTTCTGCACACCATTCAGCTTTTGCTTTTCCTCTGCTGCTGACCATTGGAGAAGGAAATGGCAACCCACTCCAGGATTCTTGCCTACAAAATCCCATGGACAGAGGAGCCTGGAGGGCTACAGTCCACGAGGTCACAGAGGGTCAGACAAGACTGAGTGACTGAGCCACCACAGCTGACCATAATAATAAACAAGTAAATTTGCTGTCATTGATTTTAAAGGTTAGTAAATGGACAGAACGGAGAATTACCCTGGAGAAGGGTAACCCTCAGGGGCTCTACAAAAGGCGGTCCTCGGGGTTGCAGGGGCCCCTCTCCACAGGAACGTGGGCAGCCCAGGCCTCATCCTCACCCAGCCTCACCATCACCTGCCCTACACCTGCTTCCCTCATAAGATATATAAAGAAAGGACTGTGCTGCTTAAAAATATATATATTTGACCCAAGTGAAGTCAGACAGAGACAAATATCACAAGATATCACTTAAATGTGGAATCTAATAAAAAAAAAATGACACAAATGAATTAGTTACAAAACAGAAATAGACTCATAGACTCAGGTTACCAAAGGGTAAGGGAGTAAATTTATACCAAAGGGGTAAGTTAAGAGTTTGGGATTAACAGATACACACTATTATATATAAAATAGATGAACAAGGACCAACTGTATAGCACAGGGAACTATACTCAATTACCTTGTAACAATCTATAATGAAAAGAATCTTTAAAAAGGGTGGATATATATGTATGTGTAACATTCACTTTGCTGTACTTTGTTGTACACCTGAAATTGACACAACATTATAGATCAACTACACTTCAATTCTAAAAAAACATTTGACAATCGTGAATCATGTACCAGCCTCCATTCAGCATGCAACAACCCAACAAGGAAAGTACTATTATTATCACCATTTCACAGATGAGGACACTGAGGGACAGAAGGTAGGTAGGATGTTCAAGCTCCCAGCCAACAAGCAGCAGAGCCAGGATTCAAATCCAGGCCATCTGACTGCAGAGGCCACACTCTGACTCCTACTCTCCATTGGATATGAATTAGTGTCGGGTGTCTGCAAAGCTCAAAGCCGAGTTTAGTGATGTAGCCTAACTTATGGAGAGGACATGGCTTTGGATTCCGGTAGACCTCAATTCAAAATCTTGCCCTCCCACTTAAAACCTGTGTCTGACTTTAGCAGTCCATGAATCTTTTAAGGCCTCGGTTTTCTTATCTGTAAGATGAAGATGACAACACCTACTTTTTTGCAAGCCTGTAAGACTTGAATTAGACTGAAATAATGAGCGTGAGGCTCCCAACAGTCCCGATGTGCGACCAGAGCATCAGGGCTGTTACTATTAACACATCATTATCGCTCACGAGCTCAGACAACAGGGAGAACACTAGTGACGGAATGCAAATTAGGGAGGATCAATGAACTAGTGGAGACTTGGAGCAGAAGGAGAATCTGTAAAGTAGTAATTCTTAATTTGGCTGAACACTGGAATCACCCAGAAAGCCTTACAAAAGCAGCTTGGGTCTGCCTCCATCTGCTTTTTCAAAAACCTCTCAAGGGCTTTCCTGGTGGCTCAGTGGTAAAGAATCCACATGCCAATGCAGGAGACACGGGATCCATCCCTGATCTGGGGAGATCCCACATGCCGAGGAGCAACTAAGCCCATGCAACAAAAACTACTGAAGCCCATCGCCCTAGAGCCCAAGTTCCTCAACAAGAGAAGTCACCGCAATGAGAAGCCTGTGCACCACACCTAGAGAGTAGCTCCCGCTTGCTGCAATTAGAGAAAAGCCCACGCAGCAATGAAGACCCAGCACAGTCAAAAATAAATAAATAAATTTTTTAAAACCACCACGGGTGACTCTGGACCATGCTCCTGCACGATCGGGGAAGGGGAACAAGGACATTCCTGGGAGGAGGAAGATGAAGGGTAGCTAGAGAGGGGCAGGGAAAGCAGAGGACGGCAGAGCATCCTCATATGTGATGCAGTCAGACTACACATTTCACTCAGATCAGTGCCCCTGAGGGCCTCTGTGTGCAAAGCCCTGAACTCATACATGACCTCATCCCTCAGCAGGGATGTTTACATGTTTACAGGTGGGTGGGGTCGGTGGATGTGTGGGTGATGTGACATACCAGCATGAGAACCCGAGGGTGGTCTGATCACACCCCCTGAGGGCCCACTGGGGACCACCATTAACATACAACCTCCTCCAACTGCCCTTCCTCTTTATGAACCCAGGAAAGTGATTTATAGGCTATTCTGACTCTTGAGCTACCAGCCAGAATATGCATTATGAACTCCAAAAGTCCCTAATAACACTCCAAAAATAAGAGCACTCAGTCCCAGTGGGCAGCTGATTTCAGGTAAAAGACAATCAGATCAAACTCACTCATTCCACGGAGAAGGACTGGTAGACTAGATGGGAGACAACTTTCAAAAACAGAATTTGCTAATCAGACCAGCCCTCCTCTTGGTGCATCATGTGTAAGAGGACTCTGAATCCCTCTCTCACCACCACCCACTCCTGACGCTGTCAGAGGTCCCACCACTCTCATCCCCACATGTGTCCAAACCTGTGTTTTCAAGCACACAGAGAGATTCTCTGAAATTCAGGAAACTCTTGCAAAAGTGTAATATTTAGCTCTCAAAAACATGAAAATAATAAACAAGGGAGGGGGACTGGTGGGCCTGTGAGCTGTCCTTCTGAGAGCCTAAACACACATTTCTGGGGCACACCACATACCCAGTACATAAGTCAGTGAGTCCACATACAGCAGGAATGCTGCTAACGGCTGCGTACAGCAGACATGGGACCCAGGACCAGCCCATGAACACTCCATGGAAGCCAGCACTCATCTCCCATTGCCTCTAAATGTGTTTGCAGGTGCCATCTTGCTTTAAAAACCAGCCAAGAGGCCACAATATGAACTTGTTGTTTCATCCCTAAGTCATGTCCAACTCTTTGCAACCCCATGGACTATATCTAGCCTGCCAGGCTCCTCTGTCCATGGAATTCTCCAGACACGAATACTGGAGTGGGTTGCCATTTCCTTCTCCAGGGAATCTTTCTGATTCAGGGATCAAACCCACGCCTCCTACATTGGCAGGTAGATTCTTTACCACTGAGCCACTGGGGAAGCTCACAGTATAACTTAGCACTGATCAAAGTCCCCACTCCTGAAATCTGCGATGTGACCATTATGAAGAACCTACTATGTGCTTAGTTAGCAATGCTGAGCACAGACTCCTGATCAGTTACTTCAACTTCTGAAGCCCACAGGCAAATATGACACGCAGCACCAAGTTTTAAATAGAAACTGCCTCGCTTCATTTAACCAACAGAGAGGGAGAAGAGGGAAAATAATTATTATGCAATTCCCAGCATCATGAACCTTACAGTCACAAGCAGGAGTTATTCCTCCATGCAGACAGGAAGCACATCTGTTCTGTATTTTGACACATTCACAGTCATCTGAAAATGTCCTCAGAGCTGGTTCCTTGGGAACCTTATGCAGATGTGTTCTTTGCTCCTCCTGAGTTCTAGAAATACTGGTCCTGAGCTTTATTCCTCTGGGGTTTTGATTCTCTTATTTTAATCTGCATTTTATTTATTCAAAAGATGTCACACATTCATGTAGGCAAAACAAATAAAACTTTACAATTTAAATTGTATCCTGTAGTCATTGCATTTCATGCTATCAATTTTGCTTCTAGCATAACAACCCCCTCCAACCACCACCACCAAACAAATCAGAGAGGGCAATAGAGAGGAACATCTCCAGAGCTTTAAAAATATGTTTTTATTTTTGACCTAAATTCTTCTGCAAATTAAGACTTCTTGCCTTAAAATATAACTAGACAAAATGGTGGAATCTGAGCCTCCAGATCATTGCCATTTAACAACCCAGTTCTGTGGGTACTATTCAACCCATTTCACAGATGCACACATAAAGGACTGTGGGAAGAGCTACTAAACGGCAGCACCAGGAATGAAGCCTAAACTTCCAACATCATGTCCATTTCTTGCTCTACTTGCTGGAATCTGATATGTTAAAAAAAAAAAAGAAATAAAAGAGGGCTTCCCTGGTGGCTCAGACAGTAAAGAATCCATCTGCAATGCAGGAGACCTGGGTTCTATCCCTGGGTCGGAAAGATTCCCTGGAGAAGGGAAATAAAACAGCAATGACTTCATAAAAGCAGGAAAATTAAACAGCGCATCAATGCATCATCATTCAATAGTGTATTAATTTGACATCACAGTATTAATATATAATTCCTTATATGTAGTGATTAGTTTTCTCAACATTCGAAAAACTAAGATCATGTCCTCTGGTCCCATCACTTCATGGCAAATAGATGGGGAAACAATGGAAATAGTGAGAGATCTTATTTTCTTGGGCTCCAAAATCACTGCAGATGGTGACTGTAGCCATGAAATTAAAAGATGCTTGCTCCTTGGAAGAAAAGTTATGACCAATCTAGACAGCATATTAAAAAGCAGAGACATTACTTTGCCAACAAAGGTCTGTTTAGTCAAAGCTATGCTTTTTCCAGTAGTCGTGTATGGATGTGAAAGTTGAACCATAAAGAAAGTTGAGTGCCAAAGATGCTTTTGAACTGTGGTATTGAAGAAGACTCTTGAGAGTCCCTTGGACAGCAAGGAGATCAAACCAGTCAATCCTAAAGGAAATCAGTCCTGAATATTCATTGGAAGGACTGATGCTAAAGCTGAAGCTCTAATACTTTGGCCACCCGATGCGAAGAACTGACTCATTTGAAAAGACCCTGATGCTGGGAAAGATTGAAGGCAGGAGGACAAGGGGACGACAGAGGATGAGATGGTTGGATGTCATCACTGACTCCATGGACATGAGTCTGAGTAAGCTCCAGGAGTTGGTGATAGATGCGGAGGCCTGGCATGCTGCAGTCCATGAGGTCACAGAGTTGGACACAACTGAGTGACTGAAATGAACTGAATGATTAATAACTGGAAGGACTGAAAAAATTCTACACAAAAGCTAGAAGCACTGATAGCAACACAATTAGAATAGCAAGGATGGCACCCTCAGCTCCGAGAATTGGCAGGACAGCACTGTGGACATATAAGGACTCAGCTCGCCCTGGGGTCACACCATCGGCACCCTCCTAGCCACTGCGATGGGTGCACAAGAATCCCAGGAGCTGACAACTCAGGTCTTGGCCTCACCTAGAAACCTGGCAGAGAAGTAGCATCTCAGGCCCCGCCCAGACCTACCAAATCCATGTGCCCGGGTCTGCAGGCATCTGGGGCCAGGTGGGGGAGGGCCACATGATACACAACCCTTGCATCAGCAGCTTGCCAAGTCTTCATGCATCGATCTCATTTAATTCTACCAGCCACCCTATAAGGCAGGCACTACGATCCCTCACTTACAGACGAAGGAGTGGAGACCTGGGGAGGTTAAGTGAGGTCACAGAGCAGCAAGAGGCCCGGGCCACGGACCATCGCCAGCCCCGGAGCTGCTGCCTGTGTTCCAGGAGCTGTGTCACCAACACCCTCGGCAGACGGCCCTCAGCACCTGCCTGGGTGGGGGCTGCTCTCCAGAGGGCTCAGTAGGAGGCAGGACAGCTCAGGAGGCGGGGGAGGCCCAGGATGGGGGCCGTCACTGCCCAGACTTCCAAGGGACAGCCTGGAGGTGGGAGGCCTGAAGCTACTTACCTGGGAAGCTGACTCTGCATGGAGGGGACAATGAAACCTCCCTGATAATGAGGCAGAAATGTGATCCACAAGCCGAGCACTTCATGCAGGCGGAACGCAGACCAAGGGCTCAGCTACCATAACCCCAAGGGCTCTGGGGTGTGAGTGAGCACCCTTGAGAATCACCTGGGGAAACTTTTAAAGGACACACTGCCCAGGCCTCACCCCCAGGAAGTCAAACCCCACTGGGCTGCAGAGCGGTCCAGACACTATTTCTGTTTGGAAATTGCTCGGACATCCCAATCCAGTGACCACTATTCCTACGGGAAATTGAAGTGTCTTTGACTGACAGGTGCTGGGAAAACTCCGGAACAATTCACAAAGTAAATTACTCTAATGAAATCTGTAGCTTGTTACAGAAAGAGACTCACAGACTTAGAGAATGAGCTCATGGTTGCTGGGGGAAGGGACAGTTAGGGATTTCGGGGTGGATATGTAGACACTGCTATATTTAAAATGGATAACCAACAAGGACCTACTGCCTAGCACAGGGAACTCTGTTCAATGTTCTGTGCCAGCCTGGATGGGAGGGGGCTTGGGGGAGAATGGATACATGCATATGTATTGCTGAGTCCCTTTGCTCTTCACGTAAAACTACCACAACATTGTTTTTAAGCTATACCCCAATATAAAATGTTTAGGTGTTAAAAAAAAATAACAAAAATAAAGAATAAGGAAAAAATCCTTTTGTTGAATTAAAAAAAAAGAAATCTGTATTTTGCTAATATCTTCTTATGACATTTTAGTTTGTGTTTTTCACTAAACTCTCCAGTGTTTTTTGTAATAACTAAGTGTGAAAACTCTGGAGCATAACTTTTATTATAAAGATGAATGGTAAGACCCCTGAATGATAAATTTCACTGTGAGAGAATGAATCTGTAAAACTGCCCCGGCACACGTGTGGGCTTCTAACGTTCCGAACTCAGTAAGCAGCACCAAAGGAGGATGTGGCACTCACCTTGGAGATGATCTGAGACATCTTTATTTTTTTTGATGTGGACCACTTTTAAAGTCTTTATTAAATTTGTGATGCTCTTCCTTCTGTTGTTTACATTCTGGGTTTCTGGCCTGAGGCATGTGGGATCTCACCTCCCTGATGGAACCTGCAGCCCCTGCGTTGGAAGATGAAGTCTTAACTACCAGACTGCCTGGGAAGTCCCCTGAGACACCTTTTTCTAAGGCAGGAAGAGAATCAGGGGGGGTTGTCAGTTAATCACAATCCTTTCTACACAGGCACGCCTTGGGGTACCTGTCACCTTCAGCAATGTCCAACCTATTCAGCCTGTCTCTTTCCAAAGGGAGGGCTGCAGACAGGCTGTGGAGGACAGAACACAGCCCTGGACAGCCCCCAGAGGAGAGAAGACAACGGAAGCCCCAGAGACAGCTCCCGGCTCCCTCCACCTGCCCAGAGCTTTCCAGGGGCCCCGGAGCCCACTCCAGCTCTGGCCTTGGAGGGGATCACCCAGCAGTTCCTGAGGAGCCCAGGAACCTGCATCCCGCACCACCATAGCCCCTTCCCCACGAAACTCTGCTCACAGATTTTTCACTTCATTGTCATGACTTAGCAAAGTCTAACCAAGGAGAACTTTCCTACCCTCTGGCCAGCTGGAGTTTCTGACTTGCGTCACCGTTGGCCACAGCTTCAGGCCTGGCCAACGCTCCTCTTGGCAGATGTGAAACAAAAGAGGCTGCCGTGTGTAAACGGTGGGTTTTCTACAGCTGATGAAAACTCACTGTGGTTCTAGTTTGGATACTCTGAAAAGTGGAACATACTTGTTAAGGCCTTAAAATTCAGAGAGAGATGAAATTCTGCTCTGCACAAAGCCATTTCCCTTTCAGACATAAAGGACCGAGCTTCAAAGGGCTCCCACAGTGTCACTGCAAAGGAGAGGCTGTGAATGTCAGGGAAAGATGATGGATCGAAGTCACAGAAGAGTGGGCTCTAGTCCCGGCCCTGCTGGTTGCCAACTGTGAGACTGTGGACAAGTCATCCTTCCTCCCTGGGGTACTTTCACGTACACATTGAGATACTAACCAGGATACCTGGATATTGATCAAGAGGAGCACTCAGGTCCTCTGCAGTCATCACAGTTTATGGATCTTTACTCAGGAAGGCCTCCTGGCTGCCACGATGAAAGGAAGAGCAAGAGGCGGCTGGCTTTCTCGCCCCTGGAGCTCTGTCAGGTTTTCTGCTATGAAAACCTAAAAAGGCCAAGCCTGCCAACTCGGTTCTTCTCTCCTACCCTGTGCCTGCCCCAGAGGCCCCTGCTCCATGCCATCTTCTCTTCTCAGGGCTAAAATGATCAATCACAACTTCAAAAGCACCTTGTGCAAAAAGATTCCCACCTAAAGAAATCAACAGATTTTTTAATGAATGTTAAAAGAATGTAGATATGCAAGAGAACTGAAAAACTTATGTATGTTCACCTAAACAGTGTACATGAATATTCACAATAGCATTTAGTCCTAATAGCTAAAAAGGTAGAAACAACTCAGATGTCCATCAACTGAGAAATAGATAAGCAAAACGTGCTAAGTCCATACAATGGAACAGTGTTCATCCACACAAAAGAATCAAGAACTGATCCATACTACAGTGAAGATGAAGAGTGAAAAGTGAAAGTGAAGTTGCTTGGTCATGTCCGACTCTTTGCAACCCCATGGACTGTAGCCTGCCAGGCTCCTCCATCCATGGGATTTTCCAGGCAAGAGTACCAGAGTGGGTTGCCATTTCCTTCTCCAGGGGATCTTCCTGACCCAGGGACCGAACCCAGGTGTCCTGCATTGCAGGCAGACTCTTTACTATCTGAGCCACAAGAGAAGCCATGAAGCTTGAAAAGGACCATGCTAAATGGAAGAAACCAGACACAGAGGCCACACATCATATGACTCCATTTATACGAAATTTCCAAACTTCCCAGGTGGCTCAGTAATAAAGAATCTTCCAGCAATGTAAGAGACGCAGGAGACGGGTGTTTGATCCCTGGGCCAGGAAGATCTCCTGGAGAAGGAAACGGCAACCCACTCCAGTATTCTTACCTGCCTGGAGAATACCATGGACAGAGGAGCCTGGCGGGCTACAGTCCATAGGGTCACAAACAGTCAGACATGACTGAGCTACTGAGCACATGCACGTATGAAATTTCCAGAAAAGGCAAATCTTAGAGGCAAGAAGACTACTGGTGCCAAGGACGTGGAGCGGGGAATGAAGAGTAACGGAGCTTCTTGGAGGGTAACTGCTGTTGGGTACAATGTTTCTCTAGAGGATTAATGAAAGAGTTCTGGAATTAGATAGTGGTGATGGTTGTACAAATCTGTGAACACACGATAAAGCCAGGGAGAATTCTGAATGCTTTCTAGACCCAGAGGAATCAAGTGGAGAGGGAGGTGGGAGGGGGGATCGGGATTGGGAATACATGTAAATCCATGGCTGATTCATATCAATGTATGACAAAACCCACTGGAAAAAATAATAATAATAATAATAAAGAAAGGAAAAAAATAAAAAAATAAAAAAAAATAAAGGAAGGCACTTCCTAAAGTTTTACAGTATGTTTGATTTACATCTCAATAAACTCATAAAATAAACTCGCACATATGTACCTATTATTATTTTTTTTTTCCCAGTGGGTTTTGTCATACATTGATATGAATCAGCCATAGATTTACACGTATTCCCCATCCCGATCCCCGCTCCCACCTCCCTCTCCACCCGATTCCTCTGGGTCTTCCCAGTGCACCAGGCCGGAGCACTTGTCTCGTGCATCCCACCTGGGCTGGTGATCTGTTTCACCATAGATAGTATACATGCTGTTCTTTTGAAATATCCCACCCTCACATTCTCCCACAAAGTTCAAAAGTCTGTTCTGTATTTCTGTGTCTCTTTTTCTGTTCTGCATATAGGGTTATCGTTATCACCTTTCTAAATTCCATATACATGTGTCAGTATGCTGTAATGTTCTTTATCTTTCTGGCTTACTTCACTCTGTATAAGGGGCTCCAGCTTCATCCATCTCATTAGGACTGGTTCAAATGAATTCTTTTTCATGGCTGAGTAATATTCCATGGTGTATATGTACCACAGCTTCCTTATCCATTCATCTGCTGATGGGCATCTAGGTTGCTTCCATGTCCTGGCTATTATAAACAGTGCTGCGATGAACATTGGGGTGCACGTGTCTCTTTCAGATCTGGTTTCCTCAGTGTGTATGCCCAGAAGTGGGATTGCTGGGTCATATGGCAGTTCTATGTCCAGTTTTTTAAGAAATCTCCACACTGTTTTCCATAGCGGCTGTACTAGTTTGCATTCCCACCAACAGTGTAAGAGGGTTCCCTTTTCTCCACACCCTCTCCAGCATTTATTGCTTGTAGACTTTTGGATAGCAGCCATCCTGACTGGCGTGTAATGGTACCTCATTGTGGTTTTGATTTGCATTTCTCTAATAATGAGTGATGTTGAGCATCTTTTCATGTGTTTGTTAGCCATCTGTATGTCTTCTTTGGAGAAATGTCTGTTTAGTTCTTTGGCCCATTTTTTGATTGGGTCATTTATTTTTCTGGAATTGAGCTGCAGGAGTTGCTTGTATATTTTTGAGATTAATCCTTTGTCTGTTTCTTCATTTGCTATTATTTTCTCCCAACCTGAGGGCTGTCTTTTCACCTTACTTATAGTTTCCTTTGTAGTGCAAAAGCTTTTAAGTTTCATTAGGTCCCATATGTATATATGACAAACCCACAGCAAGCATCACCCTCAATGGTGAAAAATTGAAGGCATTTCCCCTGAAATCAGGAACAAGACAAGGGTGCCCACTTTCACCACTACTATTCAACATAGTGTTGGAAGTTCTGGCCACAGCAATCAGAGCAGAAAAAGAAGTAAAAGGAATCCAGATAGGAAAAGAAGAAGTAAAACTTTCACTGTTTGCAGATGACATGATCCTCTACATAGAAAACCCTAAAGACTCTACCAGAAAATTACTAGAGCTAATCAATGAATATAGTAAAGTTGCAGGATATAAAATTAACACACAGAAATCCCTTGCATTCCTATATACTAACAATGAAAAAACAGACAGAGAAATTAAGGAAACAATACCATTCACCATTGCAACAAAAAGAATAAAATACTTAGGAGTATATCTACCTAAAGAAACAAAGGACCTATACATAGAAAACTATAAAACACTGATGAAAGAAATCAAAGAGGACACAAACAGATGGAGAAACATACCGTGTTCATGGATTGGAAGAATTAATATTGTCAAAATGGCTATTCTACCCAAAGCAGTCTATAGATTCAATGCAATCCCTATCAAGCTACCAACGGTATTTTTCACAGAACTAGACCAAAGAATTTCACAATTTGTATGGAAATACAAAAAACCTCGAATAGCCAAAGTAATCTTGAGAAAGAAGAATGGAACTGGAGGAATCAACCTGCCTGACTTCAGACTCTACTACAAAGCCACAGTCATCAAGACAGTATGGTACTGGCACAAAGACAGAAATATAGATCAATGGAACAGAATAGAAAGCCCAGAGATAAATCCACGAACCTATGGACACCTTATCTTTGACAAAGGAGGCAAGGATATACAATGGAAAAAAGACAACCTCTTTAACAAGTGGTGCTGGGAAAACTGGTCAACCACTTGTAAAAGAATGAAACTAGAACACTTTCTAACACCATACACAAAAATAAACTCAAAATGGATTAAAGATCTAAATGTAAGACCAGAAACTATAAAACTCCTAGAGGAGAACATAGGCAAAACACTCTCCGACATAAATCAAAGCAAGATCCTCTATGACCCACCTCCCAGAATATTGGAAATAAAAGCAAAGCACATATGTACCTAAATGCATGAGGTGCTAGTGTAAAAATCTTCACAATCCCGCCAGCAGCAGCACTGAGGGAAACCTGTCCTGACCCACAGCCTCCAGTCTCTGTGAGACAGGCCGGTCACACTGGGCTCCCCCACCTGACACCATCAAATACCTGAGTCACACAGCCAACCAACCTCCCCCCTCATACCTGTCTGCACCCCAGCTCCCAGCCTGCCGACCTGTGAGGGGAGAGAGGAGCCAGCCACACCCCTGCCGGCATCATCTCCTGGGTGGCTAACATATTTCCAAATCAATAAACTGGCAAGATGGGCATTCCGGTTGGTTGAGCCAACTATCGCCAACCGGAGGTGCACCCCAGGTGAGGTTTCCTACACAGAAGCCTCACCCATGAAACCTGAGGCCAGAGGAAGCAAAGAGTTTGCAGGCTTCCAGCCCTTTTATTTACTTGTTCACATCTGATCCTCACAAAAGCCCAGAGAGTACAGGATGTAGTTGTGCTTATTTTACAGACTAAGAAACTGGGGATCTGAGAGATGCAGTAACCCAACCAAAGTCACACAGCAGTAGGCAATGGGCAGGAACCTGGCATCCAGCTCCTGAGCCCGCGCTCTTTTGAAGTCAACTGCCTGCTCCTCCTTCAGATGTTCCTGGCGGGTGAGAAAGACCATGCATCACGTTATCTGAAACATTTCTTTTCTGTAACTAGTACTCAGAGGCTGACGTCTGGAATGAAGAGTCACCCAGTGGTCCTGCCGGAACAAGAGGCCAGCCAAACTGCCACCTTCACAACTGAGACATAGAGACAGAAGCTTGTGGCCTCCACCCCCTTCCCAGGCTTTCCTCCCTAAAACGTCCGCACATCCCCTTTTCTTCTCTGACCACCTGCTTCTAAGCTAGGTCCTCTCCTCCACTGTCCATGGAGAAAAAGGAAGGCCTCCATCTCAACGGAGATGGCTGTAGGCACCCACCTCCTGGCCACACGGGTGAGCCCTCCACTGCCCCCCACCCCCAGTCATCCCCACTGTCCCAGGGCTGGGGCTGTTCTCATCTCCGTGGACAGCCTGGGTGAGAAGACTACCCCCCATGCCCGTCGCTTCCCCAGCCTGCAGGCCCGGGTCTCACAGACGCCTCCTTCTCAAAATCAACCAGGGCGGCACGTCTCCACCTTGAAAGTGCTCACCATTCACCCAGCGATCTGGGTGGGGCCTGAGATGGTGCATCCTAACCATGGGGCACCGACGCTGCCAGTCTAGAGACGACACTTTGTACAGCAAGGTTCGGGGGTCTCCACTGAAGAACAGGGGCTGGGGGAGACAGAGAGCAACCAACCAGATTGAAAAAAAGAAAATTCCCCCTCCTGTTTAGAAGGGAAGTGGGTGCGAACAGTATCTCTATCTCTTCTTTGTATGATTCCACTTTTGTGAGGAACCTGAGTCATCAAATTTATAGAGACAGAAAGTATAAGGGTGGTTACCAGGGACCAGGGGGAGGAAGAAATGGTGAGTTGCTGTTTCATGTGTCTGGGGTTTCAGATTTGCAAGATGAGATTCATTCTGAGGATGGATGGTGGTAAGGTTGCACAACAATGTGAATAATTAAATACCACTGAACTGTACACTTACAAAATGGCCAAGATGGTTAATCTGACGGGGGTATATTTTACCACAATTTTTTTTTAAAAAGCAGTGATTAAAGGGAGAAACAGACAATAACTTGCTTGCAAACATGTGTGACTTGAAACCAGCTTGCAAACAAGCATGACCTGAAGTGGAGGGTGGTATTTCAAAATCCTGAGGTTCTGAATAAGGGAAGGGAAAAAGCAAGAAAGATGAGGCACAAGGGAAAATGAAAACAGCTGAAATAATGGAGAAACTGAGAGCCAAGATATATTATTTTATTAAAGGTAAGTGGTCTACTTAAGGGGAAAAAACGCCAAATTTTTTCTTGAAGATTCTGTTTCTGACCAAATCCTTGCTGCTGAAGAGCCTGAACCACCTCCCATACCCCCACCACCAGCTAAAATGTTAGCAGGACCTTAGTTATTACAATGCAGCTCTAATATGAGTAATTACAGTATTCAAAGCTTAGCACCTCTCCCAATTAAGCAGAATTTTAATTTTTAACCTTTTGGAAAACAGCAAGTAATTTTGAAACAAGCAATGAAAAGATCTTCTTCAAATGTAAATAAGAAACAAAAAAAAAGTCTCTATGCATCCAAAGATTTTACTAAAAGACAATTAACTTGAGCCTCTGTGATTCCATTTTACTTTCTTTTTGTAAAACTCATATGGCTCCGGAGCACAACTATAATGAGGTAACAGTTTTACTACAAGAGTTGAACACACAACTCCATGAAGCGCAGAGGAAGCTTCTTTTAGCCCATGTGGCAGCACATGGACCACGTGGAAATCTGACTCCAAAACAAATGCCCATTCAACATATAAAGAATAGCCTAAGATTTCTCCATTTGAAGATAGGGAAAGTAAGGATTCAAAAATTTAATGGTAAAAATTCAAATCAAAACCACCATGAGATATCACCTCATACCCCTTGGAGCTGCTGCTGTCAAACCAAAATCAAAAATAACAATTGTTGGCAAGAATATAGAGAAATCAAAACTTCATGCATTGTTGGTGAGAATGTCAAATGGTGCAGCCACAATGGAAACTAATATGGTGTTTCCTCAAGAAATTAAAAGTACCATATGATCCAGCAGGGTTTTCCCAGGTGACTCAGTGGTAAAGAATCTGCCTGCCGATGTAGGAGATGCAAGAGACACAGGTTCAATCCCTGGGTTGGGAAGATCCCACGGAGGAGGAAATGGCAACCCATTCCACTATTCTTGCCTGGAAAATTCCATGGACAGAGCAGCCCGGCAAGCTGCAGTCCATGGGGTTGCAAAGAGTCAGACATGACCGAGCACGCACACACGCAGGACCCAGTAACAACACTTATGAATATATGACCAGAACAATAGACAGCAGGATCCTACAGTGATACATGTGCACCAATGTTCACAGAAGCATTATCCACAACAGCCAACACACACATGATGGCAACGAGAAGGTGAGCCTCCTCACTGTCACCAGAGACCATGTGTGGCTTGTCACACTTCATACAAGAGTGAGCCCAATACAACTTCCCCCAACCCAACATCAGACTTGTATTCTGTCAAATTCTTTGTCTCCAGTACATCAGGGAACTGCAAAAGATCCCATGAGGACATCCCAGCTTCAGCATGAAAATGGAAAAGTCATCCCAAACTTCTCATCATGGTACTTACGTTTCAAAGGCTAAATGGATGCTTACCAATCTAAATCGACAAAGTTAGGATGCCAAGGAACCCTTTAAATCCACAGTCATCACAGCTTGGATGTTCTCGGGAGTCGGCTTGTTACCACACTTAAAAGACAGTGACTTAGGAAGTACTGCCAGAAAGGCAGACAGGGGAGCCGTCTCCCCTCTCCCAGCACTGCTCCCAGGAGATGAAAGATCTGTGCCGACTCTGATTCCATCAGCATCCTGAGATTTGTGCAGAAAGTTTGATTCATAGCACTGAATTGTTTTAATTTGCAAAACAGCATAAATTTAATAAGAAAAAGATGTCAAGATTAAAATCACACTCAAAATGTCCTTTTTACTTCTACCATATTTATTCACTCTCTGCAAGCCTGTGCTCAAGCTCACTGAAGGAAAACTCTGTTTCCGAGTTGCCTACCTCAATATTCACTCACCTGTTCTTTCTTAGGAAAAGAACCCCAGTTTTACTTAGGGTGGCCCTGCAATCAGCTAAAAGAATTCATTTCCATGACTCCTTAGCAGCTATCTGTAGTCACAGAACTAAATTCAGGCCAATCTAAAGTAGGCAGAAACTTCTAGAAAGTCTCTTCACACTCCCTTCTCCCTGCTGTCTGGAATACAGAAGTGATGACTAAAGCTCAGGCAGTTATCTTGGACAGGAAGGGATGTGCCAAGAGTGCCTGAACATCAAGAGAGAGAGAGAACCATGTCCCTGATGACTTTGGACTTGTGATACTAGCTAGCTCTGGAATGCAACATTCAGACTTCTTTTATACAATAGGAAAGGAATCCACTATCTTTAAACCATTCACTATTGTTTTGCGGGGTTGGTTATACAGTGGTAAAATGAATTTTAAATAATAACTTTAAGGAATTTTTTTTAACAATTACCAATAAAGAGAGGATTCCATGAAGATGGAGGCAGTGACAGAGGCATGCCCACATAAAAATAGAGAAATGGGTTCTCTGTGTATGCTATAACAGAATGTAACCATAACATGCTTATAACAGCATGTAAATCTATAATTATCTCAAAATATTTTTAATTTACTAAGTACTATCTTTTAAAAAAAAATCAACCAGATAACAAAACAAAAACCTCAAAAACAGCCTTAACAGTCAAACGACAAATGTCAAGTACAACTAGGTTAGAAAAAATTCCACAAACACTAAAACACAGGTGGATGAGGACAAACCACCAACTGCATGGTATTGTGGTGTTGTCATCTGTTCAGCAGAAAATAGAGGAAAGTGATGAGGCACCTGACAGACGTGAGATCAGAAGAACCCAAAATAGCTAACAGGTATTCACTGGAAAATATGGCAGGCTGATATGAGAATAGCAGCTGGAACTGAGCAGGGTATTGACCAATCCAACCCAAGGCAAGTCATGAGCCCACTGCTGGACTCTGAGACTGGAGCAGTCTAGTCCCTGTGAACTCTTAACACTGGTCCCCGGGACATCCTTCCAGGATAGAGTAACTGCTGGGAGTGGAATCAAAATTGAGCAAGATAAAAGCAACAGTACAAAGGAAAGTGATGATTCAATTAAAAAGGAGAGACAGAAAGAGAGCCCAGAAATCTCAGAATGCAACCAGTCATGTTTCTGAACACTGTACTAAAATAGGCTTTTCTGTGAAGTCAGAAAAACAACTCTGAACCAAGCCTCCTTCTAAAAGTTCAGGAAAACTAATTTCACATGAACAACAAAGAAGTATAAAGGTCAAATTGCACACAGAGTTATTACAGGGGAAAAGAGAATAAGGAGCTGAATAACATTTTTATAGACAAGAATAGCATGCCAGAAAGACATATCTAAAGAACAAATCAAATTTGTAACCTTTGTACTTCTTTTTTAAAATGGGATAAAAAAATGTAGAGAAATTACATAAGACAAGAAAGAACAATATAAATCAGAATTGGGAACACAGAAATAGAATTACAGAATTCAGGTACTTTAAAGAAAAGAAAATCACTAATATTCAGATATGCTTATTAAACTGGAAGAAACACAAGAGTAAAAAAATACAACAGATGATCTTTGGTATGTAAAAAAGTTAAATAGGAATTTTTTTAATACTTATTCACTTATCAGGTCTTAGATGCAGCATGCAGGATCTTCATTAAGGTATATGAACTCTTAGTTGTGGCATGTGAGATCTAATTCCCGGACTAGGGATTGAACCCGGGCGCCCTGCCTTGGGATCACAGAGGATCGGCAACTAAACCATGAGGGAAGTTCCAGCTGAGTTTTTTCTTTTAATTCTAAAAGAAGAAAATGATTCAAAAGAAAGTAAATGATGACAGGCAGACAAAGAAGCTCTAGCACAGAGAGAACAGGAGTCCCTGAAGAAGACAAGCAAAACAAGCAAACAGAACCAATATCAAAAGCTAATATACAAGAAAACTTTCCTCAAATTAAAAAGCATATGTATTTGAAAATACACACTAAAAGAGCACACTATCTACCTAAGAACACAAGCTCAGAATGACCTACTCCAAGACACAGTCTAATTACTGAACTTCACAGAAGGAAAAAAAATCCTTTGCGAGTCTTAGCATAAACAGTGACATATAAAGGAAAGAAAAGTGGATGGTCTTCAGTTTTCAAAAGCAACACTTTTGCAGGAGAGAGTAACAAGGAAAGAAAATATGAGCCGACAACATCATGTAGAGCCAACAATTTAAGTATAAATGTACCAATAAACTTAACAATGTGCAAAACCCTGAAGCTTCTCCCCAAAAAAATCTACTAAATGAGGGTCCTCAAGTTTATCTCCAACTCCTCACACTTTTCAAAAGAGACCAAGGAGCTTTGTTTACATGGGTGATAGCCACATAATTTACCTTTTATAAATTAAAACAGAGAAATTTTAATGTTTTATGTAGTCAAACAACAAACCCACTATATGCTAACATAAACAACATATTTTAGGAAAAATAACTGTCTTCGTAAACCGACATAGTTTAGAGAAGAGTAGCCTGGCTTTCATTTTTGTAAATCTCTTTATGGTCTCTCCGAATACCAAACAGCCAGACTCACCTGTCTGCTAATGCATTTAAACTGCCGTGATATCACAAGTCACGTAACTTCTGGATAACTCTACTGTGCACTTGTGAGAGAAAGACAGTAGCTGAAAACAGGGGAAATAATGTCTCAGAATTATGAAAACAGTTGTGACCTCAAAGACTTCCTAACTGGAGAATGAGCTGCAGACACACAAGATAACTAGAAAGGTATGAATATAAGGACTGATCTCTCTCTCTCTCTCTCTCTCTCTGTGGTGACCTCAGGTGTGTCTGACTCTTTTCGACCCCCTGGACTATATAGCCCACCAGGCTCATAAGGATTGACAGTGACCTCCAAACATGAAGGTACTGATAGAACTAAAAGGAAATGAGGGCTGAAATGAAGAGCGGAGCTGAACACTTTGACAGTGTAGACAGGGAACTAAAAAAAAATGAAGAGAGCAAATGTAAAGACAGAACCTTAATTCTCTATTGCTAAGTATTGTTATTCTGACCCTTCCGGGAATGTGACTTAAAGTAAATGGGTAAACATGGGCTATTCTATCCACCCCTGTGTCTGAGTTCAGCATCAGAAGCAACCCTACACCCGTAACCAGTTCTCCTCTCTCACATGCCTCTAGTACCTTTCTTTCTAAGTAAGACATCTGGTCCTTATTCTAGTCTCAACATGCCCAAAACTGAACGCACAGACTGTCTCCACAAATCAGTCACTCCTCCCAGGTCCTGGGTTTCTTTTAGGTTTAGTTGTCCTCCCACTGTGCAGGGTTGGAAATTGCTGGTGATCCCCTGACTCGCTTTCTCTCTGCAAAATACTCATAAAGGTCTGCAAAAATACTCGTAAAGAACATTGTTTGAACTGCTTTCAGATAGCCATTCAAAGTCTATGGGTCCTCTCATTCAACAATTCACTATCACTGCATGGATTTGGAAAGGGCCAGTTAAATAAATGGCTGTATCACTACACAGCCAAGGACTACACATGCATGTGTAGGTGTGCTCATACTTGCTCATTCATACTTAGACCATCCTTGGAAAGATGCATAAGAAGCTGAGGACACTGACAGGCCAAAACAGGGTGACCGGCAGGGATGGGAGGGGATTGTTCACTCTTTGTCATTTATGCCTTCTAATTTTCAAACTGCTGTATTCAAAAGGATAAAATTACAGTTTAATTGCTAAATCAAGTCAACTGCATTAAATGCAAAAGACCCTGTACAGATGAAGAACAGTTAACAATTCCAGGAAAACATAATTTATAAATACGAACCAATTAAAAGACAGAAGCAGGTTTTAATAGCTGGGAAAAAACAAAGATTCCTCTTCATCAAAACCCCAAGCCAGCCATCAGGGCTCTGTCTCTGCCCAGAGAGGCAGTAACTCTCACCTGATAAACGTCCCCTGCCGTCTGCCCTGGAGACGGATGGACAACTGGTCACATGTGGTCACTTTTCTCCTAGGCTTTTCTGAGCCCTGCTCCAGTCTCTTCAAACCAAAATGTAAGCCTTGTCTGCAGAATTCAGCCCACACATATGTCACTGAAAAACATCTGTGCACCAGTATAATATGCCCCACAACCCTTAGGGGCCCTGGAAGAAACCAGAACCAAGATCTGCCATGCTCCATGGGCACCAGCTGAGCCACAGAAAGGGTATAGTTAAAAACAGAAATGACATCACTCAGACATCAACGAGGAAGGAATTTTAAAGGGGCTTCCATTTTTTCAAGGAGGCTCAATATAAGAAATGCCCATTTTAATAAGATTTGGGTATTTATAAATCTTTAATAAGATTTGAGCATAATAAAACCTGTAAACCTGTTTTAAAATATCTGTGCCTTTGTATCAATATGAGGATCTAAATAAATTAGAGCCAAAATACAGTTTCTCCCTCCAGTTCAGTTCAGTTCAGTCACTCAGTCATGTCCAACTCTTTGCGACCCCATGAAACGCAGCACGCCAGGCCTCCCTGTCCATCACCAACTCCCGGAGTCCACTCAAACCCATGTCCATCGAGTCGGTGATGCCATCCAACCATCTCATCCTCTGTCGTCCCCTTCTCCTCCTGCCCTCAATCTTTCCCAGCGTCAGGGTCTTTGCTCCCTCCAGACTATCTCAAAGGGATACACTGAAAAAAGAGAAACATCAAGGTTCAATGGCAGTGGTCTCCCTTCACAACTAAACCAGCAGGAGGTTTAATAACAGCTGCAGTAACTAACCCACCCCAGATGCCTGGGATCATTCTATCTCTTGGGTGCTTATAATCTGTCATGATCCATATTTGTTTGACACACTGTTTTCTGTCATTTTAATACTCTACACAACTTCCAATCATTTTGGGAAACAGGATAAAGTCTAACTATAACCAGTAAATCGTGGAATCAAGGCCAACCACTGCTTCCTCCAATCACAGTTCACACACAGCTATAACCCTGGAGCTCCCCTCCACCATCAAGCCCCTCTCCAGTGCTCTGGTAGTGGGGGAAGCTAGTCAGCAATACCAGCCTCCTCGCCTCCACCCTGACCTCTTGGCTCCTCCCCATCCAATTCATCCTATGTACCATTTCCAGAATTACTATTGTTGTTCAGTCACAAGTTGTGTCCGACTCTTTGTGACCCCATGAACTGCAGCACACCAGGCTTCCCTGTCCTTCACTATCTCCCAGAGTTTGCTCAAACTCATGTCCATTGAGTCAATGATACCATTCAACCATCTCATCTTCTGTCATCCCCTTCTCCTCCTGCTCTCAATCTTTCCCAGCATCAGGGACTTTTTGCACTAGGTGGCCAAAGCATTGGAGCTTCAGCTTCAGCATCAGTCTTTCCAGTGAATATTTAGGGTTGATTTCCTTTAGGATTGACTGGTTTGATCTCCTTGCTGACCAAGGAACTCTCAAGAGTCTTCTCCAGCACCACAGCATCAATTCTTCAGCACTCAGCGTTCCTTATGGTCCAACTCTCACATTCATACATGACTACTGGAAAAACCATAGCTTTGACTATATGGACCTTTGTCAGCAAAGTGATTTCCAGAATATTCTTCCACAAATCCCATTCCCATCATGTTACTCCCCAGCTCAAAATCTGATTTCAGTAATTCCCTTATGTTCTACTTAGTAAAAATCTCATTGTCTTTTTGTAAGACTGTGTACCCAAAGACTTTATTAATACTCTTTATTTGGGCAGCACAATGTTTAAACTATTATCATCATGTTTGAAACAATGAACCCATGAAGCAGGTAGCATCCCCCCCAGTCAACAGCTCAGAAAACCCTGATATTTCATACCCACCACACACACCCACATCGTTTAATGCCTTGGTCTTCAGTCCAGGTAGGTAGTATTCTCTCTACTCCCAGATTTACTCTGCTCCTCCTCATGCCCAACTGTGTGTCTTTTCTCCAGGGGCTCCTTCAACCCTTCCACGTCACCTCCTTAAACCCTTCCAGGCGTTGATCAAACCTGTCACCTCCCAAGACTTTTCCTATGGCCAGTCTGTCTGTAGACCCCAGCCCTGTGGGTCCAGATGGATTAGCTTTCTGCCCTCCTGTGGGATACCAACAGAACCAGATATTCACAATGGTGAGGGTGGGGAAATCACATCAACCCAGTTAGGAGTGAGGAACAAGCCCATTTAGTACAATTTAAGGGGAAGACTCCTGGCCCCATCAAAACACCCATTTTCTGAAGCTTCTTAGACAGCAAGGGTCAGTTTCACTCAACTTTGCATCCTCTGGCTAACACAGTACTAGGTACACAGCTGGGGCTCCTGATTACTGGCTTCCTGAGGGAACCCATCACCAACTGTCCTGGTGTGAATCAGTCTAATCAGACTCCTCTCAACATAGGCATGACTGCAGCTCATGAGTCCCTCGGTGGCCCTCCTGGGGGGCAGCTCCTGAGCAGTGGTTCTCAACTGGGGCCAATTCTGCCCCGATCTGGCAACATCTGCAGGAATTTTCTGCTGTTACAACTAGGGGAGTTGCTACTGGAATCTAGTATACAGAAGTCAGTGTGTGCGTGTGTACACGTATGCCAGCGTATGTGCTGATCATGTCTGACTCTGTGACACCATGGACTACAGCCACCAAGTTCCTCTGTCCATGGAATTTTTCAGGCAAGAATACTGGAGTGGGTTGCCATTTCCTTCTTCAGGGGATCTTCCTGAACCAGAGATCAAACCCATGTCTCCTGTGGCTCCTGCATTGGTTCTTTACCAGTTGAGACACCTGGGAAGCCAGGTAGAGGTAAGGGATACCAGTAAACATCGTAAAATGCACAGGAGGACCCATGATAAATAAGTCTCTGGCTCCAAATGTCAACACTACCAAGCAGGAGAGGAAACAAAACAATGAGAGAGGAAGTGCCTGCAAGACCAAGGCCTCTATAGGAACGGATGGAAACATCACATTAGTCACCAGATCCATCCTAAATGCTTTCGACATTACGTTGCATTATTCAACTCTAATATCGAGCAGCACGGCCTTCTGCCCTGCAGCCGTCCCAGAAGCATGTGGTGGGCATGGCAGACACTCCAGCATGACCACATCGCAAAGTCTAGGAGCCGGCCGCCACATTGCTGCCTACTAATTTTAATCTCTCTTTCTCAAAGGTCAGGAATATTTTCGGACCTCTCAGCACATGCATGTGGTGGGCAGACTGGATCTATGTTGCTTCCAGTTGGCAAGGCACCTCATTTTGCCAGCACCCAGGGCTGAGTTACAGGCTGACCTTTGTCCCCGTCACTCTTCCAGGGACATTTTTAGTCCATTATCCTAACTGGCAAATGATATGTAAGGACCAGAAGGCTATGAGTCCGTGATTATATTTATAATGAAAGCGTCGTCTCCAAAAGAAAACAGTAATTCATTAAAACCGCCCTGCCCGTCTGCCCTTACAGTAGCTGAAAGAGAAAGAATGGGCTTCACGGTGAGGTACAAATGAGCTGCCAGAGCATGAAACACAGACAAAGCTGGACAGAGGAGGGAGAGATGCAACCCGCCTGGTTCCAGGAAAAGTTTCGCCCTGGCTGCACAGCGTGGCTGGATCCAGAGGGGAGGGACGGGGGAAGCAGCAGCCGGGGGCTCAGGGTCTGGGAAGGCGGGGAGCTCCCTTCCTCCGACCCCTGCTCAGGGCAAGCATTTTGAGCAGACACCTCAGCTGTGGCCCTCACCTCTCATCAGTACTTCAGGGAAACTCCAGAGGGACTGGGGAAGAAAAGGCAGCTGGACTCTCACTGGGATCCCAAACGCCCCTCCCTTATTATCCCCAGGGCTGGAGACCACCGTGCGCCTTGAGGAGCACTGTGCTGGGAGACTGCCCACATCTGCTCACTGTGCTTACAGAGCACCTGCCGTGTGCTTGATGGGATTCTAAACACCACGTGGGTCAACTCAACCCCCAACCCCCGGTGACTATCTCGCTCAACAGGAGAGAAAAGAGGTAGAGAGAAGTCATGCAGCTTTCTAGTGGTGGAGTCGGGGTGTGGAGAGAAGGAAATGGCAACTCACTCCAGTATTCACACCTGGGAAGGCCCATGGACAGCGGAGCCTGGTGAGCTATAGTCCATGGGTCGCAAAGAGTCAGACAGGATGGAGCCGCTAACACTCACACTTCACTTCACGGGCAAGAAGCAAGAAAGCTAAGGCAACGCCATTCCCTGTCCACAGAAGTGGACTCTTGATCTTTGCAAGTTGGTCTCATCCATGAATGACTGGTGACTAGTCTGTGTATTCCAGTTGTCATTTCCCCCCAAATCGTGCAATCTCTCCATAAACTCTATTACATGATTACTCTAGATCTCAGGGTTTACTAGTTTGGTAATTCCTTCTTCCCCCTCCGAATGTTCTGAGTGGAGAGTCATGTCAGGGGAGACAGAACCACTGTCATGGCGAACGCGCGCCCTGCTACGTCAGCCACTCACAACGTAGTCACTCACGACGTGGTCACTCACGATGTAGTCACTCTCGCAAGCAAGTGTGCCACAAGTGCACTCACCTCAAAACCACCGCTTGTTCACACCTTGGTACACCAGGCTGCAGAGGCCAGAGTGCGATGTGCTATATTGCTTTTGTTACAGTATTTGGACAAGTGTTAACAGAAAATATCAAAGGTCTGGACTGTGCTCCCCCAAAATCAAAACAGGCAGTCCCGGGCACAGTGGCCATGGCGCCCAGGGAGCAGGACCCCAGCCCTGGAACAGGTTCCACCTCCCCTATCGACAACAGTGAGCACACGCCCCCGACAGAGTCACGCTTTATTTGAGACTCACTCCCTCTCTTTCACCTCAAATAATGCAGCCTTAAAAAGAACAAAGCTCCGGGCAACTCCAGTTTTAATTTAGCCTGGCGCAGATAGCCTGCCCTGAGCCGCCATCCCGGCCGAGGGGAGACGGGCAAGAGCAGCTGCCTGTCATCTCGACTCTGGACATGCCACCCCCGTCTTCTGAGCACACGGCGCATCTCTTTAAGTTGCCTGACGAGGCAGCGCCCTGCCTGCCTTCAGGAGAAGGGTTAGAGCTAAAAGGACCCACATCCCCAACTCCGGAGTCCAGTCTGCAGAGATCTTCTCTGTGGGGCTAATGGGGTCTCGCCCTCCTAAAGTCAGAAGCACGTGGGAAACGAGGCATGCCAGACAGACCAACAGGGCTGGACCACTGATGCAGCTCAGGAGAGAGCTGGCCTCGCCCCTAGGGCCAGAGGGCATCCCGAGCAGCCCAGGGGGTGACCCCTGGCCCACCAGAGGGACAGGCTGCTGGCCCATGGCAAAGCCAAGACCTGGAGGGTCCTCAAAACAGGACACACGAAGAGGAGAAGAGCTGAGCCTCACCTGCTCACTGCCTTCTCCCAGACCCACCATCTCTCCTTGCGCAGGAGTGAAGAGGGAGGGGCGGCCACAGTGTGCTCCTGGGATGCTGAGTAGGAGTCCCTGCTCTCTCTGGAAGTAGGAAGAGTAGGACTCAGGGCTCCCTGTGATGTAGTCACATCCAAGGAGAGTGAAAATCCATGTCACATCATCCTAAGGATTATCTGTACAGGCAGCATGCTTTTAACACACAGTCCTCTGGGAAAGGACAGTGACAATAACTAGGTAAGTTACCTGGAATAAGGAGGTGATTCCTTCCATTCTTGGGTCTAGGAGTGCTGCCCTCCTAAGGAATGAGAGTGAAGTTGCTCAGTCATGTCCAACTCTTGGCGACCCTATGGACTGTAGCCTGCCAGATTCCTCCATCCATGGGATTTTCCAGGCAAGGATACTGGAGTGGGTTGCTAGTTCCTTCTCCAGGGGATCTTCCCGACCCAGGGATCGAAGCCAGATCTCCCTCATTGCAGGCAGACTCTTCACCGTCTGAGCCACCAGAGAATCCCAAGAGAGAGAGGGGAGGCAAAAAGCCTACAGCACCCAGTATTCCCAGGCGGTCTCACATCCAAGTGCTAACCAGACCCCACGCTGCTTAGCTTCCAAGATCAGATGATATCGGGTGCACTAGGAAAAATGCATAAATGGAGGGCCGCCTGCCCAACTCTGACCTCCTGGGCCTTTCAGGAGCTGAGCGACAGACTCAAGAACACACTGGGTCCATTTCCTGTTTCTCTCTAAGAGACAGCGGACGGAGGGAGGCACGCAGGGGCTCCAAATGTTTTGTTTGGTTTTCTCTGCTTAGCTTGGGCCTTGTATCTAGTTTAAGAATCAAGGAAAAGTCAGAAAGACATGGTATGCTACAGAAATCAAGAAGAGAGAAATGGAGGGTATAGTTAAAATTTTATGAACAAATATTCTTAGAGAAAAACACAATAAAAAGACAAAAGATTTAAGAGAGAGACCAGTGTAACCAAACTATTAAAAAGACTCCCTCAGAACATGTCTTACATGTATACAGAGAATTTTCCAGTATTTATATGAACTAGGTCCCCAAGTTCACGTGGGAAAACTGAGGCACAAAGCAGTTCTATGATTGGCTTCTAGAAACCCCAAACTCCTTCCTCCTATAAGGCCGCTTTACCTCTCTGCCCTCAGGGAGAGGAAGGTCCTCCATCCCTGCCCTGGGAAACGGGACATGGACAGATCACACACCTGGAGAATTGAGAGGTGAACGGTGAAACTCCCACGCAAAAAGCACCAGGGACATGTGGTGGGCAGGCTGGAACCCTTCCAGTGGGGGATGGGGGACAGGCATGGATGAAGTTCAGGTCTTCAGTGGACACGGCACACATCTCAACAGCAGATCCAGAGCTTAGGGCAGAGTTGGAAATTTCAAACACATAGCTTCCAGTTAGAAACAAGAGTAGAGGGAACTGCTCCCTGACTTCAGACAATACTACTAAGGCACAGTAATCAAAACAATGTGGTATTGGCACAAAACAGACATCAGATCAATAGAACTGAATAGAGAGCCCAGAAATAAACCCACATACCCCGGTCAATTGATCTATGATAAAGGAGGCAAGAATATACAATGGAGAAAAGATGGTCTCTTCAGCAAGTGGTGCTGGGAAAGCTGGACAGCTGCATGTAAATCAGTTAGTTAGAACACACCCTCACAACATACACAAAAATAAGCTCAAAATGGCTTTCAGACTTAAATATAAGACATTACACCATAAAACTCCTAAAAGAGAACATAGGCAAAACATTCTCTGATTTAAGTAGTACCAATGTTTCCTTAGGTCAGTCTCCTAAGACAACAGAAATAAAAACAAAAATGAACAAATGGGACCTAACTAAATTTAGAGGATTTTGCACAGCAAAGGAAACCATAGAGAAAAGGAAAAAATAACACATAGACTGGGAGAAAATATTTGCAAATGATGTGACCAACAAGGGCTTAATTTCCAAAGTAAACAAACAGCTGATTGAACTCAATAACAACAACAAAACCCAATCAAAATATAGACAGAAAAAAAAAATGAGCAGAATATCTAAACGGACGAATCTCCAAGACATAGAGATGGCCAGTAGACACATGAAAAGATGCTCAACATCACTAAGCACTATAGAAATGCAAATCAAAGCTACCATGAGGTATGACCATATGCCAGTCAGAACGGTCATCACAAAAAGTCTACAAATAACAAATACTGGAGAGGGTATGGAGAAAAGGGAACCCTCCTAACATTGTTAGTGGGAACGTAAATTGATCCAGTAACTGAAGAACAGTATGGAGATTCCTTAAAAAACTAAAAGCGGAGCTACCATATGACCCAGCAATCCCACTACTGGCCATATATCTGGAAAAGACAAAAACTAATTCAAAATAATACATTCACCTCAATGTTCATAGGAGCACTATTTACAATAGCCAAGACATGGAAGCAACCTAAATATCCATCAACAAATGAATAAATAAAGAAGATGTGGTATAAATATATATATATATATACATATGAATATCCCTCAGCCATAAAAAAGAATAAAATAATGCCCTTTGTAGCAATATGGATGAACATAGAGATTATCATACTAAGCGAAGTCAGACAGAGAAAGACAAACACCATATGATATCACTTACATTGTGGAATCCAAAAATGATATAAATGAACTTATTTTCAAAACAAAAACACTCACAGACATAGAAAACAAATTTATGGTTACCAAAGAGGAAGAGGGGGAGGGATAAATTAGAAGTTTTTGATTAGCAGATATCAACTATTATATACAAAACAGATAAACAACAAGGTCCTACTGTATAGTACAGGGAACTATATTCAATATCTTATAACAAACTGTAATGGAAAAGAAACTGAAAAAGTTTATATATGTATACATATATATATATGAATCACTTTGCTATACACCAGAAACTAACATAAAGTTGTAAATCAACTATACTTTAATAAAAATTGCTTCCTATTTGTACTACATTTACTATGTACTGATTCATTTCCTTTACAGCACTTGACATGATGGTGACACCCAGGAGGCATTCATTCCATAAACGTTGATGAGCTATTTTCTAAGTCAGGTGGAAAGCTGGATATCTCTCACATCACAGGAATATAAATGAGAGTACATTTTCTAGCCTACTCATAAGTTACTGCTGAATCTTAACAATAGCAACAACAAAGCTCCAGCTCATGGAAATCCCGCAGGGCTGCCAGGCGTCAGGTTTTTGACCGAAGACAGACACCCGGCTCACCAGTCCTTTCAGCAGCTCTGAAGGGAAACACAGGGTCTCCATTTTTGGAGAAGTCAGTGCCAAGTCCCGGGTCTGGCTGCCTGACAATGCTGGTAGCAGCATCAGAATCCTGCCTCCCATGGCTCCACCCTGGTCCTCCAGTTCTCCTCAATTAGGACACCCCTGAACAGGGACCAATACCCTCAACTACAGTCTGGGTCCCCAGACCTGAGCAGGCCCTGTCCACGACACCTGATTTTTTTTTTTTCTTATTTTGTCTTCTAAGCCATTTGTTTAAGAAAAATGAAGAGATGCCAGAGGAGGATTCTACGAAATAAAAACCAGTATGTTTTAAATATATAATCTTGGATTCTAGATACAACCTCCTTTGGAGGTAACAACACAAGTCCTCCTCACAAGGCCCAGGTCAGCAGTCTCTTGTCATGCCCAAGAGTGAGACCCCAAATTCCACAAGCCCCCCAAGCCAGAAGCCACAGCCTGGAGCCACCAGAGAATCCTGACAAAGACAGGGCCTCAAGTCAGACCGTGGAAAGGACTGAATCCCAAACCCTGGAGGAGAGTCAAAGAAAGGCAGGGCTACAAGTAGAACCCCAAGGCTAAGCTGCCCCTGAGTCCCACCATCCAGATATCTGTAGTGGGTACATACCAGCATGTTGACCTCAAATTGCCTGGCCTGAGCTGTTCCAGGCATCCTGGGAGGCCATCTCAATGGACACACTTTTCTTCAAGATTTCACTACCTTCCATGAAGGAAAAAAAAAAATCTACACCAAATTGCATCAGTGACTCACCCGGCCTTGGCAGTTGCTAGCCAGGCAGCTTTGCGAGCTCCTTTTCAGAGTCCATAATGGGCTGGTAATTGTTTTTATGGCTTTCTGATGAAGTGCAAAGCACTGCGTAGCACTCTGCACTGCTTCCTCCTGGTGGCCTTGGAGTCCTTGGAGCCAGTGCCTGGTGAAGGGGATAGGACCTGGTCCGCCCATCCTCAGCCACCGACTTCACCGTCACCAACTCCAGCACCCAAGCCCCATGTCCAGTGACTCTGATGAGGGGCCACAGGGCCAGAGCGTGACATCATGGGGCAGCTTTCTAAAGTACCCTGAGCCAAACAAGTCATTTTTTAAAATCCCCAGGATACTAAATCAACTGACAATATTACTGTTATATGTGTGGTGAGTTTACCATCATTAGTATAGTTGCTGAAATCAGTCCTGAATATTCAATGGAAGGACTGATGCTGAAGCTGAAGCTCTAATACTTTGGCCACCTGATGAAAAGAGCTGGCTCATTGGAAAAGACCCTGATGCTGGGAAAGACTGAAGGCAAAAGGAGAAGAGGGCAGCAAACTCCAGGAGATGGTAAAGGAGAGGGAAGCCTGGCATGCTGCAGCCCCTGGGATCGCAGATATGAACACAACTGAGCAGCTGAACAACAATAGCATAGCTGTTGTAAATAAAGATATTGATTATATTTTTAGGTACCATTGGAACAGCTTATCTATTTGAACATTTTCTAAATATCAACTTGGAATTTTTTTTTACTACTTTTACAGTGTTCAGAGCATAATTTTTCAACCCTAAAATTATGAATACAAAGTAACTAGCACTCCGTGTTTTTATTCCTTTTCATATACTTGTCTTATTTGATTTCTGAGAAGCATTATCCTCCATTTCAGCAGTCCTCTCTGGAGAACACGATCTTGGAACACAAAGGATCGGGGAGAGAGGCTGCCTTTCACTAACACAAAATCCACTTCATTTCAGTGAAGATGAGAGTTGTTCAGTAAACATGTTGTTCAATGCTTTCCAAATGTGGAGCATTCTGCTGCTGCTGCTGCTGCTGCTGCTGCTAAGTCACTTCAGTTGTGTCCGACTCTGTGTGACCCCATAGACGGCAGCCCACCAGGCTCCCCCGTCCCTGGGATTCTCCAGGCAAGAACACTGGAGTGGGTTGCCATTTCCTTCTCCAATATGTGAAAGTGAAAAGTGAAAGTGAAGTTGCTCAGTCGTGTCCAACTCTTAGCGATCCCATGGACCGCAGCCTACCAGGCTCCTCCATCCATGGGATTTTCCAGTCAAGAGTACTGGAGTGGGGTGCCATTGCCTTCTCCGCTGGAGCATTCTAAAATGTATCAAAACCAGTATAACTGAAAAGAAGAGAACCACAATAATGACCCCAATGTCACTAGCTAAACAGAAACCAGGAACTCAGAATGGCCCTTCAGGTCTTGGGATGACCAGATCCACTGTGTAATACCAAAGAGAATGTTAACAGAAATTTACCGACCTATAGTTTCAAATCTGTCTGCCAATCAGCAAAGGGCAGCAAGTAAAACATACTGTAAATACATTCAGTCCAGTTCAGTCGCTCAGTTGTGTCCAACTCTTAGAGAACCCATGGACTGCAGCATGCAAACTCCCCCTGTCCATCATCAACTCCCGGAGTGTGCTCAAACTCATGTCCACTGAGTCAGTGATGCCATCCAACCATCTCATCCTCTGTCGACCCCTTCTCCTCCTGCCTTCAATCTTTCCCAGCATCAGGGTCTTTTCCAATAAGTTGGTTCTTTGCATCAGGTAGCCAAAGTATTGGAGCTTCAGCTTCAGCATCAGTCCTTCCAATGAATATTCAGGACCAATTTCCTTTAAGATGGACTGGTTAGATCTCCTTGCAGTCCAAGGGTCTCTCAAGAGTCTTCTCCAACACCACAGTTCATAAGCACCAATTCTTCAGCACTCAGCTTTCTTTATGGTCCAACTCTGACATCCATACATGACTACTGGAAAAACCATAATTTTGACTAGATAGACCTTTGTCGTCAAAGTGATGTCTCTGCTTTTTATTATGCTGTCTAGGTTTTTCATAGCTTTTCTTCCAAGGAGCAAGTGTCTTTTAATTTCACGGCTACAGTCACCATCTGTAGTGATTTTGGAGCCCCAAAAAATAAAGTCTCTGTTTCCATTGTTTCCCCATCTATTTGCCATGAAGTGATGGGACTAGATGCCAAGATCTTAGTTTTCTGAATGCTGAGTTTTAAGCCAACTTTTTCAATCTCCCCTTTTACTTTCATCAAGAGGCTCTTTAGTTCCTCTTTGCTTTCTGCTATAAGGGTGGTGTCATTTGAATATCTGAGGTTATTGATATTTCTCCTGGCAATCTTCATTCCAGCTTGTGCTTCATCCAGCCTGGCATTTTGCATGATGTATTCTGCATAGAAGTTAAATAAGCAAGGTGACAATATTCAGCCTTGATGTTCTCCTTTCCCAATTTTGAACTAGTTTGTTGTTCCATGTCCAGTTCTAACTGTTGCTTCCTGACCAGATTAGTTGGGTATTAGCTGCATTCATATTTAAATAAGAGTTCTACAGTTTATTGTTGCAGTTTATCATCTCATACAATCTTGAGATTCAGTTCTGAATAAGGTCCTTCAAGAGTTGGAGAGAAGACATGGATTTCCTACAAGTCACTTCTACCTATGAATAAATCAGACACTTTATAGGTAATTTACTTTAAGAACTACTGGATAATCACATTTCAACTGTGCTCTAACAAGCTGTAAAGCAACAAAATACAAACTTTGTCACAACGACGATAATATTCACCATTTGCCCCCAAGTAACACATGCCAGGCACCATGCTTGGATCTGTACGGACACCATCTCCAAGAATATTTACATCAGTACCAGCAGGGAGGCGTCAGGACCCACTTGTCCTCACTGTCATATATGAGCAGACAGACCTAAAAGGGTTGGGTAACTTGCTCATGGACACAAAGATTCAGGGCTACATTTAAACCCCAATTTGTCTGATTCTAAAGTACATACCTGTTCTTTGAGCCCATAAATCAATACTCAATATAAACTGTTTCTAAAACCTGGATCCAGCACCAATGAAATATTTATTTAATCCTCATAACAATACTTTTAAAGAGATATCATTAATATCCCCTCTTGATAAATGAAGACATTGAGGCTCAGAGATGAGGTTATTTGCCAAAGGTCACACAGCTCCTCAGGGCAGGTCTGGTTCTAGACTCTGTGTTCTCTCGAAGGCTCAGCAGATGCCTGGAGCATGGTCATCAGTGCTAAAGGCCAGCCAATGCAAGTTCAGGCCTTGGAGTCAGGAAGACCCACATGAGTATCTCAGCTCTGCCACGTACTCCCGTCGAGACCTCAGCCAAGCAAGCAGACCACAAGTGCCTCAGTCTCCTCCTCTGATAAATGGGAACAGTAATCCCCTCCCCTCAGAGGCTGTTGTGAGGACTAAAGTAAATAGTACTTTGCTCAGGGTCTGGTGGGAAGGAAATGCCGTGGAAATTTCCCTTTCTGCTTGTCTAAAAGGAAAACTTCGTAAAAAATAACACAACAGGACTTTTCCAGTTAACAGTTGACAGATACGGATGTGAATCAGCTCTGCAGTTCAGCTCTCTGTCCCTGGGCGAGCGAGCAAACCTCTCTGAATCTCTTTCTTCTTCTGTAAAGATAATTAATGTGTCAGGAGGATAAATGGAATAACCTGTGTTAAGCACCCTGCAAGGAGCAGGTGCTCACCACAGCAGCTGACGGGGCCTGGGGATGACTCACATGCAGCGTCCACTCCCAAAACGCCCCAGGTGAAGCCAGTGTTGGTCCTCCTCCCCTGGACTAAGGTGCGTGGCAGGGAGAGCAGTGTGATTCATAATGATTCTGACTCGGCTTTCAGACAAAATCTTCAGACCTAAATCCCTGTGCTCCTTCCATCCATCCATCCATCCATCCATCCATCCCTAGGCGACATCCAGGGCACACACTGTGCCCACAGGAAGTATCCTCCCAAAGAGGAGGAGACAGTGGGGCTAGAAGGCTCTCAAAAGTCATTATATGTCACCTGCACAGGTCAACCACCAGGTCTTGGCCATCCCTGCTCGGAACAATTAGAATCAGCATCCCACTGGGGCACACTCCATCACCAGCCCCAGAAAGATCCACAATCACCCTTCATGACGCTTCACCATCTTCTTCATGTGTTCTTCAGTGGTCTATCATCAACTTGCTACATTTGGGGCCAAGAGCATCTCACCCCTTTCCCCAAAAGCAATGACCCAGGCTCTGTTCTGAAGACCAGTCTTATGTCAGGGTGTTAGCCCAAATCACCACCATCTTACCTCCAACCTCAGGACACAGATTTAAAGGTCACAGCTCCATGTGGGACCCAGACCACCCAGGGCAGAGGCAGACAGTGGCCCCCAGACTCCACTCACATCACTCTGCCTGGCACCCAGGCCATGAGCGACCAGAGGCTATGCACTTCCAGCTTCACATGAGACCTCCAGAACTGAGAGTTCTCCTGGAAACACTCTTTAAAGGATACTCTGCCCACTTGCGCAGCTGTTACTTTCTACTTTCTTCCACATTCTGTTTACTGCCTTTTATTCTTTTTCTGAGAAAATACCAAAGAAATTCATTTCTGAAAGTAAACGAATTAAATACATGTCAGTTCTACAACCTTTTCAGTGGTTCTTTTGAGTTCCTGGACCCAATTCTTGTGTGTGTGTGTGTGTGTGTGTGTGTGTGTGTGTGTGCATCTGTGTGTCTGTCTAGGCTTCCCCACACCAACAAGCCATCCTCAGCCCACCAGCTGGGTGTGCTACCATTCACCTCGATGCTGACACTATCTACATAGTGCAGTAGCTGTCCCACAAGTCGTCCCACAAGAAGGCCCCCACCCCACTTCAGAAGCCAATCCCAAGTTTTCACCCGTGCTTCTGATCAACCAGCAATAGATCAGAAGTTCCAATGAACCCCTCCTTGGGCTTGATTAATTTGTTAGAGCAGCTCACAGGACTTAAACATTTTACTCACTAGGTCACCAGTTCATTATAGAAGGATATAAATCAAGAACAGCCACGTGGAAGAAATGCAACAGGCAAAGTCAAGGGCAAGAGTGAGGATCTTCTGTGTCCTCTCCAGATGCCACTCTCCCTGAATCCCTGTGTGTTCACCAACCCAGAGGCTCTCTGAAACCTATACTTTAGGGGATTTTAATAGAGGTTTCATTACAGGGTCATAACTGATTAAATCATTGGCCGTTGGTGATTCATCCAACCTCTGTCTAGCCCTTCTCATCTCCCTGAAGGTCAGAGGGTAAACTGGAAAGTTCCAAACCTCTAATCACGTGGTGGGGATTCCCTGGTGGCTCAAACGGTAAAGAATGCCCCTGCAATGCAGGAGACCCAGGTTCAATCAGGTTGGAACCCTGATCTCCAAGGTTGGGAAGATCCCCTGGAGAAGGAAATAACTATCCACTCCAGTGTTCTTGCCTGGAGAACTCCATGGACAGAGGCACCTGGCAGGTTATAGTCCATGGGGTCGCAGAGAGTTGGACACGACTAAGCACACACTATCAACATCGGCAACCAGCTCCCACCCCTACGTGGGGTACAAAAGTCACCATGTTAACATAACAAAAAATATCTTTGTTGCTCTTACCACTTAAGAAATTCCAAGGGTTTTAGGAGTTCTATGCCAGAAATAGGATGAAGATCAAATACACATTCTTAATAGAAACCATAGTATCACAAGAGGCTTTATTTACTCAATAAATAAGCTGAGGTCTGCTTTGTTTTGTAGGCTGGATACAAAACAGTCCACCTTCAAGAAGCTAGCTTCAACAGCTCGTGGCTACCTGGGACGGAACCCCTATATCATAGATCTCCTCAGGTATGAACCAATCTCCAATCCAGGAGCAGGAGGACTCAACAGCTTCCTGCCTAGAACCCTGCTGTTCCTTCTGGATAGCTCCTAAAGCCAGAGGCAATAGTTCCCAGAAATGTCCTAACACGAAGCCCAAAATGAGGGGCCACATGTCCAGTGGTCAAGATGGAGCCAGGAAGGGACTCAGAAGCTCCAGTTCCATCTAAAGGAGTTGGCAGCTCAACCCAGAGGAAAGGATTGTAACTGCATTGCTAAACACGGTCAGCTCTTGAAGGGTGAAATCCATTTATCTCAGCTGTTTCCTTTCCCCTAAGGCAATCTGTGAACCACACTTGGGGGAACTCAGCTGGAAGACCATCTTCTGAAGCCTGGCAAAACTTCGTTTGGGAAAAATGTTATATTAGATGTTTCAGCAGCACTTCTCAGACTTTTTAAACCAGAAGGGTTGCATCGTTCTGCAGTCACATATGAAGACTGAGCTAAAGATTATATTGTTGTTGTTGTTGTTGTTTAGTCGCTCAGTCGTGTCTGACTCTGTGACCCCATGGACTATAACCTGCCAGGTTCCTCTGGCCCTGGGATTCTCCAGACAAGAGTACTGGAGTGGGTTGCCATTTCCTTCTTCAGGGGATCTTCCCGACCCAGGGGATAGAACCTGGGTCTCCTACATTGGCAGGTGGATTCTTTACCACTGAGCCACCAGGGAAGCCTGGAGGTTACATAAAATAGCCTAAAAAGAGAAGTATCAGGCCAGGGCAAAGACCCCCAGTCAGGGAATAGACAGCGTCAAGACTTATTCCCTCTCCATCCCAGGCATGTGGTCTTGAGAAAATGTCCACTCTTCTCAGCCCCTCCCAAGGCTCAGGAGGGGCAGAGAAGGTCCATGCAATATGGGTGAGAAGAGAAATACTGCAAAAGTGTCATCCAGTGAACGTGGTTCACATGGCCTTTTTTAAATGGCCAAGGTAAATAAGTTCCAAAGAACTGATGGAAACTGTGGTCCTGGAGAAGACTTCTGAGAATCCCCTGGACCGCAAGGAGATCAAACCAGTCAATCTTAAGGGAAATCCAATCCTGAATATTCATTGGAAGGACTGATGCTAAAGCTGAAGCTCCAGTATTTTTGTCATCTGATCCAAACAGCCAACTCACTGGAAAAGTCCCTGATGCTGGGAAAGATTGAGGGAAAAGGAGAGGGCATCAGAGGATGAGATGGCTGGATGGCATCATCGATGCAATGGACATGAACTTGGGCAAACTTGGGGAGATGGTGACAGACAGAAAGAGGCCTGGCGTGCTGTAGTCCATGGGGTCACAAAGAGTCAGACACAACTGGGCGACTGAACAACAAACAAGCTCCAGTTTAGTAGAGTTCTTCTCAAACTAATCTTCTTTGTAGCATTTTACAACTTTTGAAATACTTGTAGCTGCATTATCTAATTTTAAGATTGTTAGTAAGTTCACCACTAAATCCAAAGTGGAGCCTTTTTAAGAGACTAGGAAGTGACTGAAGTATTGAATGCACACCTAGCATCACACCTCCTCCCACAAAGACTGCCCCATGTTCTTGTAAAGTGGACTCCCTTCCTGTCTACACCATCACAGTACAGTTATTAGGATACAGATAAAGCATGTCACCTCTGGGTGTAATTAACAACAGAAGCTGTTCTTCTTTTCAGTGATGATAACAAGATTTTAATTATATAAGCTTTTCTCATCTTCTACTCTGCTCAGTTCACTTCAGTTGGTCAGTCATGTCCGACTCTTTGCAACCCCATGGACTGCAGCATGCCAGGCTTCCCTGTCCATCACCTACCCCTGGAGCTTGCTCAAACTCATGTCCATCGAGCCAGTGATGTCATCCAACCATCTCATCCTCTGTCATCCCCTTCTCCTCCTGCCTTCAATCTTTCACAGCATCAGGGTCTTTTCCAATGAGTCAGCTCTTCGCATGAGGTAGCCAAAGTATTGGAGCTTCAGCATCAGTCCTTCCAATGAATATTCAGGACTGATTTCCTTTAGGATTGACTGATTGAATCTCCTTGCAGTCCAAGGGACTCTCAAAGAGTCTTCTCCAACACCACGGTTCAAAAGCATCAATTCTTCGGTGCACAGCTTTCTTTATGATCCAACTCTTACATCCATACATGACTACTGAAAAAACCATAGCTTGTACTAGACGGACCTTTGTCAGCAAAGTAACATCTTTGCTTTTTTGTTGTTGTTGTTGTTTTGTTTTGTTTTTCATCTTTGCTTTTTAACATGCTGTCTAGGTTTGTCACAACTTTTTTTTCCCAAGGAGCAAGCTATTCTGTCACTATTACTCTATTATGTGAACTTGAGACCAATAGCACTTACAATAAATCCTCCAACATTTTCTTCTCCCCTTCAAATTAAAACTTAAACTGGCTACATATTTTTCTGAACTACTAATGTTTTGCAAGTTCTTTTTTTTACAAGTTAAAATACTTCCCATTGGTATTTCTAACACAAAAGAAATTGGTGAAATGCTCAAAGAATCCCCTTCCCTAGAAATCTGTGTCTTCAAGTCTCTCAGCAAGACCTGAAAAGTAAACAAGTGTTCACCCAATCCTTGGAGAATCCCCATGCAGCAGGACCTTTGCAAGCCATCCATCCTTTTCAGCTCCTAAGTCCTCTGGATATCAATGTCTCTAGAAATTGGAGACAAAGTGTTTGTTCTCTGACACACAGCCTTATTGATGCATGATAAAAATGAGGTTGTCTCTTCATGGGGACAGACACTGGTGCCAAGAGCCAGGCACTAGAGCTTGCATTACACTCCACCATCAGGTCTGACCTGGGAGTGGAAAGCATTTATAGAAAGATCGGTCTTGAAGAAATCAAAAGCACAGTGATTTCCTTACCAGGAGTTGTTTTCTGGATAGAAGTAAGGTTCTACTGGACAGCAAATTTGGAGTCTAACTGCCAGCACATGGTTTGAACTTGTAACATCTGCTACAGGTGTCTCCACCAATACGACTACATTCTTCAGTGTCAATTTTTTGTTGTCACTGGCTAGAATTTCACTCTACTGTGCTTAGTAACTCATTCGTGTCTGACTCTTTTGAGGCCCCATGGACTGCAGTCCACCAGGCTCCTCTGTCCATGGGGACTCTCCAGGCAAGAACACTGGAGTGGGTTGCCATACCCTCCAGGGAATCTTCCCAACCCAGGGATCAAACCCAGGACTCCCTCACTGCAGGCGGATTCTTTACCCTCTGAACCACCAGGGAAGAATTTCACTAGGACAAGGCAAACAAACAGAAGGTAATGGTTCTAAGGCAATATTTAAATTCCATCATTCAACATCCAGAGATCCTAGAGAGGAGAGGTAACACAGTCCTACAGAGGCAATGAATTAATCATTTAAATATGGAAAAATCCTGGGACAGCAGTGGAGAGCACAAAGATGAAACAGCTGCCATAAGAGACCCTGATACACCTGCTTTTCTTGCCTGGGCTTAAATTCACATTTGCCCACATCCATATTTCCTTTCTGGATGCCTCTTAATTTCCGTAGCTGACCTGAGTATCCAGCTGCATCTGGAAGGTTCTTGTGTTCTCTCATAGGTTTGTGTCTCCTTTTCTTTATTCACCCCCACATTTATGTTTACTCGTGTGTCTGAAGGTGGTAGAACAATTCTTTAATCTCCAGTTGTTGTTTCAATTTTGGGCAACAAATCCTTTGTGATCTATCTCCTCTTATGACAGATGTGTTGTTTAACAACCTCGTGGTATGTTTCACCTCCTTCACATATCCCTTCTTCCTTTTTATTTTTGAGTGGTGGTGGGGGGCATATCTGTCGATCACTGTTTGACCATAAGGCATCTTAGAGGCAGGCAGCCCCCAGAGAGAGTGAAGAGAGCCAACAAGTCGATCTTCCCCAGCCCAGATCCAATGTCCTTCTAGGCACATGGACATTTCGTGAGATCTGTCATCTGGGAGCTGAGACAGATTAATAGGAAACAGATGATAAGAAGTGTTTAATCTGGTTAATCCAGAGAGCTTGTCTTTACCTAGAGAGCAGAACTCTGGGCGAAAATGGGTCACAGACTTATTATAAAAGGGAGGAAATCTAAAACAAAAAACAGTCACTGGAAGTCTCCTTCTGCAAAGGGAGAGTCAGGATTTCGAAGCCAAGCCCTCTTGCTCACACTAACAGGTGTAAGAAGAAAGAACCTGAGAAAGGGAGGAGTTGGTGCTGGCAGCGCTCGTGGGTCACAGCTCCATCCCCACTCTCTGCAGAGGAAGCCCAGGGCTCGGCTCTCTACCCTGTAACCAGAGGGGGTTCAGACACTGGACCAAGTCCATACCTCACCAAGAGCCCCACACCACACACTCACACACCACCTCCATCACCACCAGTGAAAGCCAGCACTGAGACAGGATCCCTCCCAAGAAGACTGCACCCAGCCTCGGGATCCTTCTCAATACCGTGCCCCAGGGAGCCACTGCTTCTCCATCTGTTGGCACGTGAGCTGAATCGCTGCAGTCACTTTTGCTCTAGAAGGTTCTTCTTGAAGAAACGCTCCACTATCACTTAGCTCTCTGCTGTAACAGAGTAAGGCAAAGCACACAGTTGCACTGCAGAGCTCGGAAGAGGAAAACGCTCTACAAATATTCTGGTGCTTTCTTCTGCTGATGTTTCAGTTGCTGAAAAACTACTCTTCTGCATCAGTGGATGAAACAGCCTTTCCCTATGTCGTTTTTGTATCCTTGTGGGTTTCCCTGGTAGCTCAGTGGTAAATAATTCACCTGCCAATGCAGGAGACACAGGTTTGATCCCTGGTCCAGGAAGACCCCAACAGGCCAGGGAGTAACTAAGCCTTTGCTCCGAAACTACTGAGTCTGTGCTGCAGAGCCCATGCTCTGCAACAAGAGAAGCCACCGCTCACAACTAGAGAAAAAGCCCATGCAACAGTGAATACCCGGTACAGCCAAAATAAACAAATAAATAAACTGGCTTTATCCTTGTGATTTGACCTTTAATGAGAGATGAAACTAAGCTCATGGAGAGCTTGATCACTTCTGCCACCTTGCCAGCTTCTGTCAACCTCACATCTCTCTCACAGGCAGCTTTTGTCATCTCAGAGGTTTGGTGAAACACACTCTAAAAGGTTTAAAGACCCCTCATATGGGTTGTTCCTCCTGACTACTAGCATAAATGGCACTTTGGAATCTTCAGCCAATTTTTTATCCTTTTGTTTAACTCTATGCTGCATACTTGAAAGTGTCAGCCCTATGGCTCCCAGAGACTCAATCAACAGGGTTTACTTGCTAGATGAGAAGACAGGGTTTGCTTCAGAAAACTGAAGCACAGAGGTTTGAAGTCAAACACAATGCCTTCAAAGACAGCCCGTAGAAGACTTGCAGATATTAACTTTAGGATCCTAATGACTTCAAACCTTACTTTTTTTAAGTCTCAATTCCATTCCTTGCCCCACAATTCTTCCACTCCTTTTCTCTTCATGATGAGATTTAGTCATCAGGGCTAATTGGCCCGCTGAACATTTTTCTGACTTCTGGCAACAGGATCACTTGCTGGGACCAGAAAAGTTTTTTTCTCTAGCTAGCCTCATTAAATGCAGACCTCACATGCCTGTCATAGATTTTTTTTTTTAACTTTGTATCTGTTAACTTCATCTCCACAATTTGACCACTGTCTTTTTGAGGGATTGAAACTAGAAGAAGGAGAGGGCAAAGGCATACGGTGTTTGCTACTTTATGTTACATCAAGCGGTCATACTAAAAATGTGCAAAGTAATACAGTGGAGAGGAGTCCAGAGGTACAAAGAGCATGGGGCCTCTCTATGTACCAAAAACTCACTCCAGCTTCCTGCTGTGCTATCAGCAAAGACCCCTGACTCAGCTTCTGGCTGGGACCATCACAGCAGCGCCCCGTGGCTTTCATTTCTCATGAGGTTTGCTCGGTCGCTAATCATGAAGGCTCCACTCCACTCTCATCCCAACGGGTACAGAGTTCCAATGTTAACACTGGAGAATTCCAAAGGCATGTTCCCTCCAATTCATCAACAAGCAGTCCTGGATTCTAAACATTCCTATACTTAGCAAAAACAGAGGTGAAGGAGGAGAGAATTAGGGTGAAGAAAACACAACTTTAGAGAAATTCACTTGACGGCATTTTAAGCCCATTAGCCTACAGGGATCCTGGATCCTTCCAGTCCAATCGTGCAGTGGGAAGGAAAGTTTTTGGGGGAGCTGCATATGGTGCTAGGCTGACAGCAGTCACTGTCCCATGCCTGTAATCATTCAACCATTTCTTATATGGGGAAGAGGGGAAGTGATCTTGAAAAAGAACAGGGATTCAACTAACTGATGTGAAAAAGGTTTTTTCCCTCTGTCAAGTTTCCCTTTGCCATTTCAACTGACGATTGTTCCAGGTTTGGTTGTTGTTGCTTTTTTTTTAATCCCAAAGAAATCTCACCTAATATTTCCATTTGGGAAGGGAAAAACTATGTCACAATGGCAGTTGGTACACCACACATAGGATGCATTCATTCCTTTGTATAAACATAAACCAAAGGATAACACTTAGTATTGCGCTATTAAATCTATTTCACACCTTGTCAATAATAGGAAACAGAAGGACAAAGAGGGTTTTTTAAAACAAAGAAGAAACTTTGCCTTCTTGGGTATTGACATTAACTCACACAGTCAAATTTTCTCATTTAATATACTCAGGCCTGAGGTAATTAATGGTGAAAAGCGATTAAAGCAGAAAGTCTTTTAAAAATGACACATGTGCACCTTAAGACTTGCAGCCATGGTGACTGACTGTCAGTTTCTCTGGGATGAGACACAGTTGGTTGCCAGGCACACTGCTCAGGAGATGCACCTGCCCATCATTTAGGGCCATGATCTTTCTTTGAATAAAGGTCTAGTGGGACTCCCCATGGACTTTCTTTCATGAGCCACTCACATAATACAGTCTCTGATGCCCAATCTTGGTGTCTTTGAAGTGGAGCAAGTACTGAAGATACTTACAAAGACCAGAATCCTTCTGGATTTTTATAACACTACACCTTTTATGGTTCTCACAACCCACTCACATTGACTAGAAATGCTTTTATAGTAAGGAATTTTGAATCTTTTTCAACATACTCAAAGCAGTGACTTTGTATGCTCATACTTAATCAGTTTATAAAGTGTTCACATCCCATTTAATTACATAATTCTAATAGCAAGTACAATTGGCATAAACAGGTTTGGGAACAAACACACTGATCCTGTCAACACTGAGTTCTACCCTTTGAGCAGGAAGACCTGGGTAGACAGGTCTGGGGAGATAGCAGGCTAGGCTGGACTGGCTGCTGGGGTTCAGTTGCCATGGGGATGAGATGTGTGCTTACATGTATCACCTGGGACTATGGAACAATATATCAGTTAATGCAGTGAGTCAGTAACATGGAAGCCAGCTAGCTAGAAAAATCCTGTATTTGAAACATTTTAAGTGTATACTGCAAATAAGTGAATTTTCTTTAAAACAAGTTAGCCCATTAGGACTTTGATCTAGCCTGTTTTAATGTAAATCTGCTTTCCAGTGCCTTACTCTTCCTAGGAAATACCAATTCACACTCATGTCCCAAATTTGACTGGATATCTTCTATATTTCAACCAGTATCCAGTATTTGTTGTATTCAGCCCACTGTATGCACCTGGCTTTGTTCTAGATTCAGGACAAGGGTCAGAAGGGAGTTTATCCAAAGTCATAGATCACAAGACTTTTCTACAGGTAGGCATGATTTACACACATAAAATAATTGGAAAAACTATAAAGCAGGTAATCAAGGAAGTAAATGATTAAATACAACCAAGTGCCTGTGCATATTTTAAGGTCACTCAGTGCTACAGGCAGTTGAAAAGCAGGGTCAGTGCTGAAGATCCCACAGATTTCTCTCACTTCATTTCCAACAAGATCATGCACCCTCCCGACACACGGACCCTCCAGCTCCTGAGGTTTTTGTGTCTGCTGCACAATTACTCATCAGCCACAGGGTCAGACAAAGGTTGTTCCTCAAGACACTCATAGCCTCACCCACTTATCCCCAAATGAAACAGAATTACAGAGATTCCCCTCCACGTCAGCTGCTCCCTCACCCCATCCCTGGGTCTCCAACAGGAAAGCAGGGAGGAGGAGGCGGGACTGGAAATGGTTCCTTCCACTGCACCCATGCACACCACACTCCAGATGTAGACTGGGCCTCAGCAGGATGACCGATGCACTCCTAATTAGAGGCCTGAATTAAGACATGACACATATTAAATAAATGTAAAATGACTCAGATGTAGAAAACTTCTATGCATAAGGCGAAATTTAGGTCCTTTCTTTTTCTTTTTATGTTACATACTTGCCTCAACTTGGCCCAAGGCCAGGAGGAAACCTTCCCATGGAGTCTGTCTGCTTAACATAAATTATTGCTCTCATTGCCATCCAGCCCACGCATACAGTGGAGAAACCAGTGGGTCCGGGAAAATCAATGGCTGCAGGAATGGGCGCCGGTGAGGTTTCTTATGTGACCACAGGCAGGCCATTTGAACCACAAATAATCTGCTCAACATCGACTGCTATGCATCCACGTGTGGTCCGTCCTGTACTGACCTGATTTCCCTTTCAATCGCCTGAGACCACAGGCCAGGGGGCTGCAGAGAGTCACTAGGAGGCACATGAAGGTCACTTCATCTGGCTAGAGGTTCACCCTGGCACAGCCCCATGAAGAACCTCATTTCTGCCCACATCGCCAGAAAGAATCTCATCAGCAATCCATCTTACCTCCAGCTCTACTCACCAGCCAAACAGCAAAGAAAGCCAGAATGAAAGAGGTAGCTTACAAAAACAACTGCCAGAAACTGCTTCCCTAAAAACTCTAACCATCTGTGCTAGGGACTAACCCAAGCACAGATAGCATAAGAGTGAATACTGCATTTTATTCCCAGAAGTGGCATCAATCATCACAAGTGTAATCTCCAAGGGCAGATGGCAAGCACCCTCTTCTGCAGATGTCACTCACCGATGCAGGCATGGACCCTCACAGACAGCTGTGTCCTTAGGATGATGCTATGCTTCTTGCCCCGCCTAATGGAGACAGGAGACAAAACATTCATTGGCGTCAGAGGGGTTGGCAAGGTGACCCTACCTGCTGTCAATCAACCTGATGGTGTGGACACGCCCACCTGGGGAGGCCCCAGATAAGCAGAAACCCACACTGAATAACTATCTATCCTGAAATACTGTGATGTCACAGGACTTTACAGAAAATAAAACAATGAAGTTTGACTCTATTAGACTGGCACAGGCATTTCATTGCCAAACCTGGTCTGCTCCACAGAGTCACATGTACTCATGCCTGACCATGTTGGGAAGATTTTAAAATCTGTGCCCATCAAGTGAAATCCCTGGAATATAACAGCACAAATCTGCTTGATCATTCCCATGGCTACTTTTACATGTTTTCAGATATACAGAAGGACACACTTAGTGGGGCAATCAGAAAGAACTGTTTTGCTGTGTGACAATTCAAGACACCGCTTTTCTCTATTGCTCCAACAGGAAGATGGGGTCCAGTAAAGGCAGCATGTAGGCTACTTGTCATTAGGATGCCAATTTACACCGCACCTTGTCTCACCTTTGCTTCCTTTTCACTTCATTTCTTATAGAGGAAGATATAGGATGCCCCCAACCCCCGTTCTCCTCCCACAAAGGCTCAGCCCACTCTTACAGAGGAAAACCAAAGCCCAGAGCACATAAGAGAAGATATATGGGGAGCACATGAGTTCTGTCTTCCTGGTGTAGAAAACACTTTGAGCTTTGGGAAAAAAGAGGGAAGCCAGGTTAAACAGAGCCAGGAACCATCACAGGAGCGGGTAATCAGTTTGGTGTCTCTGTAGCTGAGTTCCCTCCCCATCACTCTGCAGGCCACGCTCTCCCCTCCCCCTCAGGGCTCCGTGTATAACAGAGTCTCACAGGGCTTTCCCGTTTCCTGGCTTTGTGGTTGCGCTGGAAGACAAGGGGACATGAATCTCGCCAGGGCACATGATATTATAAATATGAAGTCACAGGAATTATAGTACCAGATCATATGTTTTATTCTTGAGACCAGATAAGAGGGGAAAGCATGGTTTCAAAAAAAAAAACTTTTTAAAATTCTTTTAAAGGAGAAAAGAAAACCACTCACATGGTCCTACAAAAATATGGAGCAGCCACTATCCGGCAGCTCCTCGTAGGCAGAGTCTGCATTCACAGTCCCTTCAAATGCCCACAAGTCCCTCCTTTTCACTTCTGCTATGTGCAAGGTACCAGTCTTGAGTTTACAAATACACACTTGACCCATCATCAAAGACAAGTTTGAGATTCCTATAAACACAGACTTCTTCAAAACTATCTTCTTCATGCACAAAAAAATCCTTTTCTCTCTTAACAGTCCTTTACAGGTATGCTTTCCCATTTTGTAATTTTGTTTCTAGTTATAGCTTTTTCTTTTCCACCTAGAGAACTTCCTTTAGCATTTGTTTTTATGATTTATTTTTAATTGGAGGGAAATTATTTCACAATATTGTGTTGGTTTCTGTCATACATCAACATGAATCAGCCATAGGTATACATATGTCCAGGCTTCCCAGGTGGCTCAGTGGTAAAGAAACTGTCTGCAATGCAGGAGCCACAGGAGATGTGAGTTCGATCCCTGAGTTAGAAAGAGGACAGAGGAAGCTGGCGGGCTATAGTCCATAGGGTCACAAAGAGTCAGACACGACTGAAGTGACTTAGCACGCACGCATGCATACTTATGTCCCCACCCTCTTGAACCTCCTCCCACCTCCTACCCCATTCCACTGCTCCAGGTTATCACAGAGCATCACATTTGAGCTCCATGAATCATACAACAAATTCCCACTGGCTATCTATTTTATATATGGTAAAGTACATGTTTCAATGCTACTGTCTCAATTTGCATTTGTTTTAAAGCTGGTTTGGTGATGTTGAGTTCTTTGAGCTTTTGCTTGTCAGTAAAGCTTTTGATTTCTCCGTCAAATCTGAAAAGAGCCTTGCTAGGTAGAGTATTCTTGTTTGTAGGTTTTTCCTTCTCATCATGCCACTCCCTTCTGGATTACAGAGTTTCTGCTGAAAAGTTAGCTGACAGCCATATGGAGACTGCCATGGATGTTACTTATTGCTTTTAATAGTTTTCCTTGTCTTTAACTTTTGTCCACTTGATTACTCTGTGTCTCAGCATCTTCCTCCTTGGGTTTATCCTGCCTGGGACTCTGTGCTTTCTGGACTTGGGTGACTGTTTCCCTTCTGATGTCAGCTATTATCTAATCAAATATTTTCTCAGGCCCTTTCTCTTCTCCTTCTGAGACCCCTATAATGCAAATGTTGGTGCATCTGTTATTTTCCCAGAGGTCTCTGAGACTGTCTTCATTTCTTTTTATCCATTATTCTGTTCTCTGGCAGTGATTTCCACCATTCTGTCTTCCAGCTCACCAATTCATTCTTCTGCTTCACTTATTCTGCTATTTATTCCTTCTAGTTCTTTTTTTTTTTTTACTAAAATTATTGTATTCTTCAACTCTACTTGGTTGTTCTTTATATTTTCTAACTCTCTGTTAAAAACTTCTTGTAACATCTCGCTCTGTGCATCCATTGGTTCCCTGAGTTCTTGAATCACCTTTACAACCATTACCCTGAACTCTTTTCTCTTGTACATTGCTTATTTCCATTTCATTTAATTATTCTTCTGGGAGTTTATCTTGACCCTTCATTTGGAACATATTCCTTTCCCATCTTATTTTATTTAAATTTCTCTAGACATTCCTAGTGATGACACTCCTTCCACTCCTATGGTCGACCATACTAGGGAGGAATATCCCATTAAGTGCGTTGAACTGAGTTGCTGAACAGCCTTTTGTGTGAACTACCAGGACAGGTGGGGTGGGAACAGCAGTCACCAGTCACGCAGTCTCCCCAGAGCTGAGATGGGGCAGAGCTGGGAGCAGCAACCAGTGAGCCCCTGAAAGAGGCCAGACCCTAACTATTGGAAATGGCAAACCCAAAGTTCTCTAACCTGCAAGATTTTTTGTAACTCATGTTACCAGCAGTTATAAGTCAAAAATAAATGAGCGATAGACAAAATACATGCTTGAGATGCCCAGAGAGGAGGAAGCACAGGACGGCAGGAGAAAACAGTTCAGAATTCCTCAGGAGTTCTGGAGAAGTTCAGAAGGGCCCATTGAGAGCCCATACTTTTATCTTCAGACAACTGCAAAGGTTCACTTGGAGGAGGTGTTTCAGTTTTCCCACAGAATTCTCCATTCCCATGGTCACAAGGGATCCAGGCACCTGTATAAGAACTAGGACAGTCTTTCTGAGGAAGCCACTAGCCCACCATTATGGAGGTGCCATCTTTTCTGTGCTCGTATATTGAGAAAACAGGCAATTAGATTGGTAAAGTTAAACCCGAGGGGAATTTAAGAGAGCATAGAATAAAAAAGGCCCACATATTTTTAACTTGTCTTTATCACTTATAAATCCTCTGTCTCAATACTGCCACCCCCTCCCCTGTCTGCCCCTTTGCACAGAATCCAATGATGGAAAAAATCTGAGTGGAATTTGAGACTAAAGGCCCTCAACGGGGGATGAGGGGCCAGATCCCAGGAGATCCCATGGCAAAGGAGAGGGGCTGCCAAGGCAGAGGCCAGGGGGTGGTGAGTGCACCCAGGTCCACAACCATTGTCCTTCATCTCCCCCCACCCCGACTTTCTCCCACCTTTGGAGTGAGTACCACCGCTGTGCCCATTTTGCAGACAGAGGAGCAAAACTTAGTAGTAATTATTAGTAATAATTACATAAAAAATTATTAGTAGTAATTACATAAAAAGTTAGTAGTAATAACATAACCTGCATAAAGTCATGTGACTGATGGAAACAGATCTGGGCTGACAGCAGAGAGCCTGACTCCACGTCATTCGCATCATCCTGCCCTCTGCTGCACAAGTGCCCCACTCAGAACCTTCCCCAGCGTTTACTAAGGATAAAAAGTGTCCCAGGTTTTCTAAAGAACTGGTTTAACCTCAATATTAAAATCTAACAGAAAAGGACACAAAAAATTAAGATGGAAATATCTTTTTTAAAAAAACTGGCAAACCAAAATATAAAATACATGAATATAATAAAACAGGACCAAATAAGGTTAATCCTAAGAATTCAAGAATTATAAGATGTCCATGTTTTCTTTATCTACATCAAATATCAATGTATAGACAACATCCATCAAAAGGTCTCTTACATTTGGTAGATTCCCTCCTTCCACCACTGTATTTTGTAATTGGGTAATGCTGATTGTTATGCATTTCTTTTACATATGCCATCTTGCTGCTATTATTGACTCTAAAAATCTTTTGGCTGATTCATTTAGCTTCTTTTAGAGAAATAATCATTTCATCCATTTAAAAATAATCAGTTTATCCCCATTGTTCTAGTAAATATGCCCTTGTCTTTTATTTTGCAGCTAAAATTTTCAGAGGAAAATTAAATAATCATGGGTATGCTTTTCCCTCTCCCCAGTGGGATACTATGTCAGTCTGGGTTCAACAAATAATCATCATAATAGTTGTTAACATTTATGGAATGCTCATCAAGTGCCAGATGAGGTTCCAACTACTTTATACAGATTTAGTCTTCAGAAAACTCCTATGAAGTAGGTAATATGATTGCCATTTTGAAAGTCAGGAAATTGTTGCCCAGAAGAGTTATGCAACATAGCTGATGTCACATAGAACGTGACAGAGCTCGAACGCAACCCAGGCAGCCTGACCCCAGAGTCTGTACACCTCCCACCTCCCTGATGCTGCCTCCCAGTTGGGTGTGCCCTCATCCATTCCCTTACTCCACACATGTTCACTCGTGACTAGTGTGTGCTGGACTCTGTACCAGATCCACAAAGGACTGTCTGTCTCAAGACAGCAACATATAAATCCTGCCCATGAGCCCGCCATGCATATTCTGGACTCAAGATTGCAACCTCAATTCTTACCTGAATTTCCAGCCTGCTGGCCCACTCTACAAATTTCAACTTGCCAGTCATCAAAATGGTGTGAGCCAATTACTTGAAATAAATCTCTCTAGACAGACTAGCTAGATTAGACTAGATGGATTGGCATATCTTACTAGTTCTGTTTCTCTGGAAAACCCTAATTAATACAAACTCTGATATCTGCCTTCATGAAGCTTCCATGTTCCAAAACCTAAACTCAGTGAGAGTCTGTCAATGCCTGTTCATCATATACACTTTAATGGTCTTTTTCTCACTGATACAGGCTAATTGGATCAGTATTGTAGCTACCTCTCCTTCCAAGTTTGCCTGTTTGCAGGAGAGTGAAATGGGAGTGCATCAATTATGAGGATCTGGTGACCAAGAGGCAGAGGCAGTTTAACTTGACCTAAAGCTCCCCAGGGAGATTCAGATTCCATTCCTATCAGCACAGCTACTGCCAGAGAAACATCACAGGCCTCAGGGAGAAGCCACGCCAATCAGCTGCCCACACCCAAGGCCAATGCCACCCAAGTGATGAGAGAACTAAAACAGACATTCAGTTGGAGGAGACCTCAGCCAAGGCACACATGCCAGGGTCGTGATGGCACTATCGCTGAAGGAACTTCCCCAAATGTCCTGCTTTCTCAGAATACATGAGCTTCTGCAATAATGTCTATGGCCTTGGGAAGAAGATCTGGTTTAACCAAATAAGTCTTGCAGAAACCTGTGTGTTTCGGTCCTATACCTGTCTCTCAAGAAAATACTTTTGTAAGAAAACTTATAAAGTCTTTGCAATGTAAGAACAAGTGCTTACATTATTTTCTTGAGTGGCATGGAGCCAAAGGCATGAAGACTTTTTCTTGTGGTCAACAACAGAGTCAATGCTTCCAGCTATTCCTCCACTGAACTAAGTTATGATTTCAGTCAAGAGTAGAAAACACACGTTGGACAATGCAGCAGAAGCAGAGACAAGGGTCCCCCAGCAGTTGCCCCACGATAAGCTTCCTCTTAGGAAGCTTCTGAACCTCTGAGACTCAGCCAGGGCTCAGTCTGGGGGATGAAGAAGGGTTTAACACAGTCATCAGTGAGTTATAAAGAGTAGTACTAGGGAAGATTAATTTGCTCGGAGGCTCAAAGTCCAAGAGAGCTGGTTGTCACTGCATTCATCTCCAGATACATTCTGGTCTCCCCTAGGAGATAGCAGAGGTGAAAAGAATAAACTCTGAAGCCAGCTGTGTGATCCTGGACAAGCTACTTAGCCTTTATGAGGCTCAGCTTCCTTGTCTGCAACATAGGATGATATTATGCTTTGGTAACATCTAATTTGCCAGCAAATTTGGAAAACTCAGCAGTGGCCACAGGACTGGAAAAGGCCAGTTTTCATTCCAATCCCAAAGAAAGGCAATGCCAAACTATGCTCAAACTACCGCACAATTGTACTCATCTCACATGCTAGCAAAGAAAGAAGAAAGTGAAGTCGCTCAGTTGTGTCCGACTCTTTGCGACTCCATGGACTGTAGCCCACCAGGCGTCTCCATCCATGGGGTTTTCCAGGCAAGAGTACTGGAGTGGGTTGCCATTTCCTTCTCCAAGAAATGTTCAAAATTCTCCAAGGCAGGCCTCAACAGTACATGAACTGTGAACGTCCAGATGTTCAAGCTGGATTTAGAAAAGGTACAGGAATCAGAGATCAAATTGCGAACATCTGTTGGATCACTGTAAAAGCAAGAGAATTCCAGAAAAACATCAACTTCTGCCTTATTGACTATGCCAAAGCCTTTGACTATGTGGATCACAACAAACTGTGGAAAATTCTTCAAGAGATGGGAATACCAGACCACCTGACCTGCCTCCTGAGACATCTGTATGCAGGTCAAAAAGCAATAGTTAGAACTGGACATGGAACAACAGACTGGTTCCAAATAGGAAAAGGAGTACATCAAGGCTGTATACTGTCACCCTGCTTATTTAACTTATTTGCAGAGTACATTATGTGAAATGCCAGGCTGGATGAAGCTCAAGCTGGAATCAAGATTGCCAGGAGAAATATCAATAACCTCAAATATGTAGAATGATACCCCTTATGGCAGAAAGTGAAGAGGAACTAACAAGCCTCTTGATGAAAGTGAAAGAGGAGAGTGAAAAAGCTAGCTTAAAACTCAGCATTCAAAAAAAGAAAATCATGTTTTGGGCTCCAAAATCACTGCAGATGGTGACTGCAGTCATGAAATTAAAAGACGCTTGCTCCCTGGAAGAAAAGCTATGACCAACCTAGGCAGCATATTAAAAAGCAGAGACATTACTTTGCCAACAAAGGTTCATCTAGTCAAAGCTATGGTTTTTCCAGTAGTCATGTATGGATGTGAGAGTTGGACCATGAAGAAAGCTGAGTGCCGAAGATGCTTTTGAACTGTGGTGTTGGAGAAGACTTGAGAGTCTCTTGGACTGAAAGGAGATCCAACCAGTCCATCCTAAAGGAGATCAGTCCTGAATATTCATTGGAAGGACTGATGCTGAAGCTGAAACTCCAATACTTTGGCCACCTGATGTGAAGAACTGACTCACTGGAAAAGACCCTGATGCTGGGAAAGATTGAAGGCAGGAAGAGAAGGGGATGACAGAGGATGAGATGGTTGGATCGCATCACTGACTCGATGGACATGAGTTTGAGTAAGCTCTGAGAGTTAGTGATGGACAGGGAAGCCTGGCATGCTACAGTCCATATGGTCACAGAGTCAGACATGACTGAGCTGAACTGAATTGACTGAAGCCCACAATTCATGATCATGAACCTAAGCTTTGGCCGATGCCATGAAAGTGAAAGCTATGTGCCCACAGAATGGACATGCACTCCTTCTGTCCATTTCCATCTTTCTGGAAGCTAGGATAAGGGTGAAAAGGGAAAAGCTGAAGCAACAACTTTAGATACAGAGATGGAATTCTCATTTTGAAGATGAATGGCTGCTCTACCAGTCCCAAGAAAGACTACCTATAGTTGGACTCTTACACAGGAAAGAAATTTTTACCTTTATACACAACCTGCCATAATTTGGAATCTCTTGTTTACATCATGGAAAACTGTACCCTATTCAACATACAACTTCCTGGCTTGATGTGATGCTGGTGGGAGAGCCATATTGTAACTATGATGAAAGATGAAAGCTATATCGTCAGGATGGCAGAGCAGAAAGATAAAAGAAGCCTGGGTTCCTAAGAGCATCTTGTAATCAATTTATTACCCATGAAATGGCTTAATTATCTACTTTTTAAGAAACAGACTTGGGACTTCCCAGTGGTCCAGCAGTTAAGACCCCGTGCTTCCACTGCACAGGGCACGGGTTTGATCTCTAGCTGGGGAACTAAGATTCCACATGCCACATGGTGCTGTTCCCCTCAAAAATAAAAGTAATTAAATGTTAATTTTTTTAATAGACTTCAATTTTTAGAGAAGGTTTTGGTTTTCAACTCCAAGAGATCACCCCCAATCTCTCTGGGCCTTGATGTTCCTCACCTGAGTCCCAGGCCAATATTTCTCACCTGGCCACCTTGCAACTTAAGGGTGGCTTGACATAATCCCAGATTAACATGTATAAACCTCTTCTCCCCCTCCCCAAATTGCCCCCCATAACCACCCTAATTCTCTAAGTAGTCCACCATCTGTATACCATCCACCTAAAGGCAGGTATCCGTTTTCTTCTCCTGTTTCCCTCCCTCGACTAGCATCATATCTACAGATTCTTTTGCTGGCCCAGGCCCCAGTCCACCTGCCTTCCTTGGCCACCAGGTTCAGACCCATTAGGTTCACTGCCTTCCCCCCTCACAGTGGGCCACGCTGACTGCAGTCTCCCTGCTCTGTTATTGGAGAGGTTCTGGGAGGGCTCCCCCTTTGCAGGTCAGTTTTCTTCTGAGTCCAACCCACACCAGAAAGCCCAGCACCCACCTGGATTCCGTGACTCCTACCTGTCACCATGTTTGTTCTATCATACAATTTGGCATTCAAGGGAACTTAGAGCCACACCAGTTCCACTGTCTACTCAGCATGGAAGCTCATTTGTCTTGCCCAAGCACTTCTAAGTGACTTTCTCCCAGGGTGATTGGAGGTTCTGGTCTAGCACTGACCCAAAGCCGGTGTGCTGGGGCCTCTGGGCTGCCCTGCTCAGGTCAGCATGGAACCCACCCACCCGTAACCAGAGCAGGGCTGATGGTCTGCAGTCTGAGCCTTGCACTGAGAAGATGGGAGATCCTTAATTCTTTGGTGATTTGCCAAGAGAGCCTCAGACAACAACATACCTATACTCCCGGCTTAAGAGGAAAAGTCGGGGGAAACCCTTTACTGCGTCCCACCCACACCTTTAACCAGAATCTCTCTTTTGTTAAAGTTTTTCGTTTGTGGTTTGGTTTTTTGAGTTCAGTAGGTTTTCATATTTGGGTTTAAAATGTATTTTAGTGATTTCCCTTTCTACCAGGTCCAGATGCCAAGGAAACCTTGACAGAGATGTCACAGGTTAACTTTTGTATCAGACAGTAAGGAGGGAAAACGGCTTCTTATTCCTTCCAACTTGACATTTTGGAAAGTAAAGAATTCTTTGAGCATCCTATGAAACCCCTCTCCACCCCCAAACCCTGCATACCCAAACAAACTGTAAGAAATCTCAGGGGTTCCTGGACCCCTGCTACCTACACATGGATCTTTGGGCTCACGTGCTGCAGGCTGAGAAGCTGGGTGTCTAAGAATCAAACCAGAGCTCTCCCCAAACTCCTCTGCACTCCCCAATCATGGGGGCTGGCGGGGTGGGGTGGGGGCCCACCTGCCCCTGCGAATGGGCTTCCTCACAGCCCTTCCCACCCCCATCCTTCATTTCTGAGGCTCACACTGTGCTCTCCCCACCCCCACTCCACGGGGTCTCATCTCATCTGACCTTCCCACCCCCACAGTGCGGTGGGCACAGGAGTGGGGGTGTCAGGATGAGGAAACAGAGAGAGAGAAGCGCTGTCTCAGCGCCGACCCTCTAGCAAAGGCCTGAGGGGAGTCCAGCCGAAGCACAGGTGAGTGTCCAGGGTTCCTCCCGGTCAGGAGCACCTGGGGACGTGCTCAACAACCACGCAGGTCCTCCCAGCGTCCCTGAAGCCCGGTGCTTCTCAGGGCCACTCACAGGTCTACCACACCCCGACCTGTGGCCCTTGCTACCTTGGCAAAGCACACCCTCTGGCCTTCAGGACTAACCTCCAACCCCACTTCCTTGTGACAGTCCCCATGTGCCTTTCCTGTCAGAGGCAGGGAGGGTGGGACTAAGCAACAAGGTCCAGGGCTGGGGGCTGGGGGAGGCAGAATCTGGGCCACCTCTGCCCCACGTGAAAGGCTCCAGCCTCGGTTTTCTTAACTAAAAAAATGAGCTCTCCCCATGAGTGCTCTGCACAGACCCCATCCCATCCTAAAACCCAATGACTGCCGTATCAGTGCATGATCTCAAACTATGACGGTAATTATAGCTAAAGCTGCTAGCTTTGGGTTTGTCTTACATGCTGGGAACCAGCTTAATGTTTTAGATACATCATCATATTTTACCTCACAACAACCCAAGGAGGCAGTGTGATGGTTATATTATGATTTCCCCACTTACAAGGAAACCGAGGTTCAGAGAGGTAAAGTAACATTCCCATAGTCACACAGCCCTGAGGTTAGCTGCAAAACTCACGCCCCTAACTACTGCGCACTGCTGCTCTTTACGCTCTCCTCAGCGACCCTCTGTTGGGGTCGCTGCTAATACAAGGAGGGAAATGGGACTGGGTAACACTGTCCTGAGTTTATTATAAACTCCCATCAGAGGTAGAGTGACTTGCCCCATCTTGCACAATGGCAGGGTCGGGAATAATAACCCAGGGGCTTCGGTTTCCACTGCCCCCTGCTGTGTCTGCTCACTTCGCTGGCTTTGGAAGGCAATAAACAGACCTGGCTTTACTCTGCTAGCATGATAATTGCTTTGTCCTTGTACTTTTGAAGGTCTTTCTCCTCTTCTCCAACTAGCTATATAATCTGAGTGATCATTATAAACAAGGGGTAAGTTAAATTTTAGTCCTGGCAGAAAAGAGCAGGGTAATGGACAAGAACAAAGAAACCAGCTCCTCCAGCAAGAAAAACTGACTCTGAACACACTCAACCGACACCACCACCATCTCCACACACCCTGCCACCCATCTTCATTAAGTGGCCACAGCGTGAGCAGGTATTTTCCTATAATTTAACAACAAAAAAAATCAAGAAACAGAATGGTCTCATTTGCCCTTTTCACGCTTCACAAGGGCAATTCTTAACCAGGAGGAAATTATATTTTAACTCCTGTTTGAGGGAGGCATGAGCTCTCAGGCACACAGACTCTGCCAAATGCCAAAACCTCTAAAAAAAGACCCAGGAGGGCCACTCAGTGCAAGCGTTCCCTGCAGATGCACCCAGACATCTCCCTCCTGTGCAGGAAGCCTCCACCGTCAGGCTGCTTCCAGCCAGCGCCCAGTAACTCACCACAGGCCACCAGTGCTCACAGAAGTGCTCAGGACCCAGGGATCACCAGAGTGACCCAGCAATGCCAGGACAGCACCATCCTGGCCTGTCTTCTGCAGCCCAGACCAGGCCCAGGGGCTCTGCCGACCAGAGACCAGGAGAGGTGGCTTCTTCACACTCTTCCAGATAAACAGGAAAGTCATCCTGGATGTGTTCCAAAGGACAAAGGCTGAATCCCACAGATGAAGACTATTTCAGATAGAAACCCCATTCTGAGGTGGGTTTGGGGCCCAGCAGTCAAACGTGCGGCTACCCGACATCCTTCCATAACTTGTTTCCCCAGCACCCCATGCCATGAGGGTGCAGAAATGTGGTCAAGGCTGCCCCTGTCAGACAGAGCCATGGTCAGGTGACGGCTCAGAAGGGAACCAAGTGAGGTTAGCCCCAGGATCTGCTCTGGGGGCTTGCCACAGGCTCCCTGGCTTGCTGGGCATGGCTGCAAAGAAACTGGCATCTGGACACCATGTTTACGGTATGAGCTGTAGCCTCAGGGCCAGGGGATGGAGCCCCTCTGCAGTAGCTGTTGCTCCAGCTACAGACAGTAAATTAGCCTGGAACTGAGGAAGCACTTCCATGAACCAACCATACATCCCCTCAGGTGCCAGCGTACATCCTCAGGAGAACCTGAAATGTACATCCCAGGAGATCCTGGGATGGCAGAGGAGCACGGACTTGGAACCAGTCACACCTACGGTCAAACGTTGCTCCACCTTCTACCAGCTCTGCCTCCCTGGACATGTAATTTAACTCCTGACCCTCAGTTGTTTCAAATGAAACATGGAGATCAGAAAATCTAATCCCATGTTTGTGCCTATTAAGGAGATGAACCAGTAAACAAACATGCCATGAATAAGGTACCTATCACAGTGGTTGGCATGTAAGGTGCTCCATAAGGTTATTTTCTTCCCCACTCTGAACTCTTGATACTGTTAGCTAATATATTAACACTTTTTTCCAAGTTGTCATCTCCAAACTAGTCATGTTTTGACAAGAAAAAAAAAATGTATCAGACAGGTCATGGTCTTCAAGCATAATACCTCTAGGGACATTGTTCAAACTGGCAATGATCTACTCATAACACTCCTGAGATCTATTTGATCAATGAAATATGAAGCCATCCCATTCGACTGTCATGCAACCTAATGCTGACATCTTAAATAAAAGGATGTCATTGTCAAACACTTGGTAAAAATGATAGCAAAGGAATTTCCTTAAATCTTTCAGTCTTAACAATGTAATTTTTTTAAATGATGATGAGTAGAATTTGATGTGACTTAATAGAGATACCCCTCATGTGTGCACAGCCTAAGGCATTTCCCAGGTCTTCCATGGCTTCTGAATGCACTCAGGAGACAGGAAGGGCATCCTCAGAGAACTTGACTGGGTTCCTACCAAGGACCCTGACCTTGGTGCTCAAGTGCATGACACTCAGGAACCCATTCTGGGCTCCTCTGTTCACCTGGCTCCTAGTGTACACTTAGTGCCTCTAATGTGTTGAGAAAATGCTAGGCTGGATACTCAGGCAGGCCCAGTTCTGACCTAGTAGAATTTTAGCAGCAGAGAAGAGGGATAATTAAGGGGACCATTAATGGAGAAAGGACCATAATTTGTGATAGGTACTAAAGCAGAGGAAACCCAGGAAGTCATCAATATATTCTGGTGTCAGGTAGGAAAGCAACACCAAGAAGGTTCCCATTTTTCCTCATTTTTTGAGCCTCAGATAATATTCATTTGACTGCAATATATTTTTAACTCGGGAAAGGCAGCCTCAAAAGAATTTTTGAAGAGATCTCTGAATAGCAGACAAAGATGGCTGGGCATTATTTGGAAAGAAAGAGGGAGCCCCTGAAGGTTTGTAAGGAGGAAGGTGATAAAATCAGAGACAGACTTGGTTCTGGATGAATGAGGAGTAGAAAGGGAGGCAGGGGGCCCCATCCAAAGTGTATTTCAATAACTGAATAAATACATAATAGTATTTTACAAATATTAATGTCTTGGTTTGGGCAAATTTGCACTGGTTATGTAATATGTTAGCATCATGGGAAGCTGGGTAAAGGGTTATTTGGAAAATGTCAATGCTTTACTCTCGGCTCTTCTGGGAGTTAAAAATTATTTTGATACGAAAAGTTAAGAAAATCTGGAAGAGAAGAAAACAATCACTTGAAAAAATAATCTAATAAATATAGGAATGGCTAATTGTATGGGTATATTCCTACAGTGGCTTTGCTTTCTGTACATTTTTCTGATTTTTTATATGAATTGCTTTATTCAAACTCACAGCAATCAGAAATACTAAGCAATTCTAGATACAGGCTAAAAGTAACTTGATATTAACTAACATAATTAATAATTATTTTTTCCACTGTAATGAGTTCAAAAGATGATACAGTATAAAATGATCTAAAGGGGCATCTGCCAAAAAACTAAATATCCAGTAGTTACCATTAAAAACAATGTATAAAATAGTTGTCAGTCCACTAAAATCTGTAAAATATTGATTTAACTACATTTGGTTTAAAAAGAAACTTTGAATGTAAATATCACATGCTTAATTAAACTACACCAGAAATTCTCCAACCCCTGAGTAGTCTTAGCAAGAAGAGCTACTCAAATTCAAAGGGTCTGCAGTTACTCCTGGTGAGTGAGTCCTTTTGTGTGACTGTGAGTGAGACAAGGTGAAAGCTATGGTGATTTCTCCAAAATATTTGAAGGCCTCAGTGAAGCCCCACTTCGTGGAGGGTCGGGACCAGCTGGCAGGGACAGCATTCAGTCTTACCCAGCGTCATCCTGGAAGCCTTCTAACTCGTCCCGTTGCTCGGCCAGCGTGGCCTCCAAGTCCAGGTAAGTACCATTGTGGGAGAGCTGGAGGGTACAGTCGTCCAGCTGCAAGAGAAAGAGCCTGTTAAGCCAGCCTGCTCCTGCGGTGGGGGCTGGAACCCAGAAATCACTTCCTGTTGCCCTCCTGTGTTTTCCAAAATCAACCATTACCTGGAACTTCCCTGGTGGTCCAGAGGCTAAGACTCCATGCTCCCAATGCAGTGGGCCGGGGTTTGATCCCTGGTTAGGGAACTAGATCCCATGTGCCACAACTAAAGATCCCACATGTCACAACTAAGACCCGGCACAGCCAAATCGATCAATCAGTATTTTAAAATAAATCAATTAAAAAATAAATAAATAAAATCATGCATTATCCCCAAATCTGGATCCTAACGGAAGAGGTAGCACATATATACATATTGTATATCATATAAACAGATTGGAAGCAAACTGCCTAACAGGTAGACAGAAATCATACCCACTACGTGAATGACCTTGACAGGACCCATAAGACGTGGCCAGGGGAGGAGAGGCACTGGGCCAATGTCACCTTTCACTCTCAGGGACCCAGAAGAAGCCATGGATTTGGAGAGTGGAAACTAAGATGCCGATGGGACCATGGATTGATAGACACAGAGTTTAAAAGGAAAAGTTGGTGGAGAAAACATGCTGTTTCCTTTGACTCAGTGACAAACCCACTTGCTCAGATTCTATAGTCAGGTTTGGCCCATTATAATTAATAGTTGCTCAATAAACATTTTTACAACAAAAAGAAACATTCTTCATCTGAATGGCAATATATTTCAACTGCTGCTGCTGCTGCTAAGTCGCTTCAGTTGTGTCCGACTCTGTGTGACCCCAGAGACAGCAGCCCACCATGCTCCACCGTCCACAGGACTCTCCAGGCAAGAACACTGGAACGGACAACTCACCAAAAAGGACAATAGGTCTCTTTATTACTAGTCTCATTTTTAGAAAATTTATTTAACAAATACTTGTTGTTGTTGTCATTGTTCAGAAGACAAGTTGTGTCCAACTCTCTGCAACCCCGTGGACTACAGTCCGCAGGCTCCTTCTGTCTACACAATTTCCCAGGCAAGAATACTGGAATGGACTGCCATTTCCTTCTCCAGGGGATCTTCCCTGACCCAAGAATCAAACCTGCATCTCCTGCATTAGCAAGCAGATTCTTTACTACTGAGCCACCTGGGAAGCCCATTAACAAACACTTAGATGTTGTTAATTATATCCATTCATAACTCTAAGCATTTTACATATGTTACATCATCTCATTCTCACACAAACTCTAGTGATTTTCTTTGTTATCCCCATTTCACAATGAGAAAGCTGAGTCACCGAGACAGACTAGGACACTTGTCATATCTGATAAGTGATGGAGGTGGGATTTGAATTCAGGGAATCTGAACTTAGGTCATGCTCTTGACCACTATGCTCTGCATCTGCTCTATGGCCAGAGACCTTCTGAGGACTTGAAAATACACTCTTAAAATGCAGCTTTGGTGATCTGAGTGTTCTGGTCTGGCCAAGGTAATGCTGCAAGCTTGCCAACTCCATTCCCTTTTCCTCCTGGGGACAGAGACCATATATCCCAGGTTTATAGTTGTGCTGTTGCTGGGTAACTGAGTACTGACCACTGGAATATCAGTGAAAGGGAAGAATCCCAACAGGCCTGGCCAAAACACTCCTACCCAACCGTACACCTTTCTTCTCATGCCTGTGGCCAAATATAGAGGAGCCAGAGAGGATTCCCAAGTCTGGAAACCAGCAGACCCCAGACAGAAGCAGCTTAGGTCCCCGAATCACTGCATGGAAGATAGCATTTTGCTGCCCAGCCCCCACTGACCCATCCTGGACAGTGACAAGTGCAAGACATGAGCCTTTGCTCTAGTAAGTCATTAAGACTCTGAGGCTGTTTCAATTAGCCAGCATGACATGACATTTAGAATAATCCATACACTTAAAAACGCAGGAAAGTAATTTTAACCAAAGATGAACATTATGAGAAAGTCCAAGTATATAACCTCATGCTTCATTTCTCAGGCTGTAAGGGTGGCTCCTATTATTCATCCACTTGATGAGTTAAAGCTCTTATTCCAAAATGCCAGGAGACTAGAGAGAAGTGGAGGCAAATACGTGGCTACTTCAAAACATCTAGGTAAAGGCCTGCTAATCCTCCTGCTATAAGTGAGATTTCAAACAAGGAATTAGTCTCCTTTGATGGAAAAGCTTTATTATCCTGAACAAGAGAAATAAAGACTGTCAACTTGTCCAGAATCAGCATCTATACCAAGCTGCTAATTCTTACAGAGACCCCCACAGCTCCACGTTTCTGGTTATCCTCCACAGAATGAAAGGAATTTGTTCTTTGTTATTTGTAAGAAATAGTTAAATCATTTGAAGGGGTTAATCCTATTTGATTCACTTGTTTTATTTCTCTAATAACAAACTATTAAAGGCATGCTGGTGAGGGTCAACATTCTTGACTGGCACTTTACAGATGGGCAACCTGATCTGAGAAAGGTGGGACCCGACGGGTCAAACTCACTGTACTCTGGTGTCAGAGGTGCACCCAGGGTGTGGGGGGAACACTCAGGGGAGGTGCACCCAGGGTGTGGGGGGAACACTCAGGGGAGGTGCACCCAGGGTGTGGGGGGAACACTCAGGGGAGGTGCACCCAGGGTGTGGAGGGAACACTCAGGGGATGTGCCCAGGTTGCAGGGGGCGATGGTGGGGGGAACACTCAGGGGAGGTGCGCCCAGGGTGCAAACGTGGGGATGGTGAGGGGAACACTCAGGGGAGGTGCGCCCAGGGTGCGAATGTGGGGATGGTGAGGGGAACACTCAGGGGAGGTGCGCCCAGGGTGTGGAGGTGGGGATGGTGGGGGGAACATTCAGGGGAGGTGCCCAGGTTGCAGGGGGCGATGGTGGGGGGAACACTCAGGGGAGGTGCGCCCAGGTTGCAGGGGGCGATGGTGGGGGGAACACTCAGGGGAGGTGCGCCCAGGTTGCAGGGGGCAATGGTGGGGGGAACACTCAGGGGAGGTGCGCCCAGGTTGCAGGGGGCAATGGTGGGGGGAACACTCAGGGGAGGTGCGCCCAGGGTGCGGAGGTGGGGATGGTGGGGGGAACACTCAGGGGATGTGCCCAGGTTGCAGGGGGCGATGGTGGGGGGAACACTCAGGGGAGGTGCGCCCAGGGTTTGGGGGGAACACTCAGGGGAGGTTTGCTTAAGCTCTGGGGGGGACACCCAGGGAGCTGGCTTCCCTGCCTATGGAAGCAGAGGATTTCCTGCAGAAGGAGTCTCCTGGGTTCGAGTCTCCTGTAAACTAAAATCAGACTTTATCATTCTTAGGTGGAAATGTTAATTAGACAAGGAACCCGTTACCGTGTTCACTGGTCCTTGTGGACGTGGAGCTGTAATCACTGCAGCTCATTCTTTCTTTTAATTCCTACTGGCATTTCCAACTAATAAAGCTTTTGTGGTCCATTCTGTTGACAGTATCAACACTTCTGCTCATTTTTAATCCCACATATCATCAACAGACTAGAAGACAAGGAAACTGAAAGCCCTTTGCATGCTCAGTCGCTAAGGAATGTCTGACTCTTTGAGACCCCAGGGACTGTAGCCTGCCAGGCTCCTCTGTGCATGGGATTTTCCAGGCAAGAAGACTGGAATGGGTTGCCATTTCCTCCTCCAGAGGATCTTCCAGACTCAGGGAGTGAACCTGCATCTCCTGCGTTGGCAGATGGATTCTTTACCACTGAGCCACCTGGGAAGACTGAAAGCCCTTTAAGCTATGATCATTTCTTTTGCCTCCATCCTTGGAAATGGTCGAGTCCAAAGAAGGAAGCTTTTGGATAGAGTTTCTGGTTCCCCCTCAAGGGGGTTGAAGGCTTTCGGAGGCTATGGTCCACACTCAAAGCCAGACAGGGAGAACCGAGTCAGAGAGGAAGTACTGCTCTGTTGTATAGAGAGGCAAGACGTGCACGCATATGTGGTACAAATATTCCCACCATGGCCAGTTTCAAGCTACCAGTGTGAAGTCACTGAGTGTGGAGCTAAAAAGAGATACACTGCAGCTCACCAGCATATAGTATTTTTATCATACAGACTCAGGAGATGAAAGTAACCTCTCAATGCAATGAAACAATTAGAAAGTAACATGTTTTGAGTACTTTTTTAAGGTAGAGTTGGCTCACAATATTATCAGTTCCAGGTGTAAAGCAAAGGGATTCAGTTATGCCTATACATAGTATATACTTATGTGTATATATTTGAATATTTTTACCTTTGCTTCTGATATACTAATAGCTTTTATTCATTGAATACTGATACAGGATAATTTAATTTTGCATGATGGCTGCATTGAACAAAATTCCCTCTCGAACCACCCAGACCAGCTTCAGCACACGCTGCTTCTGGCCCTCCCAGGTCGTCAACTTGAGGCACCTCAAGGGGACACTAGCAAGCAGTGGACGAAAGGCTGAGCCACCCTGTCCTAGGCTTTCGGTCCTCACCCTTCCCCCAGTCCTGTGCTTTCCTCCTTAGCTGGAGCAGATGTGGATCACTGGGGGCCAGCAGATATGAAAAAGTGTTAGTCGCTCAGTCGTGTCCAATTCTTTGTGACACCATGGACTATAGCACCCCACCCCCAACCAGGTCCCTCTGTCCATGGGATTACTGGAGTGGGTTGCCATTTTCCTCTCCAGGGGATCTTCCCAACCCAGGGATCAAACCCAGGTCTCCTGCATTGCAGGCAGATTCTTTACCATCTGAGCCACCATTCTTACTGGCAACCATGGTTATTTTCCAAATCGTCTCCACCCTATGCCTCCTGATTTTATTTCCCAGCAGCTGGGGTGAATACCTGGTTGGCCCCACTGCTCACCCTGACCCACCAGGTACCTGCCTCCTCATGCTCCCAGCAGCCCCAAATCACAACAGGGCCACCCCCACCCGCTGCCACCCCAGCCTCCCAACCACAGAATCCCAAAACCTTAGCAGAACTGCTTGTTCTCATGATTCCACTCCTCACATTCAGAGCATCAGTAGCTACTGCCATTTCCATGGTTCAATTTTAACAAAATTATATGTTACCCATGGGCTGGGCACCAAGGAATACATATGGGCTTCCTTTCCTCAAAGATCATTTTGTCAAGCAAGTATGACACATTAATAGAACACAGAAGAGAATGAAAAGCCACTTAAACCAACTGTCAAAATGTGTGGAAGTTCACCTTCAGTTGTATTCCTTCTGTTGTAATTAGCAGCCACAGCCCCTGAGATTCAAGCATCCTCTGTCAGACAGGACACCTCCCTTCCAGCAGAAAGGCTGCCTGACTTCCTAAGCCAGGTGTCATGACCCTGCCTCCATAATTAACACCTGGGCGATTTGTGCAAGTCCTTCAACTAAAACAGAAATGATGACTCTGTACCCTTTAGTCCCTTGAAAGTGGGGCTTACAGTAGGGCTATAGGAAGGGGGCAAGGTCAGCTTGCTCCCCTTAGCAAGCTGGGGCACGTGTGCATGAAGGGGTCCCCGCAACTCAGGCAGCCTGTGAAGATGCCAAATGAATCCGCACACGCTGGCCACTGTGTTCCACGACATGAGCCCCGCCATCACCACACCCCAGACGCACGATTAATTGTAAACCATCACGTGAGCCAAGCAGGAGGAATACACAGCTACTGGGCTGGACTGACCCACGAACAGTAAAACCCCCTCAGTACTTTGGGGTTCAGCTTCAGTTACAAACAAATTGATAGGCACACCAAATACAGGCTTCAGTCTTGTCAGGGATAACTAAGTTAACAGTTACGAGAGAACGTGACAACGAGGCGAACAGGCGGCGAGGGGCGCTTAACTCCAGTCGAGTTATTAGAAAGGGTCAGACAGAAACATTCGGACTCTGCCCAGAGAGAAGAGCACCCGGACGCCTCCCTGCCAGGCCAGTTCCTCACAGGAACCTCAATTCCTCCTGACATGAAGGGAACCTGATCCCCCCACCCCGGGCCTCTCAGGTCAAATGTCTTCCCAAATGATGGAAGGGCCCGGGAATTTCCTGACTCCAGCGATTTTCATGTCAACCCTGATGCCCTGGCAGTGTGGCCCCCGCACTCCTTTCCTGGCTCTGGGTTTGGTGGCCAGGACACTGCTGGGCATTTCAGGACACAAGACGGAGCCGGAAGGCCGGTGGGAAGACAGCAGTGCAGGGTGATCTCAGGACAGCGGTTGGGGAAGGTGAATGGCAGGGGACCAGGAATCTGGTGGGGCTGGGGTGCTGGGGAGGGGGTCAGTCACAGAGCCACACGAGGGACCCTTCCAAACACTCTGGAATTCTGTGCCACTCCTTTGGGCCAAAACAAACCGTTAAAATGGGGCCCAGAGCCCTGGAGACATAAGACAAGCCCTCCCATCTTTGCAGACCACCTGCACGAGGTCACCCGCCTTCTCCTGACAGTTCCTACAAAGACAGGGCATTCAAAAACTGGAAAAGGCAGGCTCACCATCCTGGGGAGGAAAAAATACCTAAAACGAGGCTGACGTCACATCTCAACTTATACTTTCTTTTCTTTCCTTAATCCGGTGAAGCGGCGTGTTACTGGGGTGGTTTAATGATTATCTGGGTTTGGCAGCAGGTCTAAAGGAATCCTTAGTCTAGGCAATAAAGTTCTGGGGAACTCTGAAATAGATTTGCACAGAACTGTTCTATAAAAAATACATGAGGTCTAATCTTAAGCTAATTTTGGTAAGAGTTCAGAAGTGGGAAAATACGTGCTGATTTTTAAAAGAAAAAATCAAAATAAATGTCATTTGCTGATGTCATTTCAGAGGTTCCTCCCATCCCTGCATCCACATTTTTGCAGCTCCTTCCATCAAGAGGTGGATTCCTTCTTGGTTTCTGGACTCTGGGCTGGCCTGGGTCTTGCTTTGGCCAACGTGGTGGCGAATGTCACATGGCAGAGACTTCAGAGACACCTGCTCACTATGGCTGGCCTCTCTTGTTGCCCTTGGAACGCGGCCACCACCCGAAGCAGCCCGGGTTCCCCGACTCCAGGGTACCTGGTTGCTCCCACTGCCCCTGCCAACAGCCTGCCAACTGCCACACGCCGAGCAGGGCCAATCTGGTTCCCCAAGGCTCCGAGTGAGCCGCCAGCTGATGACCGACCCAGGAGAGGGCCAGCCATGACGCGGCAGACTGGCCCAAAGCAGAACTGCCCAGCAGACCCACTGGGGTGGGACCACATTTCATGCTTGTTGCTTTCAGCCAATCTCTTCTGAGCCTGTCACCTCCATCCACAGCAGGTGGGCCCCCAGGGATTGCGGCCTCAGACTCAAGAGTGCTCAGTGGCTGGCTCTGAGGTGGGTAAGAGGCTCGCCCCACGAAGGTGCCTGCTGAACACACCGTGACACCGCTGGCTCAAGGCAGGACCACCAGCCCCATGCCCGGTCCTCAGCCACCATGGCACATACATGCCGGCCCTGCCCCTCCTGGAGGCCAAGCCCCCACCAGGGACCAAGGGCAGAGGACAGGAGACAGCAGCAGCTGCTGGGAGGAACGGCCCGGCGCCCCAGCGAGTGGGGGCACAGCCAGCTGCACTGTCCCCCCAGGAAGGCGAGGAGGCGGCAGGAGGTGAAACCCTGCAGGAGCTGCGATCCCAGGCCCTCTGAGCCCGTGCCCTCATCACGTCGTACAAAATGCACATCCGAACAGAAAAAATGATGAAGACGTTCAAAATGGCAACAGCCAGCCCAGGGCCCATCTGACGGCACTGGGCCTGCTCCCGGCTCAGAAGTGAAGCCCTGCTGTGGGCCCGTCTCGCTCCAGGGCCGGGTCCACTGTGGGCGCCCTGGGTCCCCCACTCCAGGCTCATCTGTCCGTCAGAGTAGCAGGCAGGCAGGCATCGCAGCAGGTCAGCTCTGAGACAGCTACAGTTTCCCCCTCCACTGGGGCTCTGGCGGCCAGGCAGTCATGAAGCTTCCGGCTTCCCTCAACTTTGTGGTTCCTTCTAAAGGCAGCAGAGACTAGAAACTCGGATGACAAGCAAAACCATCAGGAAGGACAGCTTTCCAACAAGCAAGGCCGCATGTCCCTTTCACAATTCTTCATAAAACCTTCACAGAATCCTGGCTCGGCCGGTCAAGCCTCTGTGGGCTTTGGCTGCCCCCACCCCTTGAGGGCCACGGCCGACGGACGAGCGCACACGCCGCAGAGCCACCGCCTGCCACCTACTAAGACGGGGAGTGAGGACACGGCGCTCATTTCACCATCCTTCAAACTACACGGACTTTCCACGTTCATTCCCTTCAAATGCATAGCACATCTCACAACAACAACAACAAAAAATGCATAGTTTCACACAAAGCTGTGATTTGAACATAATTTAAAAATAAAAGGAACACTGGGTCAGTTTTCTTTAAGAGAAAGACCAAAGGAAACTGACTCACATTGATATCAGAAGAAATCAGGCCTGTTGGTTAACCCCAACAAATCATATTTGAATTTCTAAATCTCTAGGGGCCCATTTAGCCACTTCAGAACAACAAATATATTGTGGGTACTTCATAAATGTTTTAGGGTTAAGTACAAGAATATTTTTGCAGATCAAGCATATATGGGTTATGAAATAAGATGAATGTATTTACTTTGAGAGCGGTTGGATTTTACTTCCTCAGAAACCTTTAGTAAGTTATGTTATTTGTGGCCAGCAACCTCAGTGAGAGAAGCAACATCCTGATATTGATTTAAGCAGCTTCCAAATCAAGCCCCAGACTTCTACTTAAGTCAACAAAATTGCACAGCTCACCAACCAAAGGAAGGGCTTCTGCCAAATTCTAGAAGAAAGACAAAGGCAAGGTTTCTGCCATTAAGAGCTTAAATTGAGCAAGCGTGATAATACGGCAAATATTTGTATGATATTAAGGGACCTTTCTATCATTAAATAAATAACCAAAATCCATTAAGCTTCTCCCTTAAAAAGGCCAGACTATATTCACTTGCGTTTTTCCATTTTGTTTCTTTCTTTTTTTTTTTTTTTAATTGGAGGCTAACTACTTTACAATAGTGTAGTGGTTTTTGCCATACATTGACATGAATCAGCTATGGGTGTACATGTGTCTCCCATTCAGTCAAGTTGAAAAACAGTTATCAGTAGCAAGTTTCAGGGTCATTATTGATCTATTTTCATTCACTCATTCAGATGAATAATCCTTTCCTGTGCTCCTTCTCGGACCTGGCACTGCGGTATGTCCTTGTATGATAAGCCGGATTCCAGCGGGCATTCACGGCTGTGTGGGGGCCCACACACCAAACAGGGAAAAGAGGAGAACAAGGAGTTAGTAGTAACTTTGCTGTTTCTGCTCTTACTTTCACTGGAGGGATGAGGGAGCTGAAGTACGATGGATATAAAAGCCCTGACACAGAGGAGGTTGAGAAGTAGGGATACTAAAAGAAAGCAGGCCCAGGGCTCCGGAGGGGAAGACTTATTGGCCATAGTAGATTTTAGACTTGATTCTAAGGCAACAAAAAGCTGTGAAATTGGTTGAAAACAGATGCATGCAGGATCACTTTGCAATATGAGGACAGAAGGGGGAAGATAAATGAGAGGCCACTGAAAGAATGGCGGGCAATTTGAAGGTGGCTTGGACAACAGTGGAAGCAGTGGAAACAGAAAAGGAGAGAGAGGAGTGATACAGCAAAAGAGGGGAAGGGAAGAAGGAAACTTGAGAACGACTCAGCGACTCATCAGATGTGGAGGGATCCCACAGGGTGTCTCGCTTGAGCAAATTAATACACGGTGCTACTATTTACTAACACGGGAAACATGATACAAAAAACTGTTGGGGGCAGGGGGATAGGATAAAATTGGTGTTATGTCCAAAACAAGTGGAGGAGTTGAGTAGAGAAATGGATTTGGGGATTTGGGCATGAATAAAAACATGGCGGTTGAAAGCTCACAAGTGCACGAGTGAACCTAAGATAACAGCTAGTTCTTTGTGGCTGGAGGTTCTGTAAGGTGTCCCCCTTTTTGTTCCTAATAGTGGTAATTTGTGTTTTCCCATTTTTCCTCTAATAGAGTTCTTTTATTCACTTATTAGTCTTTTCAAGGAGCCAATTGCTTTTCCATTATTTTAAGTCTGTTTTCTATCTCATTAATTTCTGTTATCTTTGCTATTTCCTTCCTTCAGTATTTTTGGGTTTAATAAGTTGGGTTTTTTCTAATGTATAAAACGTGAAGATTTTCAGTCTTTCTTCCTCTCAATCATGTGCATTTAAGACAATAATTTTCCTCTAAGTAAGGTTTAACTACAGACCACAAGATCCAATATGCTGTATTTTCATTACCTTAAAGCCAAAATATTTTCTCAACTCCACTGGGATTTCTTCTTTGACCCACAGGCTATTTAGGAGTGTGTATTACATAATTCCCAAATATTTAGGAGTTTTCTAGCATCTTTTTTACTGTTTATTTCTAGTTTAATTTCACTATGGCCAGAAATACATTCTGTATGATTTCCATTATTTGAAATTTTTTTAAAGTTTATCAAACTATAGTTGATTTACAATGTTGTGTTTAATTTCTCCTGTAACGTGACTCAGCTATACATATGTATAGTCTTTTGTTTTTCCATTATGGTTTATCACAGGATATTGAGTAGGTTCCCGGTGCTATATGCTAGAACCTTGAAATTTATTGAAACTTATTTTATGGCCCAGTAAGCACAAAGGATGTGTACTCAACAACTGCAGTGCTTGTTAAATGAGCTTCTCAAATCTCATCTTTATTGCTCTTCATATGCTTATTCTATAGAGAGGTATATTAATTTCCCACCACAACTGCAAATTTTTCTATTTTTCCTTTATGTCAATATTTGATTAGTTGATTTAGACTTACTAGTGAAAATATTATTTCCTAGTCTTTTAGCACCATGAGATGCCCCCTTATCTCTAGTAACGCTTCTTGCCTTACAGATTCTGGCATTTGTTACTAGGATGGTCATACCAGTTTCTTTGGGTTAGAGTTGCAGTCTTTTACTTACAACATTTGGTACCCATGTATTTGATATGTACCTCCTGTAAAAAGATAATAGCTTTTATCCAATCTGACAATCTTAGTTTTTTTAATAAAAGCATTTTTAAAAAGTCTGTTAACCTAAACTGACTACTATTGTCTAGGTTCAAATCTACATATTTACTATTTGACCTACATGTTCTAGTTTACTTTTTCTGCCTTTCTTAACATCTTTTTAGTTTAAAGCATTATTCTCTACTATTTCATATTTCCTTCTTATTATTCTTCTTATTCCTAGCTATATATTCTTTTATTAATTCTTTCAGTAATTTATCCTCTAAATAATCTGGCTTCCTAACTCAGCAGAACCTACTATGAATGAGTTATCACTTACCAGAAAATGTAAGGGCCCTAGACCATTTTAATATGGTATACACCTTTCAACATAATGAGAGATGTATTTTGGACTCTATGACATAGTATTGTCTGGCAGTCAATGTTCATTTAAATTCAACCACATTTTCACTTTGGTCTCTTGCCCTTCATTCCTTCCTGGGTTTCCGTGCTTCTATCTGTGATTATTTCCTTCTGCCTGAAGAAGTCTATTTAGCAGTTTTTGAGTGAGAGTCTACTGGCAACAAATTTCCTCAGTTCCTATTTTCTAGAAACACCTCTATTTCACTTTTTTTTTTTAATAGTTGTACTGAGATATAATTCACAAACCATATAATTCACCTATTTAGAGTATACAATTCCTTGGCTTGTATATTCACAGATTTGTCCATCCATTACTACAATCAATTTTAAAACATTTCCATCATCCCAAAAAGAAATCACAATTATCCATTAGTAGTAACTTCTCACCCGCTCTATACCCAGAAACCATGAATCTACTTCCTGTCTCTACAGATTTACCTTTCTAGACATTTCATATAAATGGAATCACACAATAGTCTTTTGTGACTAGCTGCTTCCACTACTTAGTACAAAGGTGTCAAATTTCTTCCTTACTATAGCATTTATCAGCACCTCACTCCCGTTATTGCTAAATAATATTCTATTACACAGATACACCACATTTGATTTATCCATTTAACAGTTGATGGACACTGGGTTGTTTCCCTTTGGGGCTATTATGAATAAAACTACTATGAATATTTGTGTACAAGTTTTTATATAGACATATACTTTCATTTCTCTTGGGTGTGTATCTAGGAGAACTGCTGAGTCACACAGCATCTCTATGAGTAGTATTTTAAGAAACCGGCAGACTGATTTCCAAAGCAGCTACACCATTTTACATTCCCACCAGCAATGCACGAGGGTTCCAACTTCTCCAAACTTTACCAGCACTTGTTTTCTTTTTGATGATAGCCATCTTAATGAAAGTGAGATGGTATTTCATGGTTTCTGTTTGCATTTCCCTGATGACGAATGATTGTGAGCATCTTTTTATATATTTACAGGTCATTTGTATATCTTCTACTGAGAAATGACTGTATAAATTCATGGCCCATTTTTAATTTGGATTGTCTTTTTTGTTATCAGGTTGTAAGTATCCCCTATATATTATACATACAAGTCCTTTATTGGCTACATGGTTTCCAAAATATTCTCCCAATTTATGAGTTGCCTTTTCACTTTCTCAGTGGTGTCCTTTCAAAAGCTTTCAATTTTGATCAAGTACAATTAACCTATTTTTTTCTTTTGTTGTTTGTGCTTTTGCTATCATACCACCTTTATTTTAAAGGATATCTTTGCAGGCAACAGAATTCTAAATTAGCAGTTACTTGCTTCAAGTACAGGCTACCTTGGAGATATTGCAGGCTATGTTCCAGACTACTGCAATAAAGTGAGTCACATGAATTTTTTGGTTTCTTATGGGAGGGAGGTTCAAGAGGGAGGGGACATATGTATACTTATGGCCGATTCATATTGAGGTATGGCAGAAACCAACACACTATTGTAAAGCAATTATCCTCTAATTAAAAATAAATAAAAAATTTTAAAAGTTATACTATATTACAGTCTATTAAGTATGCAAAAGCATTATATCTAAAAAAAATGTACATTTAAAAAATATTTTATTGCTTTAATAAAAAACATTAACCACCATGTGACAAAGCCAGGTTGCCAAAAAACTTCAATTAAAAAAAAAAAAAAAAAACACAGTATCTGCAAAACACAATAAAACTAAATATACCTGCACTCACAAACTATTAACTTCACTGTCTTCTAGCTTACATCATTTCACATGAAACATCAGATGCTGGTTTTACTGTTTTTCTTTTGAAGATAATCTCTTTTTCTCAGGCTTCATTTAATATTTTCTTTGTCTTTAATTTACAACAGTTTTACTGTGAAGTGCTTATGTGTAGTTTGCCTTGTATTTATCCTGTCTGGAATTTATAGCACTTCTTGAAGTTGTGGCTGATGTCATTTGTTAATTTGAGAAAATACTGGCCATTATCTCTTCAAATATTCCTTCTGCCCCATTCTCCTTTTTCACCCATTCGAGGACTCCAACACATATTTTAGACCGTGATCCACATGCTTATCATGTTCTTTTCTGCATTTTCTGTTTTTTGTGCTCCATACATCTTAATATCTTCTACAGATCTATATTTCACATCATTGATATTCTCTTCATCTGTGTCTAATCTTTAGTTGAACCACCCACTCTATTAATTTGGAGGGGGGGGTTATTTATTTACTCTTGATCTATTTGGCTGTACTGGGTCTCTGTTGCTTTCTCTAGTTATGGTGCATAGGCTTCTCATTGCGGTCGCTTCTCTTGTTGCAGAGCACAGACTCTAGGCATGCAGGCTTCAGTAGTTGTGGTACATGGGACCAGTTGCTCTGAGGGATTCAGAATCCTCCCAGACCAGAAATTGAACCTACATCCCCTGCACTGGCAGGCAGATTCCCAACCAATGGACCACCAGAGAAATCCCTATTTTTAATTTCTGTATTTTTCATTCTACAACTTTCATTTGCTTCCATATATATGTGTGTGTGTTCTTGTTTTGCTTTGTTTAAATTCTCCATCTTGCCTCATTTCTTGAATGTATTTCTCATGTTTTAGAGATCACATCTAGTAACTCTAGTATCTAGAACAGTTACAGACATTTCTATGGCTCCCCCTTCCCCTTGATCATGTCTCTGGATATACCAGGTACATTTTATTGAATACAATCATTATTTATTAAAAAAAAAAAAAGCTCAAGGTTCTGAGCAACAGCTTCCTCCAGAGAGAGCTTCCTTAGCTTCTGGTAGCCGTAGGAGTAGATCATAGTAATCCAATTAAGGACTGAGCTCACTCAAAACTGGGTTTCAGTCTCTGTATGCCTTGCCTGATTTCAGTTAACACTTCTTCTACTCTGTTTTCCTCTCCCCAGCATTATGAATAGTAACTTTACTTAACTTTCCAGCCTCCTCACAGTCACTATCTGCTTACCTTCAGAGTCTCTGCACCTGCCACTGATGAACTGGTACATGCATCACAGTAAAAAGAACTAAGAATATCAGACTTAGTGAGTATGACCTCAATAAATTTCTCTTCTCTCTCAAATCTTGGCCTCCCAAGCCCTGGCGCCTTTGGAGTTCTCTAGTGCCTTCAAACACATGGGTTTTGGTCCTCTGTTTACCTTATAAGGTTGTTCTCGGTAGGAGTATTGGTCTGCTACAAGCTAGTCCCTTATAGCCAGATGTACAACTGAGCAAGACCCTAGGAGGCCTCCCCTGGACAGACCCCTGCCCCATATCCTCTGCTGTAGCTCCTCTCTGAAGTCCCCAGAAAATATTATCTCATGCATATTTCATAACTTTTTCAGATGTTAAAAACCACCACCAAATGAAAGAAATTAACTACCTGATGGCCATGAGCACACAGCCCCCAGACCTTCCGACACCTAAGGATTGATGCCAACCACCCTGCTATCTCAACATCACCCAGAGAACTGTGCACCAGCTGATCACATATCCTGGGATATCCCTCCCTCACCCGGCCTTTAAATATGCTTTGCCAAAATTCTTCAGGAAGTTCAGGGTCTTTTGAACATGAGCCATCCATTCTTGCTCAGCCCTGAGATAAACGTTTCTCTGCTACAAACTCCAAAGTTTCAATTTGTTTAGCCTCACTGTGTGTTGAGAAGCTTCCCTGGTAGCTCATCAGTAAAGAATCCACCTGAAATGCAGGAGACCTAGGTTCAATCCCTGGGTTCAGAAGATGCCCTGGAGAAGGAAATGGCAACCACTCCAGTATTCTTGACTGGGAAATCCCACGGCCAGAGAAACCTGGCGAGCTACAGTTCCTGGAGTCACAAGAGTCAGACATGACTCAGTGACTACACCGCCACTGTGTGTTGAGCACACGAACTTGTATTGGGTAACATAAGCCCAAACATCTATTTAATAGCTAAAAACATTTACTATTCACTTGACATGAATTAACATTAATTATTTAATCCTCACACAAGTTATGAGGAAGATACTATTATTATTTTCATCTTATAATTAATGTAAAATGCACACACACACACACAAAACTGTAACTGGTCAAACAACTTGCCACGATCATTACAATCAGTAGCAACTCAACTCAGACCGCCTGGCTCCTGAGACTGTGTCCTTATCTACAACAGAATATCCAATTCGGAGGGAAGATGTGCATAAATCCCTCTGCAATTCCAACATTCAGTGACTGCATCAAAGAAGAGAGGACAGAAGAGGATCAGCCAGAGGGACCAGAGCAAAGCCAGGGGAAGGTTCCTCCAAGCCCAGAGAGGCATTTAAACCTGCACGTTATGACTGCGCTGCCTCAAGCTCAGAGACACTCACAGGGCTTGTGTAGACCCCCACCGGCATCACTCAGCACGTGGGCACATGCCCACTGGCACCCACGCCCCTACTCCGGCACAGGACAGAAGTCACCGGGTGGGGCGAGCAGACAAAACAGCCAGTCAGAGACCAGGTCTGAGAAAAGGAGGCCAAGGCCGGCAAAAATGCACGTGCGCAAAGGCGCCAAGTCCCCAGCGCATGCTCCGTTGTCCCACATAGATGTGAAAGAACTGAAAAAAGAAATATGTTCAAGACTGACCAGTGTGGTTCCCAAAGCATGGCCTGAAGACTCCCGGGAGGACTCAGACTATTTCAGGAATCCACCAGGTCAAAACTACCTTGATATTATAGCCTCTTAACTGAACTAACTTTTGCACTGGTATTGGGGAAAACCACTGGAACTTTAGCAAGAATCAAGACAGAGACGCTTAAGTTTACTAGTCATTGTATTCTTCACCCCTGTGCACTCACAGTAATAAAAGTGTCAGTTACACAAAACAATGCCCTTACTGAAGTATTCAAAATTATTGATTCTATTAAATTTTTTAAAAGGCACAAAATCAATAGTAAAGGTAAGAATTTCAAAACTGTGGCTACAGAGCATTAAATCCCAAGTGCAGAGCTCTGTGTGACAACATTGTCACATACCCATGAGACCAGTCCTGGGGCCACCACTCAACGCTGACTCCTGGGTTCTAGGTTGTGAGCCAGAACCGGCTAGCTGACCACCAGCTCCTCTGGTCTGTTCGCATCCCTGCCTGGTAGGGCTTATAGAACATGACTTGGAATCACAGGGCCCTACTGCCCAGTGACTCCGCCATCCCTAGAACAGTGGTTCTTATGCTGCTGTGTGCACACTAACCTTCCAGGGAGCTGTCTGTAAGGAGCTTCCCAGGTGACACCCCTATATTCTAATTCTGAGGGTCTGGGTGCGCACGGCTCAGGACACTTATTTCTACCATCGGCAGGTGATCTGATACAGGGGCCTGGGGTCCACTCTAAATAAAGGTGCCAACAATACCTAACTTCAGCTCCCCTGGGGGAGGACAGATGGCTCAGATTAGGCTGAGGACCAAGAGGAGAAATTGCAAGGGGGCTGGGGGAGGGGCAGTGGTCCCAATCTCTTTGGAACTTTTCCCTCTTCATCCAGTCTCCAGCGCCTCCCTCACGCTCTGCCGTATTTGTGTGAACTGTTTCTCATGCTGGCAAAGTATGTCTTGGAGCCCAAGTGTGCGGGGATTAAGCCGATGCCCCAGGGAAGGTCTACTGACTGGTATCCTAGGAAAACACACAAACTGGCCAAGAACCCAGCTCCCCCTGGCATGTATGATATGAACACCCAGGAGCAGAAGCCACGCCTCAGGGAAGTCCAGCTGGCCACGACTGTGGACTTCTAGGAAGAGCTTCCAAGAACACTACAGGGTGAGCTGCCCGCTAGCCAGGACCGCCAGAACACCATAGTCACTCTAGAGCGTCCCCAGAAATCGGCCTTGGGGAGACCAGAATATCAGCCTCAGACACAAGAGGCTGGGCCTCCACGCCGCAGGCTGCCACCAAACCAGTGGTGGAACATGCGGCGGGCCGGTTATAGTAACAGCATCTGACAAGGCAGACGGGACATCAGAGTGCAAACTGCAGCTCCTGCTGTGCTCATTTTGCCCACGTGGCATTTTAAAATATCTATGTTTAGTTGCCAATAGTTAAAAGAAATTTACATAAAATTCAGATTTCCAGTATCTCTTTAAAAATGGGAGGATCTGGAAACCCAGGGCCATCTCTTCCAGGCCCAGAGAGGCCAGGCTGAAGCAGTGTCCACCCTTTATTTGGGCAGTGCTATTGAGGGCAGGAGGAGAAGGGGGTAACAGAGGATGAGATGGCTGGGTGGCATCATCGACTCAATGGACATGAGTTTGAGCAAACTCCAGGAGACAGTGAAGGTCAGGGAAGCCTGGCTACACTCCATGGGGTCGCAAAGAGTCGGACATGACATCACCTGCCCACCTGGCTTGTTTCCATTACTCATCTGGACCCTGGCTCAGGTAACTCAAAGGTCCTTTATCCTCAAAACACTCTAGGATTTAATGTCCAATTTCTTCACTTACTTTCAACCATACATAGCACCAATGTTCTTCTCAGTAAACAGAGGATTTAAAAATCAGCAGCATGAAATCAGCAGGGTATTTTGCTCCATTCCCTTAGTAACTCATTAACAAGGTAACCAGACAGCCCTAGTTTAGTGATCAGGTGAAACCCCTCAACCAAACACTCTGCTTCAGGAGCTCACTGATGTTTGTGCCATCAGCCCTTAGTGGGCTTCCCCGGTGCCTCAGATGGTAAAGAATCTGTCTGCCATGCAGGACACCCATGTTCAACCCCTGGGTTGGGAAGACGCCCTGGAGGAGGGCATGGCAACCCACTCCAGTATTCTTGCCTGGAGAATCTGCATGGACAGAGGAGCCTGGTGGGCTACAGTCCATGGAGTTGCAAAGACTCAGACACGACTGAACAACTAAGCATGTAAGATCCTCAGCAACCCAGGTACCCAAGTCAACATCTACTGCCCCACTGCCTGTTGCCATAGCAAACAGAGGGCCCCATCGAGATGCCTGATTCCCCGGTTAGGAGAGCCCTGCTCAGCGACAACGCCTCTCCACACCTGGTATGGCAAAGCACAGGGCTGGTGAGAGGGGGGGTTAAATACTGGGCCCTGTACTCTGCGCCACAGCTTTCTAAATCCAATTTAAAAATCCACAAGCATCCATTTTTTTCTAAATTACAACTTGTCCATTTTTAATCAGAAAAAAAATAAAACCACTGCCCTTGCTCCTGAACAGAAGACCACACATCTCTCAGATCTCTCCTGGGGCTCCCAGGCATTGAAGGATGACCTTCCAAAGAGCCACATGCCAGTGACAGCAAAGGCAGGAAACTTCCATTTGTGATGCCACGTGCTCCAAGTAAGTATTCCCTGAAAAACCCCCCATATTGTCATCTTTAATTGATGTTTGATACAGGTTTGAAGAAAAAAAGTTGTCAGCTCTTCTGAAATTATTCATTCCCATTATACCCTGCAGGTAGGAGCAGGGCTATCACAGAAATTAGGTCTGGAGTCTTCGGAGACCCCACTCATCAGGCAGGAAATGCATTTCTGGAACCAAAAACAGAATTTATCATCACATGACTGACCCTAGGTATGTTCTGAGCTCATTTGAAAGCCCAGAGAATTGGACCTTCAGTTTAAAAATGTTTCAATCTAAGATGGTTGATGATCAAGTTTGGGAATCAATGAAAATTTTAAACATAGCATATGATCTGCTGAGTGAAACTCCGCTGTGAAATTGTGAATTTAGAGACTACTGCCTGTGAGATTCGGATCAATCTTCAGTCATCGTCAGGGGTCTAGAGATATTTCGCAGCTAAAAAGCACACTCCAATGTTGGCTTTTTTAAAAAGCCAAAATAAAAACAGTTTTCAGGTCCCCAAGGTGGTTGCAGCAGCTTCCAGTGCAAGCAGTGGCACGTCTGTGACAGGACTTGGCTGGGGTCCCTTTCTGCTTGGGCACTCCAGGTAAAAGGATGCAGGTGTTTCTGGAAAACCATTTGCATCTGCCATTTGCACGGAGATGCATTCATGAGCATGACTGCCTGCTTGTTTTTGCAATTCACCTAAATGTGGAGTTGCTTGGGGCCACCACGCAGTTCGGTCAGGCAGAAAGTGATTGCTCCCAGATGTTCGAGAGAAACGCCCTGGCCAGGCTGACACAGCAGTCCCAATGTGTCTGAAAGCACCCCGCGTCCTGTAATGAGGCTGCCACCAACCCAGGTGCTGTTCTTGCAGCGAGAGGCCCAGACCATCATCACGCGCACAGATATACCTGCTTCTCACACACCCTCATGCGCCCTCATGAAGGGGAATGACCAAGTGAGCAGGAACCGTTCACACTCTCCCTGCACTGACCCTTTAGAGCCAGCTAGCAGCAGAGGTTGGCAAGGAGCACCCACATTTCTGCCCATCTGGTGGCTGGGAAGAGTGATGCATGCAGCGACATTCCCATGGAACACATGGGGCACCCCCACCCCACCTCCCACTCCGAGGCAGCCATCTCTGACTCTTCTTGAGGAAGAGACGGCTCAAGCAAAGGTGACAAAGAGCTCAGAGCTGAGAAATGCTGCATAGGTCTAGAATCTGGGCATGAGGACTCCAAGGTCAGAGCTTTATCTGCTAGGTGATTCCCATGTGTACCCACAGCCCAGATCGGGTCCCACAGGCTCACAGCTGCTCCCAAGGCCAATGGGGGTGGGGACAGGCCACAGCTACAGAAAGACAAGGGCAGGCAGCTAGGCGTGCTGAACGGGCTGAAGGTGGCCCTGGAGTGCTTCAGAAAGCCTCTCCCCAGCTGCCCGGCCCCTTACAGGACTGATTAAATTAGCCCCGAGGCTCTGAGCCAGAGTGGCAGGCAGGACAATTCCCCCTCTCCCCAAACCCCGCCACATTCACTGGAGAATTCTAGTAAAACCTACTACCACCTTATCAGTTCCAGTCCTCAGGGTAGGTCAGAAAGTGGGTTCCTGGAACAGAGATCCTGACCATGCCTGAGAGCAGCCTGCAGCGCTTTCACCAAGCTTCACATCCTCAGGATTCAGACTGAGATACTCTGGTCACTGCACCAGGATTTAACAGCCATGAAATCCTCAGACAGAAACAGCCTTCATCTACCTCTTTAGTAGGCTGAGGACTCCAACTTCTGGGATGTGTGCATGCTCAGTCTCTGAGTCGTGTCTGACTCTTGTGACCCCATGGACTGTAGCCCGCCAGGCTACTCCATCCATGGAATTCTCCAGGCAAGAATACTGGAGTGGGTTGTCATTTCCCTCTCCAAGGGATCTTTCGGACCCAGGGATAGAACCCGTGTTTATCTTGTATCTCCTTCATTGGCAGATGGATTCTTTACCACCTAGGAAGCCCTTTATTCTAGTAGAGAATTCTTGAATTCCCTGTTTTTTAAGTTACTGAACAGCTGGTTTATGCAAGACATAGTGTTAGCTGTCGTTTAAAGCATGGCTCCTGTCTCTAAAGGTCATCTGAATACAGTCCCTCCTAGAACAAAGATGGGCTGTTAACACTGACCCCTGAAAGTCTGCTCATGGCAGCGTCAATTTCTGGGCTTTTCTTTATCCCATTTATTTTCCTAATGAATAAGTTATCATTAAAATGTAATCATTAAAAAAAAAAATATTTCTTTTAGTACACTCAGGGTGGTCTAAAAGGTGCTTCCTAGCCTTTAAAATAGATAGGAATCACCTGCAGATCTTATGAAATGCAGATTCTGACTCAATCAGTGGGGCAGGCTGGGATTCTGCATTTCTGAGGAGGGCCCTTTATCGTGCGTATAGTCAAAGCTATGACTTTGACATATACATGTGTGAGAGTTGGACCATAAAGAAGTCTAAGCACCGAAGAATTGATGCTTTTGAACTGTGGAGCTGGAGAAGACTCTTAAGAGTCCACCGGACAGCAAGCAGATCAAACCAATCAATCCTAAAGGAAATCAGCCCTGAATATTCATTGGAAGGACTGATACTGAGGCTCCAGTACTTTGGCCACCTGATGCAAAGAGCTGACTTGTTGGAAAAGGCTCTGATGCTGGGAAAGACAGAAGGCAAAAGGAGAAGAGGGTGGCAAAGGATGAGATGGTAAGATAGCATCACCAAGTCAATGGACATGAACTTGAGCAAACTACAGGGGATAGTAGAGAATCTGGCATGCTCTAGTTCACAGGGTCACAAAGAGTTGGACACAACTTAGCAACTGAACAAAAACAATACAAGGAGGGCCCAGTGATGCTAGTGTTGCCAGGAGGGGACCACAGGCAATGGGGAGGGGTGCCCAGGGCGGTGAGCACACACCTGTTGGAAAAGGGGAATCAGGTAAGGCTTCATGAATGAAGTGACTCCTGACTCTGGCCGGGAACATGGATGTGATTTCAAAAGGCACTCGTGAAGAACAGAGGGATGTGTAGGGGCAAAGTCTCTGAAGTCAAAAAGAAAGAGGAGAAAAGTACATGCCGCACTTGCAGTGTGCTAAGGCATCCAGTCTATTAGGTAAGGCAGCAGTTCCTAGACATGAGCATGTATCAGTCATCTGGGGGCTTCTTAAAACAGAGATTGTGGGCTGCACCCCCAAAGTTCCAGGATCAGTGAGGGGATGGGATTTGCACTTCTAACAAATACCCCGGTGATACTGAAGCTGCTGCCCAGGGACCACACTTTGAGAACTGCTCCAATGGGGTTTGTTAGACAGGGACAAAGGAGGTCCCACCCCCATCCCCACTATATTCCAGGAGGGACAACTGGATTGTCCAAGAGAGGGACTGTTCACATCTGGAAATGGCCAGAACACCTCCTGGTAGAGCATGCCAAGGCAGGAATGGTTATAAACCCAAAAGGGTAGTATCATGCATTCCTCTGGGTGGCTCTACTATGGTTTGAATCCATCCCCTCCAATTAAGTGGGAGCTACATGGAATCCTTTCAGTCTGTAAACAACATGGAGAAGGATTTGAGTTGACAGACGCCCACCGCTACAGGCAGCAGGTAAAGTGTTCCGAGACAAAGTCAGCCAGTGGCTGTGATAGGCCTCATGGTCATCCTCTCCAGGACCCTCAGTTCCTCCTTCAGATCCTGAGAAAGTCTAGAAAAGTCAGACCTCCTCACTCACAGGGGAGACAGTGAGCTTCTGGGGCTGAGTCTGAGATAAACCTGGGGGCACCGGCAACTCCACCGATGTCAGGGAACCAAGGGCTGGTCAGTGCAGACTGAGGCAGGCAGAGGCTGCCACCGGCCAGGGACGGAGTGGGGGACAGATACACCAGAGGATGAGAAAGCTCTGCCTTCAGGATGCCCCCAGGCGACAGCTGAGTGACGCACAAACAAGTAAAAGGAGGAGTGCATGAGCCTGGGGAGTGGAGACTGACTCAAACCAGGGGTCCTCCCCTTGGCTGGGCTTTCAAACCACAGCGCAGAGCTGGCGGTGCTGTGAAAGCATCATGATGTCGAGGTCCAGCTCAGATCAATGAAGTCAGGATCTCCAGGAGCTGGGGCCCTTCCAGACTTAAACATGATCCCTTACTCCACGGGCCAAGAGTTGGATCCAGCCCTCACTGCGACAGGCAGGGAACCTGCCTTCTTGCCTGACCTGCAGCAATAAAGAAAACAGGAACTAGGAACTGCCCAAGCTATGATGGGAGCAGTGGTCCAGGACTGCAGAAACACACATCTTTCAAGCGTTCTGCCCCTCCAGTTAGCTTGAAGAGAGAAAGAGAGAGAGGGAAGTACCCTCTGTGAGCCATCAGAGATGCCACTGCCCCAACCACAAGGTCCGGAGAAGGCAATGGCACCCCACTCCAGTACTCTTGCCTGGAAAATCCCATGGACTGAGGAGCCTGGTAGGCTGCAGTCCATGGGGTCGCTAAGAGTCAGACACGACTGAGCGTCTTCATTTTCGCTTTTCACCTTCCTGCATTGGAGAAGGAAATGGCAACCCACTCCAGTGCTCATGCCTGTAGAATCCCAGGGACGGGGGAGCCTCATGGGCTGCCGTCTATGGGGTCGCACAGAGTCAGACACAACTGAAGCGACTTAGCAGCAGCAGCAGCAACCACAAGGTCAGGTTAAAGTCTTAAACCACACCCTTTGGCAGGCAGGGGTGCTGGCCTGTGGCAGCTTAGTCTCTGACACACACACATCCTTTCACCTCAAGCCGTGCAGCAGCCTATGAGGGTCACAGTCCTTCCCCATCATTGTCCTCACTCCCCCAGCTGCCAGCAGAGAAACTGCAGTCTATATAATCACTGTGGATGGTAACCGCAGCCACGAAATTAGAAGACGCTGGTTCCTTGGAAGAAAAGCTGTGACCAACCTAGACATGTATTAAAAAGCAGAGACATTACTTTGCCAACAAAGGTCAAAGCTATGGTTTTTCCAGTAGTCATGTATGGATATGAGAGTTGGGCCATAGGCTGAATGCCAAAGAATTGATGCTTTTGAATAGTGGTGTTGGGGAAGACTCAATCTTCCAATCAACTGTGGAACACCAGTCAATCTTAAAGGAAAGCAATCCTTAATATTCATTAGAAGGACTGATGCTGAAGTTGAAGCCCCAATACTATGGCCACGTGATGTGAAGAGCTGACTCATTAGAAAAGACCCTGATGCTGGGAAAGATTGAAGGCAGGAGGAGAAGGGGAAGACAGAGGATGAGATGGCTGGATGGCATCACCGACTCAATGGACATGAGTTTGAGCAAGCTCCAGGAGATGGTGAAGGACAGGGAAGCCTGGCGTGCTGCAGTCCATGGGGTCACAAAGAGTCAGACACGACTGAGCAACTGAACAACAGCGAGCCAGCCCCTGTGTGAGCCAATCTTCAGGAGCAAACAGGGTGGTTCAGAGGAATGGGGTTCCCTCCCTCCTCACAGATGTCCTGGGACCATAGGTGCTGCAGGGAAGGGAGCCAAGGAAATCAGTTGTCTATGAGTTTCCCTCTCAGCCCCAGATTCACCCTTCAACACATGCTCTGCAATAATGAAAGCAACTCCTTCAAGTGTTTCTCCTTTATAGCAGCACGATGTTAACCTTTCTCAGCAGAGGGTGCTGGAGGGACGATGCAGAAGAAAGGGACTGCAGGGGGACACAGTTGATGGTATGGGGTGAGGACATCCAGGGGGGCTCGCTGCACCCAGCAGGTGCTGTCTCCCGCAACCTCACAGACCCTGCAGAGACCTCCCAGGACAGACATCGGGCCCTCCAGCCTCCTGTGCATACTGGCATCCTCTTCCCCTCTGCCCCCTCGTTACCTCCCCCAGCCTCTTCTCCCGTGGTCCTCCTGACTGTGGCCTTCCAGGCACACTCCTGTGCTCCAGCCTCCCGCGCTGAGTACCCCCACCCATGGCACACCCACAACAGCAACTCACCTACCCTGCCTGAAGCCTGGAGGCCTGCTTCCCGTTTGCCCAGGGACTGAGGACCAGTGAAACCAGCAAATTTCTCTGCCGTCCAGTTTGGTCAACTATACCTTCTCCAACAAGGTCTGAACCCCTTCCAAGTCTGTCCTTCCTTGACTGCTCTCCCCCAGCCCTGGGGTACGTACCACAAGGAGTTTTCATTTATCCTATGGCTACTCTTTCATCAGAGTTTAGTAACTCTTTGTATTAAACTTCCCCTGTTTAATTCACTGTGTGTTTTCTCCCTCCTACCTGGATGCAGACCACTACAACAGGAGATATGCATCCTCCAGAAGCCATATGGTGATAGAGGGAAGCACCCAGGGCAGCAAATGCCACATCCGTCATCTGCTGACATCGATGTGCTCAGAGGGACAAGCAGGACCTATAGAGAGACTAACTTCTAATGCAGTTTGTGACAATCAGTCCTGTTTCTTTGTCAGTTGAGTACATATAGAAACCAAGAAGAGTGGCTCAAACCCTCCTCTTGAAGACTCTTAAATTATCTGCCAGTTCAGGGCTTCCCTGGTGGCTCAGTGGTGAAGAATCTCCCTGCCAACACAGAAGACACCGGTTCGATCCCTGATCCAGGCAGATCCCACACGTCGCGAAGCAACTAAGTCCGTGTGCAACCAACAATTGAGCCTGTGCCCAGGAGCCGTAACTGCTGAATCGTGCACGCCCTAAAGTCTGTGCTCCTCAACAACAGAGGCCACCACAATGAGAAGCCCTTGAACTGCAACTACAGAAAAGCCCTCACAGCAACAAAGACTCAGCACAGCCAAGAATAAAATAACTACAATTTTTTTTAAAAATTACCCGCCAATTCAACATTTTAGTAAGACACCAATAATTGTTAACTGTTACAATTAAATAAAGTTCAGTTTGTGTCACCTCAAAAAAAAAAAAAAATTACCCGCCAATTCAACATTTTTGGATGCTTACTGACAGTGAACATTTCATAGCCTCTTTCTATCTAATACCAGCAGAGAAAATTATTTGTATCTTATTGTTCATAATTTTTCACTCTTTTATGAAAGAAAATAGGAAAAAACTGGATATACACCAGTTTTGGAGGGATTTCCCACCAGTTTGGAGGGAATCAGAAGAAGCAGAGTCTTATAAAGAAATTAGTACTCAAGAATATTTGTGATCTGATGTAATCGGTTTTTTGAAAGGGCAGGGGAGGGGCTTGGAAGGGGCTGGGAGGGAGCAGAGAAGATCTCCTCTCGAGGGTAGGGGTTGGCTCAGGCCAGCTCTGGCGTATGCCCTCCCAGCAGACAGTCATTTTCAGTGACTAGCTTGCCTCCCAATCTGAAGCCAACTCACACAGCACTGGAGGCAACGGCCACCCTTGCCTGGGCTGGATCCCTACTGGATAGACTGCCGCTCTCCATGGTGGACCACAAGCCCCGATGGGACACAGGTCCCTGCCATCAGCCTGGGCTCACCAGCAAGGGCCTCATCCAGTTCAGGAAAAGCCCTTCCTCAGAGGTTCTCTTCAAGTTCCAACTTAATTGTAGGAGTCTGTTCTGTAATTGTTAGTATTATGGCTTAGCTGGTTTCCCTCCAGCAGCACATAATAATAAATCGTTACATTTATAGAGCACTTTATAGCACTTGAAATACTTTCACAAACATCATTTCCTTTTGGTGAAAGAACTCTCCTGCTACTTGGGATGTACTTTTCTCCCAGATGCTTTGTTTTCACTTCTTTAGACGCTTCTGTGTAATTCACTCCATGATGTAAAACACAGACCACAACAATGCGAAGGGTCACCTTCAAAGCACCAGGAGAAAACCTGTGACTTTTTAAAAGCGAATATGTTTGGTTACTTTGCACTTCCGCTGGTTAGTTTCCAGTCAGATCTAGCTCGATGGGTGGCCAGATCACACTGCAGGATTCCCCACGGGTGGATGGAGAGAACCAGTGCTCTTGTGCCCAGGACAGCTCTGTTAGTTCAGAAACACCCAGGGTGGTCCTGAAGCAAACCCAGCCCCACAGACTCCCGGTAGACATGACTAATCAATGACCGTCTTCATTCTTCTGAGACCTGACCATGACTGCACCCCCAGGCAGGCATTATCAATTGATGTCACTTGATAGAAACAAGAGAAAGCTATCTGCTCTTCCTCAGCCCCAGGCTGCTCGGGGCAGGCCAGCAGTGCCCCAGTTAAGTTACTCTTAAGTTAGCCCTGCTTAAGTTATTCCCTGGGATGCTCTCTCCTGTTGGGATGTGGCTCCTGGGTGCATAGCTTTGCTGGGAACCTGCTCACCCTTGGACAAGACCACCATGCCAGCTGGCCTCATCCCTTCTTCATCCCTTTATGGCTAAAACTCAACTTATCCACTCTCTCTCTGTCTTCCAAACATGACCACATCTCCAATACCTTCTTCATCATGGCAAGAGAATACTTTTTAAAGATGTCAGTCTTCACACACAATGATTGACATCTCTCTAGAATCCTTTCATGTCTTCAGCACAACAGCTACACAGATTTATGACATGATGTTGGGGAAAGGGGTGGTGCTTGCAGGTGGGAAGAACCGTGCAGGCTGAGGACAAGCAGGGACAGCAGCAGACATCACTGGCTTTGCCCGCAGGCAGACTGCGGATGAGCAGTGTAGGGAGGACAGGAGAGAGACTGGTACCCCACACTCTCCTGCAGGCTGCACAGACACCCCAAAGGTTTCAGAGGGGAGGGGCCTGGTGGGTGATGGGCTCCAGGAAGCCCTGGTAGTTCCACAGATAACAGACTAGGAAGGAAGCTATCAAAATGCCTTTATTTATTCATTGTATTTACTCCTTTATTTATTTATTTTTAGGTTGCACTGTGCAGTATGTAAGATCTTACTTTCCCAACCAGGAATTGAACCTGTGCTCCCTGCACTGGGAGCATAGAGTCTTAACTCCTGGACTGCCAAGAAAGTCTTCAAAATGCTTTTAGGTCTTGCTTCCCTGGTGGCTCAGAGGTTAAAGCGTCTGCCTGCAATGCAGGAGACCTGGGTTGGATCCCTGAGTTGGGAAGATCCCCTAGAGAAGGAAATGGCAACCCACTCCAGTATTCTTGCCTGGAGAATCCCATGGAGGGAGGAGCCTGGTAGGCTACATTCCATGGGGGTCGCAAAAAGTCGGACACGACTGAGCGACTTCACTTTTCACTTTCTTGAGGCCTGAAATTGGCAGGTGCAGAGGGCAGGGGGAGGAGGGTGCCATGGCCTCCAGGTCAGCCCACTCTTTCTCTGACCCACTCCCTAGGCAATCCCAACCCACCCCTGGCTTTGAAGGCCACCCATCCCCTGCTGATTCTCTTCTGTAGAGTCCCAGTTTAAACTCCTAACTCACAAATTCATTGCCTACTTGACTTCTGCACCTGGTTATCAACTGACAGTCCCAATTCAACACATCCCACCTGATCTCATCTTCCCAGCAAATCTACTCCCACAATCCTCCCCTCTCAGCAAAGGGCAGTTCTGACTTACCATAGGCGTCCCTCATAGCTCAGTTGGTAAGGAATCCACCTGCAATGCAGGAGACCTGGGTTCAATTCCTGGGCTGGGAAGATCCCCTAGAGAAGGGAAAAGCTACCCACTCCAGTGTTCTGGCCTGGAGAATTTCATGGACAATACAGTCCATGGGGGTGCAAACAGTCGGACACGACTGAGTGACTTTCACTTTCTGACTTTCCACCCGCTCTGGCCAAGACCCCAAGTCAACTTTGACCCTTCTGTTCCTCCCACATCCTACTCAATCGGTTAGAAAATCATTGGCTCTGGTGTCATATTTAGAATCTATAGGCTTCTCCCACCATCTTCCTCTAAATGGCTCCCAGCCTCCCCCTCCTCTCTCTCCACTCAGCAGCTCAAAGGGATCCTTTGTTCCATGAGTCAGATTATGACACTCAGCTGCTCTAACCAAGCCCCCCTGCAGTGGCCACTCATTATAAAGCCCTGCAATGACCTCCAAGGCCCTCCGTGAACTGCCTCTCACCTGCCTGCCTGCCCCTCTCCCACCACTCTTGCCCTCACCCACTGCACCCCAGCCCCTCTGGATTCCTGGTTGTTTCTAAGACAGGCCAAGCACACTGCTGCCTCAGGGCCTTTGCACTTGCTGTTCTGTCTGGAACACATCACCTGAGACAGCCACGTAGTTTATGCCTCCCTTCTGGTAGGGCTCTGCTCCACCATCACTCTCCAACCCCTTGCCTTCTTCTTACCCTTCACCACATGCCATACATTTGTCTCCCCACCCGGCTGTTGGTTCCATAAGGTCAGGAACTTTGTAGAATGTGGGATTTTGACAACTGAGCAGATAGAGTAGAAGCTGCTAAGATGACAGAGAAAGCTGGAGCACCCAAAGCTGCAGGGGTTTGAAGAGAACAGAAGGGATCACGGAATAAAGCAGGGGTCAGCAAACAGCAGCCTGCAGGCCCAATCCGGCCACTCACCCATGTCCATAAACAAAGGTTTGGATTTTTTAAGTCTCTCCAGATGTTATTTTATTTTTTAATTTCTGTTTTCACCATGCCATGCAGCATATGGGATCTTAGTTTCTCGACCAGGGATCAAAACCACAACCCCTGGATTGGAAGAAGAGTCTTAACCACTGGACCATCAGGAAGTTCCCCATAAATAAAGTTTTATTCAAACACAGACATACCTATTTGGTTAAATATTGCCCATGCTGTGAGCAGCAGTAGGAGAATTAAGTCGTTGCAACATAGAGAGTATGGCCCCTAAAGCATAAACTACTATCTGGTTCTTTAAAGAAAACACTTGCTGACCTCTTGCACAAAGCAATATTTTTCAAACTATAAACTCATAGACAACCGCCCTAAGAAAACTTCCACAAACTTTCCAGGCAGCCCAGATCCCAACTTGAGAAACAGATTTAGAGAGAATACAGCAGTGGTGGAGAAGGAGGAAGAGAAGATGGACTTGGATTCAGTCCCCAGCACCACCATTCAGCAGCTGTGTGACCTTACATAAATTACTTAACTTCTCTGAAGCTCTTCTTCCTAATTAATAAAATAAGAACTGCTGCTGCTGCTAAGTCGCTTCAGTCGTGTCCGACTCTTTATGACCCCATGGACTGTAGCCCACCAGGCTCCTCTGTCCATGGGATTCTCCAGGCAAGAATTCTGGAGTGGGTTTGCCATGCCCTCCAGGGCATCTTCCCAGCCCAGGGATTGAACCCACATCTCTTATGTCTCCTGCATTGCAGGCAGGTTCTTTACTACTTGTGCCACCTGGGAAGCCCAAAATCAGAGCTACTTATCTTGCAGAAGTAGATAAGTATCTTGCAGAACTGTTGTGAGGAGTCAACATTCTGTAGGTAAAGCATCTAGCCATGGCTAGCACACAACACACCTACGTGACTAACCATTTTTTGAGGATTTACCCTATTCCAAGCACAATCTAGATGCTACATATGTAGCAATGTCTAATCCTCACAAAACTTTAATTGCACTGTGCCAGCACCCAGTGGATTTTACTTACCTTTGATAAACACAATTTAAAAATTTTTTTGTAAATAAAGCTGATGCAGTCTGTGGTTTCAGCACTGCTGTGGGAAAAGTCAGGCTCTGGGGAACTGGGGAAAGACCTGAGCCGCCTTAGGGAGGACAGCATCGATCCCAGGGACACTCAAGACCTCTGTCGGTCTCCTCAGCTGCTTCCCAAATTAGCAGGGAAATCTCCCAATTCAAAAAAACCTCGTGACACGCTTTGCAGAGATACCATGCAAAGCAACAGATTCTGTGCCTATTTTTGGCTGGTGCAGATAACTGGTCGTTGCAGACTCTTGAATCACTGGATTAAAATGCCAGACTCAGCGCACAGAAACGGTGGGTGTGGTGAAGACAACTCAGCTGGCCACCTGCTCCTGCTAAGTCTGTTTCCTAAACCATTGACATTCTTTTGACTTTTTCACAAACTAAACAAGCCAGTATTCTTTTCTCAAGAAGTAGAGCAGTTTAAACTATCTTATTAGTATGAAATCTGTGGAGAAAATTCTATACCACCTAAACATACTGTCTGTTAAATCGGAGAAAACAAGTTGCAGTTCCCACTTGACATAGGCGAAGAGGCACAAATTAAGACCCAAAAGCAAATTCCTCTATGATCACTTTTTTAGGAGTAAATAAGACGTTATGACCTATTTGGTTAGACTGAAAACAAGCAAATTTTAAAGGGAAACCCTGATTTGGAGATCAACCTAACTATGGTACCGGCGTGCATATTTGAAACTTTCTGTTCCCAGAAACTCAAGTGTTTCTGGTTTCTTTCCTTGACTTTTCTCAATACCAAGATGGGACCAGGTTGAAAACTTTAGTTCTTACAAAGGGCATTTTTTTTTTATTTCAACTTGACTACCATGCTCACAAAAGATGAACAGGCTGGGCTTCCCAGTGGTCCCAGATAAAGTGGGTCCCAGAGGTCCCACTCTGCAGATAAAATCCATAGGAAAGCAGCAACCACCCCAGCTTGAAGGAATCAGAGGTGTTAAACCAAGTCAAGTTTTATTTCCCTGTCTTAGTCAGCTCCAGCTGCTATAACAAAACACTGTAGACTTGGTGACTTAAACACCAGTAGTGTATTTCTCACACAGGCTGGGAAGTCCAAGATTACTGAGCCCACAGATTCAGTTCTTGGTGAGGGCCCTTGTCCTGACTTGTAAATAGCCACCCTGTGAGGTCCATGGGCTTCCCTTGGAGTGTAGTATGGAGAGAAGCAGTTCCCCTGGCCCCACTTCTTATAAGGGCTTTTTAGGTAAATAAAAGGGCACTTAAATATATATACCCCCATCAAGAGCACACCCGCCATGTCCTCATCTAAGCCTGTTACTTTGCAGAAGTCCCCCCCTCCAAGTACCTTTACATTGGAGGTTGGGGGCTTCGATACAGGAATTGGGGAAGGGGGACAAAAAGCATTCAGTCCATAACAGTCCCTGAATAAAATTTTTCACATCTTTTCATTCAGCTTCTGAAAATGCAATTCTTGCCTTCTCAAAGCAGTCCTCTCTACTGCCCACAGGGTTGATGTTCCAACAACATTCTGAAGTCTAAGCACTTGCGTCTCGTCTACAAAATATGAATTTACATCTGTCCTTTTTCAAAATAAATATCCTTCTGTCTTTTTCATCTGTGGGTGTGGACTCCTGAGCAAGAATTCCAGCTCTTTGCAGCAAAGAAAAGAGGAGGGGGTGGGAGAGGGGAGGGGAGGGGAGAGGAACAGGAGTCTCTGGTTTCCTGTGTCCTGCCCACTGCGCTCGAACCTGCCAGCATCATCTATTATGGATACGGCCAAGCCCAGGGGGCTCCGGTGTCTCCAAGGGAGACCAAGAGCCACAGAGATGGATACTTCACTGCTTCCTGGACCTCAGGCCCTTCAGAGACCGCGATGCTAAAGCACTCACGGTGATCAGGGACGGGCCTAAATCAGGAAGTTTATCATCACCTCACTCTTTCCAGACAGCCAGTCTTCAAATGGCAAAAGCCAACTGCTTCTATCCTCTGTGCTTTTCTCAACAAGGTTTTTAACAGTATTATTTAAGTATCACATTTAGAAAAGTATACAAATCAATGGATCTTCACAGGGATCACACCCATGTAACCACCACTCAGATTTCAAAAAAGGAGAACATTACCAGTACCCCCAGGAGCCCCAATCAGCCACTTAAACCTCCTTATCACCAAAGGTAAGAGCTATCTTAACTTATAAAATTATAAACTAGTTTCCCCATATTGAACTTGATACAAATTACAGTAAATGTTCTCCTGGGTCTTCTTTTACTTCTCTCTGCTATATGTTTATGAGACTCATCCACGTTACTACATATAACCATATATTTTCAGTGCTCTTTAGTATTCTAGTGTATGAATATAATTATCCATTCCACATTGATAAACTTTGCATTATTTCAGCTTTGCTTTGCTATCACACAAATTACTACTGTAGACATTTATTAATAGATGCACATCATTTGTTATGCATGTGTGTATGTGTGTGTATATGTCTGTATGTCTTTGGGGGCATGTATGTATACATATCTTTTGGGTCTCTGTTTAGGAGTGGAATTGCTGGATCATAGAGCACGCAGATACTCAGCTTTGCAGCTACAAAAGAGCACTGAAAAGTGAGTATGCAAGTATTCCTTTGATTCCACATCTTTGCCAACTGTGCGTTTACATTTCAACCCTTCTAGTGGGTATGCAGTTTTAATTTACATTTCCCTGATCAATAAAGTCTATTGGCCATTTGGATATCATCTTGAAGTGCCTGTTTAAAATTTCTGCCTATTCTGTTGAATTGTGTCTTCTCTTATTTAGTAAAAGTAGAGGCTCTTTATACATTTTGAATGTAAGTCCTTTGTTAAATACATACACATACCCAAAGAGTGGGCTTCCCTTATGGCCCTGCATTATGGCCTGCAATATGGGAGACCTGGGATCAATCTCCAGGTTTGGAAGATCCCCTGGAGAAGGGAAGGGCTACCCACTCCAGTATTCTGGCCTGGAGAATTCCATGGACTGTATAGTCCACGGGGTCACAGAGTTGAACACAACTGAGCGGCTTTCACTTCAGTTCACACACAGAGTGCATAATTATCTTCTCCCACTTTGTGACTTGCCCTTTCACTTGTATTGATGTCTTTTGATGAATAAGATCTTAACATTAATGCACTCCAAATTATCACATTGATCCCTTTATGGCTAGTGCTTTTTATACCTTGTCTAAAATCTTTGCCTACCCACAGCTGTGACTGTATTTTTCTGTTATCTTCTAAGGCTGTATCGTTTACCTTTCACCATTAGATCTGTGATCCATCTGGAACTGAATTTTGGATACAGTGCAAGATAAGGGTCAAGATTCATTTATTTCCATGTGGGTATCTAATGGACCTAGCACTGTTTAGGCTTCCTTGGTGACTCAGCAATAAAAAATCCACCTACAATACATAGGTATTGTATGTCAATACATTGACTCAGATTCAATCCCTGGGTCAGGAAGATCCCCTGGGGGGAGGAGATGGCAACCCACTCCAGCTTTCTTGCCTGGAGAATCCCATGGACAGAGGAACCTGGCGGGCTACAGTCCATGGGGTCGCAAAAGAGTCGGACACGACTGAGCACACAGACCAGCACTGTTTACTGAAAGAACAAACTCCTCCCACTACCCTGCGTCATTACCTCTGTCATCACCCATGTGTGCGGCCGTGTTTCTGGGCTCTACGTTGTTCCAATGGTCTAGTTATCAAATCTTGCACCAATACCATAATGGTTTGTTTACTGTAACTTTAAAAGAATTCTTGATTTCTGGTAGTGTAAATGCTTCAACTTTCCTCTTTTCAAGACTATCTTGAACATTTTTGACCTTTTGCATTTCCACACAAATTTTAGAATCCATCTGGCAATTCTACCAAAAAAAATCTCCTGGGATTTTAACTGGAATTACATTTTTACACTATTGAAGGTTCCAACTTATGAACATTTATATCTATTTAATTTAGTGTTTTTAAATATCTCCCATTTCTAAGTAGAGGTCTTAAATATCTTCGGTCAAATGTATCCCTAGATATGGGATGATTTGACTCCTGTCATTTTTATTTTCTAATTTTTGTTGAAAAGAAGTGATTACAGCTAAATTCCCTATCTCAGTCTCAATTTCAGGGCTTTCAAAATTTTACCTTTAAATATAATGTTTGGTCTATTTCTTAAATGATATAATTTATCAATATCGGCAGTTCACTGAGATCCAAGTTTGCTAAGGTTGTTTTTTATCACAAATGGGTACAAAATGCTTTATCAAATGCTTTATCAAATTTGACTTTATCAAATGCTTTTTCGGGTTATTGTGAACAAATTATTTTTCTCTTTCAGCCTGTTAGCATATTTAATAACAATACACTTTAATATTAAACCAAATATTTCATTCCTAGACTGAATCTAGCTTGCTGCTTTGTCTGATTGTTTGAATATGTGTATTTAGTCGCTTAGTTGTATCCGACTCTTTGCCACCACATGGACTGTAACCTGCCAGGCTCCTCTGTCCATGGGATTCTCCAGGAAAGAATACTGGAGTGGGCTGCCATGCCATCCTCCAGGGGAGCTTCCTAACCCAGGGATCAAACCCAGGTATCCTGCATTGCAGGTAGATTACCAATTGAGCCACCAGGGAAGCCTATCATTTGAATATACTGTTGAACTTATTTTGCCAATATTTTGCTTAGATTCATATCTTCACTTATGAAAGAGATTGAGGCAGTTTTTCTTTCTTGTAATGTCTTTGTCAGGTCTGGGGTACAAGGTTATGCTAGTCTCATAAAATGAACAGGGAAATGTTTAACTCTTTTTCCATTCTCCAGAGGACTCGGTATAAGATTGGTCCCACTTCTCTAAATATTTGGCAAATTCACTATTAAAGACATGTGAGACTGAGATTTCTTTATAGGAAGGGTTTAATTTACAGAATAAATTTCTTTAAGACCTGAATATACTAAATTTTGTGCCATGTACGCTTGTAAAGAACATGTATTCCACAATCCTTGGGTGTAGTGGTCTATATAATCAGTTAGGATATTTTGGTTATTAGTATTCCAACCTTGGAAAACTCAGCAGTGGCCACAGGACTGGAAAAGGTCAGTTTTCATCCCAATCCCAAAGAAAGGCAATGCTAAAGAATGTTCAAACTACCACACAATTGCACTCATCTCACATGCTAGCAAGTAATGCTCAAAATTCTCCAAGCCAGGCTTCAACAGTATGTGAACCGCGAACTTCCAGATGTTCAAGCTGGATTTAGAAAAGGTACAGGAATCAGAGATCAAATTGCCAACATCTGTTGGATCATCAAAAAAGCAAGAGAATTCCAGAAAAACATCTACTTCTGCTTTACTGACTACGCCAAAGCCTTTGACTGTGTGGATCACAACACACCATGGAAAATTCTAAAAGAGATGGGAATACCAGACCACCTGACCTACCTCCTGAGAAATCTATATGCAGATCAAGAAGCAACAGTTAGAACTGGACATGGAACAACAGACTGGTTCCAAATCAGGAAAGGAGTACGTCAAGGCTGTATATTGTCACCCTGCTTATTTAACTTCTATGCAGAGCACATCATGCAAAATGCCCAGCTGGATGAAGCACAAGCTGGAATCAAGATTGCCAGGAGAAATATCAATAACCTCAGATATGTAGATGACACCACACTTATGACAGAAAGTGATAAAGAACTAAAGAGCCTCTTGATGAAAGTGAAAGAAGAGAGTGAAAAAGCTGGCTTAAAACTCAATATTCAGAAAACTAAGATCATGACATCCAGTCCCATCACTTCGTGGCAAATAGATGGGGAAACAATGGAAACAGTGACAGACTTTCTTTTTTTGGGCTCCAAAATCACTGCAGATGGTGACTGCAGCCATGAAATTAAAAGACACTTGCTCTTTGGAAGAAAAGTTATGACCAATCTAGACAGCATACTGAAAAGCAGAGACATTACTTTGCCAACAAAGGTCCAACAACAAAAGCAACAAAAGAATTGATGCTTTTGAACTGTGGTGTTGGAGAAGACTCTTGAAAGTCCCCTGGACTGCAAGAAGAGGCAACCTGTCAATCCTAAAGGAAATCAGTCCTGAATATTCGTTGGAAGGACTGATGCTGAAGCTGAAACTCCAATACTTTGGCCACCTGATGGGAAGAACTGACTCATTGGAAAAGACCCTGATGTTGGGAAAGACTGAAGGCGGGAGGAGAAGGGGATGACAGGATGAGATGGTTGGTTGGCATCACCGAATCAACGGACATGAGTTTGAGTAAGCTCCAGGAGTCGGTGACAAACCGGGAAGCCTGGCATGCTGCAGTCTATGGGGTTGCAAAGAGTCAGCCACGACTGAGCGGCTGAACTGATTCCAATCTTCTATAGCTGTACAGATTTTTTGTCAGCTTCTACAATCCGTTACTAACAGTATGCTAAAACCCACTCTAATTATAAATTTGTCTATTTTTTCTTGCAATTTTATACATTCTATAACTAGATGCAAACAAATAGGTTTTCTGGTATCTCCCTGATGAATTGCCCCTCTTTTTAACTAGAAGTGTTTTCTGTCTTAAAGTCTCATACTCACTAAGTTGTGTCCAACTCTTTGCAATTCCATGGACTGTTGCCCAACAGGCTCCTCTGTCCAAGGAATTCTCCAGGCAAGAATACTGGAGTGGGTTGCCACTTCCTCCTCCGGGCGTTTTCCTGACCCAGGGATGAAACTTGCACCTCCTGTACTGGCAGGTGGATTGCTTACCACTGAGCCACCTGGGAAGTCTATCTTACGGTCTACGTTGTGTCATTTCCAATATCACCTTTTTGGCTTGGTATATTTTTCTTACATTCATTTACTATCAGTTTTCCTATATGTCTATATTTAACATCTTTTTCCAAGTAGCATTTAATAGGATTTTGCTACATGTTTTTAAATTAAATTTCACAACTTCAGAGCTTTAATTGGAATATTTAGTCCAGTTTCATTTAATATAATTACTGATAGATCTGGATTTAAATCTACGTTCTATTTGCTTTCTATTTGTCCTTTATGTTTAATGTCCCTTCTTCTCTCAATTATTTCAATTTTCAACTTTTTCTAGATTAATCTTGTATTTTTAAATATCTCCTTCTCTATTAGGTTAATTAATATTATTTTACTATTATTTTAAGGGTATCATGTAAACAACATCCTTGACTTATAATTTACTAACACCTTCCCATTCTTCAGAAAATAAGAGTTTTAAAACACTTTAATTCGATTTGCCCCCTTCATTCTTTTGTACCGTTCCTTGCTGTATATCTTGTTTTTACATGTACTTTAATCCCATGAGACATCTGTACAGTCAGTAGTTAATTTAGATTTACTCATATGTTTACCTTATCCACTGATTTTCATTCTCTTCTACATATCCACACCTCTACCTGGGGTCATATGCCTCCTTCTGAAGAACTCCTTTTAGTACTTTTAGGATGTATCTGCTGACAGTAAATTCAGTCTCTACTTGTCTAGGTTTTATTTCACCTTTGTCTCTGAGGGAAATCTAGATATAAAAACTTCAACAGTACCAAGATATACTTGTCTTCTAGAGTCCATCATTACAGTTGAGGGCTCAGTTCAGTCTTCTTGTTCTTTCTTCGAAGGTAATTATGTCTTTTTTCTTGGGCTGCTTTCAGATTTCATTTTTGTCTTTGGTTTTCAGAAATATTACTGACAAATTTCTTTTTTCTTTATATTCTCTTGCTTGGGGCTTACAGTACTCCTTTAGTTTGTGGTTTGGTATATTTCATTGCTTTCAGAAAATTCTGTTAGTATCTCCTGGAATTTTGCTTCTTCCATTATTTTTCTGGGATTTCAATTACATGTGTGTTAGGCCTTTTCATTATGTATCATTTAGCCTTGGTGGATATTTCCTTTATTTTTCATCTTTTTTTTTCTCCCTGTCTTAGGCAGGCTATTTCTACTCACTTGTCTTCTATTAGAGATCACTAAATCTCCCTACAGCTGAGTCTATGCCACTGTTTAAATCCACCAGTGGAGAACCCCATGGACAGCAGAGCCTGGCTGGCTACAGCCCACAGGGTCACAGTCGAGCATAACTGAAGCAACTTAGCTCACAAGCATGCTTAGTATCACTGACTATTTCAGTTCTAGGATTTCTATCTGATTTTTTATATATAAGTAGATTCTAGTTCTCTGATCAAAATCTCCATCTTGTCATTTTCTTTCTTGAATCTATTAATCACTGAGAGATAATTACAGTATGTGTATCACCTGTGGGTCTGTTTTGAGCATCTTTTTCTTCTCTTGATCCTGCCTGTTTATATGCCTTATATTTTTTTAACTAAATGATGAATGTTTTATATAAATATATTTAAAACTGCAAAGGAGCTAGATGTTGTTACATGATTTTCTTTAGTCTGTGGCAGGCAACTAGATCAGGAACAGATTATCTTAATCCAATCAGCGGTTGAGCTGATTCAAGGTTTGGTTTCAATCTTTGTAAACTTGGTCTATTCTGGTCAGCTAATTTGAGGTTGGGTTTCAATCTTTATAACTGTTGGCCTATTTTTAGTAAGCCATTTCTCCTAGGATACAGTCCTTCAGGGTTCCTGAGTGAAGCAACAGGGTATTTATAACCATGAGGTATTTCCAGGATCTCTCCACCTTTGTAATAAGCCCTTAACTTGTCATTTTTATCTCCTCAGCATCATGAGACTATCTGTAGTTCTACTCAGCCTTTCAGCTTCTCAGCCGGGTGCTGGTTAAGAATCATTTTTTTGTTTTTTTGGCCAGGGGACCTTAGAGACTAGACAGTAACATGAGGAATTAAACTTGAAATGCAAATGATCTTTACAGATTTCATCTTCAGTCACTTCCTAAAATACATACCAGAAACCTAGAACCAGGACGGAAAACTCATTTTTAAAAATTAATCCTATAAATCTGAAGAAAAGAAAAGTAAAAAGAAAATAAATGACTGAAAAGGAGTTAAAGGAGGCAGTGGCAATCACTTCAGGGGATACAGAGATCCATGAAAGCAGGATCCTAGCCAGTGAGCATCCCTCCTCTCCCAAGAGAAAAGGAGTTCAAAATTACTGAGACAGGAGAAGGGGGTGCCAGAGGATGAGATGGTTGGATGGCATCACCAACTCGATGAACATGAGTTTGAGCAAACTCTGGGAGATGATGAAGGACTGGAAAGCCTGGCATGCTGCAATCCATGGGGTCGCAAAGAGCTGGACATGACTTAGCAACTGAACAACAACAAATCATAATCTAAAGAGAAAGAAAACTGGGGAAAGGTAGAAACTCATCACTTGGAAGGCGAGCAGCAGGATGATTACTTCTGGCCAGGCTCAGCAGAGCAGGCTTCATGGAGGCTGCAACAAATGTTAGAGCAGCCCCTGTAATCTAGGAAGGTTTGGAGGAAAGGGAGTAGCTAGTCACTGGTACAGAGTGTGACTCAGTCAAAGAACAGCTCAGGAAGCAGGTACAGTTGCCTAAAGGGAAGTTTTTCCTGCCTCCCCAAACCTACCTTCACAAATGTAAACAGTCTGGAAAACACACTAGGACACAAAGGCCCAGAATCAACTTCTGTATTTACTGCCAGGGACCTCCCCTTATGGATATTTAAATAGTGAGTGAGTGACAGTCACTCAGTTGTAGCTGACTCTTTGTGACCCCATGGACTGTAGCCTGCCAGACTCCTTTGTCCATGGAATTCTCCAGGCAAGAATACTGGAGTGGGTTGACATTTCCTTCTCTGGATATTTAAAGAGGGAGCCTGAAAAGGCAAGAAACAGCTGGTAGATCAATGTGTCAGGGAACAGCAGAGCAGGACAAAGACGGGCTGAATTCAGGTTGTGGACGGCCAGGAATATCAAATTAAGCACGTCAAATTACTTTGGCCGTTGGCCACAGGATCCAAAATAAGACTCTTCTAACCAAACCAGTTTTCTTCTCTCAACTCAGCTCAACACACTCTTCTCCAGGCACCAGTCACCCAGGCCACAAAAGACGGGGAGTTGGCAGCAGCAAGCGAAGCAGACGGTAAGGAAAATTTAGAACACAGAGTCCTGCAGTGGGGTGCACCAGCAAATTCTTCCAGTTAACATGAGCAAAGACACTTTTTAAAAGTCTGCAGTGGATGGGATCTTCTGTGAGGAAAGATTGCAGTTAATGGGAGACTTGAGCTAGCATGTTTTATTACTCATAGAATGTAGCCCTTGCTGGCTTGGGGGAGAACAGCCCAGGCATATCAGAATGCCTCTACCCACCCATTCTAGCACCCCCAGTGCCTGCGTTTTAAGTTGCTTCAGTAGTGGCCAACTCTTTGTGACCCCATGGACTGCAGCCCACCAGGCTCCTCTGTCCATGGGATTCTCCAGGCAAGAATCCTGGAGTGGGTTGCCATGCCCTCCTCCAGGGGATCTCCCCAACCCAGGGATCAAAACCCACGTCTCTTATGTCTCCTGCATTGGCAGGTGGGATCTTTACCATGGTGCCACCTGGGAAGCCCTAGGAAGTACTCCCAGAGTTTCAGGCAAAGTGAAGCTCTTGATCCCACCGGCAGCAGACCTGCCTCCTCGTTCCACCACTTACACATCTCCAATCCCTCCTGCCCAACCCCCAGCCCCGGGTCCTCTTGGCAGAGTATTCTGGAAGTGCTGAAACTACTACTCCCCAAATGCTTTTACCCCTCAATGATCACTTATGTCACACAAGATCCTACATGTTTTTCTAGACACTCAAATACACTGGTTGCCTTGCTCAGTTTGCCTGAAGGCCTTGGATCTTGAGCCCAAATTGGCTGATCATGAGCACCCACTATGGATGGACCAAATCCTGGTTACCAAGGCCAGAACTGGGGCCTGGCATCCCAGACCCTTCATCGGTTAGCTTCTACTCACCTCACACTCCTCGCTCTCCACACCTCTAACCTACTCTCCCCTTTCCCATGCACCTAATGCCACCTCTGCACTCCAGACTTGGCTAAATCCTATTTCCTTCTCGAAGCCACCCCCTTGGTACCATAGGAAAGGGGCCCAGTCAGGGAATCCCAACCCTGTGATGCTACAAGACAGACAAACAACCTCAGGACTCCTCCCTGTCTCTGAGTGGGCCAAGCGCTGTGCTCAGTCCCTTCCAGGGACAATTTCATTTTAGGCTTGAAGCCCCCTCCCCAAGGAAGGTGTTATTATTCCCATTTCATAGATATACAAATTGAAGCACAGAGAGATAGGAAGCATGTGTCTGTGGGATACAAGGCCTGTGCTTTAAAATCATTACGCTGAAAAAAATAAATAAATAAAATCATTACGCTGGACTGAACAGAGATCGGAGGTGCGCTCACAAGGGGCACCCACATGGCCTGGAGGGGGGGGGTGGGGGCAGGTGGCAGCACCCAGCAGTCCCATCTGACACTTTGCAGGCAGCGATAAGGGTCCGTGGAATGAATGAATGAGTTTGTACCAGAGCCATCTGTGTAAGGAGGAGGCGATGACCCAACCAGGAGGAGGGGGCCGGGACAGAGGGCAGGGTGAAGTCAAAGCAAGGGCAGGCCAGCATGAAACAGCAAGGAATGTGAGGAACTAAGGCGGCCGGGCTGCTGAAGCATAAAACATGAGATGGAAAATGCAAGGGGACAAGGCTGGACAGAGGAGGGCACCCTGCAGTCACTGGAGATGGAGACAGTCTCCTGAAGGGGCCCTGGCCTCCGGGAGACGGGCTGGTAAGGAACCGTAACCCAAGGGGGTGGCCGGCTGGACCCTGAGGTCTCAACTCTACATGCCCAACTCCAAACCTTCCAGCTCCCCTGTGAACCTGCCCGTCCTTTCCTCTCTGCAGGCTTCAGGGCCGCCCCAGCTCCTCCCGTGTCTCTGCTTGTCTCATTCCCCGCGTCCATCCCCCACCTTGTTGCAAGGAGGGCCAGCCTGGGATTCAGCAGTGAAGAAAAGAGACACAATACACTGCCCTCCTGGAGATTCCCTAAGGATGTCCCGCCCCCTGTCATCCTCCCAAGAGGAAGCAGGGTGTCCCTTTGGCCATTCTCCTGGCTCAGGGCACCAAGGGCTGGACTGGAAGGTAGGCAGTTTCAGGCCACCCACTGCTCTTTCATGTTCACCATCCATCCCTCCTCTTACCTGACCTTGGGCCCTGACACCTGCTGTCTTCCTTCTACCCCAATTGCTGCCACCCTCTTGGAAGGCTCTGCCCTTCCCCCCTACCTCAGTGACCTAGCATCACAGCAAGAAAGAGGAGGAAGAGTCCCTGTTACCAACCACACACACTTCCTGAGCACCGGGCGGTCCCCCAAAGGGATGCTGGCTTCTCCTCACCTTCTCATGAACCCCTGCACCTGACCCGGGGGCTGGCCATAGCTCTTTGATTTAAAGTGTGTGTGTCGCCAGTCAGGATGGCTGCTATCCAAAAGTCTACAAGCAATAAATGCTGGAGAGGGTGTGGAGAAAAGGGAACCCTCTTACACTGTTGGTGGGAATGCAAACTAGTACAGCCGCTATGGAAAACAGTGTGGAGATTTCTTAAAAAACTGGAAATAGAACTGCCATATGACCCAGCAATCCCACTTCTGGGCATACACACTGAGGAAACCAGATCTGAAAGAGACACGTGCACCCCAATGTTCATCGCAGCACTGTTTATAATAGCCAGGACATGGAAGCAACCTAGATGCCCATCAGCAGATGAATGGATAAGGAAGCTGTGGTACATATACACCATGGAATATTACTCAGCCATTAAAAAGAATTCATTTGAACCAGTCCTAATGAGATGGATGAAGCTGGAGCCCCTTATACAGAGTGAAGTAAGCCAGAAAGATAAAGAACATTACAGCATACTGACACATATATATGGAATTTAGAAAGATGGTAACGATAACCCTATATGCAAAACAGAAAAAGAGACACAGAAATACAGAACAGACTTTTGAACTTTGTGGGAGAATGTGAGGGTGGGATATTTCAAAAGAACAGCATGTATACTATCTATGGTGAAACAGATCACCAGCCCAGGTGGGATGCATGAGACAAGTGCTCGGGCCTGGTGCACTGGGAAGACCCAGAGGAATCGGGTGGAGAGGGAGGTGGGAGGGGGGATCGGGATTGGGAATACATGTAAATCCATGGCTGATTCATATCAATGTATGACAAAACCCACTGGAAAAAAATAATAATAATAATAAAAATAAATAAATAAATAAAGTGTGTGTGTGCACGCATAACTAGTCATGTCCAACTCTTTGCTACCTCATGGACTGTATATAGCCCGCTAGGCTCCTCTATCCATGGAATTTCCCAGGCAAGAATACTGGAGCAGGTTGTTATTTCCTTCTCCAAGGTGATTTAAAGTGAGGGGAAGGCAATAATTTTATACATTCTGGAAAAACAACACATAGCAATGAGGATAAGCAATATTTAAAATCGATAACCATTGAGGACCTACTATACAGCACAGGGAACTCTGCTCAGTATTATGAAACACAGTAAAAGAGGAAAGAATTTGAAAAAGAATAGATACTTGTAAATGCATAACTGAATCACGTTGCAGTACACCTGAAACACAATATTTTTTTTTGTTTTCTCACTAAGCTTTTTAAAATGGATCTCAAATTCTGTGACAGATTTTCAGTTAAGTTGTTTCCATTTTAAAGTACTGATTTTAAAAACAAATAACTTAAAACTGCCACACACAAAACAAATGTTCCACAAAACATATTCCTTTCCTTCTGAAGGTTTTACGATGCACCGTTATCATTAACCAGGCTTTTACTATTAAACCTAAATGGCCAGTTGAGTCAAACAGTTCTGAGACCATTCTTCCACCACCAACTAAGACTAGGGTGGCAGGTATCGGGGATAATATTAAAAATATGGAACGCTTCACGAATTCGTGAGTTATCCTTGCACAGGGGCCATGCTAATCTTCTCTGTATTCTTCCAATTTTAGTATATGTGCTACCAAAATCAGCATCACAACACTGCTAATCAGCTACGTGCTGTGCTTCGTTGTTCAGTCGTGTCCGACTCTTTGCGACCAAAGGACTGTAGCCCGCCAGGCTCCTCTGTCCATGGGATTCCCCAGGCAAGGTCATTTCCTTCTCCAGGGGACCTTCCCAACCCAGAGTTTGAACCTGGGTCTTTTATGTCTCCTGCATTGGTAGGTATGTTCTTTCTCACCAGCGCCACCTCAGAAGTGGAAACTGATCAGAAACTATTAAAATGCTAATGACACCTAAGGTCCTTTGACAATGATGGATCATTATGACCAAAATACACCATGGAATGTGCACAGACAGCTCCACAAGGCCTCAGAGCTGAGCGTCTCCCTGTCAGGTGGATCTTTAGCCCCCATGACCCAGGCAGTCAAATGAGAGCGATCCCACTGCTGCCCAGGAACAACTTCAACGTGGCGGAGCTCAATCCCCTCCACCTGCTTGAGAAGGCAGAAGAGAGCAGGGTCCTGGGTGTGCAGGGGGGCAAAACCTCTCCTCACCCTGCACCGATCCCCCTGCTTTGGCCAACTCCAATCACCAAACACTGCCCAGAATGATAAATTTAAACTGCTTAGACTTTGCAGAATAGCATGCATTGACTTAATGGCCTGTTCTGATTCAAGGACTGGGCAGGAACTATGGTGAAATGAAAGCAACGGCTCTCCAAGGCAGGGTCGGGGGAGAAGAGAGGCTTACAGACCCCAGAGCCCCAGACACAAAGAACCTCCCTTCCTTCCTGCTCCTCAGCCCAGGATTAGCTCTTACTCCTGGTCTCATCAGCCACCACTGGCCAGCCTGGCAGGTCACAGCCTTGGGGGTGGCTCACCAGAAGATCCTGCTTCTCCCAAAGTCAGGCTGATGACAGATGAGATGGGGGCTTTGCCTGGCTGAGCACCAATCCGGTTCCCTGGGACAGTATGAGGGGTTGGGGGGAGTCACCCTGCAGGTAGGCATGGGGCAGAAAATAACGGGGTGCACATGTGAGCACCCACAAAGCACTGGGGCCCAAAAAGCACTGGGCTTTTATCTCCGGGACCCCCAACCCAAAGACTGCATGAACTCTAATGCTACAAGCAAAGTTCAGAATCTTGGGATGTGCCCAAGGCCCCCAGATCTGCCTTAACTCCCACATCCCCTCTGCATAAGCCCCCCACTTTCATCTATAAGTGAACCTGGTGAAAGATTCTACACAATGAGTGAACAAGGGAACCAAGAGACTCGGAATTAGGAAGATGCATTAGAGCAGAAAGACTTGGTCACTAGAGGCCGAATCTGGAATGCAGAGCTCTTGAGTGGCCAAGGAAATGGACAGAGACCAGGAAAAGTCCCAAGGTTGGAGAAGAAAGAGGAGGGCTGATTTCTCAGGGGGTGCAGCTATGATGCTGATGACGTCCTCAACATCCCGGCACAACCAAGAGTTTCTAATGAAACTCGCCTAAATCAAGGCCAAATCACAACTTCCTGCATAAGCTAAGTCCCTAACTTATACCCAGGAGGCGACGGGTGTAAGTTCACCATGACTTGGCTGTCTGGAGCTCTCAATGCACTTTTCATAGCAGTAAAGTGGTACCTACGGTTAGGACACCAGGCCAGCCTGTTGCCATCATGGCCTATGCGTTCTTGCCAGCATGGCCCATGCTTTATTCTTCTTTGACTTCCAGATACACTGCAGAGAACCTGACAAAGAGCAAGAACTCACATCTGTGCGAGGTGAGTAAAAGACTGCTGCACAGGTCAGGTACGAATTTCACACTGAACTTCCTTTTCCTAAAGGATGCACAAAGCGACATCTTCGGTTCCTAAAGGTACCTGAAGAACCACATAGAACTTCTCCCTTTAGGTCCTTGACCTAATTTGCATACTCTAGTGCCCTTGGAAAGGTAGGTATTCCCAGGGAACGCAGACGAATGGAAGAGGAGCCGAAAGGGGGGCTCTGTATTTCAGGCAGGCTCCCAGGCTGGGAGTTTCATCCAGCCAAGCACAAATGGGGTGACCAGAAAGCTCAGATGAAGGACATCATGAGATCTTAGCGACCTTCTGGACATGGAGCTTTCCCTTGGTAAAGAGGTCAAAGTCATTCAAAACCTGGATCTTTCATATTATTGCCTCTGAACTTCAATATGCCACCCCTCCCATGGTTCCCAGTCACCTCCCTCACCTCAGGCCTGGTCTCTGACTTTCAGAGGAAGAGACGCACACCCTCAGTTGCCTACCCTGCCCCCATTTCTGCTTACTTCATCTCTACACTCTGTGATCAAAGTGCAGTTTTCATATGCTAACATTCTCCAAGGCTGCTCTTCATTTATTTATGGTATTTTGCCAACTGCGGAATTTCGGGTGATTTGTGCTCCATGGGGTCATCGCCCCTTTGTAGAGTTGCAGGATGAGAGTGTGGCGTGAATGCAGGGTGACGTCAGCCCTCAGGGGAACCGGACTTGGGGGGGGGGACACCCCGATGCAGCCACGGTAGGGCCTTGAAGGCTTAAAAATAAAGAATAACTGTAAGCGGCTTTTAAATGAATGGTCCTTTCTGTGGGCAGTGTTTTCAAAAGTAATTATACTCTGAAGTCCAAAGACTCAAATAACAAATTCTTCTGACCAAGGGTAATTTGCCCAAGAAGTAAAAACCTCCTGACAGTCCTGCTAAGGAGAGAGCGAGGTAAACCTCTGCCAAAAAGTCATCCCAATTCTAGGGATTTATCCTAGCAAAATGAAAATTTATGTTCCCATAAAACCTCCACCCAAATCAGTAGAGCAGAAAAGGTGGTATGACTTAAAGAAGCAAAGAGATCAGCCTCCAGATCAAATGCATAGAGCAGCTTTGTTTGTAACCACCAAAACCTGGAAACCACACAGATACCCTTGAACAAGTGGAAGGATAAACAAACGTGCATGCGTGCTCAGTTGCTCCGATCGTGTCCGACTCTCTGCGACCCCGTGGACTGTACCCACCAGGCTCCTCTGTCCATGGGATTCTCCAGGCAAGAATACTGGAGTGGACTGCCATGCCCTCCACCAAGGGATCTTCCCAACCCAGGGACGGAACCTGCGTCTCCTGGGTCTCCCACATTGCAGGTGGATTCTTTATCACTGAGCCAAAACTGGTTTATCCATACAATGGAACCTCACTCAGCATGAAAAAGGAATGAGCCACTGATGCACCTTAGATGGATCACAGGGGTATTGTGCAGAGTGAGGTAAGCCAGTCTCTAAAGGTTACATACAAATGATTTTATTTCTATGGATGGCTTTCTGGGAAAGAGCAAAGCTATAAGGAGAGAACCGATCCCTGTTTACCAGGGATGGGGTAAGGGGGTGTCTGACTACAAAGGGGAAGGCCTAGGAAATTCTCCACGTTGCTGGAATTGCTCTGTATCCTGTGGTAGTTACAAGAATTTATGCTTGTTCTAGCTTCCCTGGTAGCTCAGACGGTAAAGCGTCTGCCTACAATGCGGAAGACCTGGGTTCGATCCCTGGACCAGGAAGATCCCCTGGAGAAGGAAATGGCAACCCGCTCCAGTATTCTTGCCTGGAAAATCCCATGGACTGAGGATCCTGGTAGGCTACAGTCGATGGGGTCGCAAAGAGTCGGACATGACTGAGTGACTTCACTTCACTTCACACTTGTTCTGGTGCATAACCTCCAAAAATGTACTAAATCACAATACTCTACACTTGAAATGACTAAAATACCATAAGTCAATTATACTTCAATTAAAAAGCCTATGGGTATATTAAAATTCACAGGACTGAACATCAAAAATAAAAATGAATTTCACTGTATATAGATTTCTTTTTCAAAAGTTCACAAATTCTTTGACACTTCTCCCAGAAAACAATGGTATCTAGTTCCCTTGCCCTTGAACATGGGCCAGGCTTGGCAACTTGATTCTAAGGAGTACAGTGCAAGGAGAGTATGGTTAGGAAAAGTGATACAATATCACCTGATCCTGGTCCTCGCTCTTTAGAGCCCTGAATGGCCACATAAGTCTAGCTATCTGGAAGCAGCCATGCTAAAGATATCTGGTAGAGAGACCAAAGAGACATAGAGAGATGCCCAAGGAACTCCCAGTTATTTGCATCTTCCTGGTTTGGACACCAAACTGAAGAGCCTCTGAGATGGTCCTGGGCCCCACCATCACCTCACTGCAGCCTCATGAAAGACCCTGAGCCAAAAGTGCTCAGAGTTGCCCCGAAATTCCTGGTCCAAGGAAATCATGAGCAATAATAAAAATGTTGTAAGCAACTTTAGAGCGCTTCTGTGCTTCGGAGTGATGTGTTCACAGCCATGGACAACTGCCACATGACAGATATTTCCTCATATACCATCGTGTCTATCCTTCATCCATTTCACCCTCTACTAAGCACTTTCTATAGCCAAGAACTATCCATGGAATGGGGAGAGAAGTGCCAGAATCACCAGACTGTGACGGCTAAGAGATGAGAGTCAGGGTTGGGGGGGGGCGGTTCTGGGTTTGGGCAGCTGGTCGGACAGTGATGTTCCTCACTGAGGCAGGACGGGTCTGGGGGAAGATATCACGATCCCACGTGGACACAGTGTGCATTCAACATCTCCAGGACACCCAAAAGAAACTGTCCAGGGCAGTTGGGGAGCTGGACTCAGGACCAGAGAGACAGCATGGGGTCCCAGATGCCAACGAGGGGGTTGTCAGAAAGCCCTGGAAGCCACCCAGGAAAGGAATAAACTACAAGAAGTCCTGGTCCTGGGACAGAGCTGAGGCCAGGAGGGAGGAGAAAGCTTGAAGAACACAGGCAAGGTGGATCGCTCACCATCACACTTGGGACAGCGAGCATTCCTCAGAGGAGACACTCAGGAACAGCAAGTGCTGCTTAGAGATTAAGCAAGATAAAGGCTGGAAGGTGTCTGGGCATGAGTGACAAGGTGGTGGAAAGTGGTAAAAGAGTCACCTGCCAGTGTAGGAGCTGCAGGAGACCTGGGTTCAATCTCTGGGTCGGGAAGATCCCCTGGAGAAGGAAATGACAATCCAGGCCAGGAGAATTCCATGGACAGAAGAGCCAGGCGGGCTACAGTCCTTGGGGTCGCAGAAAGTCAGACATGACTGAGCCCATACATGCCACGGCAAGGGCGCTGTGGCTGGGCTGGTGGCGAGGAAGCCAGACAGAGGGGCTCAGACAAGCTCGAAAGACACTTGGGTTGGAGGAGGGGTGAAGGTAGAAGACAGGAAGCCGGGTGGAATACTGGATGAAGGCGGTGTTAGTCCATCGCAAGGCTAAAGAAGGGATCCCAGAGGGAAGCAGGGGTCGAAGATCCAGAGGAAAGGGGCCTGGCCCAGCTAGGAGAGGGGACACAGCTGCCCTGTCGGGAAGGAGGGGGCACATGGAAAGAGGCAGACAGGCTAGAGGGGGCAGGAGCTGCGGATGAAGGTTCTGCTTTGTCTCTGCGGTGCCTCTGGGGAGGTGGGGGAGATGAAGGAGCGGGAACGGGGGCACAGCCGGCCCAGGCCCATGGGGCAGTAGGGCTGGAGACCACGAAGGCCAAGTCGCAGTCCCCAGGGACACGCAATAGCAGGATCCATTTTTGGTTTTGTTCAGGACAGCCCCGGAAGGGAGATGCTATGTTCAAAAGTGTGAGGAGAGGGAGCGGGCTGGAACTGGAGCCCAGCCACTTCTCCCACCCTTTTTTCACTCACTTTGATGCCTGCGTTGGCCCCAACAGAGTCTGACACTGAGCAGAAACCCACGAAAGCGAGGAAGGTGGGAGAAAGGGTCATACCTGAAGCCTCGTTGGTGAGCCCCTCAGCCCACCAGGAATCAGCGGTGACGTGGCCGTGGGCTTTGGGAAACCCTGGCCCAGGGCCCAGGCCAGGTCCCCCCGAGTTCTTCATCCTCCCAGGCGTTCGTCACAAGGTGGCTTTGTGGTCACTGCCCGACCAGCCTACTCTGTCTTCCTTTCCCTGTTTCTCCCTTCCCTCGATTTTTCTCTGTAATCATTTCCTTCCCAAATTTCTGGTTTTTCCTCCTATTCCCTTTCTTTCCCTTCATGTTTCCACTACATGGAATGGAAGTAACTTCTCAGTCTTGTGCTCATAGCCGGTACCAGCCCAGCCTGTGGCCCACAGCTAGCAGGCCCTTCTCACTCACCCAGAGCCATCCGCACCTGATCTCCACACGCCTCCCATCTGCTTCTCACCTGCGTGGACGGCCTTCCCGTTTCCTTTCACCCACTCACACCCCACCGCTCTCTCCAGGAGGGTTTCTGGACTGTGCGGTCCACACGGAGTTTTCCCACTTCTGACGTTTCTACAGGCCAGGCTGCCTACATCACACTGAGATGTGAGTCACATGCTGCTTTTAGAGGCTGTTTCACTTTTCTGACTTATTCCTCCAACCAAGCACCACAATAAAGGAGATAATTATCATGTGCTGGGATCAGTGGCATCGATAGAAATAAAGCTTCCCACTCAGCCCCGCCTGCTCCTCAGCTCTCAAAAATATATATATATAATAATAATCACCAAGTGGTTACCTGTGAGGTCTATGAACTCAGCAGAAATATCCCCCCAGTTGTGTTCACTCCGTAGTGAGCCTGAAGTCAGAAGACATGTATGTGAGCTCTAGCCATCTTTGTGTGTCAGTCCTGAAAGCAACATAACTTTAGTTTGCCCAACTTGGAGACAGGGCCTGCATAGCCCATCTCCCCCTCCTGCAGGGCTGTGTGAGGACCAGCCAGGCGAGCCTGCGTCCCAGTGCTTTGTGAACTGCACAGACACGCCGTGGTTCTGCTCCTGGCGTATTCAGGGATGAATCACCGTCCACAAAAATGCACCCAATTCTGGGAACAAAAAACCGCTCATATCCGTGACTATTGTTCTGGACAGGGTACCCAGCTGCTCTCTTTTCCCTGCCCCCAGACACCCGGCCCTGCTGAACCTGAATGGGGGACCCCAGGAGGACCAGACGGGCCTCCTCACCTCCAGGCACGGGGCACTCAGACACCAGCCACTGAGAAACTCCCCGGTCGTGCAGAAGCCAGAGGGGCTGGTGATTTATGGAAGCTGTGATCTGAAGCCAGCCAGGCTCTCCGGCGGCTGCAGCTACGATCTGATCCTGAGAAAGGGTAATAGATCCCTCTTAGGTGAGTGCCATCCCCTGAAATAAAATCTCCCCATAGCCACCGTGGTTGGCAAAGGGCTGAATCTCCCCCGGGGGCGAGAAGGGTGGCTGGACTCTGCGGACACCCCTCCAGTCTCCCAGATCCACCCTCTGCTCGGAATTCCCACCACTCACTGCAGCCACCTCTGCCTCCACCCCCCACCCCAGACACACACACACCAGCTCACAACTCTCCTCACCCTCCCCACGCCCAGCCTGGACAGTAGCAGTCAACCAGGAAGGCTCAGGGACAAACAGGAAACCCGGCATGAGGCAGTGCTCCCCCACCTGGCCCTGCAGGCCTCCAGCCTGGCCCCTGGGAGCAGACCTCATGACCCCCACCCAGGAGGGCCCTGGAGCACGCACCCACCCCTGCCAACGCAACAAGAAATGACGCTGACTGACGGTGGGCCTGCTCTGGCCAACCCCAGGCTTCCTGACTCAGAGCATGGCCTGGGCTTGGTGTGGAAGAGGCCAGAAAATAAGATTTTGAGGCTCTGAAGAGCTGATTATACCTCACCAGTTTGTGAGGGAAATTATAACATGCAAATCATGTTTGGAGATTAGGAACTTGATAAAGACTTGAGGATATTGGTTCTTGAAGGCCCTCCTGTTGGAGTCATCATGTATATAAATATATCCTGCACTTTTTTCACTTAACCTTCTTTGGTTCTTTTATTGGGGCTTATTGTGTATCAGGCACTGTTCGAGGAACTCTGAGCTGAGTGTGGAGTTGAAATGCACTTTCCGCTACTGAGGGTTTACAGCTGGTGGGGAGATGGTGAGAAGGGATGAAGAATCAGAGCATCACAGGTGGGAGGGGGCGAGGGGCACAGCCCGCCCGGAACACGGGGAGGGGGCTGGGAAAGGCAGCAGAGGTGACCCGCAGACATGGTCTTCCTCCAGGCTGGAGGGTGGAGGGGCGGACTGGGGAGAGTTATGGGCTTGAACCACCAGCCAGGGCAGCCTCTTTGTGAAACTGCAAGCATTTCAGCACAGCCAGGACTCAGGAGGGATGGGGAGGGAAGGCCAGTCAATGGGAGTGCGAGACAGGAGGCCAGGTCCCAGAGAGGCCTGGGTGTCCTGTAACAAGCTGCGACTTGACCCTGATAACAGTGGGGAACCACCAGCAAGGAGGAGGCGGCGGCAGAGAAAGCAGGTTGGGGGGTAGATCAGATCTCCTGTATCCAGAGCCAGGAGTCCAGATGAGAGCCCGGATGACCAGGGAACGGAAAGCAAGGGACGGGACAGGTTAGAGGACCTGAGGCTGACAAGCAGTTCTCAGGGTGTTTCCAAAGAGGGAGACGCAGAAGGGGTGTAGTGAGCAGGTCTGGAAGAAGGAAGCTACTTGTTCCATCTTAAACATTTCTTACCTATATTTACATATGTACAATTTTATAACTCGTGTTGTCTGTCATGAAGTGAATGTGTCTCCGCAATATTTGAGGCCCTACTCCTCAATGTGATGCTATTAGGGGCTTTGGGCAGTAATTATATTTAAATAAGGTCATGAGGGTAGGACCCCCTGATGGGATTAGTGCCCTTACCAGAAAAGGAAGACTTCCCAGGTGGCGCTAGTAATAAAGAACCTACTTGCCAGTGTAGGAGACATAAGGGACACGGATTCAGTCCCTGGGTGGGAAAATCCCCTGTAAGAGGGCATGACAACCCACTCCAGTATTCTTGCCTGGAGAATCCCATAGACAGAGGAGCCTGGCAGGTTACAGTCCATAGGGTCTCAAAGAGTCGGACACAACTAAAGCAACTTAACATTGAAGAAATAAACAGGACAAATAAACATTGAAGAAAACAGAGACTTTTCCCTCACAGAGTATGGGAGCAATGCTGATATGGGCCATGGTACATGCATTAAAGATGATACATTCCAAGAATATTTAGTGACTTGGGAAAGTATGCAGATATAATGCTATATTTTAATTCTGGTAGAAAATGTTAAGAATAGTTCCCTTTGGGTGGTAAGAAACATGATTTCTATATCTTCAGTGTGCTTTTCCATGGTCTCAAAATACATACACATGCTCATTCTGTGATGGGAAGAGACGTTTGTTTGTTTCATAAGGACAGACTCTTTGCTCCCTGGCCTTCCCCTCCTTGAATCTAGCTTTGTTAGCTGGAACCTCTCCCCAGCAATGTCTCCCTGATTCCACACAAACAGCAAAATGGAACTGCAAGTGTGAAGATGCCTTAGGGTACCAGACATACACATATCAAGATATACATATTGATCTGAGTAATAAAAACAATCCACACAACTCAGCTTTAACACAAAAAGAAAGCAGCTTTTTACTTCTGTCATCACTGGGAAAAGTATACACACTTTCCATAACTCCTTCCAGCACTATCTGCAGGTCGCAGGTCACTCTACTTACCAAACCCTGAGGTCATGGTTCTTTTGCCTTATCCATCCTATTTCCATCCTCCTGGACTCACTTAGGCAATTAATGATCCAGATCCACTTTCATCCCCATCTGTGGGGATATGAGGATCCACTTTTCAGGTGAAAATCAGGACAAATAAAGAATAAATTCTAACAAATAAAGTTCAAAAATGGAGAAACTTACATTACCATATGTAAAATAGATAACCAATGGGAATTTGCTGTATGTCTCAGGGAACTCAAACAGGGACTCTGTATCAACCTAGGGGCTTCCCAGGTGGCTCAGGGTAAATAATCTGCCTGCAATGCAGGAGACTCTGGTTCGATCCCTCGGTTGGGAAGATCCAGTGGAGAAGGAAATGGCAACCCACTCCAATATTCTTGCCTGGGAAAGCCCATGGACAGAAGAGCCTGGTCCTTGGGGTCACAAGAGTAGGACACGATTTGGTGATTAAACCACCACCAGAGGAATGGGATGGGGAGGGAGATGAGAGAGAGGTTCAAGAGGGACAGAACATACATATACCTATGGCTGATTCATGTTGAGGTTTGACAGAAAACAACCCAATTCTGTAAAGCAATTATCTTTCAATTAAAAAATAAATAAATTTTTTTAAAATGGAGAAAGGCCACCATTGAAGGGAGGGAGCCAACTGCTCTCTATCACATGAGGAGAAGCAGCTAGAACATGTCTGACCAGAGGCTTCACAGAAGGGACTTCTGCGTGGACACGGCTGGGGTGAGGAGACCCCTTTTTTTCCCCTTCAACTCTAATGCCTTTGATAATTCACTCATTCAACAGCTATTTACTCTACATGCACAATGTGCCAGGCACTGTTCCAAGCTCTAGGGCTAGACACAAGCAGACCATGAAACAAACCAAGCAACCAGACCTCAGGGAGCAGCAGGCCAGTCCCTCAAGGGCCTGGGTGACCCTGAATGGCAGGGGCCGCTGAGGGAGGTTTGGAGGAGAGAAGGGCCTCTGACCCTTTCCTCCTTAGCAGGTCACACCGGCCTGATTCCTACACTGTTCCCTCCATTAAAACCCAATGAACGGACCCCATCTCTAACCTTTCACTGTTTCCTGTTAATGGCCAGGTTCCCAGGCAAGGAGGGAACGTCCACCTCACTCCATCAAGACTTGCTACAAACTAGGGTTTGTAAGACAGTGGGGCGGAGGGAGGGTGTTAGCCCAAGAATGCACTACTTAGGGGATCAGGGAGCCCAGAAACCCCCGTTGAAGCTGTGGACAAGACAGAAGTCAGGGAGGCAGCGGAGACTGTGCCTCTCAGTTGGCAGTCAGTCGGCTGCTTCCCCGCGGGTCCGGCGCTCACATCCCTCCAGCTGCTTGCAGCCTGCGTGAGGACGTCAGAGGACCAGGCGGAAGTCCCCTCACGGGGGTCACGAGGGTTGAAAGCCAGGTGTAGAAAGTCCAAGGGTTGAAACCCTTGTAGAAAGCCTGTAGAAAGCCAGGGTTGAAAGTCCAAGGTGTAGAACAGTTTATGGTAAATACGAGTGACTTCACTTTCCTTTCCTTTCGCTTTCATTTAATAAAACTACAGACAGAGCAGTAGCGGGTCAAGGATGGGAACACTGGGTTTAAATATCAGTAGAGGCACTATAAAAAAATTTGCTGATTGGACATCTCAGTCATAGCAAACACACCTAGGACACACAGTGACACTTAATGAAAGGACTGTGAACCCAAAGGGAACCTTAGAACCCATAACCTAGTTTTCTTATCTCTTTTATTAAAAAAAAAAAAAGTTAAATATATCAAAAAGTACAGAAAATAGTATAATGACTCACCCATATATCCATAATAATTTTTAATATCAAGAAGGCACTATTCAGGTTTCCCCAATGGTCTCAAATATTTGTTTGTAATGTTTCCTCTATATATTCACCCACCTACTTCTTGCCCCTCAACCAAGACTATTTTGAAGCAAATTATATGATTTCATCTATAAATATTACAGTATATCTCTGAAACACAGAGACTTTTCTTTTAAACACAGCACAATATTATTATACACTTTAATAATTTTAATGTTAAATATTGTTATTCATTTTATTTTTATTAACTTAACTTTAATAATTTTTAATATCAAGAAGGCACTATTCAGGTTTCCCCAATGGTCTCAAATATTTGTTTGTAATGTGTTTGTTTGAATTTAGAGTTAGAGCCACACATTGCAACTGGTGGATATATCTCTTAAATCTCTTTTAATCTAAGGTTTCCTTCCATCTCCATCTTCTCCTTTACTATTTATTTGTTAGAGAAACTATAATTTCCCACAATCTGGATTTTGGTGATTACATCCCTGTGGTGAGGTTTAGCATTCACTGTAACAATTTCCCCCATTCTTTCTTACTTAGTTCAGAACAAGGCACAGAAACATATCCCAATAAAATAGCTAAAACAACAAAACAAAACAAAAAGCAGCCTGATTGCCTCCGTAAACGACCAGATGCTGACAAACTCAAGACTGGAAATGCCCCACAGCCACGGAACCGGCTACTCAGATTAGAAAAGCAGGTTTAAAGCCAGGACACTCCTGAGCTGGCCACAGGCAACGGGGCATCGGCTGCAGGTGGCACAGTGTGGCGGCTGCAGGAGAGGTGACTGTCTTCCATCTGACGACGGGAAGGTTCCAGGGACACTTCAGAGAGAACTAAACCATGGAGGGGAAAGCAGGCTAGAGTTGGGGGTTGGGAGTGCTCCTGAGTTAGTCTCAGCGTGTTAATCAGTTTTAAATCTGCCACCGTGAAAGACGAACATTTCAGAGTCTGGAGGAGGAGGGCAAAGGCGGTACTGTGTTTTCCAAAGGGAAGCAGGTTGGACTCCGAGGGCAAAAGGCACAGACTCCCAAGAGCATCTGCACTGGAAGGACTTAGCAGGGCTCACCGACTTCAGTCACAGCCTGTGACAGACAGCCCCTCCCCCCGCCCCTCCCCCAGCACAGAGAGCCCGTGCTCTGCTGGTTTTCTAATAATGGGACACAGTTGGCTACAGGCTCTGGAGTAAAAAAAGACCTGACCTTAAATCCCAGCTCCTCCACTTAAAAGCAGCGTGGCCTTAGACAACCTGCCTAAGCTCCCTGTGCCTCAGTTTCCTCATCTGTTAACTGGGGACACCACTGTCGGTCTGCACAAACTCTTGTGAGATCATTGGGGTTGTAACGCCGAGTCTCACTGAACAGTGCCTAGAGCAAGCCCTTTATATGTTAGCCCTTCACCCCCAAAGATTTCTGCCAGACCACCCCCACCCAGACCCTGGCAGGGAGTCATGACTGCACCCGCTGGACATCCAACTGGGTTCCCAATGCAGTCTGTCGCCGTGCATGGCGCAAAGCCAACTGACCCATAAAGGGTTCAGTCCCATGAGCCTGATCTCAATAGCCCAGCTCCAACCAACTGAGCTAATTACGGTAGACTGGGAGTCAACTCTGCTTCGAGACGCTCATAGCTGTTCATACGGCATTCTCAAACAGTTTTGTCCTAAGATGCTATGTGACACTACACACTGGCCAACTTCACTAATGACCTCATCTTTAAAAAATCTTAATGTAATGTAACAAACAGATGTGTCCCTTAAGAGGATTAAGGTGGAAATTCATTAGAGCAGTAATACCAGTGGATTTGTGTTCTAAAACTGACGCCCATCAATCAACTCGGTGCATGCTTAGCCTTAGTGCTGCTCAGCCTCAGGGAGAACCCTGGAGAACTGGGCAGCCAGGTCTTTAACCTCAAGACAGGTATGTGTGAACAGGGGATGCATGGAGAACCCTCTGAGCCCTGTACTGAGTCTGACCTAAATGACCTCTAGTCCCCGCTGCCCAGACTGCAGTGTGAACAGGAATCTTTGATGCATCTTGGGAAAACACACATTCTGACTCCGCAGGACTGGGGAGGCCTGAGTGTATTTCTAAGAGCCCAGGTGACACCCAGCCCACATGCGGAGGACCAAGGTTCCAATCCTCACAGCAATCAGCTGTCTTACAAGTGGTGTAGCTGAGGCAGCAAGGGAACCACAAAAAGAAAGGCGGTGAGAAAGGAAAGAACAGGGCTCCGTGCAGGCTAATCCAATGAGAGGATGGAACTCTGAAACGTGGGCGGGCTGCCTGGAAGGAGGAAACCCAAGACACAAAAGTAGAGTCATTAAGGGCTTGGACCTGGTGCCAAATGCCAGTTCTGGAACTTCCCACTCACGTGGCCCACTGACTTTTTTTTTTTTGCTTAGGCTCTTCGGCTTTGAGATGCAACCGTCGCAGTGCCTGACCCATGGGGTGGTCTCAGGATTGGCAGGAGGATGCATGTCTGGGACAGTGCTTGGCGCAGGCAAGTGGCCAGAACCTGGGAGCTATTATTCTCTACTTTCTAGTCCGCAGCAGCCATGGAAACATTTCCTGAATTAAATTACTAGGTCATAATTGCCATATTGACACACACGCTAGTTAGCACTTCTTTGTAATATTCTACAATTTCAGTTTGCCTCTCAAAAATAAATAAGAATCCTTAGAGTCTTTGCCTTTAGCACCAATCAATCCAAATACATTCATGCTTTGACAGGTCCATGATTCTGTTAATTCTACTGCACAGCTTTTTCTAAATTAGAAGTCCTATAATTACAATTCTTTTTAAGGCACTAAACCAGAAATAAACACCTGTTCATGCAGCATTTGAAAACAAAAGGCCTCACATTGTCCAGATAAAATATATAACCACCAGAATAAACATCTCCCCAGTGAAAACAGGGTACCTGTTCTCTATACTGACCTTTTTGTTATGAGACTAATCATTTGTTTAACCATCCTCAAGGAACTACTATAAAAAGCTGGGGGGGAGAGCTTCAGTCTAGCAGCTTGGAAAAAAAAAAGATAAAACATTATAAGAACAATGTGTTGTTTCTGTCCAAGTCAATGGTTTAAATGAACAACTAATTTCGAATGGAGTCAGCAAACAAGAGATAAATTTATACATACTTCCCAAGGTTAGGAAAAGATACATAGGCTCAAGTTTGGTCTGGGATGGATGTGAGGGATAAACCAGTTCAGAGGTTCCCAGCACAGAGACTCCCTAGGGGAGCTTTACAAATTAAGACCCTCTGCAGGGTCTTTTGGAGAAGGAAATGACAACTCACTCCAGTATTCTTGCCTGGAGAATCCCATGGACAGAGGAGCCTGGTGGGCTACAGTCCACGGGGTCGCAAAGAGTTGGACACGACTGAGCGATTTTGTCACACAGGTGTGTCCACTTAGTGACAATTCATCCAGCTGCTCACTCGGGGCCTGCACGCTTTTCTGTGTGTGCCATCTACTTCGAGCAAAAGTCTGCACCCCCAGGTCAGATGGCTGAGGATGCTAAGAGTTTCCGAAGTTTCACAGTCACACTTCTCCCCTCTCACCACCCAGAATGTCCCCTGCCCCAGAAACTCTCTTCCTGCCAGGCTGGGCTCAAGGAGACCCATGGCAGGGGCATGCCCACTCCCTCACTGTTAGCTAATTCATAGCCAGGTTGGTAACGATTTGTTTCCCCCTCTGGCTGTGAACTCTACCAGGTCAGCAATTCTGTCTCAGTGCTCTTACTCAAGCTAGTAGGAACATTCACTTGCCCCAGGCCAAAAAGTACCTGGCCTAGAAAACTGAGTCGGGAACTCCCCAAGTTAATGGAACGGAAGCCAGAGTAGAGGCGGAGTTGGCCAAACGACTGGTCCAGGGAGCAGAACAGCAGTGGGGTCTCAAGTCACACAGACCAGGTTTCAATATCAGCTCCCCGCTCCTAGCAGAGAAACTAGGTTACTCAACTGTTCTCAGCCTCAGTTTCCTCATCCATCAAACAGGTCCAGTAAAAGTCTGCACTTCACAGATACATGTAATATGAAATGAGATCCCGCACTGACATCCCTAGGAGAGCATGCATACACCTACATACCAAGCACTCAAAACTCATTAGCTCTGTCTATCACAGATGGATCATTCAACCTGGCAGATTTCCTGCTGGAAATTAACCAGCATTTTACAGTAGTAATCGCACCTGGGCACAGAAATGCCCTGAATTCTGCTTTATAGAAACCCTGGCTAATACAACCAGCCACTTAGTCGGCTCGAGATGTGAACAATAATGCCACACATCTGACGGTATGACAGGGGTCTTCAGGCAACAAACTCTGAGACTGAGGCTGGCCAGGCCCCCCAAGACAAGGGATCAAGGGTCTCTGTGGGACATCTTCAGGTTCCATTTATTCCATAAGGGTCATCGCTGGGAGCCAGTGCAGCAGCTGTGCTGTGGCTTCCCAGGGGGTGGGGGTGGGGGACGACGTAACGCTGGGGCATCGGGATCTCCTACCAGACCAGGAACACTGGAGCAGGCTACCGGGCTCGTCCACGGAAACATAAAAATGTATGTCAGTTTCCAGCTTGAAAGGTCAACCCCGGGTTTGAAATCCAAGGAAACCACTTCAAGGTCACAGGGCCACAATTATGAGTCTTCTGTGGTCTCAACAAAGGATCACTATAATCAGAGACCATAATGAATGAAATAACCATGATGCTGAAGAAGCCCTGCAAAGATTTTTAACTGAATCCATTGATTGAGAAGAACCTCCTAAAGTAACTGACAAAGTGATCCTGATAAGCTGAATCCACAAGACATCTTTCTGTCTCCCCATCTCCCAACCCAACCTTTCATGGCCACAGGGGTTCCCGGGACTATCCATCTTGCACCAACACAGAGAAAGGAAACAGAATTGCCCTACTCCTCATTCTTGAAGACAGGTTACTCATTAAGTAGTGGGGGCTGGGGGAGGGGAGGGGGGAGCCGTGATACACTAGCAACAGACACCATTGCCAAAGTTCACCGGTTTCCACATCAACCTCCCTCTCTTCGTCCAAGGCAGGTGAACATCATACAGAAACCTAAGGAATTTTTTTAAAAATCAATTTTGTTCTTTTTGTCATCGTTATCTTTTCCAAATATTTATCAGTTGTTGATCCGTAGAATAAATCATCTACGAGCTTTGATATGAACCCTAAAGGGGGGGAGGAGTACCAGAAAAGTAATTCAAGATGCAGTCACTCTATTTAAGTGGGAGGAAGGGTTCTCCTGGGTAAACTAAATGGTTGGCTTTCAGTGCCCAGCTCTCTTTGCAACACACACACTTTGCAAGATGCCTGTCCCGCAAAGAGTTAAAAAAGAAAAAAAGGAAAGAAAGAAAAAAAAAAAAAAAACCCAAGCCATTCTTCCCAGGGGACACTCATTTCGGGCTTTGTGCGCGCGGGCCGCCCCTCGGAGCCCCCGCTCCTCCTCCCACGGCCACTGCTCCCCCCAAGACCACCTGCTTCTTTTAAGAAAAAGGGGGCTGCTCTGAGCACGATCGCTGCGCGCGGGCGGCGTCCTCCGCGGCGCCCCCGGGGGAGGAAGGAGAGGCGTCCCCGGGAAGCGTGCTTTATCGCGAGGGTCGCGCTGCCGCCTGCAGCGGCCCCAGAGGTCGGAAAGGTTTTGTCCCGGGCGTCGCTCGGGGCTCTCCTCAAAAAGACCAGAGTCCCCAGAGCCCAGGTTCTTTCCGCGCGCAGTTCAGCGCCCGCCCGCCCGAGTGCGTGGACCGACTGCGGGCGTCCGAGCCCACCCCGCCCACCCAGCCGAGCTAACGGCGCGGCGCGGGGAACCCTCTGCATCCCGCCTCCGGTCGGCGCCGCACCTGTTCGGCCTTGCCCGCCCCCGCTCTGGGCCGGAACGCTGGGCTGTCTTCCTCTCCGGCCGGGGCGATCCCGAGCCAGCCGGCGCGCGCCCGGACCCCTCTGCCTAACGGGGAGAGGGGAGGTCTGCCCTTGGGCGCTGGTCCCCCGGCCGCACCCAGCTCAGCTCGCCCGCGGGGCCCCGACCCCGGCGCGCCCCGCAGTAGGAGCTGCGCCCAGGGGGCCCAGCCCGCCCGCCCGGCCGTACCTTGTGCGGCGCCCGCAGCAATCGGTGGACCCCGGCCAGCTGGGTGCCGAGCGCGAGGTCCTCGCGGAACGTGAACAGCGGCGGCCGGCTGGGCTCGGGGAAGTTGGTGCTGTTGAAAGGGTCCGTATCGTCCAAGAACTGCACCCGGCAGGCCAGCGTGGCCATGATGCATCCCTGCCCCAGGGGGGCGCGGGCCCCGGGATCGACGGGGGTCACCGCAAGCAGGGGAGGCCGCGGCCGCCGCTCGCTGGCTCGCGGGCTCGCAGGCTCCGGCGCGCCTGGCTGCAGCCCCGGCTCCAGCCGCGGGGGGCGGGACGGGGGCGGGGCCGGCGGGCCCCCTCCTCCCCGGGCTCTCCGGCTCCTCCCCTTCTGCGTCCCCCGCGCACCCGCCGGGACCCACGCGACTCGCCGCCGGGAACGCGAAAGGGAGAGCGGCTCGCGCAATATCCGCAGCCCTGGGCCGAGTGCGCTGGCCGAAAGCCCCCCGCCCACGCCCCGCTCCGCGGGCAGACCCCGCAGCGCGGACGCCGCCTGGGCCCCTGGCAGCACGTGCGCCCCGCCGGCCGGGGCGCCCGGGCCGAGCTGCACCCCTCGGGGCTCGGGGAACCGAAGTGTGGGGGCGGGGTGGGGGGGCACAGCCGTCCTCGGGCATCTTATCCATCTGAAAACAGGCTTAACTCTTTCCAGATGAAGGCGGCGGCGGCAGGGCTCCTGCTGCCTGGATTCGGAAAGCCCCAGCTGGGCACCAGGAGGCGAGGAAGCCCCCCGTACCCCACCCCCAACCCCGACAAGCAAGCAAGCAAGCGGGATAGTGGCAGCCACCTGGAGCCCTGGGCAGGGTTCCGGGGAGGTTTCCCCCGGCGAGAAGGAAGCTAAGAAGGAGGAGGGTGAACCGGGGATCTCTGGCAGCCATTCTTAAGAAACAAGCCCAGGAGGGCGCCAAGCGGGAGGCTTCAGGGGCTGAGTGTCTGGTTGACCCTCTGCATCCTCACGGCCTCTTGGCCAGTGAGGTCTTCGAAAGCCCTAAATGGGTCTAGTGGGGCCGCAGGGGCTCTTCCGACGCAGGGAGCCCGCGGCGAGCGAGGGACCCACCGGGCATAGAGGGACTTGGAGGGAAGGTTTGCAGCCTGCCCGCCTTGGCCTGCACCGCGCCTCAAGGCTTCTCGCTGCTCGAGGGTGACCCCCTTCGTTTCCAATAAGAACTCCCGCTTCCCTCCATTCCCGGGCTATGGCCAAGGTCCCGGGTCTCCTCGTGCCTCACGCAGGTCTCGTGGAATAAACTCAGTGGCTCTCAACATCCGCATCTAAACAAGGCGATTTTGTGACCTGTGGCTCCCCTTCTGGCTTCAAGAGGAAGAAAACCGCGTCCCACGCTAAGCCTCTTCACGCGCACCTGTGACCTTCCGTTTCCGTGGACCCTCCCCGTCGCACGTGCAGGCTTACGCCTGTTCTTAAAATAACCATGATCCGTGACACCTGCTCGTGCCTGCAGAACTCTGCCCGAGTCCTTTAGACAGGCCAGTACATCGGACTTAACCGTCAGCTCTTGGGAAGAGGCTAAGATCCCATCCCCTTGGACCCCCTGCCTCCTACCCTCCCATTTTCATCACCATTTTCTTTCCTCCTCAGTGAGGGAGGCCTCCAATCTTTCTAGCCGCCCCATTTCTCACCTCTGTCCCTACATGAATCCCAGCCCATCAGTGACCTCCATGCTGCATCACTTTCTTGGCCTCATCTAGCAGGTCTCCAGGTTGTTCCCGCCCCATCCGCTGCCGGCAGCAGCCGCTCCTAATGACCCAGCCTGCTCCCCCCAGGTTTCTCTGCACTGCTCAGCGTGGCCCTCCATTCCTCTCAGGCTGCCACAAGCTTCTGCCACTTCACCTACAGATTATTCAGTAAAGAAGATCTTCGCTCCAGGGTGAAGTCCTCCCCTTTCTGCTCCCCTCCTCTCCATCTTCCATGTCCATCTTCTGTCTCCTCCATCTCAAGAGATGACCAAAGCCCTGGTTTTCTTCTTGCTCAAGGATCTACTTCCATCTGGATCCTGGGTCCCTTCCTGGCTCTTCTGGGATCAGCTTGTGTCACTGATCTAGCCTCCTTCTTCCTGCCTTCCAGTTTCCTGCCCCTTGAGAATCAGGACCTGGCCCACAGATCCCAGCTCTTAGAAGAGCCCCGCACTGGTTTCATGCTCTGCTATTGTGGTCCTTAAATTCATAACAATTTAACAAGAGGACTGGAATTCTCATTCTGCATTGGGATCCACAAGTGATACAGCTGGTCCTGATGAGCATAAATATTCAAGTGTTTTGTCTTTAAAACTACATCTTTATGAAGGCTGCCTCTCCGTGGCTTATCTCTTCTTTACTTCCTGATCAGCTTCTGAAAGCAAGAGCTATATTCATTTCTCAGCATCCTCACCACCGCTTTGCTCCACACCCCAAAATATCTGATGGACAGCCCTCCCCGCTATTCTGAGACCATGAATGCCATCCTCGTTGCCTCGTTAGGGGGACACCTCAGCCTTCCTATCCACTTTCTCAGCAGCATCTGTCACCATAGACCACACTTTTTTCAAACTCTCTTCTCTCAGCTTCATTAGTTCTACCCATTCTAAGTTCACCTTCTCCCGCTTCATCAGCTCTTCTCACTTCCTCTGGGCTCTGTTCTCCTCATAAAAATAGAGCATCACTACAGTTTCTCTTAATATATATCTGTGTTCCCACTAAACTGAAAACCAATGTGGGGCAGGGACCATGTGGTATTCAACCTTATATACCCCCCACCCCCAGTGCCTGGCAGAGTGCCTAGCACAGAAAAGTCACACCATAGATTCTGATGAATGAGTGAAACATCAGAGACATCTCTGGGTCCTATATCTTCCTATTGGTCACTATGACCTGTCACTCAATCAGCCTTTGAAATATTTCTCAACTCTCCTGCTGTCTAGCCCTCACTTCCTATGCTAGTCTTCCAATGTGTCTCCCATCCCCAGTCTTGCATCCTACATTTGAGCTTCCACAGTGTCTCAGAGCCAGTGATCTTTCAAAGATGTATATTAGATGTGTCATACCTCAGGGGAAAATCCTTACATGCCAAACCCCTTAGCATGACCCACAAGACTGTCTAAGATCTGCTCCAGTTTACTACTCCAGACTTACTCCTTCACAACTTGGCCACATTGAATTATTACCCTTTCCCAAACATGCTGAAAGCTGAGCATGTTAAGAAAAGCTGAGCATATAAATAAAGCTGAGTGCCGAAGAATAGATACTTTTGAACTGTGATGTTGAAGAAGACTCTTGAGAGTCCCTTGGACTGCAAGGAGATCCAACCAGTCCATCCTAAAGGAGATTAGTCCTGAATATTCATTGGAAGGACTAATGCTGAAGCTGAAACTCCAGTACTTTAGCCACATGATGGGAAGAACTGACTCATCTGAAATGACCCTGATGCTGGGAAAGATTGAAGGCAGGAGGAGAAGGGGATGACAGAGGATGAGATGGTTGAATGGCATCACCAATTTGATGGACATGAGTTTGAATAAGCTCTGGGAGTTCGTGATGGACAGGAAAGCCTGGCGTGCTACAGTTCATGGGGTTGCAGAGAATCGGACACGACTGAGTGACTGAACTGACTGAAACTTGCTGAGATTTTTCATGTGAGCTTCTCAATCTGGAGTGCTTTTACCTATCTAGTCAGCCAGCTGAACCCATTTATCCTCCAACACACATTTCTAAGATCAGCTCTTCTAGAGAGACATCTCCAACTCCACGCCCAAACAAGGACAGTATCTCTTTCCTTTGTGGTCTCAAATTACTTTCTACTGTGGCTATGGTAACTCTTTTCATGTTGCATTGAAAATACTTGCTTACTGGTATGCCTGCTCTTCTAAACCATAAGACTTTAAGGATTGGAATTTGTCTTATTCAATTTTAATTTTAAAACTTCAAATAGGGACTGGCACCTAAAATGAAACCTTTAAAAAATTTAATCATAGAGGCCATCCTCAATTCTTTTGAGGATTTCTGCCCTGACAACTCACTTGAAACTGCTCTTAGCAATAATATTTTCCTCTGATTAACAGCCAACTTTTTTTCTCAATGTATCTTTTGAAATCATTCTGTTTTAACTTCTTGTAGTTTATAAGGTCAAGATTTATAACAAAAAATACCAGCCCCCTGTTTCATGATCACCACCTACATCCCTTCTCACTTCCCAGAGGCACTCACTTTTAAATAATAAGGACACTGCTCTATTTTGATCAACTAATTTTAGAGAATATACTGACTTTATATCATGCTACATTACAGACTTCCTTTCTCCATCATCCCAATATAGTTTCATCACGATTTTAGTTAAATTCTTATTCAATGATTTTTTTAGAGTCTTTTTTTTATTATTGATGTTTATTCTGGGCTTCCCTGGTAGCTCATTGATAAAGAATCAGCCTGCAATGCAGGAGACATGGGTTCCCTGGGTCAGGAAGAGCCCCTGGAGAAGGAAATGGCAACCCATGCCAGTATTCTTGCCGGGAAAATCCTATGGACAGAGGAGTCTGACAGGCTACAGTCCATGTGGTCATGAAAGAGTCAAACATGACTTAGTGACTAAACAGCAATAACGGTTTTTATGTATTTATTTTTGGCAGCACTGGCTCTTTGTTGCTTTGTGTGGGCTTTCTCTAGTTGCAGCGAGCAGGGACTGCTCTTTGTGGTGGTGAGCGGGCTTCTTATTGCAGTGGCTTCTCTTGTTTGGAGCACAGGTTCTAGGCCCACCGGCTTCAGTCGTTGCAGCACACAGGCTCAGTAGTTGTGGCGGGAGGGCTTACTTGCTCCATAGCACATGGAATCTTCCCAGACCAGGGATCAAACCTGTGTCCCCTGCACTGGCCGGGGGATTCTTATCCATTCCACCAACAGGGGAGTCCTCATGATTTTTTAAATGATGGTTGTGTTATTATTGTTCACTTTTATGCCAAGTAGTTCACATGATTACATGGCCTTTCTTGAACACCTTTTTCGGTTTTTTCTGAAGTTAATATTTGCCTCAATTTTTTTTTTCAGTTCTTTATTTTTTTCTTGAGCAGCCGGTTAGAGCTCATATCCTGCAGCAGCTCTGAAAATGCCTCTTTCAATAATATCAAATAATTTCTCAATGCTATATTTTACCCCTAGGACACGCCTCTCAGAAACATCCCTCTGGCCGTCCTCCACCCTCCTGCTCCTCCCAGCCTTTCCTGCTCAGGATTTCCTTGACATCCCTCTTGTGTGGGAACCCCTGGTTCTCAGATGGTATGTCATATTCTTTCTTGATTTACACTTGCAATTTTTTTTTCAAAAAAATACATGGCCCAGTAGCTTTCTGAGAAAATGTAAATTTTTGAAACTTTCATGTCTAAAGTAATTTTTATTCTCTGGTAGCTCAAATGGTAAAGTGTCTGCCTGTAATGCTGGAGATCTGGGTTTGATCCCTGGGTCAGGAAGGTTCCCCTGGAGTAGGAAATGGCAACCCACTCCAGTATTCTTGCCTGGAGAATCCCATGGACAGAGGAGCCTGGCAGGCTACAGTCCATGGGGTCGCCAAGAGTTGGACATGTCTGAGTGACTAGCACGCAGACAGCCCCACACTTGCCTTGGTGTGGTACTGCTGTTGGCAAGGTTGGCCACATCCCTTCCCACCCTTTTTTCTCCCACCGTTTTGCCATGTGGCTTTGCCGCTTGCCCCATCAACATATGCGGTCTATTTCCCCACTCCTTGAATGGGGATCACTGTGTGACTTACCGTGACAGCGCATGTTGAAAGTGGCACTGTGTGACTTCTGAAACTAAGGCTTCAAGAATCCTTACAGTTCTGTTCTCACTCTCTGGGCATATGGGATTGAAACTAGCATGTGAAGAAGCCAGGTCCTAGAAATAGGGGTAAAAAAAAATCACTACTGAAAACCGGGAATATGGTTACGTGTGTTATGTAGCAATAAAACAATTGAGAAAACAATTGCCCACAGAAATTTGGAAGATAGAAAATGTATCTAATGAACTTGTAGACTTGGCTAAGGAGTCTCTTCTCCTCCATCCGGTAAGTTAGACCTGGCTTTTTCCCATTGGCAGTCCTAGGGTAGCATACTAAGAGTTCAAGAGCAAAACCTGAAGAGTTTCTTGAACCTTGAGCTCAGAGCTTATGCTGGCTGTGTCACTTTCCCCACTGTTTTTTAATCAAAGTAAGTCAAGGCCAGCCTAGATTAAAAGAGTAGAGAAATAGATTGCACTCCAGGTGGCGCTAGTGGTAAAGAATCTGCCTGCCGATGCAGGAGATGCAAGAGACATGAATTCGATTCCTGGGTCAGGAAGATCTCTTGGAGTAGGAAATGACACTTCTCTCCAGTATTCTTGCCTGGAAAACCCCATGAACAGAGGAGCCTGGCGGGCTACAGTTCATGGGATGGCAAAGAGTCAGACACGGCTGAGTGACTGAGCACACCCTGATGGGAGAAGCAAAGTCACATTCCAGGAGGTCTTAGTGACTTTGCAACAGTCTAACACCCATGATATACAATTCTAGGTTGAAAATGACTTTCACTCAGTTTGAGGCATTGCTTCATTATTGCCATTGAGAAGATGTGTGGTCTGGTAATTACCTACTTTGTATAATATATGTAACTTTTTATTTTCCCTCTCTCTGGAGGATTTTGAACCTTCTCATTATTCCCAGTATATTGAAATTGCTTGATAAATTACTCTGGTATGAGTTCATTTTCATTTATCATATTGAGACTCCACTGCTATTTCTAGCCTAGGGATCCAGTTATTTGATTTGTGGAAATGTTCTTGTATCATGTCTTTGATAATTTCCTCTCCACAGTTTTCTCTGCTTGCTCTTTCTGAAACTCCTCTTATTTGGATATTGGACACTAACCAGTCCCTCTAATTTTCTTAACTTTTCCACCCTGTTCATCTCTTTGATTATTTTGTTCTACATTTTGTGAGAGTTTTCTCAACTATATGTTCCTTCTCCTTCGCTGAAAAAAAAATTTTTTTTTAAATTTTGGGTGTGCTGCCCAGAATGTGGGATCTTAGTTCCCCCACCAGGGATTGAACTCACACTCCATGCAGTGGAAGTGTGGAGTCCTCACCACTGGACCACCAAGGAAGTCCCTCACCTAAATTTTAATTTCAGCATTCCCATTTTTAATTTTCAAGAACTCTTTCTTGTTTTCTGATTTTCCATACATTGTTCTTGTTTTCTGGATTTCCCTTATATTATTGATTCCATTTCTTTCTTTTTTTTTTTTTTTTTTACTTTTTCATTTCATTGTACCATGTCTTTGTTCTTTGAGAGTTTTTTCTTTTCCCCTTTCTCTTTCTCTGTCATTTTCTATTAGAGTTGAATTTATCCTTAAATACTCATGATCCTTGGCTGTTCACTCATATTAAAAGCTGACTGGAAGCTCTGGGGTATAACTGAGGCACTTTGCCTGTTGGGCTTCACTGCAGATAAGCTGTGGACAGATGGCTTTTTCCTTGAGTATCTTTAGGTCCTCTTTCTTGGGTAGTTTACTTTATCCAGGAAAGTTCGTACCAGTACATCTCTTAGCCCAGAGCAACGGGGGCCCAGCCTTAGGCTCCATGCATTATAGGGCCTCAGTCTGCCCACCCCTCCCTTGAAGGGCAAGGAGTCCATTGTACCAAGTGTTCATACATACCTGGGGCTCCAGCTGCTCTCTCTTGAGACTGGTCTCCAGGTACCTGGAACCACAGAATCCCTTGCCCAGATGGCCCTGAACATATACCCAGTGCCCACATGTGTCTCTTCCCTGGGTGATCCCCCTAAGGGTGGCCCCTGCTGCCCCCTAGCCCTAAGAAGAGACTATGGGGTGGCTGTTTACAGTGGGTATAGGTGGTGTCTGGACATGCAGGATCCAGGGGCCACATTTCTGGAGTTCGTGTCTCAGGGGTGGGAGGAGGAAGGGTGTAGGCCATGGCAGTAAGCAGGCTGGGCCAGCTTTCTTCTTGCTGACCTTTTCCTGTGTGGAGTGCCACGGAGTCAGAATCCTCAACTCAGATCTGTCCTTGCAAGTCATTATGAAGGTGTATTTGTCAAAGTAGGAAGAGCATATTTTACTTAACATTTTGTTTGATTTATGAATTTTAAATGTATTTGTGGCTTTCCCTGATAGCTCATTTGGTAAAGAATCCACCTGCAGTCAATGCAGGAGACCCCAGTTTGATTCCTGGGTTGGGAAGATCCACTGGAGAAGGGCTAGGCTACCCACTCCAGTATTCTTGGGCTTCCCTTATGACTCAGCTGGTAAAGAATCTGCCTGCAATGTGGGAGACCTGGGTTCGATCCCTGGGTTGGGAAGATCCCCTGGAGAAGGGAACAGCTACCCACTCCAGTATTCTGGCCTGGAGAATGCCATGGACTGTATAGTCCCTGGGGTCGCAAAGAGTCGGACATGACTGAGTGACTTTCACTTTTTAAACTATATTTAAATGTATGCTTATAGGCCTCCATTTAAATTTTTGTCTTGGGCCCCGCATATGTTGGCGCAGTGGTAAAGAACCTGCCCGCCAAGACGGGGGATGCAAGAGACACGAGTTCAATCCCTGGGTCAGGAAGATCCCCTGGAGGAGGAAATGGCAACCCACTCCAGCATACTTGCCTAGAGAATCCCATGGACAGAGGAGCCTGGCAGGCTACAGTCCATGGGGTCTCAAAGAGTCAGACATGACTGAAGTCATGCACACACAAACACACATACTCATACACACGCACACACATACCACATGTTGAGAGGGGACCTCATCGTCTCACTGGGAACTGGGTGGGGGAGGGCTGAGAACACTCCATTCATTCCACAGTTTCACTTACCCTCCCCCACCTCTCATTGCCAGGCACACTCCTACCTTCTTCAGACCCTGAAGCCCCTCTGGCTCATTTCTCCAGACTCTGCCTGCTGCCATGAACAAAAGGAGCTACACCAAGAAATGGAGTGTATTTTTCTTACAGGAGCACAAGCTCAGAGAACCTGAAGTGACTGGGCCAGCACAGTTTTGAAACACCACGGTTGTAAGTCAGTAACTTTCTACTGGAAAAACATTTTAACAATACCTAACAATTATCCTGGAATCCCACTCTTGTTTCTAGGAAATCATTTGGAAGAAGGAAAAATAAATGCAAAAATAAATGAATAAGTAAGTATGTAAATAGCCATATTCAAAAGCAAAATTTACTACAGTCTCACTTATAAAATTTAAAACTAGAAACTTGTATGTCTGTTATAGGAGTATGTTTTAATTATTTACAATACAGTTGCAGCCATGCATCATTTCACATACTCATCAACCTCTCCGGTCTCGGTCCCAGCTGGAGCAATGATGAGTTCAGGGTGAGTCACTATCTCAGCGTGATGACAGAAGACACTTTTCATCCACGGGTGGGAGAGAAAAGATCAGGAAAGGTCTGCAAGTGGCTGTCTATCTTAGAAAGTGAATAAAACCTGGTATATTCTATAAACTGGGAGAAAAGCAGAGTAATCTTTGAGAGGCGCTTAGTTGTACCAGGAAAACAGAGCAGCCAGAAAACCGTGCAAAACTGGAGTCATCGCAAATGTAACAAAGCTCAAGCTCAGGGCCCCTCACTTGCACAGACCTCTTTCTAAGCCCCGACACTTCTATGCAAGTAAATATTAGCTTTTGTGCCCAATTTTTATTTTGTATCCCTTTCCTTCGAGATGACTTTAAGATTGTGCAGTCTTCGGGGCCACAAAACCTGGATCTGTAGTCGACAGAAGGTATTATATATTAAATGGTAGTGGGGAGAGAGGGAGAGACAGGAAGAGAACTACCAATTCAAAGCTGCATCCTTTAAAATCCTAAGGAAAATAGGCAACCTCAAAAAAATGGTTGATGCAATGTAGGTTCACAGTCCCTCTGACCAAGAAATAGTTCAGGAACGAACTTTAAGAACCACCTTTTTAAAGGACTCTGATATCAACATAGAAAAATTTATCAGAGTTGTTCCATTAAGGAAGGTAGACAGGGAGTCAGAAGCATCCTAATGTTTGCCTTCCTTCTATTTAGGAGCTGTTCACCCAATCTGGAGCTTCCCTGGTGTCTCAGATGGTAAAGAACCCACCTGCAATGTGGGAGACCTGGGTTCTATCCCTGGGTTGGGAAGATCTCCTGGAGGAGGGCATGGCAACCCCCTCCAGTATTCTTGCCTGGAGAATCCCCATGGACAAAGAAGCCTGGCGGGCTACAGTCCGTGGGGTTGCAAAGAGTCGGACATGACTGAGCGTCTAAGCAGCAGCACCCAATCTGAGCTATTTTTCATCTTGAAGGAACAAAATCTGCACTTACCGAATGTTGCCACCAGGCGGTAGCCGTGGCTTATTCAGGCCCGGTGCTAAACACACAAACTGTCCCCTTTGTCAAGCAATTTCATGAGGGTTTTCTTACTTTTCAGATGAGGTTTAGAAATGTTCAGTGACTTAGTAATATGGGATGATGTTTGCCATGATTTTAATTTGGGGATTTGTAAAGTGAGATAGATAGAAGTTATTTCTATCAGTATCCCCACTCCAAAAAAAAAAAAAAGATTTAGAAAAGGACAGGCTGAAATTATCTGTCAGCTGGAGCCTAGATTTCCTTCTGCTTCCAGTTACTCTCTGAACTGCCCTTGCAGTGAGAAGAGCCTCAGCCTTGCTTGGAGACCAGGTGCTCTGAACACTGCCCACCCGGTGAAGCCTTCATCCACTGCCAGGGTCTCAGGCGGGCCATTTGCATCAGTCAAAACACCACTCAAGTCCCCACAGACTTTCATTTCTAGCAGTGGATCTCAGATCCCCTGGATCCCTGCAGCCTGTGCTCTCCTCAGCTGCTCACTGGCTGAATAAAGGAACCCAAGAAAGATGGCACTCAGTTGGTCCCAGTGGCGTCTTCTAATCAGGGCAGGGTCACTCTGAAGAGCAAATGCCACCCACTGCACAGCTGACCTTGCAGGGCTTAACGTCTCTCACCACAACCTGAAGTTTGGGGCATGGTCCTAAGTGGTATTTTCAGCTCCTCCCTTGTGGAAGACGCTGGAGGTCCGAGATATTTGTGGGTGGAAGTCAACCAGTCAGCGTCAGCTTGGACAGGTTTCTGTCACCCAGAAGAGATGGCGCTGCCCTGGCCATCACTGCAGGGCTTTCCCTTCTTCTCCCCTGGGCCAACCTCCTCACTCCTAGATGTTCCCCTGTCCCAGGACCTCCTTCAAAACACCACAGTCTGGTGATTGCCTGGTAGGAATCATCGGGCTCACTGAATGCAGGAATTGTGGCTTTTCCCTTTCTCAAGACTACCATCTGGTGGGATGGAAGGTACAGAGGACCCACTGCAGATCACGAACAAGGTTTATTTCCATAATGTTTTCACTAGTATCAAAAGCAAAGCAGTTTTTTAATGAACAATATGACTTTCCTAACTTTACATCCCAGGGAACTAGGAACAAACTAAGCCCAAAGTTAGTAGAAGGAAGGAAATAACAGATTAGAACAGAAGTAAGAACTAGAAAAGAGAAAAACAACGGGTGAAATCAACAAAAACTAAATGTTGAGTTTTTTTAAAAGATAAACAAAATTTACAAACCTTTAGCTAGACTAAGAAAAAAGAGAGAGCTCATAAAATCAGAAATGAAAGAAAAGACTTTACAACTGATGGCACAGAAGTAAGAAGGAACATAGGAGACTACTATGAATAATTATAGGATTTCCCTGGCAGTGCAGTGCTTAAGACTCTGGGCTTCCACTGTAGGGGCCACAGGTTCAGTCCCTAGCTGGGGAACTAAGATCCTGCATGCTGCATGGCACAACCAGAAAAAACAAGCAACAAAAAAATGATACTCAAACAAACTGAATAATCTTTTTTAAAAGGATAAGTTGTTAGTAACATACAACCTACCAGGACTAAATCATGAAGAGAAAGTCTGAACAGACCTACAACAGGTATGGAGATTAAATCAATAATCAAAAATCTTCCAGCAAAGAAAAGCCTAGGATCAGATGGCTTCACTGGTGAATTCTAACATTTTAAAGAATTAAATTCCATTCTTCTCAAGCTATGCTCCAAAAATGAAGAGGAAAGAATGCTTCGAAACTCATTTTATGCCGGTATTACTCTTACTAAACTGAACAGAGACACCACAAGAAAACTACAGGCCAATATCCTGATGAATAAAGGTGCAAAAATCCTCAACAAAATACTAGCCAAAAAAAATCCAAAAGCACATTAAAAGGATCATACACCATGACCAAGGGGGATTTATCCCTTGGATGCAAGAATGCTTCAACATATGAAAATCAATTAATATGATACATTAATAGAATAAAGGATGAAAAATCACATAATCATGTATATAAATGCAGAAAAGTAGTTGACAAGACTCAACACCCTTGCCTGTAGGCATAGATGGGCAGTAACTCAACACGGTAAACACAAAAAAAGCCCGCAGCTAAAATCATGCTCAAAGGTGAAAAACTAGAGGCTTTTCCTCTAAGTTGACGAATAAGGCAAGGATGCCTATTTTTGCCACTTCTATTCAAGATAGTACTAAAAGTACAATGTGATGAAAGAAATTAAAGAAAACATCAAAAAATAGAAAGACATCCCATGTTTATAGATTGGAAGATTTAATACTGTTAAGATGTCCAACTATCCAAAGCAATCTATAGAGTCAATGCAAACCCCATCAAATTTCAATGACATTTTTTATAAAAATAAAAAAAACACAATTGTATGGTTCATATGGAATCATGAAAGACTACAAAGAGTCAAATCAATCCTGAGAAAGTAGAACAAATCTAGAGGCATCACACTTTCTGTTTCAAAATATATTATAAAGCTACAGTAATCAAAATAATATGGTATTAGCATAAAGACAGATGTATGGGCTGATGGAATGGAATAGAAACCACAGAAATAAACCCATGCATATGCTCAACTGATATTTGGAAAGAGTGCCAGTAACTCACAATGAGGAAAGAGAGTCTCTTCAACAAATGATGCTGGGAAAATTGGATATCCCAGGCAAAAGAATAAAACTGGACCCTGATTTTACACCATGCACAAAAGTCAACTGAAAATGGATTAAGGACTTAAACATAAGACCTGAAACTATAAAACTCCTAGAAGAAAGCATAGGTGAAAAGCCTCATGACATTGGTCTCAGCAATGAAATCAAAGCCACAAGCAAAAACAACAAAGAAGTAAATGAGTGGAACTACATTAAACTAAAAAACTTCTAAACAGCAAAGGAAGCAATCAACTGGGTGAAAGGCAATCTACCGAATAGGAGAAAATATTTGCAAACCATATATTTGATAGTGGATTAATCTCCAAATACATAAAAAGCTCCTACAACTTAATAGCTGTACACATACACACAAACTAATAATCCATTTTTTAAAAATTGACTTAATGATTGAATAGATATTTCTCCAAAGAAGACATGCAAATGAACAGTGGGTGTATGAAGAAATGGTCAATGTCTCTAACATCAGGAAAGTGTGAATCAAAATCACTATGAGATATCTCATACCCACTATCATGAAAAAAGACAAAAGATGACACGTGTTGGTGAAAACTTGTCGGAAAAACTTGTTGGAAAAACTTGAATCCTTGCACACTTTATAAAAAGATATTATTTATTTATTTGGCTGCACCAGGTCTTAGTTGAGGCATGAAGGATCTTCCGTCTTCCTTGTGACATGTGGATCTTTAGTTGTGGCACGGGAGCTCTGCAGCATGTGGGATCTAGTTCCCTAACCAGGGACTCAAACCTGGGGCCCTTGCATTGGGAGTTTCAGCTATTGGGCCACAAGGGAAGTCCCCTGAACCCTTGCACACTTGCTGGTAGGAATGCAAAATGGTGTAGCTACCCTGGAAAACAGCATGGAGATTCTTCAAAAATGTAAGAATAGAACAACCATATGATACAGCAATCCTACTTCTAGATATTTACCCAAAAGAACTGAAATCAGTTCCTCAAAGAGACAGTAGCACTCCCATGATGGCGGCACCACGCACAGTTGTCAAAATACAGAAACAACCTGCATGTCCACAGACAGAGGAATGAATGAAGAAAATGTGATACATACGTGCAGTGGAATACTATTCATCCTTAATCTTAAAAAAGAAGGAACTTCAGCAACAAGTGACAACATGGATGAGGACATTTATGCTAAATGAAATATATGCCAATCACAGGTACGATTCTACTTATATGAGATGTCTGACTCATTGGAAAAGACCCTGATGTTGGGAAAGATTGAAGGCAAAAGGAGAAGGGGGTGACAGAGGATAAAATAGTTAGATAGCATCATGTACTCAATGGACATGGGTCTGAGCAAACTCTGGGAGGTGGTGAAGGACAGGGAAGCCTGGCATGCTGCAGTCCATGGGGTCGCAAAGAGTTGGACAGGACTTAGCAACTGAACAACAATACGAGATATCTAAAATAGTCAAATTCATAGAATCGAAGAATAGAATGGTGATTGCCAGGGGCTGGAGGAGGAAGAAATGGGAGTTACTAATTAGAAGACATAAAGTTCCAGTTAAACAAGAAGAATAGAAACCCTCTGTACAACATTGCACCTACAGTCAATGATGTATGTGCGTTTAGAGCTTTGAGAGGGTAGATCCCACGTCAAGCATTCCTACCACAATTACATAAAATCTTTCTTAAAAATTCCATTCATAAGTTTCAGATAATACCACCTGCTACCAACATAGCAAATCTATTAGCCTACATGCAAGTCCCTGCTTTCATGAGCCTGCTTTTGGCTTAGTTTCAGGGACACATAGGGTACCTCAACAGGCAGGGCACCTTCTCTTGATCAATGTTGTGCTCTTTGAGGAAGAGAAAGAGAACTTAAAAGGAATAAAACATTCCCAGTAGAGCCAAAGCCCCATGTGCCCTCCCTGTTTCTAGTTCTCCACCCCTAAAATGTGTAACTTATCATCCTATCCATTTCTTTATCCTTATTCTATGGATGTATGTACCCTAAAGGGCTTCCCAGGTGGCTCAGCGGTAAAGAATCTGCCTGCAGTGCAGGAGCTGGAGGAGACCTGGATTCAATCCCTGGATCGGGAAGATCCCCTGAAGAAGGGCATGGTAACCCACTCCAGTATTCTTGCCTGGAGAATCCCATGGACAGAGGAGCCTGGCAGGCTACAGTCCATGGGGTCTCAGTCAGACACAAGGGGAAGCGACTTAGCATGCACGCGTGTCCCCTAGAGCAATGCATGGTAGTGCTTTGCTTGATTTGTTGGCACTCTTACTGCACATGTTCTGAAATGTGCTTCTTTCTCTCTCCACATGGTGTTCCAATCCCTTCATTTTCACGATCACCTTTCTCCCATTCTCCTGTTAATGGACACTTAGGCCCTTACCAACTCTGGCTATTAGTAATATGTTATAAAAGTTCTATTCTGTTTTCACATAGATAAGTCTATGGAATGTGTATGGAGGGCCTAGTTCTAAATGAGTTCTTTGGCTGTGTGTCCTGGAATGCAGACTCGACCATCTTGGCCTAGAAGTCAACCTCTAACATCAGAGATGAATATTCAGCAATATTCAACTGTACTTTACCCCTCTGGAATTTTCTCACTAAAGAACATCTCCTGGACACCTTTAAATAAACGCCAAACAACAAATGCATGCTTCGGAGTATAGCATATTTTTGAAACATTCCATATCACACCAGACGATGTATTGGTCTGTCTTTCCCTTCTTGGGGTTGTCTATGGTGAGAACTCTGAATGTACATTTTGTTTCTTTCATTTCTGTAGCCATGGAACCTGTTTAGCACATTTTGAATGAAGAGAAGGAGAAGAGAATGGAGAAGGAAATGGCAACCCACTCCAGTATTCCTGCCTGGAGAATCCCATGGACAGAGGAGCCTTACAGGCTACAGTCCATGGGTTCACAAAGAGTTGGACATGACTCAGTGACTAAACCACCACCCCCCTTCAAAGGAATCAATATAAAGCATGTAGAAGAGAACCTCTTTCCTAGCTGTAAGAACCATGAAGGGAACACCCAGAAAGACACCGATGTTGCCTATACTGAGGACAGATGAAAAACACAAATTGACTTTCTAAGATATGGTGTTAGAATTAAATTCAAGAGATGTGCCATTGCCCTTGACTTTCACATTCTTTTAGAAGCACATAGGGCCGAAGTTCAGGAGGTGGGAATTAAAGAAAGGACTCAGAATCATAAATACCCAAGAAATCTGAATAGGAAACCATTGCTACAGAAGCTACAAAATACACTTCTAGCTAAAAACACATATGAGAAATATTGAAATTAGACCCAAAAGACAATTTACACTTAAAATCAACTGATTTATTATAAAAACAGGACCAGCTTTAATAAATCCAGCCAGTTAACAAATTCTACTGAGCATCCCTTATCTGCCAACCCTGGAAATGCACTGGTGAGCCAGATAGACACAGGCCCTATCCTTGTGGAGCTCACAGTCTGGTGGAGACGGATAGATGTGCAGTCGGTAATATAAGTAATTTTAAAACAATCGTGCATTAAAACATCTGAAATCATTCCCAAAATTATTGACTGCAAAAAGTGACATGGGTGTAGACAAGAACAAAATAAACTGTCCTTTGATCCTGAGAAGATGTTGATGACACGTGACCAAATTCTTGTAAAACGTGCTTTCTTACTGGGCTCCACTCATATGTGATGGTATGCAAGCTTGGGTGGCATGCTGTCTGGGAAGTCTCCTCACGTATGAAACTGGGCTGGTTGAGGCCATCACGTCAGATCATGACTGTCCCGTGAGTTAGGGGATGAGCATGGGGCCAGATACATGGTGCGGCATCACTGGGTCTCCAAAGAGGCTGAATTTTTCACAGATTCTTTGAAATAATAAAACCTTCTAACCTCATTTGCCTCTTCGTTCACTAGCTTCAGAAACTACCAAGTCAGAGGCCACTTCTTATCATTAATCCTGCCACCAAATGAGAGGGTGTGCACAAGGCTACATCTCAACAGCCTTGCCAGAGGTGCTCCTCATCTTTCAAAGCCCACATTATGTTAGGAGCAACACAAAACCCCACAAATCAGGTAAGGAAACAAATTGACTCCTATTCTCAAGAGCTCTGAATAGATTAGGCAGGGAAGCCTGAGACTGACATGTTAAATAATTGAGTAGTAGGTAAGACCAGCTTTAGGAATATGCTATAGGCAGGGCTGGGCAGGGGTTTAAGGAAAAGAAGTGATGGGACAAATGAACAACATAGGTGGAAGGTACTAAAGGTCTGGCCAGCAACCTGGGATTCACACATGGACTCCATGCTTCAGAAGGACTTGGCAGGGTGGGGAGGGAGGGTACATACTCACCCTGGGTAGCTCCTGATGACAGGGCAAGACCCATGTCTGGAAATCACAGGAGGCAGAAACAAGCTCAACATGGCAAAGAACTGTTGAGCAACTCAGTGTTTTGGGTAACTTTTTTAGGGAGTGAGCTTCCCATCACTGGACATATTCAACTGGAGGCAGCAGGAGTGCTCATTAGAGGTGGCATAGATGGGATCCTTCAACCTCCAAAGTTCCTCGTTTCACTAGCATTTGGAGGCTCTGGGTAGATAAACCAACCCTGTCTAATGGGTTTGTGGACAGGAGCACAGGCGTTCACATAACACAACTGAGTCACTGAGTATGTCTTCAGGCACGCGAGCAATGCTCAGTGCAAATCAAAGGGGGAGAGGAATGGTGGGCAGGGGTAGGAAGCAGGAGGAAGAGGGTTGCTGGCCCGTGACTTCGAGCAACACATCCTGCTCAAACCTCTCCTAAGAAAGGTGGGCACAAGTCACACTCAGCCTTGAGGAGAAACCTGCCTCCTCTGTACATGCAGTGGAGGGAGGCCATTTCTCATTTCCTCAAGATCACTGGGCACAGACTACCTTCCCCAGTACAAGAAGAGAGCCTAAACTGTCTTTCTAAAGGCCAAGTAAGAGTAAGGTAACCTCCTCCAACTGCTGCTGCTGCTCCTAAGTCATGTCAGTCGTGTCCAACTCTGTGTGACCCCATAGACGGCAGCCCACCAGGCTCCTCTGTCCCTGGGATTCTCCGGGCAAGAACACTGGAGTGGGCTGCCATTTCCCTTTCCAGCGCATGAAAGTGAAAAGTGAAAGTGAAGTCACTCAGTGGTGTCCGACTCTTCATGACCCCATGGACTGTAGCCCACCAGGCTCCTCTGTCCATGGGATTTTCCAGGCAAGAGTACTGGAGTGGGGCGCCATTGCCTTCTCCAACCTCCTCCAACTGGAGGAGGTTAAATATTTCCAGTGAGATTCACTAAAAATGTCAACTAATTAAGAATGATTATATGTCTAACACAGGCTTCCCAGGTGGCGCTAATGGTAAAGAACCTGGCTGTCAATGCAGGAGACTTAAAAGACGTGGTTTCGATCCCTGGGTCAAGAAGATGCCCTGGAGGAGGGCATGGCCACCCATACCAGTATTCTTGCCTGGGAAATCCCATGGACAGAGGATCCTGGCAGGCTACAGTCCATGGGGTCGCAAAGAGTTGGACATGACTTGTGCACACTTTCAATCTATGACAGAGGTGGCAAGATATACAATGTGGAGAAGACAACCTCTTCAATAAGCAGTGTTGGAAAAAACTGGACAGTTACATGCAAAAGAATCAAAATAGGCTATTCTTTAACACCATGCACAAAGACAGACTCAAAATGGATGAAAGACTTAAATGTAAGATGGAAACCATGAAACTTCTAGAAGAAAAACTAGGTGGCACTCAGTTGGACATCACTGTCAGCAAAATTTTTGGATATGTCTTCTCAGGGCAAGGGAAGCACAGGCAAAGAGAAACAACGGGACTATGTCAAACTGAAAACCTTCCGCACAGTGAAGGAAACCATCAACAGACAAAAAGCCATCTACTGAGTGGTAGAAGATATTTGCAAATGGTATATCCAATAAGGGGTTACTACCCAAAGTATGCAAAGAATCATACAACTCAATATAAATAACAAACAAACAAGAAATCTTGATTTAAAAATGGGCAGAGGACCCGAATAGACATTTTTCCAAAGAAGACATAAATGGCCAACAGGCACATGAAAAGATGCTCAGTCCCCTTCAGTGGGATTAGTGCCCTTACAAAGGAGATCTCAGCGCGCTCCCTCACCCCTTCTACTAAGTGAGGACACAGGAAGAAACGCTGGCTGTGAACAAGGACAAGGGGCCCGACCAGACACTGAATCTGCCAACACCTTGATCTTGGACTCCCAACTTCCAGAACTGAGAAACAAATGTCTGCCCCCCCCCCAAAAAAAAAGAAAGAAAAGAAGTTCAACATCATTAATCATCAGGGAAATGAAAATCAAAACTGCAATGAGATGTCAGAATCATCTGTCAGAATAATTATTATCAAAAAGGCGACAAATTACAAGTGCTAATGGGTGTACAGAGAAAAGGCAACATTTGTGTACTATTAGTGGGATGGTATTGTGGCTCAGCTGGTAAAGAAGCCACCTGCAATACGGGAGACCTGGGTTCAGTCCCTGGGTTGGGAAGATCCCCTGGAGAAGGGAACAGCTACCCACTCCAGTATTCTGGCCTGGAGAACTCCATGGACTGTATAGTCCATGGGGTCGCAAAGAGTCAGACACAACTGAGCAACTTCCAGTTCACGTAACAGTGGGAAGGTCAACTGGTGCAACCACTATGAAAAACAATATAGACGTTCCTCAAAAAATTAAAAATAGATGATCCAGCAATTCTAATCTTGAGTTTATATCCACAGAAAATTAAATCACTAATTCAAAAAGATATATGCATCTCTGTGTTCATTGTAGCATTATTTACAACAGCCAAGATATGGAAGTAACCTAAGCACCCATCAGTAGATAAACAGAAAAAGAGGTGCATATATGCATTAGAATATTACTCAGACATAAAAAAGAACAAAGTAATGCCATTTGCAGCAACATGGATGAACTTGGAGATGGTCACACTGAGTGAAGTCAGTCAGACACAGACGAGTATCATATAACATCTCTTACATGTGAAATCTAAAAAAAGCATACAAATAAAGTTATTTACAAAACAGAAGGAGAGTCATGGACGTAGAAAACAAACTCATGGTTTCCAGGGGATAAGGCGGGGAGGATAAACTGGGAGACTGGGACGGACACATACAGACTACTATACGTAGAACAGATGACTGATAGGAGCCCATTGTATAAAGCACAGGCAACTCTACTCAATGCTCTGTAAAGGCCTGCACGGGAAAAGAATCTTAAAGTGGACGTACACATGTGTATAACTGACTCACTTTGCGGTACCCCTGAAACTAACACAACATGGTAATTCAACTGTACTCCAATAAAATTTTTTTTTAAAAAAGAATGAAATCTTGCCATTTGTGACAACATGGATGCACCTAGGATATTATGCTAATTGTGAAGTAAATTGGACAGAGATAAACAAATACTGTATGAATTCACTTATATGTGGAATCTGAAAAACAAAACAAATAAGTACACATAACTAAGCAAAGTCATGGATACAAAGAAAAGAACAGGTAGTTGCCAGAGGGAGGGGAGCAAGAGAAAGAAAACTGGTGAAGGAAATTAAAAAGCACAAATTTTTAGTTGCAAAATAAATGTCAGGGGTATGAAACAGTATGGGAAATATAGTCAATTATGTAATATCTTTCTATGGTGACATATCGTAACTAGACTTATCCTGATGATCATTTTGAAAAGAATAGAAATATTGAATCACTATGCTGTGTACCAGGGACTAACATAATATTGCAGGTCAATTACACTTCAAAATAAACTCATAGAAAAAGAGATCAAATTTGTGGTTACCAGAGGTGGGACATGGGTGGGAAAATTGGATAAAAGCAGTCAAAAGATACAAATTTCCACTTATAAGATAAGTAAGTCCCAGGGATGTAAGGTACAACTTGATTAATATAATTAACACTGTTTTATATTATATAGGAAAGTTGTTAAAAGAGCAAATCCTAAGAGTGCTCATCACAAGGAAAAATTGTATTGGTTTCCATTTCTTTAATTTTATTGGGTTAGCTGAAAAAGTTCCTTCAGTTTTTTAAGTAAAAATAAAAGACACATTTTTCATTTTTACCACTAACTTTATTGAACAACACATTCACCGTTTTGTTCCACTATCTTGGGCCATTTTTCAGGCAACTTCATAATTCCATCTTCCCAAAACTTTCTATCTTATTGAGCAAAGAACTGTTCCAGGTGCCTTTTACAGTCTTCCAGGGAATGGAAATTTTTTCCATTAAGAGAATAAATGGAAATCCGAAGGGGCAATGTCTGGTGAACACAGTACATGAATCAAAACTTCCCAGCCTAGCTGTAACAGCTTTTGCCTGGTCATCAAAGAAGCATGAGGTCTTGCATTATCCTGATGGAAGATTATGCATTTTCTGTTGACTAATTCCAGATGCTATTCGTTGAGTTCTGCTTTCAGTTGGTCTAATTAGGAGCAGTCCTTGTTGGAATCAATTGTTTGGTTTTCCAGAAGGAGCTCATGACAGAAAACTCCCAACCCCACCATATACACAACATCACCTTCTTTGGAAGAAGACCGGACTTTGGTGTGGTTGGTGGTGGTTCATTTCACTTGTCCCATGATCTCTTCTGTTCCACATTATTGTATAGTATCTACTATTCATGGCCTGTCACAACTTGTTTTCAAAACAGAACATTTTTCTTTACATTTCAGTAGAGAATTGCATGTGGAAATACCATCAAGAAGGTTTGTTTCGCCTAACTTATGTGGAATTGAAACATCAAAGCAATTAACATAACGAGTGGTGCAAATGATTTTCAACACTTGGTTTGGGTATTTTGAGTATGTCAGCTATCTACCATGTGGTGTAACAGTGCTTGTTCTCAATTAATTTCTCAATTTGATCATCATCAACGTCAACGGGTCTACCCGACTGTGGCGTATTGTCCAGTGAGAAATCTCAAGCTCGAAACTTTGCAAACCACTTTTCACACATTCCATCAGTCACAGCACCTTCCCCACACACTGCACACATCTTTTTCTGCATTTCAGTTGTGTTTTTACCTTTCTTGAAATAATAAAGCATATTATGCCAAGAATGTTGCTTTTCTTCATCTTCAATATTAAAATAGCAATATAAAAATTCACTAATTTTGATGTTTTTTTTTAATGCATGCTGATATGACAGCAGTCACAATATTTTAATCTAATAAAATTGTTTCAAAAGAAGCTAGACAACTAAGCTCTACTAGCGCCATCTTGTGGAAAAAATGAACAAAACTTTTGGCCAGCCCAATATATCTATACAAGATGGTTCACTGAACTTGGGGCTTCCTCGGTGGCGCAGTGGTAAAGAATCGGCCTGCCAATGCGCAACAGACCCAGGTTTGAATCTCTAGGTTGGGAAGATACCCTGGAGAAGGAAATGGTAACCCACTCCAGTATTCTTGCCTGGAGAATCCATGGACAGAGGAGCCTGGCAGGCTATGGTTCATGGGGTCACAAAGAATCGGATATGACTAAACACACGCGCACTGAACTTACATGGTAATCATTTCATGATATATGTAATTCAAATCATTGTGCTGTACATCTTAAACTTACATAGTGCTGTATGTCAATTATATCTCCATAAAACTGGAAGAAAAAAGAATGAAGAGGGTAAAAGAGAAATTTTAATATACTGAAAAAAAATTTAGGAGATAGCATCCTGAAATTTCTCAGTAGCAGGTATATCATGGTGTTCTATGTTTTCTTTCAGCAGAGGGAGCACCTGAGATCCTACGGAGAGGTAACATGGAGAAGATAAATCCAAAGACGTATGCATCAGATACACTCCAAATTTCACCTGTGAACAAAACAGCAACACCAGGAAGACAGGTTATTTTAGCAGTTAAAATAACTTTGCAAATAATAATGTTCCACTAAAATTAAGTCGGGTCTTTAAAGACAGGTCCTGGGACTTGATATGTCCTGTCTGTCATGTAGTAGAAGCAGTGAGAAACAGGGAGAACCCTGGTCTTCCCTGGTGGTCCAGGGGTAAAGAATCCACCTGCCAACGCAGGGGACACTGGTTCCATCCCCGGTCCAGGAGGCTTCCATGTACTGCCGGGCAACTAAGCCCATGTGCCACAACTACCGAGCCTGTACTCTGCAACAAGGGAAGCACTGCAAGAAGCCTGTGTGCCGCACGACAGAGTAGCCCCCACGTGCAGCAACAAAGACCCAGCCTAGCCAAAAATAAAAATAAATTAAAAATTAAAAAAAAAAAAATGACACCACAGATTCTCATTCTGAAGAGTTTTTTCCTAATAGTCTTCCACACCTTTTTATTGCTGGACCTTCTAGTCTTTCTTCCTGCCTATATCCCCTGAGTTTCCCACAGGAGGGCTTTGTCCTGCTCTGGGCTTCTGACCCACTGTCAGGCTGATTTCTGCTCTGTTCCCTGATGCAAAAGCCATTTTGTGAAAATATGGGCAAAACTCTGCATTTTCTATAAGAACGTGTGATATGCACTGAGTTCTCCAAATTCTCCGGAATAAAGATGGAAGGTCCAAACTGAAAAGTCGTGTGAGTTTACTCCAGGTTTGCCATCAGTGCGAGTGAGCCAGGAGCAACCCTTTAGAATATGAGACATGCTCCCAGGTCTCTTCATTCCTGGGATTATAGCAGTTGGCCAGCACCGTGGTCCAGGCCCCAGGCTAGGGACCGGAACCAAATCAATTCCTTAGTATTTGTGTACATGTAGGTGAGGAATACATAGGAGTTCTCTGTACTTTCTTTGCAGTTTTTCTATAAATCTAAATTTATTCCAAAATTTGAGAAAATAAAAGACTTGCACACAAGAATTATAGTGACGCTGAGAAATACCACTTCCATGTCTAGTAGCATTCGTGCCCACCCGTCCCCTCTCCTGACAACCTGTGTGGGGCAGACTCAAGGTCCCCATGCCCCCAGCTGACAAGGCCGGCTGCACCTGGGCAGAGAGAGACACTAGTGTAACACCCAAGTGCAGCCGCTCTGCAGACCACACCTGTGCACATCTGCAAGGAAAGTTTTGTCGATCAGTGGCTGTGAAACAAAAACTCTGGCTTTGGAGAAACACAAGAAACAATGCAGACATTTTACCATCAGTTAACTTGCCAGGCTGTTACTGGAAAGAGATGAAACACTTGCCTTCTTTCTATTAATTTTCAAGAATTGTTCCATGCAGCCTGACTGCTTACTTGGCTTTCTGGAATACTTTGCAAAGAGAAAGTCCTGACAGAAAGAGCGAGCCCAGAATGAGTCTTCCTAATGAATCATCTGTTAGAAAGTCAGCTTTTATCATTTAAACTCCATAATAACAGTCATTTTAGCCTCAAGAATATGACTTACAAACTTATTACAGTGAAATTTATTGAATCTTTCTGGGCAGCTATCCTGTTCACTCTAAGGCATTTTTTTTTTCTTCGTGAGATTTCTGTGACAAAGAAAACAAGATGACAGAATTACTTTACTTACTATTTCTTCCCCGCTCTTGGCCACACCATATGGCATGCAGATCTTAGTACCATGACCAGGAATCTAACCGATGCCCTCTGCAGTGGAAGTGCAGAGTCTGAACCAGGACCACCAGGGAAGTCCCTTTTTTTTCCTTTTCTTTTTTGTAACTATTTCTTTTTTTTTTTTTTTAATCTTTTTTTTTTTTATTAGTTGGAGGCCAATCACTTCACAACATTTCAGTGGGTTTTGTCATACATTGATATGAATCAGCCATGGATTTACACGTATTCCCCATCCCGATCCCCGCTCCCACCTCCCTCTCCACCCGATTCCCCCGAGTCCTCCCAGTGCACCAGGCTGGAGCACTTGTCTCGTGCATCCCACCTGGGCTGGTGATCTGTTTCACCATAGATAGTATACATGCTGTTCTTTTGAAATATCCCACCCTCACATTCTCCCACAGAGTTCAAAAGTCTGTTCTGTATTTCTGTGTCTCTTTTTCTGTTTTGCATATAGGGTTATCGTTACCATCTTTCTAAATTCCATATATATGTGATAGTATGCTGTAATGTTCTTTATCTTTCTGGCTTACTTCACTCTGTATAAGGGGCTCCAGCTTCATCCATCTCATTAGGACTGGTTCAAATGAATTCTTTTTAATGGCTGAGTAATATTCCATGGTGTATATGTACCACAGCTTCCTTATCCATTCATCTGCTGATGGGCATCTAGGTTGCTTCCATGTCCTGGCTATTATAAACAGTGCTGCGATGAACATTGGGGTGCACGTGTCTCTTTCAGATCTGGTTTCCTCAGTGTGTATGCCCAGAAGTGGGATTGCTGGGTCATATGGCAGTTCTATTTCCAGTTTTTTAAGAAATCTCCACACTGTTTTCCATAGCGGCTGTACTAGTTTGCATTCCCACCAACAGTGTAAGAGGGTTCCCTTTTCTCCACACCCTCTCCAGCATTTATTGCTTGTAGACTTTTGGATAGCAGCCATCCTGACTGGCGTGTAATGGTACCTCATTGTGGTTTTGATTTGCATTTCTCTAATAATGAGTGATGTTGAGCATCTTTTCATGTGTTTGTTAGCCATCTGTATGTCTTCTTTGGAGAAATGTCTGTTTAGTTCTTTGGCCCATTTTTTGATTGGGTCATTTATTTTTCTGGAATTGAGCTGCAGGAGTTGCTTGTATATTTTTGAGATTAATCCTTTGTCTGTTTCTTCATTTGCTATTATTTTCTCCCAATCTGAGGGCTGTCTTTTCACCTTACTTATAGTTTCCTTTGTAGTGCAAAAGCTTTTAAGTTTCATTAGGTCCCATTTGTTTAGTTTTGCTTTTATTTCCAATATTCTGGGAGGTGGGTCATAGAGGATCTTGCTGTGGTTTATGTCGGAGAGTGTTTTGCCTATGTTCTCCTCTAGGAGTTTTATAGTTTCTGGTATTACATTTAGATCTTTAATCCATTTTGAGTTTATTTTTGTGTATGGTGTTAGAAAGTGTTCTAGTTTCATTCTTTTACAAGTGGTTAACCACTTGTAACTATTTGTTATCTATACTCCTTATCTCTTCAAAAAGATTTGAAAGCATCAAAAATACACGTAATAAAAAAAAAGTGACAACATCACTCATTATTAGAGAAATGCAAATCAAAACCACAATGAGGTACCATTACACGCCAGTCAGGATGGCTGCTATCCAAAAGTCTACAAGCAATAAATGCTGGAGAGGGTGTGGAGAAAAGGGAACCCTCTTACACTGTTGGTGGGAATGCAAACTAGTACAGCCGCTATGGAAAACAGTGTGGAGATTTCTTAAAAAACTGGAAATAGAACTGCCATATGACCCAGCAATCCCACTTCTGGGCATACACACTGAGGAAACCAGATCTGAAAGAGACATGTGCACCCCAATGTTCATCGCAGCACTGTTTATAATAGCCAGGACATGGAAGCAACCTAGATGCCCATCAGCAGATGAATGGATAAGGAAGCTGTGGTACATATACACCATGGAATATTACTCAGCCATTAAAAAGAATTCATTTGAACCAGTCCTAATGAGATGGATGAAGCTGGAGCCCCTTATACAGAGTGAAGTAAGCCAGAAAGATAAAGAACATTACAGCATACTGACACATGTATATGGAATTTAGAAAGGTGATAACGATAACCCTATATGCAGAACAGAAAAAGAGACACAGAAATACAGAACAGACTTTTGAACTTTGTGGGAGAATGTGAGGGTGGGATATTTCAAAAGAACAGCATGTATACTATCTATGGTGAAACAGATCACCAGCCCAGGTGGGATGCACGAGACAAGTGCTCTGGCCTGGTGCACTGGGAAGACCCAGAGGAATTGGGTGGAGAGGGAGGTGGGAGGGGGGATCGGGATTGGGAATACATGTAAATCCATGGCTGATTCATATCAATGTATGACAAAACCCACTGGAAAAAAAAAAATAATAATAATAATAAATAAATAAATAAAAAGCCAAAAAAAAATAAAAGAAAAAAAAAAAAAAGTGAGACCTAGATGGGTGGGGTGGGGTAGGAGGTAGAAGGGAGATTCGAGAGAGAGGGAACATATGTCTATTTACAGGCTGATTCATGCTATTGTATGGCAAAGACCAACACAACGTTATAAAGCAATTATCCTCCAATTAAAAATAAACAGTTTTTTTTAAAGTGAGGAAATGAATGGAAAGGAAAAATAAGATAGTGTCACAAAGTCTGAACCTTGATGGTAGCCCATCAGCCTTAGAATGTTCTCCCACTTCTAAAAATCACAGCATTATTAAGGATTAATTCCAGTGTAGACAATGCATCAGGATCTTAAGATGGGGTGTCATATTTAGCAATCATGCTTACCTTTCTCTCTCGCCTCTCAGAAAGCTTTTGGAAAACATCTTGGTTTCGTTGTCCAGTTTGCTGATCGATGCAAATCATCTGACATCTGTTACAAGGTCCCAAAACCTGGGCGGTGAGAAGGGAAAAGACAGCATTGTCATGAAACTGACCCGACTGTCCCACTCTGCAGGGAGGAATCTGGGTCCAAGAGGAATGGTTGTAAACAGCCAATTTCAGACTCACAGAGAAACACTCCAACTGCAAGGAGCCAAGAGTGCCACCTCTTCCCAATGCCCACTAGGGAATCGCCCGCATGTGTTTGCCAGCTGACAGACCACTGCAGCAGGGTTTTGTAGAAAAAGAAAAGGGTGGTCGTGGCTCGCAGGTGGTTATCAGGGGATGTGGGGCTTCCTCCAGGGAAGACGAGCACTGATGGCAGGACTTTCTGGGAGGAGATGGCCAGCCACACTCCCTGTGCTGCTGTGATGGCCACAGATCACTTGAGACTTGGGCAAATAGTTCACGCAACCACAGGTGCCCCTGTGAAACACACTGCAGTTTGCACCAAGGCCTGGCATGCCTGTGCGTGGATGCACTCAGCTCTTCTCCTTTGAAGCCAAGTGCACGGCTTCTCATGCTTTGCTTGATCAATAATCTTGCCATAAAGGTCTTAATTCACATAACTCTCTCATGTTTGAATCTTTTAGACTAAATCTCTCAAAATGAGGTTATAAAGTCAATACGTATAAAGCTCTTATGACTTGATAATACCCAGTGAGAAACTGCTTTCCAAAAGAGATGTGCTGGATTTTTTTGCATTGTAACTACTTCAGCACTGAGTATTACCACCAATAAACATCTCTTAAGCATTTACTTAAAAATTTTGCTATCACTGAAGTATAGTTGATTTATGATGTTTTGGGTATACAGCAAAGTCATCTGAAAAAAAAATAACCCATTGCAGTTTATAAGATTCTGAGTATAGTTCCCTGTGCTATCCAATAGGTCCTGGTTGTTTACCTATTTTATATACGTCATTGCGTATCCATTAATCCCAGGTTCCTCATTTAGCATTTACTTTTTGAAAGACACAATATTAACTATAGCTTATAATTTTTAACACCTGCATAGGACAACATTGTATGGATATAGCCCAATTTATTTAATCAACCTCCCTCTTATGGATATTTAAGGTATTCTGCAATTTTTATATTTATAAAGTATTGCAATAAGTAATTTTTAATATATCTTCACCTATTTGTAAGAGTACTTTTTACGGGATATACTTCTACAAGTAAATTTATTGGGTCAAAGGGCATGTATATTTTGACTTTCATTAATTAATGTTTATTAAGTATCATGACCTAAAGAAAGCAAAGCATCTGAGAGAGGTTTTTTAAAGCCTTTCTTGTACTCATGTCCCCAGTATCTTACAACTTACGTGTTACAAAGTAAATTTCTGAGAGTGATCCTAGTCTAGTTGTAGTTCTTTCTCTTTCCTTTTCCTTCTTTTCTTCCTTTCTTTCTCCCTCTCTCTCCATCTACCATACATTTAGTGTTTACTCTGGACCAGGCAGGATAAGTCAGAGCAGACGCTTTTACAGCATGGCCAGGACACAGCAATAGAAAATGAAGAAGAGGAAGTCAGGATGGACAGATGAGGGGAAGGGCAGGAAGGCTGGCGCAGAGAGAGGTCTGCGGGAGGGAAAAGAGATCGCTTTTTCAAGGGGGAGCAGCTTCCAGCATAAGAGGAAGTTTGGAGAGGCAAATGGATAGAAAAGCTCTTTGGGGCATTCGTGTGCGTGTCTATGTGTGTGTGCCCTGCAGTTTATCGCTACCCCCACCTGCAGGGCTTCCCAGGTGGCACCAGTGGTAAAGCACCCACCTGCCAATGCAGGTGACATAAGAGACGTAGGTTCCATCCCTGGCTGGGGAAGATCCCTTGGAGGAGGGCATGGTAACCCACTCCAGTATTCTTGCCTGGAGAATCCCATGGACAGAGGACTCTGGCGGGCTACAGTCGATGGGGTTGCAAAAAGTCAGACACGACTGAAGTGACTGAGCACGCACAGCATACCCAGCACCTGCAGAACTCTGAAATCTTCCCTTAGAGGTTAAATCACTGTGTACTGCCTTCCTGGAAGTTAGAGTGATGTTCTGTGCAGAGGACCCGTCCTTCCGTCCCCAGCTCATCCTTAGCTGTCCGGGCCATTCATTTTGTCAGCAACCATGGTGCACTGACTCTGGTCAGGACTGTTCCAGGCCCTAGACGGACAGTGGGGAATAAACAGACTTGGTCCCACTCTCCTACACTCTGAGAAAATGAGCATACACTGTGTGGAGCGTGACCCCGGGTGGGTCAGGAACAGTCTTCCTAAGGAGGTAACATTTCAGCTAGACCTGAAGGAGCTGCAGGAGAAGTGCACCAGGCAGAGGGGACAGCAAGGGCAAAGGTCCTGAGGCAGGAATCTTGGCTTGTTGAGGGGATGGAGAGAAGGTCCGCACAACAGGCAGAGAAGGAGGGGTGCTGACCCTGGGGAGATGGGAGAGGCCACGGGGCTCAGGTCTCGGGGGCCTCATCCACTCTCGTGAGGAATGTAGATGTCAGCTGAAGACTTCGGGTTTGGGGACCCCAAAGCCTGGGGAGGTAGGGCAACTTGGTGCCTCATCCTTTGACTGCAAGCTCCTCCCCGGCTTCCAGTGAGGCCAGAAGCAAGATCGTGAGAAGTACAGCCGCCCCGGGCACCGAAGGACCATAAAGCATCTGGGACGTCCTCCAGGAGCTCCAGACAGCAAGTTTCAAGAGGAGGAAGTTCTCACAGACACAAGCATTCCAAGAAATAGCTAGTCTAGATACAGCAATGAGGTCTGTACCTCCATCACCTGTACATTCTCTCTTCTTCATGTGAAACTGCCACCCACCCCCTTGAAGGAAGGATGGATGGATCATTCTAAGGGGTGACCCAGGATGCAGATGTCACATACCCTCCCACTGAGATTTTGTAGGGAAGAGTCAACCCCAAGGGTGGGATTCCCTTCTACCAGCTACTATCCCAGCCAAGGGTTGAGGTCAATACCCACTGACAACCCTTAAGGAAAGATAACAGGACTTCTCAGAACTTACCTGGAAACGCAAGGAACCAACTGAAATTTCATCCCATTTCTCTTCTTCAAAAGCCCTTGTTCCATTGGTAATAATATTGGCACGGAATCGTGAGATGAGATTGTTCATTGGGAATAATTCTTCTTTGCCATTCTCACAGCTATTTAAGACACACCAGAAAGAGAAAAGGTGGGGAGGCATGGATAATTGCACTATTGTAGTAAGTCAACATTTCTGCCATTTCGATGCCTGAGTTCATCAACGGTACTGTGGCCTGAGGCTTAGATGATCAGAACAAGCTTTTATCATGAGTGCAAGGCTAAAAGACACACCTCTGTTGTCGGACCTCCAGGATCTCCCCTGGAATGTGGTCCCACCTCCAATGAAGATGCTCACAAGAGGCAGTGTGATGGATGAGTCGATCCTTCCTGACAAGATGAAGAACTTTGGTAACCCAGTGAACAGGGGTCAAGTGGATAAACTTGTGAGAAAATACCAATTCTACAAGGTGAGCCAGGACAAGGCATTTAAAGAATGTCAACAGGCTTAACTACCAAGGACCTAAAAAGTACCAAGAGCTCACACTGTTTTTGGATATTTTTGGATATTAGACCATCATAAAGCTATATAGAGTATATACATGGGAGGTTTTAATATGTATTTTCTATGGAGAACAGATTGGTGGTTACCAGAGGTGAGGGGTGGGCAGAATGGGTGAAGGGGGTCAAAAGGTACAAACTTCCAGTTATAAGCAAGTCATGGGGGTGTAATGTACAGTATGGCAACTATAGTTAATAATAACTGCATTGTCTAAAAAAACACTTATTGCATATTTAAAAGGTGCTAAGAGAATAAAACTTAAAAGTACTCATCACAAGAAAAAATTTTTGCAGCAATGTGTGGTGACAGATGTTAACTAGAATTATTGTGACCATTTCTCAGTATATACAAATATGGGCTCGTGTGGCACACCTGAAACTAATATAATGTTGCCTGTCAACTGCACCTCAATTAAAAAACTTTATTTCCTAACTTCCATCCTGTTTGCAGTTTTAACTGCTGCTGCTGCTGCTAAGTCGCTTCAGTCGTGTCCGACTCTGTGTAGCCCCACAGACGGCAGCCCACCAGGTTCCCCCGTCCCTGGGATTCTCCAGGCAAGGACACTGGAGTGGGTTGCCATTTCCTTCTCCAATGCATGAAGTGAAAAGTGAAAGTGAAGTCGCTCAGTCGTGTCTGACTCTTAGCGACCTCATGGACCGCAGCCTACCAGGCTCCTCCATCCATGGGATTTTCCAGGCAAGGGTAATAGAGTGGGGTGCCATTGCCTTCTCCAGCAGTTTTAACTAGGTGTATGTTATTTATGTAATTTTCTTGTTTAAAATTTTTGTTTACTACCATGAATGAATGAATGAAGTTCGCTAGTCGTGTCTGACTCTTTGCGACCCGATGGACTATACAGTCCATGGAATTCTCCAGGCCAGAATACTGGAGTGGGTAGCCTTTCCCTTCTCCACAGGTACCATGAAAACGTTCCCTGTACCTCCATGCATCCCATCCCTAAGGTAAAAAAGCACTGAAAAAGCATCTGAAAACTTCAGCAGACAAGCACACAATATAAGCCCATTAAGTTGAGTTCAACCTTTTTGGTACCAGGAACTGGTTGCATGGAAGACAATTTTTCCTGGATGAGGGTTGGTGGGGGCATGGCTTCAGGGTGATTCAAATGCATTACATTTATCGTGCACTTTATTATTATTACATCAGCTCCACCTCAGATCATCAGGCATTAGACCCCGGAGGTTGGGGACCCATGTTCTAGAGTGAAAGAAGCCATACTGGTGATGTTCCATGGGGCTGACTGAGAGGGGCATGAGGAAGGGGTCTGGTGAACTAGAAATGTCCACTGCCTGATCTGGGCGGTGGCTCCATGGGTATACAGACATCTGTAAACATTCACTGAACTATGTACTTATGATTTTTGCACTTCATTGTACATTAATAAAACTTTTAAGTTTCGGGGGAAATCCTTGAGCATACTGGAGTCTGCCTGGAGATAGAACTGAAAGACTCTGGGGGAGAGAAACGGGTCCGTGTCTGTATCCCAATCCCCTCCAAACAGTGGACAGCCAGAAGAAGCCAGGGACCAGAATAACCAAGTCCAGCTTTGCACTATGTGTAATTCCCAGGACCAGTGACAACCGCAGGGTCCCTGTGGGAAAGGAGAGGGTTAGCAAGTCCCAGTCCTAATATCCTTTGATTCTGGATTTATCCTCCAGGTGATAAACCCTCCCTTGTGCTTTATAAAAGGGAAAGTTTTATGTCTAAAAGCTATCAGCATCAGTATGTATACAAGAGCATCCATCAAATTCGAAACCAGAACCACGAACGCTCACCATGTACTAACCACAGGCTGTTTCTCTTATCTTTGATCACCTGTCCTTCCTACCCCCCACCACTTGTCAGCTTTTCACTAAACCAGCTGATAGGAACCAGAGCTGCATCAAGCCACGTCTTCTTCCATACCAAGAATTCCAAAAAACCACAAACTTGATCCCTCCAGGGCTCTGAGCACCTAAGAATGAAGGTAACTCAGTGCTGGGAAAACTCAGTGAACACCCAGGGACCATGCATCACGTTACTGCCCCCAAAACAGGGCAGGCTGGACCTCAGCAAGGGAACACCATTGTCTGTTTTTGCAGATGATGATAAACACGAATTGGGAAGCCCATGTGACGCAGTGGTAAAGAATCCACCTGCCAATGCAGGAGACACAAGAGACACGGGTTTGATCCCTGGGTCAGGAAGATCCCCTGGAGTAGGAAATAGCAACCCACTCCAGTATTCTTGCCTGAAAAATCCCACAGACATAGGAGCCTGGTGGGCTACAGTCCATAGGAGTCACAAAGAGTCAGACACAACTGAGCGACTGAGCACACACATAAACAGGAACTACTACAAAAGTCCATCTTTGTTGTTCTTATTAAGCTACATTTGTACATGTTTGTGTGTGTGCACACAGGTGCCGAGGACCACACGGCATGTGAGAGTCACAGGAGCCTGGCTCAGGGCACAGACGGGTGTAGACGAATGAGCCGCCTGTCTCTGACATAATAGCTTACAGACGGGTGTAGATGAATGAGCCGCCTGTCTCTGACATAATAGCTTACATAATAGCTCTTTTTGTCCCAGTGGTCTGATTACCTTGGGATTTCAATTTCCTCTTTGGAACAGTGAGGGGGCTTGAACCACCCAAGACCCTTTCTGGAGCAGACTTTTCCAGAGTCTTTGGGAGATCTCTGGGTGGGAGTGAGCAGGCAAGGGTGCTAGTTCTGTATGATGATACAAATGATATCTACAGTTATAACTGGAAAAGCATAACTGCTATTTTCACTCAAAATAACTGTGGAAGTAGGACAAGGCTCCTAGGGGCCAGGGAACAGTGGGAGGGTGGGCAAAACAGCTATGTCAAATTGCTGACAATTCCATTCATTAAAGCAAATGTCAAGAAATGAAATGATTAGACAATAAGAGTTGGGATTCTCCACTAAGCATCTTGAAGGCATCAAGAAGAACACTGGAAGAGAACCCTCTAAAAGATTAAGGTAAACTGGCCCAAAAAGTTTTGTGACTTCTGTGGACCTTAGGTTCTCAATGAAGGGTCTGGACTCAAGATTCTCAGAATTTTTCTCTCTGGGCAGGTAACTGGCTCACTCCCAGGGGCAAGTGGTTACACCTGTCTGCTATTCTGAAAGTGTTAGTCACTCAGTCACGTCCAATCTTTGTGAACTTACGGACTGTAGCTTTCCAGGCTTCTCTGTACACAGAATTCTCCAGGCAAGAATACTGGAGTGGGTAGCCATTCCCTTCTCCAGGGGATCTTCCCAACCCAGGGGTCGAATCTGGGTCTTCTGCATTGCAGGTAGATTCTTTCCCAAGGCAAATAGCAAATAGTAAAGGAATCTTACCTTGTGCTTAATTGCTGCTGAAGTTCCAAAATACTGGATCTGTTTATGAGCAGATATTGTGCCTCATTCACCAGAGAAAGGGCAGCTGTTGTATGAGCAGACTGATCTAAAAAGGATGGAGTATTTAAAAGAAGGGCTGCTGGACAGGGAAACAACTTGTATCCACTGATGGGTAAACACATGAGGAAAACGTGGTATACATGCACAATGGAATATTATTCAGCCATTAAAAATGAAATCTTGCCATTTGCAATAACATGGAAAGACCTTAAGGGCATTATGCTAAATGAAATAAGTCAGAGAAAGGTAAGTTCTGTATGATCCCACTTATAGGCGGAATCTAAAAAAAACAAACAACAACAACAAAAACCCACCAAAAAACAAGCTAACAAAACACAACAAAACAAGCTCATAGAGCAGATTGGTGGTTTCCAAAGGCACAGGGTGGGATGGGCGATATGGGTGAAGGGGATCAAATGGTACAAACATCCAAGCACAAAATATATAAGTCTTGGGGAGGATAATGTATACTGTGGCAACTATAGTTAATAAAACTGTATTGCCTATTTGAAAGCTGATAAGAGAGTAAATCTTAAAAGTTGTCATCAAAAGAAAAAAAAATGTAACTATGTATGGTGACTGATGTTACCTAGACTTGTGATGATCACTTTGCAATACATACAAATATCAAATTGTGTCATACACCTGCAACTAATATAATGTTGTATGTCAATAATACTAAATTCAAAAATTTAAATTAAATAAATTTTAAGAGAAGAGTTGTTTTCTTGGAATGCAAATGAATTGTGGTTCTATTGACTTGCATTTTTAAATAATACAGATTATTTCTACAAGGGAAAGATTGGTGCCCGTGGGAATAATAAAAATGTTCTAAACATAATTCAAACAGAAAGAAAATTAGCTCCTAGAAGATTCTGTTACTAATCTAGAAAAAAATAATAAAATGCTGATGTTAAATTGTTCCAGCAAAGGAGACTTGGAGGCAACATTTCGAGAAGAGATGGAGCTGTGGGGAAGTAGCGGGACTCTTCCCCAAGAAAGAAGAAGGACCTTGATGAGGGTCCTGGGTCCAGGACGATCTGTATTTAGTCAGGGAATCTAGTTAAGGAAAAGCTGGGTTTTGCCCTTGGCAAAGTTTGTAATATTGACTTTGCTGTTAGTCACTAAGTTGCATCCAATTCTTTGTGACCCCAAGGACTATAGCCTGCCAGGCTCCTCTGTCCCTGGGATTTTCCAGGAAAGAATACTGGAGTGGGTTGCCATCTCATTCTTCAGGGGACCTTCCTGGACCAGGGATCAAACCCACGTCCACTGCATTGGCAGGTGGATTCTTTACCACTGAGGCACTAGGGAAGCCCAATATTGACCTTAGATATATAGAAATAAGACAAGTTTTAAAACTACAGAATTTTTTTTGAAAAAGGAGTGGAAGAAAATATCAAAGCCATGCAGAACTGCCTCAACCTGTCACCCAGCTTTGATCAGCCGCTTGTTGGGTGCACCATAGCTGTCACTATACAAGATGTTGATTTGAAAGTGTTGCCTGGACCAAAACCTAGGGAGCTGTTTCAGATTCAGGCCTGTGGATGCCAGATTACCAAAGAATGGATAGTGCCAAGAGAATCACTTACAGGTTCTTTACCTCCATGGCTTATTTGCTAGAACAGCTCATCAGAGCAGCGAGGTGTCCACAAAAGGCCCTTCTCACCCTTCACTGGGAAAGACCGCACCTTTCGTGTGGCATATTGGCCCTGGGGCTAAAAATCTCCTGGGTGGAAAAACAAAAGTCCCATTCACAGCCCTGGAGTCTGTGCTGAGAAAATAAAAGTCTCTCAAGTGTGGGTGAATGATTCTCCTGTAGGTCAGATGACTTCCAATTCTTTGCTAACCACAAAACTGCAGGAATTAATTAAGCTGTCAAGTGACAGATGATTAAGATCATCTGATCTTAAGGATGATCAGATCATTAACATCAGATCATCTGATGTTAGATCCCTGTGCCTCAGAAGAAAGGTTTGAGTGACACTGCGCTAACCAAATTCCATCATCCCCAACTCTTTTTTTTTTTCATTTATTTTTATTAGTTGGAGGCTAATTACTTTACAATATTGTAGTGGTTTTTGCCATACATGAATCAGCCATGGATTTACATGTGTCCCCATCCTGAACCCCCCTCCCACCTCCCCATCCCCAACTCTTTATTGACTTAAATAAGATTCTTCAGAAAAGAACCAACGCCCAGCACCAGCTATAATAGATGATAGCAGTTCATGGACACAGGAATTAATCATGGGCAGTCAGTCATCTCATTAAGAGATTTATTTTCCACTATTTTTTCTCTTTGTTTAATAGCTATTTTTCAAATTTTATAATATACTTTTTATTGCTTTGATCAACTGTGTTGATTTTTTTTTTTAATTACTAAAAATCATGATAAGAACTCAACCTGGAAAAAATGTCCTAACACTGAGACTCTACAATCACAGTAAACTTTAAAAAATTTTATGCATTTCAATTCATATATAATTTTAGTTTCAGGTAAATATGATAGGGTGATCAAGGAAAGATTTTTCAAACCTAAAATGTATAACACTAAGATAAAATTCCATCAAGGAAGTGGAATGGCAATCCAAGTTGAAGAAGGAAAAGGAAAGAAAGATAATTTCTGTACATTAAAAATAGTTTTTCAGGATTTCCCTGCTGATCCATTGGCTAAGAATCCACACTTCCACTGCTGGGGGTATGGATTAGATCCCTAGTTGTGGAACTAAGATCCTGCATGCCTCGAGGTGGGGCCAAAAAAAACCCAAAAAAACAAAAAAAATAGTTTGTCCATATGCATATTTTTTAATGAATACTCATAAGAATCAAATTATTATGATAATGAGATCCCACTGGCTTATATTTAAAAGGGCAAAATACGTGTTTTCATTTTGATGACTACAAGTGTACTTTGTTTTGTGTTTCCCAGGCGGCACTAATGGTAAAGAACCCACCTGCCAATGCAGCAGACGTAAAGAGACACAGGTTCGATTCTTGGATCTGGAAGATCCTCTGGAGGAGGACATGGCAACCCATTCCAACACTCTTGCCTGGAGAATCCCACGGACAGTGGAGCCTGGCGGCCTACAGTCCATGGGGTTGCAAAAAGTCGGACACAACTGAAGCAATTTAGCTCACAGCATGCACAAACTTCGTTTTATTGAATTCCACCTTAATCGAACCTCACAGGTACCTAGCAGGTACCTTTTTATAAATTGAAGGTCTGTGGCAACCCTGCATCAAGCAAGTTTATTGCACCATTTTCCCAACAGCACCAACAGCTTTTGCTCACTTCATGTCTCTGTGTTGCATTTTGGTAGTTCTCGCAATGTTTCAATCTTTCTCATTATTATATTAGTTACGGTGATCTGTGATGTTACTATATGATCTATGTTCCTAAGTTATGTGATCTTTGATGTTACTATGACTTGCTGAAGGCTAAAGTATTTTTAATTAAGGTATGTACACTGATTTTTAGACCTAAAGCTATTATATACTTAATAGATTATGGTAGAACATAAACATAACTTTTATATGGACTGGAAAACCGAAAAAATGTGTGACTTGCTTTTGTGGTGGTCTGAAACTGAACCCACAATATTTCCAAGGTAAGCCTGTATATATGCAACATGCTGGAAATCACATCCTTTGCAACTGCTTAAACTACTTTTAAAAAATTTAGCTGACAATGTAAAGAGGTAGTGTAGTTTAAAAATTTTAAGTGTTCAAAGACCTAGACCCAGACCATCAGAGACCACACCACCATAAATGGCATCCTTGAAATATAATGTTCACAAGCTGACACTCCCTGATCTTGTATCGAGCAGGCAACAGATTCACTCTGCTGCTCCCTTCACCTGCCCAGGTTCCATCTCCCATCAGGACAGTCAGAGCCTGCCTGACCTCTTTGCTTCCTTCTTCTCTCTCTCCATTGCAGCCTCCATACCTCACCAGGGCTGTCTTTCTGATACAAGCAGCATCATGAAACTCCCCAGCATAGAATTCTGCAATGAGTCTACCACCCACAAGATAGTGCTTCTGACTCAGCAACACGTTCATCTCATCTCCCCAGCTCTACCCCCAACACCCCCCTACCCACATCCCACCCTCTTAAACCCTTCCCTGAACCCATGAAATGCCAAGCCCAGCCAGTAGTCTTCAGCAGTCTTCTTGCCTCTCTCTGCCTGGAATATTCCTACTCTCCGGTTAAAATGTAACTCCAAACTCACCTCTTCCCTGAAGCCCTCCAAGACTCATTCCAGGTGTAGACTTACAAGCCAGTCTCCCTGAGAGCTAGTGACTAAGCCAGGTCATTCCTGCCCAAATCAGGAATGTAGCAACTATCCAGTCTGTTGATTTAGTCATCTAGTATTTACTGAGCAACTACCATGAGCAACTATTAGTCTGCTCTAAACACTGAGGACAAAGCACTGAACAAAGCAGAGAAAAACCCTTCCCTCACAGAGTTTATGATCTAGCAGAGGGAAGGCAGAACATAAATAGGAAAACCGAGTAAAATGTTTGCCTTACAGAATGTGAAACGTGCCACAGAGGGACCTCCCTGGTGATCCAGTGATTAAGACTTCATGCTGCCAGTCCAAGGGGTAAAGGCTCAATCTCTGATCAGGGAACTAAGATCCCACATGGTCTGTGGCATGACCAAAAGATTTAAAAAAAAAAAAAAAAGAGCCACAGAGAAAAATAAAACAGGGAATGAGCTGAGGTTCAAGAGGCGGCTCTAGTTCATAGGAGGGCAGTCAGGCAAGGGTCCCCTGAGAAGGCGACATTGGAACCGACACCTTGAAAGCTCACTCTTCGCATATGGTACTGTGACCTCAAAGTACTTTCTTCTCTAAAGTCTCATTTTATGCTCACAACAGCTTACAGCAGGAAAAACTGTCAAAACCCTTAAATCTGAGTAATTGAGGTCTGCAGAATTTCAACACCATGAGGTTCAAGGATTTGCCAAGGTCTCACAATCACTTGGTGTCAGGGCCAAGACTAAAAATCCAGATTTTCTTAGGATCTAGCAACCTACCGATGTTTTTATTTAAAAAAAAACAAAAAACAAAAACTAACCCATTTCTAAACATGCAGGACTTAGGCAGAGAGCTTGAGCAGAGCCTGCAAGCCCACCTCAGTCTCCTCAGGGTCAGTCTGAAGACCACGTGTGGGTCCTGCTGACCTGTGGGATCACCTCAGCACCTGTCTGCCAAAAGCCTACCACCCCCACTTCATTAGCAGATTACCCTGTCAACCCATTTTGTGGACTGATGTTCATGCCTGCAAGTGTGAGTTCAAGTTCCTGTCCCTTAAGAAGCAATCCAAAGTGTAATACCTTTGCGGTGTTTCTTCTTTGCATTTCTTTGAAAGTCTGAACTTTGTTTGATCAAATGATAGGGACGGCCAAAAAACTTTGACAGCCAGTTGGAAATTTTTTCTCCACAATCGTATGTGTTTACCCTGGCAAAAAAGAAAAAGGAAGGATGGTGAACGTTACATAGTATTCCTTTAAGTAATTGAAATAGCAAAATGTTATATAGTATAATATAACAGAATGTAATAGAATATAATGAAGTCCCCAGCAATATAGACACCTATAGTGACAGGTGTGCTTAGGAAGCTGCAGAGAAATTTCCAAGGCATGGGAAGGCCTGAGAGTGTGACTTTTACAAAGTTTTCAGATCAAATTAAAAGCTTTAGAAATTTCTCTTTCTACCTCTCCTTTTACCTAAATCTAATCTCAACCAGAAAACATGTGGAATACAAATGTTCTGATTGTGGGTCCTGATCTTATGGTACCTAGCACATCTAATACCCCAACCAATTAAAGCCCCCAAACACAAAAATTATTAACTTCACAGTTCACTAGTGATTCATATACTAGTAGAAGACTTTTAAAATGCCAACGGCTTTTAGTGAACCCAGTAAAGCAGTCAGTGGGTACAGTTGTGTTCAGAAATCATGATATGCACAGTTCTGATCAGAGTGCATTTCCTTCTGCACTGCGAATAAGTAAGCCATGAAGGGATGTGTCAAACACTTAAGCTACACACATCTGAACTGGACTCAAGCTGTTAGCACCTCTGGAAGTACATGCTCAGGAAAGGTGGGAAGGTGATAGTGTGAGGATGGTGCTCTACCCAATTGGGCATTGTGGGCCTTGGCCGTGCTGGAGGCCCATGGGGTGAGCACACTCTGTACCCTCTTGCCAGTTCTTGTGCAGATTTAAACACTCATCAAAGCACATTTTCAATCAGAGTAATGAATTTTGGGTGAATATTTTGGAAATGTACTATAGCAAATCTTCCATGGAGAGATATACAGCCATTTCAGGGTGAAAGTGAAGTGGAAGTGAAAGCATTAGTCACTCTGTCATATCCAACTCAAGACCCAGTGGACTGTAGCTCACCAGGCTCCTTTGTCTATGGAATTCTCCAGGGAAGAATACTGAGTGGGTTGCCATTCCCTTCTCCAGGGGATCTTCCTGACCCAGGGATTGAGCTCACAACTCTTGTACCATGAAGCAGATTCTTTACCGTCTGAGTCTGCAATTATTTATCCCTGTTTTGTTGGATAGCGTGAGCTCAGGCTTCTTATACTGGGAACCATGAGTGCTCAATATAATGAAAATGGCCTTAGGTGCATCTTTCAAAGCACCAGAGAGAAAGTCTACAAAGTGAGGTTTTGTTCTTCCCTTCCCTGAGAGTTTCACCTGCCACAGCCTCACCTGTCCGCACAGACTTTGCTTTGGCAAATCTGAACCTGCTCACTGTTCTCCTCAAGAGGCACCTCTATAGGCTCCATCCCTAATGAACAAAGGTTAGAGACAAATTTATCATCATGCAAAAAAGAACAAGGATATGTTTTTAAAGTCCATTATTCTGAAATATACAAGAATTAATGAGTTAGGCAATTGGCTGAATCAAATAAGTGGCTGGGTCTTAGAAATCTCTTTTTTTTTTTTTTTTTAGAAATCTCTTTTTAACACAGAGATTCTCTTCATCGCTGTTAGCACCACCAACAGCAGGTGCACGGAGCAGCTTTCTCGTGGGAGACCCTGCACTGGGGCAGTCACATCCATAGTCCCTGTGATGCTGCAAATTCCCTCTGAAAGATGTCTCTCCCTCTGGATGACTCCACATCCTGATGTCATTGCTCTCTAAGCTACCTAGATCTTCTAGAAATAGACAGGCTGGCATGAAGGCTCGCTCTGAAAGGATGTCAGCATAGAGTGTCAATTCTCCTAGCTCCTAGGAGTCAGCATCAAATTGGATTCCTGAATCAATCATCATTAGCGCTAAAAAAAAAAAAAAAATCTGTTACCATGTCAGTGGAGCTGGGAAGTGATTCTTTTCTAAAAAGTTTTTATACACATTATACATACAAAGGAGCATATAACATATGTATATAAACTTAGAATAAAATATGTGGAAGAGACTAGAGGAAATTGATCCAAGGCCACTGAAGAGTATAAGATTGTTGATAAAGGCTGGAACAGCTGAGACATGCTGCCACTCTGCATGCCTTCTCATCCTTCATGAGTTATTAAAAATACAGGGAAAGGCATGAAGCCAAGACGCCTGAGTAGAATTCGTGGTGGCCCTTCTCCGTGGATACCTCCTCTGTAGCCCACCTGTGCCATCCAACCATACAGGTTCATGTTGATGTTTCGTAGAAAGCAACACAATACTGTAAAGCAATTATCCTTCAATTAAAAATAAGTAAATTTTGAAAAATTTACACACAAGTGTTCATAGTAGCATTATTCATAATAACCACAAGTGGAAACAATCTAAATATCCATCACCTGATAAGTGGATAAAAAAATAAGTATGTCTAATTATTCAACAGTATGATGACCCTTAAAAACATTACGCTGAGTGGAAGAAGTCAGTCACATATTGTATGATCCCAATTACATGAAACATCCAGAACAGGCAAATCCATAGAGACAGAAAGTAGATTAGTAGTGCCAGGGACTGGGAATGAGGTCGGGAATGGGGAGTGACTCCTAGTGGGTATGGGCTTTCTCATTTAGGGTGATGAAAAAGCATTCTAAAATTTATTGTGGTGATGATTGTGAATATACAAGAATAATAATAATTGAATGGTACAGTTTAAATGAATACATTTTGTGGAATATTATGTAAATATTGATAAGGTTAGAAGAAATAAATAAAAAGGTGGAAAATGATATACTGTGCAAACACTAACCAAAACAGAGATGAATGGCTGGATTTGTAACAAAGAATTTCACACTTCAAACTTTGAAACAAAAAAAATTATGATCTATAAAGAGGAACATTGTTTAAAGAGGGGACAACTCACCAAGAAGTCAATAATACTATGTGAAGCAAAAACTAACAGAACTAAGGAGAAAGCAGATAAATCTACAATCACAGCTGAGAACTTCAACACTCTTCTTTCAGTCATTAACAGAACTAGTAGCAAGTGCATAAAAAGTCAGCAGGTATATAGAAAAACAGCATTACTGATCAACAAAGTGGATATAACTAACATGTATAGAACACTCCACCCAACAACAGAATACACATTCCTCTCAAGTGTATATGGAACACTCAAGGCAATAAAACACATTCTTGGTTATAAGCTAGAACTTAACAAATTTTAATGAATTTAAAATCTACAAAGTAAATATTCTCTTTTGGAGAGTTTAATGGAATTAAACTAAAAATCAATAACAATGAAAACAAGAACATCTCCAAATACATCGAAATAAACACACTTCTGTAATCTACGGGTCAAAATGAACACACAGAGAGCAAGCAAGGACATCAAAAGATGCTTAACATCATTAGCCGGTAGGGAAACCAAATTAAAATCATGATGGGATGCCATTACACACCTATTAAAATAAATAAAAACACTGACAAAAACTGACCAGATGCGGAGCAACTGGAATTTGCATACATTACTGGTGGGAATGAAAACAATACATTCCAGAAAATGGTCTGGAAGTTTCTTTTAAAGGTAAATTATCCTTACTATATGACCCTGCAATCAACTCCTAGTATTTATTCTAAAGAAATGAAAGTTTCTGAGCACCCAAAAACCTGTACATGAATGATAAAAGCAGCTCTAGTCATCATTGCTTAAAACTAGAAATGACTCAAATGCCCTTCAGTAGATAAAAGGAGGGCATACCACACTCTGGAATGTCCATACAATGGAATACTACTCAATAATTAAAAAGGATAAACTACTGATTCATGCAGTAACTTAAATGGGACTTAAAGGCATCATGCTGAGTGAAAGAAGCCAATATCAAAAAGTCACAGATTACGTGATTACATTTATATAACATCCTCAAAAAAACTAAGAGTGATAATTTTTAAAGGGTATATTAAAAAAAAAAAAGCCATAGTGATAGAGCTTTGACTGCCAGGTGTTAAGGATGGGGAAAAGAGAGACTGAAAAGGGATAGCGTGAAGGAGTTTTCTGGGGCTTTGTTGCTTGTTTTGTATCTCGTTTATGGGAGTGGCTATACAATTGTGTGCATCTTTTAAAATTCATACAGAGAACAAAAGGCCAAGAATAGCCAAGACAATTTGGAAGCATGAGGTAGGACAAGCCCTATCAGTTCTTGCTGTAGTTTTTCAGTCTCTCAGTCATGTCCAACTCTTTGTGACCCCATAGACTGCAGCACACCAGGCTTCCCTGTCTTTTACCATCTCCTGGAGCTTGCTCAAACTCATGTCCATCGAGTCAGTGATGCCATCCAACCATCTCATCCTCTGTCATCCCCGTCTCCTCCGGCCCTCAATCTTTCCCAGCATCAGGGTCTTTTCCAATGAATCGGCTCTTCCCATCAGGTCACCAAAGTATTGGAGTTTAGCTTCAGCATCAGTATTTCCAGTGAATATTCAGGACTGATTTCCTTTAGGATTGACTGGTTGGATCTCCTTGCTGTCCAAGGGACTCTCAAGAGTCTTCCCCCAAACCACAGTTCAAATGCATCAATTCCTAGGCACTCATCCTTCTTTATGGTCCAACCCTCACACCTGTACATGACTACTGGAAAAACCATAGCTTTGACTATATGGACTGTTGTCAGCAAACTAATGTTTCTGCCTTTTAATATGCTGTCTAGATTTGTCATAGCTTTTCTTCCAAGGAGCAAGCATCTTTCAATTTCATGGCTGCAGTCACCATCTGCAGTGATTTTGGAGCCCAAGAAAATGAAATCTGTCACTGTTTCCATTTTCCTTCATCAATTTGTCATGAAATGATGGGACCAGATGCCATGATCTTAGTTTTTTGAATGCTGAGTTTTAAGCCAGCTTTTTTGCTCTCCTCTTTCACTTTCATCAAGAGGCTCTTTAGTTCTTCTTCACTTTCTGCCATTAGGGTAGTATCATCTGCATATCTGAGGTTATCCATATTTCTTCTGGCAATCTTGATTCCAGCTTGAGCTTCATCCAGTCTGGCATTTCGCATGATGTACTCTGCATGTAAGTTAAGTAAGCAAGGTGACAATAGACAGCCTTAACGTACTCCTTTTCCAATTTTGAACCTGTCTGTTGTTCCATGTCTAGTTCTAACTGTTGCTTCTTGACCTGCATACAAGTGTCTCAGGAGGCAGGTAAGGTGATCTGGTATTCCCATCTCTTGAAAACCTTACCAAAGTTTGTTGTGATTCACACAGTCAAAGGCTTTAGCATAGTCCATGAAGCAGAAGTAGATTATCAGTTATTAAGATTCAGTATATAGTTTTAGTAGTAACATTGGCTCATTGGTTCAAGAAAAAATAAACCAGTGGAACAGAATGGAACACCTACAGCCAAGAAACACAATCACTGAATATATGGAAATGGGATATATCACAAAAGTATAGCTATAAGTTAGGAGGGAAACTGGAATATTCTGTAAATGATAGGTAGGGTACAGAAGAAGGAGTGAGAGCACAGAGAAGTACATAGGGAATTTCATCTATTCTGTAACGTTTTTATTTCTTAAAAGAAAGAAGAGGAGAAAGAGGATGTGGCAAAAGGAGAAAGGCGGTGGGTAATAAGAGGGCAGAGGTAGGGGGAGGAGGACGGAGAGGAGGAGGAGAAATTGAAGCAAATGTGGCCAAATGCTAAGTTTGTTAAAACAGGATGATGTAAGTATGTTGTTCTTCACGTTTGTGCTGTCCAACGCTGTAGCCACTACATGTAATAATTTAAATTAATTAAAATTAAATAAAATTTAAAGTTTAGCTCCAGCATCCTGCTAGTCCCATTACACATACTCAGTGGCCACATCAGATTGATGGCTACCAAACAGCACAATGAAGATGTTGAACATTTCCATCATCACATAAGGGTCCACTGGACAGAGCTGGTCTACATTCATATGTGTTAAGACAGTTCCTAATAAAAATCCACAAAGAAGAACTAAAGCTTGCAGAACCTATGAAGAGTGAAGGAAATAAAATTAATGTAAGTGAAAGGACAACATATAATTTCAAAATCGACACCTCTTTACTTTCTGATTGGGTTATCAGATCTTTACCTTTTCCCAGAAATACCCTCCACACACACACACAAAACAAAAAACACAAGAGGAACAAACTTCCCGTTGTCTCTTCTAGACATCATTTCACTTCTTTTTGGAATATTTTAATATTTAGTAGAAGAAAAGCCGTGGTTTTACTTTATGAGAATAAAGCTACTCTGGACAACCACTCTGTAAAAGTGAACCCCGTTTTCAGACCTTGGGCTTTGATGACCATGACCCTCCGCTGCAGGTCAATGAAGGGCTGGATCAGGCAGAGCCGGGGCTCCTGTTTCTGACTCAGGCAAATGCCGTTGTGATTCACAACCATCCAACTTCGGTCATACAGCAGCCCTTGACTTCCTAGAGGCCACCTGGTCACCTAAAAAAAAAAAAAAAAAGTCAGTGTATTTTAAGCCAGCGCTCCTCAAAAATGATCTTCTCATTTATTGTACAGGGGCTGCACAGATGCAGATGGACTTCAGGAATTCAGCACAGACTCTTGAAGGAAGAAAGTGTGGAAGAGAAGGAAACAAAGAAGACAGGGACTTTCCTGGTGGCCTTGTGATTGAGAATCCACCCCGAAATGCAAGAGATGCAGGTACGATCCCTGGTCAAGGAACTAAGATCCTATGTGCCTCGGAGTGGGTAAGTCCTCAAACCTCAACTACTGAGCCCTCACTCTGGAGCCTTCATGCCGCAACTAGAATGCCCGTGAGCCGCAATTACTGAGCCTGAGTGCCTGCCAGGAGTAGAGAGTATGTGTGTCTGTGCTCAGTCATGTCCAACTCTTCAAGACCCCATGGACTGTAACCCGCCAGGCTCCTCTATCCATAGAATTCTCCAGGCAACAACACTGGAGTGGGTTGACATTTCCTTCCCCAGGAGATCTTCCCGATGCAGGGATCGAACCTGCATCTCTTGTGTCTCCTGCATTGGCAGGTAGATTCTTTACCACCAGAACCACCTGGGAAGCCCATGTGCTGCAACCGAAGATGCCACATCACACAGCAGAGACCTCGTGTGCCTCAACTACAACCTGACGCAGCCAAATGAATGAATGTTTAAAAAGAAGAAGACAGTGCAAAGGAGACTATGGGATTGAGGTACCTTCCATTTACCCTCCAGATCCAGTCTCCATCCTGTCCACTTTAGCGTGCTTTTTGAGTGGGCAATAGGTGTATCTAGCCGGGACGTGGAAGGCAGGTCTCTGCCCCAGCCTGTGCTCCACTCCCCTCCGCACAGGTCTCTGCTGCTCCTGCTGTGTGTCCTTCCACAGTGGTGGACGCCTGAACAGGCATGTCCTGGTAATATAGACGTGTTTCTTGCACAAATTGTGGCTCCACTGAAATGGTCACTAAGCTGATCCATTTTAAGTGTATAAAATATGTATATTCCTCAATTCTTCATATTTCTACAAAATTAAAATACAAATTATGCCCAGTGCCCAGATCTTGCACTTAGTACCATTCTCCAATAAAAACAACCAGGACTTCTTGGAGAAATGGTTTATTCTAGGGCTGGGTCAGGAAATATACAAGATGAGCCAGGAGTACCTTGTAGTGCTGGAAAAGTAAGGAAGCGCTCAAAAAAACAAAATAATGGGGGTACATCAAAAGAATGCAGGAGTTAACTGAAAGCATGTCCAATGGGGGAAAAAAACAGAAATATTTGAACAACAACAATAATAATAAGAATGTAATATTGGATTGGGCTTCCCTGGTGACTTCCCTGGAAAAGAATCTGCTGACAGTGCAGGAGACCAGGGTTCAATCCCTGAGTCGGGAAGATCCCCTGGAGAAGGGAACAGCAACCCATTCCAGTATTCCTTCCTGGAGAATTCCATGGACAGAGGAGCCTGGCGGGCTACAGTCCACAGGGTCACAAAGCCTGAGACACAACAGCAACTAACACACATATACACAGTATTGGATTATAATATAAAATATAAAATAAATACCCATGATTCCATACTGATATAAATAAATGATTAAATAGGAAGGTCAACTCTCTCATATAGAAGAATTCCAAATTATTGACGTAAATGGCCCCCTCTCAAGAAGGCAGAGTGTAACTCCTTACCAATTAAGTGTGGGCTACCCTTAGTCACTTGCCTCTAAAGGGTATACAGTATGGGAATGGGTGGAGGGGGAACTGGACAGTGAAGAAATCTGGCAAACACTATGAGACCCAGGTTAACATCAGTAGTGATAAGCCACAATGGTAACTATGTACCCTGACACGATACGATGAGAACTTTATCTCTGTGGTCCTCCTGCCATAAAACCCCAAACCCCAGTCTAATCCTCAGAAAGACATCAGATAAAAACAAACTGATGGGTATTCTAACAAATACTTGACCAGGATTCCTTAAAACAATCAAGGTTCTGAAAACAGGGAAAGTCTAAGAAACTGGTACATCCCCAGAGGAGCCTAAGGAGACACGAGAGCTAAACGTAACGTGGTATTCTGGATAGGATCCAGAACACAAAAAGCACATTAGGGGGAAAAATAATGAGATATCAATAGTGTGGGACCAGGTCTTTGCAGTTTCGTCCACAGGTTAAACCCACCGCTTTCAGCACTGCCTGTGTAGAAGTCCCACCCAGCAGGGCTCTTCTGGAGCCAGCTGTTTGTTAAAGAAGGGTGCACACCAACCACTGCTTTTGAAATAGTATTATGATTAAGAGACCAGGGAACCCTCTTACACTGTTGGTGGGAATGCAAACTAGTACAGCCACTATGGAGAACAGTGTGGAGATTTCTTAAAAAACTGGAAATAGAACTGCCATATGACCCAGCAATCCCACTTCTGGGCATACACACTGAGGAAACCAGATCTGAAAGAGACACGTGCACCTCAATGTTCATTGCAGCACTGTTTATAATAGCCAGGACATGGAAGCAACCTAGATGCCCATCAGCAGACGAACGGATAAGGAAGCTGTGGTACATATATACCATGGAATATTACTCAGCCATTAAAAAGAATTCATTTGAATCAGTTCTAATGGGATGGATGAAGCTGGAGCCCATTATACAGAGTGAAGTAAGCCAGAAAGATAAAGACCAATAGTATACTAACGCATATATATGGAATTTAGAAAGATGGTAATGATAACCCTATATGCAAAACAGAAAAAGAGACACAGATGTACAGAACAGACTTTTGGACTGTATGGGAGAAGGCGAGGGTGGGATGTTTTGAGAGAACAGCATCAAAACATGTATATTATCAAGGGTGAAACAGATCACCAGCCCAGGTTGGATGCATGAGACAAGTGCTCGGGGCTGGTGCACTGGGAAGACCCAGAGGGATGGGGTGGGGAGGGAGGTGGGAGGGGGGATCGGGGTGGGGAATCCATGTAAATCCATGGCTGATTCATGTTAATGTATGGCAAAAACCACTACAATATTGTAAAGTAATTAGCCTCCAACTAATTAAAATACATGGGAAAAAAATAAAAAAGAGAGACCAGCATTCTTGCACAACTGTACAAGGATCAACTTCACCCTTCTGTTTTCCTCTGAGCACTCAAGTCAACCACCCAAAGGAGTCTGAAAACTTCAATCGGGGGTAATGATAAAAGGGAAGAATATTTAATCAGGGGCACATTGGGGTGGGTCCTCGAGGGAGGGACCTGAGTTGAAGACAGAGGCTTCAGGGGAAGGAAGTGAAGGAGAGGAGCTTCAGGCCTGGGGTGAGCGGGGCGCAGATCTCAAGGAGGGGAAATGTGAAGGGAAACTGCTCCTCCAGCCGGGGAAGCCCTGTACCCAAGAAGCAGAAATGTGGTGCAGCGGGGGATGGGTGGGATAGGCACTTTGAGGGCTGACAAGCCTGGGCTTAGATCTCACCTCCTTCAGTTATCAGCTTTGGACAACTTCCCACTTTTCTGAGCCTTGGCTCTGTCACGTATTATATAAAACGGACATTGTTATCATAGGATTAGGTGAAAAACAAAACAAGTATAAAATGTAAAGCAAGTGAATATAACAGATGATCCACAGATGGCTTTACCTCTGCCCTTCACTTGTCTTGTGTACCAGACATCCTCTGCCCATAGACCATGGCTGCTTCTGCTGGTAGAGCCCAGCGATATTAGTGACCACTAAGTCACTATTTCTTTTGGAAAACATGTTTTGAATGACAAATAGCTTTTTAGAAGACAATCTATTATTGGGTAGCATTTCTCCCTGGATCTCTCATTTCTGCATGACTGTTTTAACAAGCAGAAGCACACTCTCCTCTATTCCAGACTCTCCTGTCGAGGATGTTTGTATAGTGACCAGCTCTACAACTCTCTGGAGTAGAGGGAAGGTTTGCTCACAGCCCAGTATCACAAACGTATCAGCTCCTCCCTGATTGAGGACTACACAGCTTGGCTGGCGTCCTATTATGAAAGAGGTTTCCTGAGTAAGGGGCTCCCAAATATGAGCAGAGCATCCACCAGGGCCCCTCTGGACCCTTTCTTGGGGTGTGGGGGGAAAGAAAAGCAACACAAACATGAAGCTCTTGCTACCTGCAGGCTGTGAGTAACAGCCTTTTATCTCTGACCCAGGAATCTCATCTTCCCCCGCCCCCCAGCATGTGAGGTCCTAAAGCTGCATCCCCCGCTTTGGAAATGCAGAGTCTTAACCTCTGGACCACCAGGGAAGCCCCATGGAAACTCACGTCTCTTGTCAGCATCCAAGACACTGAGGCAGGCTGGGTTGTGAGCTCGCTAGAAGGGCAGTCTCAGGCCCGGCGCTGTTCCTTACACCCACTTGTTGGAACATGTCTATCATTTTCAATCCTTTGATTTGCCACCTAAACATTGAATTTACTGGCTTCCGCCTTCCTTCTTCCTCTTTGTCTGGGTCAAGCTTTCAGCCACCATATCTGTGTTGGCATGTGAAGGGCAAACTTTCAGCTGTTGCAGCTGGAGGTTGGGTTACAGAAGGATGTGAGCAAATAAGTATTCACTGAGGGCAATGGGAGCCAGGTTTCTCACAGGATTTACAAGAGCAGAGGATGGCTAAATAAACCCTGTGGTGTTGGATTGGAATTGGAGGTATCAATGTGAAATCATGGCTATGCATGGATAGACAGATAAATGATAGGTAGACAGACAAACAGATAGATAGATAGATAGATGTGTGTGTGTGTGTGTGTTGTAAAGTGTCTGTTTTCCTCCTGAGATACTGCCCTCCCTGAGGGAAGGAACCATTTCCATTTTGCTCACCACTGCACCACAGGTGCAGGCCCAGCAGGTAGTAGGCACTCAGTGTATAGTTTCTGAATGAGCAGATGGATGGAAGACTTTTAGCAAAATATGAAACCTTACTGAGTCTGTGTCTTCGTCTGTAAAATGGGACACTGATTCTTGCTGTGTTTCTGTGTGCAGCACGGTATTCTACAGGACATGACTCATCTGAGAAAACAGAGTCCTGACACTCCTCACCTGCCTGCTTTCAGGGGTGGAGAAGAACTTGCCTGTTCATGGTCTGACTGGAGGACAGTCTCCTTCAGCATGGAATATCCAATGAGGAGCTAGGGAGCCTGGGATCCCAGAGGCTCAGGAGGTTGGGACTTTGCCTGGGACTTGGGACACACACATATCATAGAAAGATAGTCTCATAGGAAGTTCGGTCATTGCAGGAGGGGTCAGGGCCAGCTGGCCAACCAAGGCAAGCCCTCCCGTCTCCCAGGTCAGGTGACTGTCAGGCCAGCTTGTTTGCAGACATTATGTAGTTCACCTTCACAGGGAAAGCTAAGCAGATGGACTCAGGAGAGCGTGGACCCAAGGAGTCAGTAGACCTGGGTTCAAATTCTTTCCCTATCATTTATTAGGGGGTCATGACCTGGGCAGAGTGCCTAACCTCAATAGCCCCCAGGCTCCATATCTATACAATAGGGATGATATTACCTAGCACCTCATATTATTGTTTTGATGATCAAATGAACCAAAGTTATGTAAAATGCTTCTGCATGAAAGTTACATCCATAACTATCAACAGTAACTAGGTAGTCACACCCAGAAACAGGGTCCTCTCGGGGATTCCCATAAGCAGAGTCATGGTCAAAAGTCAGCCCAAACCAAGAAAGGCAGAATGAGGACTTCTCTGGTGGAGCAGTGGATAAGAATCTGCTACCAACCCGGGGGACACAGGTTTGATCCCTGGTCTGGGAAGATCCCACATGCTGCAAAGCCACTAAGCCCATGGGTCACAACTACTGAGTCTGTGCTCCAGGGCCCGGGAATTGCAACCATTCAGCCTGTGTGCTGCAGGTACTGAAGTTTTGATTTTCTGCATGCTTCCCTTCACTTCCTGAACTTTTCTTCTTTGCTTTATCAAAAAACGTTATACAGTAAACACAAAAGAAGCAATCTCTTTAGTTGCCATTGAAACCCTCACCTCAAACGCTGCACAGGACTTGATCGGGTAGAGATAAAGGTTGGTGACAACGTGTGACCTGAGGTCCCCATCCGGGACGTCAGCAGCTTTCTCTGAAGTGGTCTGCTGGGTTCCGGTGGCCTCCAGCAGGGGCGGACCCTCTGTGTCCACAGTGGCGGGCGAGTTGTTCCAAACCCCAGAGTGTGGGGAAGCGTCTTCCTGAGGTGAGTGGCTACCTCTGGCCCGGATGGCAGGCACGGCGTTCTGAGCCTCGCTGTCTTCTGGCGGGGCTCCAGCTTCCCCGGGGGTGGCCAGAGGGAGAGGCTGGCCGTGAGACGGGCGCAGTCGGGTTGCTATGATGAACCTGAGGAAGGCTTGGGCATCCTCAAGCGTGGACATGTATCCAAAAGAAATCCTCACAGAGCCCGTCGGCTGCCCATCTATGAGGTCCACATCGTCTCCGCAGACGTGACCAGCCTAGGAGAAAGAAACAAGTCAGCCAGAGTGAACACTCCTCACGGATGGACCAGAAACCATTCTGTAAAACAACTTCTGTTGATAATAGAAGGTAAAATGAACCTTGGAAAAAAGAACTGCAACACTAAGAAGAGCTGCGTGCCTCAGGCATAGTTCCACAAGCACAGCGACTCCCTCTCTGGATATCATGTGGCTCACTGTGAACGGGGATCTATACCAATCCCAAGGGGCCATTAAAAAGTTTAAAAGACACAACACTGTAAACCAACCATATTTCAATATAAATAAATAATTTTTTTTAATTTAAAAGCAATTGTTCATGTAAAGCATTTACCAGAGCCATATATACAACGCTGACCCATAACAGCATCAAAAGACATACCGAAGTTTCAGAAGCACAGATGGGTCAGCTCCTTGGTCTACCCAGGGCTGAAGGGGGAGGAGAGCTTGCTGGCCATGCCTTTTAGACTCTCTCAGGATCAAAGGGAGGCCTGTATCCTTTGCCGCTGCCTTTTGACAAAAGGGCAAGACAGAGATGCTGCCCCAGGGAATGACTGGCCCAAGCCCATAATGAAAGCCAAAGGCAGCACCAAGGGCCTGGCCGGGAGGTGGGGAAAGAAAAGCAAGAAGTCCCCAAGCCTCTCCAAGCCCTGTTGCCATGTATTGGTCACTGCTCCAGTGGCCTACCTCTCCAGAGCTGAAGCCAAGTCAGATACCCAAAGAGATGGGTCCATGGCATTCCTCAGGTTCGATATCATATCTGGAATTGCATTCATTTGTGTTTGGAGACTCCCTCTCTCTTTTTAAGCAGAACACAGTTCATGGTTGGTTGGGATCTAATATATTCATTATTTAGTGGTAGCCAAAAGAGACTATTTATAAACTATTCTGATATAAATAAGGCTTTTTGCCACTCAAACTAGGCTTAGGAAATGGTTCAAATTAAAATGTACCTTGAAGTGACAAACCCCACCTCAGGGAAGTGACCGGAAGGGTGGGGACCTGAGTAATGCAGAACGCCCGCTGGAAAAGTTCCTCTCCTCGCTCTGCCAGAGGATGAGCAACTTCTAGCTTGCAGATTTCACTCTGGCAGGACTGAACTAGTTAAGGACCCTCTGCATGTATGAGCACATTTTCACACTGGCTTGTCCCTGTTAAAAGTCATCTTCTGAATTAAAAAACAAACAAACAAAACAAAAACGTCCTCTACTGCCTTTAAATTTTTGCCCTCAAACTAAAAAACGCCTGGCATGGAATCACTATCTTGAAGCATTTTCTAATTTTGTTGACCCTTTTTTCTTTGCATGTTCACAGGGTGGGCTCAGAGAAATGAACCCGAAGACCAGCCCCCACCCCAGACACGGGTCCAGCCTCTGGTGAAGAGCATTGGGTCTGGCTGGCCAGCGTTTGGGCCACCGGCTCCAGTACCAACCTGAAGATGCTTCTTCACCATCTCATCGCTTATCCCCAGGTGCCTCTGGCAGGCCCCAGTGTTACAGAAGCAGCCGGTTCGCACATGGATGTTGTGAAGGCTGGCCATTTTATCCACCTATGGGTTTAATATGACACAGAACTAGGGTTAGGAATGTCCAGTTTTACTCTGACCGCCTGGACTGAAAAGAGTTTCAGGTCCACATTTGGGTCTCTCTTTCCTAACAGTAAAATGAAAATATGAGCTTGGAATTTTTCTCTAAAGTGCTATGATCCATCATGGGTTTACTAAATACATTTTATAAAACATTACTGATAATTAAAGCTTATCCAGTTGGGTAATAGACATATGGCTGTGAAAAGTGAAAAATATTGCACCAAATTCTAAGTTGAGAGCTCACATTTAAAATAATCTGATTTCTTAAATGAGTCGAAAATCTGTATAGATATTTTTCCAAATAAGACATTCAAATGCCAAAAGGTGCATGAAACATGCTCAACATCACTAGTTATCAGGGAAATGTAAGTTAAAACTAAAATAAGATATCACCTCTCAAATATCTAGTATCTAACATGTAATATCACACCTGTTAGAAAGGCTATCATCAGAAAGACAACAAATAACAAGAGTTGGGGAGACATGGAGAAAAGGGAACTCTGGTTCACTGTTGGTGGGAATGTAAATGGGCACAGCAACTATAGAAAACTGTATAGGAATCCTTCAAAAAATTTAAAGTAGAACGAATTGCTGTATTTATCTGAAGGAAATGAAATCACTGTCTTGATAAGAGATCTGTACCCCCATGTCTACTGCAGTATTTATAAGAGATAAGACATGAAAACAATTTAAGTATCCATCAAAGGATTAATGGGTAAAGAAAATGTGATGTATATAAACACACAGTGAAATATTGTTCAGCTATAAAAAAAAGGAAATCCTGCCATTTGTGACAAGGATGGACCTTGAGGGCATTTTGGTCAGTCATAATGAAATATGCTAAGAAATAAGTCATACAAAGACAAATACTGTATGATCACACAAGTGGAATCAAATCAAAATTCTGATCAGTGGTTGCCAGGGGCAGGGGAGGGTGGGATGAAGTGATGGTGATCAAAAGCTACAAACCTGTACTTATAAGATAAATAAGTCTTGGGGATATAACATACAGCATGGTGACTATAGTTAACAATAATGTATCATATACTTGAAAGCTGCTGAGAGAGTAAATCTTAAAAGTTGTCATCACAAGAAAATACATTTTTATAACCATGTGTGGTGATGGATGTTAACTAAACTTGTAGAAATCATTTCCCAATGTATACATATATAGAATTACTGTGTTGTACACCTAAAACTAATACAATGTTATACATCAATTTGATCTCACTTGTTAAAAAGAAAAGAATTTTAAGGAATTAATTTTTGAAAAAAAGACCCCACAGGTTTCAAGTGATATTCGCAAGAATAAAATCTGAGTGTGGCTGGGATGTGGGGCAGCTCCTCACTGTCCTTAGCCAAGGCAGACCAGGACCATCTGTCCTGACCCCAGAGCAGACCTTGGCAGAGCTGCCACTCATAGGAGCCCTGCCTTGGCTCCCAGCCCAGACTACAAACATCACTGTGTTCACACTGCCTGTTACCGATGTGCTTTTCATAATATCCTAGACTTTAGGTTCAATCACAGAATTGCAATTCAGTCCAGAAGTTCCAAGTCCTTTTCCTCTCCCCTGGAAGCCGGACAGGTGATTCTTGCTCTCGAGGCTCAAAGGTGAGCTGGCACGAGGGATGTTTGTGCCAGTTCCTCTGTTTGTGGGTCCGGGGTTCCACTCCCCCAAGGGCCTGGGGGCCCAGGGAGGGCCCTTAGCCCTGGTGACTCAGGCTAAACTCAGAGAAGTCCTCTAATTGCACTTGAGGAAACAAACACAACTTGCCCAGCTGCGGAAGGCTTTGAAACTTTCCTTCCTGGGAAGAACATGCAGGGTGGCCAGAAACCTGTGTCTGCAGACATAGGTCACCACGCATAGAGTCTGCCTGGCCGCCCTGGTGGGCGGGCACAACGGTGGTGCCTCCCACACACCTTTGTGGAGACCACATTGTCGGCACTTTAGCCATCACCCTGGACTGTCAGAGTGTGAAGAAGCCATTTCTGCTGATGAAACCCAGGAGTTCCCTGCTTTCTGTGCTGAGGCCTGGCGGCCCCACTGGGTCTGGTCAACTCCACCTCCAGGGTCAGGTGACCTCCACTCAAGGGACAGTCTCTAGGAAAGCTCCCCGACCCCAGCTCCCGCCAAGCTGAATTAGAAGTCTCCCACGTGCACCCCTCTCCCTGACCCAGAGTGTATTCACTATTCCAGCTACCACAGCCACAAAACGAGCCACCCAGACATTGAGGCATAGAACAGCAACCATTGACTTGTGCTCATGGCTACAGGGGGTCAGATATTCAGAAAGGGCCCAGAGATGGCTGATCTCATTTGGCAAGACTAGAAGGCTGGGAGTGACGTGCCTGGGGTTGGAATTCCCTCGAGGTTCAGTTTCTCAAAGATGGATCTGGCCTCGCTCAAACCAGGACAGTCACCAACATGCTTGCTTGTGGCTTCCTCACAGCATGGCCACTCAGGATAAACCTCCTTCCACAGTAACTTGAGGCTCCGAAAGTGAATGCCCCAGGGAGCAATGCTGATGCTGCATGGGTTTTTCTGGCCTAGCCTCCAAAGCCAAGCAGTGTCACCTTTGGAGGTGTGCTATTGAATATGAGTGAATTACAGACTGCCAAGGTTCAAGGGGAAGAGACAGGGACCCCACCTAGAAGAGCATGTGGGTGGAAGAGGCTGTTTGGGCCACAGTTGCCCTTCATTCTACTTTCTCATCACAACTTCATCTTTTCTCTCCCTGAGACCTTTGGAATCCCACAGAGGTTTGGCCAGTGCCCAGCCAGGTGAAGGAGCTGGCTGCTGGAACAAGATGAGTGCTGTATTCACCGTACAATGGGGCACTTGCTTCATGCCAGCCCGACACTGCTGCTGCTGCTGCTAAGTCACGACACTAAGGAGCTATATACTGTATCTCATTCAATCCTCATGACAAACTGTCATCAGGGTACATTCTTACCTCATTTCACAGAGACTTGGGGAGCTGACATTACCTCACCCGAGCTCAAAGAGCCAGCGCAAGGCAGCCCGAATCTGAACCCACCCACTTGACCACTGGGTAGACTGACTTTCACCAGAGGAGAAAATGAAATGAGGAGGTGCTTGTGTTAGTTCAGTCACTCAGTCATGTCTGACTCTCTGCGACCCCATGGACTGCAGCATGCCAGGCTTCCCTGTCCATCACCAACTCCTGGAGCTTGCTCAAGCTCATGTCCATTGAGTCGGTGATGTCATCCAATGAGGCATCACTGAAATGAGGAGGCCTGGATATCAAAAACAGGTACCCAAAAGCTTCTCACAGAAGGCTCAATTCCTTCACAAATCCCCTGAAAAAGAGACAGCCAACCCAGCCATGATGCCATGTAATATTTCCAAAGACTCTCCAAATCTCTGTGGAATTCCCTCATGTGACAAAGACCAGGCAAACCCAGGATTCTCCTGAGCTGACACAGCTGGCCATGCCCCAGCTATGACCTCTATTCATGGAATGAGCTTCCTCTATAGATGCACAAGGGAGAAACTCCTGTGGGAGACCTCAGGGTTCCAGTGAAGTCAGGCAGACACCAAGATGGGCAACTCCCTCTCCTTGGGGAGATCTTCCTCTTTGCTTCTCTGGGCAAATAGGTGATTCTTTCACCATTCTGCCTGGAACTGAACCCCACTCCCACCCAAGTACAAAGTCTCCTCTATGTCCCCTGACTCTTGTTCGCAGAAAAACTGAAACCGCCCAGGCCTCCAAGAGTCACAAAAGAGCAGGCTCGAGTCGTCAACAAGTAGGACAACAGAGTCACAGACTCAGTGTCTGATGAGAGAATGGGATTAACACTATTGCTCATAATAATCTATATCTTTGTGGGCATTAGAATAACTGTAGCTTGCCCTGCCCACATAGGTAAGCCAGCAACTAAAATGGCCAGCAAAGAGATGCCTCAGATCCATGTGGACACCTTTCACTCTAAGACAGACACCCTTTCTCAGCATGGAGCAGTTACAGAAGAGAGACCTTCGCCCCTATTCCCACAGAAATGGAATGATCCCTGAGAGTGGGAATTTGTAAGCAGTTCTTTTGTCCCTCTTCTATTTGTTCATCTCTGTTTTTCTCAGACTTTAATTACAAAAATGAGATCACGATGTAACATTTAACCTAACTTCTGACTTACACTCTACTGAAGGTACACAATGCCTGGCCTAACCAGTTGATCCCTTTTCTGGATTAAAAGGAGTAAGAATGAAGAATTACATAGTTAAAGAATGGTTCTGTACCCCCAGCTCCCCTTGGCAAATCTGCAGGTGGACCATGCAGGCAAGACAGTATCCAAAAGAAGATCAGGAGACATCAGCGGGTCTACACATGATGAGAAATGACAAAGAACCTGACCTCTTACCTTAATGATTAACTTGGATTTTTTTCCCCTTTTTCCCATTAAAAATTGTCATGGCTGAGCAGAATCTTTGGAGTTAGTCTTCAGACATGAGTCCACCATCTCCCTGGATTTCAGCTTTTCTGACTCAATAGCTTTCCATTCTACTGACACTTGCCCCCGCTTCACTGACTTTTAAGTGGTGAGCAGCCCAACCTGAGTTCCATATTATGTTTGCCACAGCACATTTCAGAGTCATCGGCCTGCCCTCCTCCACACCCCTCAAAAATACACTTATTTTAGATTCAAGAAGGAAACTTATTGTACCAATTACCCAGAATAACGTATTTGAGAAGGTAAACCTTTGGCCCCAATGTGTTTTACACCACCCCTCAAAAGCATTTAAAATTGCCTGCTTCTGAATGACGCTGGGCTGCTTCTGCTGCTATATATGTAAGGGGTGGGGGGTGCCAATATCTTCAAAAGCAACTCACCCAAGAGACAACTAATGATTGTAGAGTGTTGGTCCCTGGACACCAGTAAGAACCAACATTTCTTCCAGAAAACAATTCTCAAGTTTGTCCTCAGAAAGTTTATGTATCTTCCAAAAAAATTTTTTTTTCATTGAAAAAAGAAAGTTCATGAGAAGCAGGGACAGGAATGAATTCCTTGAGAAATGAATTCCATCTGAGAAAGTCTGGATTTAACATAGATGTATGGAAAGAGTGGCTTTCAAGGGATGAGAAGCAGCATCTTCCAAACTGATGTGATGACCAAATCACTCCTCACAGCAGTTCTAGAAACCCGGGCTCTGGGAAGGGGCTTGGGCTCCCCAGGCCCAATCTGTCACAGCCCATCTGGTGACCACCTGCTGCCATGTCTGAGTGTTCAGTGTGACTCTAGATTTTTTTAATGTACTGAGCAGTGACCAGCTTATTCAGTATCACAGGGATCCAAGCAGTCCCCAACCTGTAAACCACTACCTACAGTGTTTTCTTGAGAAAATGCATACAAAGGGTGTATCTGCAGAAACAGTTTTATAACCAGCTTACCAAATACTTTGAACTTATTATAATGAACTACAGCAGAAATAAGGGCTTTTGCGCTACTAAGGACATCATTTCTACTTGTCATAAAAAAAGAGTAATGAGTTCCAAGAAACATGTAAACAAACGGTGGTAAGAGGCCCAGGATTTTGTGTGCCACTGCAATACGGTCTGATGTAACGGTGGGGCTACCAAGCTGTTGGTATGTGAAATGACCTCGGACAGGTTGCTCTGTCTACACTGTGTTAGGGTGTCTTCCCTTGCTGGCAAGCTGTCAGCTGTCCCCTCCCACTGCCATCAGAGACTCAGCCTCTCTTCCTAGTTGAAATTGACTACCACTGGCTGAATAAAGTAGGCTAAAGAACTAAATAGCCCATGCTTGTTAGAACTACATGTCAATGGAAGTACAGAGACTCTAAGGGGGGACCAGTGGCCTCTCCAACAGTACACAGGATTTGTCATGACTATTGCAAGGGCCCAGAGGCCTTGTCTTCAAATTTCAGGGCTACAGAATTGCAGACAAGAGCGATTCTGATAGGCACAGGTTGGCAGGATGAAAAGAAAACGCACCTGGGAGTAACCAACGATGTTCCCGTTGTCATCGAGCACGTTGAAGCTGATGACCGGACCCTGCACCTCTGGGCTGCTGAACTCAGAGTCAGTGTAAATCTGCACGACCGGGGCTCCGTTGGGGTACCGCAGGGAGGACAAGGCCGCGTAGGTGTACTGAGCCAGGGTAAAGGTGTGTTGCCGGATGTTCTCTATCCCGCCTCAGAGCAGTAAGTGGAAGTGAAAGGGAATCATGAACTTTATGTAAAATTCACCGTCTCGGTTCTATGAAGATGAGATCATTATAACTGGCCAACTTGGACCTCATATTGATGATTTTACACACAGTAAGTCCTCTACATACAAATGAGTTCCATTCCGGGAGTACATTTGTAAGTCCAATTTGTTCATAAGTCCAACAAAGTTAGCCTATGATCGGCTATATAGTACTGTACCTACATAGGTTTTTAATACTTTTCACACAAGTAATACACAAAAAACAAACACAAAAAGAAAACATTTTTAATCTTACAGTATAGCACTTTGAAAAGTACAGTAATGCCAGCTACATCACTGCTGCTTTTAACCTTGTTTCCAGACATCTTGGTCTTGAAGTAAAGATACTGTACCATCACACTCTCTACCGTACTGTACAGTACACAAAGGTACAACTGCTTGTAGAGCATGCAAGCATATGAAAATATACACCAGACACGTGAACTAACTTAGGTGGCTAGATACAAGAACGCATGTTTGAATCTTTGAAAGTTTGCAATTTGAAGGTTCATAGGTAGGGAATTTACTGTACTTGTAAACAGAATATGGTACTGCCCACACAATAAATGTTTAGGTCACTGGTACTGAATGACAATTTACCACTACTGCTTCTATGGAATTTTTCCATAGAAATTGCTATCATCTTCCTTTTCAAAATTTAAAAAAAAAAAATGTTACTTAAGCATTCAGCTAATTTAGACCCTTTTGTAACAGACTGCAGAAATGTATAATTTTGTCTTTAAACATATTTCTTTTTTGCTGTTTTTTTGTGAGTGTTTAAATCATACAAATTGTGAGTGTTTAACACTATACAAAGCAGCGAAGAATACTTGTTATACCACAGATGAACTCTGAAAACATTATGCTAAGTAAAATAAGCCAGACACAAAAGGACAAATATTGTATTATCCCTTTTATGTATGGTGCCTAAAATAGGCAAATTCATAGAAACAGGAAGAATAGAGGTACGATGGGTGGGGGAGGGAAAGTTGAGGAGGTACTGTTTTTTAAGTTTGGGATGATTAGAAATCCTGGACATGGATAGTGGTAATGATTGCTCTACAGTGTGAATACACTTAATGCCACTGAACTGTACACGCTTTAAAATGGCTAAACTGGCGCCATTTATATTACATAGAGTTCACCACAATTTTTTTCTAAAAAAAAGAGCAGTTAAGTAAGGAAAAATCAGGGTCTGCCTTATTGCGGAGTTGACACTGTCAATCTGCTTTCAGAAGTACCCCAGCTCTGTCAGACTCTGTCCCTTGTGGTTTGGACACCTTGTTAGCATCTTTCCTTGAAAAAGTGCCTGTTTCTCAATGTCTGTCTTCACGGTCTCCTCTTTGTCTGGGTGATGCCCACTCACCAGCCTGCGTTACTGTCGGGACAGCCCTTCCGCAAGTCCTGTATGTTTGCAGTGCTGGGATTAGGCTGAGGACCTAAGGGTTACATTATTTTGACGAGAGAGAGAGAGACAGAGAGAGAAAGGGTTGCCTAACTGCTATGCCGAGTCCCTGGTTCACCATAACTCCATCCCCATCTGGACAGGACAAGCAGTGCTGCCCTGTCCTAGAAGCTCAGCCTCTGAAAGAGCAACTGGAGCATAGCAGGAGGGGGGAGGCCCGGCTCACCAGGCAGAGCTTCTTCCAGCCTATACCCTGTGTCACCCACACAAGATGGGATGTGGCATCCATCTGTGTGTCGGACTATGGGGACTGTCCCCCACCTGCTCACACACCCCAAGCTCTTGTCAGGAAAGAAAGCACATGTCATTGCAAAAGCCAGCGGCAGAGACCACATCTGGGGACTCGGGTAAGGCATTAGGATTGCGTGGGTTTAAACCCTAGCCCTCCCAGGTTCCCTGGCCCTGGGGAAGGCATCTAATCTCTGAGTATAAGCTCCTTTGTGGGCAAAGTGGGCTCATCACAAAGCTCCCCCATGGGAAGACCCAGTGAATTAAGAGCTTTGTAAGTTCTCAGGATCTGTAAGCATTCCCAGTGCAGGGACCAAGGATGGCTCCTCTGCTTCTATGAGGTTACTAATCTTAGGATTTGGAAAGTCTCTATTCTTATAACATTATTTTAACCCACCAAAAAAAAAAAAAAGAAAGAGAGAGAAAGGTCCAGTCTCTCGCTCTTGCCGCAAAATCATTTCTGGAAGTTGTTCAGAATCAGCTCCGCCTGCATCAGTGTGGAGCTGCGGGTCACTCACACAGACTCTCTCCTCATCTGGATCCCATCCGTGCCAGGGCTCCCTTCAAGGACACAGGCAACAGGAGCAAACGCCACACGGATAGAGATGTGTATTGAGGGGACTTCTCTGTGGTCCAGTGGCTAAGACTTCACACTCTCCATGCAGGGGGCCCGGGTTCGATCTCTGGTCTGGGAATTAGATCCTGCATGCCTCAACTAAGCGTTAACATGCTAAAGATCCCACGTGCTGCAACTAAGACCTGGTAGAGCCAAAAAAAAAAAAGATGTCCACTGACCTGTGAGGCGCTCTAGGGCATCAAATCCATGTTTTAGTGCTATCACGTCAAGGAAGGAGATGGTGCCATCTTCAAACCTGCAACAGTGGGGAGAGGGACAAGGTCAAGCTGTGACCAAAGCCTCCATGCGCGTTTCATGTTATGTGACATCAGGGCTTTGCGCCTCCGGTCTATGGAGACTTTGCCTCTGCTGCGTTATACACTGTCTCCCTTCCCGCCTCGAGACAGATGGTTGTCACAGCCAAGACACGCAGGCTACCTCTGGCTCTGACCTGTTCTGCAGCTTATATCAGCTGGGCTAGCAGTGATGATGAGGGGCCCTGAAGTACAGTCATGACCTCGGAAGACTTCAGACTTGACTTCAGCCTCAAGTGCTGTGGCTCCTACAATGCTGCCCTTGACCCCAAGACAGCACCCCTGACAGGGCATCGATTCAGTAAGATCCATTGTGTAGCCACCAGGTTATTAACAAGTCCATCGTTCCAAAGTCCACAAGACCACAGTTATCAGAAGGCTCTCAATAAACTTCCTGTTATCAAGCTGTTCATTATATTTACATTTTTTAAATGGTTCATTTAGACAAAATCCTCATCAAATCTTTATTGTCCATGGACCGCATGCCAGGCAGTGTTCTGGTTGCTAAAGGTACAGCGGTGAACATGACAAGTAGGATTCCTGCCTTCACAGGGCTCCATCCTTCTAAGGGCACTGAAATAAAGGAAGCCAAACACACAGGGAAGCCAAATAAGCGCAAGCCAGGGGCGACAAGTGCACTGAAGGGCCGGCGGCTGCTTTAGATGAGACGGTCAGGGGACGTCCTCTCCGAGGAAGATCACTCAAGCAGAGGCGGAGTGAAAGTAGGGAGCAAGGGAAACTGCTCATTTTTGAAATCGTTAAGTTCACAGTTTCAGAAGGAAACAGCATTCCCAGGAGGGGGTGCAGCAGAGGCCCTGAGCAGATGGAGTCAGAACAGCAAGAAGATCAGTGGGTCTGGGAGTGCTCGGAGGGCAAGTCAGAGAATTTCACCCTGGGTCAGAGGAGTGGCTGGAAGGCTCTGAACAGAGGAGTGACTGGATAGGGCCTGGCTTTTGATAAGATGCCTCTGGCTGCTGCATTATCGAGGGGAGAGCTGGGGACAGTAAGGAGTTTCCAGCAAGCATCCCATGGACTGGGGCCTGCCAGGCCCCTCTGTTCATGGAATTCTCCAGGCAAGAATAGTGGAGTGGGTTGCCGTTCCCTTCTCCAGGAGATCTTCCCAACCCAGGGATTGAACCCAGGTCTCCCGCATTGCAGGCAGATTCTTTACCATCAGAGTCACGAGGAAAGCCCAAGAACACTGGAGTGGGTAGCTTATCCCTTCTCCAAGGGATTTCCCAACCCAGGGATTGAACCAGGGTCTCCTGCATTGCAGGCAGATTCTTTACCAGCTGAGTTACCAGGGAAGTGGTGAAAAACAGCAGCCTTATGCAGGTTGAAGCTTTCAATGGAAATACTGTGTTTTGTATTTTAATACTCTAGGAATAAGAGTTGCTCAAAATATCACTACCACAATGTGAATTTTCTTATAAAACAAATGGCAATTAGTAAAGATACAGAATTAACAATGAATCAATTGATAATTAATTGACCATATGAGTCTGTAATAAATTAAACATGATGACTGGATGGCATCACCAACTTGATGGACATGAGTTTGAGTAAACTCCGGGAGTTGGTGATGGACAGGGAGGCCTGGCGTGCTGCAATGCATGGGGTCACAAAGAGTCGGACATGACTGAGCGACTGAACTGAACTGAACTGAGGCAGTACTGACTTCAGCTATTAATTGATCAATGGTAAATAAGTATTTATTGATCAAAAATTAATAGACTCGGGAGAAAAGGGAGGTTTTATGTTTCCATCAAAAGTTGTTTTCATTGGGTTATGAAATAGAAAAAGTTAAGAATATGGGACTTCCCGGGTGGTCCAATGGCTAAGACTCCACACTCCCAATGCAGGGAATCCGAGTTCTAGCCCTGATCAGGAAGCTAAAATTCCACATGCCACAACTAAGACCCAGTGCAGCCAAGCAAACAAATACATAAATATTTTTTAAAAGAGCATGGTCCAGGTACATGCTCAAGAAACATTTGGATTGGGTATTAAATCTCGCGTGCTCTAATCTAGGCTCAGAAGGAAAAAAATGAGATTTTTTTTTTTTTTTTTTGGCCACATGGCTTGCAGGATCTTAGTCCCTTGACCAGGGATTGAACCTGGGCCACCAGAGTGAAAATGCCAAGTCCTAACCAGAGGACCGCCAGGGAAACTCCCCAAATGAGACTTCTAATGGTAAATAAATACATTCAGCTATCTGGGAATCTTGGTGCAGCACCTGCAAGAAGGCAATTCACCCAGACCGTAAGAGGCAACCCACCCACACCCACACCCCACCTGTAATGAGCAGCCCTGTCCCTCCTCACCTTCAGGTGCCCCTATTGGCTTAATAAAATTTCAGCTGTTATTTTGTTCTGCCTTTAATTTATATGATGTGCCTGTCATTCTTTTCTCACTTGGTTACATTACACGCTATATTATCACACTTGGATTCAAGAGGTTCTACATTAGCATTCCTGTTTTTAGAACTGCCCATCTATGGAGAAGTTCTAAATAAGAGAGACATCGGATAGCTTCATAATGTATTGTTGCCAACTCAATCTTGGTGCTTCACCTATGTTAGTGTTAAAGAATTGTTTCCTCTAAGAGATGCACTTTACAGGACAAACATGAGGGGCAGAGGTCAAATCACAGGCCCCGATTCCCACGGCTGGTGGCAGAGGAGCCACCTCCCAGCAGCCCAGCTCCGGGACCTACACTCTGGGCTATGACCCTACTGTCGAGGCCATGCCCCTTCCTGCAGGACCCTCCAGTCTGACCTGGGTCTGTGGGGGATCTGAACCCCCTTCCCATTCAGGCCCAGTGGCCTTCTCAGGCCCCAGCACAGTGACCAGGTCCTGGCCCCACCTCATGGTACCTGACCACCACCCGCTGTTGGCCCCCGCAGAACCCTGGATCAACTGCCATTTCCACTCTCATACCTTCAATCTTCATGCCCCAGCCATTGCCATTTGGGAGATTCCCACACAACCTGCCCCTGCACCCTGAGAAAAACACATAGATCACCAAACCCAGGCAAGGAGCTGCAAGCCCTCAAACTTCCCTGGTAATCACCCCCTGGGGTGGGGGTGCTATTAGAGACTGCTGTTAGCAGCACTCCTGAATCTGGTGGCCTCTCATTTGACTGACTCCTCCTGCTGACCAGAGAGCAAGCTGAGCTGCTTGTAGCTGCTGAAATACAGCCATGCTGTCAACACGTGTGCACACTCGTGCCAAATGGTACCAAATTCTTAAATCACTGCTTCAGCACCTTGTTTTACGTCCCTGGATATGTTCCAGTATCTCCAAGTTTACAGTCTATGGGAATTGAATAGAATTTGTATCCTACTGCTATGCAAAAATCATACGCCTGCGTGCTCAGTCGCATCAGTCGTGTCCAGCTCTTTGCGACCCTATGGACTGTAGCCTGCCAGGCACCTCTGTCCAAGGGATTCTCCAGGCCAGAATACTGGAGTGGGTTGCTGTGCTTGTTGAATTGGTTCATAGTGCTTTTCGGGTCTTCTATATCCTTCTACTTCTCTGTATATTCATTCTATTAATTTTTGAGAGTTTGATATTGAAACTCCAACTAAAAAAATCTTAATTTATCTACCTAAAAAAATAATTGCAATAGATAGTGGAACTACATGTAACTTTGTTCTGTGTTATCCAAGTCTCTTATTATTGTGTTATCATATCTGTCCGTGGCATTTCCCAGGCAAGCATGCTGGAGTGGGTTGCCATTTCCTTTTCCAGGGAATCTTCCTGACCCAGGAATTGAACCCACGTCCCCTGCATTGTAGGCAGCTTCTTTGCCACTGAACCACCGGGGAAGCCCCGAGTTATCATACTTTCATAATTGAAAAAAATAAAAATTATAATAAAAAAAAGTCACTGCTTCAGTAGCTTCCCCTCATATTGGTGCTCTGGGCAAAGGCCTGGTGCCAACCCTCCTTACCCCTGGAAGGCCTTCATGTCTTCCGCTCACAGCCCTTACCCGGAAGCCCTTGCTCTCCCACAGCTGTGGAGAGGCCCACACATGGGCTTCACAGGCCTAGTGTGGACAAACCAGCCAACACCGGCCTCCTCTGCACAGTCCTACAGGGGGCACGCGCCAGGCCCCGGCCATGCCGACGCTCAGCATCCACTCCCATCACCAGGTTACCTCTCAGCCACCGACTCTCTCGGGACGTAGAAGTCATCTCCCGCGAGGTATGCAGCGGCAGTGCCTCCTCCAAAGTAGGTTTTCCTCAGCAGAGGAGCCAAACGGTTATTCACCAGCAGAGCGCCCAGGCCGGTGGGGAAGCCAAAGATCTTATAGAAGGAGAGGGGGACAAAGTCGGCCTGGTGAACCGACAGGTCCAGAGGCGAGGTGCCCACGAAGGCGGCCGCGTCCAACAGTACGAACCACTTCCCAGGCCGGCTTGCAGGGCGCCTCCGCCCGGACTTGACCTCGCCTATCCAGGACAGGGGGTATCTGGTTCCGGAAAAGTTACTCTGAGCCGGGTAGCAGAAGAGATGCGGAGGCTGGCCAGCCGGGTCCCCAGTGGGGTCCCCGGCCGCAGCCGCGTCCTGTCTGTCCGCGGACCACATGTCCTCTGGCCTGACCGGGATGGAAGTGACGTTCATGGCCGCGGTGATCTTCCTCATGCCCACCACGGACGTGTGGCTGTCGGTGAGGTAACAGAAGCAGCTGCCGCTGCCCTCCGGGCCTGGGGACACCCACGGGAAAGCCTCTGCCACCAGTTTAAGAGCAGCCGTGCTCCCGGAGGTGAAAATCACCGTGTAGTCCTCTGGGGAGGTGTGGAAGTGCGCCAGGATCCTGGAAGAAGCACAGCATCAGGCAACTCCATGGTCTCCGTCCAGTGTTAGATATTCAGAGGTAGCTGTATTTCTACTTAATAAGACGTTGATCTACTGTGTGTGTGTGTGTGTGTGTGTGTGTGTGTGTGTGTGTGTGTGTGTGTGTGTGTGTGTGTGTGAGTGGTCAATCACTCAGCCGTGCCTGACTCTTTGAGACTCCCATGGACTGTAGCCCACCAGGCTCCTCTGTCTATGGAAGCTTCCAGGCAAGAATACTGGAGTGGGTTGCCATTTCCTCCCCCAGGGGATCTTCCCAACCCAGGGATCAAACCCACATCTTCTGCGTCTCCTGCACTGTAGGCAGATTCTTTACCACTGAGCCACCAAGGAAGCCCCCCTCTCTATCTTAATAGCTAGAAAAAAAAAAAAAACCAGATAGTCTTTGCCACAATGGTGAAGTGAGGTCAGGGGCAAAGGAAGCTGGGGGAAGAGATGCAAAGAGGTGCAAACTGGCAAAATTACCCAGCCTCCCAAATCCCCACCCCCAAGTGGATAAGACAAAATCCATAACTATCTTAAACTCAGCTGAAAACACCACTTCTTGGTTTACTGTCTGGCTCTGTCATAACAAGTTCTAAGTCATCAACTTGTTTCACGTTGCTTTTAACACAGGCAACCCTATAGCAAAAGGTGTCACTCTCAAGTAGGAAATAATTTGCAATTGTGTTGAGTCAAGTATCTTTAGGTACCACCTAAATTATTTGCAAAACTTGTTATGTGCAAATATTAGTAAAAGGGAGGGGAGAAATGGAAAAAACAAGGTGTCTAAATCTGAAATACGTAAAGGAAAAAACCAGAGAGAGCACTTTTCTTCTCCCCGAAAACAAGACTTAGGAACTAGGGTCACTCCTTGTCACTCTGACCCCCAGGAATGATGGCACCAGCCCAGAGCCACACACAACAGCTTGGACACCTCAGAGGCGCCTGCCTGTACTTGTGATGGGCCCTGCTCTGCACCTGCTCACGCTCACCTTCCTGACCTCTGACATGGTGGTTAGCAGTGTGCATGTGTGGCCATTTAGCTGAACATGGTCTTCCCAAAACCAACTCAGCACCTCTGTAGGATGTGGGCAGCTGGTAGGAAGTCCATCCACCCACAGGCACCCATGCAGGCGGGCGCCCCGATCTGCTCACCTGAAGCGCACGTGTTCCACTGTGTCGTGGGTGAGCTTGCTGCTGATGTTCTGGCTGTGAGGGTTACCTGGCAGGTTACAAAGACAAAGTCGCAGGGTCACTAGTCAGGGTCACTCCTGGTGTGTTCCTCCAATACCCTCCCCTTCAGTTTCTCAAAGTTAAGCCAAAAAAATACTGTATGACCCAGCCTTCCCTGAGTTCCAAAGAGTATATTTAATCAGAGAAGTGAAAAAGTGCAGAAAGATAGGAAAACAGTCAAGCAGGACAAAATAATAATAGTTGAGCCATTAAACCAAGTTCCTCCTCACGGGCTATAGCATAGATTCTGGGCCATGTCCTTTGAGCTGTTCTGTAGATTCCACACCCCCACCAAGTGGAAGAAGTGAACTGAATACCGTGCCTACCCAGCTCTCTGTTCTCTCCACAGTTCTCCTCCCCTCCCTGTTTGGGGGCTGGTTCCTAAAATCACTGCAGGGTCCTTGCGCATGCTGCTGCTTCTGCCTGAAATGCCCTCTCCTCCTCTTTTCCGAGTGAATTCCTGCTCCTCCTCCAGCATCCGTCCCCTCCTGCAGAAGCTTTCCCTGATAGCCACACTGCCGATTCACCGTCACTCTGCACAGACCACCTCCCCCCGCTGCCCGGCACTGGGGCCTTTGGGTCACAGCCCTTCACACCATTAATAATTTACTTTATTTCTGTGTTACACTACTTTACTTTTTCTTTTCTTACATTTATTTGGAATCACTTGATTGAGGTCTTGTCTCTCCTAGACCGCAGTCCATGAAGGCAGGGAATGTATTTACTTTTTCCCATTACAGTGCTATGCTCCCAGCCCCAGGGCGGCTTGATAAACATTGATGGAGTGAATGAATTCATGTTTCCCGTTGTCCCATCCTTTGCACAGCGCTGGCCCCTCAGGGCCACCCCACCACCAAACGCAGCACCTTCGTACCCCAGGCCTCCTTCCTGACACCGACCCCTTCTTCTGGAGGTTACCTGCGTATCCCTGAACCAGTCCCTCCCACCCAGCAGCACATGTGTTCCGGGACTGACCCTAGGTGCTTGCCTGACCTCCTCTCATGAGGGGCTTGCCCAGCACTGTGTATTCAACGCTGTTCCCACCTGTCCATCTGACATTTTATTAGGAATAGGAATATCAGCTGAATGTATTGGGTTGGCCTGAAAGTTCATTCGGAGTGAAAGAAAAACTCGAATGAACTTTTTAGCCAATCCAATAGCTGGCTGAAGTTCAATGCAAACAATAATTATACTGTGTTTTTCTTTACCATAAATGTTTTCCATGAGATCTTTCATGAAGCTTGTAATCTGGCTCTGGGGGAACAATGTGGTTCCTGCATGGTCAAGATAGACAGTTCCTGAAAGAAAATACAAAATAAAGCTTCAATTATTTTCAGAGGTATTTCACTCACTTTGTCCAGATCTGCTTTGTGTGAACCTAGCCAGTGCCTATTTGATGTGTTTAGACATAACAACAGGACACTGATTCTCCCAGCCTCTTGACATGTGCTTCTTCTTTTTTAATATTCTTTTCACATTCTTCTCCATTAGAGTTTATCACATGATACTAAATACAGTTCCCTGTGTTATACAGTGGGATCTTGCTGTTTCAGTTCAGTTCAGTCTCTCAGTCTTGTCTGACTCTTTTCGACTCCATGGACTGCAGTACACCAAGCTTCCTTGTTCATCACGAACTCCCGGAGCTTGCTCAAACTCATGTCCATTGAGTCAGTGATGCCATCCAACCATTGCATCCTCTGTTGTCCCCTTCTACTCCTGCCCTCAATCTTTCCCAGCATCAGGGTCTTTTCCAATGAGTCAGTTCTTCACATCAGGTGGCCAGAGCATTGGAGTTTCAGCTTCAGCACCAGTCCTTCCAATGAATATTCAGGACTGATTTCCTTTAGGATGGACTGGTTTGATCTCTTGCTGTTTATCCATCGATATATAATAGTTTGCGCATGAGTGCTAAGTTGCTTCAGTTTTGTCTGACTCTGTGCAACCCTATGGACTGTAGTCCACCAGGCTCTTCTGTCCACGGGAGTCTCCAGGCAAGAGTACTGGAGTGGGTTGCAGTGCCCTCCTCTAGGGGATCTCCCTGACCCAGGGATCAAACCCGAGTCTCTTACATCTCCTGCACTGGCAGGCAGGTTCCTTACTGCTAGCACCACCTGGGAAGCCAGTTTACATCTGCTAATCTCAAACTGCCAGTCCTTCTCCACTCCCCAACCCTCCCTTGTCGATGTGCGCTTCTTAATCCAAGTAAAGTCATGAGCAATGGAAGAACTGCACTTCAGCACTTAACGACCCTTAGGGCCCTGAGAGCCTTCCTGATGAACCAGGTCTCTTCTGAACCTGGAGGAGCAGCCCGCACAGGGGAGGAGGAGGAGCCTAGCAGACGTCCCTGATTCAGGATGGCAAAGCTATTTCACGCTGTGACTCACACCCCATTCTGGAGTTTCCGTGCAGCCTCCGTGGCCGTCAAGCCCTGATTCTACTTTCCCACAGTGACTTCCACAGTCCTCAACCTTAGAACAGCTCTGAAGCCTTCAGAGATGCCTGGGAATGGAGGCGACCTTTCCAGTCTCTCCCCTAAACAGAGACAGGCAAATTTAGATGACAGCGAGATACGGAGCCTTACCAATCAGACTGCCCCAGATCAAAGGGTTGGATAACTCACTGTGTGGGCGAGGTATGGGCAAAAGGCCCATTGGGACATGGCTGTAGGAGGGAAAACTCGTACCACTTCTTTATGAACAGCAACTTAGCAGTATCACTTATGCTTTCAAAATGCAAACTCTCCTTCACCTGGCAATTCATCTTCCTGAAATCTATCTTACAAATTGTGAAATGGCCTGTCAATGAGGACATTCAGTGCAGCACTGTCTACGTATTTAAAAGAAAGAATTTGAATACTTCCATCTGGTAATTTGTAAGTACTGCCATGCAACAAACACCAAGACATGTTTTCAAGAACATACATGTGAATGGATTCATTCATTCTTTCACGTACTTAATAAATATTTTTGCTTTGTGCAGAATACATTTTTCATTTATTTTATAATGGCTTTACTGAGATTAATTCACGTACCATAAAATTTGTCCTTTTAAAGTTTACAATTTAGTGTATTCATATAGTTGTGCAACCATGGCCACTATCTAATTTTAGAACATTTCATTCATCCCAAAAAGAGACCCCACAGCCATTACTTCAATCCCCAAATCCAGCCCTAGCCTTGGCAATCACCAATCTATTTTCTGCCTCTATAGGCTCAAAGGGTAAAAGAATCCACCTGCAATGTGGGAGACCTGGGTTCAATCCCTGGGCTAGGAAGATCCCCTGGAGGAGGGCATGGCAACCCACTCCAGTATTCTTGACTAGAGTATCCCCTTAGAATGTAATCCCCTGGCGGGTTACAGTCATGGGGTCACAAAGAGTCAGACACGACTGAGTGATTAAGCACAGCACAGCATAGATTTACCTATTCTGGACTTTCCATATAAATGGAATCGTGCAACATGTGGGCTTTTGTGTCTGGCTTCTTTCCTTTAGCATAACAGTTTCAAGGGGCATCCATACTGTAGCATGTATCAGAACTTCATTCCTTTTTTTATGACTGAATAGTATTCCATTTTATGGCATGCCACATATTTTGTTTAACTACTCATCTACTGATGAGTATTTGGTTATATTTTTGCCCATTATAAATAATGCTGATATGAATATGTGTGTACAAACTTCTGTGTGGACATATGTTTTCTCCCTGGTTAGCTGTTCTTTCACTTTCTTGATGGTATCCATTGAAAAAAAATGTTTTTAATTTTGATGAAGTACAATTTGTCTGTTTTTATTGTTTGTGATTTTGGTGTCATAAGAAACCATTGCCTAGTCCAAGGTCCTAATGATTTATACTTATGCTTTCTTCTAAGAGTTTTCTACTTTTAGCTCTTATATTTAGGTCTTTGATCCATTTTGAGTTAATTTTTAAATACAGTGTTGAAGAGGGGTCCAATTTCAGTCTTTGGTCTCTGGATACACCTTTTAAGATATTGTTTTTTCTCCTATTGAATAGTCTTGGCATTCTGATGAAAATAAATTGAACATAAATGTACGGGTTTACTTCTCAACTCACAATTCTACTTCATTGGTCTATGTTTCTATCTTTATGCCAATACCACACTGTCTCGATTATTGTAACTTTATATAAATCTTACTTACCTTTCCTTTTATGGAAGTGTAAACCCTTCAACTTTGTTCTTTTTCAAGATTGCCTTGGGTATTCTGAATCATTTGCATTTCTATATGAATTTTAGGATCAACTTGTCCAAAAAAATACCTGGGATTTTGATAGAAATTGCATTGAGTCTTAGGTCAATTTCAGGAGTAGTGACATCTTAACAGCATTAAGTCTTCCAGTCCATGAATGTAAGATGTCTTTCCATTTATTTAGGTCTTCTTTTATTTCTTATTTCTTTTATGTTTTGTAGTTTTGTATTTCTTTTGATAAATTTGTTCCTGAGTATTTTATTCTTTTTGAGGCTTTGGGAATTGTTTTCTTCATTTCACTAGCATAGTGTTCATTGATACTGTATAGAAATTGAACTGATGTTTGTATATTGATCTATACTACAACTCTGCTGAACTTGTTTTTTAGTTCTGTTTTGTATGTGGATTTTTTTTTAGGATTTTCTGTATACAAGATTATACTCTCATCAAGTAGAGATGTTTTACTTCTTCCTTTCCAATCTGGATGACTTTTATTTCATTTTCTTGCCTAATTTTCCTGGCTAGAACTTCTAAGACTATATTGAATAGAAGTTGTAAGAACAGATTCCCTTGCCTTGTTCCTAATCTCAAGGGTAAAATTTTCATTCTTTCACCTCTAAGTATGAGGTTAGCCATGGGTTTTTTGGTAGATGTTCTTTATCTGGTTGATGAAGTTTCCTTTTATTCCTAGTTTATCATATTCAAGAAATATTTTGGGGGCACTTACTGTTTCAGGCACTGTTCTAAGTGCTGGGAACATAACAATAGACAAAATAGAAGCTGTATGCTAGTGACAGAGAAAGACCATAAATAAATGTGAACTATGTCAGGAGGTAAGAAACATTATGGCTCAAGCATGTGAAAAAAAACAAACATGTGTACATACATGTAAATATAGACAAGCACTGGAAAGGCATACAAAACATAAATGGCAGCAATTGACTGTGGGGTGGCCCCAGTGGCTGCAGCTGGAGTGAGGGGGGACCCCCTGGCCATTCTTCAACCTCTTTTGGCACCTTTTGAATTTGGTACCATGTTAAATGTATTACCTAGTCCAAAACATTAGTTTTCAAATAATGTTCTCATTTACTGAAGATTCAGAAATAGAAAGATACCACACCAAAAGAAAGGTTGTTATCCACCCATCATTAGGGAGAGCTACAGTGCACTGCTGTTATTATTCGAAGAAACAGGCAAAAGACCCCTAAACTAGTTGGCTTTAGGTCTTCAAGAAAGCAAATCCCAGGGTCTACTCTGGCTCATGTAACTTCAGTTCTTGGTTCCACGTAAGGTGAGTGGCCATCAATCGGCACCCAGAGGCTTTAAGAACCACTTGAACCACACAGGCAAAAGACCCCTAAACTAGTTGGCTTTAGGTCTTCAAGAAAGCAAATCCCAGGGTCTGCTCTGGCTCATGTAACTTCAGTTCTTGGTTCCACGTAAGGTGAGTGGCCATCAATCGGCACCCAGAGGCTTTAAGAACCACTTGAACCACATCTGTGGAATCAACAAGCTCGTTTCAAGAAAACAAGGATGTTCCCATTCAATGGGTTGGGAAATATTTTAGCACTTAAAGGTTAAGCATTTAATTATCCAGAGCAAACCACTTAACCAGCCAAATTCTCAAACCTGAAGGAAAACTTTGAGAGGGTGTGGATAGGGGTCAGGGGAAAGAAGAAGAGGAGGAATCTTAAGTTATTTTGGTTTGCTTATTTTCCCCTGCCCTCTTGCTGGTTCATTTGTTTCCATGTGAAAAAGGGGGGATATTTTCCCAAGACTCCCAGTGATGGGAAGGGTGAGTTTAGTCCATAAATGTCTACCACAATCATAATGTAGAGGAAATGCTGGGAAATTGTACCAAATAGATGATAGACAGATAGACAGATAATCACAAAACAGTACCACAAATAGAGTAGATGTTAAAGGGGCACTTCAGGCTAGCCTGGGATCCTATCACAGCTAAATTTTACACTGGGGAAAAGCATGCTGTTCACTGAGAGACAAGAATGAAACAAAGAGACACCTACTTCCTACTTTCCCAGGTGATGTTGAGAGGAGGGGTCAGCTAATGATGGGTGTAAGAGATCACAGCTTGGAGGGTATCAGGGAATGATTAAGGAGGAGGGATGCTGAAATAATTACAGACTGAACAATAACAGCCTCTGGGATTTGCTTGAAAAGAATGGGACACCTTTCTCACTTCCTCTGCACCTGTGGGGTGTTTATTCTATAGCTGTCTCTATATCTGTGGGTGGAAAGTTTCCATAACCAAAAAAATTCAGAGGAGAGGGAGATCGGGAGGGTAAAGGGGAACTGTCTCCAGCAGGTGAATGCGGGACTGGGAAGATCAGGGAGAGAAGAGAGACGGCCAGAGGGCCCCTGTCTCCTCCTGGAGCCTCTCCAGGTAAGTACAGACCGGACCACAGCCCTTAAAGATCCCAAAGGAGGGAAAAAAAAAAAAATCACTTTCTGAAACATGAGAAAATGACACAAAGAGCTGATTAATGAGACATACATCATGATGCTGTTCTGTCACAAGCTGGAAAGTGACACTGTTCACCAAGACAGAATAAAGTGAAAATGTTAGATGTTCAGTCCTGTCCTGCTCTTTGCAATCCCATGGACTGTAGCCCACCGGACTCCTCTGTCCATGGACTTCTCCAGGCAAGAATACCAGAGCAGGTAGCCATTCCCTTCTCCAGGGAATCTTCCCCACCAAGGGATCAAACTCCCGTCTCCTGCATTGCACACAGATTCTTTACCGTCTGAGCCATCAGGGAAGCCCAGAATAAGTGCACCTCAAATCCCGGTGCCCGGCGCCACAACATGCTCCTTACCCCTCATACCTCCCAGTTCAACCAGCACACCGTTCTAAGGCTTGGCGAAGCCCCTCATACAAGGTCCCCGGCAAAAGGATGAGTCCCGACCCAATGCGTGTGGTCCCCTCCCGCCCTGCAGCAATGGGCTGAGAGGACCGCGGGCCACATGGAGCTTGACTGTTCAATTTAAACTGCCTGTTCCGCCTTGCGGAACTCCAAGGCACGATGTGATCCCGGTCCTCACGTCCAATATACAAGCTCGTCCTGTACTTAAAAGTCCAAATTGCACGGTTTGCTAATTCTTCAGGTCCCCCACCGAGCTGCACTTCCGAGGCATTGTTTTACCTACACGAGTGAGAAAAAAAATGAGACTTCGAAAAGAAAAGTTGCTGCGAGGCAACCCAGAGCCTGGAGCGCAGCCCATCGGTCCCCACCTCGCGCGCCCGCAGAGTCGCGGTCCCCACCCCACGCGCTGGCCGCTCGAGCGCCGCTCCCGCCCCCGGGCGAGCAGACGAACAGTCACAGCTGCCGGACATTCCTGCATTTTGCAACCCTGTCTCCAGTTGGACTTTTAGAGCCGGGAGTCTCTCGGGCAAGCAAAGGCCAAAAGAATCCTTAGTCTTGTTCCCGGAGGGCAGAGACAGGTAGCAAAGGATCACGTCGGTCTAAGAAGCAGCAAACCTTGGGGTTGCAGGTAGGATCTCAGCGAGCCGCGTCCACGAAGAGGGCGCGTGGACACATCCCTCCAGTTCTTTCGATTCAAAGTGCGACGCCACTGAGGTAACGGCGCTCCCGCCCGGAACAAAAGTTCCCCCCAACCCCGCACGTTGGTTCTAGAAACCTCTTGTCCCCTACCAGCCCCGCACAGGTTCCCCCCGCCGGTCTCACCTGCCAGGCGGCCAAACTCGCGCGCCCGGAGCTCGTGCAGGCTGCCCGGGCCGTACCCGTAGACGAGAGGCTGCAGGCTCGAGTCCAGGAACCGCGCAAAGGCCAGCAGCTCGGCCCCCGGATGCGCGGCCCCGCCGGCCATGACCCAGGCCTGCCCGCCGCGCCGTCCAGGCTGGTAGCGGCCGGGAAGCGCCCGGGCCAGCCCGCGTGGACTCCGCCCCGCCGCGCCCCGGCCGCGCCTCCTGGCCCGCCAGTGGCACCGCGTCCCCGCCGAGGGGCGGCGCGTCTCCGGGCCTGCCGGGCAGGCCCGGGTGAGCTGACTCACGGAGTTTCACTCCTTTCTGCCCTTTTCCCACCTGGGGGCCGGGGGAGGCAGTACCCGTGGTTGCCCGCTTTGCATTGCAGTCCATGGAGATGCCCCCAGACCCTGGGAACGCAAAGTTCTCCTGTATCTGCGGTCCCACGGACAGGCGGATGGAAGATGCAATGAACTGCTTTTGCTGCTGGGAATCCTGGAACCTGGAGATCCTCCCGGCCCGACTTTCCCTGGCCCGAGCCCAGCGCAGCGCCCGGGACCCTCACTCTCCCCGGAGGAACTCCAGGGTGCGGGGCGGGGCGTTTGGCAGGGCGTTGTCCAGGGTTGCGGCTCCCCAGTGGGGCGTGCGCTCGGCGTCTGAGAATGCGGCTGAGCAAACGGTGAAAGAGGAGAAACACTGAGGATCCAAGAGTTTGGTTAATGAAGTCTAGGCAGGTGCGCACGTTCGGAACCGGGTAGTTCGAGTGCAACCCAAGCAAAAGCTCCTCCTCCGCTCCATCTGGGGCCCTGTATCCGAGGGGATCACTGCCTCGAGTGTGGAGGGCCGGGTCACACCCACGTGCGCGAATTGCCAGGCCAGGAGAGAGTGAGGAAGCGGGGTGGGCAGGTGCGGACCGCTTCCCAGGATGGAATGAAAAGTCCTGGAGGCCCAGGGAAGGGAAGGCGCCGCGGGTGTAGAACCAAGCGGGGGCTGTGCTGAACCCACTGTGGGAAGCCGGAAAGTCTGGAGGGAGCTAAGGTGAGGACTCAGATTCCGGTCCTTGGAGACCCACGGTGGGGCCCCAGGAATGGACTACTGGCTCTGTAGTAGGAAAAATGGGGCATGAGAGGATGATCATGGTCATATCTATCCTCGGGGCAGGTTATGCAGATAAGAATTCAAGAGCAAGCCACAGGAAAATGAAAGGTTTAGTTAGAGGCACAATCCATAGACAAGAGTGTGGACTGTCTCCGAAGGTGAGAGAGATGCCTGGAAGTGTGGGGTGCTAAGTTTTTAGTGGGCTGGGTCATTTCATAGGCTAATGAGTGGGAGGAATATACTGTCTTGGAGAAGGGGCAGGGATTTTCAGGAACTGGGGTGGCATCCACTTGACTTTTTATGGAACTGCTGCTGGCACTGGTGCCTGTGCCCTTTAGCAGAGGCTAATGTATTAGAGTGAGTGTATGAGGCGCAAGGTCTGCTGGAGGTCAAATCATCTGCCATCTTGGGCCTAGGAGGTTCTAACCAGTTTTGGTTACATCCTGTTCCTCTCAATAGTTTCATCATTCTTTTAATGGTTGTGCTCTGCCCCCTTCCTTCCTGTCCCAGCCCTCAAGCAAGCTGTGGTGGGAAGGGAGCCCAGGAGACAAGTTCATCGCCTGTGCCACCGCCAGGCCTGCGGTCGCCTTGGGATGCCTGACAATGAGTGGAGCAGACGCCCTGGACCAGCCTCTGTGTGTATAAAAAGCACCCCCGAGGTTCCTGCTGCCCAGTGGTCCCCTGTGAGAGCCAGCCCTCCTAACTGAGCCCCCAGTACTAGATCTGAGACAGACCCTGGTGGAGAGGGGGGTGGAAGTGGTGGTTGTTCTGGCCCAGGCTGGAGGCATTGGGTACAGAGGCTGCAGCACTAGAGCCGGTGCCCAGACTCGCCCTTGCCTGGATGGACTCTGCCCAAACACTGCTCTGGCTCATCTCACTCACAGCAGAATCCCTGGGATCTTACTCTGGAAGGAATGAATGCATCGATGGATGGGTGCCCCAGTTTGCTCTTTAGCATCATCACCCAACCCACCTCCCTGTGCCACACCTTCTAGCCACGCTTGGAGCAGGAACCTTGGGCATCTTGGCCTCCGTTTCCCTACCTCTAGGTTGGCGGGATGGTGGGGGGGGGGTGCTCCTCTCACCCCTCTTTTTAATGCCCTTCTTCTCCGTGAGGACAAGTTTTTCAGGAATTAACCTGCAAGAATTATCTGGAAATCTATTAAAATGCAGATTCTAATTAAGTTTGGAAGGAGTGGGATGGGTTCTAGGTTTCTAACGAGCCTGGGTGATGCTGACGTTAACGTCCTTGAACTGCACCCTGAGGAGTGACAGCCTAGGTCATTTCATGGGGAATGGACGGAGTACTTCTCAAGATGTTATGTGGCCGCGTAACAAGTCTGAAATCCACAAGGGTGCTACTTTAGGACAAAGTTGCTAGGAAACAATCTGAATAGGCCAAGTCAGAACTCCTTAAAAATTTTTTTTTTAAATTGTGTTAAATATACATAACATGAAATTTACCTTCTTAGCAATTTTTTTTTCTTCAGAAGCCAGAGCTCCTTTTTTTATTTTTAGTCACAAGGCATATGGGATCTTAATTCCCTGACCAGGGATCTAACCGACCCCGGCATTGGAAGCTTGGAGCCTTAACCACTGGACTGCCAGGGAAGTCCGTTCTTAGCCATTTTTAAGTGCACAGTTCAGTAGTATCAAGTTCATCCACCTGCTGTGCAAACAATCTCCAGAATTCCTTTCATCTTGCAAAACAAGTTCTGTACCCATTAAATAAGAAGGAGTTCTTCCCCCTCCCCCAGCCTCTGGCAACCACCATTCTACTTTATGTACATAAAAATTTGGCTACTCTGAGTACCTCATATGAGTGGAATCAAACAGTATTTGTCTTTTTGTGACTAGCTTATTTCACTTAGCATAATGTCCATGTGGTAGAATGTGTTTAGAATTTCCTTTTTAAAGGATCTTCCCTGGTGGCTCAGACGATCAAGTGTCTGCTTATAATGCAGGTAGAACCCGGTTCAGTCCCTGGGTCCAGAAGATCCCCTGGAGAAGGAAATGGCAACCCACTCCAGGACTCTTGCCTGGAAAATTCCATGGACAGAGGAGCCTGGCAGTCTACAGTCCATGGGGTCACAAAGAGTCAGACACGACTGAGTGACTTCACTTTCTTTTAAGGCTGAATAATATATAGGCTTCCCTGATGGCTCAGAGGGTAAAGTGTCTGCCTGCAATGCGGGAGACCCGGGTTCAATCTCTGAGTCGGGAAGATCCCCTGGAGAAGGAAATGGCAACCCACTCCAGTACTCTTGCCTGGAAAATCCCATGGACAGAGGAGCCTGGTAGGCTACAGTCCATGGGGTTGCAAAGAGTCGGACATGACTGAGCGACTTCACTTATTACTTTACTTCTTATATATATATGTGTGTGTGTGTGTGTGTGTGTGTGTGTATAGGTACATATGTATATAAATATGTGTGTATACATATATATAGGTTTAGGTTCCACTATAGGTATATACCTGCTATATGTATATATATATATATGTATAAATGTGTATGTATGTGTGTATACATATATAGGTATATATGTATATGTGTGTGTGTGTGTATATATATATACCTATATATATACCTATATATATAGAGAGAGGTTTCAGTTCAGTTCAGTCGCTCAGTCGTGTCCAACTCTGCGACCCCATGAACTGCAGCACGCCAGGCCTCCCTGTCCATCACCAACTCCCGCAATTTACTCAAACCCATGTTCATTGAGTCGGTGATGCCATCTAACCATCTCATCTTCTGTCGTCCACTTCTCCTCTTGCCCCCAACCCCTCCCAGCATCAGGGTCTTTTCCAATGAGTCAGCTCTTCGCATCAGGTGGCCAAAGTACTAGAGTTTCAACTTCAGCATCAGTCCTTCCAATGAACACCCAGGACTTATCTCCTTTAGGATGGACTGGTTAGATCTCTTTGCAGCCCAAGGGACTCTCAAGAGTCTTCTCCAACACCATAGTTCAAAAGCATCAATTTTTCGGCGCTCAGCTTTCTTCACAGTCCAACTCTTACATCCATACATGACCACTGGAAAAAACCATAGCTTTGACTAGACAGACCTTTGTTGGCAAAGTAATGTCTCTGCTTTTTAATATGCTATCTAGGTTGGTCATCACTTTCCTTCCAAGGAGTAAGCGTCTTTTAATTTCATGGCTGCAATCACCATCTGCAGTGATTTTGGATCCCCCCAAAATAAAGTCTGACACTGTTTCCACTGTCTCCCCATCTATTTCCCATGAAGTGATGGGACCAGATGCCATGATCTTAGTTTTCTGAATGTTGAGCTTTAAGCCAACTTTTTCACTCTCCTCTTTCACTTTCATCAAGAGACTTTTTAGTTCCTCTTCACTTTCTGCCATAAGGGTGGTGTCATCTGCATATCTGAGATTATTGATATTTCACCTGGCAATCTTGATTCCAGCTTGTGTTTCTTCCAGCCCAGCGTTTCTCATGATGTACTCTGCATAGAAGTTAAATAAGTAGGGTGACAATATACAGCCTTGATGTACTCCTTTTCCTATTTGGAACCAGTCTGTTGTTCCATGTCCAGTTGTAACTGTTGCTTCCTGACCTGCATACAGGTTTCTCAAGAGGCAGGTCAGGTGGTCTGGTATTCCCATCTCTTTCAGAATTTTCCACAGTTTATTGTGATCCATATATAGGTTTAGGTTCCACTATAGGTATATACCTACAATATATGTGTGTGTGCATATATGTATATATATGTGTACACATATGTATACACATATGTGTGTGTGTGTGCGCATATATGTTTAGGTTCCACTATAGGTATATACCTGCAATGTGGGAGACCCAGTTTTGATCCTTGGGTCAGGAAGACCCCCTGGAGGAGGGCATGGCAACCCACTTCAGTATTCTTTCCTGGAGAATCCCATGGATAGGGGAGCCTGGTGGGCTACAGACCGTGGTATCACAGAGAGTCGGACACGACTGAGCAGCTAACACACACATAGGTATATAGCATATTTAACACATATAACACACACATGTAGCATATTTTTTGACCCATCCAAACTGATGGACAACTGGAATACTTCTGCTGCTTGACTATTATAAACAATACTATAAACATGGGTGTGTGAGTATCTCTTTGAGATCCTACTTCCGGTTCTTTCAAATATATAACCAGAAGTGGGATTGCTGGATCATATGGTAGTGCTATTTTTAATTTTTAAGGAATTACCACTGTTTTCCATAGAAGCTGCAGCATTTTACGTTCTGACCAGTAGTGCACAAGGGTTCCAATTTCTCCACATTCTCACCAGTCCTTACTTTCTGGTTTTATTTGGTTTGGTTAGATTTTTGTTGTTATAGTAAAGCCATCCTACTGGGTGTGAGGTGGCCTCTCACTATGGTGTTGATTTGCATTTCCCTCCTGACTGGTGGCGTTGAGTATCTTTTCAGGTGCTTATTGGCCATTTGTATGTCATCTTTGGAGAACTGTCTGTTCAAATCGTTTGCCCCCCTTCTTTTTTGAATTGGCTGGTTTTTTTTTTTTTTTTATTGAGTCGTAGGAGTTGTTTATATAGTGTGGATATTAACCCTTCATCAGATACATCATTTGTGATGTTATCTCCTGTTCCGTAGGTTGCCTTTTCACTGTTGACTGTGTCCTTTGATGTACAGTGTAGAACACTTAAGGTCATTAAAAACCACTGAACTACCCCTTAAGTCAAGAAGTATCTTTAAGCTCCTGGTTCTGCCCAGGGCCCCATGTGCTCCGGAGGATGTGAAGATATTGTGCCTATAGCCACGTAGGGACAAGACTCAGACAATGGGGTCTGAGTGCCCTGTTGCTTGGCTTCAGAATGCAGGTTAGAATGGCAGGAGGGAGGACAGAAAGGAGCTACTTCCAACCAGGAGTCCAGGGAAGGCACCCCAAAGGAAAAAGCCTGAGACCTGGGCCACAGTGAAGAAGGGAGGGTGGGGCAGAGGGGGACATCGGGAGTGGGCGCCTTACCTTCACGTGCATTTCACAAAGATTCTCTGGGCCTCTCCTGCCAGAATGTGACTGTCAGAAATCAGATTGCTCACTCCTACCCCGCCTGAAGTAGAACCTCCAGTCCCCACCAGTGAGTGTCTTACACATGTTCATCATTCAATAAACTCCTGTGCTATAGGCCTGCCACTGCTTCGTCCTCCCTGGTCTAGCTGCTGGCCCTGGGACCTCAGAAAATGGTTTGGTCCATGCTGAGGTCCCGGCAGCCAGCCTCAGGACCCAAAGTTTAGAACTTGGTAGTGAAACGACTCTTCAGATCCCCTGGATGGCCCTCTCTCACCAAGAACCATGAAAAATATGTGTGGTGGTTCAGGCAGTAAAGAATCTGCCTGCAAGGCAGGAGATCTGGATTCAATCCCTGGGCGGGAAGATCCCCTGGAGAAGGACATGGCAACCAACTCCAGTATTCTTGCCTGGAGAATCCCATGGACAGAGGAGTCTTGGTGGGCTACCATCCACGGAGTCACAAAGAGTCGGACACAACTGAGCGACTAACACTTTCCCTTTCATAGCCAGATTGGGTAGACAGGTGAGGGAGCCCTGTCCCTCCTCCTTGGTGGGGCTTTGTCCCTGATCCAGTCCACTAAGCCTTTGTCCCTGATCCAGTACCACTAAGTGGTACTCAGGCCATATTCCCTGGCGATGGGCTCCGCCCTCGAGGATCTCCACTCTACAGAAGACTTTCATTCGTGTAGTATTCATTCATGTGCTCGTTTGGCAACAGAGTGCCTCTCAGAGTTAGAGACTGTGGAGGTCAAGGAAGGAGGTAGGGCCGGTTTGGGGGTTGGGTTTTGAAAGGCTGTAAGTCAGGCCAAGGGACTGGAATATCATTCTGAAGGTTTTTGAGCAAGAAAATGGCCCAGAGAGGTGAACTGTCTAATGACTGTGACCAGGCCGGATGGTGGGGTGGTCCTCTTGCAACTGTCCAAGGCTGAATTACTGCAGATGAAAATGGGCTCTGGCAGGGACAGTCGTTCAGTGTCCACTGAGGAGCTGCTCCCTGCTGGGAACCTGGTGGGCACTGGGAAGACAACAGTCCACAAGGCGGCCTCTGGGCTGAGAGGCCCCCAGGACAGTGAAGATGGGTCTGCAAACCAGATCACCCCTCCATGCTGCAGAGTGCCGGAGAAGGGGCCTTCCTTCAGAAGGTTGCGTCTCCCTCACCTGGGACTCCAGAGGGTCCTGGAGAAGGGGGAGGCGGGGAGCATTCCGTGTTCAGTGGCCTGGAGGCACAGAAGGCTCGGAATATTCCCAAAGCAGGGCCTTGGTTGAGGCTGGAGCACAGGCTGCAGTGTGGAGATGAGGGGAGAGGATGGAGAGGAAGGTGAGAGAGCTGTCAGACCCCCCAACGCCGAGGAGCCTGTCTGGGGTACAGGAGGGATGGGAGGAGGTGTGTCTGAGACCCTGGCAGCGCTGAGGAAAAGCCTGGGGAGGCTCTTCCTACCCAGGAAGGCTGCAGGCAATGCTGCCCGCCAGAGGCCAGGCAGGAGGCCCGACAGGAGCAGTGAGGGCCTGACCTGAGGCCCAGGTGGTGCAGAAGTGATGGAGTTCAGCAACAGATGGGGACTGAGGGGGGCTGGCTCAGGAGACTGGGGGAATGCAGGGAGGAGGGGCCGAGGTATATTGGAGTGAAGATGGGGCTCAGTTCAGGACGTCTAGGCGAAAATTCGGGCCCCAGCCTCAGGAAAGACAGTGTCAGTTGGAGACACAACTCATGGGAGGGGCCTGTGGACAGGTCATCCCAGGAACTCTGGAGTGTTCAAGGGAAGAGTCACAGTCCCAGGGTCAGTGACATTTAGGAGTCACCTGCCTCCACCCCACTGACGCGTGAGAAGGTACCATCAGAGACGGGAGGAGAGCCGGAGCAGAGCACCTTGGTGGTGAGAAGCCTGAAAAGCCAGTTAGGACGAGGACAAGTCAGACTATTGAACTTGCTAGGTGAGGTCGCTTATGCAGTGACCTAAGTGATCATTTTCATTGTCTGGGTGGGGATGGGAGCTCCATTATAAAGGCCTGGTCTTAAATGGTGAGGAAAGGTAGAGGTTTTTCTATTGGCTAAACCCCCCCAGGCCTCTTGATTGTGGAGAAGGTTGGAGGCTGCCAATTACAATGAATCATATTTCCTGACAGGTAAAATGAGGGTGGATGTTTCAGAGGAGGCTGAATTTGGTTTGGATGATGAAATTAGCGTTTCCTGCTAGAAGTGAAATGCATACCTCCCCAACAATGAGAACAATGACCTAGATATCCTGGTACCAGAGAAATCAGAAGAGGGTCTGGTGGTCCAGTGGTTAAGAATCTGCCTTCCAATGCAGGGACTCAGGTTCAATCCCTGTTCAGGTAACTAAGACCCAACATGCCGCAGGGCAGCTGAGCCCCAGCTCTGCAACTACTTAGCCCGTGTACTCTGGAGCCCTCGAACCATAACTAAGACCTGATGCAGCCAAATAAATAATATATATATACACATATATAATTTTTATTTATATATAATTTTAAATATATATATGTATTTTTAAGAAAAGAACCTGCACAGCAGGAAGTAAGAGAAACAGCAATGGAGCGGGTTCTCAGCAGAGCCTGGTAGGGTGGAAGCTCTGGTAGAAATAACTTGAGAGCAGTGGAAAGAAAGATCTGAAAACCCCAGGAAGCTCCCTCCCCTGGAGTGACAGGAGACCTTCTCTGTGAATAGAAGCTGAAAGGGCAGCTCAAAATCACCATGTTTGGGAACAAGGCTCTATTATATCCAAGTTCATGTCCAAAACAACCCCCTTGACCCCACCCAGTACTAGGCAGACCACAGGAGCGAAAGGGTGGGTGGACCCACAGCAGGCATCTTCCTGAGGCCCTTTCCCTGGGGTCCTGGCTTCTCCCTGTTCATTCAAGGAGTGAATGAACAAGGCCAAACCACTCCCTTCTTGTTCCCCTCTGCGCTGTCATCTTCTTCCTGCTCTTTGTCCCCTCTTTATGCCACCAGGGCAGGGAAAGGGTTTGCTGCCAATTACTCCGTTTACTGACTGGTGGCTTACACTGGAGAATGCCCCCCCCACCAGTCAGCCGTGTTATCAAACCTATTCTCGAAATCAGCAACTATTTGACAGTACATGGTGCTAGATAGATAAACTGTGCTAGATGCTATGGAAAACAAATCAGATGCCCTGATGTTCAGGCTTTCATAGGCTTGTACACTTGGCTTTCACTACCTAGCCAGCACCCACTGCCCCTCTGACTCTGCTTCGGAAAACAGCCCCGTGTGGTCCTAGCGGGGCTGCCTCTGCCTCCAGCCCCAGCACAGCTGATCTTACGCTCTTGCTACAGCAGGTGGGCAGGCTCCAGCCAGAGGTGTGCTTGCCTCTGCCCACTGTGGTTCGTCCAGAGGCTCACTTAGAGTAGAGTCAGGGTCTTCATCTTTAAAAGTTTATTCTTTTTTTTGGCCTTGTCGCATCTTGCAGGATCTTAGTTCCCCAACCCAGGGACTGAATCCAGACCCTTGGCAGGGAAAGCTCTGAGGCCTCACCACTGGACCACCAGAGAACTCTGAAGGGTTTCTTCTTTTTGATGTGAATGAGCAAGGCAATCTGTCACCTCAGGGGCTGCCCTCATCCCTCTCGTAGCCACGAGGAAGGGCAGCCTCAGCAGACTGACACGTGGAGAGGGCAGGGCTGAGAATCAGAGGAAGGGAAACGGCCCTGGTCAGACCACCCCTGTGCTTTGTCCTACCACTGGACTTCTTTCCATTACATGAGCTAATAATTCCCTGCATCTTTTTTGAGACAAACTTTTCTTATCATAGAAAGTATCTGATTTATACCGCTTAGGATATATGAGCTTCCCTTGTGGTTCAGACAGTAAAGAATCCGGTTGCAGCGCAGGAGACCCAGGTTTGATCCCTGGGTCAGGAAGATCCCCTGGAAGGGAATGGCAACCCACTCCAGTATTCGTGCCTGGGAAATCCCATGGACAGAGAAGCCAGGTGGGTACAGTCCATGGGGTCGCAAAGAGCTGGGCACAGAGAGACTAACACTAAGATACACGTTAATAAAGATGGGGAATACGTGTAAATCTATGGCTGATTCATATCAATGTATGACAAAACCCACTGAAATGTTGTGAAGTAATTAGCCTCCAACTAATAAAAAAAAAAAAAAAAAAAGATAGGAAGCAACCGAGGCCATAAAAGAAAATGAGAATAAAATACTATGAATTCAGAGAAAGAATCCTTGAAATGAGGGAAAATAAAGGCTCTATGGAAAGGCTCTTTCCAGTAGTCATGTATGGATGTGAGAGTTGGACTATAAAGAAATCTGAGCACCAAAGAATTGAGGCTTTTGAACTGTGGTGTTGTAGAAGACTCTTGAGAGTCCCTTGGACTGCAAGGAGATCCAACCAGTCCATCCTAAAGGAGATCAGTCCTGGGTGTTCATTGGAAGGACTGATGTTGAAGCTGAAACTCCAGTACTCTAGCCACTTGATGCGAAGAGCTGACTCATTTGCAAAGACCCTGATGCTAGGAAAGATTGAGGGCAGGAGGAGAAGGGGACGACAGAGGATGAGATGGCTGGATGGCATCAACTCAATGGATTTGGGTTTGGGTGGACTCCAGGAGTTGGTGATGGACAGGAAGCCCTGGCGTTCTGCGGTTCATGAGGTCGCAAAGAGTCAGACATGACTGAGCAAGTGAACTGAACTGAAAGGCTCTATGGAGGTGACACAAACTGAACTTTATTTAATTGTAACAGTTAACAATTATTGGTGTCTTACTAAATCCAGACCTCGGACTATCATTTTTAATGCATTGGCTCATTTAATCCTCGAAACAACCCCACAAGGTGGTTACTTTTTATGAAATGAGACTAACATTTGTCCTCTCTTCCAGAATAAAGCAATTCAATTCTCAGCTAAGAACCACCTGCAATAAAGATTTCATTTCCCAGCCTCTCTTGAGGTACAGCTACAAGATAAAATTCAGGTCACAGAGATTAAGCAGAACTTGTGTGGACTTCCAAGTTTTCTTAAAGTTAGGGGCCTCTTATGCCTTCCTCCTTTCTGCTGGCTGGGATGCAAAGATCATGGCAGGAGGCCAAGCAGCCATCCTGGAGAGTGAGGAAGCCACACACCAAGGATGAGGGCAAACAGCCTGGGTACCCTGATCAGGTTGTGAAGTCTCCCTCCCCAACCTGGCCTGCCTACCTAGATTCCTTTTTAGAGAGAAAACTTCGTTCGTGCAATAAGCCACAAAGAATATTTTGCGTCTTCTTTCAGAGTTGAATCAAGGTCAGACTGACACATTATCTCCACTTACAGAGACGAGAAAAGCTTATCCAGACACAGCCAATGTGAGCCAGGGTTCAAAGACAACTCTGATTCCTTACCTCTGGGTTCCAACCCTCACCCAGACTCCCTTGAGAAGTACACAGGATTTGTAGAGTGGGTAAGAAGGCCTTGCATTTTCCTTACAGACCGCCAGGATTTCCTGGCATGGCGAGGACTTCTCATTTAGGAGAGGATGATTCTGTCCCTCTGTTTTATCCCTGAATTGGCACAGTCTCCCCCCAGTCCCAGTCTGTCTTTGGAATCACTAACCACAGCTGCTTCCCCCAAGGCTGCTGCGAAGGCAGGGATTTAGCTCTTAGTTGTCCAAGATATACACTGCCGGGAACACAACCCAACCACCTCTCCTCCATCCAGGAAAGTCCTGCAGGTCAGAAGAGACTGCTTAGACTGGCACTTGGCATCAATCTGAACTTTGATGCTGTAAATCAGGCAGAGAAATGAAATGATCAGGGCAAACCGGCATGGGTAGGTCTGGGATCCTGAAATACTCTTCAGCTCCTCCAGAGCAAAGCTGCAAGACTGTCCCTTTGCTTTAGATGTTATGAACTACCAGAGTACGGTTCAAAGTGTTCCCTGGGAAGAACAGATTAAGACCATCGTGGACTTGCCAGGTGGTCCAGTAGTTAAGAATCTGCCTGCCAATGCACAGGCCACAGGTTCAGTCTCTGGCCTGGGAAGATCCCACAAGCCACAGAGCAACTAAGCCAGTGGGTCACAACTACTGAGCCAGTGCTCTAGAGTCCGTGCTCCACACCAGCAGAAGCCACCACCACGAGGAGCTGGGGCACAGCTAGAGAAAGACTAGCAAAGACAGTGCAGTGCAGAATTTTTAAAAAGAAGATCATCATCGTAAAATTGCAGTGTGTGTGTATGAAGCTCCTGGGAGCACTCACTGAAACTGAATGACACAGATGCGTCAGGACAACTTGGGAAAACTATTTACAACTGGTAAAACAGTAACCATGAACTTGGCCTCCCCAAGGCCAGGGCTGCTTTCAGGAGAACTTAGGGTGTGCTGGAGAAGGTTCCAAAGGACTGTTAAGTACACTTGAATCTGTTCTGAAGTCCCACACACGAGGCAACTGAACAAACTACTGTGTGCCAATGGGGAGATCCAGATTCTTCCCCAGATTAGCAGAGAAATCACACTTCAGGGCATCCTGGTTTGAGGTTAAGACGCTGAGGTGCTCACTGCCTTGGTGCATACACGCTCACACACGTGTGCTTACACACACACACCACTAAAGGTCTAAGACAAATTTATAGAGATTCTGTAGTTCAGAACTGCACTGTCCAAATATGGGTATAGCCAGTAGCCCACAGATGGCTAGCAGACACTTGAAATGTGGTCAGTCCACGCTGAGATGGGTTCTAAATGTAAACTGCACTTTGTAGGATACAACGATTTCATATACAAGGGTAAAATATCTCTGTAACTTTTTATATTGTCTGTTAAAATGACCCTATTTGGGATATACTGGGTTAAAACAAATGGGTCATCAAAATAAATTACACCTCTTTTTACTTTATGTGGGTACTAGAAGAATTTAAAGTACATAGGTGGCTCACACTGTATTTCTGTTGGACTAAAAATAGCAGATAGTTCTGCTCTAAAAACTTTCATTTAGACTAAGTATCACTGAACTCCTCTGGAAGCAAAATGTCCTGTTAGACAACAGCATAAACTCCCACCGCTCCCTCTTCCGGCACATTTATTACGTACAGTGTGTGTTTAAGGGGCAGTCTGCCAGGCGGCTCGTTTCCACGGGGTCAGATGCCTCCAGCTTCGCAGGCTCTCCCGCACCCCCTGAGCCTCTCCCCACCCAGTTCCCGAGCGAGTGTTCAGCTCTGGTGGCCCACTTCCCAAACCTCCGCGGGCACACCCAATACTCTTTCTGGCATGTTCTTCTGTTCCTACTGCTCACTCCCCCTGGGGACATCCTTCACTCTCATGACTTCATCCTTCCTCTCATGATTCCTCCACGTGACCTCACAGAGGTTCAGATGATTCGGAACTCTACTTTCCAGCCCCTTCATCTGTCAGTTTAAATGCTGGGATGTTCTACTTTAAGTCAAACCCTAAAGGAACAGGAGAAGGGAGGGACTGCAATTCAAACTCACAACCACCTGCCAAGTTCCTAGAATGGCTGGTATGCACTAGGAGGAAGGAGTCAAGACCACACAAAGTGTGGTCCGTTTATTTACAAAGACTGTTAAAATCTGGGTTTTATCTCTTTACTTTTTAGGTCCTCCCTCAGAAGAGGGCAGTAAATAATAAAATGTCCCAAACAGCAGCATATGAAAACAGAAGACGAAAATAACAGAATTAGGCAAATTTGGTCATGAAGAAAGCAGGGACAGAGGCTCTCAATCAGAAACACACAGATGCAGGTCTGAATCCCTGAAAGCAAGGGTGAGGTTCTGAGAGTGTGTGCGTATATAAACATTTTGAGAAAAGAGTCTGCAGCTTCCATCTTATTTCAGAGGGTCTGAGACTCATATAAGGACTACTGCCATAAGGCTTAAAAACAAAACTTGATGCAAGTACGAGGTAAAGAAAGGCTGTCCATTTACACGTTGAATACTTTCAGACACTGATGGGTACACGCTTGTATTCACTAAGCCCACTACAGCGCACACCTGTCGACTCTGTGTATCTTCACAGTGTGATCTTCACCACAGCTTGCAAACTGTAACCATTCAGCACCTTCTCCTTCATTCTGTTCAGTCTTTCCATTACAATTCTTCCAGCATAATTTTTTGATAGCAAGTGTATGACTTTGGCTAAAACAAAGAGAAATCATGAGATGAACATATGCTACGACTATGAAACATTTTACTGGCTGCTCAATTCATATTAATAAAATTAGTATGCTCTTCCTATTAGTGTTGTTAACATAAATGGAAGTCAAAACCTGAACATCAAGATGTGCTATCACTAACAGTTTAGCAATTTTATTTTAACCTTGAAAACATCTTACTTACCAACCAAGGACACCACCAAAAACAGCAAGAAATAGACAATGCATTTCTGTCAAATTTTGCTTTAATGATCAGTGGAATTCAAGAAATGGCTATTGAAATTAAGTCTTTCAGGTAACATTACTACTAATTTGGTAACTGTAATGTTAGCAATCCAAATAATATAAAGTAAGTCAGGAATCAATTCTTGCAAATCCAAAGTCATCATAATGACACAAAAATTTTTTTAATGAGAAATTCAAATTCTGTACATGCCCCCTGCCCATGCTTTCTAAGGGGCTTCCTGGCAGTGTTGCACTTTCAGGTCACAGAAGTGGTCTGGGCACCAGGCAGAGGCAGTGAGCACCGTGGGCAGGGCAAGGTGAAAGGAAGGGAGAGAAGGGAGGGGAAGCCGGCAAGAGAGAACATTTCAAATGCCTGAAATATGGAATTTCATTGGCTACCTCTTAGGTAAGCCAGCAGCATGAACTGTTTCAACAGCCAAACCCAGACTCAGAGAAGTGGGAGTGAAGCCATGAGAGAAGCAGTGGCAAATCAGATCTCATTTTAATATACTTAAATAAATACAATCATCATAAGCATTAACATGCTTTGCTGATAAGGAGACAAACTCCTCTGGAAGAAATAGCTTATACAATACATGTCTCTTGTCATCAAGTCAGTGACCTTCCTCATGGTGCTGTTGTTTGGAACTGTATTTGAAGTTATATTTTGGATAGTTTAAACATACGAATGTTGAAGAATCCTAAAAAAAAAAAAACTAACAGAATGATGTGTGACATTTTTTGCAAGTCTCGTCGTTTCTAATGCATAAACGGGTGAAGTTGATTGACAAGTGATCCCTGCTGTCCAGGCAGGCGTTTGAGGAGGCGGCAGTGAGCAGCAGGCGCTCTGAGCCAGTAGAGGTGGCACCCAGGCCCAAGGCTCGGAGCCCTCGCTCCGCCTGAAGTGGGGTCACAGGGCTGGGAGCGGCACCTGGTGGTTTGCTCCATTTCAGGAGCTGAGTTGAAGTGTTCAAACATGAGATCTGGCTACCAAACACAGTCTATAATATTTCCAAAAAAATCACCAACATTCTGAATCAAATTTTCCCAAGATTCTACTGTGGTCGGTCACATTCTGAAACCCATCATTTTGAAATTCATTTTCATCTCCAATGTGTTATCTCTAAAGATAATATCAGGCAAACCAGCCATGTGGTCAAATAAACTTTTTAAAAATAAGTGCAAGATAGTAACAAATATCAATTTCAAGAGACTGTCATAAAACATAGAGGTACCAATTGGAGATAAGCACCAGGAATGGATTTGTATTCTTCTCCACACAAATGAGGCATGAGATTTGCTGCTAAAGACTCCAATGATGTCTATCTGATCTGGTAGAAGCAAAAACAGGAAAGAAATACCTTTGACTTGTTTCTACACAGCGGATCCAGTCGTTTATTTCTGGAACTTGATCGGTCTTTTTCCAGGAGTATAAACAAATCTTTCCACACTCTAATCCTACTGCAACCACGTATCTGTTTTTAAGAGAAGCGTGAAGACTGATTAATTTAACATGAATTTCTTCAGGGTTCCCGACTACCTCTGGCTGAAAGGACTCTGGACCCAGGATCCACGCGCTGCTCTGCTGTGCACTCGAGAAGCCGCCTCTCATCAAGGGTGCTGTTGTTTGGAACTGTATTTGAAGTTATATTTTGGATAGTTTAAACATACGATAGTTTAAACATCAAGGGTGCACAGTTCTACCTCTGTCCCTGGTGGGCAAGGCCCGCGAGCCAGCGCTTCCCTGGCTGGCTGTGGGGCCCTCAGGCTACTAAAGATACTCGTTACAGAGAAAGTATCACCATCTACCATTTGGTAAAATAAGAACCTTTGAGCAACATTCCCCATCTCTATTTCACCACTCTAAATACCATCAAGTTCTATCAATCTAGAAATTCTTATGAGAAACATAAGCATTATTTTAAAAAAGTTAACTTGGAAGCTGAAAGAACCCACAGATTAAAGTATAAGAGGGCTATACACTGAGAGACTAAGTGGTCTTCTTAAAGAAACATGAGATGAGGCCCCCACACCAAGACTGACCGTTGGGAAAGGTTAAGCAGCGGGCAGACGCTGACGGCAGTCACAGCTCCACCCACGTCCAGAACGGAGGAGCAGGGCCCGATGCTCTGCTCGATGGCGTCGTCGCTGGAGTCGCACTCACCCCAGACAACCACCTAGCACAGACAGATCAAACTCTGTAACACTTTCTCTCTGCAAGGTTTCTGTTAATGGCAATGCGTTAGAGTTTCAACAGCATAGGTGACACTCTGAAATTTTTTAATTCATCATTTTCATTTGTGATCCAGGACTTCTTAGCATTTCAAGCATCACAGAGAAGCCACCGTGTAGGAGATACAAGTCTGAGATCTCAACTACCCAAGTGTGCTGGGCCAAAGTCGACTGTCCCTGCTCAGAGGCCTGCTCTTTATACTCAGGAAACCAGTTCTGATCCAGTGAGATTAGGTTCACCGAGGTGCCTATGCCTTCTCCCAAGAAATTACCTTAAAATGTATGAAACCAACCAAGTCCCTGGCTCTTACTCTATGCCCCACCCCGGTTCAGAGAATCAGCTCAGCTCTCAGGAGGCCCCAACCTTGATGATACTAATCGAAGAAATGAGGCTTTCTTGGAAGCTCAGGCCTCGAAGGGGTGTGAATGATCACAAAGAAATGGAGAGGGCAGTGAAACAGACAAGAGCTGCAACTTTAGGACCAAAGAGACACTGAGCAGAAGACTCTGCCCAGGCAAGCAGAAAGGCATTCCTGAGACTGCCTGATGGACAATACTTCGTCCATTTCAGCCGTGACCTGTCTCTGAGTCACAGCTGGGCCGTCTGCTGCCGGGCCTGACCATGGAGGGCGGAAGCAGCCCTGCTGCCTGAGCAGCTTGCAGAGAGTAGGCAGAGAAATGCCGGGGAGACACGGATAGGCCAGTGAGAGGGGCGAAGGGCTGAGAGAGCGTGTCAGGGGCCGACACTTCCGTGTCACTGAGTAACATGCCGTCAGTCCTCTGCTTCAGTAATACCACGATTAGGACTGAGAGGGCGGGAGAGGAAAGGAGACGCTCAGGTGCCTCAGACCTCTAGTCTGCAGCAACTGCAGAGAAGGAAAGGATATATATATTTTTTTAACATTTTAAAATAACTTTTATTTCTAATCACAGTTACACACAGAATTTTTAATAATAAGAAATAACAAACGATATATTGGAAATGAAAATTTCCATTCAAACTCCCCAACCCACCCCATCAACATCCTCATCCACCTAATCACCTTCTCTCTATAGCCATGCTGTTTAGTTGCTCAATTGTGTACAACTCTGTGATCCCATGGATGTTTTAAAGAGCATGAACACTAGAGGAAAGACAGGGCCAGGCAAACATTTCCCAGAGAACAAGGGCAAGAGGCAAGGCCAAAAACCTATTGCTAGCTCACTTATCCTGATTTTTTTCAAAGCTTGGGATACACACACTCACACACCCCACCTCCTCCAATGAATGAAAAGGTAAAACAATTATTCACAGAATTTAAAATTCATACAAGTATGAAAAAGAAAAGTATGGATAGTCTTAACCCATTTCATTGACTACTTTTCTCCCACTGGGACCATCTGATATTAGTAATGAGTCTGAAGAGTCTCCTCTGTAGGTGATATTACAGAGACATGTATTTATAGAATTTAACAAGTAAGAAAGTCTTTTTATGTATGCATATGAAAAATACAGGAGGGAATACATAAATGATTTTAAAAACCATATTAGAAAATTAGGATTATGTGTTTTTTTTTAATCCAAAGATACCTGTAATATTATTATCTTACATTTGAAAAAATACAAAGTTAAAACAAAATTACCTTTCTGTCCCGACTTCCAGTAAAGAAATACTTGCCATCTGGACTCCAATCGCAGGACCAAATAATCCTGCTGTGCACAGCAGTGACTTTGTTAGTGAAGGCAAAGAGGCTGAAGACTGGGTCTGAAAGAAACACATTTATGCACTACTCTCAAAGTGGAGAAACCTGGTTTTTCCTTGTTAGAAAGTTATGTTTAAGTGCCATATAAATCATGTAATTTAGTCATCAATCTATACACATAAATTGATGTCTTTTACAACAGATCAAGGCCAGGGAGCAAACCCCTCACCAGAAGACTATGGGAATACATTTATTTTTTCTAGTAGGAAATGATATTATACTGATTAGTCACTCTTTAGTGACTGATGTGAACTCTTTATCGCCAAATTCAGACTTAAATTGAAGAAAAGTACAGAAAACCACTAGACCATTCAGGTATAACCTAAGTCAAACCCCTTACGATTATACAGTGGAAGTGACAAACAGATTCAAGGGATTAGATCTGATAGACAGAGTGCCTGAAGAACTATGGATGGAGGTTCGTGACACTGTACGAACAGGAGGCAGTGATCAAGACCATCCCCAAGAAAAAGAAATGCAAAAAGGCAAAATGGTTGTATGAGGAGGCCTTACAAATAGCTATGAAAAGAAGCAAAGCTAAAGGCAAAGGAGAAAAGGAAAGATATACCCATCTGAATGCAGAGTTCCAAAGAACAGCAAGGAGAAATAAGAAAGCCTTCCTCAGTGATCCGTGCAAAGAAATAGAGAAAAACAATAGAATGGGAAAGATTAGAGATCTCTTCAAGGAAATTAGAGATACCCCTTTTCATGCAAAGATGGGCACAATAAAGGACAGAAATGATATGGTTCTAACAGAAGCAGAAGATATTAAGAAGCGGCAAGAATACACAGAAGAACTATACAAAAAAGATCTTCATGACCCAGATAATCACGATGGTGTGATCACTCACCTAGAGCCAGACATCCTGGAATGTGAAGTCAAGTGGGCCTTAGGAAGCATCACTAAGAACAAAGCTAATGGAGGCGATGGAATTCCAGGGCAGCTATTTCAAATCCTAAAAGATGATGCTGCGAAACTGCTGCACTCAATATGTCAGCAAATATGAAAACTCAGCAGTGGCCATAGGACTGGAAAAGGTCAGTTTTCATTCCAAACCCAAAGAAAGGCAATCCCAAAGAATGCTCAAACTACCGCACAATTGCACTCATCTCACACACTAGTAAAGTAATGCTCAAAATTCTCCAAGCCAGGCTTCAACAGTATGTGAACCATGAACTTCCAGATGTTCAAGCTGGATTTAAAAAAGGCAGAGGAACCAGAGATCAAATTGCCAACATCCGTTGGATCATTGAAAAAGCAAGAGAGTTCCAGAAAAACATCTATTTCTGTTTTATTGACCATGCCTTTGACTGTGTGGACTACAACAAACTGTGGAAAATTCTTCAAGAGATGGGAATACCAGACCACTTTGACCTGCCTCTTGAGAAATCTGTATGCAGGTCAAGAAGCAACAGTTAGAACTGGACATGGGACAACAGACTGGTTCCAAATCAGGAAAGGAGTACATCAAGGCTGTATATTGTTACCCTGCTTATTTAACTTGTATGCAGAGTACATCATGAGAAACGCTGAACTGGATGAAGCACAAGCTGGAGTCAAGATTGCAGGAAGAAATGTCATAAAGCTCAGATATGCAAATAACACCACCCTTATGACAGAAAGTGAAGAACTAAAAAGCCTCTTGATGAAAGTGAAAGAGAAGAGTGAAAAAGTGGCTTAAAACTCAACATTCAGAAAATTAAGATCATGGCATCTGGTCCCATCACTTCATGGCAAACAGATGGGGAAACAGTGGAAACAGTGACAGACTTTATTTTCTTGGGTTCCAAAATCACTGCAGATGGTGACTGCAGCCATGAACTTAAAAGATGCTTGCTTCTTGGAAGGAAAGTTATGACCAACCTAGACAGCATATTAAAAAGCAGAGACACTACTTTGCCAGCAAAGGTCCATCTAGTCAAGGCTATGGTTTTTCCAGTAGTCATGTATGGATGTGAGAGCTGGACTATAAAGAAAGCTGAGCACTGAAGAACTGATGCCTTTGAACTGTGGTGTTGAAGAAGACTCTTGAGTCCCTTGGACAGAAAGGAGATCCAGCCAGTCCATCCTAAAAGAAATCAGTCCTGAATATTCATTGGAAGGACTGATGCTGAAGCTGAAACTCCAATACTTTGGCCACCTGATGCGAAGAACTGACTCGTTGGAAAAGACCCTGATGCTGGGAAAGATTGAAGGCTGGAGAAGAAGGGGACAACAAAGGATGAGATGGCATCACCAACTCAATGGACATGAGTTTAAGTAAGCTTTGGGAGTTGGTGATGGACAGGGAGGCCTGGCGTGCTTCAATCCATGGTGTCGCAAAGAGTCAGATACGACTGAGTGACTGAACTGAACTGAACTGAAGTGACTGATGTAAAACATCTTCTGGACACTTAACTAAAAGTTCAGTTGATGCCTACAGAAGAAGCCTCAAGAAATTTAACTTACTCAGGAAGTAGCCAAATCTGTGTATTAAGCTATGGAAAAAAAAATAATGCACCCTTAAACAATGTAAAAAAACAAACAAACTTAAAAAAATCTTTTCCTTTGTAAGATTCTAAGTGTAGGGTAACTAACTTCTAGCCCTCACAGGGACTAAAACGTAAATGACGTAACTGTGTATCGAGGGAAGACTAATGTATCTATTAGTCAACAATCCACAAAGATATAACACATTATAATATAGATATGTTATTAGCCTCACTTTAACTTTAAAAAGTAAAGTATATATGTTAGGAAATCACTGGTTGCAAATGAAATCAGTCTGTTTTAACATATACTGCTCAGTATCTGTCATAGTACTTGGTATTCTCTAAAATATAAAAAACCCAAAGAACTGAAAACATCGTAAGACAAATTGATATAGGTTTTAATTGATGAAAAAATTAAAAGCAGCATTAAATAACACAAAAGTACTTTAAACACTCTCTAGATTTTACCAACTCACTGAAACTGGAAGAATAATAGGCTATTGCTCTAAGTACACAAAGGAAACTTTTTTTTCCTTTTCAGTGTTTTTTCATTTTATGCCAGGTCCAAAGTAGAAGGCAGGTAGGTGTGTTAACATCTTGCCCAGGGGTCATGTTATTCACAAATATTAGTTTCTCGGTCATGTCCAACTCTTTATAACTCCATGGTCTGCAGCCTGCCAGGCTGCTCTGTCCATGGGATTCTCCAGACAAGAATACTGGAGTGAGTAGCCATTCCCTTCTTCAGGGGATCTTCCTGACCCAGGGATCAAATCTGGGTCTCCTGCATAGCAGGCGGATTCTTTACCATCTGAGCCACCAGGGAAGCCAAGTGGATGTCTAAATTATCAGTGTAAAAGAGGTGGATAATTTAACTGTATACTCATTATTCCTGTCCCATAAAATCCTCAGTATATATCATCCATTTGGTTTTAAGGTGGCATTCTGTAACCATCTGCAAAGTCTAAATTTTGTTCATACAGATTTTTATGCTTCTTTAACTGAGATATTTGAAAACATTATCATCCTTACAAGGAAGGTCAAATCTTCCTCAATTGTCACAAAACTCTGAAAGACTCCCAGTAACCAGACTCTGGCCTTCACCCTGTTATCATTTCACTTTACCCACAGCCGCTCAAAGTGGGTACATGGACATAACTGTCTCACTAGTACTCTTCCCAGCCAGGAGCTGTTTACCTAACTCGGGTGGGATTGTGTCCTGCCTCTTCCACAGTGACCAGGTTCGATCTCTGGAAACAGCTAGTAAGAACTTGTCATCAGGAGAGAAGGCCATCTGTGTGACAGTCAAACTGTGGAAAATTAAATTCTGCACCTGCTTCCAAGATGCAGTGTTCCAGAGAATGATAGCGGCATGCTCTTTCTTGGCTGCCTGTAGGACAGAGATGAAACAATAAAGCAATGTGAGTGAAATAAACTGGAAAAAACAAACAAAACCACTTTTCAAAGTAACACATTGCTTCTACAGTATTCTTCATGTATCTGCATAAATAAAAACCACAAATTCTGAGAAGATACTATAAATTCTATAACCAGATAGTAACCCCTGAGAAGAGATAGACTGGGATTAGAAATGACGAATGATTAGAGACTGGCGGTGGAATCAGAATTTTTAAAATTATAATTAACATACAATATTTTACCTTGTTATTGACTATGTTCCCTATGTGCACCTTACATCCCTGTGACTTATTTTGAAACTGTGAATTATTGTGTAACTGCAAGTTTATACCTCTTATACCCCTATTTCCATCATCCGTCCACCCCGCCGAAAACACCCTGTCTGTTCCCTGTATCAATGAATCTGCTTCTGTTTTGTTTGTCCATTTGTTTTGGTTTTTTGGATTCCACATATAAATGAAATCATTGTCTTTCTCTGTCTGACTTATTTACTTATTTCACTTAGCATAAAGCCCTCCAGGTCTATCCATGGTGCCACAAATGGAAAGATTTCATTCTTTTTTTAATGGCTGGGTAATACTGCACATTCAAGTGCACACACACCCCACCCCTTCCTAGTCATTCCTTTATCAACAGACACTTTGGTTGCTTTCATATCTTGTCTATTGCAAATAAAGCTACAATGAACATAGGGGTACATTTATCTTTGTAAATTATCATTTTTGTTTTCTTTGGATAAATACCCAAAAGCAGAATTGCTGGATCATATGGTATAGTTCTATTTTAATTTTTAGAGGAGCTGCCATACTATTTTTTCAAGTATGTATTTTACATAATTCTACAAGCATGTATTGTATTTTTACAAAATACATTTCTGTATTAACTGTGTAATTAGTAGTTAAGAGACTTTCACTTCTGGTCCATACGAAGTAACAGGGACCAGATTTACTATCTTGTCTGAAAAAAACTAAAAGATCAAACAAAATACATGAAACAATGGCACTCCAAAATACTTGATGTCTGGCAACAATGAAGAGTTACCCCTAAGGGACAAAAAGAATCACAGAGTAGAAAAAACAAAAAAACAAAAGAACATCACTGAACCCTATGACAACATCAAGCAGCCAAATATAGGTGTAACTATGGTCTGCAAAAGGATGAAAAGAAAAAATACTTAAAAAGCTAATGGCCCTCAAATTTGATGAAAACAATAAACCAAAAGATCCAAGAAGTTCAATAAAACTCAAGCACAAGAAACAGGAAGAAAATTATACCAACAATAATCAAATTGTTTAAAATCAGTGATAAACAAAAAACTGCACATGGAGGGGGAAAAACCCATTACTGAGTAACAAAGAAAAATTACACTGGACTTCTCATCCAAAGCAACGCAAGTCAGAAGAAAATAAAACAACATTTTTAAAGTACAGAAAAGAAAACAAACAATTCTTTACCTACCGTAAGTACAGTTTAAAAATGAAGGAGACATATATACATTTTTCCAGGCAAGCAAAAACTGAAAAAATTCCTAACCAGCAGAACTACATTACAAAAAATGCTAGAGAATATCCTGCAAGCAGAAGGAAAATTATATCTGATGGAAAAACTTTTTTATTATTTACATCTCTTTAGGGATAATTGATTATTAAAGCAAAAATAATAGTATCACGGGATTTCTGTAAAGAAGCAAAATGTACAAAAACAATACCACATGGAGAAGGAAATGGCAACCCACTCCAGTGTTCTTGCCTTGAGAATCCCAGGGACGGGGAGCTTGGTGGGCTGCCGTCTATGGGGTCACACAGAGTCGGACATGACTGAAGTGACTTAGCAGCAGCAGCAGCAGGCACAAAGATACTGTTTAGTCATGCTTGTTTTTGATGTTTATAAAAATGCGTCATATGTTTTTAAATCTGTGAATGGTTTTTTCATTCATCAATATGTATCCAAATTTTATTTGTATTATTTTACATGGGTACAGTTTATTGTGACTTCTATATAATAGCTCACTGGGGGAATATTACAGGATGTATTTATACATTATTTTATAGAAGGACATTTAGATCATTTTCCCTTTTTGGTAATATAGAAATTGCTACAATGAACATATTTCTGCATGTTTCTTAGTATAATGAGTTGAAATCTGAGGATATGTATAATAATGCGGAATTGCTGATCAGGATATGCAAGTGTTCAGATTTATGAGATATGTCAAAATTGTTGTCTCAGCTTATATTCTCACCACATTTTCAATGACTTGCTATTATCCTACTTAATCTTTGCCAATCTAAATGAAAATTGTTAAAATGAAGTTGTGATTTTAATTTGTATTCATCTGCTAGCCATTTTGACTTAGTATCTTCCTATTGTTTAAAATAAATTTGCCTTTTGTGTTTTCAAAAAAAAAAAAAAAAATACCACAAAGTAGGAGGAAGTGAAAGTATACTTATTTTCTCATGAACAGTGCAATATTACTTGGTGCTAAACTGTGGTAAAGACACATACTATAGACTGTGAGACAACCAATAAAATAACACAACAAAGACTTGTATCTGCTAAACGAAAGAAGTGAAATGGAATTATAAAAAGTAATTATTTCACCAAAAATAAGTAAAATGGATCAAAGAACAGATGGATTAAACAGAAAACAAATGGCAAGATGATAAAGTAAATCTATCATATCAATTATTACATTAACTTCAAATAGTCTAATAAACACCCCTATTAAAATGAAAGATTATTAGGACAAGAAAAACATAAGATCCAACTATATGCTGCCTCCAAGAAATCCACTTGAGATAAAAGTTAACAAATAACTTAAAAGTAAAATGATGAAAAAAGACACATAACTCAAGCACTACTCAAAAGAAAGCCAGGGAATTCCTGGCATCTAAGGTAAGGACTCCATGCTTTCAATGCAGGTGACATGGGTTCAATCCCTGGTCAGGGAAATAAGATGGTGCAAGCCTCGCAGTGTGACCAAAAAAAGAAAGAAAGCTGGAGTGGCTATATTAACATCAGACAGAGTGGATTTCAGAGCACAAACTATTATCAGAAATAAAGAGTTTCATTTCATAATAATAAACTAATCAGTTAATTAAGAGAACATAATGATCATAAATGCTTAGGATCTAACAACAGAGCTTCAAAACACATAGAGTACAAACTGAATGCACTGCAAAGATTAAAAGACAAGTTCATAATTGTCATGAGAGATTTCAAAATGCCACCCACAAAAGAACCAAACAAGCAAAGACAGTAATACTATCAACCAATATAAGTCATATTTTTCAGAACACTCCACCCAACAGACACAGAATCCACCTTCTTCAAGAGAACATGGAAATTTACCAAGATTAAATTTCAAATGATAGAAGCTTTACTTTACTTTTTAAACAAAATGAAATTAAATTAGAAATCAGTAACAGAAAGATATCTTAAAAATACTCAGTATATGGAAATTAATGTATTTCAAAATAACCTATAGTTAAAAAATAAAAGATGGAAGAAATTAGAAAGTATTTTTAACTGAATGAAAATGAAAACACAACATACCAAAATTTGCAGAATGCCTCAAAAACAATACTTACAGGAAAACTTAACAGCGCTAACACCTATCCAGAAGCAAGGATTGAGGGCTGGATGAAATGGGTGAAGAGTCAAAAGGTACAAATGTCCAGCTACAAATAACTAAGTCAGGGGGACATAATGTATAGCATGGCAATTATCATCAACACTGCACTGCATATTTGAAAGTTGCTGAGATCTTAAAAGTCCTCAGCACAAGAAAAAACTTTTTCTTCTAACTATGTATGATGATGGATGTTAGCTATGGGGGATCACTTCCCAATGTAAACAAACGTCGAATCATTATGCCATACACCTGAAACTAATACAATGTTATATATGTCAGTTACACCTCAATAAAAATAATCATTTTAAAAAATGTATATACATATAGATCATGAGCAGGAATGCAAAGCTGGTTCAACATTTGAAAAATCATTCAATGTAATTCATCATTTTAATAAATTAAAAGGGAAAAAACATATGACATGCCAACAAAGAAAAAAATTTGACAAAATCTAACATCCATTCTTGATAAAAACTCTGCAAACTAGGAACTGTAGTGAGATTTTGCAACCTGATAAAGAATTAGAGTCATAATGCACAGCAAACATCATGCTTAATAATGTAGATCTGTGAGTCAGGTGAAGGTACTTCGATTCTACACAAGAAGCACAACACAGAACAAAGCTGATAAATTAGACTTCACCAAAACATAAACTTCTGCCCTCTGAAAAAACACTGCTGAGAAAATGAAAAGGCAAGTCACTGGTGAAAATCATCTATACAGCAAATACCTGATAAAGGAGTATCCAGTGTATACAAAGAACTTTTCAAAATTCAGTAATAAGAATACAATAGAGAACTGGGCAAAAGATTTGAATGGATACTTCAACAAAGAAGATACACAGATGGAAAACTAGCGCATGAAAAAATCCTCAACATCATTAATCATTAGGGAAATGCAAATTACAGGTACAGTGAGATATTATGAAGTATCAGAATGGTAAAAGTTAAAAACATTGACAATATCATGTACTGTTGAAGGTGTGGAGCACCTGAAACTATCATACATTGCCAGTGGGACTGTAATGTAGTACAACCACTTTGGAAAACAGTTTGTTAGTTTCTTAAAAATTTAAATATATATCTACCATACTCAGCAATTCCACTCATATGTATCTGCTCAAGAGACATGAAAGCATATTCTATGCAAAGACTTGCACACAAAGTTTATAACTATACTGGTAAATAATCTCCCTGTAAAGCGGGAGACCTGGGTTCAATCCCTGGGTTGGGAAGATCCCCTGGAGAAGGGCATGGCAACCCTCTCCAGAACTCCTGCCTGGAGAATCCCTGTGGAGGAGCCTGGCGGGCTACGGTCCATGAGGTTGCAAAGAGTTGGACATGACTGAGTGACTAAGCACAGCACAGCACAGGATTGGGGGTTGATGGTATCTTCATTATCATGACTGTAGTGATGATTTCACAGGTATAAACATATGTCAAAATTTATCAAACTGTCCAACTTTCAAAGTGCAATTTACAGTACTTTGTTGCTGTTCATTTGCTAAGTCGTGTCCAACTCTTTGCCATCCCATGGACTGCAGCAGGCTTCCCTGCCATCCACAATCCCCCAGAGTTTGCTCAAGTTCACGTCTATTGAGTCAGTGATGCTATCTAACCATCTCATCCTCTGCTGCCCTCTTCTCCTTTAGTACACTCATGACACCTAAATAAAACAGCTACAGAATGTTAGCTTAAAAGAGAAATGCCCATACTTGTTACAAGTGAGCCAACTTGAAAAGGAGAAAATAATTATATGGTTAACAGTGCTCTATGACACAAAAAAGTTTGCTCAATAGAAGCACAGCTGTTATTGCTATTATTCCCTATTCCTCCCAAAGGCCCCTGTTATTAACAGACAGAAGAATTCTCAGGACCACCCTCACAAAGAGGACAATAAACAGAGGGGTGGGGGAAAAAAAGCATGACACTATTTCTTAGGATGACCCTCAACTCAACACAGGCAAACAGCAAGAAGCCACAGCAAGAGCACGGATAAAAAACAAACATACAGAAAGAAAACCAAAAACAAAGAAACCCAAAGGTGGCCATCCAGGTGGGCAGCTCTCACCATCATGCTTAAAACAAGTAAATAAATGTATTTTCTTGTTTAAAACAAGTAGACAAATTTGAGGAAATTCAGAGGAATATGTGGGTCTCAGATCCTTCACATAATCCTCCACAGTATATAAATACTGAAGAGCAAGTTCAAGATCATTCTCCCAGGCCAGTGTCTCAAGTGTACAATTCTGCAGAGCCCCCTGCTGGCAGCTCGCTGAGCGGGCTGCCCCCTGCCTCACCGGGGCATGGGGCAAGGGACTCGGCTCCCTTAGGTCAGCACCCGGAGTGGCCCCGAGAAATGGGCAGATGGAACGCACATGGGGTTTTGCCTTCCCCTGTGTCTCCAGGACTCCCATTACTAAAAATTTTTATCACATTTTAGGTCTAATTTTCAGATATTTGATTAAATAGCTTTTGAGTAGGGGAATACTCGGCTCAAGCCAAGTACTGAAAAACAAAAATGTGCAGCTGAGACAGATTTAAAAGGCAACTGCAAGCTTTTGCAGAGACAGATGGAAAAGAGGCAGAGAAAGCAAGATTCAGAAAAATCAGGCACCTGTGGCCTTTCATGTTGAATTCTGCCTGCATCACTAAGCTTGCAGGAGCCTGATTTAAATAACCTATGACCAAGCAGAATAGAAAAGTAACATTCCCTACCTTACAAGCTGAGGCAAGCAGAGTCTTTGAATTGCTACAAGCAACACAAAATATTTCATAGCCATGTCCATATCTAAAATTCAAAAAGAGAAAATGGATGACCCTGTATTATGAAATGTATCTATTCTCATGCTGCAAAATTTTTTAATGTGAAAAGATTAATCTCTCTAGCTAACACACAGTTCTTTTAAGAAACATTTCTGTAAAGCAGAGAGTAGAGAAAAATCTAACTTCCTAGCAATAATATAACTTATTCAAACTTCTAAATTAAATACAAGTTTCAACCCCTAGCCAGTCAGTACAATAAATATTAATAACAAACCACAGAAATGTTCAGATAGGGAACCACTGTAGGGGAAAAAAAAAAAAAAAAAAAATATATATATATATATATACATATTTTAAATGGTGCTATGCCTCTCTACTTTAAAAAATCAAAACCAATAAATCTAGTAACTATAATACACAGCATTATAAAAACCTAAGTAAAGCTTGATTCTCACCCCTTATGAAGGCAACCAAGAGATCTTTAGATCTGGGGGTGGGGGAATGTAGCTAAGAGGAAAGCAAAAGAGAAAACCAAATTTTGGGGGGGGAAATATCACAAGTTAGGATAGAATCAGACCAAACAGCTAAGTGTAGTTTAACTTACAGTTTTTGAACTTCAGGCCACAAAGTATTTTGCAGCAGATGGTCCTCAGTGGGAGGTTCTATAATAAATTTACAGTGTTGCAGTTAATTTTCCTATTTTCATGCAAGTGAATTCTGAAGCACGTATTTAGGTCAGCAGTGACAGATACCACACTATGTGTACTAATGATTCTAGTAAACCATACTTTTGCCTTTTCTTACCAGTAAGTAAGGAGGGTTGGAAGGCCACCTGGTGATACTCGAAACCAGCACTATTTAACAGCTCCTCTTCATCAGAAGGCTGAGAAGCCATATCTCCTAGTTTAAAAGAAGTATCAACATCATGAACATGGTCCCATCTTTATGTCTCCTACACACATCCCAATGTTAAGGCCACCAGTGAGAAAGTGGTGGCACATCAAAAGAGGGTTATTCAACTGTATTCACGTGATTGCAAAGCCAAGGGTATTTCCACTACTCTGGTATTTTCCATATGTGCTGTGGTCAATCTCACAAAAATTCCTCCCTTTTCCTTTGACCGATTATTTCCCAAACTTTTTATAAACTATGGAACACATTTTTCAGGCAACCCACATTAGTATCTGGGGTTGTAAGTGCTCCATGAAATACACTTTGTAAAAGCAGCACCTATTTCAGGGTATGCAAGGGTACACAGAGTAGTTACCATGAAATATCTGACAGAGAGCAGAGATGCCTGTACTGTGATTTATAAAAAGAGAAATCACCTGTAACGAACACTAGTACATGTTATACAAGTGTGTAACTAGGTGGTAAGTACCATTATAGGTTCAGTAATTCTGGAGACGAATTCAGATGAACTCAGCCTTACCCTGAAAGACAGCTTTATTGGATAATCCCAAAGCAGGGACGGTAGCTCCTTCTGGAAGATCACCATCTTGCTGGAATAAAAAGTGTGAGACATGTCTTAAATGCTAAAAGATACTGTTACTTCAGGCACCGTGGGGGGGGAAAAAATGCTATGCTCATTAGTGCTGAGAAGCGGTGTAAAGACCACTTACACTGAGGGTATCTGCCCAGACTTCCATTTCCTGAACCAAGAGATGAAATGCTAGTCCAGCGGACAGGTCCCAGCTAGCCCCAACCCCAGCCCCCACCAAACCCATAAAGCTGGGTATCCTCTCATCCACCAGCTCACTGAACCCTCGCAGTTCAGCAGGTTTCAGGGTTTGACAAGGAAAGCACTGTGATGGCTTCTAGCCAAGAGTGGGCCAAAAATGGAAGGCTTGAACCTTTATTTACAAGAGAGTCTCATGGGTACATCCCTGGTGATGCTCATGCAAACATACGTTTCCCAGGAAGCCACAGTCATAGTATTTTCATTAAACATACCTAAAATTTTGCGTATTTTAAAACTTTATAACAGACTACTCTTTAAAGTGACAATAATGTTTATATGCTGCATATCAATTAAGTTATTACAAGTGAAACAAACACTAACCATCAAAATTGGCACATGTCCGTAAGCTAACAGCATTTCTTAAAATCTAAACTTTAATGCAGGGGTTGGAACTGAACACAAACATGAGCAATGGGAATTTAAACTCACCAACACTGGTTACCTGGATGCTTTATTTTAGAAACCAAGAAAATGAAACACCATGGAAAAGTGCAAAAAAGAGGCATTCCTACATATTTAATATGGGGAAAAAAATCTAAAAAGCAGCAAGTGGCTTTCCAGTCTATAGGATCTCTGTATCTTGGGACACAGAACTGAATATATACCAGGGACTAACCTCTCACGAAATCCCACCACCACATTTCAATCCCTAGAATTGTTAGATCCTCAAACCAACCAGCCCTCCACCATCATGCTCCATCTAATGACCACAATCCAGGCCCCTCTTTTGATATTGTTCTACTGTCCATTAGCATTAGAAACTATGTAACAGAATCTTTCCTCTTCTTTACCTAATCAAGAGAGCCTGTGGCCAGAGGTGTCCATGATACACTCTAGGAAGCGCAGCTGCACATTTCCTTTAAAACGATTCTCCTTTTCTTCTCCAATCTCACCCAGATTGGTGCTAACATCCCTGCCTTCAAAGTCTTTGAGCTCAAAGGTATCCTGCTCCCACATCACTCTTTCCCACAAAGCGCATTTCATCACTTCCTTTGTTCAGGACCCGTCGTCAGTACCACTCTGAACTATGTCTGCCTCCCAGGTCCTCCACCATTAGACCTTTCCCCAGTTCTCCATTTCCCTTGATAACACTTTTCATTCAAGCAGCTCTGACCACTCCACAGCTCTCTTTCTCTCCTTCCTTCTGCCTATTAAAAGTGTACTTACCCTTCTCAAGCTCAGAAGCAAATTTGTGACCCAGCTCTAAGGATTGCAAAGGACTGTATGACATGCATTTCTGTGTAACACAACTACCTGGCTACTTGCTTTCCCTTCCTTCAAAACTGGTTACTTGATAATTTTTATAACCTATATATTTTTTATAAGTGCTCAAATCCTTTGTAGAAAGAGGGTAAAAATGAACATTAATAAAACTTACCCCTTTCAAAATTCTAATGAAGCTCCATTTTCTCAGTGACACTTCCCTCTATGACTATTACTTTAGCCAACACAAGATTCAGCAATTAACTGGTTTTATCTAACAATTGTAAGTACATTAGCTCCATACCCACTACCCCTTATCTACATCAAGATGATAATCTCCTTGAAAATATAACCCATTGTGTTTTATCAGTTACCAAACACAGTGAACATACATAGTATTTGTATCTTAATATTTTAATTCTTTACAGTATCTTGGGCTTATCTGTTATAAAATTTCTTATACTAATATTTAAATTATTGCAGAATATATGCAGAAATTATCAAGCCAATGATAAAATGATTTGACTTCCTTTCTACCCATATTCTCCATTTACAGCCTTAGGTAAAACTTCTTTAAAATGTTATATGAAGTGGCAAGATCTACTTAAAACATTTAGGGGAATACTCACATTACAAAGCACACGATTCAGTGACTGACCCGTAATGGCACAAAAATTTTCCACAAAATTCCGAGGTGCAGAAAATACTCGAAGAACTTTTTCATCTGCTCCAGACACAAACTGAAACCTATTGATCATTGCCAAACATTTAAGGTCATATCCATGTATCTGAGGCCTTGCAATTTCATGCCAAGTCACCTGGGTGCCAAAAAAGATTAAAAAAAAAAAATGATCACACATTTCAAAAACTGAATTCTTTTCGACAAGCAAAGTATCAAACACAAAATCATTCATTATGCCACGGAAATGTGACCATGGGGCAGATTCATCCATGTTGTTGTGTTCATCAACAGTTCAATACTTTTTCTTGCTGAGTAGTATTCCTTTTGTATGGCTATACCACAAATTGTTGATCCATTCACCTACTCAGATATCTGGGTTGTTTCCAGCTGTCTTACTGAGAAACCAGTCACAAACTTTCATGTACAAGTCTCTGTATGAATATATGCGTCTATTTCTCTTGAGTAAACACTTCCTATGGGTATGATAATTGAATGATGACTGTATAACTTTTAATAAACTGTCAAATTATTTCCCAAAGTGCCTATACATTTTACAATCCCACCAGCAGTGTAAGAAAGATCCAGCTGCCCACACCTCATCAGCACTTGTGCAAGTCAGCTTTCCACATTAATCATTCTAACAGCGGTATAATGGTATCTCATTGTAGCTTTAATGTGCATTCCCTAATGGCTAATGGTACTGAAATCTTTTCCTGTTCTTATTTTCATTAATATATCATCTTCAGAGAAATATCTTTTGCCCCATTTACTACCCCCCACTTTTTTTTACTGGATTGTTTGTTTTCATTTTTACTGAGTTCTAAAAAGTTCTTTATAGACTCTAGATAAAAATCCTTTATCAGATATGTGTTTTGTAAATATTTTCTCCCAGCTTGTGACTCATCTTTTCATTTTCCTGATAGTGTCTTTCAAAGGGCAGAATTTCACATTTTGGATAAAGTCTGGTTTACTGATTTTTTTCTTTTTTTTAAAGGATCTTGAGTAAACAACAACTGAGACATATTGGGAGCAAATTACCAAGAGTCACAGAAAACCACTCCAAAATCATCTGCCTTTTTTGCTTGACTATAGTACTGCTCCCAATGTTCTCTATTAATTTTAATCTACCAAAGTGCTGCTAAAGCAGAAATGCCAATGGCCAATTTCATTAGCACTCACAGCCTGACCCACAGTCAGTTTCATGAATTTTCATCAGAAACTGAGTATACTTTGTAGTATAGCACAGTTCAATGATTTATCAGTGGTAAAGTTTTATTGTGGTTTTTGAAAGCGTAGGGCAAGACTGAAAAGTTTCTTTAACAAAAACTGGGCTCAACAACTATTAAGTGACACTATATGATATTAGAAATTAGCTTTTATTGCAGATCTGACAGAGTTTCCTAATGAATTAAAACTAAAATTACAAGGTATAAGAGAACTTTGTGGAACTAAAGTAAACACATTTTGGCAACTAACATTTTAATTGTTTGAATTACAAAGAATATACATATGCTTAGGTTTTTTACTGAAATACAGTTGAAATATGTAATATTATGTTTCAACACAGTGTACAACATAGTGATTTAACATTTACATACATTACAAAACAGTCACCATCATCAATCTAGTAACCACCCACCTGTCCTCACACAAAGTTATTAAAACATTATTGACCATATTCCTTATGCTCTATATCATACCCCCGTGGCTTATTTACAACTGAAAGTTTGTGCCTTTTAATCCCTTCACCTATTTCGCCCAGCTTCACACCTCTGGAAAACACTCATTTGTTCTTTGTATAAGTTTGTTTTCACTTTGTTTGTTCATTTGTTTTTTAGGTTACACATATACATCCGATTGTCCTTCTCCATCTAACTTGTATCACTTAGCACAGTATCCTCTAGATTCATCTATTTTATTATAAATGGCAAGACTTTACTTTCCTCTTTAAAATTGTTTTTTACTTTTTAATTTCACTGAAGTGTAGCTGATTTAAAAGGTTGTGTTAATGTCTGCTGTACAGAAAGTGACTCAGTTATATACATATTTAAGACTTCATTTTTTAATGGCTAATATTCCATTGTATATATACCATGTCTTCTTTACCTATTCATCTATCAATAGATACTTAGCTGCTTCCATATCTTGGCTATTGTAAATATTTACAATAATTACATTAAATAAATACATGTAAATATTGTAAATGATGCTTCAATAAACATGGGGGTAGATGTGTCTTTTCAAATTAGTGTTTTGTTTTCTTTAAATAAATTCCCAGAAATGAAATTCCTAGATCATGGGGTAGCTCTATTTTTAATTTTTTGAGGAAACTCCACTCCATTTTCCATAGCACTGCTCCAATTTACGATCCTACCAACAAGGCAGGAGGGCTCCTTTTCTCCACATCCTTGCCACCATTCGCTGTTTATCTATTTGATGACAGCCACTCTGAGAGACGAAAGGGAGTATCTCATTGTGGTTCTGATTTGCATTTCCCTGATGGTTAGTGTTGAGCATCTGTTCACACATCTACTGGCCATCTGTATGTCTTCTTTGGAGTGCTTCAGTTTTTAAGAAACCTATTTTCCAAGGTAACTATAACATTTTGCATTCCCATTGGCAATGTATGAAAGTTCCAGTCTCTCTGCAACCTACTACACTTGCCACTGTCAGTATTTTATACCTCAGATATCCCAGAGGGTGTGCAGTGGCATTCATCATTTTAATTTGCATTTCCCTAATGGCTAATGTTGCTGCCCCTCTCTTCAAGAGCTCAGGGATGTTCAAGTGGATCCGTCAAGAAGGAAGATATTTTACCTGTGACTGATCTTTTCTCTTCCAAGGAGCAAAAAGTCGAGTTGTCTGGTCAGTACCAACAGTGATGATAAATTCTCCTTCTGGATCCCACGTTAGGTCTTGGACACCATCAAAGTGTCCTGAAATAACAATCTCTGGAGTCCACTCTTTCTGCAACGAAAGTGCTCATGATACATCAAAATAATCAATGTATTTTCATTCAAAATTAAGTCTGATAATGCCTTCAGTCCTCAGGTCTGATATGGAAAAGACCGCGGCTCCCAAACAAGGTGAAAAGTTAAGTAAAAAAGATAGAAATTCACAGTAACAGGATCTGTTTTCCAGTCAAATAGATTTGAACTTAAACATTCAAATATGTGTTGGGTCCTTCAAAGCAGTTTCCTTGGGGAACTCCCCTCCATTCGTCATTTGTGAATGCCTCCTGGAACCCAGACATTACCCAATCTTTCTGTGCCTCAAATAACTCTTCTGAAAAAGAGCTACCTAGCTCCTACAGTCATTACGATAGTCAGATGAATTTATATTTACACAATACTGGCACATACTAGGTATCAATAATACACAAGTACTTATTTGTCAAACTAAATAATAAAGAGTACTGGGTAACACGAGCCTGTAGATTCTGAGTGTATGCCTGACCAGCTCTCTGTTAAGTAGAAAGCCGCAGGTGTAGAGGACAGAGGTTAAATTAAACCTAGTTAGTCTACCTCCTGAGGGAGCCAGCACCAGTAACCAGTAAACAAATAATGAAATGAAATACAGAAAATGTCCACCAAGCATCTTTTGGAACAACTCAAGTGGTGTAGAACTTGAACTTTAAAGAAAAATCAAATCTGTATAAATAGCTAAAAGGTCATTCAAAGCCAACTCTGATGAATGTGGTTAAGCCATATTATTTTCTGGCCAAAAACATAAACAGGCTGGAACAAAGAAATGCTATTAATTTCTTCTGTGATATAAAAATTGACTCTAAAGTTAGCACTAATGGGAGTTCCCAAAAGATTTTGAAAAAAGTACAGCACTTTTGACTATCAACACAGTTCTGAAGGGCAGCATCTGTTTTTAGAAATTGCCCTTGATTGTAACAAATGTGTGGGATGCTGAGGGTGGAGGCAGCTGAGCATGCTTGGGGGGGCAGGGGTAAGTGGGAGCTCCATTTTCTGCTCAACTTTTCTGTAAATCTAAAATTTCTCTAAAAAATACAGTCTATTAAAAAAATTACTCTATTTGGTAAACTGCTATTATAAATTTGAAATCAAGTTATAAGCAAAAGTAAGTGAAATTCTGTCCTCTGGCTTGAGTAGAAGAGTTCCTCCCTACTCATCTGATGCTTTTTCAAATGAAGGCCCTCTAAGACCAGATAAAATATGGCTCAGAGAAGTTCTTAAGAACAAAATTAACTTTATCCTAAAAAAATTTTATTTGAAAGTGTCATAGATAATGATTCCCTGGTTCATTTGATAGTAAAAACAATCTTAAAGGTCAACTCCAAATGGCAGATACAAAGGAGAAAAGTGAATCACTGCATGTACTGAGAATTCAAATCCTTGTATATGACACAACTATTACAAAGCTCACAAACTAAAGGTCAAGCAAATTCATGAATCTGTACTTAAAGAAGTATCACGCACTGATCAATTGCACCAGTCGGGATACATGAATTTTTACTTTGGAAGTGAAGCTACTAGATGCACATTCAAACTCTGCTGACTCAATTCTGCTCTATGTTCTGACTTCTTTCATCTATTTAAAATATATAGTATCAAATACGTGTCAGGCCCTGATTTTCACACTGTACAAGTATTACCTCATTTTAGCATCATAAAATCCCTCTCAGTTCAGTTCAGTTCAGTTGCTCAGTCGTGTCTGACTCGAAATTTTCGACTCCACGGACTGAAGCATGCCAGGCCTCCCTGTCCATCGCCAACTCCCGGAGTTTAGTCAAACTCATGTCCCTCGAGTTGGTGATGCCATCCAACCATCTCATCCTCTGTTGTCCCCTTCTCCTCCCACCTTCAATCTTTCCCAGCATCAGGGTCTTTTCAAATGAATGAGTTCTTCACATCAGGAGGCCAAGGTATTGGAGTTTCAGTTTCAGCATCAGTGTTTCCAATGAATATGCAGGACTGATTTCCTTTAGGATGGAATGGTTGGATCTCCTTGCAGTCCAAGGGACTCTCAAGAGTCTTCCCCAACACCACAGTTCAAAAGCAACAATTCTTTGGCGCTCAGCTTTCTTTATAGTCTAATTCTCACATCCATACATGACTACTGGAAAAACCATAGCTTTGACTAGACGGGACCTTTGTTGGCAAAGTAATGTCTGCTTTTTAATAAGCTGTCTACGCTGGTCATAACTTTTCTTCCAAGAAGCAAGCGTCTTTTAATTTCATGGCTGCAGTCACCATCTGCAGTGATTTTGGAGCCCAAGAAAATAAAGTCTGTCACTGTTTCCACTGTTTCCCCATCTATTTGCCATGAAGTGATGGGACCAGATGCCATGATCTTACTTTTCTGAATGTTGAGTTTTAAATCAACTTTTTCACTCTTCTCTTTCACTTTTATCAAGAGGCTCTTTAGTTCTTCACTTTCTGCCATAAGGGTGGTGTCATCTGCATATCTGAGGTTAAGTGATATTTCTCCCAGTAATCTTGATTCCAGCTTGTGCTTCATCCAGCCCAGCGTTTCTCATGATGTACTCTGCATATAAGTTAAATAAGCAGTGTGACAATATACAGCCTTGATGTACTCCTTTCCCGATTTGGAAGAGCCTGTTGTTCCATGTCCAGTTCTAACTGTTGCTTGCTGACCTGCATACAGATTTCTCAAGAGGCAGGTCAGGTGGTCTGGTACTCCCATCTCTTGAAGAATTTTCCACAGTTTGTTGTGGTTCATACAAAGGCTTTGGCGTAGTCAATAAAGAAGAAATAGATATTTTTCTGGAACTCTCTTGCTTTTTCAATGATCCAACGGATGTTGGCAATTTGATCTCTGGTTCCTCTGCCTTTTCTAAATCCAGCTTGAACATCTGGAAGTTCATGGTTCACATACTGTTGAAGCCTGGCTTGGAGAATTTTGAGCATTACTTTACTAGTGTGTGAGATGAGTGCAATTGTGCGGTAGTTTGAGCATTCTTTGGGATTGCCTTTCTTTGGGTTTGGAATGAAAACTGACCTTTTCCAGTCCTATGGCCACTGCTGAGTTTTCCAAATTTGCTGGCATATTGAGTGCAGCACTTTCACAGCATCGTCTTTCAGGATTTGAAATAGCTCAACTGGAATTCCATCACCTCCACTAGCTTGGTTCTTAGTGATGCTTCCTAAGGCCCACTTGACTTCACATTCCAGGATGTCTGACTCTAGGTGAGTGATCATACCATCGTGATTACCTGGGTCGTGAAGATCTTTTTTGTATAGTTCTTCTGTGTATTCTTGCCACCTCTTCTTAGTATCTTCTGCTTCTGTTACATCCATACCATTTCTGTCCTTTATTGTGCCTATCTTCACATGAAATGTTCCCTTGGTATCTCTAATTTCCTTGAAGAGATCTCTAGTCTTTCCCATTCTATTGTTTTCCTCTATTTCTTTGCACTGATCACTGAGGAAGGCTTTCTTATCTCTCCTGGCTATTCTTTGGAACTCTGCATTCAGATGGGTATATCTTTCCTTTTCTCCTTTGTCTTTCACTTCTCTTCTTTTCACAGCTATTTGTAAGGCCTCCTCAGACAACCATTTTGCCTTTTTGCATTTCTTTTTCTTGGGGATGGTCTTGACCACTGCCTCTTGTACAGTTTCACAAACCTCCATCCATAGTTCTTCAGGCACTCTGTCTATCAGATCTAATCCCTTGAATCTATTTGTCACTTCCACTGTATAATCATAAGGGATTTGATTTAGGTCATACCTGAATGGCCTAGTTGTTTTCCCTACTTTCTTCAATTTAAGTCTGAATTTGGCAATAAGGAGTTCATGATCTGAGCCACAGTCCACTCCCAGTCCTGTTTCTGCTGACTGTATAGAACTTCTCCACCTTTGGCTGCAAAGAATATAATCAATCTGATTTCAGTATTGACCATCTGGTGATGTCCATGTGTAGAGTCTTCTCTTGTGTTGCTGGAAGAGAGTGTTTGCTATGAGCAGTGTGTTCTCTTGGCAAAACTCCGAAATCCCTCTCAGTAGGTGTTATTACTGTCCATATTTTACAGATGAGGAATTGGAGACAAAGGTTCAGTGATGTCCTCAGAAACATAGCTAATAATTTCTGGGGCCAAGATCCACGTGCTCCTAACACCGTTCGTGTTATCCCCTTTCCCCAAATCCAGAGAAGTAGGTCGGAAGCAAATTAGGAAGCAAGAGATTGGAATAATACTGTATAGCAGCTATTACACTTACCTAGAGGAAGATTATCCCTCTCCAAGAGAGTAAAAAGTGTAAGAAAGATCTAGAAAAGCCCAATATTTGCAGGATCATTTAGAATTACACATATCAAGAGCCCCTGAGAGCATTAATATATTCCATCATAAAATAACAGGTCCTTCTAAATGCCCTTATGTCAGTCAGTCATTCAACAACTCAACAAATTATCAGTGGAGCACCTAGCTATCCAATAGGGAAAACATCAAATTATGTTATATTCCAGAAGACAAAGAAATTAAACATTTTAGGAAAAACTCATCACAAAATGTATATAGCTTAAGGGAGAGCTTAAAATTTATGCAGTTTAAACTTCACTTATGTAGAAAATTTAACTACATGCAAATTTTAACATTGCAACAATGCTAGACAGTTGAATTTTATTCTTAGAAGAGCATAAGTTTCTTACTTAGTATAACAACAGAATAACATCTACAGAAAAAGTGACGTCATCTGAACTCAAATGCCTCGACTATGTTTCTGAAGAGTGTTAGAGGTAAAACATCACTGTTTCCCAAGGTTTCACTTACGATTTACTCTATTTGATCAGAAATGATTTAAAAGCATTTTCCTTACTGGGTTGGTAGCACTCTGTTTCCAAAGGTGCAATGCTCCGTGGAAAGCATGAGCGATGATCATGGAGCCATCTTCACTGAACTGGCAATCATAAAATCCCAGGGTATTGCCACCTACTTCTCCTACTCGAACCTACTCAACAATACACAGAAAACAAGTCATAAACAATTTCTCACAACAGAAACCACTGATTCCAGAGATTAGGTTCTTACCTATTTAACATACACAAAAGGGAACATCTGTAGCTCTAGGAACACAGCCTTGGGATTTACTGCTTAATAAACTCATTTTTCTGTTCCTTAAATATTCACATTTTACCTGTTCTAGCCAAACTCCTGACTCTTCATCTGGAGCCCAGAGAATCATGGTTTTATCCATTGAGGCAGACAACAATCTCATTGGCTGTTGTAGGACACCATCTAAAGAAAAAAAACAAACTACACTAAGTCCTCTAAATAAAAATACAAACTGCACACTTTCACGAGGCAGTGTTCGCCATGTCCAGCCATGTAAGCTGGTTCATGTGTCTAGCACACGTTTGTCACCGTGTGCATCCTCTATGGGCGGTCATGCTTTTGTGTGCTTCACAGCTCTGTAGGGTCCAGGGGTACAGTGTCTTTATTTCAAGCTAGATTTGCAAGAGGGCGACTTCACTCAACTTCTTGGTGTGCGATGCGAGGCACTTTCTAATGAAGACCTCCAATGAAGAATCGGGAGGCCCACAGAAAGGACGAAGAGAGAAGAGAGGAAAAAGAAACTGAAGAACTGAAGAGATTCATGACACAGGAAACGGCAAGACGATTTTATCTGAGGAGGTACTGTTGGTTTTTCAGGCACAGGACCTGAACGTAGACCAGTACACACGAAGGTTGCAGCAGCCATTCAGAATACAATCCAGTGCTACCTTGTCATCTATGACAAGAGAAGAAGAGCTGCTACCCAGACATCACTGGATCATTTCTTCAACAGGCTTAGATAGACTTGAATCCAGTAAAGAACCAATCCTTTGCCATCAACATCAGGTGTTGAGTGAAACTGCAGCCTGGCCTTCATCTTTTGACAACCCTTCAGTTCTACCATGTCCCACCTCTTCTCCCTCCTCCTGTCAGTAACTCTTCTTGCCTGTTCACTCAATGCCAGCCCCTGTATGCCAGCCGTTGTGTTGCACTACCGTACTTTTCAAGGTACAATGCTCTTAAAGATGGTTTATTATTTGTGTGAAAGTATTACACATTTATTACAGTACTATAGAGCCAATTGTATTAAGCTAAAAAGGCAGGTTGTACAAGCACAAATGCATATTGATATCATTTTAACAGGTATAAAACAATTTTGTTTATGGTTACATAAATGTACAGTATAAAAGGATAAAAACTGCATGGGAATAACGTACACTGAATTCAGCCTTAAGGGAAGGATGGAGGGGGAAGGGTTCAGGAAAAACTACACAGGGATCCCCAATATCTGTATCTAATTTATCTCTTACTTTAATTAATCATTGATTTTTGGCTGTGCTGGGTCTTCGTTGCTTCGCAGCTCTCTCTAGTTGTGGCGAGGAGGGGAGCGAGGGCCTCTCACTGCGGAGGCTTCTCTGGCTGTGCAGCACAAGCTCTACATGCACGGACTTTGGAGGCTCCAGCGCGTGGGCTCAGTTGTGGCTCGCGGACTCAGTAGTCGGGGCACACGGATTCAACTGCTCTGCAGCATGTGGAACCTTTCAGGCCAGAAATCGAACCCAGGGCCCCTGCACTGGCAGGCGATTCTGATCCACTGTACCACCAGGGAAGTCCTATAATATCTAATTTATCTTTTTTTCAACTGCAGCAAATATGACACAATATAATAAAAGCTGGGTGGTGTTACCTGAGCATTAATTCCTGCTGCTCTCTACTCTTGTCTTGGGGAAGGGGCTGGAAGGAGAAAACGGGGCTGCCACGCTCAGCTCTACACCTCAGTGCCAACTTGAACGGGCGCACAATCATCACTCCATAAACAGAGGTTAAGGGCAAAAGACAGAAGGAAAATCTTTACTTAGTCATAAATGATGTAGCTTGGTATTACCAACTTTGTATTTCCAAGGGTAAAGGATCAAGTGAAGTTGACTTGAAAGTTAATTTCTCTTAAACCCCACAAGGACCAGGTAAAAACTTAAAAGATAAAAAGTTAAAAGCCATATGGCAGTTTTGGCATCAAAGCAGGAATCATACTTTTCCCTCTTAGAAATACAACTTTCAATGAAATTGAAGAGCTAGCTGAACGGGTTACAGTATTATTATACTTTGCCCACATGAAAATGTCTAATACTTGAGATTTCTTTTTTTTATTGTTTGTTTTGGCTGGGCTGGGTCTTCATTGTGGCACCCTGGCTCTTCGCTGCTGTGCTAGGGCTTTCTCGAGTTGCAGCAAGCAGGGGCTTCTCTCGAGTTGTAGTGGACAGGCTCCTCATTGCAGTGGCTTCTCTTGTTGCGGAGCACGGGATCTAGGGTACGTGGGCTCAGCAGCTGTGGTTCACAGGTTAGTTGCCCTGTGACATGTGGGAACTTAGTTCCAGACCAGGGATTGAACCTGTGTCCCCTGCACTGGCAGGCAGATTCTTAACCCCTGGACCACAAGGGCAGTCCCTGAGTTTTCTAATTACACTCAAAAATATCCTCTACTTCATTTGGTCGGCTTAAAATTCTATCAGTCAGATTTAATTGAAATGAGGGCTTTGTGTTTGATTTTCTTCCTACCTTTGTAAAATGAAGGCTGCCAATGAACTGCATTTACCCAGTTTTCATGACCAGCCAGTACAGTCTCCAGAGTAACCGCAAATGTTATTTTAATACCTACAACCAAAAAAAAAAAAAAAAATAGATTCTTCCCACAAAGCTCTTTTTAAAAGGAACATTTTCATAACCAACTCAGTTATACAATTACATTAAAAAAAAAAATAAGAACAGAACATGATTTAGATTCAACAAAAAACATTAATTCTAAATTTCATTAACTTTACCCCTTGTTCAAAATTATAGGAGAAAAAAGATATATAAATTCTAAAGATGCATAAATTTTTCTTTATGTTTTGCCTACTTAGCTATAAATAAAAATTAATGTATATATTCTATTTTAAATTTTCAGGGACAGTGACTCTTATTCTATAATTAAAAAGAAAAAAAAAACATGCCAGCCTCCTTTGCTATCCTCACTCATTATGTGAAATAGTCTAAACTACCACTAAAAAGAGACAACACCCCTAAGATAAATGTAAAAATAAAGGAAGTCAAATCAGTACTGTGAACTTTTAAACAAAATAAATAATGAAAATACCACAGAAGTTTTCATATTTGGAAACAATATGCTGCTTATAGTATTTCCTGGTTCTCTCCATAAATCTGTCACTAAATCTCAACTCTAATGGGTGTTATAACCAAGAAGAGTAATAACAAAGAAGTGTATTTCTGGATGAACAATGTTTAATAAGGATTAACATTATGATTTTCATATCCATAGAAAATTATCTCCTTTAAATACAACATTCCAACAGAACCTACCATGGAGGGGTACTGTTCTGATGCCAGACAGTAAGAAAATCAGAACTACATATACCATTCAAATATAGGAATTTAGTTGTCTCTTATGAACATCCTCCAACAAAGGTACGAATAATTCACATTATTCCTTCAGATCTTCCTATGCTAAAACTGAAATTTAAATAAAATTTTACAAACTAACTTATTGACAAAATACTAAACCTTTTCAGCAACTAAAAAAACCTAACAAGGTTTAGAAAAGTAAGTTTCATATATTAAAAATTACTTACTCTCACATAAAAATAAAAAAGGAAAAATGCATAGTGTAAGTTTCAGCTAGGGATCTGATACTTCTGAAAACGTAACCTTCACATATGTGTGTAGTGATACAGATAAATAAATCAGCTAGGAAATCTAAGAATTACTGCATTAAATATTTTCCTTATTACTCACTTTCATTTTCTACAGTAAAAGTATTTTCTTTCAGTTTTATATTATCATCTTCCTGAGTTTCTAAAGATGTTGATTTTATATACAGTTTCCATATGCGTATCAGGCAATCTTGCGAACAGCTTGCTAGGAAAAGATCTCTTCCTGGTTAAAAAAACAGATATTATTATTTTTAGAACATTCTATTCTTAAATTTAAGTATGAGTTTTTCTTCTACAATACACACCTTTCTAAATTTCCCGAAAAAATTAGACTGTGCTTCCCTTTCCTTCATTTGACCTATATTCATTTTCAATGACATTGACAAATACACATAAAATGCTAATAGTCATAATATTTGGTATTCCTATACAATCTACTAATTTCCACGAAGAACTTCTCAAGACTGTCTGCACATGTAATAGCTAGTGTCCTCTTGTAAGGATCACCCTATGTCATCCTCTGCCATCGCAACTAATACTTAATACAAAGGATAAGTATCCTCTTTTCTAATTGGGCCAACAGAAAAATGTCACATACAAAGAAAATGTTAAACGTTAAGAGGCTACTTTTTTGAAAGTTACACATACTTGTCTGCATTATATGTACTTTAGAAATATTTCATACTGACCAAAGGCTGCCCATTCCACGCCTCTTATCCAATCCTCATGTCCAGAGAGAAAAAGCATTTTCTGAAACTAGTAAGATAACAAAAATCACAGGACTTAATGTAAGAATTTAATATTTTAATGTATATCAGTGACTTCATTTGATCTCAGCCATTCCTCCTGCATTTTTTTAAAAAAACTGGGAACCCTATCTGATCAGTCGTAAGATAGAGTTTTCACTTGGGAATGAAAAAAATCTCATCTTCTATATCCTTTAACTGAGGAGTCATGAGTAGATAATATCTGTAGTCCCCAAATACACCAACTGTTCACAAGGTAAAATGACATATGCTGTGGATACAATATAGAAAAAAGCTGGGCGGCTGAACACAATGATTTTTAACTTTCTTATAAAATGCAAAGAAACAAGTCTCTCTATTATTAACTAGGGATTCCCTGGTAGCTCAGCTGGTAAAGGATCCACCTGCAATGCAGGAGACCCCGGTGTGATTCCTGGGTCGGGAAGATCCGCTGGAGAAGGGATAGGCTATGCACTCCAGTATTCTTGGGCTGTCCTGGTGGCTCAGCTTGTTAAGAATCCACCTGCAATGCGGGAGACCTGGGTTTAATCCCTGGGTTGGAAAGATTCCCTGGAGAAGGGAACAGCTACCCATTCCAGTATTCTGATCTGGAGAATTCCATGGACTGAATAGTCCATGGGGTCACCAAGAGCGGGCACGGCTGAGCGACTTTCACTCACTCACTACTAACTAAATGAGCACAGGGTTAACCAACCCTCTTTCTGAAACTTCCCTCTGGTTTAACCACTCAAAGAACAGGAAAAGATTACAAGGATAAATAATCACTGCTAGGGGTGTATTTCACGGTAGGTATGTTACACTTCATTTAAATTTCTTAAGAAAAAATACTACTACAACATTTCCCTCTCTTCTTCCCCACCTAACGACCTGTCTTCCACAACTCTGGACTTGGAGGCCAAAGCAGCAGCAGAGTACCTGGTGATCAAAGAGTGACAAGCAGTTTAACAGAGGACTGTCAAAAAGATTTTCCTATTGGATTGGTCAGCTTAGATTAGAACACCCCCCAAATTCTATAACCTAGAAAGTCTGTCTTAAGATATGGAATTAAGCAGAACATAATTCTAGCCTCTTAAAGAAACATGAACAATTACCTGATTGTTTTGTTGAACAAATAAGTGAATTTTGCGGTCATCATCGCCACATGCTAATACTGGCACTGGGAGGAAAAAGAGGCATCACTGTAAGCATCATATAACATATATATATATAAAACATCATACAACATCATAACATCCATCCTATGTTATGACAATCACCTATGCGGGGTCCTAAGTTCTAGGTAGAGCCTCGACTTCTATTTCCCACATCACTGAACAAATAAATTGAAAGCACTCAATAAACATCTTTAGGAATAAAATGAATATTCTAGAATGTTCCATTAAATGGATACTTGGCAAAGAATGACTATTAACAGAATCCTCTCCTCTGTTCTGTGTCATTTACGATAGAAGGAGCAGTAAAAAGAGCTCAGCAGTAAAAACAAGCTGGGAGCACTTAACCATGTCAGCCAGAACATTTAATAGGAATCATTAGCCCAAGTGAATAATAAAAAATCCAGGAGAGCGACTAAGAGCCCAGCATACTGGTTACTGCACAAAGATTTAAGGGTATGTTTGTTACTTTGAAGACCGTATGTTTCAATAATTTGATAATAAAACAAAATCTATGGCATAATTAAAGAACAAAATAAAAGCACATATATAACTATGTGGTTAAAAAGCTATGAAAGTTGTGACTGTAAAATTAGTTTTCTTTAAATCAATTTTTAAAAAAAGCCAAAAAACTCCAGTCACTCAGCCTCAATGCAGATGCTAAGAAATGAAATTCTATGTAACGAAAACCAGAACAGAACATGCGCAGTTCCTCCTCCCAGGGAGCCCTGGCAGAAAGTGGAACATCACGTGAGACCACGGAGTTGCAGTTCCCACTGCAGAGGGCAAAACAGCCTGGAGGGTTCCAGGCCCAGCCTCTGCCCACCAGCTCTGTCCTCCAGGCAACTGAGGAGCCATAAGACTGTCTGACGTGCACTGGCCACCATCCTGGTGGAGAATAATCAAAGACAGGTACAGACGGGCTTCCCAGCAAAAGGACATTTTTATTTTAGAGATTTTAAGTGGTCTGAGGCAAACTGTCACTGTGCACGATGGGAAGGGGCTGTCACCTTGAGAGAAATGCTCACAGGGCCCATCCCTAGTACTTTCTCAACTTATCCCAGACCTCCACCTTCTGCAGAGGTAGGCAATTTTCCCAATTACATCTACACTGACCATATATCTGATAAATAGGAGTATCAATCTTGAGTTCACATTAAATCACTTAAATTTTCAACAACTACTGACGTTTCTAACAGTCACCCCCTTTACTTTATGTTTTATACACAGATCATTTGACTACTGAGAACAAAAGTATGTTATTCATGTCTCTCAACTTGTCTCCTAAAAATATTTAGACACAAAATTAAGATCCAATATGTTTCTTTTAGGTCCTGGTTGTATGAAGATATAAAAATATGTTGCTCTTTTAATATACACTTAGCAGGAAACTCACCATCAGTATTAGGCAAAAAAGACAAGCAGAGAGCCAGAGCGAATCCATTGCCAAAGTTCAAGGTCTGAAGGCATGTCACTAAGAAATAAAACACACCATGAACAACTAACTCAGCTTATCCACCTAGAGAGGTCCAGTGGCATCATCAGAACCCTGGACGTCAGCAGGGAGATGAGAGAAGTCAATCCTGAGCCCCCAGTGACAATGGGAATTTAAATGGTCAGCTTTTAAGAGAACATGTAATGGTCACCTTACAAGAGAACAAGGTTACAGAGAACAAAAAGACTTAAATGAAAATGCTTTGAAGGAATTTACATTATCAACAGTTTGGTAAACAGGAATTCTAGAAAAGTGCAAAAGAAAAAAACATGCAGATTAGAAATATAACATTTCAAAAACTGCTTGAAAGACTGAAAAAATTATGAGGATGCTCTTCTAAGATGCTGTTCATTTGATAATTACTATTTCACCTGTTTGGAACAACGTCTGTAAACCTACCTTCAGAACCCTCTTTAGACCAGATCCGAACAGTAGAATCGGAAGCCGCGGACACTATCAGTGTGTGCAGGGCAAGGTCTGGGGCCCTCCTCTGGTAGACGGCATGCACAGCATAGACAGGGCCTTCATGGCCGTAGATGGGGACTGCTTTTAAAAGCTGAATCACAAAGAAAAACAAAAACGCTATGTTAAACAAAAGAATGATCAGTTTCACCTGCACTTAACTAGAATCAGAGGATTAAAGGCATTGTTAAAATGCCTGACCCAGAAGTCAGTCCTCTCAAGCTGAGATAGTGAAGGACAGGGAAGCCTGGTGTGCCGCAGTCCATGGGGTTGCAGAGTCAGACACAACTTAGTGATTGACCATGAACAAGCTGAGAAGAACATAAACTTGTGAGAAGTCTGTCTGATCATATTAACAACACACAAAATGTGCACATCCCTTGACATAGCAATCTCACATCTAAGAACCTACTCTGAGAGAGCAGCACTAGTTTAACAGATAATAAAAGACAAATGTAAAAGGATACTTATCATACACTCCTCAGGAAAATTGCAATCAACTTAAAAGTATTAACAGGAAAAAAAAAAGTATTAATAGGAAACTGATTAAATAATTTTAGACTTATATTCTAAGCCAACAAAAATCCCTGACATTGATACTTTTGAAGACTACAGGCCAGATTTGTGGACTGCTCCTCCTCTAGGATTGCTCTGATGTCTCCCCATGAACAGATTCAGGGCTGACATTGTGACATCATCACAACATCAGTGTAACACACCAGGAGACACGCAACGTCAGCCTGTTCCATTATCAGTGAAATTACCTTTGATATTTTAGCAAAGGTAGTGTTAACCATGTTTTTTCACTATGAAAATTTTTTCTGTGGTAATATGTGAGATTATGTTTTGGAACTGAGTAAATGTTCTGTTTTCCATCAAACTTTTACCAAGTTTTTCAGCATCCACTCATAATACTTGCATGTATCAAGCAGAGCTACAAAACAAAGAACTGGCAAAAACTGGAAAATCCCACCTGGTTATCAGTCTTCCTGCTTGTCATGCAAGATTATGCCCTGTGGTAACATTTCTGTTATTCTGTTGTTCTGTTATTGTGTATTTTTAGAGTTCCAAATATGTAAGATTTACCACTTTCCTTGAGAGGTATGTTTTGTAAATTGTTGTCTGCTGAAATAGAGTTATCTTAAATATCTCAATTGTTTTTCCAATTACTTAAGTAGAACTCTGCCACTCAAAAAGGCAATTAATAGTTATGTATAAGGCTTTGTACACTAACTTCCTGTAGTCATTAACCTTTGACTTCTCTGAAAAAAAAAAAACAACTTTTTTTTCTTTAAAAAAACACTTTTTAAAACTCAAGTAAACAAAATCACTTTAGTACACAATTAAACACTAGAGATATGGAACAATCTTCATTAGAATGTTAGCCACGGAAATTTTGTGTCTTTTTCCTTCTTTATACTTCCTGGTATTTAAAATTTACTGTTACTATTGTTGCTCAGTCACTAAGTCATGTACAACTCTTTGCAACCCCAGGAACTACAGTATGCCAGGCTTCCCCATCCTTCACTATCTCTTGGAGATAGCTCAAATTCATGTCCACTCAGTTGGTAATGCTATCTGAGTCTGTATAATTACCTCCCAAATGTTAAATCTGTGGAAAAACTCATTTCACACCTGTTTTTTATCTTTTATTTTATACTGAAGTATCATTGATTTACAGTGTTACATTGTGTTATACATATTCTTTTTCATATCCTTTCCTATTACGGTTTTGAATAAAGATCCCTATGCTATACAGTAGGGCCTTGTTGTGTTATTCATTTTATATAGTTTCTATCTGCTAATCCCAGGCTCCTAATTTTACCCCATCCCCATCCCCTTCCCCCTATGGCAATCATAAATTTGTTTTCTATGTCACTTCACATCTTTAAGCATAATTTTATTTCAACCCTCAGAGAATCTTAAAAGATCAAACAAAACAAATCTCTCAAGTTCACTGGCTTGTTAAAAAACAATGCCCACTGGTCAAAGACTCAAATCTCTCATTATGCCAGCTTAGAACTATTTCCTTTTATCAGAAGTCAAGATGCAGTGAGCACCTGTGTGCGTGAAAATGCATACCAGACGGAACCTTTAAGCCTCTCAAGTTACAATGTGTGACTCCTTCCCCCAAATCCTTTTATTCCCTTCATCCCTCTTTGATGCCTTTCATCTTCCTCCTCTTCCTGTTTGGCCTCAAGCCTCCTTTCTGGCCATGTCTAAGTTCTCTATTTGCCACCAGATACTTAGCCTGCAAGTCTCTCTACTGACAGAAGCTTAGAGCACCCCTGATGAAAGAGTCTTGCAAGTCTCAACTCAAGGTCTCAAAAACGAGTGCTCAAGTGGTTCTCTCTGTATTCCTCTGCCAAGATAAGTCCAAACAGGAACTGCTTTGCTACATAAGCCTTTGCAGTTCTCATTCAAGTCTAAGTGACTCCACAATCCCCACCCCCAAACCTGGCCCCTTTTTCTGGAGACAAGTCTGGGTGTCTGGCCAGCAATACAAGTAAAATGTTTACAACATCTTCCCTCCCACTTGCCTATTTTGCTTTGTAGAAGCATCTTTCTTCCAGGGCCCAGAGACAGAATCCCACTGTTTTTGATTTCTCACTTCTCTACCCACGAGCTTCCCACTCCTTTGGCAACTATCTAGTCAATGCCAAAATCATTTTGCCTTCAAAAATACATTTCATATTTTTTCCTACCCCAATTTGGCACTCTCCTGTCAGACTCATTTTCCTTTAACATACATACTCCACTGCCTAGAAATCCTGCTGCTGCTGGTGGGTTTAGTTGCTAAGTCGAGTTTGACTCCCGTGACCCTATGGACAGAAGCCCACCAGGCTCCTCTGTCCATGGGCTTTTCCAGGCAAGAAATCCTGAATGACTTCCAAATGCCTGTTCATAAAGAACAAACTCTTGAACCCAAAGTCTCACAAGATCGTCTCCTCCTCTTCTTACTAGAAAAGTAACACTTCTACTGCCCACTCTGTGGTATCCAGAAATATTTCCAAAATTGTGTTCCTCAAAGTTACAATGGCTGCTAAGGGACTTAAAGGGGGGTGGGGAATCAGTCTTGAAGGAAACACTGGTTGAAAAAAGATGAGGTCTGTCCATGTCGAACTTTTCAGAGCCTTCACTATGCTCATGTACACTTAATGATTCTCTAAGAGAAGTGTATGTATAGTTTTTCCACAGTGACCAAAGATTCCTTTTTACAGAGCTTAAAGATGAATAATTCTCTGAACGAGCTCGAAAAGCCCTGCCCTTAAGACATATTAGGCTATGGTGGAAACTGGATACTTCTAAGCAAATGGTCTCCTTTCTTACTTGAGCTTTGATTCATGCATTTTTCCTACCTTGAATCCTCAACCCTTTCATTCTTCCTAAGAAAATCATCTCATACTATTAGACTCAACTCACAGGCTGCCTCTTAAATCCCTATTGAACTTTCACAGCAGCATGGTTGTGGTTCAGCAAGTGCAAGCACTCACCCACAGAGCCACCTTTGTACTTATTAAACAAATCTGTAGTTATTTAAGCATATTTTGCCCTCAATATATATGCACAACTCATGAATAGGATTCTGCCTCACTTGTATCTTCTGCATGGCAGATGTTCAAATATCTGATGCACCAACTTCACATTTTTAATCTCTGCTTCCAACTAGAACCAACCTAAACGTCCATCCACAGAGGTCCATGCACACCCAGTACTGCATATTATAACATTATGCAAAATTATATAAATCTATATCCACAAGGCAACCATTGTCCTATGCACACAGCAGTATGAATTTTTGTGGTCACTGAAAACAAAACAGCCCATGTAAGAGCACTTTGTAAATTATTTCAAATGATAAGAAATTCAAAGAAATGACTGACAGCCTATGAATATGGAAGCAGGTATTAGAAGGAAGGGGACAGGACCTATGACATGGAAGATACAGGATCTGGATTACTGATAAGCAAGAATGAGGCACTTCATCAAGGAGGAACACAAGAAAAATGACAGGAAAAATTGAAAATAAATGTAGATATGACAGTCATTTCTTATAACCATAAACATATCTACCCACCTGATTATTCTCTATTTCCCAGTGAATCACTTGATTATCAGATCCTCCAGAAACTAATTCAGTTGAAGGAGCTGAAAAAAAATTGTATCTCAGTGAAGCATTTTTTTCTCAGCTATTTTAAAAAACTTCAAAACTATGGAAAAAACAAAACTCACATACCTTTACCTGTATTCACCAACTGTTAAGATTTTGCCATATTTGCTTAATATCTTGCTCTCTGTATGTACACACACCTCCATTTTTGCTTTTGACAAACCATTCAAAAATAAGTTGGAGGCATGATGACCTTTGATCCTCAAGATATTTTACCCTAATCTTCTCAAAAACAGGAACATTCTCCTACATTGTTGTTGATTAGTCGTTCAGTTGTGTCCGATTGTCTGCAACCCCATGGACTGTAGCCTACCAGGCTTCTCTGTCCATGGAATTTCCCAGGCATAAATACTGGGGTGGGCTGCCATTTCCTTCAATAGGGGATCTATCTCACCAATGCAGGGATCGAACCTGCATTTCCTGCATTGACAGGTGGATCTTTTACCCACTGAGCCACCACATATAATTATCACGTTCAAGAATGTTAACACTGACATAGTAATGTTATGTAATAATACATATTAAAATTTCCCAAGATTGTCCCAGTAATGTCTTCTGTAACTTCATTTTTAGTCAAAAATCTAAGGACCATACATTATGCGTTTGATTGACACATCTTTTAAGTCTCCTTTAATCCTGAATAACTTTCCAGTTTCTCCTTTTGTTACAATGCAAGTCCAGGTCAGTTGTTTTGCTGAATGTCCCTCAATGTGTATCTGTCTGGTTGTTTCCTTATGAGACTCAGGCTAAATACTTTGGGTGGAAATAACATATACCAGCCATTACAGTTAGCTGGTGCTATCAAGTACATGAAATATTTTTGAAATCAAACACATATTTCAAAATAGCTCCTTCAAACATTTACTTCTTATTGATAGAAGAAAATGAATAAGAATCAAAAAGGGGGAAATAATCTAATTTTGGTTTGGATTTTCCGTTTATTTATTTCTGCTGGTTTATGTTTAGATAGGTGAAACAGCTGGCAGACTATCTAAACACATTAGATTTGTACTCAAAAGTCCCAGGCTCATATCCTAACCCTGCTGCCAGCCAGCTGCGATCTTGGCCTTTAATTTCTTCATGTGTCATGGCAATTAAGCCACCGACCTAACTATATGATTCTGATAATTGCTCTAAGATACACGAAAGTAATGTGATAAGAATCAGATGTTTTAAAAATATAAAATAATATCACTAGAATTTTATGTCACTGATATATGAGTTAGAAAGAGTACCTGAATTATCTGGCAATAGAACCCAATTCTGAGAAAATCAATCATAACTATAATAGATTTCAGTGATACACAAGCAATTCATTTTATGTAACCTCACTTTTAAAGGGAAGATAAAACATACAAGCCCAAATTAATACTTTAAAAGGAATCCCTATACTGAGATTCAAGTAGACTTTGATGTCATTCGGTGGCAATTAATATAATTACAATTGTATTTTAATATATGCACTAACAGCCACTCTTTCTACTATTTAATGGTTTTTACTGACCTAACGTGACTAACCTTGCATTACCAACTGTAATAAATAGCTTATTAAACTTTTTTTTAATGTCACAGATAAAACCATAGCCAAGTCTCACTAATTCAGGAAATTCTGCCTTTGGGCCTGGCTCAGAATCCACTCTAATGTTCTTGGCCTGGAGAATCCCAGGGACGGCAGAGCCTGGTGGGCTGCCATTTATGGGGTCGCACAGAGTCGGACATGACTAAAGCGACTTAGCAGCAGCAGCAGCAGCAGAATGCTCTCAATAAATAGTTGCAAAATCAAAAAATAAAATTAATTCGGAGTCCATAAAAACACGATAGTAGGTATAGTTAAGACATGAAGAATTTCCACAGGATTTTAGAAGCCCATCTAAAAGCAATGTTAAATAAAAATTCTGGAGTCGTGGAATCTCAGAGATGAAAGACACCTGGAGATAATCTGGTCCAGCAATTCCCAAATGTTTTGATATCAGCACTCACTGACACTCATAAAATTTTTTGAGGAGCCCAAAGACCTTTTGTTTATATAGGTTATATGTGCCAGTATTAATCACAACAGAAATTAAAACTAAGAAATTTGAAAATACTTATATATTAGTTCACTTACAAATAACAAGAACTAACATAACTTTTTTTATAGGGGGAAACCCTGTATTCTCCAAAACAAAAAAATTAATAAGAAGAAAGGCACTGTTTAATATTTCAGAAAACTTCTTTAAAGTCTGACTTTATTAGAACACACCTGAATTTTCATATCTGCTCCTGTGTTTAAACTGTGGCAACATCACACATTATATAGCCACTGGAAAATGGCACTGCATACTTGGGACAGAATGAAGACTAGGAATAACTTCTTAGTATTATTCAGAAAATAATTTTGACCTCATAGGTATCAGGACTGATTTAGTCCAAAGTTTTACTTTTTGTATATTACTAAGATGCAAACTAGGGTCAACAAAAATGCAATGCCTTGCCTAAAAAACCGATTGTTTGTCTGTGGCAGAAACAGACTACCTACAGGCTGAGTTTTCTTAATCCCAGTCTGGGCTCCAATACAAGCCCTGCATACAGGTTTTGGATCAAAAGCTGTGGGCAATGGCAGGGCTCTCGCCTCAGTAAGGGGCTGCCTCTACCCTCATCCTAAGTACTGCTGTGTTATCCATGCTTCAATTGCTACAAAGTAGAAGTAGTATAAGTCAGATATTTCATTGGGCATGTCAGTTTTCTTCTCTTTTTCTAAATACATAATATCAGATACAGTAATGCTAAACTAAGAGAAGTCAGATTAATACTTACAACCATCCTGTTTACAAATCCACTGGAGGCAATTGACTCGAGCAGCATGACCATTCAGGTTGGTGATAACAACCCTTTTCTTTAGAGGAGAAAACACCAGTTAGTATGTTGGAATGTATCCCACAGAGGAGCTGATAAATTAATAAAAATCATATTTCAGAAAATGTTCAGGATTACTTCAAACAGAATCACCTTAACTCATAAACTTAACCATGGCTTAAGTCATCCATTCACTTTTTAAAATTCATTCTTGCCTTATTCCCCACTCCACATTCACTCAGCCCTACTCTCTTATTTAGGGAGTCTGTCTCCAAAACCCCAGACTAGATAAGAGCCTATGTTCTCACTGGTCTCAGGGCCTACTTTTACCATGCTTATACAGATTCAAGAATTTGGTTGACCAAAAGAAAAATCCCTTCATTCAGAGAATGCATGATTGACGGATGCAAAACCATGGCTTACTTAGCATGCCATGGCTGATCTGGTGTTGGGTTCTTCAGCCTTAACGATACAAGGTCACTAGGCCACAACTACGAAAGTCCTCAGACATCAGATCCCTTCAGGGCCTATGGCCAGGTTGCCTGCAGATCCTCAGACTGCTGCTTTCACCAGATCACTCCACACCTGGGCTTCCTCTACTTCCCCCAGTGCTGGAGACTCTATGCCTACTGGGCCCTCCTCTTACAGCCCTTTCTCTACCGGTTGCCTGGAGCACTGACTTCACACCTGCTCGCCCGTCAACTGGAACTCTCACAGCTGAGAAAAAGGTATACAAAGGGAAATGTGCATAAGCTAATATAGTTCACATATGGGTTATATGAGTTTGGGAAACAATTTACAGCAGGGGCTGCCAGCTGCTGGGATCTAATGCCTGATGATCTGAGATGGACCTGATGTAATAATAATAAACTGCACAATAAATGTAATGACCTTGCATCATTCCAAAACATACCCTCCCATCCCTGGTCTACGGAAAAACTGTCTTCCATGAAACCAGTCCCTGGAGCCAAAAATATCGGAGCCTGCTAAAGTATTTCATTGTCTTTCTCACTAGAATGAGAATTCCTTGATGGACAGGAGTCATAACTCATTATTTTTGAGTCATCGCCACTCAGTTCAAGGCTAGCCTCAAAAGTTTGCTGAACGAACATCATCTCCAAAGTTTCACTTTAGCATCTGACACATTTAATCCTGTATTTAATTAAATACCCAGCCAACAATACTTAACAAAACTTTCTAGGATCCATACACCTTTTTTCTTGATGTTAAAATCCCCTGAGATAGCCACCAATTTATCATTAAAAATAGAAATGTGGTAGAAGAGATGGGTACAAATCCATTAGACAGCTGCAGAAAGATAGGCATCTACAGTCTTAGTTGATGGCCAATGTAAAGCTTACCCTTGGTTTTATGTGCTTTATCTTGCCAGTTAAGAGTGAATGGAAAAGAACAAAGCAAGAAGCATAACCCTCCCAGACATCAGACAATGCTACAAAGCTACAGTAATCAAAACAACATGACACTGGCAAAAAATAGACATATGGATCAATGGAACAAAACAGAGAGCCTAGAAATAAGCCCACACACCTAGGGTCAATTAATTTTTGACAAAGGAGGCAAGAATATACAATGCAGAAAAGACAGTCTCTTCAGCAAGAAGTGTCAGGAAAGCTGGACAGCTGTATGTAAATCAATAAAGTCAGAACACATCCTCACATCAAACCCCAAAATAAAATGGCTTAAAGACTTAAATATAAGACATGACACTGTTAAACTCCTAGAAGAGAAAATAGGCAAAACAGTCTCTGACAAAAATTGTATCAATGTTTTCTTAGACCAGTCTCTCAAAGCAACAGAAATAGAAGCAAAATTAACAAATGGGATATAATCAAACTTATAAGCTTTTATACCATAGCAAAGGAAACCATAAACAAAACTAAAAGACAACCTACAGACTGAGAGAAAACATCTGTAAACGTTGTGACCAACCAGGGCTTAATTTCCAAAATATACACACAGCTCACACAGTTCAATAACAAAAACAACAACAAAAATTTTCAAAAAATGAGCAGAAGATCTAGACATTTCTAGAAAGAAGACACACAGATGGCCAAGAGGTATGTGAAAAGATGCTCAACATCGCTAATTATTAGAGAAATGGAAAGCAAAACTACAATGAGATATCACCTCACGAAAGTCAGAAAGGCCATCATTAAAAAGTCTACAAGTAACAAATGCTGAAGAGGGAGTGGTTGTAGCAGTGGTTTACCCTGCTACACTGTTGGTAGGAATGTAAATGGATGCAACCACTATGGAAAACAGTACAAAGGTTCCTTAAAAAACTAAACATAGAACTACCAAATGATCCAGATATTCCACTACTGGGAATATACTTGGGAAAGGTGAAAACTCTAATTCAAAAGATGCATGCACCCCAATGTTCAAAGCAGCATTATCTTTACAATAGTCAAGAAATGGAAGCAACCTAAATATCTATCAACAGATGAATGGATAAAGAAAATGTGATACACACACACACACACACACACACACACACACACACACACACACACACACAAGGTAATATTACTCAGCCATAAAAAAAGAATAAAATAAGGCCATTTGAAGCAACATGGATGAACTTAGAGGTTATCACACTAGGAAAGTCAGAAAGACAATTATCATTATGTGGGATCTAACATATGACACAAATGAACTTATCTTCAAAACAGAAACAGATTCACAGACACAGACTTGTCATTGTCAAGGGGAATAGAGGGTGAAGGATGGATGGATTCAGCGTTTGGAATTTGCAAAAGCAAGCTACTATATATATGTATAACTAAAATCACTTTGCTGTACACAGAAACTTACACGGCATTATAAATCAACTATACTTCAATAAAATAAAGTTTTTGAAGAGTGCATGGTAATAACAAAAACTGGAAGGAGGCAAGCAAGGTCAAGAAAAATGAGTAGAACTATTTCATTTATAAGTTTGACTCTGCATTGGATAGGAGGATGATGGAACTTTTAAAGTATGACTTACTTACAATGATTTAGGTGTAAAGCAAAGTGATTCAGTTATTCTTTTCCAGATTCTTTTCCATTATAGGTTATTGCAAGATACTGAACATAGCTCCCTGTGCTATACTATAGGTCCTCGTTGTTTATCTATAAGATATATTGTAGTACATATCTGTTAATCTCAAAGCCTTAATTTATCCCTCCCTGCCCCATTCCCATTAGGCAAAAAAAAGTAAGCTTGTTTTCTGTCTTTGAGTCTATTTCTGTTTTGTAAATAAGTTCCTTTGTAACATTTTTTAGATTCCACATGTAAGTGATACCACATGGCATTTATCTTTCTGTCTCACTTCACTTAGTATAATAATCTGTAGGTCCATCCATGTTGCTGCAAATGGTATTACTTCATGCTTTTCATGGCTCAGTTGCATTCCCTTGTGTGTATGTGTATGTGTATATATATATCTCACCACATCCTCTTTATCCATTCATGTGTTGATGGACATATAAATTGCTTCCATGTCTTGACTGTTGTAAATAGTGTTGCTATGAACATTGTTTTCCAGATATATGTCCAGGAGTGGGACTGCTGGCTCATATGGTAACTCTAATCTGTTTTTTAAGGAACTTTGAACTGTTTTCCATATGGCTGCACTAGTTTACATTCCCAACAACATCCTAGGAGGGTTCCCTTTTCTCCACACCCTCTCCATATTTATTATTTGTAGACTTTCTGATGATAGCCATTTTAACCAGTCTGAGGTGATACCTCACTGAGGTTTTGATTTGCATTTCTCTAATTAGTGATGTTGAGCATCTTTTCAGTTGCCAGCTGGTCGTCTATGTGTCATGTGTCCGTAGTTGTTTAGTCACTAAGTTCCATCTGACTCTTTGCAACCCCATGGACTGCAGCTCGCCAGGCTCCTCTGTCCTCCACCATAACCCATACCATGCTCAGATTCATATCCATTGAGTCAGTGATGCTATCTAACCATTTCATCTTCTGTCTGTATGTCTAGGATGATGGGCTTTTTAATAAAATTAATAAACTCAGTTCAGTTCAGTTGCTCAGTCATGTCCCACCTCTTTGTGATCCCATGGACTGCAACACCCCAGGCCTCCCTGTCCATCACCAACTCCCGGAATTTACTCAAACTCATGTCCACTGAGTCGGTGATGCCATCCAACCATCTCATCCTCTGTCGTCCCCTTCTCCTCCTGCCCCCAATCCCTCCCAGCATCAGGGTCTTTTCCAATGAGTCAGTTCTTTGCATCAGATGGCCAAAGTATTGGAGTTTCAGTTTCAGAATCAGTCCTTCCAGTGAACACCCAGGACTAACGTCCTTTAGGATGGACTGGTTGGATCTCCTTGCAGTCCAAGGGACTCTCAAGAGTCTTCTCCAACACCACAGATCAAAAGCATCAATTCTTCAGCACTCAGCTTTCTTTATAGTCCAACTCTCACATCCATACATGACTACTGGAAACACCATAGCTTTGACTAGACGGACCTTTGTTGGCAAAGTAACGTCTCTGCTTCTTAATATGCTGTCTAGGTTGGTCATACCTTTTCTTCCAAGAAGCAAGCGTCTTTTAACTTCATGGCTGCAGCCACTATCTACAGTGATTATGGAGCCCAAAAAAATAAAGTCCGTCACTCTTTCCCCATCTATTTGCCATGAAGTGATGGGACCAGATGCCATGGTCTTAGTTTTCTGAATGTTGAGCTTTAAGCCAACTTTTTCACTCTCCTCTTCCACTTTCATCATGAGGTTCTTTAGTTCTTCGTCACTTTCTGCCATAAGGGTGGTGTCATCTGCATATCTGAGATTATTGATATTTCTCCCAGTAATCTTGATTCCAGCTTGTGCTTCATCCAGCCCAGCGTTTCTCATGATGTACTCTGCATACAAGTTAAATAAGTAGGGTGACAATATACAGCCTTGACATACTCCTTTCCTGATTTGGAACCGGTCAGATGTTCCATGTCCAGTTCTAACTGCTGCTTCCTGACCTGCATACAGATTTCTCAAGAGGCAGGTCAGGTGGTCTGGTATTCTCATCTCTTTAAGAATTTTCCACAGTTTGTTGTGGTCCACACAACAAACAACACAACACAGTCAAAGGCCTTGGCATAGTCAATAAAGCAGAAATAGCTGTGTTTCTGGAACTCTCTTGCTTTTTTGATGATCCAGTGGAAGTTGGCAATTTGATCTCTGGTTCCTCTGCCTTTTCTAAATTCAGCTTGAACATCTGGAAGTTCACAGTTCACATACTGTTGAAGCCTGGCTAAAATTTTCAGCATTACTTTACTAGCATGTGAGATGACTGCAATTTTGTGGTAGTTTGAACATTCTTTGGCATTGCCTTTCTTTGGGTTTGGAATGAAAACTGACCTTTTCCAGTCCTGTGGCCATGCCTGAATTTCCCAAATTTGCTGGCATATTGAGTGCAGTACTTTCACAGGATCGTCTTTTAGGATTTGAAATAGCTCAACTGGAATTCCATCACCTCCATTAGCTTTGTTCACGGTGATGCTTCCTAAGAGCCACTTGATTTGGCATTTCAGGATGTCTGGCTCTAGGTGAGTGATCACACCATCATGATTATCTGGGTCATGAAGATCTTTTTTGTATAGTTCTTCTGTGTATTCTTGCCACCTCTTCTTAATATCTTCTGCTTCTCTTAGGTCCACACCATTTCTGTCCTTTATTGTGTCCATCTTTGCATGAAATGTTCCCTTGGTATCTCTTCTTGGAGAAATCTCTAATCTTTCCCATTCTATTGTTTCCTCTGTTTCTTTGCACTGATCACTGAGGACAGCTTTCTGATCTCTTTGCTATTCTTTGGAACTCTGCATTCAAATGGGTATATCTTTCCTTTTCTCCTTTGCTTTTCACTTCCCTTCACAGCTATTTGTAAGGCCTACTCAGACAGCCATTTTGCTTTCTTGCATTTCTTTTTCTTGGGGATGGTCTTGATCCCTGTCTCCTGTACAATGTCAAGAACCTTCGTCCAAAGTTCTTCAGGCACTCTATCAGATCTAATCCGTTGACTCTATTTGTCACTTCCACTGTATAATCGTAAGGGATTTGATTTAGGTTATACCTGAATGGTCTAGTGGTTTTCCCTACTTTCTTCAATTTAAGTCTGAATTTGGCAATAAACTAGTAAAAAAAAAAAAAAAAAAAAGCTATTTCCTACATTGCATTTTAATTCCCAGTATTTTACTTTTTATATTTAGGCTTCTTTTGAGAAGCAACACTAACTGTATTGTCCAAAATCAGCCAGTGGGAACGAGGTCACAATGAACTCAGGGAAGAATGCAGAAACTAGTCACTTGTGAAGTTTGGTAGCGAAAAGGCCAAGAAAATAATCATGTGGGTGCAGTTCTGGGAATGGATAAGTGCTTAGGAGTTCCACCTGCTAGGACCTTTGCCCTAATGGCATATTCCTTAAAATGTCCACTCCCGAAGCTAAACTGCAAGAAATATTTCTTTGAAACTGAAAACAGCAATAGTTTATTAAGTAACACTTAGGGAAATACAAAAATGAGATAGCCTCAGATACATGTATATGTATGGCTGAATCCCTTCACTGGTTACCTTAAATTATCATAATATTGTTCATTGGCTAAAGGCAAACAGAAAAGAAAAACTTTAAATTTTAAAAGAATGAGATGGCACCTGTGAGATGGCTTTAACCCACATTTAAATGCAAATCTTTTCAAACCCAAATTGATTCCTTAACAGTGCTACAGAATGCTTCAGAAAAGGTTGTCACCGTTTGAAATTCTATGTGTGGCTTACAGGCCACCTGTAGGACACGGTGACCCCAGGCTGACGCAGCGCAGGAGACTGGCGAGAGGCGAGTGTCGCGCGCCAGAGCCAGGCCCACCGCCCAGACACCCTTCCAGAAGTGGATCCGGCCGCACACCGGATCTCCAGGCTCCGGAGCAGCGTCTACAGAGTCCGCCCCCGAGCATACGCAGCATATGGGGCGCCAGAAGCGGACCGGGTCCGGCCACTTCTCTCACCTGAGGGTCATAGAGCACCACGGAACAGGACGTGCCGAAGGCCAGAAGCCCTCCGGGCCCGGGGCTCCAGCTCAGGGCTCCCCGCACCCGGTTCGGGCAGCAAAACACGTGAGACGTCTCCAACACGGGTGCCACCATGTTGCTGTCTGGTCAGCGGCCGAAACCTGGGCACGCACTTCCGCCCTCGGAGCGGAACTGCCTGCCCGCCGCGTCTTCCCGCGGGCGTTATCCGGACCGCGTTTCCGAGGCGGCCGGGGGCGGGGCGGGGGCGACCCCGCCTCCGCCGGGCCCGCCCCACCCCCACCCCAGCCCGAGCGGCCCAGAGTGCGTGTGGTAACCTCTACCAGCCCTCGTGTCGAGGATCGTGGCCCAAGAACGGCCTGCGTCCCGGGAACACAGACGCGACCGGAAGCGCTCAGAACCCCCCAGAAAGACCCAGGACTCGTGTGCCCAGAGAACGTCCCGCTGCCCTCACTGCCGGGATCCCAGCGGCAGACGGGGCTGGCTTGGTGTGGTGGTGGGGGGTTGAGGAACGAGTCTCTTAGAGAGGCGGGCGGCACGGAGGAGCTGGAGGAAAGAGACCCGGGCAAATCTCTCCGCCCCGCGCGCACCGGGACCGCGTCTCCGCCCCCCTCGAGCCCCGCGGCGCCGAAGAACAGGCGGACCCGTGGATCCGCCCGCCGGGGACGGGGTGGAGCCGCACTGCGCATGCCCGACAGCAGAGGCCGGCGGAGGCGGTGGCTCCCGGCAGCGTGCTGCGCGCGGCGCTAATTAGTAATTGTCCTCCTGCTCCCGGGAGGCGGCGACGGCGGCGCGTGGGGCGCGGCTTGCCGGGTTCTGCGCGGCGCTACCCCGACCGAGGGGCAGCCGGGCCGATGAGACCGCCGCCCCTCCCTGCTGTGTAGAGATCTCTAGGGAGACAAGTAAGGGTCGGCTCCGCACCGCCGGCAGGAACTTGAACCGGCGCGCGGGAGCGGCCCGGGGGTCGGCGAGGCCGCGGAGAGGTGAGTCCCGCAGGTCTAGGAAGGGCGGGCGGAGAGGGGAACCCCGCGGGGCCGGCGAGGCCGGACTTCCCAGTTTGGGGTGCACAGCGGGTTTCGGGTTCCAACGGGATAAGGAAACGGTTTGTCCTGTTCACCTCAATTTTCCGAGAGAGTACTGTGGTGTTTAAAAATAAAAAGCCCTTCGAGGCAGTTTTGCGCGCTCTTTCCCGTTTTCTCCGCTCACCCCTTTCTCCAGGCCCTTTCCTTCTGCTTTTTTCTCCCCCACACGTGTTCTTGCGGGGAAGGAGATCCGTCGTCGGGTCTGGGACCGCCCTAAGCATCCTTCCCTCCCTTGGGAAAGGCACGGAGCTGCTCCTGAGCCATTCGTCCGGGCTGTCCCACCCATCTCGCTCCTCGTGTATTTCTTAAAGGTTTTCTTCTGCCGGTTAAAACTTCGGGCCCCAAGGATTGTTCTTTTAGGAGTCTAGCCTGGTGACAGTGCGTGCGTCCTCTTTTCACAGTACGATAAGCAGCAGCTGTGCAATACTGCTGACAGCGTTTGGAGCACTTCCACATACATCCATGCGAGTGGTTTCCTCTCTCTCCGTATAAAATAGGTGTTACCAGCTGGTCCGAGGAAGAAGAGCTGAAGGTGGTAGAGCTCGATTGCTCCTCGCCCTTGCCATCTCACTCCGGAGCCCGACCTCCTCTTACTTTCACTGGAGGCAGACCAATTTGGTCACGATCACCACCCATCATTGGCGCTGGGCATCTGCTGGCTGGGTCCTGAGATATTAGTCTAGCTGCTTCTTTGGCCTATACTACCTCGTCTGCTTAACTGAATTCTGCTTTTTCAAGGTTCAGCTGGATCCCTAACTCCTCTTTGGAACATAGTTCTTTGGTTCCCAGCAGTATTATGCGGATGAGTGATAGCAAAATAAGAGCAACACAGTTTTTTAATAAAGTTTAATTTCCTTAAAAAACTGTTACTGTGCAGTCTTTCAAAAAGATGTGATCACTTTGAATATACTCACATGGAAAGATGTCATTTGTTGAGTTTAAAAAACAAAAGATCCCACTAGTATGATTAAGGCGCACATGTACCCGAGTATGAGTGAGGGATTCTCAAGAAACTGGCCAAATTGGTTGCCTCTGAAGAATGGGTTTGGGGGAGAAAGGCCTCAAATAGGTTTATATATGGTTTAAGAAAAAAATTTTAAATGTGGCTTATTCTGATTGCCATATTTACTTTTTTTTTTTATGTTAAAAGATTGTTCTATGAAATGGTAGTAGTCGTGGTGGAGGGAGGTAGTTTGGATTTTGTGTTCTTTTGTTTGGAATTCTTGTTTGAAACATGATATAATGCCAATATGGCTGTGACCACGTGGGTCCCTCCTGTCTCTGAAATTCTATTGCTTTTATAGTGCTAATTACAGAGTCTTAGCACTCAACTGCTCTCCAGTTGTTTCCCATGTTTCAGCAATGCAGACATAGAGCCCAGGACTCCAGTTTGGTTTTTTGTTTGTTTTTTACAGTATCTAGCACTACACCGATCACTGTAGATAGTACTCTGTTAAACTTGGTTATTTGATTAGACATCAGTTTTCAGCATGAGATTTCTTAATTCAAAGTGTTTTGGAAGTGAAGACAAGGTTGTTGTTTCTTTCCTTTTGTTTTCTGTCTTCTGTAGGAAGGTGCGATGGCGAGGAGTTTATCAGTGATCTTGATCCTGACCTTGACTCTGTCAGTCACAAATCCCCTTCATGAAGTAGGACCAGCCACTGCTTTCCCTCAGACCACTGAGAAAATTATTCCAAGTTGGGAATCTGGCATTAATGTTGACTTGGCAGTTACCGCACGGCAGCATCATCTCCAGCAGCTTTTCCACCGCTATGGAGAAAATAATTCCCTGTCAATTGAAGGGTTCAAAAAGTTGCTTCAGAATATAGGCATAGATAAGATTAAGAGAATTCATATACACCATGACCATGAGCATCACTCTGACCATGAGCATCATTCTGATCATGAGCATCACTCTGACCATGAGCATCACTCTCACCATAATCATGCTGCTTCCAGTAAAACTAGTCGGAAAACTCTCTGCCCAGACCATGACTCTGATGGTTCAAGCAAAGACCCAAGAAACAGCCACGGGAAGGGATCTCATCGATCAGAACATGCCAGTGGCAGAAGGAATGTTTTAATCAAGGAGGGTGTTGGTGCTAGTGAAGTGACCTCAACTGTGTATAATGCTGTCTCTGAGGGAACTCACTTTCTCGAGACCATAGAAACTCCAAAACATGGAAAACTTCTCCCCAAAGATGTGAACAGTTCCACTCCACCCAGTGTCACAGAAAAGAGCCGGGCAAGCAGACTGGCTAGTAGGAGAACCAATGAATCAATAAGTGAGCCCAGAAAAGACTTTATGTATTCCAGAAGCCCAGGTGAAAATACTCAGGAGGTAAGATGTTTCTTGTTATTTTAATCAATATGCCTGCTGTCTATCCTGTCATTGCCATTCTCTCTAAACTAAAAATAAAATGGCGAGTTCATTGAAAGGGGAATTTCTCCTTTCTCAGCAAGACACTTAGCTCAAAGTGTCTCCACTATGTTGAAAACATTCCTGATAAAAAAAACTTGTGGGGTAAGTTCTTCAGTAAGAATAATGCTGCCTGGTGAAGCTATTTTCTAATATAGAACTTAAAACATATCAAATTATTTTGGGGAGAAAATCTTTAAAGGTGAATACTATTAAAAAAAAATGTAAAATGGAAGATCAAAAGAACAGGAGTTAGAATTCATGTTTTAGGGAAAGATGTGCTTTAAAGGGCCAGAGAATGCAAGAGCAGCTTTGCCTCCTTGACAAAGGGATCACAGTGACTTGTAAAGTGAAGGAAATTGGAGCTGCTACCTAGAGTTACATGCTGGACAAGTGAAAAGTCTGGGCAGTGAGGTCCTGAGTTCATGTGTTTTTCTTCTGCGAGGCTAGACTTCCAGGCTCTACACAGTTTGCCTTGGCTAAGAGATGTCAACAGCAAGGCATTCGTTGGTATACGTTAATGGGCAGAACTTAAGTATTTCATTCAGACCATCACATGACTGTGCTAATTCTGGGATAATCCTACTAATGGTCATTCCCATAGCGACACTAGTAATAAAATCTGTTTGGAGTAGTAGTGGCCAAGAATTGTGGGAGTTTGAAATAGCTTTTCAGAAGATGAGAAACAGGTGCTAGTGCCAGTGGTTTTTTTGTGGGTTTTTTTGTTTGGGTTTTTTGTTTTGTTTTTTTTTCGGTGAGAAGAGGGAGCTTATATTCTCCAGCAGAGATTCTCTTCAAACTAAGCTTGTCATCTAATTAAATTTTTGAAACAACTGCATGCTGGTGCAGGTTTGTTTCATTAACCAGTGTTGCCCTCTGCCAGAGTGAGTGATCTACAGAATTTAATATTCTCTCGTTGTGAAGTGTTATTTTGCCAAGTATGTACACAGCACTGAGCTAAGTTTTGCAAGTACCGTCATTGCTGGAAGAGTGACATGTTTTGGGCTTGTTTAGACCAGGTATGATAGCATTAGTACAGAAACAACATATTTCTCAATCTCTAATGAACCCATCTCGAAATTAAAGCTCATTTCCTTAATAGGTTTATACAGTGAGTTAATAGGCTTGCAAATATCTATTTATCCTCAAACTTATTCCTCTTGAGGCTTTCTGCAGAGGTGACTAGTGACATGATTGCTTCTCCCAAGAAGAAATATTCAGAAGAGATGGGAAATCACCCCTATGGTATAGTATCTCCAGGTAGCTTGAGGCAAATTCCAAAGTGCTTAAAGCAAAAGTCGATCTTGATTTATCTTAAGTAAAGAAGCAGCTTCAGTAAGGAAAGGGTGTTTTGTCAGCAGCTTTTTTAGATTCTCTAACGGGAATGCCTTTCGGAGATTTCATCGTTTATTTCTTTTTTCTTCAGTGTTTCAGTGCCTCGAAGCTGCTTACATCTCATGGCATGGGCATCCAGGTTCCATTGAACGCCACCGAGTTCAACTATCTCTGCCCAGCCATCATCAATCAGATCGATACTAGATCGTGTCTGATTCATACAACAAGTGAAAAGAAAGCTGAAATCCCTCCAAAGACCTATTCTTTACAAATAGGTAAAATTGCCTTTTTTGGGTAAAAATCATTGCCAGTAGATGTATTTATGTTGTGCTTTTTCTTCTATTTACATCATCCTACTCATTTTTCAGCATAATTCCAGATATATCATCTTTTTTTTTTTTTTTTCAAATATATCATCTTAATTGTTCTCTGCCTTGGATGTGAAGAAAGGAAATATGTTAGCTTTACCCTTAAAAAAATAAAAACCAGAAAATACGTTAAATAGTAGCTTGTTTGAGGTCCTCCCACAGGATATGTCAAGGTCATTCAAAAAGTTTGGGTTCTATTGAAACATATACATTACCACATGTAAGATAGATAGCTAGTGGGAAGTTGCTGGGGGTTTCCTTGGTGGCTCAGTGGTAAAGAATCCGCCTGCCAATGCAGAAGATTCGGGTCCAATCCCTGGGTCGGGAAGAGCCTCTGGCGAAGTGAATGGCAACCCACTCCAGTATTCTTGCCGGGAAAATCCCATGGACAGAGCAGCCTGGAGGGCTACAGTCCAGGAGGTTGGAGAGTCAGATGTGACTGAGCATGTACACACAGGAAGCTGCTATACAGCACAGGGAGCTCAACCCAGCATTCTGTGAGGACCCAGAGGAGTGGGATGAGGTGGGGTGGAAGAGAGGTTCAAGAGGGAGGGGATATGTGTATCTTTATGACTGATTGATGTTGTTGTACAGCAGAAACCAACACAACATTGTAAAGCAATTATCCTCCAGTTTAAAAATTGGGATTGCTAAAAAAAATAAAAATAAAAAAGTAAAAATTGGGATTGCTTTGTATGTTGTCACATTGTTTAGAGAATGGTCAGAGTTGTTTAGGAGCCTAATCCTAGTGTGTTCTTATTAATACATGAAACCAGGATACAGTCTGTTATAGTGTAAGTTGTGTTGCTCAGAACCTATAATGAAGAATTGATTGCTTTGTTTCCTGAGGATATTACTGATTCCCAGTTTCCTTTCCTTTCTCCTTTCTTCCCTTCTTTCCTAACTTTTTCCTCTTCTCTCTCATAATTTAACTGTTAGAGGAGTCTGTAAGCTCAGTTCCCAAGTGATTGAGAATTCATCCTTGGTAACCACACCTTCCCCTTCCTTCACCCTCAGTTCAGTTCAGTTGCTCAGTCGTGTCCGACTCTTTGCGACCCCATGGACTGCAGCACGCCAGGCTTCCCTGCCTGTCACCAACTCCTGGAGCTTGCTCAAACTCATGTCCATCGAGTTGGTGATGCCATCCAACCATCTCATCCTCTATTGTCCCCTTCTCCTCCTGCCTTCAATCTTTCCTAGCATCAGGGTCTTTTCCAATGAGTCAGTTCTTCAAATCAGGTGGCCAAAGTATCGGAGCTTCAGCATCAGGCCTACCAATGAATATTCAAGGTTGATTTCCTTTAAGATTGACTAGTTTGATCTCCTTGCAGTTCAAGGAACTCTCAAGAGTCTTCTCCAACACCACAGTTCAAAAGCATCAATTCTCTTTATAGTCCAACTCTCACATCCATACACGACTACTGGAAAAACCATAGCTTTGACTAGGTGGACCCTCTCTGAAGAATGTTCTCCTAGGTTTATGCCTTTTGCCCAGGGGGTTCAGTCACATTTGATCCAGCTTCTTGGTTATTGCTCTCTTATCACAGTTCTGTTCCACTGCGTTTGTATTTCTTTAGCCCCACTTTTTTTAAAATTTGTTTATTTTTAGTTGAAGGATAATTGCTTTACAGTATTGTGTTGGTTTCTGCCAGACATCAACATGAATCAGTCACAGGTGTAAGCGCCCCTGCTTTTACAGATGACTTTGTGCCGCTCCGCAGCCTCACTCTGAAAGTTGATCAGTTGTTTGCCTTGCCGTCTGCTCTGTCTCGTTCTGACAGCCTGGGTTGGTGGCTTCATCGCCATTTCCGTCATCAGTTTCCTGTCTTTGCTGGGCGTTATCTTAGTGCCACTCATGAATCGGGTGTTCTTCAAGTTTCTTCTGAGTTTCCTTGTGGCCTTGGCTGTTGGGACACTGAGTGGTGATGCTTTCTTACACCTTCTTCCACATGTAAGTAAATAATTTATCCCATTAGTGTGTTTTATAGGGCTTCCCTGGTGGCTCAGTTGGTAGAGATTCCACCTGCAATGCAGGAGACCCCAGTTCGATCCCTGGGTTGGGAAGATCCCTGGAGATGGGAACAGCTACCCAATCCAATATTCTGGCCTGGAGAATCCCATGGACTGTAGAGTCCATGGGGTCGCAGAGAGTCGGACAGGACTGAGAGACTTTCACCTTCAGTGTGTTTTATTATTCAACATTAAGTACTAATATATATGCATGCATCTATAAATTTATATAGTGAGTGTATATATTTTCAGTTTGTGCTCTGTATTGATAATGTATAAAAGGCTGGGAATTTAGTTTCTAGGAGTGTTTGTATGGGTTGTATCCATGACCCCCAGTCTCACCTTGGTGTGCACCTCACCTGGGTCCCTGACACACAGTGACAAGTTCCTGCTGCACGCAGCTGCAGGCCGCTGGGGCAGGGTGCCTGGGTCTCAGGCACTGGCCAGGGCCCATTACCCAGACTGGGCTTCTTGGACGCATCCTGAGAACAGTGGTGGGGCTTTTCCACTGGAGGTATGAGCAGTGGACACTATATGCCTGTTGAGACCTATTTGTGGCCACGGAGGAACATTGGAAATACTCTCTACCCGTATGTTATGAGGATCATTGGAGAATGTGTCTGTCTCTACACTGAGTAGATCCACTCCACTAAAGTGCCATTGTGCGTCATATATGTTTAGCTCTGGGTCACTGCTGCTTGTTGGTAGTTTTACTTTTAATATCCTAAACTTCCCCTCATTCTGAAGTAGAATGTTAATTGCGTAATTCTGAATGGTTTCATATTTGATGTTAATTATCTTAGCCAGTTTTTCTGACATGTGAAACGAATTTATAAAATCTGTATTATTTTGCCTTTAGTCTCATGCAAGTCATCACCATAGTCACAGCCATGAAGAAGCAGCAATGGAAATGAAGAGGGGACCACTTTTCAGCCACCTCTCTTCTCAAAACATGCAAGAAAATACCTATTTTGATTCTACATGGAAAGGGCTGACAGCTCTGGGAGGCTTGTATTTCATGTTTCTTGTTGAACATGTCCTCACGTTGATCAAGCAATTTAAAGATAAGAAGAAAAAGGTAAGAAAAACTGTACTGAGTACTTACTATGCATTGGACATTAATTTAGAGCAGCACTTGAACTGAACTGTTCGCAGAGCTTTTCCAAGGTGTATGATCTTCATTTGTGAGGAGGTTCAGTACCTTTTTGCTCCCAGAAGCATTCATAGAAGTCAGTAACCCTGGACTTCTCTGTCTTCAGTATTCCCTTCAGAGTCACAGGCAAGGGTAAATATCTATATAGATAACCAAACAAGGCATTGATGGTGGCAGTGGTTTCATGGGTGTGTACTTACCCCACACTCTTTGAGTTATGTACAGTAAGTATGTACAGCTTTTAAATTACTCAGTAGCTAAATATTATGTTTTGTTTGAAAGACTGTCTGACTCACTCAGACTTGCTGTTTGCAAAGTGCCCCCAGAAATAATATGAAGCTCAACAATAGGCTCTGTATCTGGTGAAAATATCTTTGGAGTTGCCTGTGGTTATCTTCCTCTTCCTATCTGATGTGACTGGGTAAATCAGTCAAAAGACTGTCCTCATGGGGACTGTTAATAATGACATGTACACGTTTGGATATTTGTGTGCTCATATTCTGATCATTTGATGTTGACCAAGATGTTCTTGGAGTCAGAGTTCTATAATGATCATTTTTTTCTCTGCAGCCCTGCTACTTCTTCTAAATTTCCAGTTTTGGTTTCTCTTAAATTGAGCAAGAGGTTACATACATGTAAAGCTATTTTAATGTCGAATCTAGATTTTTTGTAAATTAAAAAGATTTATACAGTGATTGCCTTATATAATTAGCAACTTGCCTTTGAATCTTTCAGAAGCATTCAACTTAAATTTTCATGGCAGTAACTCTTCTCACTGGCATTTCATAGTCTGAATAACATGTAATTAAATCGTGCGCTTGCAATAGCAGGTATAGCTGGCATGAAGAGACTTGACAACTAACATAGTTGATTCTTGCTGAGCTTAGAGCTCAGGTTGGGAACCCAGTGCATGTGAGCAGAGTAGCCTCCTCCATCCTGTGAATATTTGCCCTTATGGATTTTATAGTCACTAAAATCTCAAACTGCAGATTTTGAACTGTTACTGAATGTCAATTTACAGGGACAGGTAAAGCAACAAGAGCTGACTCCTTCTTAATCCAGGAAGTCTTCCATGTTCCCATTGTCCCTGCTGCTTCACTTGGATGGCTTTGAGGCTATATCCTCCTCCTCTGCATTCTCTGGGATTATTCTCACCTTAAAAAAAAAATCATTTTAAGGTTCAAATGCCATTCTAATTTCAGTGTAATTTTCTAGTTTTACCTAAAGAGTGCTGTTTATTAACTTGGTGCTCTAACATAGGACTTTTAAGAGGTAGGCTGTCTGTGGTCTAATACAGATCAATGTTTTTCAGACTCTTTAGGTTATAACTATTTGTGAGTTGTGAAATCAGTCTTGTGTCTTGACGCATGTTTTTAAATGCAACAGTGATATTACAGTACATTCCATATATTACTCTTTGTGTTACATATATATTATTGTGGATGGTAGTTAACGAAGTTTGAAATTTCTGTTCTCAAATAATTTCCGCTAGAATATAAGCTCTTAAGGGCCAGGACCGCTCCATCTTCTTTACTGCTATATCTCCAGTGCCTCGAATAGTGTCTGGCACACAGTAGAGGATTGGTAAATGTTTGTTGAATGTTTAAGAAGCATTAAGGGCTTCCCAGGTGGCAGTAGTGGTAAAGAACCTGCCTGCCAGTGCAAGTAAGATGTAAGAGGCTCAGATCGGTGCCTGAGTTGGGAAGATCTCCTGGAGGCGGGCATGGCAGCTCACTTCAGTGTTCTTGCCTAGAGAATCCCATGGACAGAGGAGCCTGGCAGGCTAAGTGCGGTCCATAGGGTCGCCGAGTTGGACACAGCTGAAGCAACTTAGCACACACACACAAGAAGTATTAAATAGTAAATAAGCATAGTTTCTAGGCAAAGACTTCCCACAGGTGTTTCACAAACATTTCATGTTCTCTTCCTTTTTAGAAAATACTGCGTTTATCTTTTTTCAAGGGCATCCAGATCTTAGTGTTACTCATGTAACAGTTTTAAATCTCATTTAGTTCTCTCAAAAAGAAAAAACTACTCCTTACATGGTAAGCATTGATAGCTCTTCAGACGCATCAGTTTAGTTGAGTTCAGTTCAGTTGCTCAGTCATGTCTGACTCTTTGCGACCCCATGGACTGCAGCATACCAGGCTTCTCTGTCCATCACCAACTCCCAGAGTTTACTCAAACTCATATCCATTGAGTCAGTGATGCTATCCAACCATCTCATCCTCTGTTGTCCCCTTCTCATCCCACCTTCAATCTTTCCCAGCATCAGGGTCTTATAATGGAACATTTTACCTAGGATTTCCCTTAAGACATCCATATATGTCAATCTCTTTATTTGAATTAGGGTTGAATCACATATTTGGTGTGTAGTTAGGCTCTTATGACACTTCTACCTCAGACTTTCTTTCTACCGGATTCTCAGGTTTCTTGCTTAGGCTGGAAACCTGAAAATCATCTATGAATCTCCCTAATCCTCATATCCAACCTAGTTTTATTAAGTGTATCCAGAAGTGAAATTATTTGTTTCTCTCCATCTTCCTTGCTGTTGTTCTGGTCTAAGCTCGGCTTACCTGACTGACAACAGTTGCCTCCTGACTGGACTGTCTGCATTATTTTGTTATCCTCTTCTAATCCAGAGTTGGGGGGGGGGGGGGGCAGAGTGATTTGTTTAAATGAGTCTGATGAAGTTGGACACCACTGCTGAAAATCCTTTCTCTCGTACATCTCATTGCTTATAGGATGAAATCCATAGCTTCATGATGGATGAAGTCCATAGTCCACGGTTTGCACTGTCTGGACTCCCCGCTTACCCAGCCTCGCTTCTAGCCGCCCAGTCTCTGACCTACCAGACCCCACCCACCTTGCACTTCTTTCAGTTAAAGAAAGGGCTGCTCCCTTTCTGCTTTAGGGTCCTCCCACATGCCATCTCCCTGCCTGGATTAATCCTCCCCACCCTTCTCCAGCAAATTCCTGCTCATCTTTAGGTCTTGGCATAAACATCACTTTCTCAATGAATCCTGTCGTGGGAATTATTTAGGTCATGTTATACACTCTTGTAGTACTGTGTGTTTGTCCTTTGTAAAGTGTATCAAAGATTGCAGTCAAAAAATTGTGTAATCATTACCTGTATAAAACTTCCCTCCCTGTGGATGATAAGCTCCATGGGAACAAGGACTATGTGTATCTTGGTTTATGGTGTATTGATGTATTGCCAGGATTCAGCACAGGAAACATTAGAGGCTCTTAATACTTGTGGAATGAAAGAATTGGTTAAAAACTGAGATATTCATCGCTCAACAAGAAATGAAACATCAATTAAGTGATTTAAAGTATCCTGAATTCACTTATTTTCACAAATATTTAAGTACTTTCTGTGTTTGAGGCATCATGCCAGGGGTAGGTATAAAGATTGGTATGTGCTTCCTTTTAAAAACTCTTATAACCTAAAAATGTGCAGGTATTTTATATATTGTTAGAGTTAAAAATGAAATCTCAGTTATGGTGGGGATTGAGTCATATTCAAAAGATACTGCAAATAAGAAGGTGATTATTTTTGTGACAGTTTTCCTTATCCTAAATATTCTATATAAGTCGGTAATACACAGGCCCCATTGTTCTAACAGTGACTTTCATTCTTGGGTTCTGAGATACGGATAGTATCTCAAGTATGGTATTCAGTTGGTAAAAATCTAGTGATAAATTCAAGACTGACCACTAGAGATTTGTTTCAAAAGAGAAAACTTGGTAATGGTGTTTTATGACAGCAAAAGTATTTTAGTTTTAGTAACAAATACATATCAGTATCACAGTATAATTTAAAGTTATAAGAAGTGTGGCAAGTATGAGGTTTCATTGCCCAAAAGAGGCATTGGAGGAAACCAGGCAGTTGGTTAGCAGATCACTACTTGCCAGGAGGACTTGCTTGTTCTGAATTGATGGCCTGAGGCAGAGCTCAACTTTAATGTGTGTATGAGTCATCTGGAGACCTAGTTAAAATCCAAATTCTAATCCATTTGCTCTGGGGTGTGGCCTGAGATCATGTGTTTCTAAATAGCTCCCAGGGGATGCAGTGCTGTTTTCATGGACATGCAGAAAGATGAGTGTGTGATTTTTCTTTCATATTACTGGTGCATAATCCTTTACTTTTCTGAACAGTTTATGCCTAAAACAAACTACTAGGTGCTATGAAGTTAAGTGCAGGCCTTGCCCTTAGATGGGGTTTATTCCTTTTGAAGTCTTTTACTTTGTTGTCTTTTTCTATGAAATCTTTTAACTGTTTAACTGAAGGCATATGCATAACTAAACCACTTATTTCAAGTATTGCTTTTCCTTGCTGTTACAGAATCAGAAAAAACCTGAAAATGATGATGATGTGGAGATTAAAAAGCAGCTGTCCAAGTATGAATCTCAACTTTCAACAAATGAGGAGAAAGTAGATGCAGATGATCGTAAGTCCTTATAAATCTGAGAGCTAGAGGGAGTCCATTGGTCTGTGATTTGCAGGCAGCTTGGACTATCTGGAAGAGATGAGACCATATACCACCCCCATTAATCTTCCCGTCCTTTTTCTTTTTTTTTTTTACTGTGCCACGAGGCTTCTGGGATCTTAGTTTTCCAACCAGGAATCGAACCTGGGCCCCAGTAGTGAAAGTGCCAAGTCCTAACCACTAGACCGCTAGGGAATCCCTCCCCTTTTTTTAAAACTTAGACGTTCTTTTAATTGCCAGTGAGTTGGTTATTTCTATGTATATTTATATGTCTTCTTTCTATAGTTTTTTTATTTTGAGGTAAATTCAAACTTAGAGGAAAGTTCCAGGAATTCCTCTGCCTCTTCGTGTATTCCCCAGTTATTTTATGTACATTTATCTTTCTCTCTTTCTCTGTGTATGCATACTACTCATTTTGTTTTCTAAACCATTTGAGAGAAAGTTACAAGTGATGCTTCTTTGCTTCTAAACACTTGTTCTGTTTCCTAAGAGAAAGGACATTCTCTTGTGCAATTACAGGTCAGTGATCAACACCAGGAAATTAAAGCTGATACAATGTCATTTTCTAGTCTATAGACCATTTTCATGTTTTTCCAATTATCTTAATAATTTCTTGAGCCTCCCCTAACCCCCAAAAGGAAAAAAAAATCATCCAGAGTACAATTCAGGGTCAAATGCTGCCTCTTATTGGCCCTCATTTTGAGTTTGTCTGTTGTTTTTGCATTCGGTTGATCAGTTTGGGCAAGAATAGCACAAAGTGTATTACATCCTGTTCAGTGACGTGACCTGCCTCCCACCATGATGCTTGGTCACATAGCAGTGATGGTAATTTTGATCACTTGGCTAAGGTTGTGTCTCCCATGTTTCTTCACTATAAAGTTACTGTGTTACTGTGTTTCCTAGAACTTGTTAGAGTGGCATTTCTTGTTGGACAGGCTCTGTTAAAATTAAAATTTTAAACCAAATGGCTCATGATGACAACTCTCCCCGATGGTTCACTCTGACCAGCCGCACAGCCTCCTTTTCATCCTGTGAGCTTACCAGGTCTGTCTCAGAGGCTAATATTCAGTTTCTTCTGCTTGGAGCACTTTTCTCCCAGGTCTTCATATAAATTCCTCCTATTGTTTCAATCTCAACTCAGACATCTCCTTTTTAGAGGCCTTCCTGGATCATCCCAATACAGAGGTCTCCCACTCACTCTCCTCATATTCCCCTTTTCTATTTTCTTCCCATGCCGGCCAGTGCCTTAATTACCTTATTTATACCTGTGTTTCCTTGTTAAGTGTCTGTCTCCCCCAAGAACATGAGCTTCCTGAAGGCAGAGACTTTGTCCTGCTCCACTGTGTCCTAGTGCCTGGCCCAGAGTAGACACTCAGTTGCTGACTGAGGAGGAAGAACAACTTTATTGTTGCTACTGGGCAGTCCTAAGATTTCCTGTCCACCCTTTGTTTCCAGCATGCTGGTCTTCTCTAAAGAGCAAGCGAAGTACTCTCACTTGTCTTCCCGCACCTATTCCGTCTTCAGAGTTTCCAGTGGAATTTATAATGATGAGAGGAAATAACTTTTAAAATTGGACCATAGTGTCAAGAATGCTCCCAGGAAAGTTGATGCCAGTATATAAAAAAGACAAAACAAAACCTATTGTTGCAGTTTACTTTACACAGATAAATGTTTCTTGGTGATGATAGTATTTCACATTCTTCTGCTTTTCCTTTTTAATTTTTGTTTGGCTACAGTACATGGTTTGCAGGGTCTTAGTTCCCTGACTGGGGATTGAACCCAGACCCCTGACAGTGAAAGCACCGAGTCCTAACCACTGGACCACCAAGGAATTCCTCTCTTTTGCTTTCCCTTGAATTTTGAAAGAGAGGAACTCAGATGACAGAATTATGTGTGTTTTTTATTTCCAATTTTTCTGGATTATTTTTCTAAAATATTTTAAATGTCAGCAGTGAAATATTTTTCTAAAATGTGTGTGCTTCTTTTATAATCAGGAAAAAAGACTATCTTGAAAAACATAGGGAGGCAAAAGAATTTAAGGGAGGATCTGGGGCGGTTCCTGAAGGTTACCATTTAAAATCCACTCTTAGTGAAATCATTTAACTTCTAAAATTCACTAAAACGTACTGATGTTTCTCATCAACAGTACTCTAAAGTCTAGTCTGCCAGGAATATGTGAGAGAGTTGACATGCTTTGAAGTCTTGTTGACTCTGTCAGTGGAGATTTTGAAATGTGCTCATTAACAGAGCCATTTGACTTTGTCTCAATGTCCTTTATGTTTACATCTAGGACCTGAAGGCTATTTACGAGCTGACTCACAAGAGCCCTCCCACTTTGATTCTCAGCAGCCAGCAATCTTGGAAGAAGAGGAGGTCATGATAGCTCATGCCCATCCGCAGGAAGTTTACAATGAATATGTACCCAGAGGGTGCAAGAATAAATGCCATTCACATTTCCATGATACACTTGGCCAGTCTGATGATCTCATCCACCACCATCATGACTACCATCATATTCTCCATCACCACCACCACCAGAACCACCACCCCCACAGCCACAGCCAGCGCTACTCTCGGGAGGAGCTGAAAGATGCTGGCATTGCCACATTGGCCTGGATGGTGATCATGGGAGATGGCCTGCACAATTTCAGCGATGGCCTCGCAATTGGTATGTCTCTACCTTTCGGCCCTTGTTCGTTTATCTCTGAAAATGCCACTTTAAGCTGCTGATTTTAGCAAAGGGTAGGTTGGTTTGATAAGGCTATTAACATCCAAGGTTTTCAAAATGTTATCTCTTTGACTGCTTTGACAGTGATGTACTTGATAAATGTGAGATAAGATGAAAAAGTGCTAGAAACTGCTTGGCCCTTTAACTAAATTGTAGCTGCCAAAAGTTACTTTCCCTTATCTGCAATATAAATAGTATGTGTTAAAGTGAAAGTATCTTTTCCACCACCTTTTCTTTTATGCTAAAGGAACCTTCATCCATCTGAAAAGTTTAAATTACTAATCCCTATCCAAAGAAGAATTATAGACTTTTTGTAAGTTGTGCTACCATTGAGAGATAATAGAATATTTACGTATTGTAGTAATTTAGTACAGGAAGGGAGGGGCTTCCCAGGTGGCACAGCACAAGAGTAAAGAATCCACCTGCAAAGCAGGAAAAGCAAGAGACAATTCCTGGGTCAGGAAGATCCCCTAGAGAAGAGAATGGCAACCCACTCCAGTATTTTGCCTGGGAAATCCCGTGGACAGAGGAGCCTGGTCAACTATAGTCCATAGGGTTGCAAAGAGTCGAACATGAATGAGCACGTGTGCTCACAGACAGAATTCTAGAAGGAGCCATGGAAATAATTACAGAGCAGACAGGCGAGGTCCAACAAGGCCGTGTTGTTTTGTCGCCCAGCTGAGATGAGCCCAGGCCCTGCTCCCTGCACTGTGCACTTCCTCCTCTGCACCGTGCACTTCCTCCTCTGCGCCATGCTCTTCCTCCTCTGCACCATGCACTTCCTCCTCTGCGCCATGCTCTTCCTCCTCTGCACCATGCACTTCCTCTGCACCATACACGTCCTCCTCTTAACCATGCTCTTCCTCCTCTGCACCATGCCCTTCCTCCTCTGCACAATGCCCTTCCTCCTCTGCACCATGCCCTTCTTCCTCTGCACCATGCCCTTCCTCCTCTGCACCATGCCCTTCCTCCTCTGCACCATGCACAACTTAAGGGACTCAGAAGGATGTGCAAATGCTCAGTCATGGTTTTACAAACAATCAGTTGTATAACGTGTTATCTTTTAAAAGCAGGGAGTTATTTATCTTAACCGTCCCTTATCAAGACATTGAAAGAATAAATGTAAAAAAGTCTAATTACACAGTGGATTCCTCTGAGGCTAGGAAACATATTTGTACTCTTGATTCCTGAGGTTTTTTTTCCCCATAAACCTTTTAAATCAGTTTGTTTTATATTTCTCCATAAGTGCTTTATGTGGTAGCAGTTACTTCTCAGGTTTGTATAAGATCATTCAATCACTCAAAGGCACAGCCCAGCCTTCCCTTCTCAATCATATCTGCTTGTGCTCCTTTGGGAAATTTAAGCCTAATTGAATGTAATCTAAGATTAGTTATGAAAAAGTTACAGAGTGCAGTTGAGAAAGTTCTGTTTATTCACCACCAGAATATAGTTTATTTCTTTTACCTCATTGTATGTGCTATACAAATTTTAAAAATACACACCTACAAAATAATGCAGTGATTTTTTTTTTTTTACACAGGTGCTGCTTTTACTGAAGGTTTATCGAGTGGTTTAAGTACTTCTGTTGCAGTGTTTTGTCATGAGTTGCCTCATGAATTAGGTAAGAGAACCCTATAAATGGTATTTTCCAGGTGGGTAGCATATCTCAGTGTCACTGGCTTTTGCTAACGATAGTTTCTAGCAGGCTTTCTCATTTATGGCTTCTCGTAAGTCTACTATTCTAGCTAGCTTTGTTTCTTACTGAGGACGAGTCTGTTTCCAGCCAGAATTCTAGCCCTGCAACTGTGATTATACAATTGCCTGTGTTGGGTTGCCAAACAGATCCCTGAGCCCCGTCTCTGGTCCTCTTCCCCTGCCAGATACCTTCTTTTACCATCCTGTGGTGACGTGAGGCCCTGCTTTCGTTGTACACAGAATAGGAATAAGACCACAGGCAAATAAAGAGTCATCTTCCGTTAACAGAGAGAACTTGACAAAGAGAATTTCATTGGAACTAAAAAGAAAGAGAAGTTGATGAGTTGTGTTTTGAATATTCTTTTTCTCTGTCACCAGGACTTAAAGCCTTCCCAGAGTTGCCCGGGTTCTGTGTGTGTGTGTCCCTGATTTTCTTCTTACGGGTGGCTGCACACCTGTAGCACCATTTTCACTTTTGTCCCTTGGCGTGTGTTCTGCCATTTAGAAGGCATCCCACCTTCCTGTTCAATGCTTGTAATCCTCAACATCTGATTTGTGCTCACATTCTAGATCCTTCAGGCTTCATGAAGCCTCTCTTAAGTACTTTGATCTTAATTTCTTAATTTCTTTTCTTCTTTTATAACCAGAACATTAGATTCTTCAGCTCTTAATTATAAAGTATATTGCCTTCTTTAATCCTTTGCTGATCATTTCCTGTGTGTTCTCTACCCCCTCTTCCTGCTTGTGGTCAGTTAAAAGCCCCTTGAAGACAGTGTAAGAGCACAGTAGTAGATTCTTGGTACTGATGTTCTTTGACAAACAAGAAACCTTAAGAAAAACTTTGGATAAAAGATATCTTAGTTTATAAAACTGTTCAGTTCAGTTCAGTCACTCAGTCGTGTCCGACTCTTTGTGACCCCATGAATCACAGCACGCCAGGCCTCCCTGTCCATCACCACCTCCCGGAGTTTACTCGAACTCATGTCCATCGAGTTGGTGATGCCATCCAGCCATGTCATCCTCCGTCATCCCTTTCTCCTCCTGCCCCCAATCCCTCCCAACATCAGGGTCTTTTCCAAAGAGTCAACTCTTTGCATGAGGTAGCCAAAATATTGGAGTTTCAGCTTCAACATCAGTCCTTCCAGTGAACACCCAGGACTGATCTCCTTTAGGATGGACTGGTTGGATCTCTTTGCAGTCCAAGGGACTCTCAAGAGTCTTTTCCAACACCATAGTTCAAAAGCATCAATTTTTCAGCACTCAGCTTCCTTCACAGTCCAACTCTCACATCCATACATGACCACCAGAAAAACCATAGCCTTGACTAGACGGACCTTTGTTGGAAAACTAATGTCTCTGCTTTTTAATATGCTATCTAGGTTGGTCATAATTTTCCTTCCAAGGAGTAAGCATCTTTTAATTTCATGGCTGCAATCACCATCTGCAGTGATTTTGGAGCCCCCCAAAATAAAGTCTGACACTGTTTCCACTGTTTGCCCATCTATTTCCCATGAAGTGATGGGACCAGATGCCATGATCTTAATTTTCTGAATGTTGAGCTTTAAGCCAACTTTTTCAATCTCCTCTTTCACTTTCATCAAGAGGCTTTTTAGTTCCTCTTCAAACTGTTAGGGTGTTTTATACTGATTATCTCTGTTAACCCTGGGTGATTCTTAATTTTGCCTTTTTTTTTTTTCCCACTCCTCAACAAAATTGGAGGATTTCTTAAATCTGGAATGTCTTTTGGGTATATGTCTTAAAAATGATTTTTTTTAATGATTTTAATTGCCTTTTTGTGTTTTCTGTTAAAGGCGACTTTGCTGTCTTACTCAAGGCTGGCATGACTGTTAAGCAGGCTGTTCTTTATAATGCCCTGTCAGCCATGCTGGCGTATCTTGGAATGGCCACAGGAATTTTCATTGGTCATTATGCTGAGAATGTTTCTATGTGGATATTTGCACTTACTGCAGGCTTGTTCATGTATGTTGCTCTGGTTGATATGGTAAGTTTTTAAGAAGTCAAATTACAGAATTGACTAACAGTGAAATAGAAATGTTCAGTGAAACAGCATTTTTTAAAAGAGTGTAGCATAAATGTAGTTTCAGTGAGATTCTGTGCTCAACAAAGTAGCATATAAAATATAAGTCCTTACTAGTTTATCTTTTTGGATTGTTGCTCACACGCACATCTTTGTCCTGCCTAATGTGTATCAGGATACACAGAAGTATCTACCCGCTTCTGCTGTGTCTTTCTGAGAGTAGAGTTTCAGTAATCAGGCAAAAAATTGTACATAGACTTGTGAGAAACCTAGTACAAGCCACATACTGTTGGCAAACTGTGTATACATCAGAACACTTAAAGGATCCTTACTAACAGATAAAGGAGTTATGTCTTTTTGTCACCAAAGTCCACTTAACAGTCTCAGCCAGTCTTACTGCTAAGATTATATTTTATATGTTAAAAGATTTCCGTATCTCTGAACTTTGAGTGAACCATATGTTATGTACAAATACAGACAGTAAGCAGGGTAACCAGTGTAGCTCTCCATTTTACAGTGGAGCAAACTGGATCAATATAATTTTGACTTGCTGAGCAGACCATGAGTAATCATTGTTAATTAACTGTTAGGAAATGCTATGTAACATTATTAGCTAGAGTCATGTTTTAGAAAATTGACTGATGGTATATCCAGCTACATATAAAGCTAGTACAGTGTCCTGGAAATTCTTCTAAAATCTATGGTTCTGGAAACTTAAAGGTTGCTCTTTGTTTGTTTGTTTTAAAGGTACCTGAGATGTTGCACAATGATGCTAGTGACCATGGATGTAGCCGCTGGGGATATTTCTTTTTACAGAATGCTGGGATACTTTTGGGTTTTGGAATTATGTTGCTTATTTCCATATTTGAACATAAAATTGTGTTTCGTATAAATTTCTAATTAGGGTTTAAATGCTGGAGTAGCTTAAAGCTATAGTTTGCTGTCTGTAGTTTGAATAGGTCATAGGGAGATGAGTTTGTACGATGTGATCCGTAGCACTTAAGGTTAGTGGATTTTGTGATTTTTTTTGTATTGAATATTGTCATTTGTTATGCTTATAAGGTCAGTTATGGTGGTAACATAAAGGTACGTTTTAATATTTAAGTTATTCTGTTTTGGGAATATAAGCTGTATGTGCAATTTACCAATATTACCAGTTTATTGTATAAACAAGAGATTTGGCATGACATGTTCTGTATATTTCAGAAGAAAATATCTTTAATTTTTTTTTTCTAGAACTAATTTAATATAGTGATTCCCATGCTGGATTTTAGGCCTCTGAAAAACTGCTGGTGTTTAGGAGTAAGAATACACATGAAGCTTAAGATACCAATAAAGCTTAAACTGAATTTAAGCTAAGAAATAAGAAGAAAAAGAGAAGAATCTATATGAATTAAGAAGTTCTAGATTTTGTATAAAAAATCAAAACTGGTTATTAAATAGAAGGGGAAATTTAGATATAAATGAAAAAAGGCAGTATTACTAAAGTACAGAGTACATTCATAAACATTTTTGTCAGAGTATTAATTTCCAATAAAACCTCAGCACTTTTTACTAAATTAGTTGTACGTTTAACTTTGTATAGCAAAAGCATCTAAATATATTTAATAATTTGCAAAATACATCATTTGACCAGGAAATTAGAATTTTAAAATATGTGTGGAGATATGCCAGATGAGTATGAGTAAGTTTATGTATTGTCAAAAGACTTGGATATCACCAAGCTATATATCACCCAAAGGTACATTATTGGATGTTCTAGTTATCTGATTTACCACTTGTCAGCATATTAGAATTTCAATATATGTAAGAACATTAAAACAATACTGATTATAATTTGACTTCTTGGATTCAGAAAGTAATTTGGTATCTTTGGTATCAGTGCTTCAGTGTTGTTGTTGTGAGCAGTTGTCATTTTTATATATAGTACTTTAGATGTACTAGGGTTGTATGGCATTCTCTAGTTGTTGCTTTTCTACAAAATAAATTCCCATGTCAGCTTCATATCATATATTCTGATTTTCTTTGCCTGTTATTTTTTTTTTACCATCTTAGCCATTTTTAAGCATAGAGCTCAATAATTTTACATATATTCACAGTGTTATACAATTTGTCTCCAGAACTTTTTCACCTTGCAAAACTGAAACTCTTCATTTCCTTCCCATAGCACCTGGTAACCACCATTCTACTTTCTATTTCTATGAATTTGAGATGTCTGATTTTCTTAAGTATAACCCAGATTATATATACTTATCGATTCATTTGTATTATTGTATTAGGTGGCTTTATTCAATTTTTTACATTTTTATCACAAAGGACACTTCAGAAAATACTGGTCCACAGTTTGTTCAAAGCTGTCCCTAACTTTAAAAATCCCCCCCAAACAAAAAACAAACCCCAGAACTTAAGCTTGAGAAGAAGCACTGATACCCTAGATTCTAAGGAGAATCAAGAACAACTGGGCAAAAAAAAAAAACAACTGGGCAAGACTGTACAGCTGTGTACTGAAAGACAATTTTGGACCAGCATTTCTGTTCCCCAAACCAAGTGAGAGGGGTCTGACTAATGAAAATTACTTGGATTGGGGTGGGCGAGGGGAGTGCTTGAAAGGATAAAATGGGACATCTTCTCAGGCTAAATGATTACTGTGCTCCAGAAACCCACAGACCCGCCCTGATGCCACTGCTGGGTCAGTGCAAGATGAAATTCTGAACACTGGAAACTGTTCCTCCAGGAGTTTGGGAGACGACTTGTACCTACTTCCTTCACAGAAATTTTGAAGATTGAAGGTGTGCTGGACCAGCTCACAAAACAGGATGATAGCAACCATACTTTGCACTCCAGTTTGAACTCACTAGTGAGTATATAGAAGATTTAAGGAGTTGGTTCCCATGGCTCCATGTGGGAGAGATTGAAGATCAGAGGACAATGCAGAAACTAGAATATGAACCAAAGGCTGTTTGGGGGAAAACACTTAACAGACTGATAGAAAATGAAAAGGTACAAATAAATAATATCTTGAATAAAGAAGGAGACATAAATAGAGATGTAGTAGATCCAAACAATCATTAATTGTTTGGATAATTAACATAATTAACAATCATTAATTATGAATATTTCTGGAAAAAATATCAATGTCCACTCCAGGAAAAAATTGAAAATCAGTAACTGTTAAAATGACCACCACATCACAGTTGTCCCGAGCCTCTCTCAAAATAACACCCTTTTGCTGTAGATTTACCAAAACTTCAAGCAACACGTATTACCCAAGTAGATTATGGGATTAGAAAAAAAGAATATTCATCATGTTAATTGAGATTAATGTAACTTGATACAAAACCATTCTGGGAAAGGCAATCTGCCTGATACCTTAATACTCCCTATATGTTCTTGCAGTTAAGTCAAGAATGAAAGGCCCTGAAAATTCTGTCTGGGCCAATTTTCAGTGAACAACCTTGAAAGATGAGGTGGAAGACAAAGAGCAGACCTTGTATAGGAGAGATGGTTTCCCCAGGCTCAGTGTTCCTCAGTGCCACACAAACTCAGCATGTGCACCATCCACCTGCGAACTTTCCCTTGGCTCCTATGAGACCTGATGCTCAAGAGGGTCTCAAATGCTGCTCATGCTGCTTGCTATGCTATCAACAGTAAAGTCCATTGTGTCCCAGAAGTTCATGTCTTATGTCCTAATCCACAAGACAAACAGGCTAACTTATAGCTTCTAAATTGGATAAAACTCCAGACCTTTACAAAACCTCACAGGATAGTACAAAAAGGGAAAGCAAAAGTGAATGCATGGTCACTTCAGTCATGTCTGACTCTTTGCAACATTATGGATCATACACAGCTCACCAGGCTTCTCTGTTCATGGGATTCTCCAGGCAAGAATACTGGAGCGGGTTGCCATGCCCTCCTTCAGGGGATCTTCTCAACCCAGAAATCAAACCCACATCTCGTACGTCTCCTGCAAGAATCCTAAATGAAACAGCAAATCAAACTCAGAAGTGTATGTTTCAATCAAGTAAGGTGGCCCTGGGAATACAAAGATGCCTAAACAGAATACCCATTACTGTAGTAAACCATGTTAACAGAGTGAAGTGGAAAGATACAAGTTTAATATAATTCTCATTCGGGATTAAAGAAAAGCATTTCAGCATATTAGAAACAAACTTACTAGAATTTGAGAAGTCTAGAGACTTGTCTCCTTGAATATCCCCATCCTATGAAGTCAAGGGTTTAAGAAAGAGTAGCAGTGGAGAGGAAGGGAGATGTGCAGAGAGGGAGGAACTGATAAAGACCAAAAAGAAACTCCTATTCCAAAGATGGAGTGGCGCTTGAAACTCCCAACTTATATGCTTACATACAAAGTATAATGAATATTAAAGGAAGTAGCAAGCTGCCACAATTCTATAGCTATGTCATTGATAGCTAGCATGGATTTTTTTCCTTTTTTTAAAAAAAGGAAAAGACATAAAATTCACTATTTAAACCAGTTTTAAGTACAGTTCAGAGGCTTTACATACATACGTTCACACTGTGAAGTCATCAACCACATTCAGCTCCAGAATTCTTTCCTCATCCCATACTGAAATGTGCATTGCATGCTAAGTTGCTTCAGTTGTGTCAGACTCTGCGACCCTATGGACTATATATAGCCTGCCAGGCTCCTCTGTCCATGGAATTCTCCAGGCAAGAGTACTGGAGTGGGTTGCCAAGCCCTCCAGGGGCTCTTCCCCATCCACGGATTGAACCCACATCTCATGTCTCCTGCATTGGCAGACAGATTCTTTACCACTAGCGCCACCTGGGAAGCTCAACCCTTTAAACAATAATTCCCCTTTTTTCCCTCCTCCAGCTCCTGATAACCATGGCCCTACTTACTGCTTGACTATTCTAGGTACCTCGTATAGGTGGAGTCATACAATGCAATATTTGCCCACATGAGTCTGGCTTATTTTGCTTAGTATAACGTCTTCAAGGTTCATCCATGTTGAAACATATCTCAAAAATTCTCTCCTTTAAGGCTCAGTAATATTTCATTATATGTATATAGCATATCTTGTTGATCCATTCACTCATCAGTGAACATTTGAGTTGTTTCCACTGTTTGGCTATTGCAAGTACCCTACTCTTAATATGAACATAAGTACAGATATCTGTTTCCCTGCTTTCAGTTCTTTGAGGGGTATATAATATACCCAAAAGTGAAATTGCCAGATCATATGGTAATTCTATGTCTGTTTTTTAAGAGTTGCCATATGGTTTTCCACAGTGACTGCACGATGCCACATTCCCACTAGTACCAGGGTTCCAGTTTTTGGAACCTCACCAGTATTTGTTTTCTGTTTGTTTATTGCTTTTTGGTAGTCATGCCTCATTGTGGTTTTGACTTCCATTTCCCTAATGTCTAATGGTGTTGAGCATCTTTTCATGTGCTTATTGGACATTTGTATATGTTATTTAGAGAATTGTCTACTCAGATTTCTTTGCCCATTTTTAAATTGAGTTGTTTGGTTTTTGTTGTTAAGTTGTAGGAATTCTTTACATATTCAGAATATTCATCTTTTATGAGATAATGCAATTCGCAAATATATTGTCTCACTCTGAGTTGCTTTTTTACTCTGTTCATACTGTCATTCAGCACACACAAAAAAATTATTTTGATGAAGTCCAATTTGTTTTTTCTTTAGTTGCCTGTACCTTTAATTTAGTGTCATGTCTAAATCATTGTCATGTCCAATATTATGAAGGTTTCCCCCTATGTTTTCTTCTAATGGTTTTATAGTTTTAGCTCTTTGACCCATTTTGAGTTAATTTTTCTGAATTAACTGTGTTACATAAAGGTCCAACTTCATCCTTTTGCATGTGGATATCCAGTTTTCCCAGCACCATTTGTTGCTGTCCTTTCCTCCACTGAATAGTCTTGACACCCTTGTTGAAAACCATATTTTATAAGTTTATTTCTGGGCTCTCTATTCTATTCCATTGGTCTATATATTTATCCTAAAGCCAGCATCACACTGTTTTTATTACTACAGCTTTTGGACCATATTTGTTTGAGTCTATTACTGAAGTTTTTATTCTGTCTTTATTACTGTAGCCTTATAATAATTCTTGAAATCAGTTAAGTCTTGAAATCATGGATTCTCCAAGTATGCATACCTTTTTCCCCAAAATGTTTAGGCTATTCTATTTCCTTGATTTCCTATGTAAATTTTAGAATCAATTTTTCAGTCTCCAAAAGTATTATGCTTGGCATGTACCCTCATTATACACTATTTACAATAGCCAGGACATGGAAGCAACCACATCCATCAGTTCAGTTCAGTCGCTCAGTCATGTCCGACTCTGCGACCCCATAAACCGCAGCACGTCAGGCCTCCCTGTCCATCACCAACTCCCGGAGTCTACCCAAACCCATGTCTATTGAGTCGATGATGCCATCCAACCTCTCATCTTCTGTCTTCCCCTTCTCCTCCTGCCCTCAATCTTTCCCAGCTCAGGGTCTTTTCCAATGAGTCAGCTCTTCACATCACGTGGCCAAAGTATTGGAGTTTGAGCTTCAACATCAGTCCCTCCAGTGAACACCCAGGACTGATCTCCTTTAGGATGGACTGGTTGGATCTCCTTGCAGTCCAAGGGACTCTCAAGAGTCTTCTCCAACATCAGAGTTCAAAAGCATCAATTCTTCGGCACTCAGCTTTCTTTATAGTCCAACTCTCACATCCATACATGACTACCATAGCCTTGACTAGACGGACCTTTATAAAGAAGATATGGTATATATATACAATGGACTATTACTCAGCCATAATAAGAATGAGTTTGAGTCAGTTCTGGTGATGTGGATGAACCTAGAGCCTGTTACACAGAGTGAAGCAAGTCAGAGAAAAATATATTAACACAAACATATGGAATCTAGAAAAATGGTATTGATGAACCTATTTGCAGGGAAGAAATGGAGACACAGATGGAGAGGATGGGTTGTGGACACACTGGGGGAGGGAGTGAGTGGGATGAATGGAGAAAGTAGCATCGGTATACACACACTGCCATGTGTAAAATGGATAGTTGGTGAGAAGTTGCTATATAACACAGGGAGCCCAGTCTGGCACTCTGATGGCCTAGAGGGATGAGATGAGGGAAAGGGAAGTTGGCTCAAGAGGGAGGAGATATATGTATAATTATGACTGATCCTTGTTATTGTATGGCAGAAATATATAAAAAATATTTTATATATATAAATATATAAAAAATATATAAAAAATATTTTAAGTATTGTGCTTGTATTTTCATTAGAATTACGGTTAAAACTAAAGATGAATTTGGGAAGAATTGACCACTATATTTAGTCTTTGATCATTGAGCAACAGTATATCTCTCCATTTATTTAGTCTTTGAAGTTTTCTTCCATCAGTGTATAGTGTTCAGCCTGCAAATTCTGCAAACATTTTATTGAAATTAAGTCTTTTGTGGTTTTGTATGCTAAGTCACTTCAGTTGTGTCCGAGTCTGTGACTCTGTGGACTATAGCCCACCAGGTTCATCTGTCCAGGGATTCTCCAGGCAAGAATACTGGAGTGGATTGCCATTTCCTCTAGGGGATCTTCCCGACCCAGGGATTGAATCCACATCTCTTATGTTTCCTGCATTGACAGGTGGGTTCCTTACCACTAGTGCCACTTGGGTTGACGTTATAAATCATTCTTTTTTAAATTTCAATTTTTAATTTCTTTTAATATGTAGATATACAATTGACTTCTCTGTGTTAACTGTATATCCTACAACCTTGCTAAACTCATTTATTCTAGGAGATTTTTGTAGATAGCTTGACATTTTCTATGTAGTATGCCTTTGGTTTCTTTTTCTTAAACTATGACTGTCACATCAGCTAAGACTCTCCCCTATTTCCCCCCTGTGCTGTGCAGCGTACAGGATCTTAGTTCCCCAAGCAGAGATGGAACCTGTACCTGCTGTGGGGGAAGCACAGAGTCTCAACCACTGGACCACGAGGGAAGTCCCTGGCTAAGACCTTCTGTGTGATGTTGAATAGGAACAGTGACATTGGGCATCTTTGCTTTGTTCTCATCTTAGCAGGAGAGGCAGTCAGTTTTTCACCATTAGGTGTGGTGTTAGCTGTAAGTTTTTCGGAGATGCCTTTTTATCATCTTAACGAAGTTCTCTTCTACTCAGTTTGCTGAGAATTTTCATCATGAATGAATGTTGAATTTTGTCAAAAGCTTTTTTGGTATCAGTTGATACATTTAGTATGGTAGATTAATTTTTAATTAATGAACTAACCTTGCATACCTAGGGTAAATCTCATGGTACGTGATATGTTATCTTTTTTTAGATGTAACCGTTTATTTTTGGCTGTGCTGGGTCTTTGTTACCGTGCAGACTTCTCTCTAGTTGCAGAGAGCCGGGGCTCCTCTCCAGTTGCCATGCACAAGCTTCTTCTTTCAGTGGCTTCTCTTGTTGTGGGGCACAGACTCTGAGGAGGTTGGGGCTTCGGTAGTTGCGGCTCCTGGGCTCTAGAGCACAGACTGAATGGTTGTGGCGCATGGGCTTTGATGCTCCATAGCATGTGGGATCTTCTTGACCCAGGGATCAAACCGGTGTCTTGGTACATTGGCAGGCTGATTCTTTGCCACCAATCTATGAGGGAAGCCCAGTGTGTTATCCTTTGTGTATATTGCTGGATTCAATATGCAAATATTTTGTTGAGGATTTTTGTTTCTGTTAAGTTCATGATGGATATTGGTCTGCAGCTTTCTTGTACTGTTCTTGTCTGATGCTGGTGTCAGAAGAATGCTGGCTACATAAAATGAGGAGGGGAGTGTTTCTTCCTTTTTTTATTTTCTAGAAATGGTTAATTACAGAATTGGTATTATTTCTTCTTTAAATTTTTGTTAGAACTCACCATTGAAACAATCTGGGGCCTAGAGTTTTCTTTGAAGGTTTTTAGTCTATCTATTCAATTCCTCTAATAGATAAAGGAATATTCAAGCCATCTATTTCATGTTTAATGAGTTTCGGTAATTCATGTATTTCAAAAAATTGGTCCATTATATGTAAGTTGCCACATTTATAGACATAAAGCTGTGCAGAGTATTCATTTATCCTCTTAACAACAGAAGTTCTAGAGTGATATCATTCCTACTATTGGTAAAGTGCATCTTTTTTCTTTCTTAATCAATCTAACTACAGTTTGTCAATCACAGTCATCTTCTCAAAAACTAAGGCTAACTATAAACCTACTATAATCAAGACTCTGGTGTTGGTTAAGAGATAAATATACAAATGAATGGAGCAGAACAGAGTCCAGAAATAGACCTACACAAATATAGCCAACTTATTTGTTCACAATGGAGAACTCAGAAGTTTCCAACAAATGGAATAGGGATAATTGAACATTACAGGAAAAAAAAGAACATCTACCTAAACCTAACAACTTGTACAAAATTTTACCCGAAATAGATCATAAGTACAAGACCATAAAACTCTTAGAAAACAACACATGAGATAATCCGCAGGACCTGGGGTTAGGCAAAGAGCTCTTAGACAGTCTACAAAAGAATAAATTGATAACTTGAACTTCATCAAATGAAAAATTTTGTTTTATTGAGAATGTAAGAGACTCAACAGACTGAAAGAAAAATATTTGCAAATAACATTCAATTAAGGACATGTATCTAGAACATATAAAAAACTCAGACTCCAATAAAACAACCTGCTTTTTTTAAATGGGCAAAAGACTTGAACAGACATATCTCCAAAAAGGACATGTGGTGATATTTAAATAAGCACATGAAAGGTGTTCAGCATCATTAACCATTAGGGAAATTCAAACCATGATAAGATACTCACCTACCAGATAAGATAAGATACTCACCTACTAGAATGGCTAGAATAAAAAACACTGACAATACCAATTACCAGCAAGGATGTAGAACATCTGGGAGTTGCATACACTGGCAGGTGTGCAAAGAGGTACACCCACTGTGAAAATCTCTTTGGCAGTTACTTATAAAAGTAAACTTACATTATGACCCAGCAGTCCCTCTCTGAGTGTTTACTCTAGAGTAATTAAAACTTATATTTACGTGAAAACTTGTATAACAGTTCTATACAGGATTGCCAGAAACTGGAAACCACCCAAATATCCTTCTACAGTTGAATGGATACATAATACTCTGGTGTTTGCTCCATGCAGTATTATCCAGTAAGGAACAAAATAGCAATGCTCAGGAATGGGGGAAAAAACGAAAAAACCAATACAATTGGCCAAAAAGAACACAAAGACCCAGAAGACTGCCCCGGTTCCCTCTCGAAGTTCACCCCTGCATCATTCCACATGTACTTTTCTTTTCCAATAAACTTTTTACTTTTCTCTTTAAAAAAACTGGGCAGTTGATATATACAATTTCCATGAATATCGAAGGCATTGTGCTAAGTGGAAGAGATATAACAAGAGGTTATATACTGGATATTTCCATTTGTATGACATTCTGGAGGAGATAATAGGATAGGGAGAACAGGTCAGCAGTTTCCCAGGGTTAGTGTTGTGGTGAGGGTGTCACTATAAAATGGTAATGCAAGTTTTTTTGAGGTGATGGAACCAGTCTGTATCCTGATTCTAACAATTATTACACAAATCTACATATGTATTAAAGCTTATAGAACTCCAATGAAAACTTAAAAAGTAAATTTTCCTGTAAAACTTTTGGTAATTTAGTTGTACAGTGTACAAATTATTTATTTATACAAGGGTGTGGATGTACAATTATAAATTTTAAGTATATACAGTAAGGTGGGGGAGTTTTATTTTTATTTTTTTGGCTGCACTGTGAAGCATGCGGGATCTTAGTTCCCTGACTGAGAATGGGGCCCGCACCCCTCTACAGTGGAAGTGTGGATTCTTAACCACTGGACCCCCAGGGAAGTCCCATCCCATTTAGTATTCTTTATTAATTTTCTGTGGGGCTTCTCAGGTGGCTCAGTGGTAAAGAATCCACCTGCCAATGCAGGAGATGGCAGGAGATACGAGTTCAATCCCTGGGTCGGGAAGATCCCTTGGAGAAGGAAATGGCAACCCACTCCAGAATTCTTGACTGGAAAATCCCATAAGTAGAGGAGCCTGAGAAGCTACAGTCTATGGAGTCACAAAGAGCTGGACACAACTGAGCAACTGAGCATGAGCGCATACACGATAAATTTTCTGCACTTGAATTTTATTTTATGATGCCTTTTTTGTGTGTGGTAAAATATAAACACATAAATGGTACTGCTTCAACCGTTTTTAAGCGGACAGTTCACTGGCATTAAGTACATTTATACTGTTGTGAAATATCACCACCGCCCATCTTCAGAGCATTTTCACCACCCTATGCTGAAACTCTGTATCCATTAAAGAATAATTCCCTATCTTCCCTACCCCCAGCCCTTGGATCTGTTTCCATGTATTTGACTATTCTAAGTACACCATATAAATGGAATCATATGATATCTGTTTTTTTGAGTCTGGCTTATTTCACTTAGTATAATGTTTTTAATGTTCATCCATGTTGAAGCATGTATCACAGTCTTTCTTCTTGAAAGGTGAATAGTATCCACTGTATGTATATACCACATTGCATTTAGCCATTTGTCCAATGATGTAGTATTGGTTCCATATTTTGTCTTTTGTGAATAATGCTGCTATGAACAAATATCTGTTTGAGTATCTGCTTCTGTTCTTTTGAGTATATACCCAGAAATGGAATTGCTGAATCATAATTCTATGTTTAATATTTTAAAGAACTGCCATACCATTTTCCACAGCAACTGTAAAATTTTAAATTTCCACTGGCATTTTGTTAAGAGGAAAGGTAAATATAAGGGTTCTTTAAAAAATTTTTATTTTATATTGGGGTATAGTTGACTTACAGTGTGTTAATTTCAGATGCACACAAAGCAATGCTGTTATATATTTATCTATTCTTTTTCAGATTGTTTTCCTACTTAGGTTATTACATAATGCTGAGTACAGTTCCCTGTGCTGTACAATAGAACTGCCATGTTTTTTTAAGCCAAGAATAAATATATTTGCATCGGGGCAAGAATTATATAGTTAAATCATTTTTAAGTTTATGTGTAAATTTCTATGATTCTATTGCAACTAATTTAATGGTAAAGACTTATGAACTGATTTACAAAATTAATCATCATTTGCAAAGTTGTTTCTGGGAGAAAATGCGTTCATAGATTCCTTGTGTTGGCTCAGAAAGTTTTTTTTAACTTGGGAATGCTGATACAGACTGTTTAGATTGTATTTAAATCAATGCAGTAAACCTGATTTAATGGAACCAGTCTGCCGCCTTGTGGAATTTTAATGCAACTTCCAGTTTTATAAACAGGATGGCCATAATTTAGAGGTGATGCCACTTGTGTTCAATAATTGTTTTGTTTTGTTTTGTGTCAATTTAAAGAACCAGTTTTTAAGATTTATTTTTAATTGCAGGATAATTGCTTTGCAATATTGTGTTGGTTTCTTCCATATAACAATGTGAATCAACCCTGAATACACATATGTCCCCTCCATCCTGAACCTCCCTCCCACCCCCCAAACCAGCCCACTGCTCTAGGTTGTCACAGAGCACCGGGCTGAGCTCCCTGTGTTATATAGCAACTTCCCGCTCGCTATCTGTTTTACACATGGTAATGAATATGTTTCAATGCTACTCTCAATTCGTCCCACCCTCTCCTTCTCCCGCTGTGTCTACAAGTCCGTTCTCTATGTCTGTGTCTCTATTCCTTTCCTGCAGATAAAAAGGGCCAGTTTCATTTAACATATCTATATAAGATCTATATCAGGATAACTTTGCTAATAAGTTATCCTGATAAGTTTTGCTAATGGGCACAAATATTTGAATTAATATAAAGGTATTTTCTGTTCTTGTTTAGGAGGAATACATAAAACATGAGAATTGAGTGGTCATGGAAAAAGATTCAAACCACTCTTTTACCACATAAGAGATTGCATATTGCAGAACTTCTCATTCTTAAGAAAAAATGCAATTTAAAAATAAAATTGTCTACAATTTATATGAACCTTGAAAACATTACACTGAGTGAAATAAGCCAGAAACAAAAGGACAAGTATTGTATTTCTCCTTTTTTACTGTATGGAGTTACAATTAAAAAAAAAAAAAAAGCTCTTCCACTTTATGTTAGTTGTAAACAGTAAGCAAATGGAAAGTAATTATGAAGTAATAATAGCATTGAGACTTCTCTGGCAGTCTGGTGGTTAAGATTCTGAGCTTCCAAAGCAGGGGGCAAGGGTTCAACCCCCAGTCTGGAAAATAAGATCTCATATGTTGCATGGCTCAGCCAAAAAGAAAAAAAAAAGAATAATAGCATTTATTAAGGTCTGTTGTAGTCCTGAACATAATTCTCTCAGTCTGCATAACAACTCTGCAGTATAGACCTGATTAATTTCATACTGCAGATAAGGAAAATGAAGCTCAGTTAAATTCACTGGTGTGACAAGTCTCAGCACCACTTGATGCCACAGAAAAGGCTTCAGGTCCTGTCAGTTTCCAAAGCTGAAACATTGGGGGAGTTCTCACTGGGCACCCCATCTTAAAAAGGATTTCCTGATCTGTTGTCTGATGTCCTTTTTTGCCATTTCCTTTGAAATACCTGATTCCACATTAGAGATGTGTCTTGTCCTGAGCTCTGTAGGGCTGGCTGGCCTTGGACTTTTTCTTCAACTCACAGGGAAGTTTGCAGTGCTGAATAGGGAGGTGTGACAGAACGGGGTGATTGCCTGCCAGACAGACTGGGCTTGCTAGGCTGCACCATAAAACACCAGGCTTTGAACAAAGAGGAACCATTCTAGTATTTCAGGATTTGACCAGAACATACTCTAATGGTTCAAGAGAAACATTGCCAAACGGGTGTGTTCATAAACGTCAGGCCAACATAGCGATGGACCTGAAAACCGTTCATTCAGCAAATACTTACCGAGCTTCGACTATGATCAGATGCTAGTCTATGTAATATTTTATTAAGTATTGAAACAGACAAAAAACCCCTCCCCTAATAGAGCTTTCATTCTAGAAGAATAGGCAGACAATAAGATACATAGGTAAATTATGGCGTGCATTAGAAGGTGATTTTTTGTTTAAAAAGGGATTATAGAATCAAATGTTTCTCCTGAAAAGAAAAGACCAAAGGAAAATATTGCTAAATCTTGCTAGTTGACAAAACACAGAATTGCTAGTCAATTCTCATCCTCATCTTGGCTAAGTAGCAGCATTTGACATAGTTGATCATTCCCTTCTTCTAATGCATTCTTTGGATTTCAGGATTCCACACTACTGCTTTCCTCCTATCTCAATGGCTAATATCCTTTGGCTGTTTTTAGGTTATTTCTTCTCATTTTCCCAACCTCTAAACACAGGAGTGCCCTGAGATCTTCTCTGTCAGTCTGCACTCATTGGTTAGTGAGTTCATGCAGTCCCATGATTTTAAATACTGTATATCACCAAACTTCAAAATTGTAACTCCAGCCCAGACCTCTCCTCTGAACTAGGGCTTCCCTGATAGCTCAGTTAGTAAGGAATCCACCTGCAGTGCAGGAGACCCCGGTTCAATTCCTGGGTCAGGAAGATCCCCTGGAGAAGGGATAGGCTACCCACTTCAGTGTTCTTGGTCTTCTTTTGTGGCTTAGCTGGTAAAGAGTCCGCCTGCAATGCGAGAGACCTGGGTTTGATCCCTGGGTTGAGAAGACCCCCTGGAGAAGGGAAAGGTTACCCACTCCAGTTTTCTGGCCTGGAGAATTCCATGGACTGTGGCAAAGAGTCGGACACAACTGAGCCACTTTCACTTTCTTTCTTCATATCACCAAACTCCACAACTGTAACTCCAGCCCAGACCTCTCCTCTGGACTGTAGGCTATTCAGTTGCTTACCCAACATCTTCACTTATAATTGCAAATTTAATATGAATTTCTGTTTCTTCCTCCTTAAGGAACCTGCCCTCCCACTGTCTTCCCACAGTCAATGACAATGGTCAGCCTTCCACTTTCAGCTCGGGCTGCGAACGCTAATGTCTTCCTTGACTTTTCTCTCTTTCAAGCCTTGCCTTAGTAAATTTGGCCTGTTCTACTTGCCAAATATATCCAGAATCTGCCAGCTTCTCACCCTCAGTGTTTCTGGCCTGGTCTCACTCACCATCATCCTTCACTGGATTATCACAAGTACAGGTTTCTCCTAGGTTTCAGAAAGTTCGAGTTTTGCCACTTTGCTTTTCGGAAAATACCTACTAACTGAAAGAAATCTCAAGAGGATTTTTCGCTTTTATGGAAAAAAGGAGAAAAGCAAAACTAGTGTTTAGTGTTTGTTTTGCAGCTCGCAGGCTATGGAGGCTGCACCCAAAACTGGAGAATGGCACCGCCAAGCTCCTTCCCTGGGAATTGAACTGCACTCAGAACCTCAGCATCAAGGCGCCTGAGCTTTTCACTGTTGGCGTGAGCATCTGTGTTTTATCGCAGTTTATTTTTTCCATCATTGGCAAGATGTGTCCTAAGGCAATTGCTTTTTCTCCTTCCATCATTTCAGCTTAGAAAAAGTTTTATAGGGTCACTCTGCTCTCGGATAGCCGGGGAAACCTGTGTCGGGTTTGTCCTAACCTCTTGGTCCAGCCCCCTCAGTCTCTTCTTAACATGGCAGCTAGAGTGTTGGCTTTTTAAAATTGAAATGTAAATAAGACCATGTCCTTTTTCTGCTCAACACTTCTCAAGAACTTCGTATTGCAGAGTAAAAGCCCAAGTCCTCGAAGTACTATGTGATTGTTCTCCCCTCCCCCGCCCTGTCTTACTCTCTGCCCGCCTCCTATGACTCTCCTCTCTGATCACCCCACTCCAGCCATATGAGCCCTCCTTGCTGTTTCTTGAGCCACACCAGGCATGCTCCTGTGTTAGCACCATTTCATTTGTCCTTCCCTCACCTTGACACACCGTGAAATAACTGCTTGGCTCATGCTCTCCCTCCTTCAGATTTTCAAGTGTCATCTCAGTGAGGCTTTCCCTGGCTAAGCATTTAAAAACTTCTAACTCACATCAACACTCCCCCACAACCCCATCGACCCTGTTTACTTTTCCCCATGGCACTCAACCCAACACGCCATATAACACTTACATACATGGTTCACTCTTCACCTCCGTATAAGTTCTATGAGGGGCAGTGATTTCTGTCCATTTATTCACTGCTCCATCCCTAGGGCCCAGCTCCTATCAGGAGTTCTCTATGTCCGTGTCCTCCAGGCGGGCCATAGTTACACACCCGCAGTTAAACAAGGTGGTTTGCCGGCCTCTTGCAAAGTGGGAGAAAGGGTACCAGGAGGAACTGTGGAGCGACTCTGTAGTTGTTAGCAAGGACTTAGAGCAGTAAGTATATTGGAGATTTGGGAGAGGTTTCAAGGAAGTGGGGCTTTGCTCTGGATTGGACGCTGCCTGGAAGCTGTAATAACTCCCTGGTGGCGTATCTGAATGAGTTTTTTCAGGATAGAGGGAAGAGTGCAAGGCTAACACTGTAATTGGTAAAGCAGCAGCAGTTATACTAACAGGGAGAGGCGGGATGTCCAGTTTTTTTGTGGTTTACACAGTGACCCTATTTTTTATAGCCGCTTAGATACGATTATTGAAGGGATCTGGTTTTTGTTTTGTTTCACCTCCTGCTGTCAAGGTCACAGGGCAGTCTAGATTGAGGTAGGTGTTCTGTGAGATTGTCTATGTCCATCAAGGAAAATGCCTTGCCTGTCAGTGAGTGCCAGGCCAATGACTGATGCCACCTAGACCTAGCTGAGAGGACGACACTAGTTCCCAAGGTCAGTGGTTGCTTTTTTCTTATTCAAGCATACATTTTAAAAAATGATTTAATGAGTGAATACAATGATGGTCTTCATATACCAGAAGGGCTGTCACATGAAAGTGAAATAGACTCACTTAATAAGAATTCAGAGGGTAAAGTTGGGACAATGGGTAAGTCAAAGAGTGAGCAAGTTTCCACTTACCATAAAAGCTTTAAAAAAAAATGAGGCCCTTAGTAGAAAGATGAATTCCAGTGACTTGACTTCTGAACTGAGGCTGGAGATATAATGGGCTAGGACATTATAGACATGACTAAGGCACTGATTAGAAGCCTGGACAAATTGCCTTCAATTTGTATGAAGCTCTATTAAGATCTCCCAAAGCTTGTTTGGCCTTCTTGTTTGGCCTCCAGCATTCTTCCTATGGAGTTCCCAAGAAGAATCAAGACAGTGGCTCCAAGCTGTTCTAGGTCCTTCGAGGATTCACCATCTAGAAGTGGAAACGGACAAAGAAGCAAACATCTGCAGTGCAGTGCATTCCCTCCTCCTCCCAACTGCTGTAGCCTCTATTCTATTTTATGTCTCTATGGATTTGCCTGTTCTAGTTACTTATGGGGCTTCCCTGGTGCCTCCGGGGTAAAGAATCGGCCTGCTATGCAGGAACTGTGGGATTCAGATGGCAAAGAGTCTGCCTGCAATGCGGGAGACCTGAGTTTGATCCCTGGTTCAGGAAAATCCCCTGGAGGAGAAAATGGCAACCCACCCCAGTATTTTTGCCTGGAAAATACCATGGACAGGGGAGCCTAGTGGGCTACAGTCCTTAGGGTTGCAAAGAGTCAGACACAATTGAGCGTCTTCACTTTCATGCAGGAACTGCAGGAGATGCTGGTTTGATCCCTTGCTTGGGAAGATCCCCTGGAGGAGGGCATGGCAACCCACTCCAGTATTCTTCCCTGGAGAATTCCATCAACAGAGGAGCCTGGCGGGCTACAGTCCACAGGGCTGCAAAGAGTCAGACACGACTGAAGCAACTTAGCGTGCACGCACAGGTACTTCATATAATTGGAATCATGCAATATTTGTCCTTTGGGTTGGGCTTATTTCATTCAGCATGTTTTCAGAATTCACCTGTGCTGTAACATGTATCAGAATTTCACTCCTTTTTATGGTTGAACATTATCACATTGTATGCATATACTACATTTTGTTTGTCCACTGGTCTGTTGAGTCAAGCCAATTTTATTTTGTTTATTTTTTTAATATTTATTATTTATTTGTCTGCACCAGGTCTTAGTTACAGCACGTAGCATCTTCCTTTGTGGCATCTTTAGTTGTGGCATATGCGAGTTTTTTTTTTTTTAGTCGCAGCCTGTGCACTCTTAGTTGAGGCATGTGGGATCTAGTTCCCTGACCAGGGATCGATCTCAGGTTCCCTGCACTGGGAGCACAGAGTCTTAGCCACTGGACTACCTGGGAAGTCCCAATTCAAACCAGTTTTGAAAGGAGCTTCTTTATTTGGGGAAGGAAAGGCCAGGTGTTTGCAGGAAGGATATTGTTTGCATGATAGATGAATAAAGCAGTGGAAAATGGAATTGTATAGGATTTGGGAAATAATTAGCAAAGTTTTATCACTGCTTGAGGGCTCAAGAACACAGAGAGGGGAGCTGTGGCTGATGGGGCTGCTGAGAATGGTAGAACTGAGTTCATATGAGCCTTGCATGCCATGCTAAGACTATGACCTTTTTCTTATAGACAAGGGATACACATTGGCGGTCCCTCCCTTACCCCAATCAAAATCTGTTTATTCTATTTATTATTTTTTCTCATTATACAAATAATATATGCTTGTGGTCAAAAAGTCAAACCATACTGAAATATAAATATTGGAAAGAAGAGATTACCATTTCAGTCATATAGCTAACCACTTTTAAAATTCTGATGTTTATCCCATATTAAAACTCACTAGCTGAAGACCACAAGAACCATCTAAAGTTAAAATTAGGTTCATTTAGCTTGCTGCAGCAAGGAAGAGCCCACCCCAGAGAATGTATAGGGATGTGTGGGGATGTGTCATTAAGAAGGAATTGGGAAGAGTTTATTACAAGATCTGAGCTTATGCTGGTGGATTCTAAGGAGTCTTTAGGGAAAGCAGGAACCTGTCCTGGATTGGGTGCTCTCAGGACACAGGGACAATTTGGTAGATCTTTGGTAATTTTTATCTGGACTGCCAAGGGATTAAGATTGGGCAGGAGCTATCATTGGTAAAGAAGCTGTAATCATTCATGTAGGTATAAGAGGAAGATTTTAGCCATTTTCATGGCTTCAGGGGGCCTTGACCCTGTCTTGTTTCACTACAGTCTCAGAATGGCCTTGTCTGGTAATTGTTTATATCCTATAAGGCCTAACTTGATGTTTTGTTAGCAACATTACTGCCTGTGGGCTCAGTCACTCAGTCGTGTCCGACTCTTTGTGATTCTGTGGACTGCAGCCGCCAGGCTCCTCTTGTCCATGGAATTTTCCAGGCAAGAATACTGGAGTGGGTTGCCATTTCTTCCTCCAGGACATTACAGCCTAGAGTGAAAATTAATAAAGGTAAATCTCACTAAAGTGGAAAGATTGAGGGCAGGAGAAGGGGACGACAGAGGACGATGGTTGGATGGCATTGCCGACTCAGTGGACGTGAGTTTGAGCAAGCTCCAGGAGATGGTGAAGAACAGGGAAGCCTGGCATGCTGCATCCCAGAGGGTCCCAGTGTCGGACACGACAGAGCAACTGAACAACACTAAAATGGAGTTGGGAGGCCAGAAGAGGGCGCTCTCACACACTTATCACTGGATCCCCAAAGGAAGAGAGAAACCCTGTCTCTCCAGCAGAAGCCACACTACGTCCACCAGAAGGAGGGGAGTTTTTCCCTCCTTGCCTGACAACAGCCCAGCCAATGATAAAGCCACTGTATTTGAAACTCCCGTTTCCTTCAATGGACCTTCTGGTTCTAACGGCTCCTCCCAACTTTCCCTTCTCTGTAAGAGTTTTCTCTCATGTTTTACTGGACTTACTTGTGGCATACCACAGTTGTATGTCCTGAAGATCCCCGACAGGGTCGCCAGGAGTCAGACACGACTGAAGCGGTTTAACACATGCAAGCTGTTCCCAAATAAACTCATTCTGCTGGTAAAAATAACTGGTTGTTTCATTGTTTTAGGGTAACACTAGCTATCAGCTTTCAGATTATCTTTTTACTTTCTCAGTTCCCTATTTTAACCAGGGGCAGATAAAGTCAGCCTGCAGGATATTTCACTCTGAAGTTCAGATCTACTGTCAAGATCCCATTCATCAGAAGGTTGTTTAGAGAACATTAGCTGCTGTTGAACTAAAGTCAGAGCTTCATATTCCTTTTTTAGCAGATGAGCTGTTGGATCAGAGGTGACAAGGGCTTTATGGCAATATTTATGTGTATGGAGAGAACATGTACAGGCCAAAATACCTGACCTCCTTATTTCTTGTTTTCTGAAACGTTTTGGTATTATTAAAGATTCCGGAGAAGCCCATAGAAACATAAATACATTTTTCTTTTACACTAACATATATTCTACATTGAGAGGTCAATATTATATCCACAACAACTCTATTTTGATCATTGCCTGCTCACGTTTATGAAATTTTGAAAGAGTTTCGAAGACTTGGGTGGCATTCACTTACCTTTCCCATTACTTCTCTACCGCAACATATAGCATCCCCTTTCCTCCACTTTGATGGAGACAGAAACATCCCCTTCCTGGGTGTGAAATGACAGGGATGTTAGACTTGTGAATGTCTTGCCTATTGTGGTGTAAGCCATATAAAAAGTTGTTAGTAAGGAATCCCCTGGTGGCCCAGTGGTGGGAACTGCGTGCTTCCACTGCTGGAAGCACAGGTTCAATCCCTGGTGGGGGAACTAAGTTCCCCCAGGCCACATCGTAAGGCCAAAAAAAAAATTGTTATTAATTGAATTTAGGCTTCCCTGGTGGCTTTCTGGTAAAGAATCTGCCTGTCAATGCAGGAGACATGAGTTCTATCCCTGGGTCGGGAAGATTCCCTGGAGAAGGAAATGGCAACCCACGCCAGTATTCTTGCTTGGGAAATCCCATGGACAGAAGAGCCTGGTGGGTTACAGTCCATGGGGTCACAAAGAGTTGGACACAACTTAATGACTAAATAACAACAAATTGAATTTAGTTAACCAGAATCAACTGATGTTTGATTCATGAGGAAAAGATACTAGAGGGGACTGAATAGCACTCATAGGAAAGTGGATACAAACCCAACAGTTAGTTTTATTACGTGTTTTACCTAAAAGACAAGAAAATCACATTAGGCGTTAGGTATTATACCAATGACTAACTGAAGTTAAAAAGTGGGACGCTTCCAGTGGGATGCTTGGAAACATGTCTGTGGGTTGTTGGTGCTCCCTCCATCAAGAGGAGGACTCTATTGTGCTTCCAGCACAGAGGGCACAGGTTTGATCCTTGGTCGGGGAACTAAGATCTCACATGCCATGTGATACAGTCAAAAATTAAAAAAAAAAAAAAGAGTCTATGTCCTACTCCCATAAATAGGAGTGGCCTTTGACTGTGTTGTCTAACAGAAAAGATAGAAGCAACTTTGTGTGACCTCTAGTTGGCCCTGGGGCAGTCACTCTAGGAGACTTCTGCAGTAGTCTAAGAGATCTGCATATTCTGGGGTCTCCAGGTGGAGAGATCATGTGAAGATGAAGGAGGGAGGGAGAAAGGGAAGGGGGGAAGAGAGAGAGGTGAAGAAGAGGAAGAGGAAGAAGGAGAAGAGGAGGAGATGAGAAGATAAGAAAAGAGGAGGAAGGAGAAGAGATGGATCTGAGGGCCCTAGCTCCTTCACCTCCCAGTGGTTTGACTCTCGCCAGCCCAGGCATCAAACATGAGCAAAGAATCCTTTGAGGTGACTCTAGCCACAATCTGACTGTGACCTCATAAATGCTAACTGACCTTGGTAAGTCCTCAGGTTTTTGAGCTAAAATAAAATGACTGTTATTGTTTGAAAAGGCACTGTTTTGGGATGGTTTACTATGCTTCACGAGACAACTGGAACAATGAATTGATGATGGCTTGTGTCCCTCTAATTGAGAGACTTGAACCCAGGGATCAATACCTTGGAATTTTACTGTCGTGTAACTTGATACCAGCACTTGCTTAGGTCCTTTTTATTGAAATTTTCTCTGATCATCTTCATAACCTAAAAGCTCCTGGTCTAAAATTATATAGAAGCTGGCTAGATGACTGGTGAAGACAGTAGCCATGCATAACTTTTGGTGATAAGATTGAACAGCTTTCCCTAATTTATTATATTTAGTACTATTATCAGAATAGAGGAGAGTAATATATTGTATAAAGGATTAATTTGTGATAACCTGAGAGCATTGAAAAAAATCTCTATACTCTTTCAGTTCATAAAATGTATTACACATGTTATCATTTGACAAGAACATTTAAATCTGGAAACTTGTAAGTGAAATCTTTTGTACCCTGTTACTGTATGTCTTTGTATACGAACATCAGTATGCTTCCTTTAACTGGAGAAATACACCATTGAACATAAGCTTATTAATGATTTACATATACAGAGCGCAAGGAATTATAGCTATCATCTTCTAATAGAGTATAATCTACAAAAATGCTGTCACTATTTAGTACATCTGAAACTAATATAATATTGTAAATCAACTACACTTCAATTAAAAATAAAAAAATTTTAAGTAAAAAAAACCCTCAAAATTTAACTTAGGACTGAACTTTTTTAGCTTGTAAATTTTCTTTTATCCTAAGTTTGGTAAACATAAGAGCCCTCATAACCGTTTTGGGTCCATTGCAATGTGGAGAATGTGAAATAAATGTAGTCATTGCTATTAGGTTTCTTTCTTTTTTTTTTTTTTTACTGAAATAAAATGCACATAACATAAAATTAACTATTTGAAAACATACAATTTAATTGCACTTAGTACATCTTCGGGCTTCCCTGTTGGCTCAGACAGTAAAGAATCAGCCTGCAATGCAAGAGACCTGGGTTTGATCCCTGGGTCGGGAAGATCCCTTGGAGGGGAATGGCTGTCAACTCCAGTATTCTTGCCTGCAGAGTTCAATGGATAGAGGAGCCTGGCAGGCTAAGTCCATGAGGTGGCAAAGATTGGACACAGCTGAGTGACTAGCACTAACGTACATCTACAATGTGTTGCACCCACTGCTTCAAATAAATAGGTCTATTTGATGCCTACTTGGTGGGAAGTTCTTAAGCAGTGCTTCTCAAAACATGGCTTAGGCATTCCTGTGGTTTCTTATATACCTTTTTTTTTTTTGCATTCATATTTAGAATATGACAGCATCTCCTCTTCTGTTTCTTTTGTGATGTATCATAATTCAGACAAATGCTATATCAAAATGTGCTGAATTAATTATGAGAATTCTGAAATTAGTTTTTAATTCTGTAATACATGAATATGTTCTTGTAAAAGATGAAAACAATTCAGACAGAGCTTAAGGGTGCCAATTCTTATCCTGTCTTTACACCACTATTAATGCAATGTGTATTTGTCTAGACCTTTTTGCCATTCATTTACATACTTATGAATTCTTATAAAATATACATTTTTATAAAAGGAACATTATTCTGTATCTTTTCTTTTGCAACTTAAAAAAAAAAAAACCCAATCCACCACTGGATTTATAAATCTTTTAAACTACTGCATGTATTCTGTAATATGAACTACCACAAATAATTTAGCCATTTACTTAAAGTCCCAACCCCTCTCTGTTACTGAGCTGGACCACACAACGCCTGGTGTTCAAGGGATTTTTAATTACCCCTTTGGAGACATAGTTTCTCCCAGAAGAAAGGTTCTAGGCCTGGCAAACATGCTGGTGTTTTCCTAGCATTGATAGCACTTAGAGAAATCTCAGGGTCACAAGAAACGTGTATAATAAAATGGACTATATCACGCCATATTATCTTCCAAAGTGGCTGAACTAAATTTAAACACCTATGTAGAGATTTTAAATATCCCTTGGAAAAGACAGCTCCCAGGACGAGCTTGGCCAACCCCGCCCCGCCTCCCGCGCAGGCCCGCCCCGCCTCCCGCGCAGGCCCGCCCCGCCTCCCGCCCAGGCCCGCCCCGCCTCCCGCCCAGGCCCGCCCCGCCTCCCGCCCAGGCCCGCCCCGCCTCCCGCCCAGGCCCGCCCCGCCTCCCGCCCAGGCCCGCCCCGCCTCCCGCCCAGGCCCGCCCCGCCTCTCCAGCACTAGCCTCGGTCCCGCCCCTTCCGCTAGGAGTTCCCGCCTCTCGGCCGCGCCTGGTCGGGGGGCGGGGCATCGGTCAGCCGTGACGTCACTGCCGGCTGGACGCCATCTTGCTGGTTTGCGGCTGGTGTTGGATGTGGCGGCAGTGGTGGTGAGGGCGTGGGGAAGGGTGGGGTGAGGGGGCGAGGCCGCGGCGGGGGCGGTGAAAGGCTCCTCCGCTCAGCCCCACCGCGTGGGACGGCGCGAACGCGGTGTCGGAGGGATGTCCGCTTTCTCTGAGGCGGCGCTGGAGAAGAAGCTGTCGGAGTTGAGCAACTCGCAGCAGAGCGTGCAGACCTTGTCCCTGTGGCTCATCCACCATCGCAAGCACTCGCGGCCCATCGTCACCGTGTGGGAGCGGGAGCTGCGGAAAGGTGAGTCGGCCGCTCCTCGCCCCCCGGACTGTTCTCTGCCGCCTCCGGGATCCCCCTCCCCGCGCTCCTTGGGATCCCCACTCCCCCAGCGACCCCAGCCCCCGGGTGCCCCGCACCGCCCTTACCCGGCGCCCCGGGCTCCCTGGCGTCGGTGGGCTGCGGGCGAGGAGGAGCGGCTTGCACCGCGCCTCCTGCGAAGCTATCTTTAGTAGGTGTTGTTGGATAAGGTATAAGGTTTAACGTGGAAACAGTAGCCAGGGGCTTAGGACTCCGCTACTAACTACAGTCGGAAATTTAGGCAGTCAGGTTTTTTTCTTTTTTTCATTGTGTACAATCTAATGGAGCAGAGGGGGAAGGGCAAAATTGGGAAGTATAGAAAGTAAGAGATTGTTATGGGGTTGGGAGATAATTTCTTTTCTATAACACAATACTCAATCTTGTAAAATCAAGAGAGGAATCAGAGTTTTTAGACTGGGAGAGTCTAAAATAAGAAGATGTATGATGTAATGGAAAGAATCCTAATTTGTAGATTTTAGAGGACTGTAGATTTTAGGAGGACCTGGATTAGGGAGATTTAATTTCTGGGTTGCAAGTGTCTCACCTGAAAATGTATTAGTTAAGTGATCTAAGGTACTTTCTTGCTCTATTATTATACGTCTTTAGGGTATTGTCTTTATTTTACAAAGCATTCGATAGTGCTTCTGTAAATGAAGTTAACTTTTTTCCAGCTGAAGTCTGCTGTCACTAAAATATGTAGAAGAATCATTTCATTACTGCAGAGCATATTTACCCAGGAGAACTGATTGTATGATGGTGCGACTGAAAATTAAAATATTTGATCTGCTTAGTCTGGATTTATACCTTAATTCTTAATTCACTGGATAAAGAGAGTAGACTCTTAATTGTTGTTTCAGGCATCTTGATGTACCTGCTATTATTTATTAAGCATTTTAGCAAACCGTAATTAATCAAACAGATGCTTGTGTATTGATCCATATGAAAGCCATATGTTGTATTAATACCATATCCAAATTGTCTATATAGAATGGAGACAAGCTGTGATTTTCTTGTGTATTTGCCCGTTGTTAATTCCTTAGAAAAAACTGATGTACAGTCCTGTTTTTCACTTCATGTGTTAAGTGTGTGTGTATTGGCCCTCATGGAGGAATTCACTTGCGAGTGGCCAAAAAGGTTTGAGAAACACAGATATAAATGTCTGGATAATAGCTATGAACTTTGAGAAGGCAGGAATTATCTTTGCTTATCTACCTTATTAGATATGAAAATCAGCAACAGTTTTATATTGTTTATATTTGGAGGGGAGGGAGAAAGAGCATAAGAGCATAAGGATTGTTATCCAGACTATTCTTAAGAACTACCAAAGATCAGTAGAAAAGTGGCCATACTGTTAAAAGCATTTCACGTAAGCAGAAACCTGAAAGACCAGTAAATGATACTCATCTTACTAATCAAGAAGACATAAATCAGTGAAGTACTACATTAGACCTTTTGGTTTGCAAAGTTAAAAAGTATGACAGAGAATTCCCTGATGATCCAGTGGTTAGGCCCCTAAGCTTTCACTGTGGGAAGGGGGGAGGGTACTGAGTTTGATCCCTGGTCAGGGAACTTAAGATCCTGCAAACTGAGGGAGCATGGCCCCACAAAATGTATGACAGTGCCAAGGATTGGTGAGGAGGGCAGGAAACAAGAACTCTCTTAGACTGCTGATTCTAGTTAATGAAAAAGGAAATGAACTTGGTAACCTCTAATGAAGTTGAAGGCATATGTCCTCTGACCTACTAGTTCTGTGAATATATCCTGGAAACTCAAGAAATTATTGTAGCCTGTTAATAAAATTAGATAAACAGTGTAAGCATCTCATTAGAGTATGGACAAATATATTTTTACATTCATACAATAGTAATATAATAGTTTTCATGAATTAACTAGATCTACATGAAGCAACATGACTGAATTAAAAAACAACAAACAAACAAAATGTTGAGCTGAGAAAGCAAGGTGCAGACCATCATGCCATATAGTGAAAGTTTGAAAACATGCTTGACTGGATAGGCCAAGGTAGTGGCTACCACAAGGGAGAGAGGAAATGAAAACAGATCTGTGTAGCTTATAGTACATGTATTTGAAACATTTTTTGAAGCACTGGGAAAAATGATAAGAAGATACTCTGTTAGCTGAGTTTGGGAATGTTTTCATAGGTTTAAATGTTCCATAAATAGAAAAAAAAATTAAAGGCATATAAATAGATGCTTTAGGGGAGAGAAGTGTTGGGTGTTGATGGTGAAGATAGAAATGATGGTAGTTGTGGAGGTGATCATGCTGCTGCATTTTTCAGTGTGACATGGGATTTTCTGCCAAATGTTTCCTTTCTGTGACATGATTGTTGCTTTGTAGGGCACACATAACCTTGATGTCCTCCCTGTTCTGTGATGTCCTCCCTGTTCTGTGCAGTTTTGCTCATCAACTTTAGCATAATGATGATGACAGTGATTAACTGAGTACCAGGCATTGTTTTAGACATCTTACTGTGATATCTTGAATCCTCACATTATCTCTGCAGAATAAGTATTTTTGAAAGGATTGATCAAATTTGGAATGTCAAGAAATAAACTAAGGAAAATTAGTTGAACATTTTGTATTAAGCTTGGCATTTTTTAGTTTCTTGAAGTGGTTAAATGACATTGGTAGGGAAAAGTACTGGTCAAAATGTAAGAATGAGTAGGTGAAATGCCGTGTCAAATGCCCTTATGATAAATGCCCTTATGACGATTTCCCCTATTGTCTGCTTATCTTTGTCTCCTTGAAAGAAAGATAAACCCCCAGAGAGATATACCCCAGGGCCCTTAAGAAGAACAAAGTAGCGATATCCTTGATACATACAATGTAACCAAAAAGAGAGGTGACCATTTTGTTGTTTTGTAACAGCTCTGTTGAGATATAATTACCAAAATAAATAGAACTCTATGAGATACAATTAACCTACCCTCCAAGCATTACTAGGAACAAAGCTAGTGGAGGTGTTAATTCCAGCTGAGCTATTTCAAATCCTAAAAAATAACGCTGTGAAAGTGCTGCATTCAATATGCCAGCAAATTTGGAAAACCCAGCCATGGTCACAGGACTGGAAAATGTCAGTTTTCATTCCATTTGGAAAAAAGGGCAATGCCAAAGAATGTTCAAACTACCATACAATTGCGCTCATTTCACATGCTAGCAAGGTAATGCTCAAACTTCTTCAAGCTAGGCTTGCAACAACAGTATATAAACTGAGAACTTCAGATGTACAAGCTGAATTTAGAAAAGGCAGAGGAACCAGAGATCAAATTGCCAACATCCTTTGGATCATAGAAAAAGCAAGAGAATTCCAGAAAAAACATCTATTTCTGCTTCATTGACTACACTAAAGCCTTTGACTGTGTGGATAACAACAACCTTGGAAAATTCCTAAAGAGATGGAAATACCAGACCACCCTACTTGCCTCCTGAGAAACCTGTTTACAGGTCAAGAGGCAACAATTAGAACCAGACATGAAACAAGGGACTAGTTCAAAATTGAGAAAGGAGTACGTCAAGGCTGTATATTGTCACTCTGCTCATTTAACATATATGCAGAGAACATCATGAGAAATGCCAGGGTGGATGAAGCACAAGCTGGAATCAGTATTGCGGGGAGAAATATCAGTAACCTCAGACAGGCACATGATACCACCCTTACGGCAGAAAGTGAAGAGAAACTAAAGAGCTTCTTGGTGAAACTGAAAGAGGAGAGTGAAAAAGCTGGCTTAAAACTCAACATTCAAAAAAACAAAGATCATGGTTTCCAGTCCTGTCACTTTGTGGCAAATAGATGGGGGAAAAGTGGAAACAGTGGCAGATTTTATTTTCTTGAACTCCAAAATCACTGTAGATGATGACTGCAGCCACAAAAGTAAAAGACGCTTGCTCCTTGGAAGAAAAGCTATAACAGACCTAGACAGTGTATTAAAAAGCAGAGACATTACTTTGCTGGTAAAGGTCAGTATAGTCAAAGCTATGGTTTTTCCAGTAGTCTATGTACAGATGTGAGAGTTGGACCATAAAGAAGGCTGAATGCCGAAATATTGATGCTTTCAAATTGTGGTGCTGGAGAAAATTGTTGAGAATTCCATGGACAGCAAGGAGATCAAACCAGTCAATCCTAAAGGAAATCAACCCTGAAATGTTCATTGAAAGGACTGAAGCTGAAGCTCCCATACTTTGGCCACCTATTTCGAAGAGCCGACTCATTGGAAAAGACCCTGATGCTGGGCAAGATTGAAGGCAAAAAGAGAAGGGGGGAGGAGAGGATGAGGTGGTTCGATAGCATCACCATCTCAATGGATATGAATCTGAGCAATCTCTGGGACGTGGTGGAGGACAAAGGAGCCTGGCGTGCTGCAGTCCATGGGATCACAAAGAGTCGGACGTGACTTGGTGACTGAACAATGGCAGCAGTTGTTTTAGAATTTTAAAAATACAGTTAATATGCTATAACTAGAATGTAGAAAGCTTTTAATGATTAAAAATAATTTCACTTTATATATTTATAATTGATGCCTTAAAATATGTTTTCTGCCATCACTCTGCTGATGATTCAGTAATTTTTTTTTCTTTTTTAGCAGTCTAAATGTCACTGGTATTTCTTGAGCACGTCAGACTTAACATGTACAAAATAACAATTTATCATCTTTCCCCACTCTTGTCCCACTTCCCTGTTACTCTTCCTATATTTACTATTTCAGTGAAAAGAATTACTGTCTACCAGTTGCCTAAACTCAGAACTTAAAGGTTGTCTGGACGCCTCGCTTCATACCTGCAACTTTTTTTATTCCTGTTTTAGCAGTACTTTGTGTCCTGTCCCACCCTGCTGCCTAACCCTTCATCTTCTTAGTTTTTAATCTTTATTTATTTGTCTCATGGAGTCTTAGTTGAGGCATACAGCATCTTCTGTTGCAGGGCCAGGCGATGGACGAGCTCTAGAGCCCATAGGCTTGGTGGTTATGGCTCACGGGCTTAGCTGCCTCCTGCCATGTGGGATCTTAGGTCCCCCACCAGGAATCGAACTCATGCCCCTGCATTGGAAGGTTAATTCCTAACCAGTGGACCACCAGGAAAGTCCCGTCCACCTCTTTTACTAGCACTCTTGCAGTAATTTTACTTCTAGGTATGTATTCACAAGAATTGAAAACAGGTATTCAGACGAATACTTTACAAGAATACTCATAGCAGTACAATTCACAGTACCCAAAAGGTGAAAACAGCCTGACTGTCCCTTAGTGCATGAATAGATTTATGTGGTATATCCATGCACAGAAATACTATTCTGCCTTAAAAAGGAGTGAAATGCCAATTCATGGTACAATGTGGGTGAACCTCAAAAACATGTGATGTGAAAGAAGCCAGGCACAAAAGGTCACATATTGTAGGATTCCTTTTTATATGAAATATCCAGAATAGATGAATCCGAAAAGAGAGAAAGTCATTGGCAGAGACTGGGGAGAAGAGGAATGGGAAATGAACGACTTGAATGGGTCTGAGGTTGTCTTTGAGGGTGACAAAAGTGTTTTGGAATTAGGTATAGATGATGGTTGCACAACTGTATGATAAATGTCCCTGGGTTATATACTTTAACATTGTTAATTTAAACTTATATGAATTTCCTCTCAACTCAGAAAAGATATAGGAAATTCCTCAGCAGCCTAGCGGTTAAGACTGCACTTTCATTGTTGAAGGTCCAGGTTTGATCCCTGACTGGGGAACTAAGATCCTGCAAGCTGCACAGTGTGGCCAAAATAAATAAAGTAAAAATTAATTAAAAAGATTAAAAAATTTTAAAAGATGATTCAACACCTTTTTGTATGTCTTTATGTTGTCCTCACAAACTACATTTTGTATATGTTATGTGCCCATCATCATATTTTTAGAAACTTCTGACATGTTAAGGCTAATAATGAACTCCAATTACAAACATTTACCTGTTTGAGGAAGACTTGGAAAAAATTTCCGGCTTTTCCAGTCTATCATATTGTTCTGCTCTTCCCATATTTATCTATTCTTAGAGAAGTGGTTCTAAAAGTGTGGTCACTGGGTCCCCTTTGGTGGATCATCAACACCCTTTTAGGAAGCATATGAGACAAGGTAAAAATTATTTTCAAATACTAAGATATTCTCTCTCACACAGCTCTTTTCACTGTGTTGGTATGTTCTTTGATGGGGTAAAAGGAAAAGTGGGTGAAAACTGGTAGTGCCTGATCATTAATCACGGCAGAAGCACCAGACTGTACTAGTAATCATTGTATTTTTCAAACTGCATGCTCACAGCTAAAAAATGTCACTTTCCTGACTATGCTCATCACAGTAGCTCAGCTTACTGATTTTATTAAATCTTGACACTTGTGTGCATGTGTCTGTGTGTGTGCTTGGGCTTTTTTCATTATGGTAAAATATATGAAACATAAAATTTAACACTTTAACCTTTTCCCCCCTGTTTTAGTAAAATATACATAATATTAATTTATCATTTTAACCATTTTTTAACTGTACAGTTAAGTCCATTCACACTGTTTTGCAACTGTCATCACCATCCTCCTCCAGAACTTTTTTCATTTTCCCAAACTGAAACTCCATTCCCATTGAACAGTAAATTCCCTATTCTCTCCCACCCTCTGGCAACCACTCACTTCTGTGAGTATGAATTTGGCCACTCTGGGTTGCCTCATTTAAGTGAAATCATGGAATTTATTCTTTTGGGAGTGGCTTATTTAACAACATTATTTTCAAGGTTCATCCATGCTGTAGCATGTGTCAGGCTTTTTTCCCTTTTTAAGAGCTAAATAATAGTCTTATATCTATATACCAGCTTTTAGTTAATCATCTATTGATGGCACTAGGGTTGCTTCCACTTTTTGGCTATTGTGAGCAACACTGGTATGAACATGATTGTACAAATATCTGTGTGAGTCCCTTCTTTAGTTCTTTTGAGTATGTACCCGGAAGTGAAGTTGGTAGATCATGTGGTAATTCTGTGTTTAGTTTTTTGAAGAACAACTGTACTCTTTTCCACACTGACTGTGCCATTTTACGTTGCCACCCACTTGCAGTGTACCAGGATTCCAATTTCTGCACATCTTCATCAGTACACATTATTTTCTGTTTTTGTTTGTTTTGAAAAAAGACATTCTAATGATTGTGAAGTAGTATCTGTGGTTTAATTTTCATTTCCATACTGACTAGTGAAGACTATATATGCAGGTGTTTGTTTCTGGGCTCTTTATTCTATTCTTTTGGTTTGTACGTCTGTCCTTATGCCTATACTATACTATACTGATTACTATTGTTTTCTCTTAGGTACTGAAATCAGGGAATAGTCTTTTAACTTTAATTTTGTTTTTTAAGATTGTTTTGGCTATTTAGGATCAGTTGGAAATCTATACGAATTTTACGTTAGGTTTTTTGATTTCTGTCAAAATGCCATTGGCAGTTTGGCAGGGATTCCATTTAATTTGTAGGTTGCTTTGAATATGGTTATCTTAGTAGTATTAAGTCTTCCAATCCATGAAAATGAGATATATTTCAGTGTATTTGTATCTTTTATTTCTTGTTATGGTTTTCAGTATACAAGCCTTATATCTGTTTGGTTAAATTTATTCCTAAGTATTTTATTCTTTTTTGATAAAATTATAAATAGAATTTTTAGTTTATTTTTTCTGTTGTTCATTGTTAGTTTATAGAAATGCAATTCATTTTTGAATGCTTTATATTCTGCAAGTTTGCTGAATTCATTTATTATTTCTAAGTTTTTTGTGGACTCATTAGGGTTTTATAACAAGTAACATCGATGAACAGAGATAATTTTACTTCTTTGCTTCTAATTTGGATCTTATTTCTTTTTCTTGCCTGATTGCTCTCACTAGAAGCTTCAGTAGTATGTTGAATAAAAGTGGTGAAAGTGAGCATTCTTCTTTTTTTCCGGATTGTAGGGGAAAAGCTCTCAGTGACTAGAGAATCACATTAGATGTGATTACATGTCTTTTAAATAATCTGTGTAACAAAATGAGAGGTATACATGAAGTTCTGTATACTGCAGATTCTGGAGGAAATACACCTGTGTGATTGCTTTCTGAGCTAAACCAGCTGCTTTTTTCATGGAATACCATTTTGTTTGAAAAAACTGACTGATGCGCGAAACTGTGATTATTGAGACATGGATATTTGCCAGATGTTTTCTCAAAATGACTGTAATGACTCTCTTTAATCAAGAGAGACAACTGACAGTATTTGTTGTCCATTATAAAATTTTCAAGCAAAAATTAGAATTTTGGAAAATTTTTAAGCAAAAATTAGAATTTTGGAAAACTTAATGTGCTTAATGTGCTATCTTGAGCCTGACACCTGATTCTCAGTGCTTTTAAACACTCTTCCAATGAAGTCAGTAGTTATACTTTTGCAAATGTGATTTTTAAAAATAATTACCTAATAAAAGCAAACCAATGTTTATCAAGAAACTAATGTGTGATTTACAAAATGATATGTAAGTCAAAGATCCATTCAAAGAGCATGGTAGATTAAAGTATTTTAATGTAAGAGAGTTTTAGAAGTTCACCAATATGTTTTTAGATTCCATATTGCAATTTAGAATCTTTTTAAAAACTATGGCTTTTTGGATTTTGGTGTAGTTTCAAAGAATATCCGCAACTATGTAACTGTTCAGACAGTTTGCTCTTACCAAGTTTATCTGGGTGTGGTCTGCTTTTTTTCATTACTTTCAGTAAAGCAATGTACTGTAGTGTATTCTATAGAGAGACAGGAGAATCCATCTGTATTCTGTTGAGGTGGAGATTTGCAAAAATGTAAAACAGTATGACTCATTTAAGATTTTTGGGGAGAAATGTATTTTTTAAACAAATGCTATTTGTGTTAACATGTAATTTTAAAGATTATGTTAAGAATTCCTCTGTTTTAATTTTTAATAAGGTACATATTGATGGGTATAAGAGCATGAAGGGATTCTGAGACCAGAAAGTTTGAGAGCTGTTTTCAGATTAACAGAGACCATGAGTGCTTCACATTAATTTTATTTTAGCTCATTGTGCCTAATTCAGTGTAGTAATTGTTTTCATTTTTAAAGCTCTAGCTTTCAGATTCTTTTGGAGTTAAGTAACTGAAATTGATATTAATGTCTATAAATAAAAATGTAGAGTTGAACTCTGGATTTTTCTTCTAACCACCCTCTTCTGGAAGTGCTGGTGTAGTCATTTTTTAGCCCCCAAACATGATATTTTTAAAAATAGTGTTTATTTTTCTATAATTATAGATTCACAGTCAGTTTTAAGAAATAATGCAGAGAGATCCTACTTACCTGCTGCCAGCTTTCGCCAATGGTAATATCACAGACAACTAGTTTTTTAAAAAATTCTCTGATATTATAGATCCTGCAAAACATCACAGCTGTGGTATTGACATTGATATAGTCAAAATATGGAACATACCCATCACCACGAGCAATCCCTCGTGTTGCCTCTTAGCTACATCCACCTCAATCCCAACACACCCCCGTTTAATCCTAGTTGATCAAATTTTTCTTTATAAATTATGTTTTTCGTGTCAAGTTTAAGAACTCTGATTAGACCTGTTTTTCCAAAGATTTTTTCCCTGTGTGTTTTGTTGTAAAATATTTATAGTTTTGCATTTAAGTCCATATTCCTTTTTGAGTTAATTTTTATATAAGGTGTAAAATTTAGATCAATGTTTAAATGATCTAGTATCCTCTGTTGAAAAAGCAGACTGTCTTTCCTTTATTGAATTGCTTTGCTACTTTGTCAAAAGTATACTGCTTTGTCGCATATTTGTGCCAGTCTGTTTCTGGGTTCTCTGGCCTAGTCCATTGATCCATGTGTGTCTCCTTTCCCCAGTGCCACAGGTAATCTTTGTTACTCTGTTAGCTATGTGAAAGTCTTGAAATCGGGTAGATTGATTCCTTGCAGAATTGTTTTAGCTCTTCTGGTTCTTTTGCCTTTCTCAACAGATTTCAGAATAATCTGGTCTATATCAATAAAGATTATTTTGCTTAGGGTTTTTGATAAGAGTTGCATTAATCCAGTTTAGGGAGAATTGTCACCTTAATTATGTCACATCTTCTAATCCAGGAATATAGTATATTTCTCCATTTATTTATAATTTTTGATGTTTTTTATAGCTCTCAAATAGCTTTCAGCACACAAGTCCTGTGTTTTGTTATATTTACATTTAAATATATTGATTATTTGGAGCAATTTAAAAGGATATTGTATTTTTAATTTTACTGTTCACATATTTATTGCTAATATATTGAAATACATATTTCAATATGAAAGGCTGTATATTGTCACCCTGCTCATTTAACTTATATGCAGAGCACATCATGTGAAATGCTGGGCTGGATGAAGCTCAAGCTGGAATCAAGATTGCCAGGAGAAATATCAACAGCCTCAGATACACATATGACACCACCCTTATGGCAGAAAGTGAAGAAGAACTAAAAAGCCTCTTGATGAAAGTGAAAGCGGAGAGTGAAAAAGTTGGTTTAAAACTCAACATTCAAAAAACAAACATCATGGCATCCGGTCCCATCACTTCATGGCAAATAGATGGGGAAACAATGGAAACAGTGAGAAATTTTCTTTTTTGGGGCTCCAAAATCATTGCAGAGGTGACTGTAGCCATGAAAACAAAAAACTCTTGCTCCTTGGAAGAAAAGCTGTGATTAACCTAGGCAGCATATTAGAAAGCAGAGACATTACTTTGCAAACAAAGGTCCATCTAGTCATGTTTCCAGTAGTCATGTATGGATGTGAGAGTTGGACTGGAAAGAAAGCTGAGTGCCGAAGAATTGATGCTTTTGAACTGTGGTGTTGGAGAAGACTCTTGAGAGCCCCTTGGACTGCAAGGAGATCCAACCAGTCAATCCTAGAGGAAATCAGTCCTGAATATTCATTGGAAGGATTGATGCTGAAGCTGAAACTCCAATACTTTGGCCTCCTGATGTGAAGAACTGACTCATTTGAAAAGACCCTGATGCTGGGAAAGATTGAAGGTGGGAGGAGAAGGGGACAACAAAGGATGAGATGGTTGGATGGCATCACTGACTGGATGGACATGAGTTTGAGTAGCCTCCGGGAGTTGGTGATGGACAGAAATGCCTGGCGTGCCACAGCCCATGGGGTCGATGTGGATGGACCTTGAGGACATAATGCTATGTGAAATAAATCAGGGAAAGAAATACTGTATGAACTCATATGTGAATCTTTCTTTCTTTCTTTTTTTTTTTTTAAAAAAGGCCATGTACCCAAACTCATAGGAAAAGAAATCAGGTTTGTAGTTGCTAGAAGTAGAAGATGGTCAAAAGGTGCAAACTAAGTTTTAAGATAAATAAATAGTAGGGATGTAATGTACAAAATGATGACATGACTGTCATTAACATTGCTGTATGGTGGCTCAGGTGGTAAAGCATCCGCCTGCAGTGTGGGAGACCCGTGTTTGCTCCCCGGGTTGGGAGGATCTCCTGGAGAAGGGAATGGCTACCCACTCCAGTATTCTGGCCTGGAGAGTTCCATGGACAGAGGAGCTGGCAGGCTGCAGTGCATGGGGTGGCAAAGGGTTGGACACAATTGAGTGACTAGCAGTTTAGTATGGTATATATGACTCTGTTTAAGAAAGTAAAGCCCAAGAGGTCTCATCACAAGGAGAAAAAAGTTTTTTTTAATTTTTTTTCTTTTTTTTGCATCTATATGAGATGACAGATTTTAACTTAACTGTGGCAGTCAGTTCATGGTATATGTGAGCATTGTGCTGTACTCCTTAAATGATATAGTGCATTGTGTCAGTTGTATCTCAAAAACTGGGGTGGGGGAAGCAGCTTTATTTTTGTGTGTCACTTTCATTTATTTCTGCTTCTACTTTTTTTATTTCCCCCTATTTCCTTGTTTTATATATTTATTTTTATGTTCTTAATGTCAGTTTTTGAGGTAAGAGCTTATATTTTTGGCTTTAGACTTGTTCATCTTTTCTAGCATGTGCATTTAGTACTACAAGTTTCTCTCAGTACTGCTTCAGCTTTATTCCAGAAAATTTGAATTTTCAGCATATTTGCATATGCTAGTTGAAGCATTTATATGATGGCTGTCTTAAAATTTTTTATAAATTCTCAAATCTCTGTCATCTTTGTATTGGCATCTATTGATTGCCTTTTTTCATTCAGTTTGAGATCTTGATGCTTGGTATGGTGGATTTTTTGCTTGATCCATAGATTTTTTTTGGTATTATGTTATGAGACTTTGGACCTTATCGAATTCTATTTTAGCTGGGTTTCTGTGACACCACCCCATCAGGGGAGGGAGGTCTTCTTCATTACTGTTGTGTGTGAATGGGGGTTTTAGCGTCCCGTGAGACTTCCCCTGCTCCCACAGACGTGTAGGAGTGAGTGTGTGGGCCCAATACTGCTGGACCATGGTGGAGGTCCCGACTTTCCACTAGTCCTTCTGTGACTCCACCCCAGTGAGGACTGTCTCCCTACTGGGTGGGGTGGAAGCCCAGGCTCTCTGCTTTGCCTTCTCTGACACCGCTCTAGAGAGGTGTTATGCTCCACGTTACGGGCTTTGCTGGCGTGGGTGCGAGTGGGGCCACTGATTCTGTTTTCTTTTCCTTTCTGTAGTGTGTTTGGTTGGAGTAGGTAGGTTATTTTCTAGAAGTTTTCTGTCTTTTTAGGCTGCCCTTTTCCTACTCCTTTGACTAGAGTGAGAAGGCTTCTGTTGGAGGTTTTTATATCTGCACCTGTTAGGACTTCTGGGTTGCTGGCCTCATCAACTTTGAATCTGAGATATCTGAGGCAAAATGAAAACTCTGGGAACCCACCTTGTGTTGAACTCTCAAGGCCCCTCGCCAGTCTACCTTCTTTTTTTTTTTTCTCCTGTGTTTGGTTTATTTATGATGTCCAGGATTTGTAGTTTTACTTTGAGGAGGACTAGAAAAATGTATGTCTGCTCTATCTTCTCAGAAGCAGAAGTCTCCTACAAATTGGTCTTTATACTGGAATTGGGACACATCATTTGTAACTCTGAGACTAGTGTTTTCTACCAGTGTTTTCTTGTCTTTGATATTATAGGATATTTTCAGGTTTATGTGTTAAGTATTTTAACAAGTTTATTTTAATGTAGCTGTATGCCAAGCACTTTTGCTTTTTATTGCTTTAAAGCATGCCTTTATTGTATGTGTTTTAAAATACAATAGTATGTAAAACTGCTAAGTAAACTTGATTGCAGAGAGGTCAATTATCCCCATATTAATCTGTAACTTCAGAACAGTCAATGAGAAATTTAACTCTAATTCTGTAAATCTTTGAAAAACATGAATGTGCAGAAAGAGCCACGGCAGTTTTTGTCTTGAGAATTTTGACAGTTTTGACCAGAAAACAGTAATAGAAATAGTATGTCCTTCTCGGTATCCATGGAGACTGTGAAGACATTGAAGTGAGCGGAGCATGTTATTGGGACAGGAATAATAATATATGGAGGACACAGAGTAGAGATTTGTGAGGAGACCTATTTTATGTGAGCATTTGGTGACTTAGACACTTGAAATTCATGGGCTGAGAGCTAGGATGTGCTGGGTGCTGAGTTGCTTCATTCGTATCCAGCTCTTGACAGCCCTGTGACTGTAGCCTGCCCTCTGTTCATGGGGATCCTCGGGGCAAGAATACTGGAGTGGGTTGCCATGCCCTCCTCCAGGGGCTCTTCCTGACCCAGGGATTGAACCTGCATCTCTTAAGTCTCCTGCATTGGCAGACAGATTTTTTTACCACTAGCGTCACCTGGGAAGGCCAAAGAGGATATTAACAAGTAATTCTTAGATTCCTAACTAATATCATATATGAAATTAATTCAGGTGAATTACAGATACAGCACTGAAAAGATTCAACTATAGAGTCATATAAGAAAAAATATATATTTATAATTTCTAGTTTTGGATCATGAATACAGTATAGGCCATGAGTCATATAGGAAATAGATTTGGCCACATAAAATTATAAAATACCTGAATGCAGAAATTACCAAGTTTTGGTTTTAAGCAACAGGTTCGCAGAATATATTTGCATTACCTAAGATAGGAAAAAGCTAATATTCATCACATATACGATGCTCTTGTGAGTTATGATAAGAAAAAGAGCTCAGTAGAAAAATGGGGAACATGCTGTGAATAGGCAATTTACAAAAGAAGGAACATAAATAAATGAGTTTTAGTAGTATATAGGGAATTACAAATAAAAACACAATCATTTTACTCTGGGGGGATTGGCAGAGACCTTAAATATTAATAGTAGTATGTTGATGATGTAGAGAAATGAACATTTTCATGTGGTAGGAATACACGCAGTTGCCCTCTTTGGTGGGCAGCCTGACAGTGTCTGTCAAAATTTAAACAACATACCTTTTAACCTATCACCTCTGCCTGTTAGAATCTATCCTGTAGACATACTTGCTCAGGTTTACAAAGATAAAAGATGTTAAAGATTTGAAACAACATATATATGTATCACGTGACTACAGTTCAGTCACACAGTCATGTCCAACTCTTTGCTACCCCATGGACTGCAGCACACCAAGCTTCCCTGTCCATCACCAACTCACAGAACTTGCTCAGACTCATGTCCATCAAATTGATGATGCCATCCAGTCATTTCATCCTTTGTCATCCTATTCTCCTCCCGCCTTCAAGCTTTCCCAGCATCAGGGTCTTTTCAAAGAAGTCAGTTCTTCGCATCAGGTGGCCAAAGTATTGGAGTTTCAGCTTCAGCATCAGTCCTTCAAATGAGTATTCAGGACTCATTTCCTTTAGGATGGACTGGTTGGATCTCCTTGCAGTCCAAGGGGCTCTCAAGAGTCTTCTCCAACACCACAGTTCAAAAGCATCAATTAAGTAGTTATTAAAAGGAATGAGGCTCCCAAAGAATTTGGTGACAGATCTGTTTATGAATACAAAAATGCTTTGGATACTTGAAGTGTGAAAAAACTGCAAAACATTATGTATAGCATGATCTTATTGAAGAAAAAAATCCTCTGTATGTGGGTATCTGTGGACAAGTGAATGAGTATATGGTATTTGCAAAGGCAGAGTTGTGTGAAAAGGATACACACACTATAATAATGAGCTCATTCATGATAAGGGAGTGGAGATGAAAGGAGAATTCACTTTTTACACTCCAACTTTACTTAGATTTTTAACTGTTTATGATAGACAAAATTATATACAGAAGTAGGAGACAATAAGATTTTGAACTTCAGTGAACCCATCACCCAGCTTCAGCATTATTAATGTTACATCTTTCTGATTTCATCTCCCTAAATCTTCCCTACCCTGATAGTTTTTTTCCTGGTTTTTTTTTTTTTTAAAGCAAAACCTAGACTTCAGAATATTTACATATATTTATAATTGATAAAGTAAGCTTTATGTTAAAATTTTAATATAATTGTAAGAGTTCTGTCACACCTAACAAAGTTAACTTTGTTGATTTTTTTTTTTTTTTTTGAACCTAGTTCATATTCAGTATTCTAGATTCCCTGAAAAATGTCTCTTTGTAGTTAATGTTCAAAACAATCCAACAAGGTCCATTTATGACATTTGGTTAACAGATCTCTTAAATTTGTGGGTCCCCCCACACACATTTTCTCATGCAGTTTATTTGTTGAGATTATCAGATGGACTATATAATTTCCCTCCTTAGGCATTTGACTGATTCCATCCTATGGTGTCATTTTCAAAGAATACTTTATTGCCTGTTTTATGTACTTCTTGCTGCATCACATTAAGAGATATCTAATATCAAGTTTGTTTTCTGTTTAAAAGTGAGATTGATCAGTGAATTTATTTGTATCATTGTGAATCTGTTATAAAGTTCCCTATCACCTTTCACAGGCTTTCCAGATGGGGCAGTGGTAAAGAATCCACCTGCCAATGCAGGAGACTCAGGAGATGTGGATTCGATCCCTGGGTTGGAAAGATCCCCTGGAGGAGGAAATGGCAACCCACTCCAGTATTCTTCCAATGGACAGAGGAGCCTGGCGGGCTATAGTCCTTGGGATCACAAAGCTCAGATGTGACTGGGTGCAGACACACATGCACCATCACCTTTCACCAAGTGCTTTTAGCAGCTTGTGATGGTAGTTGGCTAGACTCTTTATTTTTTATCAGGAGTTGCAAAATTATGAATTTTTAATTATTTCATTCTTTCTGTGTTTATTATCCAGAGTTCTAACAGTGGTTCTCAAAAACATGGGCCTCTGCAGCATCGGCGTCACCTATTTGTTGAAAATGCAAATTCTTGGGTCCTGTCCAGACCTATCTCAGAAACTGTGTCAGTAGGAACCAGTTATCTGCGTATTAACAAGCCCTCTAAGTGATTCTGAGCATGCTGAAATTTGAGCATTTGTGTATAAGAACTTCCCTTCATCAACCATTGACTCTGGAATACAGTTCACACAGGAAAAGGAGGCTAAATGGCTCATTTTTCCCCCCTTTGTCAACTAGATCAGTTACTTAGCAACCACTTTTTTAAAGTATTTTTTATGAACTTACAGATTTTAGATGATTATGTTTCAGACCATTGAGTCATCTTTTTGATACTCTGGTCAGTGGCGGTATCCTGGAGCATTGCCTTTGTCCTTTGGCTACAACTCTGGTAGTTTTTAAAGTAGGTTTCTTACCTTCTATCATGACAAGATGTTACAGGCTCATCTTATGTAGTTCCTGCTTTTGTTAATAAAATATTATTTAGGGATTGTAGTAGGTGTTGATTTGATTTCAGTGCATTTCTCTGAGTGCATGTAATTACTTCACTTATTTCATTGGTAAATGGGGATAATTACTCTGTAGGGTTGTTTAGAAGATTAAAAGAAATATGTAATAAACTTTTAGAATAGTGCCTAGGTCTTAAGAAACTTAGTGTTATTTTAAAGATATTATTTTTAATAGACCAAAAAAGTTATAGTTTCAGTTCTCTATATGCATAACATGAACAATGTGACATGTATTCTGTAGATCTTTTCCAGTTCGCATTGTCTTTTATAGTGGTACAGTGGTCCGGGGTGAAGTTTGTGCTTTGGAAGAGCAGCAAGTCCACACTACCCAGGAGCCCTATTCAGTATGTGGCTCACGTGCATCGTTTAATATATAGCTCATGTGTTTCCTGTTTTGACAGTTTTTTTTTTTTTTTAGTAATTCTGAATCCCCCTCAGAGTCTTTCTTGATCTTCCCTCAAAGTAAAGCAATCTACTGTGTGTGTGCTTGTGTGGATATGTTTAATTCAATAATATGTCTTAGATATCTTTCTATATCTGTATATAAATCTGTCTCACTTTTTAATAGCTGTAGAGTATGGATTATATGAATATATCATGATTTATCTAATTCTGTCTTTTGTGTTGTTTCGTGATTATCCTTCTTGGTTTTTTGTGCATTATGAGAGGATCCCATAGGATAAAGTCCTAAAAGGGAAATCTGCAGGGTTAAGGGATTTGTGCATTTACATTTTTCATAAGTATTGCCAAATTATTTTTGTAAAAAGTCACACTAATTGAAATGTTAATCATGTTTGAAGGTATCTAAAGAGGATAATCTTAACTCATACTCTTGCCAACTTTAGTGTCAGACTTTTGTCTTGATCAATTAAATAGGTAGAAAGTGGTAGTTGGCTTTAATTGATTAACATTTGTAGTTCTTTGACCTTCCCATTCACACTGTTTGCTTATTTTTCTGTGGAGTTATGTTTTGTGAGAACTCTAGAATGGAGGAGGGGGGAAAGGAAAATATTTGAACTGGAGTAGCTGTATCTGTAAGAAAGTTTGTCTTTTCATAATGTGAATTTGAAGTTGAGGTTTCTGAGAGTAGTGTAATTGCATTCCCCTTTTAGCTGCTGGGTGAGGTGAAGACCAGAAGCTAAGTTAATAGAACAAATAACTACAGACATAAAGGTTTAGCCCAAAATTTACTGATTTAGTAAATGTTGAGCAAATTATGACTTAGCTGCTGGGCTTGATTCCATAGATTGGTGGATGAGCCTGACAATTGTTACTTTTGATGGAATTTAATTGGGAAGCACTAGGTTAAATAAAAACAGTTAAATGGTTGGAATAAATGCTCCATAGGAAAGTATGAGGTGGCATGAGAGCATATCAGGACTGCCTCACCAGTTTGTGGTGGGTAGTCAGAGAAAAACCAGAGGAACCCGTTTAACTGAGGTCTAAAGCAGGAGTAGGAGTCCAGGAAATTGGGGCTTGAAGAAAGAATAGTGTTGAGGTGGAGATAGATCTTTCTGGGCCTTAGGTTGTATTAAGGATTTAAAATGTTATGTGGAGAACAATAGAAAATCTTGGAAGGATTTTAAGCAAGGGATGGGCTACCAAAAGTCTGAGGCATCCTAGCAGTGATACAGGAATACGCCAGCGCTATCCATTTTTCACCCACCTAACCTGTGAAGAAGAAGCCATCTGTGTCTGACTGAACGCTTTGTCCCATCTGGGATAGATAGAATCCATTCAAGAATCATCTGTTGGTTTTGCATTTTCTGTGGCAAAGAGTATTACTAAGTTAGTTTCTGCCTTACAACCACCTTAGCCATCCATATGAACATGTTTTCTGGTCTGTGAATCAGTTTATCATGGAAATAAGTGAGGCTGTCCAACAGTTAATAAATCTTGAGTAGATTTTTTTTTTCTTTTTTTTTCATTGAGTAGATTTTTGTTTCAAGATAATGGGTTTTCTTATTTCCTTCTGTAAGAATTGCACTGATAACTCATTATTTTGTGTGTATGTGTACACATGCATGTGTATGTAATTTTTTTTTTTTTTTTTTGCTGCTTCTCTATATAAAGATGTCTCTTGGAAAGAAAGTTCATAATGTTTATAGATAACAATTTTTTTTAGCTATTTGTTGTATTTATCGGCATTATCATCTACTGTGGTTGTAAATTTCAGTCTCCATAGAACACAGTGATTAAATTAGATTATAATATTCCATATCATATCAAAGCAAGTAGGCATGTGGTCTGAACAGTGTAAGAAAATAAGTAGTGATCTTACCATTATCCTATCTGATTATGAAGAAGTAAAACTAAATTATGAATTCATTATGAATTAGACTAGACGTCATTTCTGTAATCCTTTGAATGGGTTTGTTTCTTTTTCTTTATTTAATGGCCTGGTCTAATCTTTTTGAAGCTTTGAAACGGATCTTCTATTTGAATTGTTTGTGGGGTTTTTTTTTATTATTTTTAAAATTTATTTTTATCGGCTGTGCTGGGTCTTCGTTGCTATGCAGGCTTTTCTCTGCCATGTAGAGTAGCGAGCCGGGGCTACTCTGTAGGTGCTGTGCTTGGACTTCTCATTGTGGTGGCTTCTCTTGTTGCAGGGGCATGGGCTCCCTGCTCAGTGCTTCAGTAGCTGCAGTCCTTGGGCCCAGTAGTAATTGTGGCTCCCAGACTCTAGTAGCTGTGGCGCTCGGGCTTACTTGCTTCGAGGCTTGTGGGATCTTCCTGGATCAGGGGTCAAACCTGTGTCTCTTGCATTGACAGGCGCCTTCTTTACCACTGAGCCACCAGGAAAGCCCTCTTTCTGAATTACTGTTTCTTACTTGTGTGATGAACTGAACTTGCTTTGTCTTTTTTGAGGTGTATGCTCAACTTTTTACGTAATACTATGTTTTCAGGGATTAGCTCTCTGAATTTAGTAATTGTTATTATTTGTTTTGATGTACCTGTTCATATGGCGACTTCCCTGGTGGCTCAGATGGTAAAACATGTGCCTACGATGCGGGAGACCCGGGTTCAATCCCTGGGTCAGGAAGATCTCCTGGAGAAGGAAATGGCAACCCACTCCAGTATTCTTGCCTGGTAAATCCCATGGACAGAGGAACCTGGTAGGCTATAGTCAGTCAGTGGGGTCTCAAGGAGTCAGACACAACTGAGCGACTTCATTTCACCTGTCCATATACAAGGTCCCTGGACAAAGACCTATACTTGGTACCTGTGTGTGTGCGTGCATGCTCAGTCGCATCCAGCTCTCTGCACCCCATAGACTGTAGCCCCCATAGATAGGCTCCTCTGTCCTTGGGATTTTACAAGTAGGGATACTGGCATGGGTTGCCATTTCCTTCTCCAAGGGATCTTTTCAACCTAGTGATGGAACCCATGTCTCCTGCATCTCCATAAATTCTTTACCACTGTGCCACCTGCATTATGGGGAATGCCAGGCTGGATGAAGCACAAGCTGGAATCAAGATTGCCAGGAGAAATATCAATAACCTAAGATACGCAGATGATACCACCCTATGGCAGAAAGCGAAGAAGAACTAAAGAGTCTCTTAATGAAAGTGAAAGAGGAGAGTCAAAAAGTGACTTAAAACTCAACATTCAAAAAAACTTAAGGTCATGGCATCTGGTCCCATCACTTCATGGCAAATAGATGGGGAAACAATGGAAACAGTGAGAAATTTTCTTTTTTGGGGCTCCAAAATCATTGCAGAGGTGACTGTAGCCATGAAATTAAAAAACTCTTGCTCCTTGGAAGAAAAGCTGTGATCAACCTAGGCAGCATATTAGAAAGCAGAGACATTACTTTGCAAACAAAGGTCCATCTAGTCATGTTTCCAGTAGTCATGTATGGATGTGAGAGTTGGACTATAAAGAAAGCTAAGCGCCAAAGAATTGATGCTTTTGAACTGTGGTGTTGGAGAAGACTCTTGAGAGCCCCTTGGACTGCAAGGAGATCCAACCAGTCAATCCTAAAGGAAATCAGTCCTGAATATTCATTGGAAGGATTGATGCTGAAGCTGAAACTCCAATACTTTGGCCTCCTGATGTGAAGAACTGACTCACTGGAAAAGACCCTGATGCTGGGAAAGACTGAAGGCGGGAGCAGAAAGGGACAACAAAGGATGAGATGGTTGGATGGCATCACTGCCTCGATGGACAGGAGTCTGAGCAAACTCCAGGAGTTGGTGATGGACAGGGAATCCTGGCGTGCTGCAGTCCATGGGTTTGCAAAGAGTCGGACACAACTGAGCGACTGAACTGAACTGTGCCACCTGGGAAGCTTTGTGCTTAGTACCTACAGGAGGTTAAAGTTTTGTTTGGTGAGGTGAGATATAAGAAAATGATTTCTCACAATATGTTGACTGGTCCTTATTTGGCTTATACTTCATTGGTACAGACATAGCCGTGTACACACAGACTAAGTGAAGTGAGGTGAAAGTCGCTTAGTCGTATCTGACTCTTTGCGACCCCTTGGACTATACAGTCCATGGATTTCTCCATGAATTTCTCCAGGGTAGACTAACTGGGATATAATACTGAGTTTATGGTTGCTTTCAGTGTTGGTGTCATATTATCAGTGGAGAGAGAATTTTTAAAAAAGAACTAACGTAGTCACATGACCTATCTTGTGCCAGTTTTTATGTTGCAAAGTCCTGATTGAATAGGAAAGATTATTTTTGGTCTGAACCCAGCATGGCACACAGCAAATATTAAATAAACATGAGTTAAATTGAATGGAAGATTGGGAAAATTGGTGTCTTTACAGGGAGCCCTATGAACAGTAAAAGCATAGGAATTGATTAGGTCAGACCCATTATTTAGCCTTACACTCTGTTGCCAATAGAGTTGTTTCTTTAAGAAATTGTGAAATGGCTTGTTTGTCCTTGTTGTTAGCTTTGTGTGTTTTAGAAACAATTTATGGATCTTTTATTTACAATTTATAAAAAAATTTATTTGAAAATAATGTGATTTCTTCTGGAATTGCTTATTGTAATTTGTTCCACTAGTTTATTATTTGTTCTACATAAAATTTTAAATGGCAGTACATTTTTTTCCCCTGAAAATTTGGAGAAGGGTATAATTTATGGCAGTTTCTAGGTATTTCTTATATTTTGGTGTGATTTCCACAAGGGAAAAAATGAAAAGACTGTCTTGGTATTTGGACCAAGCACAACTGTAAAGTTGCGCTCCTGGTACAGAGTTCGTCCTTTGGAATATACTGGGAAATGTATGTTGAAATCTTGTAAATTTTTACTTTAGTATACATTGCAGAAAATGATTCTGAATTATTTTCAAGAGATTAGTAGCTCACAAATTTAAAAAATTGTAAAATATATACTTTAAAATTTTTGTGGTAAAATAAACATAAAATTGAACACTTTAATCATTTTTAAGTGTGAAGTTCTAGCGATATTAAGTATATTTATACTGTTGTGCAACTGTCATTAACATACATCTCTAGAACTCTTTTCCTCTTATAAAATTGGAACTCTATCCCCATTAAACAGTAATTCTCCATATCTCCCTCTTCTCAGCCCCTGACCACCGCCATTCTACTTTGTCTATGAATTTGACTATTCTAGGTACCTGATACAAATGCAGTCATACAGTGTATGTCTTTTTGTGGCAGGCTTGTTTCACTTAACATAGGGATTCTCCAGGCAAGAATTCTGGAGTGGGTGGCCATGCCTTCCTCCAGGGGATCATCCCAACTCAGGGATGGAACCCAGGTCTCACACATTGCAGGTGGATTCTTTACCATCTGAGCATTGTAGCTTGTGTCAGAATGTTCTTTCTTTTGCAGACCGAGTAGTAGTTTATTCGTGTTTATATACTACGTTTTGCTTATCCATTCATCTGTTGACAGACACTTGGATTATTTCCACCTTTTAGCTGTTGTGAATAATACTGTTAACATTCTGAAACAGTTTGGTTGAGTTGCTATTAAATCTTCTCAAAAAGTGATACCCACTTTCATTTATGACGGGAGGCATAGTCCAGTTGTTAATGTTATGAGGAAATGCTTTGGAGTTGGACCTCTGTGGTTCAAATCATGACTGCTTCCTTCCTGGCTGTCTCACTGTGGACAGATAACCTTTTTGATGTCTATTTTGGTTCAACTGCAAAATGCAGATAACAATGATACCTTATATTATTTGGATTAAATTAGGTTTTATATATATATAAAGTGCTAAGAACTAATTTGAGTATTAAATTCTTTTTGATGTCAAGAATGCAAATACTTGGATTAATACTTTCAATACTTAGATTAAATAAGGCCTTTTCTTTGTGTGAGGTTTTCTGTGGGCAAAGGTTAGAATTTTTTTTTTTTTTTAAAGATAAGGTTGAATACTGGAAATCTGCTGTTATAATCTTCACAGGCAAGGGTCTTGGTATGTTAATCAGTTGTACTCTATGGTTTAGCTGACTAGACAAGAGCCAGAAGAATCAGAAGTTGGTCTCTGTTATTGCCATCTCTCCCTGTATCTTTATTCTGTGCCAGCAACTTTTGAAAGCCCAGTAATTGGTAGACTGCAACTTTAGACAGGCAAATCAGGTTATGCAGTCAGTGGGCACTGCAGGTTTGTGAGGTCTGATCAGTTGTGACTCAGTACTTTACAGTCTCTAAAAGAAAAATGTGAACTCAAAATTGGCTTAAATTTTAAATTAAATACTCATATCTTGAGGACTAAATGCTGTCTGCCCAAATATTTGCCTTAAATCCAATAAACTGACCCACGTGAACAGTACACTGGATTATCAGTCCTTAGAGTAAGTCGCCTACACCAGTGTGATGTGGATGTCACAAAGTATGCTGTTTTTTAATATGACTATACAACTTTGAATGGTTCCAATTCTAGTAAAATTGTACTGTGAACACAGTATGAACGGTTGTGTTCAACTAATTTTTCCATATGTATGTATGTATGAATTTTAAGTCATATTCAGTACTTTTATGCCACTTAACATTTAATCAGTAAAAATGTATTCTGGTTAGATTATTGAAATCTTGTCTGCTCTTTGAGAGGGATAATCGTACCCACAGAATATTGTGAGTAGGGGCATATTTTTTTCAAGATGAATCAGTTATTTAAGGCCATGTAATCCGAAGAGGGGAAACATCTAAACTTTGTCCACTTCGTTTCTCTAACATTTACTCTGTTAGCTTGACAAATACTTATTTCGTAAGTGAAAAAATCTGTAATTGATCAAAGTGATGCCTCTTTCAACCTCTCTTACATTTTGTTCTGTTTTGTTTCACAGTAACTTAATGATTGATTTTTAAATCAGTATATGTATTGTCAATAAAATAGTCGTAAATTCAGTTAAGATTTAAGGTACCATTTTAATAACATGACCAGTCACCATCTTATTTTAAGTGGCTGTATTTCATGTAGTGTTTAATAGTTTTAATAAAATTTAGTACAGAATAGTCACAGAAATGCATTTTTACACAGATGTGATGATTTCCATGTATAAAACTGTTAATTTGTAACTAATGATGAGACTACTAATCAAAGATAAGTGGTCTAGGTGACTTAGTAAAAGTGTAGGAATATTCTATTGGCTACCTCTGCCTCATGAGTTCTTTTTTCTCTCCTGTGAGTGATCTGCAGAAGCAGTGGAGTAGTTATCCTTTAAAGAATATTGACTTGCTGAATTTAGCAGTAGAATGAGAAGCTGGGGTTGAGCCTAATATACAAAGGCTAGTAAGTTGTAGTTCTCAAACTGATTAACTTCAGGTATTGAGAAAGTTTGTCTCAGTTAAGTTGAGAGTATTTTAATTAGTTTTTTCTTTTTTTCCAGCCAAACCGAACAGGAAGCTTACTTTTCTCTACCTAGCTAATGATGTCATTCAGAACAGCAAAAGGAAGGGGCCAGAGTTTACAAAAGATTTTGCACCAGTTATAGTGGAGGCCTTTAAGCATGTTTCCAGGTATGATCATTGTTTTGAGTACTAGGTAATCTGTTATAAATGTCTAACATGTCCTTTTGCTAAAACTTAAGACATTAAAATAAAAAAATAAGCTGTATTTCTTTGAAGTTTTCATTTAAGAAGACTTATCAGTGATGGCATTTATAAATGTGTTAAATATTTGTGTGAAGGAAAAGGTTTTGCTCAGGTGGGCGTTTGGGTTTGGAGTTCACCTGTTTATTTCGTGACCAAAAGCAACTGCCATATTGGAATGAAGTTCATTAAGAATGAATAAGTGTTGAATTCAAAATTTGTGTGCTTATAATGATTAATCTTCCAACTAGTATTTCTGGAAAAACTTACCCCTTTCTGTTGTATTGTGTATAATGATTTTCAATGTTTCCTGGTGTGTGGGTATATGTCACAACATTTTTCAGTGCTTTGTAAATACAGAATATTTAAAATAATCACAAGCCTATTGAAAATTTTGTTATAGAAAAATTCTGAAGCTATAAGTCTGTGCTTTTAAAATGCTTATTTCCAGATATTATATGCAAATATTTGGTAGATTACTGGGTAAACATTGGGGTAGGCAATTACATCCGTCTAATTTGTAGAATTCAGTGGTGAATGATCTGTGTTGAATGAATGATTTAAGGATGAAAATATACTCACCACATGCCCTGAAGTTTAGTCACAGTAGATGCATTTTTTTTAAAGAATTACAGAGTATGAAACACTGCTGTATATTGCTTTCTTAAATTAATATTATTTTTCCTTCAATTTAGATACTGTCTTTTACCATCTTTTCAGGTGCTGGTGTTTCTTAGAATTCAGTCCAAGGCCTCCTGGTGTCATATTCTCTACTAGCCCTCTGGGTGATTTTATACATTTCATATATTTAGTTATTATCCACACCCTAAAAGCCGATAATCTTTGCTCCAGTCCAGTGTTTTTCCTTTTAGTCTTGTAGGTATATCCAGTTGCCTGTTGATTTCTAGTTGTATGCTTCCACACATCTGAGACTTAACTATGTCTGTTATTGAATTCACAATATCCTTCCCCCCTGTCAAACTTGCTCCTTCTCTGAGTTCACTTTCTTGATGAATGACAACTTCATCTATCCGGATGCCCCTGTGAGAAATTAGGTGTTATCTTGAACTCTTTGTGGTATCATGATTTATAATACATCACACTGCCCTTTCTCCTTCACTCGCTTTATCCCATATAGTACGTATGGTTCCCTTGGTTCTTAGACTTCCTGTCATTCCAGTTACCATAATGTCATTTCTGTATAGTTGCAGTAGCCTCCAGTATTGTGTAATCCATCTAGGAAACTGTAGCCATAGTTGTAGAACTGACTATAACAGTCTTTTGTCTTTGAGTGGTTCTCATTTCTCTAGAGATCAGGTCTGAAGTCCTGAGTAAGGCTTCAGGTGTTCTCCCTGGCCCAGTCTACTTCAGACTCCTGCTCACATTTCTCTACCTCCTCACATCGCCACCCCCCCCACCCCACTTTAATTTATGTAGTTGAAGTTAACTGAACTTGTAGTTCTTTCTGGCTTCGGCTTTTTTAATTTATTGCCTCTTCCTAAAATTCCATAAAATGTTTTTTGACCATCTACTTTGTGCTGGTCAGTGAGGATACAGTAGTAAATGAACTATAAAGTTCTGTTCTAGTGGAGCTTAAATTTCAGTGGATGACACAATAATACAAGTGAATATATCTAAAAATGTAAACAAAATAAAGAGATAAGTACTATGAAGAAACATAAAGCAGGGAAGGAGCCAGAGAGTGTGATGACTCAGTTATTTCATGAGGTAAGGATTGACAGTTTGGAGGAGGTAGCGTTTGAGCAGAGACTGAAGGGTAGGATGAAACGGGCCATTTGACTATCTAGCAGGAAAGGATCCTGAGTAGAGAAAACTCGAGGCAGACACAGTGAGATAGCCATGTGCTGGGCATATTTGAGGATCAGCAAGGAGATTTGTATTTAGGAAATGTGGTCTAAAAGGTAGCCGGGAAGTCAACATGCCCAGTTTGTGGCCCAGGGTAAACAAAGTCTTTGCTTTTTTCCTTGGTATAATTGCTAGTTCTTAGAGGACTGAGAGCAGTATGATATTTACATTAGTAGAGAATAGGATGAAGGAGTAGAGCTTGGGAAACCAATGAAAGGCCATTACAAAAATCCAGGCAAGAGATCATAGTAGTTCAGTCTCCAGTGGGAGTGGTGAACGTGGTGGTTAGTGGTTGGGAGTGGGCTGTTTCCCACTTCTGTGTGTCCAGTCTTTAGAATTCAGAATAAATATATCATTTCCTCAAATACTTTTCCTACCGTACCTTTCCTGATCTCTCTTGAATTGGGCCATGTCTCTGTTAAACCCATCTTTAACACTCTGTTCTCTTTTGTGGCTCTTAGAAATAACAGCTGCCATAAAGCTCCATTTGTATCTCCAGTGTCAGAGTTCGTACATTCATCAGTAAATATTTGTTAAATAAGCTTCAAAATCACCTATTAGCAGTCTTCCTTAGCTTTATGTTCAGCCCCCATTAGGTTAGAGGTACCTTCTTGATAACCCCTTGTCACCAGTACTAGCACTTTCATCATTTTTTTGTAATTTTTTTCTTAATAGTATGACTCTTAAGTTTTTTAAGGGAAGCAGAGAGTATGTCTGTCTTGGTCACTTCATCCTTGAATTGCTGATCACTTACTTAAACTCAGTAAACATTTGGGCAGCTTTTTTCAGGGAATGGGTGACCATTGTATTTAAAACCACCATTATCTTTGCAATGGCACTGTGCATTTTACTGTTAATGTTTTTATCTTCTCTTTAGTGAAACTGATGAAAGTTGTAAGAAGCACCTTGGAAGAGTGCTATCTATTTGGGAAGAAAGGTCTGTTTATGAAAATGATGTGTTAGAACAACTTAAGCAAGCTCTTTGTAAGTATATAATCTTTTATCATTATCTCTTCATTGAAATGCATTCTCTCATTAAAACTTAAATGTTCTTTCAACTCAGATGGTGACAAGAAGCCTAGGAAACGAACGTATGAGCAGATAAAGGTGGATGAGAATGAAAACTGTTCCTCTCTAGGATCTCCAAGTGAACCACCACAGGTAGCAGTTTTTCTCTGTTGAGGGAGTTATATTTCTAGTATTTCATGTAGCCATCAAGCTTTACTAATTTGCTATTTTATTTCTGTAAATTGACTTATTATAATTCTGGGTACAGGAAACAAGCTATGTGAATAAGTTATTTTTCAATTAATCACTTATGTTTAATGTGTGTTGTATATTAGGCAATTATATTTCACATAGAAAGTATTTGATTGCCAGGTACGATTAGATCTGGTGAGATATCCACCATTTCAACAATTTTCTTTTAAATAAAATGTACGACTATTTTATTGTTTAAGTATGCTAAAAATTCCATGCCCAGAGATAAACAATCTTTTTAAGTATTTTTGCTTTTAAATGTGCATGTTTAAACATTTTTTAAACGTGCTTTTAAAAATGCATGTTAGAGTTAACAAGTATGTATTCATACAGTTCTGTGTAACCATATGGAACTAAGTAGTTCCATGGTAAAATAAGATGAATTAGAATCATTATCTTAATACTCCATGTCCTCCCAGGTTGATACAGTATAGCATTTTCTAACCATCAGATGATTCCAAAAAGACATTTTTACCTTAATTATGTGGACATTGAGTCTTAAAGCTTCCTCCTTCTATGTTTCAAACATATAGGAGGGACAGATAGAATTTTAAAGGAGAAAATGAAGACATAGCCATACTCTTAAAACAAGGTAAATATCTTCATGGGCTACAAACGGTACAGAACGTAACTCAGTATGGGAGCCAGAATGTGGTTCCTGCTGAGCTTTGTCTGGAAGCAGACGTGGTTTGCAGGAATCAGTATCCTCTAGAGTAATACGAATTTAAGTGCTCCATGGACTTGGAGACCTGGACTGAAACTCACTCCAAGAACAGTATTTTACTCCAGTTTTAATTAAAGGGTCTGACCCTTTACTATTCTCCGTGATGAAAGAGTAACCTAAGTTGTACTTCTAGGAGTTTCTGACGTGACTCTTCCTAGTTCTTGTTGTATACAGTGCAATTGCTTTTGATTTTATGATGACCATTTTCTGGTTAGTTGTATTGCTTAATTCTCAATGGTTCAGAATGGCAAAGATTTCTCTTTATAGGATCTAATCATTTCATTCTCCTCTCTCAGGAAGTCCTAGGCTAGTGTTGTCAGTTTGCTGTCTTCATGTAGGAGTGTGAAGGTGTAATGAGAGTAGTTTGTAGTTAAAGCATGCATACATTGTCAAAACCATAAAGCTGGGTTTCTTAGAAATCCAGAAAATTTTAGAACTTTCTAAATCTGATTAAAAAATAATAATAATGTAAGTTATTTGTGGCATCATGAGAAACAAGCTTCCTTGTCATGTCATTGCTCTTAAGCTCACTTTCCTTGTAGTGGGGAAATATAACAAAATAATTTTTTTTTAATATTTGGATTTTAAAAACATAGTAATGAATTAAAAGCACACTGGGAATAGTATATTTCTTACTAGGTCCCATTAATTCTAATCATGTTTGATTATTTGCTGTATGCTAGACCCCAGTAATAACATTTTTTGTAAGGGGATAGCTTAAAGAAAAATTCAAAACTGGCTGTCAGTGTCATCTAAATATGAACAGAGTTAATAATATCCTACACTTTTCATGTATGTGTGTAATTTCTTAGTGTTCCAGAATCTAGGCTTAGAGATTGAAAAAAAGAAAAAAGTAAAAGGATGTGGATGGGAATGGAGACTAGGAAAAAGAAAATTTACTCAGTTTTCTTTGGAATAATTTTAGGGATGTTATGAATTATGAAATTGTCAGCAAAGATTTGCCCATCCCTCCTAATTATAGCTGGTATGAAAACAGTGCAACTAAAATATTGATGTTAAAATGTTGATTAAGCATTATATAAATATTAGTCACCAGATATATAGAACTTTGTAATATTTTAATGATCTTAGTAACAAACTATAGAATAATTGAAGGTATCTGTGAATATACATATTCCAGAAGTGCATTTCTCTTATGCTTTAGTTACTTCATTGGGAGATAGAATTTAGGGGGCTCTTCTGTGTTATGATAGATGATGATTTGTATTTTCCACTCCCCCAATATCTAATTTAGTACTAGAAATTCTTCTTATGTATTAGTATAATGATAATATAATGAATATGTCATTCATAAAACTTGTATTCTCCAGGTTGAAGTTATAGCCTGCCTTCCCTCTTACCACTGTATATATTTGGTTTACAGATGAATCACATCATTTTAATAGATAGTCAGATTAAGGAATATGAAATGAATTTAAGTCTTTTATATTTGTTTAAACTTCACTAATTTTGGTTCTAAAGTTGTATTAACTTTTTAGACTCTAGATCTCGTTAGAGCATTGCAAGATCTAGAAAACGCAGCTTCTGGTGATGCAGCAGTTCATCAAAGGATAGCTTCTTTGCCTGTTGAAGTTCAAGAAGTATCCCTTCTAGATAAAATAACAGGTAAGAAAAGCAAGTCTGATGTGAACTTTTCAGGGGGATAGGGTAAGGAAACAGCATATGGCATTGTTTTTGTTGTGTAATACTTTCGTTATCCTGTGCTTTTCTTAGATAAAGAGTCTGGAGAAAGACTTTCTAAAATGGTAGAGGATGCTTGTATGTTGCTGGCAGACTACAACGGCAGGTTGGCGGCTGAAATAGATGATAGGAAGCAGCTCACTCGAATGTTAGCAGATTTTCTTCGTTGTCAAAAGGAAGCCCTTGCAGAGAAAGAACATAAATTGGAAGTGCGTAACCTTTTCCTTATTTAGTGTTTGTTTATTAAATTTCTTTTTGGTAGGAACTTTAAAATAGCTTAATATTCTTGCACATTTTGACTTTTTGAACATAGACCCCTTTAGACAATGGCCCAGGTAAGCTACTCCAATTAAGCTACATTAATTGGTTTTTTACTTGAACCAAATCAGTCTGCCTAAGAAGAGATTTGAAATGAGCAAAAATTGGTTGTGTTTTAAAATTACTCATGTGATATTCCAGTAATAGTAATTCATCTTATGTGTTTAAACCCTTATCCTCAATAACAAAAATAATGGGAAAATAGCAGTTAGTATAAAGTCTGGTCTTAGCTACAGTAAGTATTGTTTGGACTTAATTCCTGTTCTGAGTACATGCAGTCTTTTGGGTATACAATTAAGAAATAAAGACTTTCTGTTATCAGTATGCCAGTCCCCAGTTTCCCTATTCCTGGGCAGTTTTATAATTTTTGCTTAGGAAAGGTACTCTTTGGGTTACTTCATTATTCCATTCTTGAATCTTAACATATTTCTACTCCACTCTCGGGTTGGACACACCCTTAAGTAGAAGGTTATTGCTTCTTTAAATTGAATGATGATTGATACTGTTGACAAGAAGTCTGGAGGTGCAGGGGTTAAAACAAGAAACTCAAATTTCCTTTGAGCAGAATAGCCATTGTCAGGGGTAGGGAATGAACCAGATTTGATTTTATTTAACAGAATCTTTAATTTGATTAGTTCTTGTTAAAATTGTTTGCTTCTATAGTAATTTCTTTTTCTAATAATAGTTAGAATTTCTAATGTCTGGATCCCTTTTAAGACAGTTCTCTTTAAATTTCTAAGTATGCTATGATGCTGCATCTGTTAAGTTGCTTTTATTTATTAGAGTTTAGTTCTTGTTTTAGCAGTCTCTAATTGTGCCAAAGACGATTACCATTTCTACTGTGATCGCAGTTGACTAAGTACCAGCCTCAGAGCTCTCCCACCGGTATTGTCAGCACCGTATAGCGTTACCCCTTTTCAGCCTGCCCCTCCTCTGCTCACACATACACACTCAAAGCATAGTTGTTGGCATTTCGCTCACCTTGAGAGAGGATGCCCAATTTTACATAGAACAGATAGAACTTTCCAAAAAATAAGTTTGATAATTAACTTACCAGTTTTTGACCTTGTGATGGAACTTCAGTCTTAAACACACTGTTACTTGTTTTACTGTTAGCAGAATTAAGGGTAAGTAATGAGTAATTTTTGTCTTTAGTCTTTGGTATGGTTTCTTTAACTTCTATTGAGCTTCTGTTGCAGGTATTGGACATGGGCGTATCTTCTAATGATGTCATCAACCTTAGCATATTCTTCCTGCTAAAAATAAATATCAAACTCCAAAGCCTGAATTGTCTCATGTTTTTGAAAATTGAAGACCGAAACTTCATTATTCCACTTCATACTGCTTTCCCACTTAAACTGGTTATATATCACTGATTACAAAAATAGCATTTATCTTTGAAATGTGTAGAAAAATGATCAGATACCATCCGACCTAACCTCCTCTTATCCCAGTGCCTTCCAGGAAGCCAGATTTCGTGATTGACAATTACAGGTAGTGAGGCTGATGATAATAATGGCAGTGAAATTTACCGTATGTTAGGTACTATTCTGATCACTTCACGTATATCAACTGATTTAATCCTGTGTAGCAGGAAACATTTTTATACAAATTTTATAAATAAAGGAAATGGAAGGAGATTAAATAATTTGTTCAAGGTCATAAAGAGGTAGTGAATTGCTTAGAACCCAAGCAATCTGCCTCCAGAATGAAAATTTTGCTTCCAGTTTTTGCTTCAATGTAAGATTATAGCAGCAGCTAAAGCCCTATCTCTGTTTCCTCCCTCCTTAGAGATAGTCACTTTTCTCAAAATAAGGTGTTCTAAGAACTTTTTTGTTGTGTTTTAGAATGACTAGATTTTTGTTACCATAAAACACCTAAATTGTGTCAGATGTTTCTTACAAGTAAAAAATACTTAGATTTCTAATAAACTAGGGAGTTGTTCCGTAGCACTCTTTGTAAATTATCATTTATAACTAGGTGATTCTTCTGTCAGAAGATGTGAAAATAATTTGAGTTTTTTAGACATGTTTTGTGCCAAATAGGTGGCAGCCCTTTGAAGTTGAGACTGAGAGGTCAGCTCATATCAGCTGTGATAGCATCACATAGTTTTCACTTGTCAGGCATCCTTGAACATTAAGTGTGATTGACCAGGTATTGACATGTCCTTAATTGCTCTTAAAAAGAAGGAGGGATTATAAATAAAGTATCGGTTCAGGAATTGGCTATTTCATATTTCTTAAGGAAGCCAGTATTAAAACATTTGTAATCAATGAAAACATGAAGTGTTTTAAAAAATTTTTGAAAATTATGAGTCATTTTTTAGACTTGTAACTGTAGCTGGTTATTAAAGCAGGTAACTTTTCTTTTGATGATACAGTTGGTATAAAAAACAGGCTTTTTAAAAATACCTATTTATCTCATGATACTTTGATCAATTTTAAATTGGTAGACTTCCATAGAAAATTGGAAATCATGGTTTGATGGCTCTTAAAAGGAGAAATCAAATCATAATGCCAAGTTATAGAAGTCAGGGTGGGAAAGCTGTCAGAGAGGATAGTGTTTATCCTTTGCAGTCTTTTATCAGTATATTCAGATTTACCTGATTTTAAAAAATGAGGACATAATATTCATGGTATGAATATTGTTTGTTTACGTCTGTCCCTCATGGTGTCAGATTGTACCCACTGAGGTGTTTTTATTAGTTTTGTGCATTACAGCTAGTATTACAGAGGACATCCTGTTGATGTAGGTTTGTTTAGTTGTGCTAGTATATATCTGTAGGATTGAGTCTCAGAAGTAGAATAGAATAGCTGGGTCAATAAGAATGACTGGTTAAATGTTGATTTTGCTTTTTTCAACTCCTTGAAGTGGGAGTGCATCTTTTCCTGCACAACCTCACCCAATACTGAAGTCAGTGATCTTTAAAATTTTTGCCTATCTGGTGCAAAATCAGATGGTCCAGTGGTTAAGACTTAGCCTTCAATGCATGGGGTGTGTGTTCACTCCCCAGTCAGGGAAACTTAAGATCTCACATGCCTCCTGGCCAAAAAACCAAAACAGAAAACAGAAGCAATATTGTAACAAATTCAATAAAAACTTTAAAAATGAATCATATAAAAAATTACAATTTTTTTGCATAGCTGATAGGTTAAAAATATTTTTTTTTGTTTGCTTAGGTTGGTCGTTTAAAAATATTTGTTAGCCACTTCATTTCTGCTGCAAATTTCCTGTATCTCTTTAACTTTGGTTCTAGGTTTATGGTTCCGTGACAAATTAATATTTGTCTTTGCCTTTATAAATTCTAGGTTTTTTGAATATAGTTAGGATTGCCTTCTCAATTCATAATTAGAAAAATACTATACAAGTTTTCTGTAGTTTTTTTCCCTAATAATTTTATCCATGAGGACTTTTTGTTCATGATATATATGATATAGGGATATAACTAACTGTTTGAAAGTGATAGTAAATGTCCCCTTGTCATTGATTAATGACTAGTCATTTAATGATAGTCTATTTTGCTGTATTTTAAAATATAATTTTGATCATATTTATTTCTGTATATACATGTATATTTGTGAATGTAGTCATTTTTCTATTCTACTGGCCTATTTGTTTTACATGCATTTAATTACTTGGTAGATTCTTGTTTTTATTACTTTTTGTTATTTTTCTTGTCTAATTTTTTCTAATGATTATTGTGCTTATGAATTCTTCCCTCTTACTGTCTTATTTGTATTTGCCTTTATTTATAATTAATATTTTAAATGACATCTTCCTAAGTAGACATTTCTTAATTTACTTGGCATTTTCAAGAGTGCTTGCTTTTATAAAATTTTTTGCTTTCCAGAAAGTTTAATTTCCATTTTTTAAAAATGCATAAAGGTAAATTTTGTTTTGCTTGAAACATTTAGTGATTAGAAACGCTTATATCTCTCAATATAAGAAATAAGAATATTTTAAATATATAGCACTGAAGATGCAGAATTAAAGATTTTGAAATGCTAAAGGTGTTTGCATGTAGCTTTTCGATTGTTATTTATTGATTTATCAAATTACAAGAATCATTCAAGGGCATAGTAGTAAGAATATGGAGAACTGCTTATGGAATCTTTAGTTATTTATTTATACTTTGTCTTTCCATTGAAATCATACTGATTTCATTAAAATTTAAAATTAACTTAATAAGATGGAGCTATATGAATTTTTTTTAAAGAAGCAAATGTTACTAGTGTCCTAATTAGATTATTTTTTGAGGCTGAAATATCATTTAAGTTTAAAACTGCTATGGTTAATATATCCATTTTTCAAGGATTATGTAATCTTTTAATTATTTTTAATAACTATTCCAGTAAGCTGTTTTCATCATGGGAGAAAAGCTGTATAAGCAAAAGGCTTATTAGCCTTATGTATTGGGTCCATGTATTTTGCCTGTTATCCTTTTCAGGTGATATATGCATCTTATCATGTGACTATTTTCTTTTTTAGTGTGTGGATATATCATAACTATCTGTTCTTTATGACTGTTTCCATTGGTTTGATACTATAAACAATATTGTAGTGAACATTTTTTTTTTTCTGGCCGTACTGCAAGGCTTGTGGAATCTTAGTTCCCTGACCCCTCAGCAATGAAAGCACTGAGTCCTAGCCACTGGACTTGCAGGGAGTTCCCAGTGAACATCTCTTTTATTAACTCCCTACTCACTTACCTCTTGTGATAAATTCCTAAAGATGAAATTGCTGATTCATGTTAAAGACTTTCAGTAAGATTATATTAGGTCAGTGTCTTTGATGATTCTCAGATAATCGTTAATCTGTATAGGTCTTCTCTTCTGGGCCATGGCTTTTCTCTAGAGAAAATGGTTCACATTTGCTCAGTAGCTAACATAGGACATCTGTGTTCAGAGCAGTGCCTCACCTCTTATCTGTGTGATTCCGATCCTCAGGAGCAGGTCTTTGGCTTAGTTTCTTATCCCTCATCTTTTGGCTCCATGGGATGAGTTTTAACAGATTGATGGAAAGATGTATCTGTTTGGTCTTCATTGTCAAAACAAGGCTCACCATTACATTTCAAGGAGCTTGGTGCCTCAGAGTCCTCAGAATGTCCAAACTTCCTCAGGATGAATTATGTTACCCTTGGTCATTATCCCTTGTTTCATTTTTTTTCTGTTTTCTAAAACTTCCAGGACATCTGTATACTGTGGTTCCTCCTTTTTCCTTGTGGGTTTCTGCCTTGATAGCTTGTTTTATTATTTTAGTGACTTTTGGGGAGGGAGTGGAGTTCAGTTTGTTATGTAAACGGAAGACCTTTCGTGTCTAATTAAATAGAAGTAATAATATATGTTTCATAACTCCTGCTAGACCACACTGTTGTCTGTTGCCTCTGTTGTTTTAACAGCTGAGGTTCCTGTGCCTTCTCTTAACTCTGCGTCACAGGAGCTAGATTGGTGTTTTGAGAAGAAAACAGGTCTCATCAGGCCCCTGTGTAAAACTCTCCAATGCTTCCTATTACACTTTTGGATCTTATTTAGACCCCATACATGGCCAGTGAGATGACTAGTCTCACGTCTCTGTTAACCTTATCTTGTAACGTCTCAGAGGCATCAGTTTAAGCAGATGAAGCAAGTTTTCACACCAGGGCTTATGCTTTGCCAGTTGCTACCAAAGTGGCTGCAGTGCTGTCTCCTGGTCTTTACTTCCGTGCTAGTCGCTTCAGCTGTGTCAGACTCTGTGCGACGCTGTGGACTGCAGCCTGCTAGGCTCCTCCGTCCATGGGATTCTCCAGCGAGAATGCTGGAGCGGCTTGCCATGCCCTCCAGGGGATCTTACCAGCCCAGGGATCAAACCCACATCTCATGTCTAACCTGCATTGGCAGGTGGATTCTTCACCACGAGCGCCACCTGGGAACTTGGTTCCTTTTTTTTTTCATTCCTGTATCACCTCCTTAGAACCCTTGTCTCATTAAATTCCACCTACCCTTCTCCTGATTACATTGCTGATATATTGCTTCCTCCCACTGTATTACATTATCTTTTTTTTTTTTTTTTAAGTTTTCTTCATGGAACTTAAACCACTGTTTGAAATTTAAAACTTTATTATATACTTAGTTATATCTGTATATGGCTGGAATGTGAGTACCATGAGAGGAAGAACTTTGTTTTTCATATTTATTGTCATACCTTAAGGGTTTGGAGCAGTACTTTTTTTCCTAATAGGCAGGTGTTTTTGTTGAGTCAGTAAAATGATAGTTGGCCATCAAATGATGAATGAATGAATGAATGCTAATACAAATACAGTTTGCAAGCAGTATGTAATCTTTGTATTTTAAATTTATGATTTCTTTTGTAATTAAATCAGAAAGAATGACGCTTTGACAAAATGATTAAAGATACTTGAGGTTTTTGAAGAAAATTATATTCAGCAGAAAATAAGTTAATTTTTAAGTCATATTAGTATAAGCCCAGTACTTTTTTAAAAAGGGGTTTTGTGTTAAAGGACTGTGGATTCTAGAACTGCAGCTGAGAATTTTGAACAAAAGAATGAAAGACCATTTTGGAATTTTAAAATTATTTTACCTGTTTACTTTTTGTCTTTAGTAGAATAACACTTTAATGATATATTAGAAAACATGAATAACAAACAGTAATACTCAGCAGTCCATAAGTGCTGAATTTATAAGCATCACGGTGCTACCTGGTGGAAGAACTGTAGCTACAAATGAAATCAGTCCTCGTCTATGTTTCTTCGTTTACGTAAAAAGAGGAACTAAACTCTAATTGCTTTCTGCTTGTTAACTCCTTTGTGGAAGAGAACTCATACCAGTAATACCCTTCAAGAGAAGCATTGTGATTATGGAATTTATGCATATAAAGCAGTTAGCACCCTGTGTATAGTAAAGTGCTCAATAACTGACAGCTGCTACAATTATTTCTTGTTACTGTAGCAGCTGAGAATTATTAGGAGTGAGATGAGATTGAAAAGTAGGTTGGGATCAAATTGTGATGGGCTCTGGATGGCTGGCTGAGCAGATGGTTATAACAGCCCAGAGGCCAGAGAGGACTTGTAGCATTAGCAGTGTTTGGAAACCTGGTTGTAGTTGCCAAGTGGATTAGAATGGCAAGAGATTTGCAATAGGAAGACCAGATAGGACTTAATTGGAAATTTTATATTGTGGGTAATGAAGGCCTAAACTATAGTTGATGATAGTAAATGAGAAAATAAAGGAATGGGCAGGTATGGGGAACAATTGAATCACCATAATTTGTTAATTGGGTCAGAGGAGTAAGAGGAATCAGTGATAAATTAGATTGGAAACCATGGTGCAAATGATTCTGGCATTGACTAAAAGGATATTAAACTAGAGAGCTAGCTTGCTGCTGCTGCTAAGTCGCTTCAGTCGTGTCTGACTCTGTGCAACCCCATAAACGACAACCCACCAGACTCCACCATCCCTGGGATTCTCCAGGCAAGAACACTGGAGTGGGTTGCCATTTCCTTCTCCAATGCATGAAAGTGAAAAGTGAAAGTGAAGTAGCTCAGTTGTGTCCGACTCTTGGCGACCCCATGGATTGCAGCCTACCAGGCTCCTCCATCCATGGGATTTTCCAGGCAAGAGTAATGGAGTGGGGTGCCATTGCCTTCTCCGAGAGCTAGCTTGAGGGGGCCAATAAATATTAGTTCTTTTAAAAAATACTGTATGAGTAGTACATGCTCCTCATAGTTTAGAAACTATTGGTAAGCACAGATATCACCTAAAGTCTCATTCCTCTTGAAATAACCCTTGACAAGATTTGGAAGATGGGGTCAGTCATTGCATTAGCATGAATGACATTTTTATACATTGTCCTTTTTACATGTGTACTGTAAATATTTTCCTGTGATTCCAGAGATTCTCGTTTAATATCTAGATCATACTCTGTTGTAAAGAAGTATTTCTTTAGCCACCTGCCTTCTGTTTAGCATTTATTTTTTTCCAGTTTAAGAATATGCTTATCTGTGATCATGGTTTCATAAATTCTTAGAAGTAGGGGAAAAATGAAAAAGTAATACATGATATGATTTTCATGCTCAAGTTAGCTACAAGTTTAAGAAAATGAAATGGCATCCTGTGCAATGGCAAGGGGAGATGGGAGTGGGTCTCTTACACTGTTGATGTAAATTCATGTATCACCCATTCTTTGTGAAAGACAGTTGGCAATAAATACCAAAAGCCATTATTTTACATAATGTTTTTTTTTTTTTGCTTTTGCCCTATTACCAAATCCTTTAAATTGCATAATACCCAGAAAAATCTTTAGTGGGATAAATTCTGGGAGCAGTTAAAGTAATGGTATAGTTTTTTTTCTTTTACACTTAAAAAAATTGTAAGATAAATATACAGTTGACCATCTTAACCATTTTTAAAAGTGTGCAGTTCAATACTGTTAGGTATATTCATGTTCTTTTGTAGCCAGTCTGCAGAACTGTTTTCATGTAGCAGCACTGAAACTATACCCATTAATCAACTCCCCATTCCCTATCACCCCTGACAAACGGCCTCTGTGAATAAGTCTATACTGGATATATAATGTAAGTGTAATCGCAATATTTGTCTTTTTGACGGCAGGGGCTTCCCAGGTGGCTCAGATGATAAAAGAATTCACCTAGCAGTGCAAGAGACCCAGGTTTAATCCCTGGGGTGTGAAGATCCCCTGGAGAAGGGCATGGCCGCCCACTCCAGTATTCTTGCCTGGAGGATCCCATGGACAGAGAGGCTGCCAGGCTCCAGTTCATGGGGTCGCACAGAGTTGCAAACTACTGAACAACTACCACTTTCATTTCACTTAGGATTATATTCTCTAGGTTCATCCATGTTATAACATATGCCAGAATTTTCTTTTTTAAAGAGTTTATTTTTGGCTGTGCTGGGTGTTCGTTGCTGCTTGAGGGCTTTCTCTAGTTGCAGTGAGTGGGGCTTGTCATTGCAGTGGCTTCTCTTGTTGCAGAGCAACAGGCTCTAGGGCACATGGACTTCAGTAGCTGCAGTGCACAGAATTAGTTGTCTCACAGCATGTGGGATCTTCCCAGACCAGGGGTTGAACCTTTGTCCCCTGCATTGGCAGGTGGTCTCTTAACCACTGAACCACCAGGGAAGTCCAAGAATTTTCTTTTTTAGGGCTGAATAATACTTTATAATATGTATAAACTTTTCTTTTTTTCCCCAATTATCCATTAGTGAACACTGGAGCAGCTTCCACCTTTTGGCTATTGTGAATAATGCTGCTGTGAACATGGGTTCATAGCAAATATCTTTTTGAGTCCCTGCTTTCACATCTTCTGGGTATATACCCAGGAGTGGGATTGCCAAGTCATGTGGTAATTCTGTTTTCCATTTTTCTGAGAAACTGCCATTGCCATACTATACCATCTATAATGGCCACAGCTATTTTGCATTCCTACCAATAATGTACAGAGCTCCTCTTTTTCCATATCCCTTGTCAGTATTTGTTGTTTCTGTCTTTGTTGCTCAATAGCCATTCTAATGAGCATGAAATGGTATCTCATTGTGGTTTTGCTTTGTGTTCTCCTAATAGTCATCTTTTCATATGCTTGTCAGTGATTTATTTGTCTTCTTTGGAGAAGTCCTTTGTCCATTTTTTTAATTGAGTTTTTTCTTTGAAAAGTGATAGTTGTAGTATTAGATTGATGTTTGGTTTGGAGATCATCTAATTTACACAATGCTGGAAATTATTTTAGCACACTTCTCAAAAGATAGGTTAACTAGCCTCTGCTTGAATAATGTTTCTGATGCTAAGGGAGCACATGGTTTTCAGACTAGTAATCTCCATTTTCTGAACAGTAGCTAGAAATTTATTACATACTTTTGTTTAGAAAATTTCACAAAAGTTTTTGTTCATTTATATGTTTATATATTTGTGTGTGTGTGTTTGTATACATTCACATACATTCTTGGGGAAAACGTAGATTATACCAAAAATCCGGAATTATAGGTAAAAACCACAACCTACTATTGATATTGAAATTGCATACTTTGAAATAATAGCTCTCTTTTAGTTTTCTCCCTCTCTTCTCTTTGCTCTTTACCGACCAGTTTCACTTATAGAATCCTAGATCCTTTTAGTGGTCTGTAGACAATCGTATTTTTCTTATTTTTTAATTTTATTACATTATTCATATATGTCATTTAAAAATTTACTTGAAAAGCTATTCCAGTCAACTATGTCAAAAAAAGGACAGACATGTGGAAGTCTTGACGAATAGCAAAATTAGTGCAAGTCTTGGTATGTCTGTGAGTGGCTTTCCTTTCTGCTCACATATGAGTACTTGGCTGAATGTAGAGTTCTTGGGTTTTCATTTGGCCTAGTTACCTTTTTTTTTCTTTTCTCCTACACATTTAACACTTTGACTATCACATATCTAGAATATTGGCCTTTCATTAATTTGGCTTGACGTTGCTGTACCCTTTTATCAGAAAAATGTGTGTTGCCATTTATTTTTGTTAATTTCTTATTAAAGTGTTAGTTGTTTAGTTGTGTTCAACTCTTTGTGACCCCATGGACCCCGCCAGGCTCCTCTGTCCTTGGGATTCTCCAGGCAAGAATACTGGAGTTGGTGGCCATGCCCTCCTCCAGGGGATCGTCCCAACCTGGGGATTGAACTTGCATCTCCTGCATTACAGGTAGATTCTTTACCGTCTGAGCTACCATAGTTTCTCCTTAAATTCCTGTTATATATGTTGATTCTCTTGAATCTTTATGCCACATTGTTTATCTTTTCTCATCATTCTTCCTCATTTCTGTTGTTTTCCTTTAATAGTCCTGTGGGGTTTTGTTGATGTTGCTGTTTCTGTTGTACTTGTTCTTGCTTACAGCATGGTCCTCTAATGGGGGGAGTGGAGAGTTTTGTCAGTGTTTTATTGATCTCTGTTGAAAAAAAGAGATTTAATACTGGCTTTTAGTTGGCCAGTTCACAGATGATACAGCTCTGGGGCAGGTGCATAGGGAATCGGCATCCGAGGAGATGTTAGCACCAAGGGTTCTGCGAGTTTGCCTAGTCGGCCCAGACGTGACTGGAGCGTTGCCTCTGTTTCCCCAGCACAGGAGCCATGCCACCCAGTACCCCTCAGTCAGGTGGTCCTTGGACCCACCCTGTGCTGCCGGGAGTCCCCACAGGCACAGGTTGCTTGTTAAAGTGAGACATAGAAGAATCTGCATTATAAATGTCTAACAACTGGAAAATAGTCCTGCCCATAAAGCTTGGTGAAATTCATAGGAGTATTTGGACCTATTTAATGTGAATGTTAAATACTGCTTAATCTGCTACTGTCTGCTTTTTTATGAAACTTTCACATGTGTTCTTTGTAGGTTAGCTTCTTATATGTTTTATTGCTTGCAGTTGGTGCTTAAAGCATTTTCTCTCTCTACTTATAGATTATTTTTCCTAATCTGTGGGTTTAGGAATTGTACAAATAAATAGGTGTTTGAAAGTACATGTTTGATGAAAGTAATGAGCTCTGAGAAAAGATCACTTCAGTAAGCAAAGTAAATAATTATATGTCTTTTTTTTATTCTTTAAAGAATGTTAAAGTTAATTCCAATAAATAAAATATTTTAACATGAATAATTTAGAGCTTTTTTGAGTGATAGTGAGTGATGTAGTTGCTCAGTCATGCCTGACTCTTTGCAACCCCATGGACTGTAGCCTGCTAGGCTCCTCTGTTCATGGAATTCTCCAGGCAAGATTACTGGAGTGGGTTGCCATTTCCTTCTTCAGGGGATCTTCCCGACCCAGGGATCCTGCATTACAGGAGAGTCTTTACCATCTGAGGCACCAGGGAAGCCTACTATTAAGAGACATTTCTAAGTATAAAGACAGGTCAACTTAAAAAGTATCAGCAGATACGTGCTTGACTTTATCTTATAATCTATAAACAATACATTAGAATATGTAATGAATCCATATACCTTTTCCAAAGGAGTACCCAAGATGGAAGTAGCAATAAAGTTATAAATGACAGTCATCAGTCAGATGAAATAATTTAGATGAAGCTTTTCTCTCTTGAAGAGATGGGGACTGGGCAAGCAGTCAGGAAGGAAATACAATGTGCTTTTAACTTTGTATGAAAAATAATGTTCACTTCCACATTGCTGAACATAGTTCTGTTTTTGCCAGAAAAATCCTCTACCTCAAATTACTGTCCAAATCCTTTATTAAAACTCTGCTTCTGGCCTTTGTTTTGGAATCTGCTACATTTGTTGCCACCTCCTGATCGCTGTCCTCTGAGGCTTCTACTTCTTTCCCGCTGTCCCCTGACACCTTGGTTGCCCTCGCACTGTCCCCGACGCCTCGATTGCCTTCCCGCTGTCCTCGGAAGTTGCGATGTCCTTCCCGTGGACCTTCTAGCTCTGGCTGCTCCGTGGCCACAGAAAGCTGCCAGTGCCGTGCATCATGCCACTCTTCCTGTACTTCTGTTACTGATGCAGTAGGGATATCAAAGCAAACATCCTGCTTTCCTTTGAGAAAGACCGTTTCCTTCACTTTGGGGCTTTTTTGGCTGCATATAAACTTTCTTCTAGCTCTGAGGTGTTTTTTGTTTTTTTTTTTTTGGTGGAGTATATTTTTGACAATGTAGCTCTTGCATTTTTTTGCCCATGCTAATTTTGGGACTATTTCAGACTTTTTTTTTTAACATCAGCCATTCTTAATCTTGGAGTTGTTTGTCAGATTCTTATGTAATTAGTTTTTAAAATACATATGTCTGTATTATCTTACTGAGTCAGTGTTTCAGTCTAAGAGTTTTTCTTGAAAACACTTTACTTTTGTTACTTCTTGTTTTGGCTTTTGTTTCTTCTGCAAATTTCTTAAGGATATATTTTAAATTATAAATAAAAATATTTTTGTGTGTTTGAGAGATAAGGCTAGGCTAGAAACACATGCCTGTGATTAGACATTTTTCCCAGTTAACCAGCTTGATCTTGGATCAGTGAACACTTAGCCAGGCACTTTAGCTCTGTGGTGAAGAGTAGGGACTCTGGAACCAGATTACCTGAGTTAGGAATCTGGCTTCACTACTCACTAGCTGAGTGGCATATGGCAAATCATCTGATCTTTTTCTACCTCAGTTTCCTTATCTATAAAATAGAAATAATAATTATACCTGCTTTATATGATTACTACAGGATGTAAATGAGTTGGGGTGCTTAAACTGCTCAGCATATAGTAAATGCCCCAGAAGTTTCAGCTCCAAAACAAAGAGACTTGGAGGTTTTCTAGCTAGTTTATATCTGTTTTATCATTTAACCAGTGAATTTATGTTTTATTTATAGGGATACTGTAAAAAGAGTATAAGTGTTTTTATATCTGTAGTGTGAGCTGTCAAAAAGCAAGGGTTTATGTTCCTAGTTATGTTCTTAGCATCTCAGTGATTGCAACTGGATTCCTAAGTTCTTTTAAATAATATATTCAATCTTTTTTTGCGATTTGGACTTACCTGCCCCATACTTACTTCTCTGTTGTTTATAGAGTCTACCTTTTTTCAAAATTAGGTACAATAATGCTAGTGTGCACCCTTTTGGTAGTTCTTCATGATATCTGAGGTGAAATTGTCTCAGAAATGAAGTTGGTCTGGAATGTAATTGATTCTGTTAGGAGTCTTAGATGTAATTAAAGTGTGATATTCACATTATTTCCTTGACTGATTTAGGTTTTCACTCTTCTGTAGAGAAAATAAAGGCAGACGTTTCTTTTTTTAAAGATGTTAGATTGAGTGGCAGCTTTTCCCACCTCCTAGAACTTATAAAAAGGTTAATATATATTAAAATATAATAAAGGAATTATAAAACCTAGCATAGTGTGTCTTTATCATGTCATATAATAAAGATGTACATGTATATATGCATAGTCTGCCTTTATCATATAATAAAGATGTATATGTATATATGCATAGTCAGTCTTTATCATATCATATAATAAAGATGTATATGTATATATATTACACAAATATAAAGATAGAGACAGTGAAGAGAGGGGGATGAAATGAAATTTGAGGAAGAAAAATGAATTGGAGACACACATGGAGTTGAGGTGAAATGTAAAGAGATAAGGAGCTGCACTACCCAGTAGCCACTAGCCACAGTGATATTTGATTACAACTGAATAAAATGTAAGTTACCAGTATTAGCCATGTTTCAGACGCTTAGCAGCCACACATGGCTCTTGGTACTCTGCTGGATAGTGCAGAAACAGGACATTTCCATTGCCACAGAAAATTCTGTTTATAATGACTGATAAAGATTGCTTAAAAGATACAGATAGATAAAATGGAGAAGTTATATTTATTAAATATGATGTATATAATAGCTCCACTCTAATAAGAGAAATGCTATGGGTGCCCTCCTCCCTCAAATGGCAGTCTGCTTAGAAGGTGGATCACTGATAGGAATTGAAGAAATAAACCACATCTTGGCATGTGCCCTCCTCAAGATGGGAGCGTTTGCTTAACTATTCTAAGCTCCGAAGTGGAACATCTGGAAGCAGGAGGTTGGAACAGCCCAGTGACTGAAGGTGCTGCAGTGGAAGCAGGAAGGTCACCTCCCACCCTTCCTGGGCCAGGTAGCAGCGGTGAGGCATTTGTGTCTGTATCGGAGCTTGGAGCAGAGGAAAAGGCAGTGTTTCCTCCAAGCTGATGAGGCCCAGGAGTAATAGAGATCACCTCTTTCTGGAAAATAATTCACTGGGATAATCATGTTGGATCTTGTCCACTTTAATGACAACCCAAGTAAGTTGTACATAACAGTCTAGTCACAAAGACAGTAACATCACTGGAACCACCAGGCATTCCTTATAAGACAGCAGATTCAGAGGGAAGAATTTGCCCCTAAGAAATAGTTAACAGGAAAGTCCAACATAGTGATGTAAACTACTGAAAATGCCTACACACATGGAGATCCTGCCCCATCCCTAATTAGTATCCGTCAGAAAATAGGTTGTCTTCACAGCCTCTAAGAGCTTATTGGTTTTTATTTAGATTTCCAAACATCTTTGGCCTCTTGAATGAAATATCCCAATCCTGAATAAAGGAAACATTTTCCATACATTATATGGGTGAAAAATGACCAGTGTCTAACCTGAAACCTGATACTTCAGTTAAACGCCATTGTAAGGAGACAGTTTATAGTTTTATTATAAAATAATAACTAATACTTAGCATTTACTCTTTATGAAGGTGCAGTTCTAGGTACTGATCCTATCTTTATTTGTGACTGTATGAGCTGGATACTGTTATACCTGTTTTATGAATGAGAACACTGAAGCACTGAAGTATTAGTTAATACTATCGTCAAAGGAAATTTGAAAAATATATTAAAGTAATTACGTTAAAGTGAATATATTAAAACTACTTAGCTCCTGATAACATTTCAATGTATTTTCTTAATCTTATAAAAATCACAGGTTAAAAATATCATTGTAAGCATAATTAGAAAAATGTTAGAAGAGTTACAGCCATACTCAATGTACAGATTTACATCCAACTTGGATATTTATCTTGATTAGCCTTCAGTGAGTATGAAGTTTGTATTAGAATAATGAACTGGAGAGTTATGGGTTTTAGAACTTACAGTGTGAACTTGAAGTTGTGTAATATAAACCTCTTTTCCCCCTCATCTTCAAAATGCAGATATCAAACCTAATGATTTATGAGATCTGTTTAAACTCTAAAATTCAGTGTTTTTGACTTTCCCTCCATTCTTCATCTTATAGTTGGAAACTTCTGAGTAAGTTTGTATGCAGAGTTTAAAATTTTTCCTTGCCTTTTATTCCTAAAACATTTTCCCATCATAAAAACAATTAATGTTTATTATAGGAAATTTGGAAAGTACTGAAAAAATTCCAGCTCAAAAGTTTATATCAACCTCTCTGAAAACTCATTTTTAATATTTCAGTGTATTTCACTCCACTGTTTTGTTTTAAATAGTTACATATATTCAATCTCATCTTTTAAAAAGTGTTTGTGATAGTGACTTTTTAAAACAACATTATAGGTGGCTAGCATTTATTGTATGTTTTGTTTCCTTTATTTAAAAGACAGCTGAAGCCTTAGGAAAGAGGTCCATTTATTCACGTAGGATATGTAAGCTGTGGATCTGTTGGAAGTCCTAGGTCTGTGTGACCATACTGGTTGGGGGAGATGCTTACTATCAAAAATACTAGAAGTTAATCTGTTTAATACAAGTCCTTACTGCCTCTCTAAGCTCAGTCCTTCAGTGCACCATTGCAATTTACTGGGGGAGTGGTACTTTTGGTAACTGTACCTTCTAATTTATTTATCCACTCCTTTTTGAAGTAAGATTCATGTTAGAATTTGTCTTGGTAATTTTGATACCATTGCACACATCATTTTTGTTGAAGTAAAATATGAACTTCTTAGGTAGTTAAATGAAAATTTTAAAGAGAACCTTATGTCATTCATACTAATGTCATCTCACAGAAAGAACTCTGCCTGGCATTGCGTCCTAAAGCAAAATTTCTTTGTAAAACATGTCAAATTTGGTCATGCTTAGATCAGGTTATGAAGAAAGGCACTGCTTCAAAGCAAAGCCAATTTCATTCTTGGAAGCTTTCAATATCCGGTGATATTATTCCGTCATAAAGTAGTATTCTTGGGTGTTTTTTAGGATTAATACTTAGTGCATTTTAAAATTGAGATAATTTTACATACAGTGAAATACAGGTATTAATTAGGCAGATCATTATCAGTAAATTTGATAAATTTTTGATAACTTATTGGATGCTGAATACATTATGCTATAGTAATGTATTCTGTGTTCTAAATCCTAATGAGATTTTAGTTACTTTTTAACTTTTGGGACCATAGATAAATATGTTCAGTTTTCTTTGATTAAAGAAAAAGTGTGTTTGGGACATCCCTGGTTCCCATCTGGGGTTAAAACTGTGCTTTCACTGCAGGAGGCGCTGTTCTGGGAACTAAGACCTCATATGCTGTGTGACAAGGCCAAAAGAAAAAAAAAATTTGTTCATGAAACATCAGATTATAGAATATGAGATCATTGTCATTTTTAAATTTTCTGAGTGGCCAAAAGTTGAAAAATGCTTATTGGCCAGATTTGCTTACAACTTTAGTTGAGTTAAAGCTGCCTCTAATACACATCTATCTAACACACAGTTTAATAACCATTGGTCCATAACCAGTGCAGATTGAATGGGGAATCTGTGAATCTTGCATTGCTTTCATTATCACTTAAAAATTTCCACTGTCAGTTCCTGCATTTAGACTTCTCTAAGCTAACTGCATCAGTATGACTTGACTTGGCATCATTTCTTGAGAAAACAGGGGTCATCATGTAGCTGTTAGCATGGTGATAAAGCTGTAGTAACATAAAGTGTTAAGCTACACTGAGTGTTCAGAATATGAAAAACAAATTCTATTTCATGGATGCTTGTTAAACCACAGCTGGATTTATGTATTCAACTTGGGCTGGATTCCGCATTAGCGAAGGGAATTACCACAGTGTATTCAGAGGCAGGGGTCAGGATGGCAAAGGAGATGAAAACAAAGTACATTGGACAGTTGAACATGTCAGGATATCAGAGATCAGACTTAAGGACAGGCATAATTTACGTGCTGCTTGTCGATTTATGTATTCAACTTGGGCTGGATTCCGCATTAGCGAAGGGAATTACCACAGTATATTCAGAGGCAGGGGTCAGGATGGCAAAGGAGATGAAAACAAAGTACATTGGACAGTTGAACATGTCGGGATATCAGAGATCAGACTTAAGGACAGGCATAATTTACGTGCTGCTTGTCTTCAGATACTTTGAAAGCTATTGGGAAAGAAGAGTTTGGTTTATGTAAGAAGGCCGAATTAGGACTAGTGGATATATTCCAAATGACGAGACCATTCTTCCAGTTAGACCTGGCCTAATGTGAAAGGACTATAAAAGTAACGAGTTTCAAAAAGCCTCAGCTGTCTACATCTACAGCAAACCTTAAATACAGCCCAAATCCTGGCCAGATCAATGTAAAACCTCAAGATAAAGATTTGTTTACCTCAGTTTTTTATTGTCTGGTAATCATGTTCAGCTTTTGAAAAATTGCAAAACATGCCAAAAGGCAAGGAACAGCCTAAAGAGACAAAACAAGAAGTCAGAAGTAGATTCTTATATGACACAAATTTTAGAATCACCAGTTCAGGAATGTAACTGATTAATGTGTTAACAACTCTAACGAAGAGTAGACACCATGCAAGAGCAGATGCAAGTAGAGGTGAAAATGCTTAAAGAATCAAAAACAAAGTTTAAATGCCAGGAATGAACACTGACATGAGTGCTTCTGATGATCACCTCAGTAGACTGGACACTGCTGAGGGAAAAAAAATGTATGGGCTTGAATCTGTCAATAGAGATTTTCCCAACTTAAATGCAAAAAGAAAATAGAACAACAGCAACAACCTTTTCTCCAAAACAAAAACCAAACCTAGAACATTGAAGAATTGTGGGCAGTTTGGAAAAGTGTAACGTAACATTTGCTTGGGATATCAGAAGGAGAACAAATGAAGCAAAAGAAATTTCAAAATTAATGACAAGACATCAAACTGATCCAGGAAACTTAGAGGCCAAATACTTGACAGGATGTAAAAAATGTAGTTTGCACTTAGGTGTGTTGGGGCTTCCCAGGTGGTTCAGACAGTAAAGAATCTCCCTGTAATTTGAGAGACCCAAGTTTGATCCCTGGGTCAGGAAGATCTGCTGGAGAAGGAAATGGCTACCCTCTCCAGTGGTCTGACCTGGAAAATTCCATGCACTGTATAGTCCATGGGGTTGCAAAGAGTTGGACATGACTGAGCAACTAACACTTTGAATTTTCATGTCATATTCAGATTGCAAAAAATGAATTGCAAAGAGAAAACCTTGGGAAAAGTTGGAAAAAAAAAAACTCTTACCTGTAGGAAAAGAATTACAGCAGAACCACTCAAGAAGAGCAGAGTGAAAAGTGTTGGGAGAAATTCCATCCTAGAATTCTGTATCCAGTGAAACTGTTCTTTAAAAGTGAAAGAGAATACAATGTTGGCTGTTGCTGAAGGTGGTCATGAAGAGATTGACAAGAACAAGAGAAATATTGGCTTTGATGTTTGTCTGTGTTATGTATATCAGTGTTTTTGAGGAATGTTACAAACCGGAATCTCTTCTGAAGCTTCATTCTGGACATGAGCATGTTGGAGACGGGAGCAGGGATGTCGCAAAGAAGCTATATGTGCTCTTGAACAGCCCAGAATCTCTGGTTTATGGCCTGCCTGTTAAAAGCCTTGTGTAGCAATGTTCTGCCGGAGAAGGCAATGGCACCCCACTCCGGTACTCTTGCCTGAAAAATCCCATGGATGGAGGAGCCTGCTAGGCTGCAGTCCGTGGGGTCGCTAAGAGTCGGACATGACTGAGCAACTTCACTTTCACTTCACTTTCATGCATTGGAGAAGGAAATGGCAACCCACTCCAGTGTTCTTGCCTGGAGAATCCCAGGGAGGGGGGAGCCTCGTGGGCTGCTGTCTGTGGGGTCGCACAGAGTCAGACACAACTGAAGTGACTTAGCAGCAGCAGCAATATTCTGCAGGACACCCAATTTCAGTACAGTTCAGTCGCTCAGTTGTATCCAACTCTTTGCAACCCCATGGACTGTAGCATGCCATGTTTCCCTGTCCATCACCAACTCCCAGACCTTACTCAAACTCAGGTGCATCGTATCAGTAATGCCATCCAACCATCTCATCCTCCGTCATCCTCTTCTCCTCCCACCTTTAATCTTTCCCAGCGTCAGGGTCTTTTCCAGTGAGTCAGTTCTTTGCATCAGGTGGCCAAAGTATTGGAGATTCAGCTTCAGCATCAGTCCTTCCACTGAATATTCAGGACAGATTTCCTTTAAGATGACTGGTTGGATCTCCTTGCAGTCGAAGGGACTCGCAAGAGTCTTCTCGTCAACACCACAGTTCAAAAGCATCAATTCTTCAGTGCTCAGCTTTCTTTGTAGTTCAACTCTCACATCCATACATGACATACTGGAAAACCTACTGGACACCCAATTTGGGAAATACCAAATTAGCTGACCTCCATGACCCTGAGATAGTGTGATTCTTTAGTAACTGGATAACATTTTCTTAGGGAGTGAGACTAAAAGGCGCAAAGGAGATGAAAATAATTTAGGCTAAAAGATAACAATGAAAATTTCAAGAAAGCGTGATTAAGTCTACTTCCTAGGGTAAATATAAGATGAGTAGAAAAATTAATGTGTTACATCTCACTTCCTTAAATTCATTCCTTCCATTTGATTTTGAAGTTAACAGAGAAGTGGCCTGTAGGCTTCTGGCTCATGCTCCCCTTCCAGTGTCAAAAGTGATAATTGGCAATAGGTTCAGCTTCCCTGAAATGTTGGTCATCATTGCTGATTGGACTGGCCCTTTACCTTTTCTTGTTTCTTTTCTTTTGGGTCTTTGTGTTGCTACTATCATTGGTCACCACCACCACCCCCGCCCCACCTTTTTAAAAATATCTTTAAGCCCGTATGCTGTTACTCATGAGAAAATGACATCTCCTCTCCACTGCTGGAAATTCCAGAGGTGTTTTAATGAAGGAATAGACTACTTACTATAGGTCAAAATTTGTTTCCTTAATGTGTTGGATTTTGAGGTTTAGGAACCTGTTAGTCCTGTGATTGTGGTGATCCTATATTTGATGTAAGGTAGATTTCAGTTGGATAACACTTCTTCAGAATACCCATCCCAGTAACAATTCTAGATATGAGAGGTAAGATAGAATAATGGTTAAGAATGAAGACTCTGAAGCCAGATTGTCCGTTTTCAACCTTTGTCAACTTTAGAGGAAGTTTCTTAACAAGTGGTTAATTGTGCTTTGGACTTCCCTGGTGGCTCAGTGGCAGAGAATCTGCCTGCCAAACAGGAGATGCAGGTTTGATCCTTGGGTTGGGAAGATTCCCCTGGAGAAGGAAATTGAAACCCACTCCAGCATTCTTGCCTGGGAAATCCCATGGACAGAGGAGCCTGGCAGGCTACAGTCCATGGGGTCATAAAGAGTCAGACACGACTGAGCGGCTAAACAGCAGCAGCAGCAATGTGCTTTAGTTTTATTGTCTGTGGAAGTGAAAGTCGCTCAGTCCTGTCCAACTCTTTGGCACCCCTTGGACTAGACTGTCCATGGAATTCTCTAGGCCAGAATACTGGAGTGGGTAGCCGTTCCCGTCTCCAGGGGATCTTCCCAACCCAGGTCTCCCTCATTGCAGGCAGATTCCTTACCAGGTGAACCACCAGCGAAGCCCTGTAATGCATGGATAGTAGTAGTCTCTTCCTATGAAGATTAAATGGGCCACTTAAAACAGTGTTTGACATTTAGTAAGCACATCAAAATTGTAATTAGGATCATACTTGATGAATCTAGAAATGTATAAAGCTTATTTGTAACAGTATCTACCCTCATTATAATTTAGCATTACTGACTTTTTAAAGACCCAGCCAGGTAGGCATTGGGTTCCCTGCAGAAATCTTAGTCCCTGAGTAAATATTGAATATTGTTAATCCAGAAGGCTAATGAGCCTTTGTGTTAGTAGAATTATAACTTATTAACAGGTGGGAATTATGTTCTTCAAGGATACTTTAAAGTAAAACCTGCTTTTAGAATACTTAAGAAAATGATAGTGAGCCCTCAGAGGAGCTGAATGATGTAAGACAATGTTAGATAGCATTCATTTATGCTAAAGTATTTCCCACTAAAAGGTAGAACTTTCCTGCAGATGGTCAAGGAAAAATGGGTCCATCAGAGACAAGTAGGATACTGTGAAAAGAAAATAGAAAGGATTTGATATTTTAAAAATATTTTAATTATTACAGTTTTGAAAATTTTCAGGACTGTATACCAGACTAAATTTGGGTATTTGTTTTCTAGATGACAGGTTACTGCAAACTACTGAGATCTTGACCTGCTTTATACTCTGTTCCCTGGAGACGACAACAGACTTGACTAATTTTCCTGACACCATGGAATTTCTTGGCCTTGTTTCAAAAAAAAAAAGTGGTATTAAAAAAATCTTGATTGATAAAAATACTTTGGTTAACTTTTCCTTTCTAACATAGCAAAGAGTCCCAACACCAGGGAAAGCAAAATGAAGTAAATTATGTTGGATTCTCAAAAGTCAGAATTGGAGCTTCTATTAATAAATAGTTATTTGAAGATAGTCATATAAGAAAGACTTGATAACATCTAGAGAGAGGCAAAAGACATAATAAAATACATATCAAAGAACAGAGCCATTTAGAGTTCTGCAGAAGAACAGTAAAAGGAGCAGGATTATGAGATTATCATCAGCCTAAGGCGTTCTTATAATATGTTCTGAAGATGATGTCTTGATACTGTTTGGAATGAAGATAACTAGCTCTACCTTCAACATTAATTCGTTGTGACCCAAGATCCTCAAGTATGTTGTTACTATCAAATTTCAACTAAGGATACATATAGTTATAAAGGGAGAAATTAAATTCCCTAGGTGTTTGCATAGGTACACCTAAGAATACTATAGAAATAAGATGTCATGTGGAAATATTACTGTCTCCATCTTTAAGAAGTAACTGTTGTGGGGAAAGTCTTTAATAACCCCAACATGCTAGGATGTCCATGTTTTCTTGACTAAAAAAATATCCTAGTATGTATGTTTTTTAAAACTGGTTGTTATCTGGGCCAATCATATTTTATACTTGAAGGGGATGCTGAAGATTGATTCCACAGATGAAAGAATGATTTGTCAAAACCTGTGTTCAGAGTTTTCTGGAACCTGGATTACACTCAGACTCGATACCTAGAGAAGCTGCACAGCTTGCTCACTAGAATCAGGACTGGGCTTCCTAACTTGATGTTTTCCTTTGCTGCTGCAGCAATTGTGCCTCAGGAAGTAGATAGGAAGGAAGGGCTGGAGCATGGTAGGCATGATGCTTGAAATTGTTGACCACAGCCTTTACTGGCTACTAACAGTCCTCACCTGGATACAGTTGAAATTCTCTAAGGTTTTTTTTTTTTTTTTTAATTTTTAAGTCATAGTCACGTATGAAAGAAGAGAGCAGACTTCTTAGTGGCATCTGCAAGAAAAAGTTAGCCCTTATATATACATTAAAATTCAGAAATAGTGAAGACATTTTAAGCAACTGGAATGTTAGAACAACTATCTGGGTCAGCCCTAAAATGACTAAGAACTCCAAATTTCAGGACATTTATTCTCTTGGCTGTTCTTAGTGCATGATGGTTCTGATGCTATCCCAGAATGAAAACAACAGTCATATGCCACTTCATAGTTTGAAAACTTCCAAAATTAACTTATTTAGGCCTCACAGCCCAATAAAATAGGTACCCATATTGTATAAAGGAAGCAACTGAGGCGTAGATAATCTTAGGGCATCTTGCCTAAGATTATAGGTAATGAATGGAGGGTTCAGTTCAGTCACTCAGTCGTGTCTGACCCAGCGACCCCATGGACTGCAACACGCCAGGCTTCCTTGTCCATCACCAGCTCAAATTCATGTCCATCGAATCTGTGATGCCATCCAATCATCTCATCCTCTGTTGTCCCCTTCTCCTGTCTTCAATTTTTCCCAGCATCAGAGTCTTTTCCGGTGAGTCGTTCTTTACATCAGGTGGCCAAAGTATTGGAGATTCAGCTTCAGCATCAGTCTTTCCAATGAATATTCAGGGATGATTTCCTTTACAATTGACTGGTTGAATTTCCTCGTTGTCTAAGGGACTCTCAAGTGTCTTCTCCAACACCACAGTTCAAAAACATCAATTCTTTGGTGCTCAACTTTTTGTGGTCCAACTCTCACGTTCATACATGACTGCTGGAAAGATCATAACTTTGACCAAACAGACCTTTGTCAGCAAAGTAACGTCTCTGCTTCTTAATATGCTGTCTAGGTTGGTCATAGCTTTTCTTCCAAGGAGCAACCATCTTTTAATTTCATGGCTGCAGTCACCATCTTCAGTGATTTTGGAGCCTAAGAAGACAAACTCTGCCACTATTTCCATTGTTTGCCCATCTATTTGCCATGAAGTCATGGGACCAGATGCCATGATCTTAGTTTTTTGAATGTTGAGTTTTAAACCAGCTTTTTCACTCTCCTCTTTCACTTTTATCAAGAGGCTCTTCAGTTCCTCTTTGCTTTCTGCAATAATGCTGGTGTCATTTGCATTTTTGAGGTTATTGATGTTTCTCCTGCCAGTCGTGATTCAGCTTGTGCTTCATCCACCCTGGCATTTCGCATGTTGTTAAATATATAAGTTAAATATAACTTACAAGTTAAACATATAAGTTAAATAAGCAAGGTGACAATATACAACCTTGATGTACTCCTTTCCCAATTTGGAACCAGTGTGTTGTTCCATGTCCGATTCGAACTGTTGCTTCTTGACTTGCAAACAGGTTTCTCAGGAGGCAGGTAAGGTGGCTGGATATTCCTGTCTCTAAGAATTTTCCACAGTTTGTTGTAGTCCACACAGTCAAAAGCTTAAGCTTAGTCAGTGAAGCAGAAGTAGATGTTTTTCTGGAATTCTCTTGCTTTTTCTGTGATCAACGGATGTTGGCACTTTGATTCCTGGTTCCTCTGCCTTTTCCATATCCAGCTTGAACATCTAGAAGTTCTTGGTTCATGTACTGCTGAAGCCTGGTTTGGAGAATTTTGAGTATTTGCTAGCATGTGAGATGAGTGCAACTGTGCAGTAGTTTGAACCTTCTTTGGCATTGCCTTTCTTTGGGATTGGGATGAAAACTGACCTTTTCCAGTCCTGTGGCCACTGCTGAGTTTTCCAAATTTACTGGCACATTGAGTGCAGCACTTTCACAGCAGTGCTTGTACCCAGATCTTTTGACTTCATTTCCAGGAAAATCCACAGGGAAGCTACCTGTTCGTGCCCTGTGCTCTGCTGGATCCTATAAGGGATACAGAGACACACAGAGTGTGTTTTCCCCAGTTATGGATGTATAAACCAGAAAACATTAAGTTCAGAACTAACTTGATTAATAGCTGGTGTGAAACTACAGTAGGAAAAGCTGTGGCAAAGATTGGTCTTAAAATAGGTCGTGTGAAATGAGAAAATTTGGACACAACATGAGCTACTCAATATTAGCTGTAAAGAAAAGCTTTTCTAGTGGTTCAGATTTCAACCTAGCTCTCCCCCACTTTCGCTGCACACAAGATATTGCACCTCCTGATTGACTGATGTTGAAGTATACATGAGGGTTGCCGTTTGAGTGTGGTGTTGGTGGAGATGTGGCAAGTAAATTAAGAATAAAAATATAGGCCTTGTTGAATGAGTGGGGAATAACAAGGGAGAAATAAAATAACTCATGTAAACAGTTGGCAGGAAATGAGGTAAAACATGTGGTTCACAGAATGGCAGCTGATTTTTCAGCAGAAACTGCAGGCCAGAAGGGAGTGAAATGGAAAAGCCTACAACCAAGAATACTTTACCCACAAGACTCCTTCAGATTTGATGGAGAATCAAAAGCTTTTATAGACAAATAATAGATAGAAAAATTCAGCACCACCAAACCAGCTTTGCAACAAACGTTAAAGGAACTTCTGTAACTGAAAAAGAAAAGGCCGCAACTAGAAACAAACTAAGAGATGAAAAAGCTCACAGGTAAAAGATTAAGGAAATCACCCACACACAAAAATCACCTGTGTCCACAGTATGCAGTTAAAGGATACACAGAGCAATTAGATGTAAAATACGTTAGCAAAATGTAACCGAGAGGGAAAGAGAGTATAAATGGCAGGGTATTTAAAATGTGTTTGAAATTGAAAGATCAGTGACTTATAACACATGTGTTTATATAGACTACTATACCAAAACCTCAGAGTAATTGCAAACCCAAGAATGTATAATAGATATAAACAAGAAGTAATCCAAAAAAGTACTGAAGATAGTCAACAAATCACAGAAGAGAACAAAAGAAAAAAGAGACCAAAGGGGGAAAGGCTGGAAGAGACAGTCTGGAATTTGAGATGAACAGATGTAGATGACTATATCTAAAGTAGATGACAGGGACCTACTGGATAGCGGAGGGAACTGTATTCAGTATCTTATAATAACCTGTAATGGGAAAGGGTCTGAAAAAGAACATGATATAGATACATTCTTTTATATATTTTCTATATAACTTAATTATTTTAGTTGTACAAGGGTTTGCAACTATAAATCAACTATACTTCAATTAAAATTTATAAAGACTTAAAAACATAAAATAGAACACTACTTTTGCAGTGAAGGCAGTATATATCAGTTCAGTATTTATTACTAAAGGAAAGGGCCTGATTTTTTAATGCTTTGGCTTTTCAGCAGTTTCTCTCTTTTTATTAACTTTAGAATTCAGATCCTCTTCATTGCTGGAACAGAGCTAAATTCTTTTAGGAAAAAGAAGTTCTTTAGGTTAAAATACAAAATAAATATTTTGAAAGCCGTTTTTGCAAAATGCAGGTTTAGTTAGAAAAGAATGAGAAAACTAAAAGGGACTTACCTGCAGTGGCCTTGCCTGTTGATGGGCTTATCAGGTTAGGCTACCCAAGCTCTTGACTGTCCCTGTTGCATGCATCCTGCTGTGTCCATATTTGTGTTTTCCCTTTTATACTTAGGGTAATTTTTTTTTTTTTTTTACTAAGAATAAAAAGATATTTCTTTGCCCCCAACTTCAGCTTCATTGAGGTGAAACTGTCACATAAAATTGTATATATTTACAGAGTATGGTGGGGTAATTTGACATAAGTATTCTTTGTGAAATGGTTACTAACAATCAGGTTAATTAATATATTCCTCACTACACATCATTACTTTTTCTCTCTTTCCTTTTTGGTGATGAGAACATAAGGTCCACTCTCAGCAGATACAGGTGTACACAGTATTATTGACTCTAGTCAGCATTTCTACATCAGATCTCCAGAGCATATTCATTTTATAACTGAAGGCTTCTACCCTTTTTTCTTTTTTAAAGGGTCCACATGTAAGTGAGATTATGTAGTATTTGTCTTTGTCTGACTAATTTTTTTACTCAGTGTTAAAGAATCCACCTGCAGTGCCGAAGACTTGGGTTCAGTCCCTGTGTTGGGAACATCCCCTGGAGAAGGAAACGACAACCCACTCCAGTATTCTTGCCTGGAGAATCCCATGAATAGAGGAGTCTGGCAGACTATAGTTCATGGGGTCACAAAACTGTTGAACGCAACTTAGTGACCATAAACAACAACAGTGTCCTCTAGGCTTGCCCAGGTTGTTGCAAATGACAGAATTTCCTTCATTCTCATGACTGAGTACTCCATTGTACATATGTACCACATCTTTATCCATTCATTTGTTGGCAGAGACTTAGGTTGTTTCCATGCCTTGGCTATTGTGAACAACGCTTCGATGAACATGGGAGTGCAGGAATCGCCTCCAGATACTGATTTTGTTTTGAGGTCAGTGTTAGGTATTTGTTCTGACCCCAGGAGGGCATTGTTTTATTGCCTGTTTCTTTCCTCCTATAAAGTCTTTGAGTCATGACTGTGGAACTGTGGGTGGAGACAGTGGCAGGCTTTTCTCTAAGTGCTCCCCCTGCTATAGGACCTGAGCTCTAGTGAAGGGGAGGGGTGCCCAGCCTGTGTTCCTCTCAGCTGCTTGTGAAGACCGCCGCCACCTGAACGGAGAGGGGATGGGGGGGCTAGGGGTGGGTGGGCGCGGTGGGCAGGAGTTATTGGTGCCCCAGTATTCTCAGCCTCCACGTCTGAGGTAGAGCCTCAGATTCGAAACAACGCGCACCTCTTATTATAAGCATCGTTGCCATAGGAAACCGGCCTGTGGAATCCAGTGAGGCAATTTAAGACCTTTAGAACTGTGGCCTGGATCATAGAATTGGGTAATCAGGTTTCATCTGGTTTTTTCTTCAGGCTAACATCAGATGGTTAACCACAACTTCTTAAATCTTTTGTCTTTCAGATGAAAGTCTGATTCTGACAGTAGAAGAAAATTTTTGGTTACTGCTTTTGTTCCTAATTGAGGAAGGCATGATTTTTACTGTTTGTGAAAAATAATCAGTCTTCTCACAGGATTACTGAGAGGATGAAATGAGTTCTTTTTTTAATGCCTGGTGTATCAGTGGACATTCAATAAAGGGCAGCTCTTGTTTATGTTTACCAGTTTTTTGTATGCAGTGTCACCAGTTGGTAGAGGGTTTAATTGCCACAGATCCTTTGAATCAAAGGATTAAGATAAATCTTAATAACTGAAGAACAACAGCCTGTGTGGTTGCTAGAAACTTGAAATTAGGATGGGCAGTAATGATCACTAAAAGCACTTAAGACTTCTCAGGACATCTAGCCTCAAGAGGAGCAGAGTAATTACTTTTGTGCATGCTTGAACAGCATCTGAATCTATCGTGCTAACCTTGGAGAACTTTAGGTGTTACTTATTAAAGAATGATTTAGTATAAACAGGGACAGATGGGGGCTTCCCTGGTCGCTCAGTGGTAAAGAATCTGCCTGCTACGCAGGAGACGCAGGAGCCATGGGTTCTGTCCATGGGTGAGGAAGATCTGGAGGAGGGCGTGGCAACCCACTCCAGTATTCTTGCTGGGAAATCCCATGGACAGGAGCCTGCCATGGGATCGCAAAGAGTCAGAGGCAACTGAGCATGCACGCAGATGGGACAGATGGAGGTCTGTGTTTGCCCCCGCCCCCACCGGAGTATTCTGAGGAAGTGTGCTAAGTGTGGAGATGTGTATGGACTGAAAAGTGTGTATCTAGAATGAACACCTTGCTGCTCTTCTGTGAGCCACTCGGAGCTGCTGTCCTGAAACCTACCTGCTGTGCCAGGGTGTCACTGGCAAAGGGGAAAAGGGAACAGGAAAGTCTTGACCTTGAGGTTTTAGATCCCTGTTAAACTCCCTTACTGAACCTTGACCTTCATGATGGACTAAAAGTGCAAGGACAGGCAGACACGGCGAGAATCAACACCTCTTATGTATCCACAGCTGTCCTACAACGTGCCCGGCTTTCAGCCTCGTTGGCTTTGTCTACCAGGGTGCCCACTTCCCCAGTGTGCCTCAGAAACCCCCTTTCCCCCATTGCTTTAGAGCGGTTTGGGATGTAGTAAATTCTGACAGACTCCTTTCCCCAGGCGTATTCATGGCTGCTCTTTAAAAGAGGGGACTCTAATACAGAGAAGCTTCCCTGATTTCATTTTTAGACAAAACCTGTAGAGAAGTGGCTCGTGTATTAGTATCCTTTGGGGGAGATTTTACAAAATTCAAGAGCTCTGGACCCGCTTCTGGAGGTTCTCATTTAATTTGATAGTTGATGAGGCTGGTGTTCCTTTGAGAATTCTGAGTTTCTCCAAAAATTTCCTAGGAGATTCTGTCAGAGTTGAGAAACAAAAAGGGGCTCCTTGTGGATAGGCCTTCTACCCCAGATGAAAGCTTCTTACTCACCTGCTCTGTCTTGGTGAGCTTACCCTTGGTCAGAGGGAAGAAAAGTTTCAAGTCTTTATGGAGGAAATAACAATCAACTTCTTGATTCCCCTCTTCACACCCTGCCTCTTCTAGGTGATGGAGTAAAGAATGTTCCTGTCTCCTGGTTGAAGTCTGAAAACTTCAGTTATTAATAAAAGATATTTCCACTGCAGAGAATGGCCTCTTCCCCTTAAGCCAAACATGATCTTTATTGGTTTCTAGTCCGATTCCTTAGGCTACTGTTTGCAGGGTTTCCTAACCTTTTTTTTTTTTTTTCCTTTGTGCCATTGAGATCCTTTGGTGATCCTGTGAAGCCTTGGACCCCTTCTCAAGTTAAATATTTTAAATGTAGAAAATAAAATGCATAACATTACAATAGAAAAAAGTTACAGTGAAATAGTTATTGAAGTAATAAAACTTGTACAGTAATATGTGCTTCTTTACTGATATATTAAGTAACACTAGCAGTTCATCTAATAATTTCAAAGTAGTGATAAATGTGAAAAACTGTGATGTAATAATGAAACATCTGGTTTCTATTCGAGATAAACTCAAAGATACTGATAATACTCCTGTGGGGTCTTTTCCCCCCAATATTTATAGTCAAAAAAGTGCTAAATTTTAGTTTAAGCTTGTGGAAATAAATATATATTTTTTCTTATCCTTGCCCCAGTATACCTGAGAACGCTATATGCTTCAGTTAAATATTGATATATTTATATGTTAGTGTTCTTTTTACAGGTGTGAGGCAGCAACTTAAGATTGTAGTTTTTCCTAAGAATGAGTTTCCCTACTTGAGAATTTCCCAAATCCCTCTCTTGATCCTAAGGCTCACAAACTCTTGTTTTTCAGCATAAACTGAGTGCTTTATCATATTTTCTGCAGAGCATTAGCTGGATAAGCTAGATGGCTCTTCTCTGAACTCCCACAGTGCTAATGAGAGTGGTTTGATGTTACAGGAATACAAGCGCAAGTTAGCCAGAGTTTCCCTGGTGCGCAAAGAACTCAGGTCCCGGATCCAGAGCCTGCCGGACTTATCTCGATTGCCCAATGTCACTGGCAGCCACATGCACCTGCCCTTTGCGGGGGACATCTACAGTGAAGATTGATGACCAGTCTCTTTCCAGGGCCCAGGACTTTGCAAGAGATGGAGACAGGTTAGGTGGATAGTGCTGTAGTGTTATTTTTGTATATTGTTGAGAGAGTGACATTAACAAAAAGAAATGACAAGTAATTTATAAAATTGTTTAAAATGTTGGTTTGTTTACTATTTTATTGGTAAGTTAACATGACTTAGTTCAAAAGTGAATCTCTTATGTGTATTAAGCTCACAAGTAGTGATTATTTTCAAAAGATCTTTTTGTAAATTTTTTTGATCCAGGGCCTTGTGAGAAATTCCATGTTTCTATTTCTTCATGTATTTTCAAATGTTTTTCTTTATTTTCTTCAGTATCTAATCAGTGTATAGTATGTGATTCCTAAAGGGTAAGAACTAATCAGGTTGGTTGAGACTTTATTATGGTATAGTTAGGACTTGATTGTAGAAGGGACTAGGTGTTCCAACTTGATTTTCACCCTTCTCCTCAACCAAAACATCAGTTCTGTGCCTCTCAACACCTTAGATTGCTTATTCCCCAGGGGTTGGTCATTTAATACTAAACATGGATGTTGTTTTGAGGGTCAGATCAGAACCTAGAGAACTTTCCCACAACAGGGGTTCCATCCCAACAGCCACAGTGTAGGATAAAAGGAGTGTTATACAGGGACCCCTTGATTAAAAGCTGTTTAGAGTTATTTAGGTAGATAGCTATGAAAATGCTTTTGGAAATGTTAAAAAAAAATTTGACATTGTACCAAGAGAACAACTCTGATTCTGGAATCTCTGTTTGTCAAATCAAGCTCCTGTTAACATAATTGATCCCTTTAACATAAAAAGCCATCTGTGGGATTAAAAGAAGAGTAGAATAATGGTACCTTAATATTCTCTTAGCCATTTAACTTTAAAAAACAGTAGTATTTTTAGCTCTAATATCTCATGAACTCAATATTCATTAATGTTCAGTAAAGTAGCCTGGAACATTTTTAATGTTTCCTTAAGGTTTTTGAATTACGTATATTTGGGAATTAAGCAGTCCTACACTACAGGGTAGATATGGTAAATATTATATTTGTATATTTAGAATTACCAAAACAAATGTACTTTTACCTTTTATTTCTAACCCTGTGTTAGAGCAATTGCATGCTCTCCTGCTTTCTCTTTAAATCACACTGTTAAGCTGTGGATTTTGTACTCAGTGATTACTTAGGATAAACATTTTTTTCGTTCATTACATATTAGACATTTTTCTTTTTGATGTAAGAAGATTCATCTTAGTCAATAAAACAGCTTTTTAAATCCCACAGGTCAGTTATGTCTCACTAGTCTGAATGGCTTCACTCTTTCTCAGTATTAGAAGTTATAGTTAAAGTGAATTTACTATATGTGAAGGAGAAAGCCAATATGTAATTTTAGCAGCCAGTAGTTTTCAGAACGGTGCTTTTAACGGTTTGGCCTCTCCAAAACAGACACACATAGTAGTAGTTCCCACCCATACATGGCTTATATTCCAAAGGTTTTTAGTCAGCTTTTGGGACTCGGGGCACATTTTCCCACAGGAACAGTAGTAATTAGGTTCCCTGTGAACACTCCCACAGAGAGCTCACCCAGGAACCGAATCCACTTAACCATGAATGTAGTGAACTTGTAATGTGGTTGACAAATTACGAGTAGTAGATCCTGACCAGCGTTTGTGACATCACTCTGCACTAAGGAAATGGTGTGAAGCAGCGTTACACATTGGGGTGTCTCTCTGTCTTGTGTACCTCTGTCCCTAGCTGTAGGATATGTAAGAAAAAGATTCAGCGTGGAGTGGAGGGTGTGACAAATTCACGATTATTAAAACCTGGTTATACCTGTTACAAAAGTATGCCACTTTGTTAAAGTGAAAGCAAAAACTTGTATATTAACTTATTTTTTAGCATCTTGGCCTTATTTATGATCTACTAAAGTGGTGACTTATTCAAAATACATTTTTTTCCATTTAATACTAATTTATAAACTGTGTACTCCTGGGAAGATTTGAAACCTACTAGAAGTTTGTTGAAATATTTAAGAAAGACTTCTGACTTAGATACTGATTTTAATGCCAGTATCTGCTCTAAATATTTATGATAAAAATGCATTATTTTTTTAAAGAGCTTGATGCAATTTGTTGTAAGTGATAGTACTCAACCTGAATCCTACCCCCAGTTTCACCCTTTGACCAAGTCTTCACAAGCCTTCAGTTGTTGGTTAATCCACTGACCATAAACACAAATGATATGGTCTGGTTTAGAAGTCTTGATAGTTAATGTGGTAAGCCTTAGCAGTAAATAGCCTTCCTTTCTAAAAGGGGGATGAAAGTTTCTCAAGAAACTTAGCTGGGTTAGCTGGGGGTTCTCTAATACCAAATTCTAAATCATGAACATTTTCTTCACTGTGTACGTGAGGCAAATCATGCATTTTGAGTGCAGCTTGGCCTGGCCCCTCAAGAGAAAAGCATGTCACCGTACTTGCAGTAGGCATATTTGGTTTGAATGGATACCATCACTCTTTTCTCCACAAACAGTGCAGAGAGCTGGCTGGAGTGGCAATTTGAACAGATTCCCTGGTGTTCCCTCTGCTCCTTCTGTCAATACAGTAAGTAAAAGAACCACATGGGGGAGCCTGGGAGTCTGGGAAAATCAGCTGTGCTCAATAGCCAACCTCCCCTTCTAGGAAAACCAGTCCAGGTGCAGCTATTTTGGTACCTTATCTCACATGCGCTCTGAATCAGGGTTTTTCTATAAGAACTCTTTCAGGATCAGCAAAAGCTGAGATGACCTGGTCATCTTGATTTGCAAAATTAAAATAAAACCAGGTTGTCAGTTGTCATTGTAGATGAGCAACTCATCTATTATTATTGAACTGGTTCTGAGAAATCTTCAGAAAGCTCTCAAAAGTACAAATTAATTAGGAAAGTTAGAATGTCTTTTCTGAATTTTCCATTCAAAAAATTTATATGAAATAACATAAAGCTACTTAACCACTTTGTATTCTATTAAGAAGAAGTTTCTAAGTGGCAGTCTTAGTTGTTGCACTATATCACAGCTTTTTAAAGTGTAAACTCAGTTCTTCTCTGTATAGGAAGGGAGCATTGTGTTACTTACTGAATTTATTTATGCAGAGCATTTGTTGCCATCTGTAATTCCAGCCATCCACACATGAGTCTGTTCTGAGGTGGCAATAGCACATGGGAAGATGAAGTCTCCCTATTTCTTTACCCCCTTTTCTTTGGTTGTATCTGATGACAATATAAGATGTTCTTAATAAAGTTTTACGTTCTTTTTGAGATGTGCAGATCATTTTTGTGTATTTGCTCAGGTGGATATGGGGTGAGGAGGGGAGATGAGGATGGGCTGGGAGGGAGGGAAAGTGCTGGAAGTATTCAGCAGTGCAATGGTGGAGAAACTGCCAAAGAAAATTCTAGATGCTTGGTCAGTGGGAATCAAACTTGAGCGAACATCAGTAGCACCTGGAGGACTTATTAAACTATAGATTGTGGGGCTCCACCCCCAGAGGTTCTGGGGTAAGGCCTGATTACATTCCTAACAATTTGATGCTGATGCCACTGAGTTTGACAACCACTGCTCTAGACCAGCTTTAAAGTCTGTGACTTGCTTGACGACTTAAAATTCCAGGTAATTCCAGACAATTTCAAGTAATAATAAGAGTATGGGTTTTACAGTTCATTATGTAGCAAGTTCTTGGGGCAGAGAATGAAACTGCATCTGCTTTTATGACCTGCTGCACAGTCTAAGTGCCTTTGAATCAACAGATTCACTTATAGTACCTTGAACTCCCTGGAGTACAGGTCCTCTCGCGACATTTAAAGCAGAAGTGGAAAATACTAGAAATCTAACGAATCTCTAGGGCACTGTTTGCTAAACTCCTTTCATAAGCCTCTCTTGGGACATTTGCAGGAAGGGCACATACCTCCTGGATCAGAATTCTCTGTGATTTTACCATCTAGAAAGTTTGGGAGGGCTAGTCCTTAGGCCAGTGCCCCTGGCTCCCACCCCTGGATGGCCTCTGGTCACTTTATCTGAATTCGGGGGCTTCCCATTGCCATTCGACTATTTCTGCCTCACGGCAGTAGGTTTTATATAGGACAACCTCTATCCAGAGATTCTGTTTTGGAAGATTTGGGATAGACCTGGAAATCAGCATTTTAAATGAGTTACCTGATGATTCTGATGCAGGTAATTCTTGACTGCACTTTGAGAAACAGTGCCCTACTGAGAAAATTATGGTCTATAACATACTGATGGTAGGTCTCATGTATATGTTACTTACTGTGCCCCAGGGCTGTTGTAAGCAGGTCACATAACTTTGTGATAGATGGCTCTGATTACTCCAGTTTTACCTATGGAGAAGCTAAACTGAGTCCAAGTTGCTCAGTCGTGTCTGACTCTTTACAACCACATGGACTATACAGTCCATGGAATTTCTCTCCAGGCCAGAATACTGGAGTGGGTAGCTGTTCCCTTCTCCAGGAGATCTTCCCAACCCAGGGATCGAACCCAGGTCTCCTGCATTGCAGGCGTCTTCCTTACCAGTTGAGTCACAAGGGAAGCCCAAGAATACTGGAGTGCGTAGCCTATCCCTTCTCTAGTGGATCTTCCTGACTCAGGAATCGAATCAGGGTCTCCTGCATTGCAGGCAGATTCTTTACCAGCTGAGCTACCAGGGAAGCCCATGGAGAAGCTAAGATACAGACCCTGAACAAGTCAAGTGGTGAAGCTGGGATTCAGACCCAGCTCCAAGTTTTGACTATGAGCCTATGCTTCTGAACCACCACACAATGCTGCCTGTTACGTTGATACGTTTGTGTAGCAGCTCTACCATCACCATATCACATTTTGCATAATGTGAAGTTATAACATGATGCGAACATTCAAATTAAAAAGTAACAACTGGAAGCATTGGGAAGAATGGAGGCTTATGAAAAGCTATGACACCCAGTTGTATTTTGTGTTGTTTTCATTGAGGTCAAATATAACATAAAATTCACCATTTTAAAGTGTACTCTGGCCGTAATTACATTGATGAGTAACATTATTGTGCAGCCATCACCACCACCCACTTTAAAATATCTTCAAAGTCTTCCACATTTAAAACTCTACCTGTTAAACTAGAACTCCTTAGTCCTTGCAGCCATTTACTTTCTGTCTCTATGAATTTGACTTCTCCAGGCATCTCATATAAGTGGAGTTATAAAATATTCATTCTTTTGTGCCTGGCTCATTAAATTTAGCATAATCCACTCTAGGTTCATTCATGTTGTATCATGTGTCAGAATTTCCTTTCTTCTTAAGGCTCAATAGTATTCCATTGTGTGGATATACCAAATTTTGTTTATCCATTCATTTGTCAATGGACCCTGTGCTTCCACCTTAGGTATTTGTTATTTATTTTTTGTCTTTGGCTGTGCTGCACAGCATGTGAGATTGCTTCTGTCTTTTGAGTCTTGTGAGTAATACAGCTGTAAGCATGAGTGTGCACATATCTGTGCAAGTCCCTACTTTGATTTCCAATTGCTTTTTTCTAAGCAGTTGTTTCCATATCAACACAGTAGTGTTAGAATGAGCTGTTGGCAGGGATGGTCTGAGATGACATTTCAGTGAACGCCTGCTGTGTTCAAGGTGTGGTGTTAAATCTTTTGAGATATACAGAGATTATTCAACTGCATGGCTGCTCTCAGAAGGCTTACAGTCTAGTGGGAATGGAGTATGGTAACACTTTAGAGTTGACCAAAGCATGCTTTTATTTTTAAACTACCATATGTCTTCCAAGCCAGTGGTTCCATAGGCCAGCAGTATTAGCCTCAGCTGGGAACTTCTTTAGAGTGCTGAAGTCTCAGGCTCCAGACTTACTGAACTGGAAAATCTGAGGTTGCAGACCAGCAGTGTATCTTTTACACAAGCTCTCTGGGTAGTCCTGATGCACACTAAAGTTCCAGGCTTGTTTTGTGTACCACTGTTCTAGGCAGTCGACCGCTTACCTCAACACTTTATTGTCAAGTATGGAAAAGCTTTAGAGGGAATAAAAGGACTTGGTGCGACAAAAGCAATTGTAAAAAAGTATGCTTTTCTGACAAGCCAAGAAATGCTTTTCATCTGCATTATTTCTACAGTTAGGAAACCCCCTGTCTCCACCCTGGCAAATCTGTCCATATTTTCTTGTTTCATTTCTCTGTCCAGTGTATCTCTTATCCTTCTTCTGAGGATGGTGGAGTGAAGGAGAAACAGTAATGCAGTCCGGGGTCTGACCCCCATCTGCCTTATCGAAAAGGCTGATTAGCGCTCTGTACGTTTATACCACCACAGGTTTAGCCATTTTAGTTACTGAAATCCCTGTGATTTTATTTTCAACTTGCTGGATGCCATCAAAGATGAAAAACTATGTTTTCCTCCCCCCGCCCCTTTTTCTGGGCTGCACGGGGTCTCTCTGTCGCGGCACACGGGCTCTAGAGCGCACCGACTCAGAAGCTGTGGCTCGTGGGCTTAGTTGCCCCGCGGCATGTGGGGTCTTAGCTTCCCAACCACGGATCCAACCTGCATCTCCCGCATTGCAGTGCAGATTCTTAACCACTGGATCACCAGGGAAGTCCCTTTATTGCCCTTTTTATAAATGGATCACTGATTAAAATGGAATGACTGAAGTGAATTTCGGAAGTAACGTATTTCACATTTGAATTCTCTGCATCATGGAAAAGTTACAAAATTGTAATTTTGATTTAAGGGAAATTGTTATGCAGAGCCATTGGCTTAATATTCAGATACATTTAGAAAAATTCAGTTGCATTGTTTAGTTAGATTTATCATCTTAAAGTCATAATACAAATATACAAAGAAATATTTATTGTTTTAAATAAAACTTGTGAAAAAATAAATAAATAAATAAATAAAACGTGTTTACTTATGGAAATACAAGTTAAATGAGAAATTTTAAGAAGTTTAAATCATATATTAATACATGGCTTTTTTGAAATATCACATTACTATTTAGTGTCTCCTTTTTCCAGCTCTTAATATTTATGTTGTAAAATCTCGTAGTACTTTTATGGGGTCAGGTTACTAGCAGAGAGCTCACAATGCTGTTTGATTGTTAAGGTATGTGTATAATTTGGTGATAAACTGCCATCAGGCGGTTGTGGTTTTGGTTGTGGTTTTGTGATTTGAGTTGTTAGACTGCAGCTGGAGTGTGCTTAAGTGAGGGAAATTTAGTGTTCATTGTTCTTTTGAGTTGCTGTTTGAACTTCCCAGATGGCGCTAGTGGTAAAGAACCCACCTGGCAATGCAGGACATGTAAGAGATGAGGGTTCGCTCCCTGGGTCAGGAAGATCCCCTGGAGCAGAGCATGGCAACCCACTCCAGTATTCTTGCTTGGAGCATTCTGTGGACAGAGAAACCTGGCAGGCTATAATCCCCGGGGGCTGCAAAGAGTCAGACAGGACTGAGCAAGTAACACTTTCACTTTCGAGCTCTGCAGCACTTCAGGCATGCTTCATGTCCCATTCCTTGTACCTTTATCTAGTTGATAGCGTGTGACACCCTAGCCTAGTCATTAGTGCTCAGCATTCTCCCTGTTAGAATTGCTAATCTTTCCCTATCTTAGAAAGCATGAGGAGAAAGACTAACTTCTTTCTAGTTATTTTTTCTTTCTTGCTTTTATGTCCATTGATGAACCCAGCAGTTACAATTATGATGAAGTTCTATATAAGTGGCATAAAGCTCTTTTTCTAGTTGGGTGTAATTTTCCCACCAGGAACCAATAAAAAATGAACTGCTAATGATGGAGCCAACTGATTGGTTCAAATGTAATTTTTTCTTACCCAGGTTTTGTAACATGGCTTAGATCTTTTTTTATTAAGGCGTGTGCTTTTCAAAACAAATGACTTAGAAATAATATACAGAAAACTTAATTATTTTAATATAGAAGAAGTGTTTTCTAAGTGTTTTGTAAAAAGCTCCATATTATTAATTTAAAAATCCTTTTAGTTATATAATGTAACAGTTGGTTACATTGGTAACCAACAGTTGGTAATTCAAATAACCCAGGGCAATAGGTAAGCAATTTTATGTTCAGATGTTATATAATCATAGTCATATGTGAATTTAAATATTCACTAGATATATATTTTGTAGCTTAATAATTACCTTTGAATACTTTAATTAGGTTAGATACAATGAAGAGATTCCCCAAGTGCTTGTTTCTTGACATTTCAGAAATTCTAAATAGTTGCTTTCACTATAAAAAGTTAAGAGTCAGTGTTAAGCGTCATTTGGTTAAAATATGCAGTTCAGTTTAGTCGCTCAGTTGTGTCTTGACTCTTTGCAACCCCATGAACCCCAGCAGGCCAGGCCTCCCTGTCCATCACCAACTCCCGGAGTCCACCCAAACTCATGTCCATTGAGTTGGTGATGCCCTCCAACCATCTCACCCTCTGTCATCCCCTTCTCCTCCTGCCTTCAATCTTTCCCAGCATCAGGGTCTTTTCCAATGAGTCAGTTCTTCGCATCAGGTGGCCAAAGTATTGGAGTTTCAGCTTCAGTCCTTCCAATGAATATTCAGGACTGATTTCCTTTGGGATGGACTGGTTGGATCTCCTTGCTGTCCAAGGGACTCTCAAAGAGTCTTCTCCAACACCACAGTTCAAAAGCATCAATTTTTCGGGGCTCAGTTTTCTTTATAGTCCAACTCTCACATCCATACATGACCACTGGAAAAACCATAGCCTTCACTAGATGGACCTTTGTTGACAAAGTAATGTCTCTGCTTTTCTTTTTTTTGTCTCTGCTTTTCAATATGCTGTCTAGGTTGGTCATAACTTTCCTTCCAAGGAGTAAGTGTATTTTAATTTCATGGCTGCATTCACCATTTGCAGTGATTTTGGAGCCCAGAAAAATAAAGTCAGCCACTGTTTCCACTGTTTCCCCATCTATTTCCCATGACATGATGAGACCAGATGCCATGATCTTAGTTTTCTGAATGTTGAGCTTTAAGGCAACTTTTTCACTCTCCTCTTTCACTTTCATCAAGAGGCTCTTTAGTTCTTCGTCACTTTCTGCCATAAGGGTGGTGTCATCTGCATATCTGAGGTTATTGATATTTCTCCCGGCAATCTTGATTCCAGCTTGTGCATCCTCCAGCCCAGCGTTTCTCATGATGTATTCTGCATGTAAGTTAAATAAGCAGGGTGACAATATACAGCCTTGATGTACTCCTTTTCCTATTTGGAACCAGTCTGTTGTTCCATGTCCAGTTCTAACTGTTGCTTCCTGACCTGCATACAGGTTTCTCAACAGGCAGATCATGTGGTCTGGTATTCCCATCTCTTTCCGAATTTTCCACAGTTATTGAGATCCACAGAGCCAAAGGCTTTGGCATGGTCAATAAAGCAGAAATAGATGTTTTTCTGGAACTCTCTGGCTTTTCTGATGATCCAGCGGATGTTGGCAGTTTATTACTCTTCCATATTTGCAGGGTTTTTTTTTTACCATGCTGCACGGCTTGTGGGATTTTATTATAATAGTTCCCCAACCAGGGATCGAACTCATGCCCCACTCAGTGGGAGCGTAGAGTCTTAACCACTGGACTGACAGGGCAGCCCTTCATTTTTGTTTATGAACATTGATTTGGTTTCCGTTTTGTTATATTTCTCAGTGCATTACATGGATATGATAGCAGTGTGTAGAGTTTCTTGGTACTGGACTAGAAATCTTATTTATTGATATACTATTAAGGATATATAGACTTGTTTCATTGTATGCTGCTTAATGAAATTGTGATTTGTATTTTATGTCATCCTAGAATGCTTCTGCACATTGTACTTTTCTAAAGGACGAAACTGTCAGTAGTTGTTTGCAGAGGTCTTCAGATAAAAAAGATTAAGCACTTACTTTCTAGAAAGACATAGCATCAAGAGCCAACAAAATTGGGCTGTGAAGTCAAAACTGTGTCATCTTCAGTTTTTCTCATGCTGGAGAATAGTTCTGTCACAGAACTCTGCAAGTATTCAGTTTGTCTGAACCCATGCCCTGTTTCCTTTAGAGCAGGGACGACACATGTATGTCATACATGCCCTTCTTCCCATAAGTTTCTGTCTCTTTTTTATGGCAAATATCTTTAATTCTATGAAGCCTGAATGTGTCTTCAAAAATCAGAGCTCCAGGCAGCCATCACCAGTTGACTGGAGTTGGAACAGGAATTGAAATACATTTCTTCGCTGTTTAGGTGAAAAGTCTCATGAGTCCTTTACAGTTTCAAAAATGGTGCCAACTGAACTGTAGTGACCAGTAAGAGGAAGATAGTATCAAGAGTTTCTAGTTTCCCAAGAAAACCATAGTTTCCCAGTCCAGAATTCCCATTTCAGCTTTTCAAGATTGTATTGACCTAAGCTGTCAGGAGCCCAATTAATAGTGGTTCATGGTGTTGGGAAGATCCCCTGGAGAAGGGCATGGCAACCCACTCCAGTATTCTTGCCTGAGAAATCCCATGGACAGAGGAGCCTGGTGGTCTAGTCCATGGGGTCGCAAAGAGTCAGACATGACTGAGTGACTAAGTACATGCACACATGGTGTCTAAGTAAATACCTCCTTTCCATTTCATATAGCAAATGTGGTTTCTGTTGTTTTTGAATGAATATGTTGAGTCTTTAATATGGGGTAGTTAGCATACCGGAAGCTGAGAGAATTCAAGCATGAGTAAGCTGCACCTCTGCCCTTACAGAACTCAGTTTTAATGTGGGAAGCAGATACTGACTATATTATAATGTTGTCAGTTCTATGCAAGTGGTATGAAAAAATGTACAACACTGACAGAAGAATGGTTTCGATGTCTATGGGGAATAATTTTTTAATTGAAGGATAATTGCTTTGCAGAATTTTGTTGTCTTCTGTCACATGTCAACAAGAATCAGCCACAGGTGCACCCATGTCCCCGCCCTCCCAAACCTCCTTCCCATCTCCCTCCCTGTCTCACCCTTCTTGCCACAGAGCCCCTGTTTTGAGTTTCCTGAGTCACACAGAAAATTCCCACTGGCTATCTATTTTGTATATGGTGCTGTAAACTTCCATGTTACTCTGTCCATACACCTCACCCTCTCCCTCCTCCCCTCCCCCATGTCCTTAGGTCTGTTCTTATGTCTGTTTCTCCACTGCTGCCCTGAAAATAAACTCATCAATGCCATCTTTCTGGATTCCATGTATATGCATCAGTATACGATGTTTATATTTCTCTTTCTGCCTTACTTCACTCCTCCACATCATTAGAACTGACTCAAGTGCATTCCTTTTTATGGCTGAATAATATTCCATTGCATATATGTACCACAGCTTCTTTATCCATTGATCTAGGTTAGAGCTTTTTTTAAAAAATTTTTTTTTAGTTTTGTTTTTGGCTGTGCTGGGTCTTCATTGCTGCCCATGGGCTTTTCTCTTCAGCTGTGCTGTGCATGCTTCTCGTTGTGGTGACTTCTCTTGTTGCAGAGCACGGGCTCTAGAGTGTGCAGGCTCAGTAGTTGTGGCACGTGGGCTTAGTTGCCCTGCAGCATGTGGGATCTTAGATCCTGGACCAGGGGTTAAACCTGTGTCTCCTGCACTGGCAGGCAGATTCTTAACCACTGGACCACCAGGGAAGTCCCTGGAGAGAGCTGTATAGAAAAGAGGAGTGACATCTGACTTTCTCTCTGTCAACTCAACATGGATCAAACAAAGAGATTTTTTTAAATGTGTTCTTTACCTGTGTCTCAACAACACTGATGGATTAAATGAAAATTAAATGAGATAGTGTATATAAACATGCTTTTTGCTCAATGGAAATCTGAAGGCATTAAATGTTACTCATATTGAATAATATGACTAACTGTAGAGTAGGTCTATTGGAAAGAAGGGTAAGGTTTTAAGGGAAAACCTGATTTCAGGCACGTGCTACATGCTGCATGGGCCAGACAACACAAGCTGTCTTGAGAATTGTTCCTTGACTACCCTATGTCACAGCTGTACGTGTGTGTGTGTGTGTATGTGTGTGTGTGTACACATGTTTCTCTTCTCTGTGACAAAAAGTGACACCGTTTTTTATTCTACTCATGTTGTTGGAAATGCAATGGTTAGAATATGACGTTTAGTTTCATTAAACTTGACTCCGTATCTGAACTCACTTGCAACAGTTGTCAGACTATGGACCAGTGAAATAAAGATCCTAGCAGATAAAAATGAAACATGGTGTACAGTCTGATTTCTTTCACTCTGTCGTCATTATGACTGAGATTGACTGTCTTGATAGGGAGAGAGGGTCAGACTGCAGACCAAGGACCGAGCTACTTGTTCTTACTGTTAACTAGCTAGATTTAGTCTTCAGTAAATGCAGTAGCTAGTTTGTTTAACTACATAATTTGAGGAATGCCATTTCTGACTGTAAAGGATTCGAGGCAACAGTGAGAACTACGTACTGGCTGAGGTAAAATATATGAATCCTCCTGGGAGGAGCATCCGTCACCCAGCTTTGGCTGTGTCTCTCAGACCTGGACCTGTAAGATACACACTCAAGTGAGGGTTCTGTTCACAGCTTAACCTAAGCACTAATTTATGAGAATGTACTATATTTTCCTGCTTTTATTGAAGTTAATGATTCCCCTACAAGAGCTTACTTAAAGGCTTACATATATAATTGAGGTTATGGAGCTTCCCTGGTGATGCAGTGTGGAAGTCCCAGGTTAGATCCCTGGGTGCAGGAAAATCCCCTGGAGGAGGAACTGGAAGCCCACTCCAGCACTCTGGCCTGGAGGATCCCATGGACAGAGGAGCCTGGTGGGCTACAGTCCATGGGATCCTAAAAGAGTCGGGAGCAACTAACACACATACACATATACCTGGTTGCTCCGTGGTTAAGGATCCACCTGCTGATGCAGGAGACACAAGTTCAATCCCTGATCTGGGAAGATCCCACATGCCATGGAGCAGCTAGCCCCATACACCACAACTGTTGAGCCTGTGCTCTGGAGCCTGGGAGCCGCAACGACTGAGCCTGTGTGCTGCAACTGCTGAAGCCTGTAGGCCCTGGAGCCCATGCTCCATAGCAAGAGGAGCACTGCAACAAGAGAGTAGCCCCTCTTTGCAACTAGAGAAAAGCCCAAGTAGCAATGAAGACCCAGCAAAGCCAAATAAAAGTAAATAATATTATTATCAAGATCATGAAACTTCCCCAGGTTTGATAACCTCAGGTTTCAAAGGCTTACTGGTCTAAGTGTTTTTCTCTTGTCAGAATTTAGGTACTGTAGTTTTCCAGGAAGTGCCTAGAGACAGTATTAGCATATTTGATGTGCATGTATGAAACTATTGTTAGAAACTTTATAAATTCTTTAGAAGAGAATTGGCATGGCAGCAATATTTTAGATAGGCCATAATCTCTAATGAGGACTATTATCCTAGACAAGATACTGCACCTTAGAGATCCTTGAAGCTCAGGGAAATGTAATTCTTACTTAATTGATGTGAGGAAATAACACAGTACTTACTGGAATCTTAGTGGAGGAGGGTGAACTCCCCAAAACCCAAAAGTCCAAATTAGATTTTATTTTTGGCCATGCCATATGACTTGCAGGATCTCAGTTCCTCGACCAGGGATTAAATTTGGGCCATGGCAGCACTAGGCCACAAGGGAACTCCTCTAAGTCAGACATTTAAATAGTCCTGCTTTTGACCAAAAAATTAAAATGCTAAATTTTAGACCTACCTAAAAATGTCTCTTTTTATTAATCAAATACAGTTCTATTTAAATACCAGTTCTCCTGCCTTGTGTTTGCGTGCATTCTAAGTCTCTTCAGTTGTGTTCAACTCTGCAACTCTGTGGACTGTAGCCCTCTCGGCTTCTCTGTCCATGCGATTTTCCAGGCAAGAATACTGGAGTGAGTTGCCACGCCCTACTCGGGATCTTCCCGAACCAGGGATCACCTCTGTCTCTTACATCTCCTTGATTGGCAGGTGGGTTTTTTAACCTCTAGCACCACCTGGGAATCCCAGTGAGGGTATATGAGAAAAAGTAGCTGGTACTGCAGCTAGCTAGTAATTGCAGGGAGAATTATTTAGATCCATACACTCTAATTACAAAATATTGAAGCATAAAAAAACCCAAATATAAATATTTAATACCCAAGTTCAGACTGAAATTTTGGGATAACTAAAATAATAAGGGATTCCCTGGTGGCTCAGATGGTAAAGAATCTTCTGGCAATGCAGGAGACCCAGGTTTGATCCCTGGGTGGGAAAGATCCCCTGGAGAACGAAATGGCAACTCAATACAGTATTCTTGCCTGGAGAATACCATGGACAGAGGAACCTGGCAGGCTGCAGTCCATGGGGTCACAAAGAGTAGGACATGAGTAAGTGACTAACACTTTTCACTTTAAGCTACAACTGGTGATTTTACGTTTTTAAAAGTTAAGAAAGGATTCAAAGACATAGTTTAGTATAAATGACATATATATTGGCTGTGTATGTGTGTATAGTTGCATATTAAAATTAGTAAGAAAATGTTCTCTAAAATGCTAATAGGTCTGAAAAGATAAATTTTAAGTATTTCATATCAAAACAAGGTTGAAAAGACAGGTTGAATATATAAAAAACTATATGAACACCTGTACCACTCTTTTGTCTGTTAACTTTAATGACAACTGCTAATTGTACCCAAGATTTATAACTAATATTTTGGGATGCCCAGTTTATGTAAGAATATGTTGATTACACACATGTTGCTACAATTTCTGTCCTTGAGAAAAGTAAAAGATGCTTTGGAATTATTCCAGAGAGGCTTGTGTGTATAAATCTTGTATTTGCAACTGTGGATAGAGCCATTACAGAAAGACCCAACTGAGGCCGCAAGGACCTCTTGGACATAACTTTGGAGACCGAACCACTTGGATTTTCTGCACTTCATGAAATGAATGCATAGATCAGACTTCCCTTAACCTCCATTACCTACATGCCACCTCATGATAGCAGTCACCAAAATAAGTCTGTCACTTGTTAGAAAACCACATTGCTTTGCTGAACTTAGACTGAAGATATATTAGACAAGTGATGATACTGTTAAAGAAAAAAATAATTATCTAACACTTGTTAAGAAGGAAAGGAAGACTTTATTCAGGACCTTTGTTACAGGTATCAAAATTATTGCAATAGGGGAGAAAGTTGGGGCTCAACTCTGTGCCAAAGGCAGCTGAGATTTATGGCCAGGGAGCAGAAAATGAGAGGGTCAGTGGGTGGAAAGTTACTAAAATCAGATGTTGAGGGTGGGGGAATTCTTGCTAAACTGACTCAGCAGGATTTTCACTAGAAGTGGACTAGGCAGGCCAAATACAAAGCCCAAGGATGAAGCCTGGTCAAAAAGGGGCTCAGAGAAGTTGTTTAGACAAGAGGGTCTTTGTCCATATAATTAAAACAAAAACAATTTGCCTACATCCATCATTAGTGAGACATGTTCAAAGGGCAACCACCATAGTGTAATGTTTGATCTTGTTATTCATCTAGCCATTTTATTGTTGGTGTTCATATTAAAATTTTTTTGATCAACTATGATAACAGCACAAATTGCTTGAGCACGTTTAATATTCCATCCACTCTTCTAGGTACCATCTCATGGAGTCCTCACGGCACCTTTATGAGGTAAGTAGTAGTATTATCCTCATTTTACCAATAATGAAACAGACTCAGAGAAATTAAGAATTTGCCAAAGATCACAGTCAGTAAAGGACACAGGCTGGTTCTGTAGGGCAAGACCACAGAGACGACAGTCTTCACCAGCAGACTGCTTGTTTGTAAGGGCACACAGCAGGGGCTTCCCTCATGGCTCAGTGGGGGTTGGTCTGCCGGCCAGTGTGGGGTATCTGAATACAGTGTAGAGAATCTGGCCTGCCAAGTAGGAGATGCAGGTTCGATCCCTAGGTCAGGAAGATCCCCTGGAGAAGGAAATGGCAACTTACTCCAGTATTCTTGCCTGGGAGACCCCATGGATAGAGGAGCCTGGCGGGCTACAGTCCATAGGGTTGCAAAAGAGTTGGACACGACTTAGTGACTAAATAACAACAATCTACACTGTAATATTAAAAAAAATTTTTATTGAAAGATACTTGATATACTTGTGTTAGTTTCAGATGTTAAACATAGTTATTCAGTATTTTTGCAGATACACTCCATTATAGGTTATTACAAGATTCATGGGTGTAATTCCCTGTGATATCCTATTGCTTATCTATTTTATTTATAGTAAGTTGTGTCTTAATCCCATACGCCTCATTTGTCCTTTTCCCTTTTCCTCTCCCCTTTGGTAACCACAAGTTTATTTCTGTAAGTCTGTTTGTTTTACATTCATTTATATTGTTTTTTAGATTTTGCATATGTGATATCATACATTATTTGTCTCTGACACTTCATGAAGCATAATATTCTCTAGGTCCATACACATTGCTGCAAATAACAGTGCATGTGTACGTGCTAAGTCTGACTCTGCGTGACCCTATGGAGTACAGCCTGGCAGGCTCCTTTGTCCATGGGATTCTCCAGGCAAGAATATTGGAGTGGGTTGCCATGCCCTCCTCCAAGCAATCTTTTCGTTCTTTTTTAGAACTAATATTCCATCATGTGTATCTGTATATGTATGTATTAATATACGTATGTAGATATGTATATACACATATGTATATGTATGTATCTTATTAATCCAGTCATCTCTTAATGGGCATTTGGGTTGCTTTCATGTCTTGGCTATTGTAAATAGTGCTGTAGTGAACACTGGGGAGCCTGCATCTTTTTGAATTAGTGTTTTCAGTTTTTCCAGATAGATACCCAGGAGTGGGATTCCTGGATCATATGGTAGTTCTGTTTCTAGTTTTTTTAGGAACCTACATATCCTTTTCTATACTAGCTGCACCAATTTACATTGCTGCCAACATACACTGGAATATTTTTAGGTAATGTTTATTTTCATTTTTTAAGTAACAGCTTTAATGAGATAATTACACATTATAATCACCCTTTTAAAGTGTAGAATTCGGGAGGGGGGATGAGGATGGGGAACACATGTAAATCCATGGCTGATTCATGTCAATGTATGGTAAAAACCACTACAATATTGTAAAGTAATTAGCCTCCAGCTAATAAAAATAAATTTAAAAAAATAAAGTGTAGAATTCAGTGGGTTTTAGTATATTCGGTGGTTTTTAAAGTTACCCAATAATTACTAACTCCAGAATATTTAGGGGCTTCCCTGGGAGCTCCATTCGTAAAGAATCTGCCTGCAATGCAGGAGACCCCGGTTAGATTCCCGAGTCGGGAAGATCTCCTGAAGAAGGGATAGGCTACCCATTCCATCCAGTATTCTTGGGCTTCCCTGGTGGCTCAGCTGGTAAAGAATCTGCCTGCAATGTGGGACAGCTGGATTCGATCCCTGGGTTGGAAAGATCCCCTGGAGAAGGGAATACCCACTCCAGTATTCTGGCCTGGAGAATTCCATAGACTGTATAGGCCATGGGGTTGCAGAGTCGGACATGACTTTCACTTTCTTTTTAAAAGTTAAAAAAATTTTTTTTATATTGAAGGATAATTGCTTTACAGAATTGTGTTGTTCTCTGTCAAACCTCAACGTGAATCAGCCACAGGTACACACATATCCCCTCCCTTTTGAACCTCCCTCCCATCTCCCTCCATCCCACCCCTCTAGATTGATACAGAGCCCGTTTTGTTTCCTGAGCCATATAGCAAATTCCTGTTGACTCTTTTACATATGGTAATATAAGTTTCCATGTTACTCTTTCCATACATCTCACCCTCTCCTCCCCTCTCCCCAGGTGCAACTTTCACTTTCTTCCCAGAATATTTGCATCACTGTGAAAAATGATCCTGTTCTCATTTATCAGTCCATTCCCCATTCCCCCCTCTCCCCCTCAGCAACCATTAATCTATTCCTCCTATATTTTCCTATTCTGAGCATTCCATGTGAATCAAATGATACAATATGTGGCCTTTTGTATCAGGCTTCTTTCAGTTAACACGTTTCAAGTTTCATCCACATTATAGTATGCATTAGTAATTCATTATTGAACACGTGATAGACATTTGAGTTTTCACTTTTGGGCTATTATAAATAATGCTGCTATGAATATTCATATACAAGATTTTTGTATCAACATGTTTTCAGTCCTCTTGGGTATATATACCTAGCAGTAGGATTGTGGGTCATACGATAACTCTTTAAACTTTGAGGAACCGCCAAACTCTTCCGAAGTGGTTACACAATTTTACAGTCCTGGGGGCAATGCGTGAGAGTTCCCATTTCACCACATTCTCACCAACACTTGTACTGTTTTTGTGATTTTAGCTATCCCAGTGGGTATGAAATGGCATCTCATTGTTTTGATTTGCATTTCCATAATGACTAATGTTAGATGTAAGATGTTGAAGATCTTTTCATGTGCTCATTGGAGCCATTTATTTTCTTTGTTGAATTGTGTGCTAGATCCTTTGTTGTTTTTGTTGCTGTTGTTAGTTTCAAGAGTTCTCTGTAATTCTGGATTCAGGCCTCTTAACAGATAAATGTGACTTACACATACTAATATTTTCTTGATTCAGTGGGTTCTCTCACTTTTTTTTTTTTTTAATTTTATTTATTTATTTATTTGGCTGCTCTGGGTCTTCGTTGTAGCATGTGGGATCTAGCTCCCTGACCAGGGGTCCAACCTGGGCCTCTTGCACTGGGAGCTCAGAGTCTTAGCCACTGGACCACCAGGGAAGTCCCCTCTCTTCACTTTTTAAAAAAATTATTTTTGCAAAAAAAAAAAAAATTATTTTTGGCTGTGCTGGGCCTTGGCTGCTGCATGTGGGCTTTTCTCTCGTGGTGGTGAGCATGGGCTACTCTTTGTTGCAGAGCGCAGGCTCTAGGCAAGTGCGCTTCTGTGATTGGAGCACTCGGGCTCAGAAGTTGTGCTCTGCAGGCTTAGTTGCTGTGTGGCATGTGGAATCTTCCCAGACCAAGGATTGAACCTGTGTCCCCTGCATTGGCAGGCAGATTCTTACCTACTGTATCACTCAGGAAGTTCTCTTTTCACTTTCTTGATGGTGTTCCCATTTGATGCACTCAAGTTTTTACCTGTGATCAAGTCCAGTTTATCTGTATATATATTTGCCTGTGTTTTAGTGTCACTTAAGAAACCACTGCTTATGAAGATTTAGAGGTTTGTTTTCTACCAATTTCTGTCCACACTATAAAGATGCCCAGACTCTTCTACCAAACAGAAAGAATCCATGGTGTTCTTGATTTGCAACTAACCTAATGTGAACCACTCCCCACATAAGAATTCCTATTTTTGCTATTTCTTACCTACTTTTCAGTCATGTGACTGTAAAGGACCTACTGTGGAAAATGTAGGTGAAGGAATTTAAGTGTAGTAACTTAGGAATATTTGCAGAGCTTGTGCTATGTGTTGGAGGAGTAAGTGAGATCCTCAAGGTCTGCAAAAAGTTTAGGCAGTCAGGGACACAATGAGAAACAGCAACTACAGGGTCACCAGCTCTGTAATCAGAGTGGCCCGTCATAATGCAGTGGGGTGGGGTTGGACTGGAGGAGGGCAGACTCAAACTGTGCAGAGTCCAAGGCTGGCAAGAAAGTATGTTCTGAGAACTACAAAGAGCTCACTATGAGTGTGTGACCAGGGAGAAGCGTAAGGGAACAGGAAAGCAAGAAGGGCTGAAGAGAATCAGCTGTTCCAGTGAGAAGTTAGCCAGAAAGGTAAACTCTCTCTCATGACCAAAATACTGCACTGGATGCTGTGGACACAAAGGGAAGGCCCCGCTTCTGCAGCCTGTGGTTCAAGTCCAGAATGATGGGCGTTGCCATCCCTCCTTGATGCTGGCACTAGTTAATGTAATTTCACTTCATGTAACTACAAAGCCAACTTTTTGATAACCTTGACTTTTCAGTTTGCCAAGCTCTAATGGAAGAAAAGTATTTTTTACTTGTTTCCTTTCTATTTATTTGAGGAAACAATGATTTATAACATTATGAAGTTTCAGGTGTACCGTATTCTATTTCTGTATGTTTGTCACAGTTTGGTTTGTTCATTTATTTTTATTAGTTTTTCATATTCCACTTGAGTGAAGTCATATGGTATTTGTCTTTCTCCGTTGGACTTATTTCACTTAGCATAATACCTTCCATACCCATCCATATTATTGCAAATGGCAAGATTTTATCTTTTTTTTTAGTGGAGTAGTATTCCACTGTATATATGTAACATCTTTTTAAATCTTCACCTGTTGATGAGCACTTAGGCTGTTTCCATATCTTGGCTATGATAAATAATGCCACGATGAACATGGGGGTACAGATAACTTTTCAGATTTGTGTCTTTGTATTCTCTGGATAAATAGCAAGGAGTGGGATAACTGGATCTTATGATAGCTCTATTCTTAATTTTTGAAGAAATCTGTCTTCCAGTGTCTACACCAATTAATATTTCTACTAACAGTGTAGGTACAAGGGTTTCCTTTTCTCCACATCCTTGCCAACACTTTGTTGGCTTTTTTGATCCTGGCTGTTCTGACAGGTGTGAAGTGGTATTTCATTGTGATTTTGATTTACATTTCCCTAATTAGTGATGTTGAACATCTTTTCATGTGTCTGTTGGTTATTTGTATGTCTACTTTGGAAACATGTCTATCAGCTTCTCTGCCCATTTTTTAACAGGTTATTTTTATTGTTGTTGTTGAGTTATATGAGTTTATCAACTTTATCAGCTATATTATTTGCAGATATCTTCTCCCATTCGGCAGGTTTTCATTTTATTGGTTTCCTTTTGTATGGAGGCTTTTTAGTTTGATGTAATCCCATTTATTTTTGGTTTTCTTTCCCTTGCCTGAGGAGACATATCTAGAAAGATAATGCAATGATGATGTTAGGAGCACACTGCCTATGATTTTTACTGGGAATTTTACAGTTTCAGGTCTTAACATTCAAGTCTTTAATTCACTATGAGTTAATTTTACTTTTTATGTATGGTGTGAGATAGTGGTAGTTTCATTTTCTTCCATGTGGCTCTTCAGTTTTCCTAGTACCATTTACTGAAGAGACTGTCCTTTCTTCACTCTATGTTCTTAAGAAATTTAAGTTTTAAACTTTTAAGTAGCAAAGAGGCTTGGAAACAGATTATAAAGTAAGTTACTTATTTAAAGAGCTTTTAAACCCAGGTTGAATATAATCCTAGCCTATCATTTAAAAAAAGCATATCTATGTTCCAGGAAATACTTAAGATAGCTAAACTGTTACTGTGTTATGTTCCAATGTAAATTTTAGACCTAAAAGTAGGTATTCACCAGAGCAAATGAAATGCCATTTACAGTGAAATATTATAGTTTACACTTTTTTAGAATTAACAGTAAGGCCACAGACACCTAGAAAGGAGTAAGTAGACCTCTTATAAAGGTCTCAATTTCTTATGAAAGAAAATGACATAAATAATGAAAACTTAAGGGAGGAGAAAATCATAATATAACCACTCAATGTCCATATTTATATTTACTACTTACCTTTCATATATTTTTGATCCTCGCAATCACCCTGTGAAGCAGGCAGGGTTCAGTTTTTCATTCCAATTAGGTATTTTCTCCATAAACACTGAAGAATGTCAAGAAAAGTTTGCTCTTGGACCTGAGTTTCCATTTATTTTAAGAATAAACAAGTTTTTTAAAAAGCAGTTTTTCTAACTTTAGTTTCAGAAATTGCATTAAACATTTATCTTCATAGTCCATCCTTTACAAAGAAGATAAGAAATTTCTAAAGTCCATCTTTGGATTTTTTTTGGATTCACTCTGACTAAGCAACATTTTTAGTTGAGAGAAGTGTTTCTTTGTTTTGCTCACATTCTTTGAGGAACAAATGGGTGTTGACTGTCCAGATGTAGGTGTTCTGAAAAGAAACATAAAGCCACACTTAGATATACAGACAGACAACAGTTCTTCCTACTAAGCCTAGATACCTACTACTATAATCATTTTCTACTCTTCTGTAATAATTATGGCCACACATGAGCAGTAGCTGTACCCAGCAAAGTCATTCCCACTTTGTTAAAAAAAAAAATCTCCTCACTACAGGCTAACGGCAAAATTTACAAGGTATAATGGGTACGTCTAGAAGCTTCTTTCACACCTGAAAGACAAAGCTAAAGGCAAAGTCTCATTAGGACTGAGTTCCTTGTAAGACTGACATCAAAATTCATGACAATTCTAAGCAAGGACTGCAAAAACATTTTTTTAGTTCATAGCTCAAGACCATTTCCTTTCTCAAAAGTGAAGAATCTCAACCTAGGCATACAGGTACCATTCTGTTGTATTTTCACCCTTACACAAGGTGAGCTCTAGAGGGCAGATGTTTTGTATGGCTAACTATATATTCCAGTGCTTTTTAATAGAACCAAGCACAGAGGGTGCTCTCTATAAACATCCACTGAATAAACGATTCCCCATCTGGTATGTGTGTATTTATGCCTCCTTCCACTTCATTCTCTCCAACTGTGTTCAAACCCCAAACAATATTTGGGGTTTGTCAATCTCATCTCTTTTCTGACTCCCCAACCATGATAAACATGATACAGCTTTCTCTTTCCTGCATATACTTAACAAGCAGTCTGGTTTTAAATGCAAGTTAATTATTTTAAATATTCCAAATTTTCTTTTATCTGCATGTATCCTATAAGGAGAAACTTTCACGATGAATTCCTGTCATATCAAACACCAAAATAATCAGGAATACAGAGAAAACTGGACTTGAAATTTTAAATGGCAAATCCTCATATAAAAACCTCAATTTTTAATAAGCAGAAATAATCCAGTCTTTGCTGAGTTTGTCATTTAATTTCAAGAAGTTACCAAACTCTTCTGTAACAAAAATGTTTAAACATTCCTTTCACAGTTTCTTTGGAGTTAAATTTATTGGTCAGCATAATGAATAGAGTATTGAGGATTACTGAAAATAAAACATGTGCCCAGTCACATAGTTAACTTCACATCATTTCACAAATCCCCATTCTGTTGAGTTTCTGATAGGGGAAACCACAAAGAATAAAGGTTTAGAGCAGGAAAGTCAACCCTGACTGGTTGTTCTGCTGGCACAAAGGATGAATTAAGGCAAGTGATAGGCAGACAGACGGTGCCAGGTAGTGGGGGCTGGAAACCCATGCCAATATGTTTCTTTCGTATGCACAGAGTGGGGTACCAAAGGATTCTAATCAGAACTGTGTTTTTCTAATCAGAACTGTGTTTTTCTAATCAGAACTGTGTTTTTTAATAAATAGTGGACTAGAAGGGTTTGAAACTAGAAGCAGGAAGACTCAGGGAATTATTGTAGTAATCCTGGCAAAGGATGAATAATGATCTGAACAGACAGCAGCAGCACAGAGAAAAAGGAGAGGACAGTTGCGAACACCTTGGAGGCGGGATGGATAGAAACTGGTGACTAACTGGGCCAGGACAGAGGGAGCAGGACTGTCAACTACACTGACCATTTCAGGTCAGAATGTCTAGAAGGGCATGTTCATTTATAGATTAAGGAAACTTAGGATGGGCAGGTTTGAGTGTGTTACCTGTGGGGACGTGTAGGGGTGGGAAGGGGACATATTTAAGAGCAGTTGGGAATGAGCCCAGGGAGAGGCTGGATGTAGAGGAACACACCTGGAAGTCAGTGCAGTGATGACTTCCTCAACTCTATGGCAGTTTCAGGGAGTGTTTATTAAACAGAGAAATTAGAACTCAGGGGTTAACAACAGCCATTTATATAGCGTGATGGATTAAGATACCTGAAAATCAATGCTGGGCTCTTGCCTTTGGAACCAGACATGTGATTTAGCTTTGCAGAACTTGGAGTCTTTCTCTCTGGGGTCTTCAGGCTGAGTTTACTCGTAGGAGTGGTAGGATTGCTCTTCAGTGCTGACAGAAAGCTTCTGCTTTTTCCATGATGTTTAACTGTTCTGTTGCACGTTTTACAAGTAATCAACTGCCACAAAAAGAAGAAAGAGTGAGTCTTATTTCTCCTTATAATTTAATCCAATAAACTGTATATTCATTAAATTTTTATATGTAAGACACCCTTTAATATCTGGGCATTTATATCTTTACAATATTTTGTAACTTTTTTTTTTTTTTTGCAGAAAAATTCCAAGCCTTTTCCCAATAAAATATGGCAAAATATCACTGAAAATAACTGACTCCTTCAGACCTTTAGTGAATCTATATATAAATACAAGTCTAAAGTAACTTATAAAACCAGGCATATGAATTCTCACCCTACTTCACTTCATTAGGAATAGAGGTTGACTTTCTTTTCAGGATTCATTGTTCAAGACATGGTCCATTTTGCAGCTAAATGCTCTTCTTCTACACATCTGACTCACAAGGCACCAGATTCGGCCCAGGCCTCAACAAAATTAATACAAACTAGTTTATGAGAAGTACTCTGGTGTTCATGAGCAGGTAAAAATGCATTCACAGAGGTTTAAGTTGCTTTATGAAAATGCACTTACCTGTCCAGTAACAGTAGACTCCTAAATATGGCAGTTCCAATCCAAGTTGTTACTGACTCTAGTCTTAGGCCAGACCTAAGCTGTCATAGTGTCCACCGTGCCCAGCACAGTGCCTAGGTAATAACCAGGCACTTTAATAGTTGATAAATTTTAACAGAACATGCAGATAAAGTCTATCTAGTACTGGTCTCTACATAGTAAACCATAAGTAATTTAATTTGGTTGTTTTATTCCACTTTACATCTCCAATATTTAGCACTGTTTGGCATAAGGTAAAAATTTCAATAAACGTTTGATGAATGAACATAAGACACTTATCTTTGTTGGACATAAACTTAAATACATACTCTGACACAGAGGGGGGTGACTGAAGAAATGACACTCTTTCTTGTGTATGCCTAATACATTTTACTGTGTCTGAAGAAAAGGACCATTAGCTGAAAATATTTAGTGGTAACTGCAGTTCAGATGATGTCACACTGGTGAGCTCAAGAAATCCTCAAATTTGTTAAAATAATTGTGCTCAACAATAAAATCTGGGCACTGAGAGTTCATGATTTTTGGCTTTAGGTAACACTGAGAAACAAAACTAAGCTGTATCTTGATGAAACAGTAATCACTAGAAAAAAATCTTATGTATATATTTTGACAATCTAAATATACTACTACAAACCTCTGAGTTATAGTCAGGCTAATTCTTAACCTTATCGTAAGTGAAAGAAAAGTCTAGTTTACTTATACAGAATGGAATTGAAATCTTACCAGCACACTTTTGGAGTCTTTGTACTTTTTCAGAATTTTTGCTTCTTTAAAACTGAGTGTATAATTTCTTGCTTCTCGATTAAGAAGTTTCTGTATTTTGGGTGTCAGTTTGGGCTTGGGTTTGAGGCGCACTCGAGATTTATCCTGAACAAGCAACTGGAAACAGTATGGACATGTTCCTTCAAAAGTGCTTTTATCATCTAAAATTACACAAGTGAAACCCATAAATCATCAAATCAGAGTATTCTGTTACCACAAACTATCAATATTATAGATGCAAAAGAGTATATTATTTAGTATGAGCAAATACAAATTTTCCTTAAGCAAAACTCAAAATATGAGAATCTACAAAGATAAATTGGCAATAATTTATTTTACAAAACACTATAGTTCTATCGAGTCCCTCTTTTTAGCAACAGATAAGTTAACTCCCCACCCTTTTTCACATCATGTGAAATGCCAGGCTGGATAAAGCACAAGCTGGAATCAAGATTGCCAGGAGAAATATCAATAACCTCAGTTATGCAGATGACACCACCTTTATGGCAGAAAGTAAACAAGAACTAAAGAGTCTCTTGATGAAAGAAGAGAGTGAAAAAGGTGGCTTAAAACTCAACATTCAGAAAACTAAGATCATGGCATCTGGCCCCATCACACTTCATGGTAAATAGATGGGAAAACAGTGACAGACTTTATTTTTTGAGGCTCCAAAATCACTGCAGATGGTGACTGCAGCCATGAAATTAAAAGATGCTTGCTCCTTGGAAGAAAATCTGACCAACCTAGACAGCATATTAAAAAGCAGACATTACTTTGCCGACAAAGGTCCGTCTAGTCAAAGCTCTGGTGTTTCCAGTAGTCATGTATGAATGTGAGAGTCGGACTGTAAAGAAAGCTGAGCGCCGAAGAATTGACACCTTTGAACTGCAGTGTTGGGGAAGACTCTTGAGAGTCCCTTGGACTGTAAGGAGATTAAACCAGTCAATCATAAAGGAAATCAATCATGAATATTCACTGGAAAGACTGAAGCTGAATCTCCAATACTTTGGCCACCTGATGCGAAGAACTGACTCACTGGAAAAGACCCTGATGCTGAGAAAGACTGAAGGCAAGAGAAGAAGGGGACAACAGAGGATGAGATGATTGGATGGCATCACTGACTCGATGGACATCAGTTTGAGTCATTGTAGATGACTATAAACTCTTACCTATATTTGACAAAGCCATCTATTATTGGTAAAGGGCTTTTGGGTACAAGTACAGTGAAAAAGCAAGCATGGTTATTTAGGGAAAGGTGAAGTGTGAAGGTGATGTTGCTGAAAATGAAGGTGGGCACATCATCTGTATAAATACTTAAGGCTAAGTCCTGTGTTAAGTGCTAGGAATAGCACTATTGAAAAGCTAAGGACCATGCTTGTAACTTAGCTCTGAAAAATGTAAAATTCATTCACACTGAGAGACTGTTACGGGCCAAGCACTGGTTGTGGGAGATACCACAGTGAACAGAGCACAATTCATGGAGATAGACAATGAACACAAAGCCAAATGTTAAGTGCTGGGAAGAAGAAAAAAGACTGTAAAGAATGTAGATTGCTGATGGAGCTGCTATTATCTTAAATAGGGAAGCCAGGGAAGGCTTCGTGGGGTGACATTTTCAGAAGGAAATGAGGAATAATCAATTGTGTCAAACGCCAATAGGTCAGGCAAGGTAAGGCATTCGTTTTTATTTTTTTTTAAAGGAACTGAGAAGCCTCTGGTGCGGATTTATAATGGCTGTGGGTCGATCAGATTTCTCTAGATCATCTGGTTCCTTGTGCGGAAGGAAGGGAGCGGGGCCACCAGAGCCCGACCCACAACCAACGGGCGTCCTCCTTACCGTGTGACGAGCTGTAGGCCCAGCTGCAAACGAGACAGACATTCGTAAGGGACGGGACACACCCGCCTACCGCTCGCCTCCCTCTCCCCTTCCCTTCTCTCTTACAGGAGGTAGCGGGCCTGGCCCGGGCAGCTATCTTGTAGTTTCCATGCCGCGGCCTCAAGGTAGTGCTTCTGCCTCATCCCCGCAGGTAGCCCACGCCGCAGAGACCCGGTAGCAAAAAGGAGACTCCGGAAGCCGGCTTCCTAAAGCGGCGAACTTTGACATCCGGATCCGATCGTCCTCCGGAGCCGACCGTCCTCCGGAGCCAGGCACCTTCGGCTGAAGGGTTCCGGTCCCTCCGCGTCCGGGCGGGCGTCCGGGCGGACGTCCGGGGGCCGACCCTTCCGCCGCCGTTGGCCCCGCCCCTGGGTCCCGCCTGGCCCCCGCGGGCTGGGAGTCAAGTGAAAGTATTCAGCGCTCAGTCGCGTCCCACTCTTTGCGAGACTACGGACGGTAGCCCACCGGGCTCCTCTGTCCATACAATGGATTGCGATTCCCTTCTCCAGGGGGGGTCTTCCCGACACAGGGATCGAACCTGGATCCCCTGAATTGCAGGCAGATTTTTCAGTCTGGGGATCCACATCACATGGGAGCCTGAGCGGAGCAGCTCAGGCTGGGTTGGGTTGGCAGCATTGGGAGCCGAGAATGCGCCCGCCTCCAGCACCGTCGCTTCTAGACTTGGGAGCCCGGGTCCTGACCTGGGCCGTGGCGGCCAACAAGGGCGCCGCTGGGGGAAGCGAGGCTTCGGGTCTCCAGTCCAGCCTGCTCTTGGCATGAGCACTAAGGAGCTTATCTTTATTATTATTATTTTCTGTTTTTAATTGAAGTGAAATTCACCTAACTCCTTAGCCATTTTAAGGTGACCAGCTCCATTGCAATGTTGCACAAATACCATTGTTACTAGTTTGGAAACATTTGTATCAGCGTAGGGGAAACCTCATACGCCGCTAGGAGTTACTCCCCATTGTCCCCTCCCTCCCGGCCCCTGGCAACCGCTGATAACGCTTTTTAAAATTTGTTTTATTTTTCGCTGTGCTGGGTCTTCATTGCTGCATACGCTTTCCTCTAGTTGCAGGGAGTGGGGAAGTGGAAGGTGCTACTCTGTAGTTCCCATGCGCTTGCTTCTCATCGCGGTGACTTCTCTTGTTGCCAAGTATGGGCTCTAGGTTCTGCCCGCTTCAGTCGGTGAGGCAGGTGAGCTCAGTAATTGTGATGCTGGGGCTTGGTTGCTTCACAGCATGTGGGATTTTTCCGCTCCAGGGATGGAACCCATGTCTCCTTCATGAGCAGGCAGATTCTTTACCACTGAGCCACCAACCTCAAGTAAATGGAATCATACATGGGATCTTTCTGGTGAGGCTTCTTCCATTTAGTATAGTGTTTTTGAGATTCATACACTTTGTATTATATATCAGAACTTCATTCCTTTTTATAGCTGCGTAGTGTATATATGTTGTCACCAAGTTGTGTTCGACTCTGCGACCCCATGGACTGCAGCACCCCAGGGCTCCCTGTCCTTCATCATCTCCCAGTTTGCCCAAATTCATGTCCATTGAGTTGTTGTTACCATCCAACCATCTCATCCTCTCGCATCCCCTTCTCCTCCTACCTTCAGACTTTCCCAGCATCAAAGTCTTTTCCAATTAGTTGGCTGTTCACATCAGATGGCCAAAATATTGCAACTTCAACATCAGTCCTTCCAATGAACGTTCAGGATTGATTTCCTTTAGGATTGACACCTATTTTATCTATTCAGCCACTGATGGACATGTGAGCTGTTTCTGCTTTTTGGCTATTGTGAATACTGCTGTTGTGAACTTGAAGGTGTGTTAGTTTCTATTCTTTTGAATTTATACCTAGCAGTGTAATTATTGGGTCATACTGTAATTCCATTTTTAACAAGGACTCCACATCTTCATCAACACTCATCTTCTGGTTTTGTTAATTCTAATCATCCTAGTATGTGTGAAGTGACATCTCTTTGTGGGTTTGATTTGCATAATGATGTTAAGCATCTTTTCATGTGTTGTTGGCAATTTGTATATCTTTGAAGAAATGTCTGTTCCAGTTCTTTGTCCAGTTTTTAATTGGATTGCTTGCCTTTTGTTGTTGAGTTGTTACAGTTTTAAAAAATGTGTTCTGGATGCATGCGTGTGTGCTAAGATGCTCCAATCATGCCCACTCTTTGCAACCATATGGACTGTAGCCCACCAGGCTCTTCTGTCTATGGGATTCTACAGGCAAGAATACTGCAGTGGGCTGCCATGACCAGGTATATTCTGGGTACTAGACTCTTATTTATCCTTCGTTTTTAAAAATGTTTTCAGTGGAGAAGGAAATAGCAACCCACTCCAATATTCTTGCCTGGAAAATCCCATGGACCGAGGAGCCTGATGGGCTACAGTCCATGGGGTCACAAGAGTTGGACACAACTTATTGACTGAATCACCATCTCATCATCACCATACTGATTTAACCCTCACAAGAAACAGCAGAAAAGATCCCCAAAACCTGACACTTCTCAGATATATTCTCCAAAATTTTATTTCAATGTATATGTGTTTGTTTCTTATATTTTCAGAATTTGTGAAACTGATATATTTAGAGTTGAGAGGGGAGATCAGAACATTCCTTAGTTTTGGGGTTTTTTAAAAAATATTTGTACAGGATGGGGAACACATGTAAATCCATGGCTGATTCATGTCAATGTATGGCAAAAACTACTACAATATTGTAAAGTAATTAGCCTCCAACTAACAAAAATAAATGGAAAAAAATAAATTAAAAAAAAAAAAAAATGTTTTCAGAAAGAAGTCACGTGACACAAAAGTTTGTAAAGAGAAAGTATCTATTTTACACCAGATTTTAATTTTTCAGAAGAAAAGTTCTTACATATGCTCATCCCACCTTTCCACCGTATTTCTGTGAGATGATCAACATTGGCAGTTGGGTCTCTTCTCCTCCTATGCCATTACGCACATAAGCACATGTATGAATACAGGCATGCATGCTAAGTCACTTCAGTCATGTCTGACTCTTTGTGACCCTATGGACTGTAGCCCACCAGCCTCCTCTGTCCATGGGATTCTCCAGGCAAGAGTACTGGAGTGGGTTGTCATGCCCTCTTAACTCAGGGATCGAAACTGCTTCTTTTATGTCTCCTGCATTGGCAGGTGGGTTCTTTACCACTAGCGCCACCTGGAATGCCTGTGAAGTGAAGTCTCTCAGTCGTGACCCACTCTTTGCGACCCCATGGGCTGTAGCCCACCAGGCTCCTCTGTCCATGGGATTCTCCAGGCAAGAATACTGGAATGGGTTGTACCATTACCACATACCCAACAACAACAAAACAAGACATATACAGAAAACAAAAGTAGAATATTAGTTCTTTACCACATTACTTGCCTTTTTCCTTAACAACAAGTTACACACATCTCTCCAGTATACTGGAGAGTGTATATATATATACACTCACATGTGCTTTTAGTAGCTGACAATATGACAAAATGTAATGAACCATAGTTTATTTAACCATTTTCCTATCGAGCATTCAGTTTTTTTCAGTGCTTTGCTAGTTCTAATAGTGCAGCAGCAAATATCTTGTATATGCTAATGCTTTTTATTTCCTTTGTCTGAATTCCTAAAAGAGAAATTACCGAGTGGAATGATATGCATATTTTAATTTCCTAGATCATCCAAGAAAGGTTGTAGCAATTCACACTCCCAGCATCAATATCTAAGAAAGCTGGGTCAAATTAGATAGGTGAAAAGGCGAAGGTCATTAGCTCACTTAAATACCACTGAGATAAAGCCTCTTTTCAGTTATTTCTTGATGTTTGCATTTTCTTTTGTGAAAAGAAATCTTCATTGGGTTGTTTATCATTTTCTGGGCATCTTGGTATTTTTGTGAAATTCATCCTCTGCTTGTCATTTATGATGCAATGTTTCCTTACTTAACTTTTTTTTCTTGTATAGAAGATTAAATTTATTGGTTGTTTTGGGGAATTTGATGCATCATCGGTGTATTACAAGTGAGCCATTAATCTTGTAGCTTCATCAACATTAACTGGTACGTTTTCATGACACTGCTGAGATATCAGTTGTTTCTGCAGAGGTTCAAAGGAACAGCCTTTTGAGAAGTTTGCCAGTTCCTTTTGTATATCTACAAAAGCTTTATTCACTCTGTTAACTTTTTTGTCATTCACAATGTTTATCTTCTTAAGGTTAGTGGTAACTGGTTTTGCTTTGTTTTTAACCTTAAAGCTTTTTTGGCGGGCTATGTGGAGTACATTCTGGACTTCTCCCCTCTTAGCTTGTTCTTGGCTATTGTCAGGCCTCTGATACCCTGGTGCAGCTTTCTCAAGTTCCAGGTGACGCCATCTGCACGTGCAAGATCCAGTTCCTTACTTAACTTGTATCCTTGGAAGATTTATAGCATTTTGCCCCCCAAGATTTTGTATGTGATCAGACTCCTCGTGATTGAGTCTGGGTTTTCTGTATAGCTTTAAAAGGCCTCCTTTATCTTTATGCTGAAGCTAGACAACTGACTGTTCACCCAAATGTTTTTCTCATACTTCTCTAGCTTGATTTCTTCCATGTACATCTTTAATCCACATGAAATATATTTTCACTTAAGTATGAGGTAGAGCATCTAACTGAATTCTTTTCCAGATGGACAAAAATCCCAGATATGTAAAGATTCCTTACTAGCTAGTCTTTTTCTTCTGGAATTGAAACTTAAAAAAAATATGCAGTGAACCCTGAATATGTGCCAGGCACTTTTTAAAGCATCTTATTTATGTGAATTCATGTAATCCTCATAACCCCATGGCATAGGTGAAATGCCAGTGTCTCTGTATGAGTTTTTTAAAATAAAGTTGCAGCTACTTCTAGATTCTCTGTTTAATGCTCTGTGCTCAGTTCCTCAGTGGTGTCTGATTCTTTGTGACCCCAGAACTATAGCCCTTCTGGATCCTCTGTCCATAGGATTTTCCAGGCAAGGGTACTGGAGTGGGTTGCCATTGCCTTCTCTAGGGGATCTTCCTGACCCAGGGATACAACCCCTCCCCTGGGTCGGTGTCCTTTGACCTCTTTCACTAGCCAGTAAAGCAGAAGGGGAGATCCGCACTATATGTGCACGTGCACTCATTCTTCTGGCCCTCAGCGCACTTTCTTTCGCTGCTCCTCTTCTGTCTGCTCTGAGCACTGCACTCCTGTATCCCAATCCTTCAGGCAGGACCTTTACTTGCATCACAACTTGTCTTCTCAGATGTCATGGGGCCCAGATGGCACCCTTGCCCTCCCCCACAACCTGCCCTCCCACCCAGTCTCCTTCCTTCTCAGCCCCACCAAGAACCTGCTTCCTCTTCCCACCCCCTGGAGTGGCTCCCTACGCTCCACAAATCCCAGGACTGCTCACTTCTCCCCACACCTTGGCCACCCTCTCTTCTTTTGCTTGCACCCCTACCTTGGCCCCCAACATTCTTTTCCTGCTTCCTTTCTCCCAGTCCATTCTTCACCAGGCAAAGTGACCTTCTTAAACTGTAAGTCATTTGGGGGGAGCTGGAGCGTCCTCTGCTAGCTCCTCATTGCACTTGGAACACAAGCTCCTGGCATCCTTTCCGGGGCCCACGTGGCCGGTCAGTGCCCCACCTCAGACCTCACCTTGTCTCATGTGTGCTGTGCTTAGGTGCTCAGTCGTGTCTGACTCTTTGCGACTCCCTGGACTGTAGCCCACCAGTCTGACTGTGGGATTCTCCAGACAAGAAGACTGGAGTGGGTTGCCATGCTCTCCTCCAGGGGATCTTCCCAACCCAGGGATCGAACCCAGGTCTCCCACACTGCAGGCAGATTCTTTACTATCTGAGCCACCAGGGAAGCCGTTAATACTGGAGTGGGTAGCCTATCCCATCTCCAGGGTATCTTCCCGACCCAGGAATTGAACCGGAGTCTCCTGCATTGCTGGTGGGTTCTTTACCAGCTGAGCTACCAGGGACTCAGTACTGCTCCTGCCATGCCAGTCTTCTCTCTATCACTTAACATGGCCTGCTCAGATCCACCCCAGGCCCTTGACTTTGAATGAGGATCCTTTCCACAGCTACTTTTCCTCCTCATTCAATCTTGGCTCAGATATCACTCTCTCAGGAAGGTGTTCTTTGACCACCCCAATAAAGAGCTGCTTCTGGACCACCCACCAAGTCACTCTCTGCCATTGCTAGTTTTTGTTGTCACAGTAACCTCACTATCTGAAATTGCCTTATTCACTCATGGGTTACCTGGCCTCTTGCTGAATGCCTTGACAGCAGGACTTGGTCTGTCCTTTCTGTTGCTGTTCATGCAGACGCCAGTGCAGACGCTGGCAACAGAGCAGGGGCTCAGTGTGGATTTGCTGCAAAATCATACTGGAAGGAAAGGAAGTTGAAGGAGGTTGAAAATACAATAGATTGACCTTGAGTTGACAATTGTTGGCAGTGAGTTTGTTATGTTTATTTATTGATTTAAATTTTTTGTTATGAAAAATCTCAAACATATGCAAAATAATCACCATAATATAATGAACCTTCATACATCCATCACACAGCAACTCTCAGCATTCTTGTGCCATCTCTGCCTCTTCCTACCCCCTTCAATTATAGTAATTGTAAACATTTTTAAAGGCATGTTGAAATGTACAAATCTTAAATGTACAACTTAAAAATGAATATACTCTTATTAAGATATAGAACATTTCCAGCCCCCTGGAAGATGAACTGCAGACTATCAAGATTTCCAGCATCCCAGGAGTCCCCCAGTCTTCCAAGTGATCTTTCTCAGTCAGTTGCCCCTCAAGGAGGCCACCACTTTGCTTCTGCTTCTCCTTCCCCTTTCCCTTCCCCTCCTTCTTCTTCTTCTTACCGTATTTTAATTTTACCTTTCCAGAATTTCATACAAATCATATAATAAACACCTTTCACATAGATTAGTTATGACTTTCTAAAACTTCACATTAATGGAAAGAAATAGTATGTACTTTCTTTACTGATTTTTTTGCTGGGTAATATTTCCTTTTATGGTTATACTACATTTTGTTTATCCATTCACCTGTTGATGGACATACGACTGTTTCCAGTTTTTGTCTATCATAAACAGAGCTGTGATTAACATTCTTATACAAGTCTTTTTGTAACCAGTGTTTTCACTTTTCTTGCATATATAAGAGTAGAATTTTAAACAGCATGTTTAACTTTATAAGAAATGGCCCAAATGTTTTTCCAAGGTATTTGCACCATTTTGAATTCTCATCAAGAATGTATGAAAGTTCTATATAGTTTTGCTATTATTTGGTGTTATCAGTCTTTTAACTTTTGAACCATTGTCATGGATGTAGAGTAGTATCTCTTTGTGGTTTCAGTATTCACTTGACTGGTGAATAATGACATTGAGCTCTTTTCACGTGCTTACTGGTTATCTGTATGACTACCATTGTGAGGTGTCTTTTCAGATCTTGCCCATTTGAAAAATTGCCTTCATTTTTGTCATCAAATTGTATGAGTTCATTATATATTCTTAATAAAAATCTTAACTATCTATTCTCTTAATGGTGTCTTTTAATGAACAGAAGTTTTAATTTGGATGAAACCTAATTTGTTTATTTTTGTTATTTTTCTTGTATGGTTATTGCTCATCTAGTCCCAAATCATAAGATATTCTCCTATATTTTCTTCTAAACAGTTGGCAATTTCATTTTGATATTTAGGTCAATGAGCCATCCCAAATTAATTTTTGTGTAGTATGAGGGAGGGGTGTTGGTAGTTTCAGCAACGTTTATTGTAAAGACTGGCCTTCCTGCATTGACTTTATCTAATACCTTTGTCAAAACCAATTGATCATTAGCTATTGGTATATTTCCAGACATTCTAGTCTGTTGTATGGATTTGTCTATCCTTATGTAGATATCAAACTGTCTCTTTATTTAATAGAACACATAGCTTATTTATTTATCTTTATTTATGTATGTATTTATTTAATAACTTTTGGCTGTGCTGGATCTTTGTCACTGCACCCGGGCTTTGTCTCACTGCCATGAGCAGGAGCTACTCTTCGTTGTGGTGCACGGGCTTCTCATGGAAGTGGCTTCTCTCGTTGCAGAGTAAAGGCTCTAAGTGCACATGCTTCAGTAGTTGCAGCTGACAGGCTCAGTAGTTGTGGCACACAGGCTAAGTTGCTCAGCGGCATGTGGGATCTTCCTAGACCAGGGATTGAACCCATGTCCCCTGCATTGGCAGACAGATTCTTATCCACCGTACCAGAGAAGTTCACCATACTGTCATAATTTCTATAATTTTGTAAGAACCTTTGAAGTCGGGTAGTGTAAGCGCTCCAGCTTTGTCCCACTTTTCCAAGATTGCTTTGTCTATTCCAAATCCTTGTCTTCTCCATATACATTTTAGAATTGTCCTGCCAGTTTCTAAAAGAAGCCTGTTTACATTGAATTGTAGGGAGATCATTGTGGGGAGAATTAATATCTTAGAAATACCAAATTTACATCCATAAATGCAGTCTATATCTCCATGTATTTAAGTCTTTAATTTATTTTTGCAATGTTTAGTTGTTTTCACTGTACAGGGCTTACATGTCTTTTATGAAATTTGTTCCAAATAGTTTATACTTTTGATGGTATTGTAAATAAGACTATTTTAAAATTCACTTTCCCAATATTTGCTGTTAGTATGTTAGTATGATTTTGTTAAACTCACACATTAGTTTTTGAGTAAGAGTTAAACCCATGATTCAGATCTAGGTTGTTTTTTGTAGTTGATTCCTTAGTATTTTTCTGTACAAATGATCATGCCACCTGAGAATAAGGGTATATACAGTTCTTCCTTTTCAACTTATGTGCCTTGTGTTTATTTTTCTTCCCTTATTGAACTGGCAAAGACCTCCAATACAATAGAAGTGGCAAGAGCAGAGAAACTTACTTTATTTCCAATATTAGGGAAAATATGTATAGTGTTTTACTATTAAGAATTTAGTAGTTGTAAATTTTTTACAGATACCTGCAATAAAATTAAGCAAATTCTTTTTTGTGCCTCATATGCTGAGAGTTCTGAACAATTTTTTCCATAATGAATGGGTATTGAATGTTGTCTGATGCTTTCTTTGCATCAGTCTTTTTCTTTTCTTCTTTACTACCTGGATATGGTGGGTTACACTGATTTGTCTTTGAATTGTTAACAAACTTTGTAGTCCTGAGATTAAATCATAGTTTTTCATGATTTATTTATGTATAGTTTAATCTGATTTATATTCATATAAGGTCCTTGGCATTAGGGTTGTGCTGGTTTCATAAAACAAGTTGGCAACTGTGCCTTTATCCTTTGTGTTCTGAAAGAGTTTGTGTAAGATTGATATTATTTCTTCCTTAAATGTTTGACAGAATTTACTAATGAAATTATCTTATGCTGAGGTTTTCTCTGGGAGTTTTTGATAATAAATTCAATTCATTAATAAACATAAAGCTACTCAGATACTCTACATCTTTTTTTAAGTTGGTATTAATTTTGGTAAATTGTATTTTAGACTATAATTTGTTAAAGGGCCTTTTTTAAGTAAAAAAGAAAAGGCCATAGTAGAAAAAAGAAAATACATGAATGAAAAAAATCTCACTGGTAAAGATAAAAAAACAATAAAGAGAGTGGACTGGCCACTTAAGAAGCCAGTATGAAGGTTAAATGACAAAAGCAATAAAGTCAACTATAACTACAATAAGTAGTTAAGGGGTACTCAAAGTTGAAGATGTAAAATAAGACATCAAAAACACAAAATGTGGTGATGGTAAAGATTTATGGTGCTTTTAGAATGCACTGAAAGTTAAGGACTATCAGCCTAAGATAAACCACTGTATATATGTCAATATTTAGGTAACCACAAGTCAAAAACCTTTAATAGATACACAAGAATAAAGAGAAAGGAACCCAAAAATGACACTAAAGAAAATCATCAAACCACAAAGGAAGAGATTGAGAGAAGAAAAGTACAGAGAAGAGCTATATAAACTACCAGAAAATAATTAACATGATGGCAATAAGCACATGCCTATAAATAATCACTGTAAATGTAAATGGACTGAATGCTCCAATCAAAAGACATAGGATGGCTGAATGGGTAAAAAAGACAAGACCCATCTATATGCTGCCTGCGAGAGACTCTCTTCATATCTAAAGACACAGAGAGACTGAAAGTGAGGGCTTGGAAAAAGATAGTCCATGCCAATAGAAATGAACAGAAAGTTGGAGTAACAATACTCATTTCAGACAAAGTAGACTTTAATGTAAAGTCTACAATAAAAGACAAAATAGGACATTATATAATAATAAAGGGATCACTATAAGGGGATATAGTATTCATAAACATATGTGCCCCTAATATAGGAGCACCTAAATATATAAAGCAGATGTTAACAAACATAAAAGGAGAAATTGACAATAATTCAATAATAGTAGGGGACTTTCACACCCCACTTGAATCAATCGAGAGATCATCTACTCATCCAGTAAGGAAAATTGTCCTTAAATGATACATTAAACAAGATGGAATATACAGAATATTCCACCCCCAAAGTACAGAATACACATTCAAGTGTACATGAAATGTTCTCCAGGATAGAATACATGTTGGGCCACAAAACAAGTCTCAACAAATTTAAGAAGCTTGAAATAATATCAAACATCTTTTTTGACCACAATGATATGAGACTAGAAATCATTTAAAAGAAGAAAGATGTGGAGACTAAATAACATGCTACTAAACAACCAGTGAGTCAATGAAGAAATCAAAGGGGAAATTTAAAAATACTTTGAAAATGGAAACAACTTTCTTAGATCTATGGGACACAGCAAAAACAGTTCTCAGAGGGAAATTCCTAGTGATATAGACCCATGTCAAGAAATAAGAAAAATCTCTAGTAAACAACCAGACTTTACACCTAAAGGAACTAGAAAAGAAAGAACAAATAAAGCCTGCATATTAGTAGAATGGAGGAAATAATAAAGATCAGAAGTAGAGATTTTAAAAGTAATAGAGAAGAACAATGAAACCAAGAGCTGGTTCTTTGAAAAAGATTTTTTAAAAAGATAAACTTTTAGAGACACACTTATCAGAGAGAGAGAGAGAGAGAGAGGCCTTAAATAAATAAAATTAGAACAGAAAGAGGAGAAATTATAACTGATATCACAGAAATCCAAAGAACCATAAGACTACTATGAACACCTGCCAACAAATTGGACCTAGAAGAAACAAATTCCTAGAAACATGCAATCTTCCAAGACTGAATCAGGAAGAAATTGAAAATGTGAACAGACCAATTACTAGTAATGAAATTGAATCAGCAGTTTAAAAAATTCCCAACAAACTAAAGTCCAGGACCAGATGGCTTCACAGGTAGATTCTACTAAACGTTTAAAGAAGAGTCAACATCTATCTTTCTCAAACTACTGCAAGAGATTAAAGAGGAAGGAATGCTTCTGAACTCATTCCACAAGGCCAGCATTGCCAAAATCTGACAAAGACACTAAAAGAAAGAAAGAAAATTACAGGGCAATATCCCTAGTGAACATAGATGCAAAAATCCTTAACAAAGTATTAGGAAGTTGAATTCAATAATACACTAAGATAATCATACCCAATGATCAAGTGGGATTTAGTCCAATGATGCAAGGATGATTCAACATCCACAAATCAATCAACGTGATACACCAATTAACAAAATGATAAAAATCATATGATTATTTCAATAGATGCAGAAAAGTCCTTTGACAAAATTCAACACCCACTTCTGATAAACTCTCACTGCAGTGGTATAGAGGGACCATATCTCAACACAATAGTTGGCCATTTATGACAAACCCATAGAACAATCATACTTAGTGGTAAAAAACTGAAAGCATTTCCTCTAAGGTCAGGATCAAGTCAAGGAAGTGCACTCTTGCCACTTTTATTCAACTAATAAGTGCTAGCCACAGCAATCATAGAAGAAAAAGACATGAAAGGCATCCAAATAGGAAGAAAGAAAATTGTCACTGTTTGCAGGTGAAGATATGTAGAAAACCCTAAAGACTCCACCAAAATCTATTAGAAATAATAAATTACTTCAGTAAAGTTGCCACATACAAAATTAACATACAGAAATCTGTTACATTTCTATACTAATAATGAACTATCAGAAGGAGAAATTAAAAAAACAATTCCATTTACAATTGTATTAAAAAGAACAAAATACCTACCCAAAGTGGTAAACACATATACTCAGAAAGCTATAAGACACTGATGAAAGAAATTGAAGATGACACAAACAGATGGAAAGATATAAGAGACTCATGCATTGGAAGTACTATTATTAAAATGATCATACTACCCAACCCATCTATAGATGCAGTGCAATTCCTATCAAGATACTAAAAGCATATTTCAACAGATCTAGATGAAATAATCCTAAAATTTGTATATAACTCAAACAGACCCTAAATAGCCAAAGCAACCTTGAGAAAGAAGAATAAAGCTGCAAGTATCACACTTCCTGATTTCAAACTATACTACCAAGCTGTAGTAATAAAAAAATATGGGATGGCACAAAAACAGACGCATAGATCAGTGAAATAGAATAGAGTCCAGAAATGAACCCATGCTTGTGTAGCCAATGCAAAGAGTTGGACACGACTGAAGTGACTTAGCAGGCATGCATGCAAGCTACAATGCAGGGGACAAGAATATAACATGGAGAAAATATAGTCTCTTCAATAAATGGTGTGGGAAAACTGGACAGCTTCATGTTGGAGAATGGAACTAGACCACTTTCATCATATATAAAAAATTAATTCTGCTTCTCTATTAATTCTACATCTGCTTCTCTATCCCTGCCCTGCAAATAGGTTCATCTATACCATTTTTCTAGATGACAGATAGGTGGGTGAGATGGGGGGGTTGGGAGGGAGGTCCAAGTGGGAGGGATATATGTGTATATTTGGCTGATTTGCTTCGTTGTACAGCAGAAACTAATATAACACTGTAAGGCAACTACTCCAACAAAACAAAACAAAACAAAGTGAGACATAGAGCTTCATTTTACATAGAAGCAACTTTGAATTTAATGTATTTGAGAGCCAAGTGCTAACAGAATGACTGGTTCTTCCTCTGAAAAAAAAAATCAAAATAGATTAAAGACTTAAATATAAGTCCTGAAACCATAAAATTTCTGGAAGAATATATAGCTAGTGTGCTGTTTGAAATTAGTCTTAGCAATATTTTTTGATATGTCTCCTCAGGCAATGGCAACAAAAGCAAAAATAAGCAAATAGGATTACATCAAACTGAAAAGCTTTTGCACATGAAGGAAACCATCAACAAAACAAAATGGCAACCTACTTAATGGGAAAAATATTTCCAGATGATATGTCTGATAAGGGGCTAATAGCCAAAATATATTTTTTAAAAACCCCACACAACTCAACAACAATAAAAATCTAATTAAAAAATGGGCAGAGGCTCTGAATAGACATATTTTCGAAGGAGACATACAGATAGCAGACAGCATATGAAAAGATGCTCAAAAGATGACTAATCAGTAGTCATTAGGCAAAAGCAAATAAAAACCACAAGGAGATATCATCTCACACCTCTCAGAATGACCACTGAAAAATATAAGTAACAAGTAATGGTGTGGAGAAAAGGGAACCCTTGTGCACTGTTGGTAGTAATGTGATTTGGTACGTCCGTTGTGGAAAAAATATGGAGTTTACTTAAAAAATTGAAAAGAGAACTATATGATCCAGCAATTCCAGTTCTGGATCTTTATTCAAAGCAAACAAAAACATTGATTGGGAAAAATACATGCACCCCAAAGTTGACTGTAGCATTATTTACAATAGCCAAGATATGCAAGCAAACTAAGTGTCCGTCGATAGACTAATGGATAAAGAAGATGCGGTAGACAGACAGACAGACAGACAGACATATACACAAACACAGTGGGACATTGAAGTGAAAAGTCGCTCAGTTGTGTCCAACTCTTTGCGGCCCCATGAACTGTAGATTACTCAGCCATAAAGAGAATGAAATCTTGCCATTTGTGACAACCTGGAAGGACCTAGAAGGTATTATGTAAATGAAATGTCAGACAGAGAAAGGCCAATACTGTATGATTTCACTTATATGGAATCTATAAAGCAAAACAATTGAACAAATATAAAACAGAAGAGACTCAAGCTACAGAGAACAAACTAGTGGTTGCGGGAAGGAAGAAGTGGGGAGATGGGTGAAATAGGGCAAGGGTTCTAAGAGAGATACAAACTTCCAGTTATAAAATAAATAAATCATGGGCATGTGATGCACAGCGTAAGGAATATAGTTGGTAATATATGTGACTACTTTGGTGACAGATGGCAATTAGACTTATAGTGGTGATCATTTTGTAATGCATAAAAATATGGAATCACTATGTTGTACACCTGAAACTAATATAATGTTGAAAGTAACTTATACTTCAAGAAAAAATAGGTAAAGCTATTCAGAGATTCCATTTCCTCTTGTGTTACTTTTGGTAAGTTTTCTCTTCAGCAATTTGTCTATTTCATCTAAATTGTCAAACTTATTGGCATAAACTATTTAAAGTAGTATGTCTAATTTCATGTCTGTAAAATCTGTGATGATATCCTCTCTTTAATCTTTGCTCTTGTGGCTCGATAGCAAGCACACTCCATTCTGTCCCTCCACTGAATGTTACTATAAACCTAGACAGAATGCATAGAGCACCTATAGGAAGACGGAAAGTGAATGTGCGTGCATGCTTAGTCACTGAGTCATGTCCAACTCTTGGCAACCCCATAGACTAGTAACAGCTAAATGGAGAATTCGGCTTGAAGCACCAGTGCACTAGATGTGAGTTTACCATTTGTGTTCCTTTGTTAGTTATTAGCCTGAATGTATGCCTGGGATGTAGTCTGGGATGCATGTAGAGAGAGCTCCAGGGATGCATTTTAGTTCTGGCTGATTATCAGGAAACCCCCAACACCCAGAGAGAGAGAAAATGTGGAATTGTCTATGTTTTATTTCTTCTCCCCATTTCCTTGAGCCCAGCCCTGAAGCCTTCCTGTGGTGAAAACAGCAAAGGCCATGGCAAAAGCCAGCAGGAGCTAACACTCTGAGGAAGGGGAACATTCCTCCCCAGTTTGACCAATCCCTCTTGCGTCTGTCTTCTTGACCAAAATCCCTATTGCTTCTGCCACTTGACCAAAGATGGGAGCAGGCACAGAAGTACACAGAGTGAAGTCACTTTCTGGCCATAAAATAAAAAGGGAAACCATAGGGAACTGGAAAATACTGAGGAGATTGTGGAGAGAGGAGGCACTCTTTCTTAATTTTATAGGAAAATCCCAGAAAGTTGTATATGAAATTCTGGGTTCACCACTGGGCTGTGTGTTCATGGGTCTGTTCAGTGTATCTGTGACTTTGAGAACTGAACTAATATACAATCAACCAGGGTCCAGATGACATCTGAATTGTACATAATCAGGATCTATCCAAATAGTACTGCAAGGGCTTTGAAAACTAAATTTACATTTGAACTACAACTCTTGGAAGACAGAGTGAACTTGAAGCCCAAACCTAAGCAAGTCTTTTGCCTAAGACAAAAATATGTCTATTCTTCACAGAATTTAAATAAGATCTAGAGTCTCATTGCATAATATTAAAATATTCCAGGAGACAATAAAAATTACTTGATATATTAAAAAACCAGGAAAATCTCAACTCACAAGGCAAAAAAGATAACAAACTTCAAAACTGAGATTGACATAGATGTTGGAATGATCTGAAAACAACTTTAAAGCATCTATCATACAAATGTTCCAAGAAGAAATCATGAACACTCTAGAAAAGTAAGAAGTTAGCAAAATTCCTGTTAAGGGCTAGGTAGTAAATATTTTTAGGTTTTTCAAGCCATTTGGATCTGTTCCATCTACTCAGTTCTAGAAAAACAGCCATAGAAAGCCATAAACAGTACATAAACAAGTGGATATAGCTATTTTCCAATAAAACTTTATTCATGGGATTTGGTCATAGACCCAAATAGACCCCATAGTTCGCCAATCCCTGGACTATAGCATTTTAAACATAGTCTATATATTTACTGAGTTTTTGTGTCTAGTTCAATCAATTATCAAGAGCAGAGTCTTAAAATCTTTCAGTGTGATTGTAGGTTTGCTTATTTCTCCCTTCAGTTCTGTTAGTTTTGCTTAAGGTTATTTTGAAGCTCTGACATTAGGTGCATGAAAACACAATTAGAAGAACAGGCAAGAGCAACCCTTGGACCAACCAGAGCCTGTGCGCCGCTGCATCCTGGTGTCCAATACCTACATCTCGCCGCCATCGCCACTATGCCCAAGAGAAAGGCTGAAGGGGATGCTAAAGAAGATAAAGCCAAGGTGAAGGATGATCCACAGAGAAGATCTGTAAGGTTATCTGCTAAACCTGCTCCTCCAAAGCCAGAGCCCAAGCCTAAAAAAAACTCTGCAAGGAAGGGCCCCAAAGTGAAAAAGGGGAAAGCTGGCAAGGATGGGAATCAGTTCAGTTCAGTCCAGACACTCAGCCGTGTCCAACTCTTTGTGACCCCGTGGACTGCAGCACACCAGCTGCAGTGTCATATCTTTTTGCTTTTTTGTACTGTTCATGGGGTTCTTAAGGCAAGAATACTGAAGTAGTTTGCCATTCCCTTCTCCAGTGGACCACGTTTTGTCAGAACTCCTCACCATGACCCATCTGTCTTGGGTGGCCCTACATAGCATGGCTTATAGTTTCATTGAGTTAGACAAGGCTGTGGTCCATGTGATCAGTTTGACTAGTTTTCTATAATTGTGGTTTTCATTCTGTCTGCCCTCCGAAGGATAAGGATTAGAGGCTTATGGACGCTTCCTGATGGGAGAGACTGACTGTGGGGGATACCGGGTCTTATTCTGATGGGCAGGGCCATGCTCAGTAAATCTTTAATCCAATTTTCTGTTGATGGGCAGGCCTCTGTTCCCTCCCTGTTGTTTGGCCTGAGGCCAAACTATGGTGGAGGTGATGAAGATAATGGCAACCTCCTTCAAAAGGTCCGGTGTACCCACTGCCGCACTCAGTGCCCCCAACCAGGCAACAGGTCATCACTCACCCTCGCCTCCGCCAGAGACTCCTGGACACTCACAGGCAGGTCTGGGTCAGTCTCTTGTGGGGTCACTTTCTCCTGGGTTCTGGTGCACGCAAGGTTTTGTTTGTGCTCTCCCAGAGTCTGTTTCCCTGGTCCTGTAGAAATTCTGTAATCAAATCCCACTTGGCCTCCAAACTCAAATTCCCTGGGGATTCTCAGTCCCTCTGCCAGACACCCAGGTTGGGAAATCTGTTGTGGGTCCTAGAACTTTCTTAACAGTGTGATCATTTCTTTGGTATAATTGTTCTGCAGCTTGTGGGTTGTTTGCTCCGTGACTCTATGGTGGGGTTGATGGTGACCTCCTCCAAGCGGGCTAACGCCACAGGCTATGTGACCCAGAGCTCTGCCCCCAGAGCCCCTGCCCCTGCAGCAGGACACCGCAGTCCTGCACCTCCGCAGGAGACTCAAACACAGTTCTGGCTCAGTCTCTGTGGAGTCTCTGGGTCCTGGTGCGCACAAGGTTTCGTTGAGCCCTCCGAGCATCTCTGGCGGGTATGGGGTTTGATTCTAAATGCGATTTCTCCCCTCCTACCATCTTGCTGGGGCTTCTCCTTTGCCCTTGGACGTGGGGCATCTTTTTTTGGTGGGAGAAGGACTGATGCTGAAGCTGAAACTCCAGTACTTTGGCCACCTCATGCGAAGAGTTGACTCATTGGAAAAGACCCTGATGCTGGGAGGGATTGGGGGCAGGAGGAGAAGGGGATGACAGAGGATGAGATGGTTGGATGGCATCACCGACTCGATGGACATGGGTTTGAGTAGACTCCAGGAGTTGGTGATGGACAGGGAGGCCTGGCATGCTGCAATTCATGGGGTCGCAAAGAATTGGACATGACTGAGCGACTGAACTGAACTGAACTGAACATTCTCCTGTCGATAGTTGTTCAGCAGCAAGTTGTGATTTTGGAGTTCTCACAGGAGAAGATGAGCACATGTCCTTCTACTCTGCCATCCTGCCAGTATTCTAGTATGGGAATAAGCCTGCAGATAATGGAGATGCCCAAATAGATCAGGCACGGAAAACTGACGGTGCTGGAGATGCTGGGTAAAGTGTGTGCATTCCTGGTAACTGTGTACTTTTGCTGACTGTACAGCTTGAAATACTATTTTTTTAAATCAAGTTTTATAAAAATGCAGAATTTTGTTTTACTCTTTTAAAAACTAGGTTTTTAGCACACAGGACACTCCATTGGTTTTTTTGGGGGAAGGGTACATGTCACTAACAGGAGCTGGATTGACATGGCGAAAAAAAATCTTTCCCATCTAGTTTTGGGAGACTTCCTCTTGGTTCCCAGGAAGGAGCGATTCCTTGATGTTGACACACATTTGCCACCTTGGTACAAAGGCCTTGTGGTGTGGAAGATTTAAATTAGTTTTTATGTCCTCTTCTCCCTCTCCACTTGTAGCATTGACTTGACTCCCCTAAACCCAGAGACCTATTGGAACCCGCCCCCTCCCCAAATTGGTTAACAGTACGCCAGGCAGCCTGGACTTTGCAGTGGTACCACTGAGATGGCATCACTCAAAAGGGCAGTGGTTCCTTTTTTAGATTGTGGGTCCTCAGATTGATACTTTAGCCATTTTCATCCCCATTTCCTGAAAGTCAGGAAAAATTGTTAAACAACATGCTAAATGTAAAATGTCAACCCTCACTCTAAACTCTCCCTGTTCAGAGCATCAGATGAAGACTTCCTTGAGTTTTATAGTGGCTTTCTGATTTTGGTAGTCCACTGCAAAAGGGAGTTTGAAGGTTGTTGTATACTGCTAGCAATTGTCTGCCTATGTCCTGTTTGAAATACTGTGATTGTTAATGAAAAGTATCTTTAAGCTGGATACAGTTTGGCTTGGGAAAATAAACTTATAATTGTTTATTGATCTGATGGATAGACCACTTTTTAAAATGGAAATGTAGTTGAGGTACAACATTATATAAGTTACAGGGATACAATATAGTGATTTGCAATTTTTAAAGGTTATACTCCATAGTTAATGTTAATAGTTAGTTTCAATAGTTAATATTGGCTGTATTCCCTGTGTTGTACAATATCTCTTTTTTGCTTATTTTATACATAATAGTTTGTACCCCTTGAAAGTGAAAGTGAAAAAGGAAAGCCTCTCAGTCGTGTCCGACTCTTTGCGACCCCATGCACTATACAGTCAATGGAATTCTCCAGAGCAGAATACTGGAATGGGTAGCCTGTCCCTCCTCCAGCAGATCTTCCCCACCCAGGAATCAAACTGGGGTCGCCTGCATTGCAGGCAGATTCTTTACCAACTGAGCTATGAGGGAAGCCCCTTGTACCCCTTAATTCCCCTGTATTACCCTTCCCCTTTCCCTCTTCCTGATTATTATTACTACTTCTGTATATCTGTGAGTCTGTTTTCTTTTTTGTTACATTCACAAGTTTGCTATATTTTTTAGGTTCCACATATAAGTAATATCATACATTATTTGTCTTCCATCTTCCTCTGTCTGGATTGACCTTACTAGTATTATGAAATTTCCCTCTTTATCTATAATAATATTCTGTCTTAAAGTCTATTTTGTCAAATATTATAGATTCTTCTGATTTCTTTTTTTGGAAGGGTGGGTTAAAAAACCCATAACCTTAAATTTATCATCTTAACAGCTTTTAAATTGAATCATGTTAAGTATATTCACATTGTGCTACAGAGCTCTAGAAGTGTTTCATCTTACAGAATTGAAACTCTGCACACATTAAACACTAATTTCCCTTCCCCTTCTCCTTTGCTGTTGGAAACTACCTTTCTACTTTCTGTTTCTATGATTTTTGGCTACTTTAGATATTTTATGTGATTGCAAGTATACAGTATTTTGCCCTCTTGTGACTGGCTTATTTCAGTTAGCCTAATGTCCTTAGGGTTCATCCATGTGATAGTATGTTACAGGATTTCCTTTTTTAAGGCTGCGTAATATTCCACCATGTAAACCACACCACATTTTCTTTTTTTATTATTAATTTATTTATTTTAATTGGAGGCTAATTACTTTACAATACAGTAGTGGTTTTTGCCATACATTGACATGAATCAGCCATAGGTGTACATGTGTCCTCCATCCTGAACCCCCCTCCCACCTCCCTCCCCATCCCACCCCTGAGGGTCATCCCAGTGCTCCAGCCCTGAGCACCCTGTCTCATGCATCGAACTTGGGCTGGCGATCTATTTCACATATGGTAATATACATGTTTCAATACTATTCTCTCAAATCATCCCACCCTCACCTTCTCCCACAGAGTCCAAAAGTCTGCTCTTTACATCTGTGTCTCTTTTGCTGTCTCACATATAGGGTCATCATTACCATCTTTCTAAATTCCACATATATGCATTAATATACTGTATTGGTGTTTTTCTTTCTGACTTACTTCACTCTGTATAATAGGCTCCAGTTTCATCCACTTCATTAGAACTGATTCAAATGCTGCATAATATTCCACCATGTAAACCACACCAGGTTTTCTTTATCTGTTTATCTGTTGATGAACACTTGGGTTGTTTTCATCTCTTGACTACTTTAAATAATCCTGCATTGGACATGGGTATGCCACTCTCTATGAGATCTTGCTGTGAAATCTTTTGGATATACACTGAGAAATGGGAATGCTGAATCATATCATAATTCTAGTTTTAGTTTATGTGGTACCTCCATACTGTTTTCCAATATAATTGTACCATTTTACAGTTCCAACAACAGTGCACAAAGGTTCAAATTTCTCCACACGTTCACCAACACTTGTCACTGTCTGTTTTTGTGTGTTTGTCTGCTTTTTAGTAATGACCATCCTACTGGATGTGAGATGACATCTCATTGTGATTTTGACTTTCATAAGTCTTATGATTAGGGATATTGAGCATCTTTTCACATGCTTGTTGGCCACTTCAGATTTCTTATTCTTTCTGTTTGCGTAGTGTATCTTTCTGTCCTTTTACTTTTTTATATACTTTTTTATTTATTTATTTTTGGCTGTATTGGTTTTTTTTTTTTTTTTCTGCATGGGCTTTCTCTAGTTGTGGCAAGTAAGGGCTACTCTTCATTATAGTATGCAGGCTTCTCGTTGCAGTGGTTTCTCTTGTTGTGGAGCATGGGCTCTGGGGTGCTTGGGCTTCAATAATTGCAGCACAGGGGCTCAGTAGTTGTGGTTCCTGGGGTCTAGAGCACAGGCTTAGTAGTTGTGGTACATGAGCTTTGTTGCTCCGAGGCATGTGGGATCCTCCTGGACCAGGGATTAAACCCATGTTTCCTGCATTGGTAGGCGAATTCTTGACCACTGAGCCACCAGGGAAGCCCCATCCTTTTACTTTGAATTTATTTCTTTGTAAAGTCCTTTTGTTCTTTTGGTAGTGAAAGTGATAATCACTCAGTCATGTCCGACTCTTTGCAACTCCAAGGACTGTAGCCTGCCAGGTTCCTCTGTCCTTGGGATTTCTCAGGCAAGCACTCTGAAGTAGGTAATCATTTCCTTCTCCAAGGAATCTTCTTGACCCAGGGATCAAACCTGGGTCTCCTGAATTGCAGGCAGACTCTTTACTGTCTGAGTACACAATTTGGTCTTGTTTTCTTTAGTTTTTAATCCAATCTGACAATCTCTGTCATTTAATTGGCATGCCTAGTGTATTTATATTTAATGTGATTATTGATATTAAGAAGAGCCATCTTTGAAGGATTAGAGGGCAGACTATCCTAGGCAGCATAATGGCCCCTTGAAAGATGTCCATGTTCTGATCTCTAGAACATGTCAATATGTTACTTATGGCAAGAGGGATTTCACCAATGGGATTAAGTTTACTGACTTTAAAATTTGAAAATTATCCTGGATAATCTGGATGTGCCCAGTCCAGCTGCACCTGGATTGAAGAGTGTGAAAGGAATTGAATTTGGAGCTTCAGGCTTTGAAGATGTAAGAAGGAAGCCTCAAGGCAATGAATGTGGCAGTGGAACTGGGAATGACTCTCAGCTTACAGCCAGTGGCAAGGCAGGAACCTCAGTTCTACAACTGCAAGGAACTTAATTCTGTCAGAAACCTGAATGATCTGGAAGTGGATTCTCCCCCACATCCTCTAGGAAGGAATGCAGCCTGTCAGTACACTGATTTTGGTCCAGTGAGACCTGCACAGGACATCTGACCTCCAGAACTGGAAGATAATAAATCTGTGTTGTTTTTAAGTCGCTAAGCTTATGGTAATTTGTTGTGACAGCAATAGAAAACTAATATGATACATATTTTGGAGTTCATCCTCTCCAAAATTCCTTTCTGCATTTCCCCCTAACCTTCCAATTTCTTCTACTGTCCTCACACTCTGTTTTGTATCTCCTTCAAGCCAGTCAGGCTGCAGCACTCTTTAGCTGGAGTTGCTCATGGATTGCGTGTTTTGCCCTCATTAAAAATTCACATCCTCACAAATCTCAACAACTTCCATTCATCTTTCAAGTGTAGTCTTCTCTCCAGCTTCTGCTTTCTTTTGGTCAAGCCCTAAGGCCTCCAAATAATTTTTTTAAATCTTTCACTCAGATTTTAGAAATTTTATCTTCAGGACAATTAATCCACCATTACCAAAAGCTAGAACCTCATTATGCTCTTCTGCATCTTTTTAAGTTTGTAATTTTCTATCATTAGAAAGAAAGGACACAAAAGGAGTGCATGGAATATCTTAATTTTTCTTATTTGCATTAGTTAGAAGGCCAAAAAATTATTTGCCTCCCCTTAATATGGTACTTAAAATACAATAAAATTAATAAAAAGGAAAGTTTTCAAAAGTTTTCATATGGCAGGGGTAGGAGTTGGGGAAGAACAATGATCTTCATTCCATCCCATAGAAGGAAAGGCAATGCCAAAGAATGTTCAAACTACTGCACAGTTGCCCCCATTTCACAAGCTAGCAAAGCTAATGCTCAAAATTCTCCAAGCAAGGCTTACACAGTACCTGAATCTAGAACTTCCAGATGCACAAGCTGGCTTCACAAGAGGCAGAGGAACCAGAGATCAAATTGCCAACATCCATTGGATCATAGAAAAAGCAAGAGAATTCCAGTAAAATATCTACTTCTGCTTCATTGACTATACTAAATAAAGCCTTTGACTGTGTGGATCACAACAAGCTGTGGAAAATTCTTAAAGAGACGGAAATACCAGAGCACCTTACCTGCCTCTGAGAAACCTGTATGCAGGTCAAGAAGTAACAGAACCAGGCACAGAACAATGAACTGGTTCCAAATTGGGAATGGAGTAGGACAAGGCTGTACATTGTCACCCTGTTTATTTAACTTCTATGCAGAGTACATCACGTGAAATGTTGGGCTGGATCATGCTTGCCGGGAGAGATATCAACAAGCTGGAATCATGATTGCCGGGAGAGATATCAACAACCACAGATATGCAGATAATACCACTCTAATGGCAGAAAGCAAAGAGGAGCTAAAGAGCCTCTTGATGAGGGTGAAAAGGAGAGTGAAAAAGCTGGCTTAAAATTCAGCATTCAAAAAACTAAGATGACAGCATCCAGTCCCATCACTTCATTGGCAAATAGATGGGGGAAAAGGGGAAACACTGACAGATTTTCTTGAGCTCCAAAATCACTATGGACAGTGACTGGAGCCATGATATTTAAAAAATGCTTGCTCCTCAGAAGAAAAGCTATGACAAACTAGATAACATATTAAAAAGCAGAGACATTACTTTGTTGATAAAGGTCCATAGAGTCAAAGCCATGGTTTTTCCTGTAGTCCTGTATATGGGTGTAAGAATTGGACCGTAAAGCCGGTGACTAAGCGTGGAAGAATTGATGCTTTTGAACTGTGATGTTGGGGAAGACTCTTGAGAGTCCTTTGGACAGCGAGGAGATCAAACCAGTCAGTCCTAAAGGAAATCAATCCTGAATATTCACTGGAAGGACTGAAGCTGAAGCTTCAATACTTTGGCCACCTGATGCAGAGAGCCAACTCACTGGAAAAGACCCTGACCCTGGGAAAGATTGAGGGCAGGAGGAGGACGACAGAGGATGTGATGGTTGGACGGCATCACCGACTTCATGGACATGAGTTTGAGCAAGCTCTGGGAGATAGTGAAAGACGGGGAAGCCTGGAGTGCAGCAGTCCATGGAGTCGCAGAGTCGGACACGACTGAGGGACTAAACAAGGAGGGAAGAAAACCTTGTTTATCGGTGCAGTTCCCTCCGTCACCAGCAGGGGGGAAAAGTAGTTTCCTTTCTCCGATGGATCCGGGCTCCTCGAGGCTAATTCCTTAACCAAAGGCAAAGAAGGGAAGAGCGCCGGGGAGAGCTCGGTCAGTGCTCGGAGGGGACTGGCCTAGAGCGGTCACTCGAAAGGCGAGGACCCGCGAAAGCGAGTATACATATTCCCAGCAGCTCTGTCTTTCCAGGCACACGGAGTAAGTTGGCTGGAACTCCCCGTGACCGCTCAGCCCGGCGTGCAGGGCTGCAGCGGCGCAAAGCCTGCTCCAGAGCGGCCGCAGCGGCGCGGGCAGGAGGGGTACCCAGGTGGGGCCGCGCGCCCTCCGCGGGGGGACCGGTGAGCCCGCCCCCGAGTCCGAGAGAGAGCCAGGTGAGCGTCCGCCCGGGTCCGCCGGTGACCAGGTGAGCCCTCGTCCAGGGACTCTGGGGTCTCGGTCGGAGTCGGGTCGTAGGACTCAAGCAGCCAGTAGGCAAAATGGGTTGAAACGGAGAGCGAAGCCGGCTGGTGATTCGGGATACCTGCCTGGGCACAGTTGTATCTTGCAGGGCGGGGGTCGGGGGGTCGGAAAGGACAGTCTTCTGCCAAGTGGATTCACAGTATTAGCCTTAAAAATAAACTCTGCACCTGAGAGGCTGTGTGTGAAAGGCACCAGAGAGTGGTCATTTTATTAGCGCTGCACGTTAAACATGTCCTGCCCTCCAGGACCCTGGCTAAAGTGTGTGTTTGGCCACCAGTTGTAGAGCCTGGGTCTCTGCTCCAGAATAACCGCGTGGGCAGGTGATGAGCTGCGGCTGAAAGGAAACAGCTTCACTTTAGGGGTCTTTAAGATCGAAAGTCAGAGGGTGCTGAGGCAACGAGAGAGGTTGGAGACGGAAAGCCAAGAGCAGAAAGATGAGCAAAGATGTGGGCAGGCAAGAAAAGGAACCGCGTGGAAACAGCCGGGTGGACCCCCCAGCTCGGTGAGGCTCGCGGGTTAGCCGCAGGAGTGTGTCAGGATTGACATGTGTCTGTTGAGAGCCTGACCCTGGACAGACGATTGGGGTCAGAGGAAGGAGGTCTTTGGTTAAGAACTCTCTGGTTATCGCTGGTTATCATGGTAGGAATGGAAACGTGTGCGCCTTGTCAGCAGCAAGTTTTCTTCTGACAGATAATCAAATGTACAGATTTAATTGGATTAGGAGATAAACTGCCAGGTGCTGTGTGTTTCTACACCCCGATGAACACTCAAAGAGGACTCTCTGGAAATGCCTTTCATGTAAATAATAATTAGAATTCAAGATTAAAAGTGTTGCAAAACAACATAAAAAAATTTTTATTACTGTCTTAATAATATTGCATGTAGCAGCAGTAGTACTCTAATTATATTTTAAAATATTTCAAGAATGTGTTCTTTTTAAGATAGCTAATTACAAGTTTAAAATAGACAGGATTCTAAAATATTCCAATCCTCTGAAATATATGCAAAAAGTCAAACAAAACATTTGCCAAGCTCTACATGAAAATGAGTGAAATTATAACATAGCCAAGTTCAGCTACTTTTCAGAAGAGATGTATTATGCTACAATGCAGCCATTTCCCCTGTCCTTGTATTTGAGGGTTGAGGGTTGTATTTGTTATTGCAGATTTGATCAGTGTGCCCCAGTCAGGCCTGCGATACCTGTCTGTCCTTCCCACTTCTCAATTTACTAGTCCTAGGGTCCTCCTATGCACAGCTGTTAAAAAAAGCAAAACAAAACCAATCTTGTGTTTTAAAACTTGCCTGTTTGCTTGGCATTTAAGAAAATTTGGAACAGGGAACATGAATCAACCCCAATTATTGGCGAAGGGATCGTTTGGCTGAAATTGCAGGCTTGGAAGAGGAGGATGTGGTGACCCTATTCAAACTTTACATACTATTTCTTTCTAAATGTTGAGGAATTCAGGATAGGTACGCAAACATCGTTTTGGCTGAAAAGCATTGAAGTCTTTTTCTCAGGCATGGTTTACATGGAAGTATTGATATCAAAGAATTTCTTAGCACTTTCTCATAAGCCCCAGTGAGTGATGTCTAGCAGCTTTGAGGCACAAAGTGTTTGTCACTAAATCTTTACCTTGAATCTTGCCTGAGTATATTTTATATGGCTAAAATGGAATTTGGGCTTCCCTAGTAGCTCAGTTGGTAAAGAATCTGCCTGTAGCGCAGGAGACCCTGGTTCAATCTCTGGGTCGGGAAGATCCCCTGGAGAAGGAAATGGCAACCCACTCCAATATTCTCGCCTGCAGAATCCCATGGACAGAGGAGCCTGGTGGGTTACAGCCCATGGGGTCACAAGAGTTGGACACAACTTAGCGACTAAACCACCAAAATGGAATTCAGTGATTAATCAGATTGTGTGCTATTAGTTATATTTAAAAAAATAAGAAATATTGTGTTGTGGACTCTGTGATTTCTTCTATTGGCTGTTCCCATTGAACCTGTGTCACTGATAAAGCCAAATAATCATTGCTTAGGTAAGATAGAGATCTATCTATTTTTTAATGTGTAAATATTCTGGAAGTCGGCAGTCTTTGGTTGTTGCAGCAGCTCTGCTGGTCTCACCAGGGACTTAATGTCCTTCGTTCTATCTGTTATCCTCAGTGTGTAGCTCCCATTATCCAGGTTGCCTCGTGGTTGCCAGATGACTGCCAAAGTTCCCGTTGTCACATCCACCTTCTAGGCAGGAGCAAAATGGAAAGGGAGAAGGGCAGACGGCACCTGGTAGCTAAAATTCAACAACTTCCATTATTTAGTGACAAGTATCTTGCCTGTCTATATTTTGTGGTATATTATCCACAAAGATGGCTGCCAATAATTCTTGTACGCTCATGTCACCAGGCTTCCCTGGTGGTCCAGACGGCAAAGAATCTGCCTGCAATGCAGGAGACCCAGATCCGATCCCTGGGTCAGGAAGATCCCCTGGAGAAGGAAATGGGCAACCCACTCCAGTATTCTTGCCTGAGAAATTCCATGGACTGGGGAGCCTGGCGGGCTACACACAGTACATGGGGTTCCAAAGAGTCGGATGCAAGTGAGTGACTAACGGTTTCAGTTTCCTGTCGCTTTGCCCATCAAGGAGTGGAATCTATTTCTTTTCTCCTTGTGTGAGGGTTGGCCCTGTGACTTGCTTTGACCAATAGAAGGCATTGAAAGGCCTTACTAGGCTTTACTGTTTCTTGGGATCCAGCTGCTGTGTAAAGAGACTTGGACTAGACAACTAAATGCTGAGCAATCACTTGAAAGGAGGCCCGGCCAGTCTCCAGTTATTCTGTCTACCCCAGCTGAGGTATCAGTCATGTGCATTAAGCCATCTTAGCTGTACCAGCTCCAGCTTAGCTCTAGAAGAAACCACGTGGAACACAAGAACCACCCAGCTAAGCCCTGCCAACCCACAGAATTGTGAGAAATAATAATCACTGCTGAATTGTGCGGAAACACAATTAGCTGGCCTCCTATCTGCAAATGCCAGGATGGCCAAGAAGTGAGGTTCATTAGTTGGGTTGCCTTGAACATGGTAGAAGTCTGTTATCATAGAGGAAGGGGATGGCTAGCCCCGTAGGGGAGGGGAGGGAAGAGTTGTCCACAGTCACCGGGTGCCTGGTGGCAGCTTGGGACAGAAAAGCCACTGATGGGATCTCAAGAGCAAGGTCCTTGTAATGGGATCATTACTCTCAGACTTTGGCATAAATGGGATTGAACCACCCAGGTGGGCTCTGCCCCTGTTTGGCCTCGTCCCTCTGTCTCTGCTCCAAAGTTCTGTCCTGAGTGACGACAGGCTGCCCCAGCCCCGTCTCTGTGCACCTTGCGAGCTGGCCGCTCCCCTCTGCTGGCAGACTGCCTGGCTCCCGTTCTCAGGGAGGAGGCCTGACTGAACCAGATCTCCTTCCAGCGAGCCCGCTGCCCGTCCCTGCTGTGCTCGGAGTTGGCTGCCCATCCCTTCCCCCAACGCCTTCCTCCCTTACCCAGTCAGCCGTGGCCCTTGAGTTCTGGAAGAACTGGACCAATTCCTGGCTGCACCCTTTTCTGGCTGTGTGATCCTGAGCAGGCTTTATTGCTCTGCCTCAGTTTTCTCATCTGTGAAATGGGATTGATGGTACCTGCTTTATAGGGTTATTGTGAAAATTGGAGAGAGTGCATGTGAATAGTAATGTGTGCTCAGTAAATGGCAGCCATTGCTGGTATCTTAACTTACAGAAGCTACTGTGTGCTCCCTGTGTGGAACTGATGATCTTGGAAAGTTAGCTATTGATCAAACAATACTGTCCCATAGATGTCTGTCATAAAATGAGAATCATTTCCACTGAAAAATTTATTTTTAATCCTGTTACTACATTTAAAAACTTCAAATTTCAAAACTTTTCTTTTTCAAAACTTTTTTCAAAATCATGGATTGAGAGGAACATTATCTAACGATATACCAAAGTTAGCCCAAAGTCTCCCCATAATGTATTGTCTGTGCCTGGTTTTACTCTGTCGGGGGTAAGTGGAGAGACTGGAAGTGTGGGGTGTTTGTTCCTTTGTGCTCTGTGACACGTGATCGCCCAGTGCAGCTTTCAGGTGGGGCTTAGACTGCCCCCCTGGGACAAAGGCAGCTTGAGAGAAAAAAACAGTGACATCTGGGTGCTCTTGAAAACACACTTTGAATTTGTTTTAAGCTGTGTCTTAACCAAAGGTAAGTTGTGATCTTCCATGTGGGGAGGGTCTTAAAAATATTGTAGAGTGGGTTTTCTCATAATTGCTTATGTAATGGCTATGGGCAGGGATGCTGCAGGGTGTTGATGCCTGTTTTGATATTTTTTGTAGCTGTTTATAGTGAGGACAGGCTTGCCATTCTGCTTCTGATGGACCTTTAAAATTACTGCTTGCATTATATATTACTTCCATAAAGACGAATTCCTCACAGAGGACTTTTTGCCCTTCCTAGATTGTAAAACACTATATAAATGTAAGTATCACTATAATTCTTTAAGTTAGACACACCTTTACTAGGTTATGACATTTCTTTTTATAACACCTGAGGGTCAAGTGGTACCACACGTAGAAACTGATGAGTAATTTTGTGAATTTGAAGCTGACGTGGGCTCTATAATAGCTAGGCAGGGTATCCATTCACACCTTAGTGCAGTATATTGGTATGAGGCAAGGAAAGCAATTGCTCTTCCTAAAACAGCTTTTAACTTATTTATAAGCTAATCTACTCATATAAGGTTCAGACAGCTCAGGAGGGTATAAGACCTCCCTCCTAATAACGCCCTCCACCGCCCACCAGAGGTAGGCATCCACAAAGAGTCTCATTCTCCAATTAGCAATTTTCTGTGTATTAACAAACATACACACGTGTGATTTATTTCTGTTTTAACACAAATGGTGTCATGCTGATTGTTTTGTCATCTTTTTCTTATCTCTAGGCCTGGAGTGTGTTTCTACTGCAGCATACATACCTCCATTTCATTCTTTGTAACTGCTCCCTAGCATCCCCTTGAATGTCAGGACCACGACTGACCAATCCTATATGATAGGCATTTCCAAATAGGCTGTATCTAAAACTAAATACTTAACTAGACTTTTTAGAGTGTTGTTAAAACAATTTTTACTAGACTTTATTTTTTACAGCAGTCTTAGAGTCACAGCAAAATTGAGCATAAAGTGCAGAAATTTCCCTTATAACCCCGTCCTTTCTTCCTCCCACTGACGCCCCCATTATCAGCAGCCCTCACCAAAGTGGCATGTTTATTACAACTGATGAACCTGCATTGACACATCCTTATCATCCGAAGTTTGTAGTTTACGTTAAGGTTTATTTTTGGTTTTGTACGTGACATGGGTTTTTACAAATATATAATGATATGTATCTGCCACTACAGTATCATACAGAATAGTTTCCCTGTCCCCCAAATCCTCTGTCCTCTGCCTAGGCATTCCCCCTCCCTTCATTTCCTGACCACTACTGATCTTTTTACTGTCTTTATAGTTTTTCCTTTTCCACAATGTCATATACAGCAGTCGTCCTTATCAGAGGGAGATACATTCCAAGGCCCCCAGTGCATGCCTGAAACCTCAAATAGTACTCACTAGTGTGAGTACACTAGTCCAAGGGTGGTTCACGTCCCAGGAGGACAGAGCAAGAAGACATAAGGTTTCATCACACTACTCAAAACAGCGCACAGTTTAAAACTTCACCTCATTTGGGTAAAATAACAAGGAGTGCTAGATCATTTGGTAAGGGTATGTTTGGTTTTGTAAAATAACTGCCAAACTCTCTTCCAAAGTGTCTCTACCACTTTGCATCCCTACAGCAATGAATGAAAGTTCCTATTGCTCCACACCCTTGCTAAAATTTCTTACTGTCAGTGTTTTGGATTTTGGCCTTCTGATGAGTATGTGGGCTTGCCTGGTGGCTCAGTGGTAAAGAATCCGCCTGCCAACGCAGGAAACTCAGGTTTGATCCCTGGGTCATGAAGATCGCCTAGAGAAGGGCATGAAAACTCACTCCAGTATTCTTGCCTGGGAAATCCCATGGACAGAGGAGCCTGGCAGGCTACGGTCCATGGGGTGGAAAGGACTTAGACACAACTTAGTGACTAAACGATACCGCTGCCAACACGAGTGTGTAGTGGTATCTCGTTGTTTCCATTTGCAATTCCCTAACAACATATGACATTGAGCATCATTTCATGTGCTTAATTTCCATCTCAGTAACTTCCTTGGTGAATTATCTGACCATATCTTTTGCTTATTGTTTAATCGGGTTGTTTATTTTTTTTATTGTTGAGTGTTCTCTTCAACAGTTCTGTACCAGGGAATATCTTTGGCAAATATTTTCTCCCTCTCTGTGACTTGTCTTCTCATTTTCTTGACTAGAATTTTTTTAATTACTGAAAAAATCATGTCCATTGTACCAAATGTTACAAAGCAGAGATATATTCAGAAAAACTCAATAATCATCCCTGTCTCTAATTTGTACCATTGGCAGTGACTAATCTGAACAGTTTGATCTGTAACCTTCTGCACCTTTCTCTTTGCTCAAATGTGTTCATGTGTGTGTGTTTATGAAAATGTATATGGTTTTCCACCCTATATTTTTGTTCAAGAATAAGCCTCTTCTCTATACATTTCTCCATAATTTTCTTTTATCCTTTCCTGCTAAACAATTTACCATTGGTATATTTCTTGGCAAATATGTATACATTTAACATTCTTTTTCATGACTGTGCAATATTCATTGGTACAGATATAATAATGTAGTCAGCCATTTCTTTATTGTGGATATTGAGGATGTTTCCAGTTTTATTTTTTTCCCATTATAAACAATGTTGGCGCTTTCATTCTTGTAGGATAAGTTCCCCAAAGTGGGTCTCCTGGGTCAAAGGTGATTTGTATTTCTAATTTTATTGCATATTGCCAGAGAACTTTCCAAATGATTGTAAGGATCTATACCCTCACGAGCAATGTGTAAGAAGTGCATTCCCCCACATCCTCGGTGCTGGATGTCAGTCTGTAAAACATTTACCCGTTTGTTGGTGTTGCTTTAATTTACATTATTTTTATAATTAGTGGCCCTGGGTAGCTCAGGACAGGTGTGTGGGTTGGTTGTTCATATCCTTTGCCCATGTGGTTAATAGGCTTTGATGTTGTTGTTGTCGTTCCGTCACTCTGTCGTGTCCGACTCTTTGCGACCCCATGGACTGCAGCCCGCCAGGCTTTTCTGTCCTTCACCATCTCCTGGAGCTTTCTCATACTCATGTCCATTGAGTCGGTGATGCCATTCAACCATCTCATCCTCTGTCGTCCCCTTCTCCTCCTGCCTTCAATCTTTCCCAGCATCAGGGTCTTTTTTAAAGAGTCAGCTCTTTGCATCAGGTGGCCAAAGGATTGTAGCTTCAGCATCAGTCCTTCCAATGAATATTCAGAATTGATTTCCTTTAGTCCAAGGGACTCCCAAAAGTCTTCTCCAACACCATAGTTCAAAAGCATTAATTCTTCAGTGCTCAGCCTTCTTTATGGTCCAACTCTCACATCCATACATGACTCCTGAAAAAACCATAGCTTTGACTATATGGACCTTTGTTGGCAAAGTAATCTCTGCTTTTTAATATGCTGTCTAGGTTTGAAATATCTTTTCTTCTAAGGAGCAAGCATCTTTTAATTTCATGGCTGCAGTCACCATGCATAGTGATTTTAGAGCCCAAGAAAAGTGGCCTTTAAAAGGCTGGAGAAGGACAGACTAGAACAGAGCAGGCAGTACAGACACCAAATCTATGGTGTCAAAGGGTAGAATCACATCCTCTGGGCAGTTGCCATTATTACAATAGGATGGTGATGCCCACCGTTAGCCCACCACCTCCAAAAGGTCGGTATAGTCAAAGCTATGGTTTTTCCAATAGTCATGTATGGATGTGAGAGTTGGATCATAAAGAAGCCTGAGCACTGAAGAATTGATGCTTTTGAATTATGGGTGCTGGAGAAGATTCTTGAGAGTCCCTTGGTTTGCAGGCAGATCAAACCAATCAATCCTAAAGGAAGTCAACCCTGAATATTCATTGGAAGGACTGATGCTCAAGCTGAAGCTCCAATACTTTGGCCACCTGATGTGAAGAGCCAACTCACTGTAAAAGACCCTGATTCTGGAAAAGATTGAGGACAGGAGGAGAAGGGGGCGACAGAAGATGGGATGGTTAGACAGCATCACTGACTCAGTGGACATGAATTTGAGCAAACTCTGGGAGATGGTGAAGGACAGGGTAGCCCAGCATGCTGCAGTCCACAGGGTTGCAGAGAGTCGGACACAAGGGAGCGACTGAACAATAACCGCCACCTACCTGTGTGTCCCTGGGTCACCTCTTGGGCTTCTGGGCAGCACAGCTCCAGGAGCCGTGTTCACCTGGTGAATGGACAACAGAGTCCCCAGGCTCCCAGGATTGTGCCCCTGAGCTGTGCATTGCCAGCACTCACGAGGTGTACCATGACCTCCGTGTGATTGTTGGTTGGCCATCTTTTCAGACTCCATGCTTACTAAACTTTGATCCTCAAAGCCTAGTATAGTGCCTGGTACATCATGGGGCCTAATTGAAAGTGCCAGCTGATGGAATGAATAAAAGTATCTGCAAGAGCTGACAGGCCCCAGAAAGTGCTAGGTGAAGGTGATGGCTTGTGAGTGTGTGTCTGTACATGAACATCAGGCATGAGGGTCGGTCTTCGGGTAGGGATTGCTGCTCGGAAGCTCAGCCTGGACATGGAGGAGAGGCGTCCCACAGGCCAGAGGACTCTGCCCCCACCCTCCTGCTTTTTTACTCACTTCTATCTAAGATGTGTGTGTGGTCGGTCACTCAGTTGTGTCTGATTCTTTCTGATCCCATGGGCGACTGTAGCCTGCTAGGCCCCTCTGTCCGTGGAATTCTCCAGACAAAAATACTGGAGTGGGTTGCCAGTCCCTTCTCCAGGGGATCTTCCCAATTCAGGGATCGAACCCAGTCTCCTGCATTGCAGGCAGATTCTTTACCATCTGAGCCACCTGGGAAGCCCCCATCTAAGACAGTGGCCCCTAAGACCCCTCTCTGTTGTTCTCTCTCTGATTTTCTGTAGGAGTCACAGTCCTTTTCTGAGAACACCTTTTCACCCATAGCTCGAGGGCTTTTTGTACACAAGGTCAAGGATTGTGTTACTGGAAGTCAATTATTCCCCAGAGTATTTCTCCCAGGGACTGTGGGTGTGCAGACCAGCCCTTGACTTATGTGTGGTTTGAAGGGAACTGGCTGATCCCCAAAGACCGAGCTCAGAACAATCACAATAAGCTATTACGGGAAAAGGAGCGAAGTGTGTATAGGTGGGTGGGAGTGGGAGAAGTGCAAGGTGAGTGGGGTGGGGGTGGGGATTAGAAGTTGAATGGACAACAAAAGCCATTTAATTCATTTGTTAATTTTCTCCCATTCATTCATGAAACAGATTTTAGACACGTTCAGGATTCTCAGTCTTTTGGAGGTCAGGAAATTCTCTCGGAATTGGGTGAAAGCTATTGACTTCTCTCTTGAAAGCACCCCCTATACACACAAAAGGCTTATATACAGTTTGCTGGGGGTTGGGGAGGGGACGTCATCAATTGCCAGATCCCTCTAAGTTCCTTGGTTCTTTGCCTCTGGTCTCAAAGGAGGAAAGTTATCCTAGAGGTATCTGACTTCTTAAAGGACTATTACCACATTATAATTACTTTTCTTCCCCCAAAGCTAATTAAAGCTCCCACAAAGCATTGAAATTTACTGAGTTGAGTCACGATGGAACTGTAAGGAGGCAGGGGATAGAAGTGTCTGTTGCCAGAAGCATATGAATGCCAGGTGAAGATTAGAAAAACCTTACAAGAAAGATAAAAGGCAGAGTTTTCGCTTTGAACCCGAAAAACATCCACGCTACGCAGGAGTGAGTGGCCGGAGTCAAACCCGACAAAAACAAACCAAATTCAGAACTATAATCGTAGGCATTTAGAGCTGTGGGGGCTTCTCATGAGGTGAATGATCCGTTTACCCTCAGGGCATTCTTGTACATTTATTCCATGCTTTTGTCATGTTTTCCTGTCCTGCACCTCAACATCCTCTTTATCATCATTTGATAGGAAAAGGCTTTGCAGGGCACCTGTCCCCAGAGGCCAAGAACCCTTCTTGTGAAGGCAGTAAGACTGAGGCTGGTATAACCATGAGGCCAGAAAAGGAAGCTGGGAGGTTGGGTAGGGTCTTCCTCTCCATGGAGGGGCCCTTGGTTTCCATCCTGAGGTTTTCAAAACGTTCTCCTTGACCGTTGAGTCAAAAAGTCAAAAAGCAGGCCTTGACCGTTGAGTGTGACTCTTCTCAGAGAGGTCATTTCCCGAGGATTTGATTTTCTTTTCTCAACTGTCAGTAACACCTTGGATATCCAGGGTCTCTAAACATGAGCTTCCTAGATTAACAAAGTCAATCCTTTACATCCATGGATTCTGTGCCTTTGAACAGATTTCATTCCAGAAACACAACACATGTTCTCTCCTTACTCAACTAAATGGACTGTCTTGTTTCGAGGAGATGGAGAGTGACCCTGGCAACTGCTGTCTGTTAATTCCCTGGGAAGGAGCTCAGGTGGGCTTAGAAGAGTTCCAAGCAGTGGCCTCCTTGCCACGTGGCCTCTTCACCGAAGAGCAAACGCAGGTGTGAGACTGCATACCTGGAGGCAATTTAATGTGCCTGCTCTCTTCAAAAAGCTCTCTTCAAAATGTGATATGCCTGTTCTCTTCAAAAAGGCAAAAGCAGTCTTTCCCTGCAAAGAACAACACTTTTTTTTTTTTTTTAGTTTCCCGACCAGGGATTGAACCCCAGACCCTGGCAGTGAGAGCACAGAGTCCTAACCTCTGGACCACCAGGGAATTCCCAAGAGCACTTTCTTCAGTACCAGAAAACCGCACCTTTTCCTTTTTCTCTGCCATTATCCTTAGATTTTCCGCTGGTATCCCTGTCTCTTGTTTATGCCTCTACCACAGCGCATCTCTTCAGCCCACCTCACTCCTATCGAAGTGGCTAAAATATGCAGGAGAGCCATCTCTCACAGTCTTCAGGTTTTATCCAAAGCTCACCTTCTGAGCTGAGTGCACTTTTGCTGACATACACAGGACTACAGGTCTTCTGCAACTTCCTCCATATTTTTTTTTTTCCTCACTGAATTCCAAGCACAGGAAATATTAGAAATTGGGGCTTTAGCATTTTGAGGCTGAAAGTCTTATGGAGTGCTGTGTCAGTCATTAAGCTGTGGTCTCTCAGCTGCAAACCCATGCCGTGCTGGGCGCTGGGGCAGGGGCCCTACAAACTGCATTCTAGCTTTTCCTGCAGACACCCAGTTCAACTCAGTTCAGTCGTGTCTGACTCTTTGCGACCTCATGGACTGCAGCACGCCAGGCCTCCCTGTCCATCACCAACTCCTGGAGCTTGCTCAAACTCCTGTCCATTGAGCCAGTGATGCCATCCAACTATCTCATTCTCTGTCGTCCCCTTCTCCTCCTGCCTTCAATCTTTCCCAGCATCAGGGTCTTTTCCAGTGAGTCAGTTCTTCGCATCAGGTGGCCAAAGTATTGGAGTTTCAGCTTAGCATCAGTCCTTCCAATGAATATTCAGGATGGATTTCCTTTAGGATTGACTGGTTGGATCTCCTTGAAGTCCAAAGGACTCTCAAGAGTCTTCTCTAACACCATAGTTCAAAAGCATCAATTCTTCGGCGCTCAGCTTTCTTTATAGTCCAACTCTCACACCATTACATGACTACTGGAAAAACCATAGTTTGGACTAGTCAGACCTTTGTCCGCAAAGTAGACTCTGCTTTTTAACAGAGTCTCTGCTTTTTAACATGCTGTCTTGATTGGTCATAGCTTTTCTTCCAAGGAGAAAGTGTCTTTTAATTTCATGGCTGCAGTCACCATCTGCAGTAATTTTGGAGCCCCCAAAATAAAGTCTGTCACTGTTTCCATTGTTTCCCCATCTGTTTGCCATGAAGTAATGGGGCCAGATGCCATGATCTTAGTTTTTTGGCTGTTGAGTTTTAAGCCAGCTTTTTCACTTTCCTCTTTCACTTTCATCATGAGGCTCTTTAGTTCTTCTTTGCTTTCTGCTATAAAGGGTGATGTCATCTGCATATCTGAGGTTATTGATATTTCTCCTGGCAATCTTGATTCCAGCTTGTGCTTCTTCCAGCCCAGCATTTCTCATGATGTACTCTGCATATAAGTTAAATAAGCAGGGTGACTATTGTCACCTTTTCCTCTTTGGAACCAGTCTTTTTCTCAGTGCCTTGGTTCAAGCTTTGCAAAATGTGACACTTTTGAGAACCTGGAGAAGGTTAGTTTTCTTCCCAGGCACCAACATTTTTCTTTGTTTCTTCTTCTTTTTTTTTAAAATGAGTACCCGTAGCATTAGAATATGCAAAAAGAGTCAATGTGTCCCTTTTTATCTGCTTCAAATCATCCACTTCTGAGGAAGCTGGCAAGTGACACTACAAAGATCCATTTTATCATCCTTGTACAACTGCCCAAGAGAAAGAGTGCTTTGAAATACATTTATCTGAGAACACCTCACGTTGTCCGCTGACTCCATGGTCTGATGATTCCTGTCACGACTCACTTTGAAATGGACAAGTCAATCTTCAGAAAATATATAGTGTAGTCAGACATACTTGTCCATTGAAATCTTTGCCTTTGGCAGTGCACTGCGCCGATCCATCCCTGGAAACCTCTCTCTCCCGAGCAGAGCAGTGGTCAATGGCTCTCACAGTGAGAGTCTGGACCTGCGAAGAATTTGATGCACTGTCCTTTTCAATCTCTGATGCCTTCTCTTGCTTAAGTTTGCTGTTTAACCAGATTCTGAAACAAAGACTTTGCTGTAGACAGTCAATTTAGGAGGTGATTCTGAGAGAGGAGAGAGTGATTCAGAGAGGAGTGGGAGTTCTCTCTGCGTAGAGGGCTCAGTTCTGTTTCAGTACCTTTCAGAGCTGTCTGTGAGGGCCAGAGCCCACAGAGCATTTCTACACTGGCTCCTGTTGCCCAGTGGTTGAAAGCTCCCTGGTCTCTTCCCTATCTTGCATCTCTGGGTTGCAGGTAGAGTGAGATGGTGTGGGGAAGTGGAAAGGTGTGGCATAAGCCAGAGGGCTTGTCACAGCTTACTTGAATCTGTCCCCTGCAGCTTGGAGCTCCAGTTAGAGGGGATGGATGCAATAGACATGCTCACCAGAGGTGAGCAGCTGTCTTTGCAGCCCGAAGACCTCAGATCCGATTCCCAACTCCATCACTTATTAGCTGTGGGATTTTGGTCAAAAAGCTGAACATCACTTTAATCATCAGATATTCTTATCCCCTTGGGGATAATAATAGTATTGTTACTGAATGCAAGTTTGTATGCCCAACACAGAGTGAGGCCAACAAAACTGAAACATAGGCATTTGGAGCAGAGAAAGGTTTACTGTAGGGCCACGCAAGGAGAATGGGTGACTAGTGCCCCAGAGAACCCCCGTCTCCTAGAAGGGTTTCAGCAAAGCATTTTAAAGGCAAAATGAGAGAGGGTCATGGTTGGTTATTGCAACCTTCTTGGTGTTGGAATCCTTGGTTCTTGCAGTTGTCCTCGTAGCTCAGGTCCAGATGTTCCTGTAAACTTCTAACAAGACAAATATTTTGCAACTGTTTTGCAACTTTTTATCTATATGAATGGGAAAGGTCTCTGAATGACCTTTATGACCTTAAAGGTCAGAGCCTTGAGAATGGGCTTTCCTGTATATTTCAGGTTATAGACACTATTCTTAACTCCAAGCAAAGGCAATAAGAATATAAAGTTAAAGTAGAAGAAACTGATCTAATATGGAGTGAGATTTGTTCTTTCCTGTTAAGATGCTTTACCTCATGGAATGTTGCGCTCAATAAAGATTAGCTGTGGTTACCCAACAACAGTCTGCTAGTCTAAATCGTGTCCAGAGTTCCCTTTTCTCTTTCAAGGTGAGCACAGCCTCTCTGTGCTTCCATATTTTTTGGGGAACTGTGGAGCCCTGTGTCAGCACAAACCGACGAAGCACACCTTCTGTCTCGTGCCGCATACCTCAGGGTCTTGCAGCTTAACTGCGTCTCCAAAGGCTCCCACGTGGCCTCCCTTCTGCTTTCCCATCCCTCAGCTTCTCCACCTTACTGCCATGTTCCTTTGTCTGGGTACAGATGGGCCTCCGAGCTCAAGCCCTCCATGTGCCCTCCTGCTGCTGTTGGCTGCACCCCCGTCGGGCTGGTGTCACAATGTAATTTCTTCAAAAATTCCCTGCAACTCCCTGAACTTTCTTGCAAGTGCTGATATTAACCTTTCTCTGCCAGAATCTGGTAACATTCTAATACTGCCAGAACTTAGATTAGTGTTGACGCTTTTGTTGACCTTCTAAAGACAGATAAACTGAAGTGGTTCAGCTAATGTCAGCTTTTCAGGGGCCTAAACTTTCCAGATTGACTCCACCACTCTAGAGTTTACTTACTGCCAGGAAAAAATGTCATATTTCTGGCAAACGGTGAAGTTTTTTCAGATGGTAAGAGTTATGTAAAATTAAGCTACTATTTTATTTTTACTTTGTTTGCCAGGATGCTCTGGGTTTAATTGTTTGTTCCAGTGTAACAGTTATACTTCATTGCTGTTTTCTGATATATCTGTATTTTCCCCTGGATATTTAATTCTTGTTTTAATTGTTCTTATAGGTCTTTGTATTGTAAGCTGACTCACATCCTGTTAGAAGCAGTGTGTAAGTAGAAAGTGATGCATGAATTGTTAGAATTGTCCCCATTAAAATATACAGTCACAAAAAAATAAAATAAGATAAAATAAAATATACAGTCACTATTGGTTGTTTGGTTTTTCTCAGTATAGCACCTTTCAAAACCAGGATTTCTAATGTCTGTTACACAGGATGTGGTAGTTTCCATTCTATCAATTGTTTAATAATTCAAAAGACACATGACATTTTTTGCGGGTTATCACATCTAATGCACAGGCTCAAGCATTAAGAGGAGATTCACTGAGTCTTGTGACTCAGGTGCTTGTTGAATTTCTGGTGTGATTTGATCAGAGTTCTGCTGATGGCTCTATTTCTCCTAGCTTGTGCGCCTCTGTGTTGGCTTTTTCTCGAGGCTGGCTTCCTGCCGCAGGGGTAGGGGCTGCCGGTTGCCTCTGATCAGGCCCTGTGCTTTACTCTGCTTGGGCCACACCCTGAGGGAGCCTGTTTCTAAACCGGAGAATAAGGATATTCTAATTGGGCTGGACTAGTCAGACCCTGCCTGTAGCTGTGACCCCCGACAGAGCCCCCAGGAGCTGCACGGTAGGGTGGGGGTGGAGTGTAAGACAGAGAGGGAGCTTTATTGCTTACTCCATCTGACAGGGCCAATGAAAAGAGAACAGGGGAAGGACATTTACCTACTGTGAGGAGAGCTACTATAAAACTGTGCGTACATGTATTTATTTGGGATGAACAATGCCAGAGTGTACCTTGACAGATCTTGTAAGTTCTATCAAAACTCTCTCACTCTTGTTGGCCTCCAGAAAAAATTTGTCTTGAGATGCCTTTAGAATGGGGCAGGTGGAAAACTTGCTGCAATTATATTTCTTGCATATATCATTTCTCTACCAGACACGTGCAGTTTTGTGTGATCCATCAACCAACTGGTAGTAGGTTTGAGATATAAGTTTAGTGCATCAGAGAAGGAGCGGTGGGTTCCATGTGCCCTGGGAACTGACGGGTGCTTGGCTCAATGTGTCTACCAATTGCTTTACAGGAGAAAGATTCTTAGAGGAATTAATATGTTTCTGCAAAGAGGGCTCAAAAGGGTTCTGGATAATTTTCCTTTTAATTAATCATGCAATATTCCACTTCTTTTTAGAAATAACCATTTTCTCTCCTAGTTCCTATATTTTCTTGTATCTGGTTATAATTTATGTCTGAAGTAAGCGATTCATAGAGGGCTATCAGAATTTATGGAAAAGAAGAAATGCTGTGAGTGCACACACAAGTAAACACACACCCTGACTCATAGGCGACTTACCTTTACATTAAGCAGCTTTTTCATTGCTGGACTATGGGTAAGATAACGGCCTCCATTAAAGGCCTTTTCCTGGAGAAGCACTGTGACTTTCGAGTTCCCTTGGCCATATGCTGCAGCATACGCATGTGTGCTTTTGGGTTTGAGAGTAAAATGACTTGAGGGTAGAGCGATGGGCATATTGGCTGGGGGAGGATGGAACAAGCTGTGCCATTTCTTTACCCAGATGTCCTGAGAACCTGTTCACTGCTGGGTGAGGCCAGGGGCTTGGAGGGAAGTACAAATCTTGGTGGCTTTGTCCTCAGCAAGGAAAACCAGGCCAAGGTGGCCCGAGGTTCTCTCTATAACAGGATTGGTGTGTGTATTCTAGGTGTTGCTGTCATCCCTTCAGTAATTACTGTCAACTGCTTAACACCTCTCTCAACCTTCTTCACTTCTACCTCAAAAAGCAGAAATAAGAAACTTGAAAAGACCATTTGTTGAATCCAGTGTGTTTCGGGTGATGACGCGAGTGAACAGGAGTGTTTCTTGCTTTGAGAAACACCGATGCAGGCCCGTGTCAATGATAAAGGCAAATCTCCATTCAAATGGAGCCAGTTGGTGGAGCTGTGCGCAGGCAATTATGTGAGTTTACCAAGGGTGGTGCCAAGGAAGACAAGGGGAGGACTAGAAAGGGCAGGCTGGGGCTGGGGGGCCAGACACATAGAGGCCTCACTCTCAAAGGGAGTGGTCAACCATTCATATGACAAGGTGCCAAGTATTGCGGGTAGCTCTGGATTGACTCGGCTGGAAATTGACCTGAATCTTGGTTGAAGCTCCAGTTCTTGGAAGTGAAGTGAAGTGAAATTAAATTATTCAGTTGTGTCCGACTCTCTGTGACCCCATGGACTGTAGCCTACCATGCTCCTCCATCCATGGGATTTTCCAGGCAAGAGTACTGGAGTGGGTTGCCATTGCCTTCTCCATGGGTTCTTGGAACCCAGCCCCAAATCAGGGCCTTGTTTGTTTGGTTTCTTTAATATTTATTTTATATATTATTTATTTATTGGCTGCACTGGGTCTTACTTGTGGCATGCAGAATCTTTGGTCTTCATTGTACCATGTGGGGTCTGTAGTTGTGGCATGCAAACTCTTTAATTGTGGTATATGGGATCAAGTGCCCTGACCAGGGATCGAACCCAGGCCCCCTGCATTGGGAGCACACAATCTTAGTCACTGGACCATCAGGGAAGTCCCCAGGGCTTCGTTGATCAGGGCCCTGAGGCAGAAGCTTCATCATTAGAATATTGTGAGTACTAGAATTTCTAGAAGGACCTTCGGGTAGGGAGAGCTGCCTGGGAGAGTTTTAAACTTAGCACAGTCTGGTCTTTAGCAGAAGCCTGGAAGATTACTCAAAGGCTGTGGAGTACACCCACAGCTCCACCTGCCAGGGATTAAACTGGGGATGTGGGAATGCTGGTCCCCAGACCCAGACTGGGCCCGGCATCCTGCAGCATTGCTTTCACTTGACTATAGTCTCAAGGTCAGGCTCTCACCCTGGTGTTGATGAGGGCATTCACAGCCCTTGCTTTACAGACACCCTCAGGAGAAATGTGACCTACTTGAAGAACAGGAAACTGGCACTTCTCAGCATGAGACTTATTTTTGTCTTAAGGACACTGTGAATCAGGTAAGCTTCTTGCAGTGTGGAAAGTTTCTTAAAGCTAAATGTGAGTATTCAACCTGTGTCTAGGGCTCTATAGTATACATTTTCATGTTTACTAATTCCTGGCTCCGTTTTCCTTCCTTATGCTTGTTTCATTACTTCTTTTTCACCTACTTTTGCTTATGTTTCCTTGATGCAATTTATGTACACTCTTACGTTGCCTTCCAGTGATGTGCCAGAACCTTTGTGGTTGTTAAATATTTGGGCATTTTATGAGCCACAGCTGATAGCTTGAAATCAGCCATAGTGGGAATATTTACACCATGAATATAAGCAGACACTACAAATAGGCCTTTCTTTGCCTCCAGGGAACTAGTTTACCAGCATAGTACTGTTTATATCTTATCTAGAAATGGTGGAATCTTAATAAATGTGTATTTTAGGACTTAGAGATGGTCATACTAAGTGGAGTGTGAGATGAAGACAAATATCATATGATATTGTTTATATGTGGTATCTAAAAAAATGTAACAAATGAACTTATTTACAGAACAGAAACAGGTTCACAGATACAGAAAACAAACTTATGGAAAGGAGGGGAGGGATAAATTAGGGATTGGGGATTAGCAATATATAGTAAAATATATAGCAAGTATATTTTCTATACTACTGTAAATAAAAAAGATAAACAACAGGGATCTACTGTATAGCACTGGGAACTAAATTCAATATCTTGTAATAAACTATAATGGAAAAGAATCTGAAAAAGAATATGTATATATAACTGAATCTCTTTGCCATACACCAGAAACTAATACAACCTTGTAATTAACTATATTTCAATTAAAACATTTAATGTGTTTTTAAAAAGTACTATGAAATTATCCATCTTATTTAATATTGCATATGTTGGGACTTCCGTGGTGGTCCAGTGGTTAAGACTTTATCTGTGCATCCACATCTGGGGGCATGGGTTTGATCCCTGGTGGTGGAACTAAGATTCCTCATGCTACTCAGCATGACCAAAAACTAAATAAATCTAAAAAAATATTGCTTATAATTTTAAATCTTAAGAACAGTGGCACTGTTTTGGGTCCAAAAATGTTTCTGGGGTAAATAAATTTATGAGGTTGTTTTTTATTGATGGCGAGGGGAAAATGGGATTCATCCAAAACGTGCCTTCTAGTCAACTTGCCTGTGGTGCAGCTGTTCTATAAAGGAGGATATTTATGTATGTGGATGTGGTGACAGCTGTTTATGTTTCTGTTTGTCACATTTTGAGTTGTACTCTGGTAGAGCTAAGGTTTTGGTAAATCGAGCAGCATTAGAAGCAAGTTGATATCCCATTCAATGTGCAATGGTTGCTAAGGGACCATTCAATGCAAATTAGAAGTAATAATAGCTCTGGTTTAAAAGGGCAAAGAATTAGGGCTGGGAAGGGAAAATGACTCCCTACAGAGGACAAGGGTTTTGCAGTGACAAATGTTGGCCGCTTCCTCAGTCCAGGGACAGAGCCAAGGAGTGGGGACAGACCAGGGATGGGGACAGCTGCATCACTCCTGGCAGGTCCCAGGCTCCTCTGGTCTCGCCTTGCCGGCTTGCCTTGGAATAAGTGCAAATAGCTGCAGAAAGCACGTTTGTTATGCAGGGTTGGCAGCCCAGCAATTGCAACCCCCGAGATAGCACGAAAGATAAAGAAGATCTCTGACAATAAGGTGGCAATTCCTGGGCCACAAACAATGATACCACCGGAAAACACCCCGACAGCTGAAGCTCTCCCAGAGGCATTGCAAGAGGACCGTTCATTGACCACGGGTAGAGCTAGTGATGTCTGTGCGCTGACTGCTGGGTACAGGACTGTGCTGGTAAACAGTTCCTTGTATAGCCCATTCTCACAACAGACAAAGAAACTGGCACATAGGTGGCCGAAGTCACTTGCCCAAGGTGCTCGGTGACCAAGAGAAGGAGCCAGGATTTGAGTGTCTGCTTTCAACTGCTCAGACCAAACAGAAAGAAATATTTGCGTGAATAGTGATGGTCTGAAGGGCTGTGATCAGGGCACAGGGAGCAGGTAAGTGAAGAGGGAGGGTGAAAGAAAGGTAAGAGAGAGACCAGTGGCAGACTGATGGATGGAGACAGAACTGGGCCCAGTTCCCAGCTCAGGAGACCTAGAGCCTTGAATCAGAAGGAGACGGAACCCACATAGAAAACCTAGACAGATCTGCTCTCTACTGGCCAAATAGCACCATTTATCAGACTGTTGCTGAGGCTATATACTGTTAAAGGCAGCCATGGATGTAGGAATTGAGGGGTTACTTGGGTTTAGAGCACTTTGCAGAGGGGAGCATGCCTGCTGAGCTTCGCGTCTGGAGTAATGACCTGTAATCCAAGAGCTGGAGTCTCATCACATAGAGGACTTTCTTGAGCAGGGGATTGGGACAAGGATTCAAAGATCCTAAGATAGGAGCAAACCTATAGAAATGCTGATCTTACCCTTAAGGGAGCAAATGGGAACCTTTATGTCATGGGAACAGAGTGACTGCCAAAAATTGGTTTACGTGAACTCTATCTTTTGGTCTTGAGGACCATTCTTTCTTACCAAAGAGCACCAGACACTGTATTCTTTTTCAGCTGAAAAGAATCTTTGTGGCTTGCTGGTCGAGTAGTTACAGATAAAACTACCACACAAACACGCTGGGGCTAGACTTTGGTTGAGGAGCTCTTGGCTGCGCATTGGACAGAACCCTGACTTTCGATCGATGTTTTGGTGTTTCCAGATCCAACAGCACCGAAGGCAAGGTTTGGCTGCCAAGAAGGGAGCTACAGGGTTGAAGCATCCTCTCCTAGCCTCCTCCCACAGGACCAAGTCCTCACCAACAGTTTTCTCTGTCTTTAGAAAACAATTTTTTTCTTTATGTATACAGATATATTTCATTGAAGTATAATTGACTTACAATGTTTCAAGTGCACAACAAGGTGATTCAGTTATAAATATACACATAAATTAAATATACATATAAACATACACATATATTATTTTTCAGATTATTTTCCTTTATAGGTTATTATATGATATTGATACTGTAGTTCCCTCTAATATACAGTAAATTTTTGTTGCTTTTTGCATATCTTTTTTTTAAATTAGAAATCTAGCAAGGTGTCATTTATATGCCACAAAAATATCTGTTTTAAGTGTACAATTCAATGGTATTTAGTACACTTAAAGAGTTGTATGTATCCTGTGATCTAATTTTAGAACATATCCATCATCCCCCCAGAAAGAAGCCTCCTGCCCATTTGTGTTCTCACCCGATTCTTACCTCCAGGCCCAGGCAACCACTGATCTGCTTTCTGTCTGAACAGTTTTATATGCGGATGAAACAGGGGATGCTTTGCAAACACAGTATCTGCCCTGCACTTGGGATGAAGCAAAATATAGACCAGTTGACTATTTTTCATAGTCTCAGAAAAATAAAAAATTTCAGTAACTTTAAGGTATAATAATTTAATGTGTTAAAAGATGCAATAACCTACTGCTTTTTGTCTTTGAAGATATTCTGTGAAAGATCAGCTGTGAATTGCTGGCTGACTTGAAGGTTCAAACTTTCATGTTGCTGGATGATCATGGAGCTGCCCTGGAGACTGTAGGGTGCGTGCCTAGATTTGTTTGTTACCATTTTTTCTCTGAAATTCATATTCATTCATTTAACTTGTATTCTGGGGGGCTTCTCAGAGTATGAGCTGCTATTACAAGGCAGATTTCATGAGGAAATTGGCCCAGTGTTTGAACCGCTCAGAATCAGGAGGCTAGAACATCACAGCCACATTCGAATCTTGCTGTGTGTCCTGTAGGATCGGGTGGCTATGTGTGGACCCTCCCTCTCTTTCTCTGATAGACCCTTTCTTTCCTCCTGCATTTTTCTCCTCTCTCTCCTGTGCTGTTGAGTTTTCCCTCACCGTTTGTATCAGGATGCACACCTGCCACAGTTCTTTCTGTTTACAAAACCCCTACCCTTGACCTGGCTTCCTCTTCAGGTACTGCCCATCATCTCTGATTTCCTTTTCAGAGAATCATTGAATGGAATTGTCTAAGACAGCTATCCCTGCCTCTTCTTCAATTCCCTCTTAAACTCATTCTGGGCAGGGCTTTGCATCTGACGTTGGGCTTCCCTGATAGCTCAGTTGGTAAAGAATCTGCCTGCAATGCAGGAGACTCCAGTTCAATTCCTGGGTCGGGAAGATCTGCTAGAGAGGGATAGGCTGCCCACTCCAGTGTTCTTGGGCTTTCCTTGTGGCTCAGCTGGTCAAGAATCCACCTGCAATGCACGAGACCTGGGTTCGATCCTTGGGCTGGGAAGATCCCCTGGAGAAGGGAAAGGCTACCCACTCCAGTATTCTGGCCTGGAGAATTCCATGGATCGTATAGTCCACAGGGTCACAAAGAGTCAGACACAACTGAGCGATCCTTCTTTGCATGTGACACTCCACCAAACTGGCCCATGGTGTCGTTGCCAGTCACCCTATGTGGCTGATGCCATCATTGACCCTCAGCCTCTCAGTGCAGCTTATCAGTTGCTTTGGCACCTTGATCCCCACCTTCCTGAAGTTCTCTCTTCTGGACCCTGGAACATCTCTGTCACTTGGCTTTTCATGTGCCTCGCTGGTCCTTCCTGTTCAGTCTGCTGTGTTGGCTGCTGCTCCTCACATCCCCAGCATATCTGTGTTGGAGAATCCCACAGCTTGCTTCTTCTCCTTTTCTCTCCTTGGCCTGGAACCCTCTTGAGGTGATCACCTGCAGGATGGTGGCTACTTTAAATACTATCGCTCTTGATTTCCAAACTTGTATCTCTAACCCTCCCATCCTGAAACTATGGGAGTTCAAGAGAATTGTTCGTGGAGATGCTAGAAATGTGAGAGGGCCCAGTGGACCATGTTCTTGGACCTCTTCTTTTCTTTGCACTCTCTCACTTGGTGTTATCCAGTCTTACAGATTTATTTTAATGAAATCCAGCTTATCAGTTTTTCTATCATGGATCATGCATTTAGGGTTGCATGTAAAAGCTCATCACTAAGCCCAAAGTCACTGTAGATTTTCTCATATTTTCTTCTAGAAGTTTTGTGGTTTTGCATTTTGGCCTGTAATCCATTTTGAGTTAATTTTTGTGAAAAGTGTAAGGAAGTCTGTATCTAAGTTTATTTTTTATATTTTGACATTCCATTGTTCCAGCAGTTGTTTTCATTGGAAAGACTATCCTTTCTCCACTTAATTGACTTTGCTGCTTTGTCAAAGATCAGTTGACTATACTTGTGTGGGCCTACTTCTGAACTCTCTATTCTCTTCCATGTTTTGTAACTTTAAACATCACTGCTGAGGCTCTTCAATGTATATGTATAACCTGGACATCCCCCCTGGAGTCCGGACATATATATTCACTGCCTTCCTGTACATCCACTTGAATGCCTAACAGGCATCTCAGACTGGCCACGTCCACACGTAATATTATCTCCTTCCCCACCATCCAGTCTGTTCCTCCTCCCGTCTCCATAGCAACTCCATCTTTCCTGTTGCTTCCATCAAAAATATGGACTTCTCTCATCAAATAGGTCAAGAAATTCTGTTGCTTCTACTTCAAGATGCATCATGAATCCAGCCATTTCTCATCATCTGCGCTACTACCATGCTGGCGCAAGCCACCATCATGCCTTGCCTGGGTCACTGCAACAGCCTCCTAACTGGTCTTCCTGCTTCTGACCTTGCTTCCCAATAGTCTGTTTATCCACAGGGATCCTGGAAAAGTCAGATCATGTCACTCTTTTCCCCAGGCCCCTCCAGGGTCTTTTGTTTGAATTCAGAGTAAGTTCCAAAGACCTCGTGGTAGCCCCTATGGTCCTTTATCACTAGTACTACCCGCTCACATCTCCCACCTCACCCCCGCTGCTCTCCCTTCTTCACCCTGCTCCTGCCATCCTGGCCTCCTCCCTCTTCTTCGAAAATCCTACAGAGGCCCCTGCCTCGGGGCCTTGGCATCAGTCCATCTACTGGGCACGTTCTTTCCCAAGAGATTCACAGGGCCTACTTCCTCATCTTGTTCAAGACTTTGCTCAGATGTCACCTTCCTTTTTTAAAAAATTTATTTTTATTGAAGTATGGTTGATTTACAATGTTGAGTCAGTTTCTGGTGTATAGCAAAGTGATCCATATATATATATGTTTATATATGTATATGGGCATGTGGGTGTGAGGGATCTCCTGGAGGCCAGGGCTGGGGTGGGGTTGGAAGAGTCTGAATGGAGCAAGTCTGCTAAGGGCACAGGTGAAGGAATACTTAGGGCACCCTGCAGCCCTCTGAGGAAGCCTGTCTCAGATCTCAAGACACCAGGGCTTGGATGACCCCCTCAGAGGGCATCAGCAGCTAGGAGGGTTGACCTCGAGCCCTCGGACATGGGAGGCCACTTGTCCAGCTCCATCCAGCCCATTCTTCTACACCCCGCCTCTGCGCAGTGGAGATCCAGGACGCAGAGGTAGGGGAACGGGTGCTCCAAGCAGATGCCTCCCCATCCCTGGAGTCCCGAGCAAGCCTGGTCAGACAGGTGAGGAGGGGGCCATGCTGGAAGCTGAGAAGTGGACTAAGCTAAGGGCAAGGCCTGAGACCTTTGAATATCACTGAGGGAGGGAAAAGAGCCGTTCCACCCAGCCTGGCTGAGGGCAGTGGCTACAGGAGATAACAGCGTGTTATGTGAGCTCAGCAAAGCACTTAAGGGAAAAGAAACAATGTTCGAAGACTGAACTTGCAGATCTAAATCCATGTACAACAGCATAGAGTCACCTTTGCTTCATGAGATAACTTTACTTAAGATAAAGGGAGATAAAAGAGCAGAAAACTTAATTCCCTAAAAATATTTCAGATGTTGCTCCAGCTTTCTTCAGGACAAAATTTAAATCACTAGGCGAATTTGGTGACTCAGATGGTAGAGAATCCTCCTGCAATGCAGGAGACCCGGGTTGGATCCCTGGGTTTGGAAGATCCCCTGGAGAAAGGCAGGGCAACCCACTCCAGTATTCTTGCCTGGAGAATCCCCATAGACAGAGGAGCCTGGCACACTACAGTCCATGGGGTCGCAAAAAGTCAGACACGATTGAGCCACTCAGCACACAAACATGTGAATTTGTGCTCAAAAACATGTTGAGAAGCTGTAGACCTTGGTCTCGTCACTGTGTTCTTTGGTTTCCACGGGCACATTCTGCCCATTAAACAGAGACCCTGTTCCTGACCTGAGCTCCCATCTCATTAAAGGAAGCTGCTCAGCCCCAGATCATAGAATCATAGTTTCAGAGCTAAAAGGCATGAATCGGTTTATGATGCACAAGATGTGGCAAGCTCAGAGAGGTGGATGGTTTGGTTGGGATCACACAGCAGGTTGGGGATTGTGGTAAGCAGAAAAATGGCTCTGAAGATGTCCACATCCTCATCCCTAGAACCTGAGACGATGCTCCCTTTCAGGGCAAGCAGGGCTTTTCAGGTGTGATTAAGTTAAGGATGTTGAGATGCAGAGAGAATCCTGGAGTACTCAGGTATCATCACAGGGGTTCATGTAACAGGAGGCAAGAGGGCCAGAGTCAAAGAGAGAGATGTGATCATGCAAGCAGAGGTCAGAGTGATGCAGCCATGAGCCAAGGAATGCAGGTGACTTCTAGAAACTGAAAAAGGCAAGGAAACAAATTCTCCCCATCACCTTCAGAGGAATTGCAGCTCTGCCAACACTGTGATTTTAGCCCCACAAGACTCATATCAAACTTCTGACTTCCAGAACTGAAAGGTAGCAAATCTGTGCTGTTTTAAGTCATTCAGTTGGGTGGTCTTTTGTTAAAGCAACATAGGAAATGAATCCAGTAGTAAAGCCCTATTAAAGCACCCACCTCCTAAGCCATATTCCTCTGGCCTTCCTGCCACAGTTCTGAGCTGGTGATGAAGCAGGGTGATTCCTTGAGCAGGTGGAAAGTCCCACAGGGCCCTGGCTTGAGCCCTGTGCTGTGACAGAGGCCTGGCAGGTGATGGAGGGTCTACTGGGTGGGGAAGCCTCTTTCCAGAGGGTGTGGCCAGTTCAGGTGTGGTTCGGACAAGGACAGCTACCAGAGTTTTGAGACCTAGAGTCCAGGGTAGTCAATGCTTGAGAGCTGCAGAGGCCACTGAGGGTTCTGTGCCTACGTGGACTTGGTGTCCAGAGGCCCCCTGGAGTGGGGGAGTGGGACTTCAGCACCGGACAGGGCTCCTGGGTTGGAGCCAGGGCAGGAACAAATGGGGTGTCTGGTGGGAGGGCCAGATCTGCAAGGATGTGTGAGTGCCGGTGACGGTCACTGGTGTTAAAGGCTGCGAATGAGACTTGGGGGATGAAGTGGTCAGTGCAGGCCACTCAGCCTGGGGCTAGGCAGGGAGGCTGGATGACTGATCACTTCCCTTTCCAGCTGGGACTGCTTTAAGAACTGAGGTGGGGCTGGTAGGGGTGGAGGGAAGGGATGTCAGTGAAGGCAGCTGCTGGAGGTTGACCAAGACAGGGCAGTGGAATGAGACAGAGCCATTATTCTGCCTACCACAACCCCCAACTTGCTGCGTGATCCTGACCAAAGCGTCCAGCCCTCTGAGCCTGCCTCGTCTCGTGTATCATAAAGAGTGGCTTGAGGCTGACCTTTCCCACCACTCTCATAGACGAATTTAATAGTCACAATAATATACAGCTAATGCAATGTCCTGCTATGGCTGTAAAATAAGATCAGATTTCCTTTTTTTTTTTTTTTTTCACATTTCCTTTTAAATGCCCAAATTCCAATAGCTCAGTGGCCCCAGTCTTGCCTAGATACTAGAATAACCTGAGGAGCTTTGGGCAAGGGCCTGTGGGCCACCCCTCCAGGGTCCTACCCCTGATCTGACTTGTCCAGAGGCAGCCTGGGCACTGGGATTTGGAGAAGCACTTGAGGGCCCTGCTAGTGTAGCCCTGTGAGCTTATCACCTGTAAGCTGATCTCTTCAAGGATCCCCAGCTGTGTCCCGGGTTCCCCCAGGGCTTGGGGCAGGGCCCCCACAGTTTCCAGCACAGCCTCCTGACCATGCCGCTGGCCTCCCAGAGCCTCCTGCTCTGGGAACCTTGGCCTCAGGAAATGCTGCTCTCCCTAAAGCGATGGCTCCAAGTGTGAGACTGACCCTCTTATGAAGTGGGGTAGGGCACCCAGGCCTTCCTGAGGCCCCAGGACAGTGGATGGGAGGCAGCAGGGCTCAGGGGGCCAGGCCTGTCCTCAGGGACTCTCCCAGGGCCACTCACTTCACTGCCAGAGGGACCAGCCTCTCCCCTGCCCAGCCGTGCTCTGGATATCACCAGCACTCACAGAGCAGACCCCAGATCTGTCAACCAGCTCTAAGGTCTGATGCAAGCCCTACCTTCAGCCCCAGGAGAGCAGGAAGGAAGGTACACTTTCTGGAGGGAAGCCTGCCCTCACCCACAGTCCCCTGGTGGCCTCCAGAGACATCCAACAAATGTACAATGTCTGCCCTTCCAGGTAGCTGGGCCTCAGGAGTCTGAGTAGCCTGTAGGACAGTCTCTCCAGTGGTGAGCAGAGGGCGGATTCAGGACTGTTTTCTTCACCAAAGGACTGCTTGCTTGGGCGTCCCAGGTGGCCCAGGAGTAAAGAACTCGCCTACCAGTACAGGAAACATAATGAGACGTGGATTCAATCCCTGGGTCAGAAAGATCCCCTGGAGAAGGAAATGGCAACCCACTCTAGTATTCTTGCCTGGAGAATCCCATGGACAGAGGAGCCTGGTGGGCTACAGTCCACGGGGTCGCAAGGAGTTGGACATGACTGAAGTGACTTAGAATGCAGGGAAGCCAGAAAACAACCACCCCAATATCTCAGATGATAACAGGCAATGGTTCACAGCCCGAGTCCATCCAGACAATGACCATGTGTCTCCCAGAGAAAGTCTTCAGGGAGGAGCCCTTTCTTGTGGGTGCAAATTAGTCACAAAAAACAAATATTTACAGAGGATGAGAAAAAAAGGACAATAAACTTCAAATTTCAAAATGCTGAAAAATGCCTTCAAGAGCACCAAATCCAGGGAAATGACCTAATATTTTTGTTGACAGCCTGATATATCTCTATGTTTTCCCTTTTTTTTTTTTTTTTGGCTGCACGCTCTTTGATCACCCGTCATATTCTCTGGAGGGAATCAAAAGATAAACACGTTCTGTTTGGCATAATTTCACATTAGCATAATTTCCTTGAGCCTGATTGATCAAAATTCACTGCATCTGGAATGACAGACTTGAGCAGGGCAAGATGTGTCCGATACTTCCAATGGGATCTGATACGTTGGGATATAGAAAACGTGTGACTTGCATGGAGACGTACATGCTCAGTGTTGGGAGTATTTACAGGTTTGTGTCCTATAAACACAGAGGTTCTGGTAAAAGTTTTACTAGAAAAGCAAGAAAAGAACATGGTAAGTTTATAATTGTCTACACTTCAGTCTGGAGACTGTTCGTGACAGGAGAGAATGGCCCTTCTGATTGCTGTTGATGAGAGCTGAATCTTCTGCTTGCAATTCTACACATCTGGTGAGGCAAGGAATTTTCCAGAGACCAGCTCCTGGCTTGGTACATTTTAAACCTTGTTTATCCTTCTCCCCACAGTGTTCTGTTGCTGGGTGCCCAAGACATATTCTTGTTATAATACGGCCCTGGGCCCTCAACCTTCATGGCCAGGCCCGAGGAGCCCGCCCAGAGGATGGCAAGACCCTTCCTGGGGAACATTCTTGTGCCAGGACAGTAACTTAGCTAAACATGGAAGTGACTGCAGACCACCTAAGCCAAATAGAGTGTAGAAACTACAAGAATAAGAAAGACTGGCAAGACACATGGACACAATGGTGGGGGAGTGGGGAACAAAGTAGATATTCAGGCTCAAGTTCCCATGTGGGTTTTACCACTTACTGAGTAAGTGTGAACAAGTTCATCAACTTCTATGAATCATGTTTTCATAATTTGGTAAATAAGCAAAATACCCACCTTGTAAGGCTGGTCTAAGAAAACAACACTGGATAAAGTTTACCTTAAAATCAAGACATGATCATGACTGAGTACTTATTACAAAGGAAATATTCTACCAGTCTGATTAACAACTTCATTCTGTTTTCAAAAACACTTAAGCTAGATTGTAAATTCCATTCTGATCTACATACTGTCTAATCTGACTTCAGTTTATCTTCACATTCTAAACCAAATGCCTCCCCAACCTTATTTCCCATGCTGGATCCCCCAAATGCCATGGCCATTCCACTGTCACCTGGCCTCTAGGAGAGTATGACAGAGGAGACTTTGGAGTGGACATAGGCAGTGGTCTTATGCAATAATGGTAGAATATCTTAGTTTAAAATATTTACAGAAACATGTGACTGTGTTTCCAGGGTCTGCAAAGCAACCTGGCAAGAGAATGGCCCTGAAATTGGAGCTTCAGAGGTGTCGTTAGCTGAAGGCACTGCGCCTGTGCTGGGCACATGGTCCTCCAGCCCCGAGCAAGGGGTACTTGTTTTACATTTGAAAAGCCAACAGGCTATTTAGAATGTTTTTCCTATAACAAGGGACACTGCCTCAAAACTTAAGCCTCTACTGTTTGTTAGCCAAAAAATTATTATACTTGAAAGTTTAAAGTTTTTTTTCAGTATCGAGAGTCCCTTGGACAGCAAGGAGATCAAATCAGTCAACCCTAAAGGAAATCAACCTTAACTATTCACTGAAGAACTGTTTCTGAAGCTGAAGCTCCAATACTTTGGCAGATGCAAAGAGTCGACTCATTGGAAAAGACCCTGATGCTGGGAAAGATTGAGGGCAGGAGGAGAAGAGGGTGACAGAGGATGAGATGGTTGGATGGCATCACTGATGTTCATCACTGAACATGAGTTTGAGCAAACTCTGGGAGATAGTAGACAGGGAAGCCTGGTGTGCTGTAGTCCACGGGGTCGCGAAGAGTCAGACATGAGTTAGTGACTGAACAGAAACAATTAATTAAGAGTTAATTTTTTTTCATCCAGAACTAGCCATTTCCCTTTTTATATCCTTAAGGACACCTTGCTGATATTTTATTTATCTGATGTCAGTCGCTAAATGAGTGTTTTGCAAACTGAAATCTGTAAGTCCTTGAGGAGAATTTTAAAATGCTTTGTTGGGTGAAATGGTAAAAAATTCTGGGAAACTTTGGTGGTTTCTTATAAAACTAAACATGCAATTACCATACAATCCGGCACTGTCACTTATAGGCACTTTCACTCTCACTTCTTTCATCCCAAAGAAATGAAAATTTATGTTCACACAAAAACTTGCACATGAATGCTCATGGCACTTTTATTTATAATATCCCCCAAACTTGAAACAAACCAGATGTCCTTCAGCAGGTGAATGGTTAAACAAACTGTGTTGCATCCATACCATGGAATCCTAGCCAGCAATAAAGAAAAGAACAAACTCTTGATACACACTTTGCTTTGGATGAAGCTTAAGGGAATTATACTGAGTACAAAAGCCAGTCCTAAAAGGCTGCATACTGTATGGTTCCATTTACATAAGACTCTCAAATTGACCAAACTATAGAGATGGAGAAGAGATCTGTGGTTGCCAGGGGCTTGGGGGTGGTGTGGGTACAGCATAGAGGGGAGATGTGTGTGGTTATAAAAGGGTAGCTCCAGGGATCCTTGTGGTGATGGGACTGGTCCTTGTCTTGACTGTGGTGGCGGAAGTTGCTCATGGGATAAACTTGCAGGGAACTAAAAATACGCAAAAGTAAGTGCAAATAAGTAAGTGCATGTTAAACTGGGGAAATCTGATTCAGATTGGTACTTTGTGATAGTCGTTGTCCATGTCAGTGTCCTGGCTGTGATCTTATTATAGTTTTGTGAGATGTTGTTACCGTTGGGGAAACTGGGTGAGGGATGTGTGGGGTCTCTTGGTATTATTTATTTTCTTGTTTTAAAAAATAATTGTATTTATTTATTTTTGGCTGTGCTGGGTCTTCATTGCCCTGAGGGCTTCTCATTACTGTGGCTTCTCATTGTGGGGCGTGGACGCTAGGGCACTCGGGCTTTAGTAATTGCAGCACAGCACAGTTGTGGCTCCCAGACTCTAGAGCACAGGCTCAAAAATAGCTGTGGTGCACAAGCCTAGTTGCTTCGTGGAATCTTCCTGGACCAGGGATCGAATGCATGTCTCCTGCATTGGCAGGTGGATTCTTTACCACAGAGTCACCTGGGAAGCCCTTGGTATTATTTCTTATAACTTCATGTGACTCTGCAATTATCTCAAAACAAGTTTAATTAAAAATTATGTGAGCATTTTGATGGTAATAAAAAGACAAGTATCAGTACATTCTGGATGATCTGAGTGACCCCTTTATAGCCTTATAAGCTAGTTCCCCAGTGGATCATCAGTGCTTTCTTTGGAATGAATGTTTATTGCCAGTCACTTTGCACAAGTAACAACATCTTGGCAAGAACAGAATCAATGACAAGCCTCCCTGGTGAGCAGGCCAAGTGTCAGAGAAAGATTTTGCAAGGCAGAACTGAAAAACATTCTTATTGGCTCCCTAGGGTTGACTGTATTATTGTAATGCTAGTTAAACATGCAAGCTCATGTACAGATTTCTAACTGAATATAATAAAAACTACAAAACCAATAAAATTCAAATTAGTGCCATTAATTTACTGTGATGAATGATGCTGCTGTGTTGAAACTAACTGCTTGATTACAAAGTGGCGATTATACACACACTGCTACAGATACCCCATTTTTTTCAGAACTGGGGCCCCTTTGCTTACAACTTGAACTTCCTAGGGAGCCAGGGTGCCCGTCGGAAAAGGCCTGAGATCCTCTGGGATAAATATAACAGGGACCATTAGTTCTTAAATCTTCTTAACAGCACACTTCCGTGCTCAGACATATCCTTGACCAGCTTGGTCAGCTTGTTTCCTGGCCTTAGCAAATACAAGGGTTATTTCTGCAGGCTGTCCCCTCGTGAAATGACCACAGAGAATGTGACAATCATGGGGAGATTGGAAAATTACAAAAAGCAGATACAGAAACGAAATATTTTCGCAATTGCGAGGAAAAGGCATGGAACTTCTGAGAAAATCACAGTCCAACTGCCCAGCACACTGAGTGATGTTCATGATCATGATCCTTAGTGATGAATGGAAGATCGAGTTAAGTTGAGAGGCTCACGCTTGGGAAGATTGGGTGGTCCCACCTGGACCCTCATGTGTTTTGGAGTTCTGGTCCTTGAACAAGCACACTTCTGCCTTCCGCAGACCTGAGCATCCGTGGGTGACTCTTTCCCAGCAGGGAGAAGGCAGACTCTGTGGGCACCTGTGCTTGAGCTTGTGTGTTGGGATGGGACGGGGGAGGGAGATGGAATTCTATGACATGCAGAACAAATGGCCTCACACGCGATTAATTGTGCCCCCCACTCCCTGGGCTCTTAGGGCTGCTGATAATTGCTCCCCCTTTCAGGATTTCAAGGTGGCACATCGACCTTTCAAGCTTTCATCTTCACACCTCTTCATGCCTCTTATGACAGATAATTACAGCTGAGGATGAACACCAACAGGAAAGCAGACCTCTTATCTTCACGTTAGGCACTTGCACCAACATTTTAAGACAAATTATTCATAACTGTGCTTGAGAAAACGGTACCAGCAGAAGCTTCTGAGATATTGAATTGTTTTGTGACTGTGGAAGAAAGAAGGCCATTTCCATGACAAATAGGGGAACTTTTATGAAGTGATTAAATATTAATTTGTCCAACAACTATTTATTACATGCCTTCAGTGTCCAAGATACCTTATTAGGGACCACAGGGTACACAAAGCCATACATGATGCAGTTCCTGATCTAATGGAATTTACAACCTGGGAGTTTAAAATAAGATTTATTGTTCCAAAGTCCTACCATATAAAGACGTGTCAAAGATGCAGTTCGGTGACTTCCCTGGTGGTTCAGGGGTTAAACTCTGCCTGCCAATGTGGGGGACACAGGTTCGATCCCTGGTCCTGGAAGTCCCCACATGCCGAGGGGCAACTGAGCTGGCCTGTATGCCACAAGTGCTGAGCCCACGCTCTGCAGCCCACGCTCTGCAATGAGAGAAGCCACCACTATGAGAAACCTACGCAGCAGAGAGTACCCGCTGCCTGCTGCAACTAGAGGAAAGTCCATGGGCAGCAATGAAGACCCCCAAATAAGTACATAAATAAGATAAAAAAGAATTAACTATTAAAAAAAGACTTAGCCATGAAAAAATGGAGTTCAATCTCAGTGACTGAGGAGGTGAGACGTGGGGATGTGTTTGTATGAGGCACTCCCAAGCTGCCCCAGAAGGATGAGCAGTGCCGTAGGGTAGGAACAGGCAAAGGCATGCCCATGGAGGGCATGGTGTGGGCAAAGTTGTGGGGGTTGGCGGTAAGGAGGCAGTGAGTTTCTCTGGACAATGAAATCCTGATGGGGGAGTAGCTGGAGATGGGCAGAGACCAGATTGTAAAGCACTTTTAAAATGCTGGGCTAAGCAGTTAAACTTTATTCTTCGGGAAGAAGAGGGACCGGTAGAGGTAGTATTAGTGGGGACAATTAGAATGGATGAGAGCAGTCTCTACCCAACTAGGACGCCGTCGCAGGAGCCCAGGTAGAAGGCCTGAAGAGGGGAAGTGAAACTTTAGTTTCAGGGAGTCTGGCATGACCATGTCAGGTCAGTCTGGAGGGAGGTGGGCCTCATTTTTGGTCATGGGCAGCAGATAGGGAAAGCAGATGTTTGATAAGACTGTACAGGTTTCATCGGGAGGGAACCCAGCTTCCAAGGCATTCCTGCCCCAAACGGCTTCCCCAACTTCAATGTTTTTGTTACTGAGACCAACCTTGCACTGCTTGCCCGCGTGACAGACCAATAAAGGGAAAGACAAATTGCTGGGGCAAGGAATAGAGACTTTATTTGAAAAGCCAGCAAACCAAGAAGATGATAGACTTGTGTCCCCCCAAAACCATCTTGCCTGAGTTAGAATTCAGGCTTCATTTATACTAAAAGGGGAGGGAGGACAGTCAAATATTTCCTGGCTCCCATCAGCTACCAGAGGTGTGTTAATTTCCTCCTCCCTGCAGTCATTCACAGGTGGGTCTGGTTAGGTTGTTTACTGTGAGCTAAGCAAAGGTATTTTAGCTTAATGCTCATTACCTGGGGAGGTAGGTTTCCCAGAGATGGGCCATTATGTATAATTTAAACTTATAGGCAATATCCCTTTAGTAATTAATTTATAACAGAATATAAAAGTTTCTTCCCTATTACCTTCTGGAACTAATGTACTAAATTTATCTTATCTGCAGGTTGACATTTCGCAGTTTTGAACTGATCGTATGTAGTTTCATGAGATGTGCCTTGAATCTCCCCAGAAGGTAACCCACACCTGTCGGTGAGTCTCAAACCTATTGCCAGAGTTGGTCAGGACCCTAAGATTGTGCCTAGCACCCAGTAGGAGCACAACAAATGCAGATGTTTATAACCGTGGTTCCTATGAAAGACCAAGCTCAAATCAATTCCTTTATTGGTTCATTCACTTGGCCGAGTATGCTGAGCCCTACTATGTGCAGGAACCAGGCCATGTCTGTGGCTGTCAGCCTCCATGACCTTCCCCTTCTCCGAACTCCTCTTCCTCTCCTTTGTCTTCCTCACCAGCAAGTTCTTCCTTCCAGAGGTGGAGGGAATAGAGTTTCCCCTGCTGGGTGGGATCTGGACTGACCACCAGCAAGGACAGCGTTGAGGGTCCCCTTTGTGAGGAGTAGGCCGTGATGTCTAAACGTGTCACCGTGAGTGAAACAGCATCGCTGGTGCATATGACAGCAACAGCAGGTACTGCATCGGGAAAAGGGGAGGCGGGAGTGTGGGGAGGCTTGGGGAAGCCTGGTCTCTGTGCCAGGCACAAGTTCTTTGCCATTTCACCTCCTGCCCGTCATGGCCTTCCAGTGAATTGTGGCACTATCACCCTGATTTTAAAGATGGAGAAACTTGTTTTCACAAGGACTATGTAATGTTGCCCAGGTTACACAGCTTATAAGCTGGATTTGAATCCAGAACATTCTGGCTCCAAAGCTCAGGCCCTGGCTCAGCCCACACTCTTAACCTCTTTACTGTCCCCTAAAGACAGATAACAACCTGACGCCTGGACAGGTACGCGGTTCACCACCTTACTGCCGGTGCTTAGCACAGGGTCAGACACACACTAGTGAGTGTGTTAGCCTCTCAGTCGTGTCCGAATCTTTGTGACCCCACAGACTGCAGCCCACCAGGCTTCTCTGTCCATGGAGCTCTCCAGGCAAGAATACTGGGGTAGGTAGCCGTTTCCTTAAAAGCTCACGAAGTGTTTGTATAATGAATATATAAGAATACATAATTTCCTTAACTAATCATTCTACTACTGGCTTGCATCAATGTAATGTTTTATTGTTAATGCTCAGATTTAAGGGGTAACAAACATGATCCTATCCTACTCCTCCTATAAAAATGACCCCATGCAAAGGCCAGGACAGGTTTAACAGCCCCATTTTGCAGAGAAGGAAACCGAGGCTTAGGAAGTTTAAGTGACTTGTCTGAAGTCCCAGAGTAAGGGCATCACAATGTAGAATTCAAAAGCCGCCTTCTTTTCTTTTTTTACTTTAGCTCAATACCCCTTCTCAACGGCTGTGCTTCTTCCTCTAGTAATGAGGTAGAAGCCAAGGTGCAGAGTCTTTCTTTCCTCATTAGCATTCTTTCCAAAACAGGCGCCAGTGGGCCCATCCTATAAAACGTATTAAGGCAGACGCGTGTGGTCTTCGTCCTGCTCTGGAAGCATCTGTGAGTTGTGCTCTGGAGGCAAGGGGAGAAAATATATTAGGTTCTCTAATATGATAATAATATAAAAGAAATTTATGGTGCCCCAGAGGGAGAGAATTACAAATGGATGAAAGGTGACTATTTAATGTAGAGGCTTTATTTTAAAGGGGTATAAAAATAAATAGAAGAAAATAGAGCGCAAGTAGAACCTGCAGATAATGGAAGGTGGATGGGCCTTGTTTCACCGTGCTCCCGCCGCAGCCCACGTCCCTGCATAATGATGGCCGTTTTTAACATTTCCGACTTCATCATTTTACAAGTAGCTCCACCGTCTCTTGCTTATTTGCCAGTCCTCAAGAGATTTCTAGAACTCCAGGAGTGCTGTTTGGCCTGTCTTTCCTTCCCTTACTTCACCACCTCCTTTAAGATTCTATGGTTCTTCCTGAAGTCAGTCAGACCCTGGGCCAGGCCTGCAGATGGGAACTTGTGCGCCTCCGAGTCCATGATGCTATGACATCTGCGTGACCAGCTGGGGGCGCTCTGTGGGCAGGAGCCATGTTCCAGGGAAGCCAGGACATTGCAGACCCTCACTTCACATGCCCTGGTCTCTGGTGCTCCCCTTTCCCCTTCTACTTCCCCTCCGTCACTCCTGGGCAGGTTGTTCTGAACTCTTCCTCTGCCGGGAGATACACAGGGACCTGCATCCCAGAGGCACATCCAGGGTGGGGTTCTGCCCCCCACCCTCTTGTTGCAGGCCTTAGTCTGCCCTGCTTGACCCATCCCAGCCCTACCCTGGAGGGAAGCTGCCAGGGTGCTCTGAGCAGCCGTGTCAGCCCTGAACTCCAGCTGCACTTCACCAAGACCCCCTTGCAGGACATAAACTCTGCTGAGTTTCCCCAAGTCCTGCTCCACTCCAGACTTCACTGTCCTCAGGAGGCCCCTAACCTTCCACCTACGATAGTCTCCCCGTCCCTGGTGGCTCAGATGGTAAAGAACCCACCTGCAGTGCGGGAGACCCAGGTTTGATCCCTGGGTTGGGAGGATCCCCTGGAGAAGGGAATGGCGATCCACTCCAGTATTCTTGCTTGGAACATTCCACCGACAGAAGAGTCTGGTGGGCTACAGTTCATGAGGTCACAAAGAGTCAGACATGACTGAGTGACTAACTTTCAAAACAGTGTCCACCTGCTACAGCTGCTCTTTGATCAAACTAAAGAATCTTTTCTCCTTTATCCTCTGAGCGTCCCCCCGTCCTGCAGGTGGGCTCTGGGGGTTTTGAGAGTTTTGCTCTCAGCTTTTTTGACTCCCATCCTGTCTTCACTCTGATCTCTTGTTGATGCAGACAAGCCAGGCAGCCCCATCTCAGCAGGGGCGTGGAGGAGACGATGGTTCCTCCAGGGCCATGAGGGGTGGGGTGGGGACAGACAGGCCAGGCAGTGAGGAGACAGGAGGCTGCTCTTGTCTTCACCTTCCTGCAACATCGCCCCTCTCCACCATTCAGGCCTCCCCTGCTCCCCCTGCCTGGACTCACCTTCCAGCCCAGCAAGGCCCATCTCCCGTGGTGGTCCCCGCTCTCTCCTCACCAGGGTGGCCTGCCCCTCTGCTGTTCCAGCTGAGCCCCCAGGTGAGACAGGCTTCTCACTGGGGGTGGAAGGCCTGGCTCAGGGCACCTGGAGGATGTGCCAGGGGGCAGGCGCAGGGGCTCCTGTGGACTGAGGCTCTGCCTCTGCTTGGCCCACATATTTGCTGGCTGGTTCGTGGGGACCAGCTCTCCTAGCATCCTGCGAACAGGCAGGGCGTGGCTGCAGCCTCCAGGTCTGTTTCTTGGGGCCCACACAGAGTGGGCTCACCCCCTGCTGCTGTCTGGCAGGGCTAGGATTTGACCGCCCCTTGCCATTGCCTCACCACAGGGCTTTCCCTTCGGGGCTCGGCCTGCTTCCATGTCCCTTAGTTTCTCAGACTACGCCGTAGGCTGCCACACATGCTCACAGTCAGACGTGCTGATAAGCGATGGGAAACCTTCACTTTCTTAAAACAGAACTCTAACGCAAACTCACTTCTGCTGGTTTTCAAAAGCCAGATCATCGTGTACAGAATTTCCATTTCTTCTGAGTTTAGCCCGAGCCTGGCTGCTGGGGGACACGGCTGACATAGGGTGTCTGGACTCTCTGGGTTGGGGGAGCTTCTTCCAGTAGCCGGCAGCAGGCAAGGCCTGGCCCCCCTGACAGGTCTCTCTTCTCAGAGGTCCTGTCCTGGGCCCCAAGAACAGAGCAAAGTCTTAAAAGGTGAATGATTCCAGGAGATACCGGACAGAAAAGTGAAAGGAGTTTGGGGAAAAAACTTATCTGGGGAATGTGTGCCTTCGAGGTCCCTGCACACACACTCAGAGACAATGGTGAGAATTCAGGTCACTTGAAAGAGCCCTTGCGAATTTTTTAGGTCCTTTAGGCAGGAAAAGGGATTTTTTTTTTTTTCCCCTTCAAAACTATTCAATTTTAGGGCTTCCCAGGTAGCTCAGTGGTCAAGAATTCGCTTGCCAATGTGGGAGACCCAGGTTCGATCCCTGGGTCAGGAAGATTCCCTGGGGGAGGAAATGGCAATCTGCTCCAGTATTCTTGTTTGGGAAATCCCAGGGACAGAGGAGCCTGGCTGGCTACAGTCCATGGTGTTGCAGAGTCAGACACAACTTAGTGACTAAGCAACAATTCAGTTTTAAGTTTCTGTGTAAAATGTGGACCTAATATTGTTATTTCTCTTCTTCCTAATTGGTGAATCTGTGGAATTCTTGTTTTTCATCGAGAGAAAACCATGTCTTATCAAATTTTTGCAGTTTTACTTAACGTCTAAACTGTGTTCAAAGCCTGTTGCCTTCTTGAACAAGGCTGATGGTCTGCATTATTGGAGCAGGAGTAGAATAAGCATTGCCTGTTTATTCTCATGTCAATCCATGATTCCGCGAAGAGTTTAGCTGTCAGGGGGTCTGGAGGAGAAATTTCAGTAGGTCAACTTTGGGGAAATTGAACTTGGGCCCTTTTTAAAAAATTCTGGACAGACCTCATTTTATTTTGTAAGAAAGCCTAGAAATGACTCACCACAAAGAATCCACATAAAAATGATATGTAGGAGTTTTTGAATAAAAATAAGCCATAAATAAGTAATAAATCCTCGATAGGCCCATTGAAAATGGATAGCAATAATGTTGTGTTTACTGCCTCACTCCCAAAGCACAGATATTTATTATAATTCAGGGCAATTCATTGTACTTGTCTGGCATTTATAAAATTCTCATCATAGTATTAGAGTAAGAACCCATTTCCTAGGAAGTATTGTTGTAATAAACTGTAATTAGTGGCTTGTAAACAGCCGTAATTCATTTTTGGAAGGAAAAGGCATGCGGACAGCTACATATTTGTGAGCCGGTCTGCTCCCTGGAGCATTTCCATCAGCTGGACGTGCACCTGGAGCGCGGGGCTCGTGGGACGCAGCCGGACGCCTCAGCTCCAGGCTGCCTTTCACGGAGACCACGGGTTTTTTCCCTACGTCCCCGGAGGACGGCCCGGTCCCAGCGCTCCATCTCGATGCAGCCTCTGGTGTTTTACAGCGCGCTCGTCCGCATGCCCAGCGAGCGGCACTCTCCGCGGCCCACCTGGAAGAGGAAGCGGGGCAGGTGCCCGCCGGCCGGGCTCCCCACGACACGGCGTGAGACCTCGGGCTACAACACGGGACCCGGGCGCTGTTCCGACCCCTCGTGTCTTGTGTTGCAGCCGGAGGGACGCAGGTCTGCAGCAGAGCCTGCTCCCCGCCCGCGCGGGACTCGGCAGCAGGAAGGAAGGTGGGTGTGCGCTCTACAGGGTGGCCCGGGGGCAGCCCCCGCTCGGACCCCTTATTGGTCGGCGATCAGTCTCCGTGCAGGGCTTCGTTCACCTCTAGTCCGCGTTGGGTCCCTCGTGCAGGTTGCCTGGGGCGCACAGCCTGCTTCGATCTGGGTTTTGAGGCCGCTCTCTGCTCCTCATACGCAGCGCCCCCCAACCCAGCTCAGGTGACCACACTGAGGCTTGAAGGGCCTCAAGAAAGTTTCTGCCCTAATGTCTCTCGCATTGGTGGGAACGCCCACCGTTAAACCCGCGATCCCATCAGTGGACAACAGACATTGCTTTTTTAGTTGTTTCTTAAATGTATTTTTCTACAAGGTGGTAGATTAAACCATTGCGGGCATCAGCTGGGTTTCATTGATTACATTCCTTTCCAACATGGCAGGGACTTGAGACGGAAATGGAATCTGATGGTGAATTTCAATAGGGGAAAAAGCTCCAACAGAGGACCCTCCAACTGGAGGTGGGAGGCATCAAAGGCAAGCGCCTTCACCATCTCAGCACAGGCTGGAGCTGGGGACACGGGGTCCAGAGAGTGATTCCTGCCTTTACTACTGGGGTCTGTGGGTCACATTTCTGCAGTGCACCTGACCCACCGCCCCCCCCCCCCCCCCCCAATTAGTGGCTTTCAGCCAGATCTGAGTCAATCCCCCACCCACAACTGGGTGTGTTTCTTCCACACCCGCCAAGTCCTCGGTACAAATCATGTTTATTCCTTCACTTCTTTGCTGGCCTTATGGTGCTCATAAAGCCGCCTATTTTAAAAGGAACTTACTAGGTTTTAAATGTAATAGGTTCAGCATTTTTCCTTCTCTTGACTGATTTGGAAGGCAGTGGAATAAAGTGAGAGACTATATTTAAATGAACTGAAGGGGAAACCAGGTGGCTGAGAAGGTTGAGATGAAATGGTGGTTTTCAGCTGGTCCTGGAATTCTTCCCAGGCTATGCGTTTATTTAGGAAAATACCTTGGGATGGAAGGTGGTTTGGCAGACATCAAGGAATCAGTAGAAATATCTAGATTGCCTTGTATTAGAAATGAACAATTCTTTGAAGGTGGGAAGAACAGGAAAAGACGGAGCGAAGAGATTGGGTCACATGGTGGGGGTTTTATTGTATAATCTGAAGTTGCTAGCGTGGCTGAAGAAGCCTGTATCCCCCAGTGTTCACTAATGTCTGTTACACCCACAAAGGCCTCCTCTGAATGCGGTTCTGTTAGTTTCTTGGTTTTGTTGGAACTTGGCAGAAGGGGCTGGCTTTCACATTCATGGCACATGTGAGGTGGCCTGATGATTTGTAAACTGAATTAATTTAGGACAGATGTTAGTTTGGAGAGGCATGCTCATCATTCAATAAATTTAAGAAGTCTTGGTGGGGAGAGGCAGGGTGGTTGGTTTTATGTGTCAACTTGGCTAAGCAGTGGTGACCAGGTATTTGGTCAAACATTATTCTACATGTTTCTGTGAAAGAGTCTTTGTTGGATGAGATTAACATTTAAATGCATGGACTTCGAGTAAACCAGTAACCCTTCCTAGGGTGAGTCAGCCTCATCCATTCCTTGAAGACTTGCTAGAACAAAGACTGACTTCCTTTGAGCTAGAAGGAATTCTCTGAGCAGACTGCATTTGAAGTTGAATGACAGCTCTACAGTCTTCAGTTTGCTCACCTACCCTGCAGATTTGAAATTTATTAAGCCTCTACAAACACATGAGCCAATTAAAAAAAAAAATCTCTCTCTATATATATGTATGTATGTATACACATCCTGCTGTTTTTCTTTCTCTGGAGACCCTGACTAACACAGGAGAGGATAGCATATTTCCATAGATAGCGAATGAGGGTCTGAGACAATATTATCTAGATTATTTGAGACAGGAAGACTCTGCTGATGTAGAGGTGAAGACTTATTTTTTTCTTAAATTGACTTCCAGTTTAATGCCATTGTGGTCAGAGAACATATTTGGTATGATTGCAATGCTTGAAATTTATTGACTTGTTTAATGGGCCGATAAATAGTCTGTATTGGTGAATATTCCCTGTGCACTTGAAAAAAATATGTTTTCTGCTGTTGTTAGGTGGGGTGTTCTATAAATGTCAATTAAGAAAGCTTTGTGGATGGTGTTTTTCATATTTTTGTATGCTTATTAATATTTCTGTCTGCTTATCCTAAAGATTACTGAGAAAAGTGTTGAATACCCAAGTAAGATGAAGAATTTGTTTGGTTCTGTCATTTTTTGTTTTAGCTATTTGTATGTGAAAACTTGTTGTTGGGTGCATATATTTAGGATTGTCATGTCCTGTAAAACTGATCCTTTTATCATTATGAAATATTCCTCTTTCACTGGTGATTATCCTTGTCTTGAAGTCCACTTTGTTATTAACATAGCTGCACCTACTTTATTCTGATTAGCATTTGAGTAGCGTGTATCCTTCAACCTGTGTCTACTTATATTTAATGTGTAATCTTATAAAATATATTTGACTGTTTTATTAAAAAATACAAATGATCTTCTATTGGAGTGTCTAGTTCATTTATAGTTACTATAATTACTCATATGGTTGGTTTAACCATTTTGTTCCTATTTTCTATTTGTCCCATCTGTTCTTTGTTTCTTGTTTCATGCTTTCTCTTGAATTAATCAAGTTCATTCTGATGTTCCATTTTGTCTCTTTTATTTGCATTTTAGCTGTACTTCTTGGCAGATAGTTAATTTAGTGCCTGTTCAAGGGGTTATAGTATGAAGCCTTAATTATGACAATTAATCTTGAATTCAGTCATACCACTACACAAACAATGTAAGAATCTTACAACTGTATTTAACTTTATTTCTTATTTAGTGCTATTTTTGTTGTATATTTTATTTATATATTTGTTATAAACCCCTCCATACATTGTTACTGCTTTTACTTTAAATAGTCAATAGTTTTCCAAAATCTTTCACTTTTGAAATAGTTACAGACTCGCAGGAAGCTGCAGAAGTAGTAGAATCCTGTGTATCTTTGACCCGTATTCCTTCAGCAGTAACATATTACCTATACACAGTATCAAAACCAGGAAGTTGATATTGGTGCCATACTGTTAACTTTGCCTACTTCAGATTTTACCAGTTTTCAATAATGAGTTTGTATGTATGTGTATGTATGTTTCTATGCAGTTTTACCACACGTATAGATTTGTGTTACTGTATAATCAAGATATAAAAATGCTCCATCAATACCAAGGAACTCCCTTGTGCTACCCCTTTTATAGTCACACTCCCCCTCTCCATTCTCTATCGTCTGGCAGCCATTAATTTGTTCTCCATCTCTGTAATACTGACATTTTGAGAATGTTGTATAAATGGGGTCATACAGTATGTAATCTTTTTAGATTGGCTTTTTCCACTCAGAAGGATGCCTTTGAGAGCCAAGCAATATGCATCATATATCAGTAGTCTACTCCTTTTTATTGCTGAGTAGTATTTCATTTCACCAGAGTTTGTTTCTCTATATACCCACTGAAGGACTTTTGGGCTATTTCCATATTTTGGCTGTTTTGGATAAAACTGTTAGGAACATTCACATACTGATTTTTGTGTGGGCATAAATTTTCATTTCTCTGGAATAAATGTCCAAGTGTGTGAGTATTGGGTCAAAAAATAAGAATATATTTAGTTTTATAAGAAATTGCCAAACCGTTTTCCAGATTGTCCCATCTCACATCCCCACTAGCCATGTATGAGAGATTCAGTTTCTTCACAACCTCACAGCGCTTATTATTTTTATTTTAGTCACCCTAATAGATTTGTCATGATGTTTCATTGTGGTTTTAATTTGCATTGCTCTAATGGCTAATGATGTTAAACAACTTTTTAATGTTTGTTTTCCATCCATAAATCTTTTCAGTGAAATTTTTGTTAATGTCTCTTGCTCATTCTTCTCATTGGATTGTTTACTTTATTACTGTTGGGTTTGTGAGTTTTTTGTATGTTCTAGATACAAGTCCTTACATAGTTTGCAAATATTTCCTTCCAGTCTGGGGCTTGCCTTGTCATCCTCTTATAGCTCGGTTGGTAAAGAATCCACCTGCAATGCAGGACACCCTGGTTCAATTCCTGGGTCAGGAAGATCTCCTGGAGAAGGGGTAGGCTACTCACTCTAGTATTCTTGGGTTTCCCTTGTGGCTCAGCTTGTAAAGAATCCACCTGCAATGTGGGAGACCTGGGTTTGATCCCTGGGTTGGGAAGATCCTCTGGAGAAGGGAAGACTACCCACTCCAGTATTCCGACCTAGAGAATTCCATGGACTGTATATATCACGGAGTTGCAAAGAGTCAGACACGACTGAGCAGCTTTCACTTTTCATGGTCTTTCATAGAGCAAAAAAGTTTTTAGGTTTGATGAAGATTTATTTATTAATATGTTCTTTTAGGAATTATACTTTTGATATCATGACTAATCACTAGTGATGCTGAATTTAGCACTAGGTTCCAAACAGTTTCTCCTGTGTTTTCTTCCAAAAATCTTACAGTTTTACATTTAAGCCTATGGCTCATTATGAGTAGTTAAGTGTGAGGTTTAGATCAGGATTTTTTTGTTTTGTTTTGCCATTTGCTCCAGCAGCATTTGCTGACTAGACTATCCTTCCTCCATTGAATTGCACTTCAACTTCTGTCAGAAAATGTTGGGCATGTTTGTACAAGTCTATTTCTGGGTTCTTTATTCTGTGTCATCAATCTCTGTGTTCATTCCTCCAGCAGTACCACAGTGTCTTGGTTACTGTAGCTATATAGTAAGTTTAAAAATTCCTCCCACTGTATTCTTCTTGTCAAAACTGTTCTGGTTCTTCTAGGCCCTTTCCTTTTCCACATACATTTTAGAATAAGCTTGTCTTCCTTTGTTCTTTATGTTTACCCATATCTTTACCATTTCCAGGACTACTTCTTACAGGTCTAGGTCTTTATAGGATCATTTCCTTTTAGCTTCTTCTTTTTTATTTACAGTGCAGTTCTGTTGGGATAAATTTTAGTTTTGCCTCGAAATGTCTGTGGGTTTTCCAGGTGACTCAGTGGTAAAGAATCTGCCTGCTAATGCAAGAGATGCAAGTTCAATCCCTGAGTTGGGTAGATCCTCTGGAGAAGGAAATGCCAACCCACTCCAGAATTCTTGCCTGGAAAATCCCATGGACAGAGGAGCCTGATGGGATACAGTTCATGGGGTCACAAAGAATTGGACACGACTTAGTGACTGAACACACACACACACACACACACACAGATGTCTCTGATTTATTTTCATTTTTGAAGGATATTTTAACTGGGTATAGTGTTTTAAATCAACTAATATTTTCTTTTAGCACTTTGAAAATGTTCTACTGTCTAGTGGTTTCAATAGCTTCTGATGAGAAGGTCATTATTGATGTTGTTCCCCTGAATGTAGTATGCCCCCCTCCCCACATTGACTGTTTTAAGATGTTTCTCTTTCTGTTTGGTTTTCTGAAGTTTGACTATAATGTGCCTCATCCTGTTTGGGATTCATTTAGATTCTCATATGTAGATTGACATATTTCATTAGTTTTTGAAAAATCTCATTTACTATCTCTAAATATATTTCCTCCCCATTCTGTCTTCTTCTGGGCCTCCATACATATATACTGGACTGATAGCGTCCCCAGATGTTCTTGCTTCTTATAATTATTATTGTCTCTATGTAGTTCATTTTGGATCCTTTGTATTGACCTATCTTTGGTTTCACTGATCAGTTCTTCTGTGTCCAGTCTTCAGCTAAACTCTCCAATGAATTCTTTATTAAGATATTACATTTTCAAATTCTATAAAGAATTATTTGGTTCTTGTTAAGAGTTTCTCTTTCTCTTTTGGAATTTGCCATCTGTTCACCTATCTTATATATTTTTCTCTTAATTTGTTAACATATTTATAGTAGTTATTTTTAAGATCCTTATTTGGTAATATGAGTATCTGAGTCATTCATGTCTGCTTACTGTTTTCCCTCTTGATTATAGATCACATTTTCTAGTATTTTTTTCTGAACGCTGAGCACTGTAAATGAGCCATTGTAAAGACTCTGGGCTATATTGTCTTTACCTAAAGATTGTTAAGTTTTATTGTGTCAATCCGTTAAATTACCTGCAGAGTCAGATATTCTTGATCTTGTAGCTGCTTGGTGTTAGGAAAATATATATCTATTCTTATTTTGGGAAAGAGTAAAGTAAGTCCTCAGGACCAAGAAAGAATGCCTATTTTAGGGTCTAGGAACTCATATGGATGTAGTTGAAAATAGTGTAGACACAGGTTTCCGTGGATTTATTGAAAGAGGATCTCTTCAGATTCTAGTCTAATTCCAGTCATTTTAGATATCAAGAATATTCTGGTTAGAGGTCTGAAATCTTGACCTGTTCTGACACATCTCATTAGTCACTTCAGGTGATTCTCACCATAATTCTTAAATCTTTGTATCACAGGTCCTTGTATTACAAATGAGAAAAGCTTGCAAATAAGTTATCCACAAAGATGTTTGTTGCACCATTGTTTATAATACCAATATAAGGGAAAATAACCCAAATGGCTGTCAGACATGATCAATTAAATAATTTAACCATAAATTCTATATAACATAATGCTGTACAAATAATATATCTATATTTAAGGGTGAAGGAAATGTGTCCATTCTGTATTTTGTGAGAAAAGTTTACTAAACAGAGTATGTAATATAATCCATTGTCCATTAACAAAATATTGAAATGTATAGAAAAAAGTATAATTTTTAATTTTTAAAGTTAATTTATTTTAATTGTAGGATAATTGCAATATTGTGATGGTTTTATCATATATCGACATGAATCAGCCACGGGTGCACATGTGTCCCCCATCTTGAACACCCCTCCCACCTCCCCCCACCCCGTCCCCCTGGATTGTCCCAGAGCACCAGCTTTGAGGGCCCTGCTTCATGCATCGAACTTGCCCTTGTATATTACCTTTACATATGGTAATATACATGTTTCAGTGCTATTCTCTCAAGTCATCCCACCCTCGCCTTCTCCCACAAAGTCCAAAAGTCTGTTCTTTACATCTGTGTCTCTTCTGCTGCCTTGCATATAGGATCGTCATTACCATTTTTCTAAATTACATATATATGTGTTAATATACTGTATTGGCCTTTCTCTTTCTGACTTACATCACTCTGTATAATAGGCTGCAATTTCATTCACCTCATTAGAACTGACTCAAATGTGTTCTGTTTTATAGTTGAGTAACATTCCATTGTGTATATGTAGCACAACTTCCTTATCTATTTGTCTACCGATGGACGTCTAGGTTACTTCCATGTCCTAGCTATTGTAAGCAGTGCTGCAGTGAACACTGGGATACATGTGTCTCTTTCAATTCTGGTTTCCTCAGTGTGTATGCCCAGCAGTGGGATTGCTGGGTCATATGGCAGTTCTATTTCCAGTTTTTCAAGGCATCTCCATGCTGTTCTCCATAGTGGCTGTACCAATTTGCATTCCCACTAACAGTATATAGACATATTTTTAAGAAAACATTATCTTAAGAAGTAAGACAATGAATTATTTTAACTTTGTTGTCATTTAGTCGCTAAGTTGTCTGACCTTTGCGACCCCATGGTCTGCAGCATGCGAGGCTTTCCTGTCCTTCATTATCTCCCAGAGTTTGCTCAAACTCATGTCCATTGAGTTGATGATGCCATCCAACCATTTCATCCTCTGTTTCCCCCTTCTCCTGCCCTCAATCTTTCACAGCATCAGGGTCTTTTCAAATGAGTCAACTCTTTGCATCAGGTGGTCAAAGTATTGGAGCTTCAACTTCAGCATCAGTCCTTCCAATGAATATTCAGGACTGATTTCCTTTAGGATTGACTGGTTTGATCTCTGTGCTGTCCAAGGAACTCTCAGGAGTCTTCTCCAGCACCACAATTCAAAAGCATCAATTCTTTATCACTCAGCCCTCTTTATGGTCCAAATTTCACATCTGTACATGACTCCTGGAAAAACTATAGCTTTAACTATATGGAGCTTTGTTGGCAAAATGATATTTCCGCTTTTTAATATGTTGTCTAGATTCGTCATAGCTTTCCTTCCAAGGAACAAGCGTCTTTTAATTTCGTGGGTGCAGCCACCATACGCAGTGATTTTAGAGCCGAAGAAAATAAAGACTATCACTGTTTCCATTGTTTCCCCATCTATTTGCCATGAAGTGCCATGATCTTAGTTTTTGAGTGTTAAGTTTTAAGCCAGCTTTTTCACAGTCCTGTTTCACCATCATCAAGAGTCTCTTAATTCCTCTTTGCTTTCTGCCATTAGAATGGTATCATCTATATACCTGAGGTTATTGATATTTCTCCCGGCAATCTTGATTCCATCTTGTGCTTCATCCAGCCCAGCATTTCGCATGATGTACTCTGCATAGAAGTTAAATAAACAGAGTGACAATATACAGCCTTGATGTACTCCTTTCCCAATTTTGAACCAGCCAGTTATTCCATGTTCGGTTCCAACTGTTGCTTCTTGACCGGTATACAGGTTTCTCAGGAGACAGGAAAGGTGATCTGGTATTCCAATTTCTTTAAGAATTTCCACAGTTTGTTGTGATCCACATGACCAAAGATTTTAGTGTAGTCAATGAAGTAGATGTTTTTCTGGAACTCTCTTGCCTTTTCAATGGTCCAGTGGATGCAGGCAATGTGGTCTCTGATTCCTCTGTCTTTTCTAAATTCGGCTTGTACATATGTAAGTTCTCAGTTCACATACTGCTGAAGCTTAGCTTGAAGGATTTTGAGCATTACTTTGCTAGTATGTGAGATGAATGCAATTGTACAATAGTTTGAACATTCTTTGGCATTGCCTTTTTTTGGGATTGGATGAAAACTGACCTTTTCCAGTCCTGTGGCCACTGCTGAGTTTTCCAAATTTTCTGGCATATTGAGTGCAGCACATTTACAGCATCATCTTTTAGGATTTGAAATAGCTCAGCTGGAATTCCATGATCTCCACTAGCTTTGTTGTAGTAATGCTTCCTAAGGTCCCCTTGACTTCATACTCTAGGATATCTGGCTCTATTTAAAATTTTTAACTTTAAGTTTTTAATATTTTCATTGAGGATCCCCAAGACCATACATTGTTTAATGATTCATTAATAGGATTCACAGAGCTCAGAAAAGCAGTTATACTCATGGTTACAGTTTATTACAGCAAAAGGATACATATTAAAATCAGCCAAGGGGAAAAGCACACAGGATGGAGTCCAGGAAAAACCAGGACAAGCCTCGAATTCTCACCCAGGACAAGCCTCGAATTCTCACCCAGTGAAGTCACACAGAAAGTGCTTAATTTTCCCAGAAACAAGATGTGACAATGCATGTGCAGTGTTACCAACCAGGGGAGCTCGTAACTGCGTAAGATCACCGAGTCCTAGTGTCATGGGACACATAGGTATGCAGACCCCACATCCCATAATCACATTGTTAGCATAAATGATCTGGTATGGCCCAAGGCTTCAGCCCAAGACACTCTTATCAGGCAGGCTACTCCAGAGGCTCAACAGACCAACTCTAAGAACTGGGCCAAAGGCAAGTGCTGAAGAGCTTGAGAATGTGTGGGTTTGAGCAGCCCAAGTCTGCTGAGTTAACTCTTTTTTAAAAATTAATTAATTAATTAATTTGGCTGTGCTGGGATCTTTAGTTGCAACAAGTGGACTCAGTTGTGGTGTGTGGAATCTAGTTCTCTGCCCAGGGATTGAACTTGGGTCCCCTACATTGGGATCTCAGAATCTTAGCAGTTGAACCACCATGAAAGTCCCCTGCTGAGTTAACTCATTATTGCATGATACTTATCTTGTTTTCAGTGTTTTGCAATAGCCACACATTGCTTTTATCTTCACAAAGTAATTAATTCCATTCTGCCAAAAAAGGAAATGCATCAGAAATGTTTTGTTGCTGGTCTTCTAATATTGTTTGATGTAACCAAATTCAAACTCATCTTTAACAACTCTATAGATGAAACATATCACTATGAATAACTTTCCTTGCCAAGAATGATCCAAACTTTATGAATAGTCCCATGAATTTATACCAGAGAAGACTAGGGGCCAACTCTCTTACTTCATTTAGAAGAAAACCTTAGTCCACAGTGCCAAATGCTTGGAAAATCACAAACAGCTACATAGGAAGGTGATTGAGAGAAGTGTTTGTCTCCCTAGCTACTGGAAACTCATAATTTAGAACCATTTAGTTCTGGTGACTGTGTTGTGAATTTAAGGATCAAGGATTTCCGAAGCCTGGCTCAGTGAGAGACTTCATTTGCAGACCATTTTGATCATGGACTCAGATTGGTCATGAGCAAAAATACTCTCTCATCCTTTTCAGTCATTGCCATGTTTTCCTGGCTAGCAAAGAATAGAAGAGATGCTTACTGGAGGCAAAATTCTGTGCCAAACACTTAGCTTACATTCAACCTTCTCAACAACTTTGTAGACTATACGTTAATCATCCCCACTTTATAGAGAAGGAAACTGAGAATCTGTACAAGTCTCAGGACAGGGACAATGGGACAAAAATGAAGAAGAGTTCTTTTTGTTATGATGTTCAGTTGAAGAAATGCCAGTAAAGCTACACATATCGAAATTCTCACAACCCAGCAGGAGTGGCCATTTGGAAACTACCAAAGCATTTGGAAACTACCAAAGCATTTGGAAACTACCTCTCATGTCCAACTGTCATATTTCACCATCACAGAAAGGACAGAAGTATATCAGTATTTTAGGATAAAATTTTTTCTATCTCAAATAGAAGAAAATGGCATAATCTAAAGAAAAGTCTTTAAAAAGAGAGGATAGTACTAAGAAATATTCTCTTAGTGCTTGACAAAGTGTGAAGTTGACAGTGCTTCCTTAACATTTTGAATTTAAATCTGATTGTGAGCTAAGTTTCAAGGGGGTGACAAATTCTGAACAAGTCGATTGAAACTCAGTAAACAGTTGCTCCATCCTACTCCTCAGCAGTTAATTATAGACAGAACCTGCTTCCAGGGAAGTGTTGTTATAATAAATTATAATGAGTGGTTTGAAGCAGATAGTTTTCCCTTAAAAAAAAAATGTATGTACCAGAGTTAAGAACTTTGTTGGAGCTGCACCTTTTGTGTTAGAAAAGAGTTATGGGAGAAAATTGGTTATTCTTTTGGCCGCCAAGAAAACCTGTCAGTCAGGACTCTGAGTCAAGAGCTCCAAATATTCAAAAAGGAGAGAATGAACCTGGTAGAATGTTTGGGTGTGGAAAGGCCCTTGGCGCCTTGGCAAATGTTCCGCCTTGCTTAATACCAAATGCTAATTGATGGATCTCTGCTGATTGCTGTTGGTTTTAAAGCTGCCTTCAGATTAGGCTTTCTCTGCAGCAGAAAATGTGGCGATTAAAAAGTGCTTTCATATCACCGAGAATGGGCCCAAGAGCAGCATAGATGGCTCTGTGAGCTCCAAAATAACGACAGATGTGGGGCTGTGGAAAGAGCTCAAGGTGGGTAAATGGCTCCGCACACCAAGTTTTAAAGAAAGGCTCAGAGCTCTGCAGAGGATAATTTGACAGCTGAGAGCTTCCTCCACGAGGCTCCTCTCTTACCTCCACCAGGCTGCCTTTTCTCCCTTCCTGTTGCCTTTCTTTCCCTTTGCTCTTGGAACTTCCTGCCACTGCTCTCCTGGAGCCCGGGGTTCTACTGTCACTGATGGAAACTTTCTGCAGTGCCATCCCCGCAAAGAGCTTGGCCAAATCTGTTTATTTCTAGAGTGATGGGAAATAGGAGTAACCCAAGGGTGGGTAGGGGCCAGTATTTTCTTGGCTTCACCCTCCCCTCCCATTCTGTGCCATCAAAGCTGGCTTCTGACCACTTCTATAGGGTGTATCAGCTGTTGTTGTTACAGCGACTTAGCAGTCACTAAGTTGTGTCCAACTCTTTGCAACCCCTTGGACTGCAGCACCTCAGGCCTCTTGGTCACTCACAATCTCCTGGAGTCTGCCCACATTCATGTCCATTGAGTCGGTGATGCCGTCCAACCATCTCATTCTCTCTCTTCCTTCTCTTCCTGCCTTCAGTCTTTCCCAGCATCAGAGTCTTTTCCTGTGAGTTTGCTCTTCCCATCAGGTGGCCAAAGTATTGGAGCTTCAGCGTCAGTCCTTCCAATGAATTTTCAGGGTTGACTTCCTTTAGGATTGACTGGTTTGATCTCCTTGCTGTCCAAGGGACTCTCAAGAGTCTTCTCCAGCTCCATAGTTTGAAAGTATCAATTCTTTGATGCTCAGCCTTCTTTATGGTCCAACTCTCACATCCATACATGACTACTGGAAAAACCATAGCTTTGACCTTTGTCAGCAAAGTGATGTCTCTGCTTTTTAATATGCTAAGTTTGTCATATCTTTTCCTCCAAGGAGCAAGCATCTTTTAATTTTGTGGCTACAGTCACCATTTCAACAGTATGTGAACTGTGAAGAGAATTCCAGAAAAACATCTATTTCTGCTTCATTGACTATGCTAAAGCCTTTGATTGTGTGGATCACAACAAACTGAAAAATTCTTAAAGAAATTGGAATACCAGATCACCTTTCCTGTCTCCTGAGAAATCAGTATACAGGTCAAGAAGCAACAGTTACAACCGGACATGGAATAACCTGCTGGTTCCAAATAGGGAAAGGAGTATGTCAAGGCTGTATATTGTAACCCTGCTTATTTAACTTATATGCGGAGTACCTCGTGGGAAATGCTGGACTGGATGAAGCACAAGCTGGAATCAAGATTGCCGGGAGAAATATCAATAACCTCAGATATGCAGATGACAGCACTCTTATGGCAGAAAGTGAAGAACTAAAGAGCATCTTGATGAAAGCGAAAGAGGAGAGTGAAAAAGTTGGCTTAAAACTCAGCATTCAGAAAGCTAAGATCATGGCATCTGGTCCCATCACTTCATGGCAAATAGATGGGGAGACAGTGGAAACAGTGTCACACTTTATTTTTTGGGGCTCCAAAATCACTGCAGATGGTGATTACAGCCATGAAATTAAAAGATGCTTGCTCCTTGGAAGGAAAGTTATGACCAACCTAGACAGCATATTAAAAAGCAGAGACATTACTTTGCCAACAAAGGTCTGTCTAGTCAAAGCTATGGTTTTTCCAGTAGTCATGTATGGATATTTGAACTAAAAAGAAAGCTGAGCACCAAAGAATTGATGCTTTTGAACTGTGGTGTTGGAAAATACTCTTGAGAGTCCCTTGGATGGCAAGAAGATCAACTAGTCAATCCTGAAGGAAATCATTCGTGAATATTCATTGGAAGGACTGATGCTGAAGCTAAATCTCCAATACTTTGGCCACCTGATGGGAAGAATTGACTCATTGGAAAGGACCCTGATGCTGGGAGGGATTGGGGGCAGGAGGAGAAGGGGACGACAGAGGATGAGATGGCTGGATGGCATCACCGACTCAATGGACATGAGTTTGAGTAACCTCCAGGAGTTGGTGATGGACAGGGAGACCTGGCATGCTGCAGTTCATGGGGTCGCAAAGAGTCGGACACGACTGAGTGACTGAACTGAACAGTCACCATCTGCAGTGATTTTGGATCCCAAGAAAATAAAATCTTCCACTGTTTCCATTTTGCTGGCTCCACCCTTCCCTCCCATTCTGTGCCCTCAAAGTCTGAGTTCCAATGAAAACGTCTATAGGCTGTGTCCGCTGAGTGTTATCTTATTCTCTGGCTTCTCATGATACTGGTCAGTGGGTGGCACCAGCAGCAGATTAGAGGATGAGAAGGGGAAGTGGTGGAGATATTTGTTCTCTGCCCGTGGCCCAGCCCAGCAGCTCAGCTCCCATCAAGCAGACCCTCTGCCATGGCTGCAGCTCTCATTGGGTTACGGTAACAGCCCCCTTCCATTGCCCTTTGAAGCTTGTGGATTTAATGCGTCTCCGCTATGTCCCTTGGTTCTTCTCTGTGCTTCTCAGTTCCCTTAACTCTCCTGTCTGTGAATAGTCCCTTCTTTAAATTCTCTTCATTTTGAGCAGCTGTCAGCTGACGGGACCCTAACACATGCCTGCACAACTTAGGGCCTTGCTGCAGAAGTGATTAAGGCAAGCATCGGGTACCTTACCGTGTGGGAGGGTCAGAGGTCACCTGATGCTCCTGCAGCCGGGTGCTGCCTTCTGCTGCCATGCTTAGGTTCCAGTGAGCCTGCCCTCCTGTGGCCTTCCCAGGTCACATGTGTCGTGGGGCCGTGATCTTGGAAAGGTCGAAAGGAACAATTGGGACAAAGAGAATCTTGCTACAGCCCTGTTTCTTTCTTAGTCTGGTAAACTTCTGGACTGTAAGTGTTACCCACCAGACCTTGGTTTTTCTTGCCTCCTTTTCAATCCCTATCTCCGTTCCATTTATTACCTTCAAAATTGCTCTACCGAAACTCATTTTTTTTAAGTCACCAAGTTCCAGGTCACATAATCCAGGTAACACAGTCTCCTTAAGGCTGGTCTTTACTTTCCCTCCCTAAGCTCTGGATAAGTTGTATATTGAATTCCTGATTCCTGGCTTCGTATGTGTGTGTGTGTGTGTGTGTGTGTTTGTGCATGTGAGTATGTGCATGTGTGTTGTGGAAGGAAAGGTATATATATTTCTGTATTGGTCTATATCATCTAGTGGTCCATAGCCTCTCTGCTCAGTTTTGACTTACTTTGGGGGCACAATGAGGCCCAAAGTACTATTTCTTATATATAAAAGGACCTTATGAAATGTTGGCGCCTGGGGGGCTATGGTCCATAGAGTCCCAAAGAGTCAGACATGACTGAGTGACTACATATGCATGCACCCAATGAAATGTTAGTTGACCTCTGTGTCAGGCAGAATAATGCCCCCCCTCAAAGATGTGCACTTTCCCATCCCAGGAAGCTGTGACTATGCTATATTGTATAGCAAAGGATAATTAAGGTTGATGGAATTAAGGCTGCCAATTTGCTGACCTTAAAATTTGGAGTGTATTATGAATTATCCTAGTAGGCCTAATATAATCACAAGGGTGCTTAAAAGTGGGAGAGAGTGGCAGAGAGAGAGAGTGATGTAAGAAGGATTCGACCTCTTTTACTGACTTTGAAGGTGGAGGAAGGGGGCACAAGCCAGTGAGTGAGGGCAGCTTCCAGAAGCTGGAAAGAACAAGGAGATGGATTCCCCTCTAGAGTCTTCAGAAAGGAATGGAATCCTGCTAATACCTTGATTTTGACCCACTGAGAGCTGCGTTAGACTTCAAAATCTCAGAATTGTAAAATAATACATTTGCGGACCTCCCTGTGGTCCAGTGACTAAAAGTCTGAGCTCCCAATACAGGGAGCCTGGATCCAATCCCTGGTCAGGGATCTAGATCCCACGGGCCACAACTAAAGATCCTGCATGCCTCAACTAAAACCTGGAGCAGCTAAATAAATTAATTAATTTTTTTAAAAAAGAAGATAATACATTTGTATTGTTTTAAGCCGCTAAGACAGTGATAATTTGTTACAGCAAAAACAGAAAATAATACAAGCTCCACGCAGAACTATGCATAGGTCAGGAACTGGCAACAAGGACCAGAATGAATCCATCATGGGCTCGAGTCAGGGTGGGCTGTCACATGTGCAGCAGCGGGACTCAGCTCAGCCTGCGGTTTTGGCCAGACATGCAATGGGTGATGGGTTGGGGGTCCTTAGACACTCACAGGGCAGGAGTGTAAGTCCCTCACCCACACTTTCTTCAGCCTGAAGGGAGCATCACGATGGGTGAAATATGGTTGTGTGTTCATCGTGGTGCGTGGGTGAGCATATGAGGTGAATATACTGAGAGGGCTCTTCCTGGGAAAGACTCCCACACCCATAGCACCTGTAAGGACACCTGCCTCGATGGCCTCGTGGGACATGTCACCCCTCGTCATAGGCCCCTCCTCTGCTCAGGCAGAGTGGGTGCCTAGCTTAAAGCCACCAGTTTACGTACTCTCCATGAGTCTGGTGTGATATTGATAGCTTACTGATGTTGGATTCATGATCTCTGAAGAAGATTTAGCTTCGGGACCAGGGACCAGGCTTGATCACTACTCAAGAGCTTTTTGTGTAGCAGAGTTTTATTAAAGTATGAAAAGCGACAGAGAAAGCTTCTGACACAGACATCAGAAGGGGGATGGAGAGTGCCCCCCTCGCTAGTTTTAGCAAGCTGCTTTATGTCTGTTAGGAAGCTATTAATCAGATGAGAGAGACCCCTCAAGGCTGAGGGTTTCACCAGGCCCCTCTCCCACAATATGCATTTTTGAGCTAGGATGGCATGAGGTGTGTCATCCCCCAGTCATAAATCAATTGATATGAATACTGGTTTGTTGAGCTATTATCAGCCCAAGGTTTGAGAAAAGAAAAAAAAAGTTAGTCTTAGGTGGAACTGTTTTGAAGAAAGGCAAATTCCAAAGCAAATAAATAGTTTCATTAACATAGCTTAAGAGAAAAATATTTCCATAGAGATTTTGTTCCCTCCTGCCTGTTTAAGGGAGAGATAAAAAAATGTCTGACACTTGCAGCCTATTTCCTCTGTTTGGAGACCCCTGGTCGTCCTGCCTGTTACCCTCTCATTATGATGTAGGGAGAGGAACTAGGCCACAGACTCTCTTTCCCAATAACCTGAGCTAAAAAAAAAAAAAAACCAGGGGTTAGGTAGGGGGCCACAGAGGAGGTGAGGCCATGGCAAGCTTCACCATGTAAGCCAAAGAGGGAACTAGCATCAGGAGGGAGTTGGGGGCCGGGGGTGGTCGCTAATGGACGGAGGGGAGAGGAGAGACTGCGGCCCACAAAGGAGTAGCAGAGAACAAGAGCTCCTCTGCTTCCTCAGAACCCGACAGCTCCCACCTCTGTTGCCTGCGATGCCCAAATGTGCCTCAGTGTTTGCTCTCAAGTTCCTATAGGATCATCGACTTATGTGCCAGCTATACTCCAAATAGCCTGTGCTTTAACAGACCAGTATTATGTGGCTGTTGGCACTTTACAATAAAAGCAAGTCTGAGATGGTTGGATGGCATCACCAATTCAATGAACATGAGTTTGAGCAAACTCCCAGAGATGGTGAAGGACAGAGGAGCCTGGCATGCTGTAGTCCATGGGGTCACAGAGAGTTGGACATGACTGAGCGTCTAAGCAGCAACCACTAAAGTATGTGTGGTACATATACACAATGAAATATTACTCAGACATTAAAAAGAACACATTTGAATCAGTTCTAATGAGATGGATAAAACTGGAGCCCGTTATACAGAGTGAAGTAAGCCAGAAAGATAAACACCAATACAGTATACTAACGCATATATATGGAATTTAGAAAGATGGTAATGATAACCCTATATGCAAGACAGAAAAAGAGACACAGATGTATAGAACAGACTTTTGGACTCTATGGGAGAAGGCAAGGGTGGGATGATCTGAGAGAACAGCATCCAAACATATTATATTATCAAGTGTCAAACAGATCGCCAGTCCAGGTTGGATGCATGAGACAAGTGCTCAGGGCTGGTGCACTGGGATGACCCAGAGGGATGGGATGGGGAGGGAGGTGGGAGGGGGGATCAGGATGGGGAACACATGTAAATCCATGGCTGATTCATGTCAATGTATGGCAAAAACCACTACAATATTGTAATTACAATATTGTAATATTGTAATTCAATATAGTAATTACAATAAAATAAATGTAAAAAAAAGTATGTGTGGGCCCCTAAAGTTGACAGCACACCTTATTTGGGACCTAGAGACCAAGAGCAGCCATAACATGTTTGGAGACAGAATAGAGGAAAGGAGGAGGAATGGGGAAGAAGTTCTCCTACCCTGATCCCTTTTACAACCTTTTGTCCATGGTTTCCAGAATGAGAACTGGGTGTCTGCTGTCCTTTCCCCTTGGATTTAGTAGTTCCACAAAGTCTGATGCCTGAAGGACATGGTATATAATATCATGATCTGGGTTTATGCCCGCCTGGGTCTGAATTCCAGATCTTTAAACCATGAGGTGTGGAATCTTGAGCAAGCTACTTAGCTTCTAGCGTAATTTTAATTTCTTCATTTGTAAATGGGCAAAAGAATAGCAACTATTCAATAGTGTTGCTGTGAGTGAAAAATGGATTAATCCATATAAATGATTCATCATAGCAGTTGCCATATAGGATGTGATCAGTGTCGTAGGTTGAATTATGTCCCCTAAAGATATATGTAAGTCCTAATACCCGGTACCTGTGAGGGTGACCTTATGGGGAAAGAGGGTCTTTGCAAATGCTCAGAATCTTAAGGGAAGACCATCCTGAATTTACAGTGGACTTGATGTTCAGTGACCAGTGTCCTCAGAAGAGAAAGGAAAGGGAGATGAAGGGCAAAAACATTAGACTTTAGAGATACAGGGAAGAAGGTCATGTAAAGAAGGCAGAAATAGAATTGATGTTGCCCCAGCCAGGGTCTGCCAGAGGCTGTCAGAAGTTGGAAGAGACAAGGATGGATTCTCCTCGAGAGCTTTTGCAACACTGTGACCCTGCTGTTATTTACCTTGATTTTGGACTTCTTATCTCCATAACTAAGAGGGAATGAATGTCTGTTGTTTTGAGCTACCTGGTTTGTGGTAATTTATTACAGCAACCCTAGGAAACTAATGCAATCAGTGTGTTTTGTTTTGCTATTTTAAAGGGCAGCCATGTCCATGCAATGGAGGAAGGATAAGGATGGTGTTCAGTTGCAGCTAGTAGCAGTGTCTTGATTTCCTGATGTCCTATGTTCATTTACAAGAGAAGAATGACAGGCAGGATAGACAAATTCACAGAATTGGTCTTACTTTGCTTCTTTTTTATTGTTAGTATATATTTTTTCTAGTTTTATTGAGATATAATTGACATACATCACTTGCAGAAATTTCAGGTATACAGAATAATGGTTTGACTTACATGTATTGTGAAATGATTACCTCAATAAATTTAGTTAGCATCCATCATCTCATAAAAAGAGCACATAAAATTTTTTTCCTTGTGTTTAGATCTCCAGGGATTTATTTTCTTAACAACTTTTGTATATATCACAGTAGTATTAACTGTGTCACTGTGCTGTACACTGCTTGTCTGTACTTATTTATCTAGTAATTGGAGGTTTATCTTACTTTGATTCTTCTTAATTTGATTCCTTGAAGAAACAAGGAAAATGCCATAGAAAGTATTTTGACAATGGTAGAGTAGGTTGTGGAGGAAGACATGGCAACCCACTCCAGTATTCTTGCCTGGAGAATCCCAGGGACAGAGGAGCCTGGCAGGCTGTAGTCCACGGGGTTGCAGAGAGGCAGGCACGACTGAATCGACTGACCATGCACGCACAGAGTAGATTGATTCACCCAGCACTTCCTCTGAGGCCAAACCAGAAGGCTGGACGGAATAGCAGAGACATTTATTTGAAGGTAGAACCTGGAACTCAGTAGACTCACTAACTAGAAGGAATAAAATGGGAATTCAGATTCTGTCAGAAAAAGATTCTGCTGAACTCCAAGACTTTGGCATGAACTACCTCCTGGGAGTAAGAATAAACAATAAATAGATCAGTCAGCATATCAGCTGAAATCATGTCAAATTATCTTAATCTCTTTTTGGATTAAGATGATCTGGAATTGAGAGTGCCCTCTTAACTCCCTACCAGGAGCAAAAGCAAATCCTCTTTGGAGGAAGATAACAACATCCAGGCCTCAAGTAATATCTGATTTTTTTATATAACATGTTTGGGCTTAAAAATAATTACTAGGATACAAGAAATAAGACGATATGACCAAAAATAAGAGAAGCAATGGACAGTAGAAACAGGCCCACAGGAGATTCATATAGTTAATATATCAGGTCTGGGATTTAAATTAACTCTTCAAAGAGTTAAAAGATGATATTGAGAATTCTAGGTAACCCAAGAAAAATGGCAGATGCATAAATCCAAATCACTGCATATATCCTCAAAAAAATATGCAGATCAATAAGAAGAACAAGTAAAACCACATGTAACAGATACCTTTAGGGTAAGCAATGGACAGAAAAACACAGCAAACTTCAATAAGCTGTCAGTATAAAAATCAACCCTAAATCCCGCCAGAGCCATCTCCATAGGTTGCACCACAATCCTCTGTGGGAAGTGGTTTGGGAGAATATTTAATAATGGGTCATTGAAGGCAGGCAGAAAAACAATCAAGAAAATGAAAATAAGATACTGAAGATGTAAAGGGGATCATGGAGAAAGTGGTTGAAATAGAAGACAGGCAAAGCAAATCTGACATAGAGTCCCCAAGGTAGAAAAACAAACATTATTATAGAACTAATGTTTAAACTGTAATCCAAAATAATATTTTAGGAAAAAAAGGGCCTGAATCTACATGTTCATAAATCCTACTGGCGACCTTGGAAAATTCACCCAGAATGGTAGATTCCAAGAAATAACAGTGAACTATCAGACTTCAAAGATAAAAAAAAAAAAGAAAAAATCCTCAGGGTCTCCAGGCAAAAAGACTTTCAAGGGCAAGAGAATTAGACTAGCATCAGACTTCTCAAGAGCAACATGCAAAGCAAAAAAAGGAAGGCACTTATAAGAAATTCAAGGAAAGAAAAATGTTAACCAAAAATTTTATATCTTGCCAAGCTTTCTTTCAAGTATCAATGCTGTAAAAGAAGAGTTTAACACATTCAAGAACTCAGAGAATTCTTTTTTTTTTTTCTTTTTTTCCCCTTTATTTATTTATTTATTTTTTCAGTGGGTTTTGTCATACATTGATATGAATCAGCCATAGAGTTACATGTATTCCCCATCCTAATCTCCCCTCCCACCTCCCTCTCCACCGGATTCCTCTGGGTCTTCCCAGTGCACCAGGCCCGAGCACTTGTCTCATGCATCCCACCTGGGCTGGTGATCTGTTTCACCATAGATAATATACATGCTGTTCTTTCGAAACATCCCACCCTCACCTTCTCCCACAGAGTTCAAAAGTCTGTTCTGTACTTCTGTGTCTCTTTTTCTGTTTTGCATATAGGGTTGTCGTTACCATCTTTCTAAATTCCATATATATATGTTAGTATGCTGTAATGTTCTTTATCTTTCTGGCTTACTTCACTCTGTATAATGGGCTCCAGTTTCATCCATCTCATTAGCACTGATTCAAATGAATTCTTTTTAACGGCTGAGTAATATTCCATGGTGTATATGTACCACAGCTTCCTTATCCATTCATCTGCTGATGGGCATCTAGGTTGCTTCCATGTCCTGGCTATTATAAACAGTGCTGCGATGAACATTGGGGTGCACGTGTCTCTTTCAGATCTGGTTTCCTCAGTGTGTATGCCCAGAAGTGGGATTGCTGGGTCATATGGCAGTTCTATTTCCAGTTTTTTAAGAAATCTCCACACTGTTTTCCATAGTGGCTGTACTAGTTTGCATTCCCACCAACAGTGTAAGAGGGTTCCCTTTTCTCCACACCCTCTCCAGCATTTATTGCTTGTAGACTTTTGGATAGCAGCCATCCTGACTGGCGTGTAATGGTACCTCATTGTGGTTTTGATTTGCATTTCTCTGATAATGAGTGATGTTGAGCATCTTTTCATGTGTTTGTTAGCCATCTGTATGTCTTCTTTGGAGAAATGTCTGTTTAGTTCTTTGGCCCATTTTTTGATTGGGTCATTTATTTTTCTGGAATTGAGCTGCAGGAGTTGCTTGTATATTTTTGAGATTAATCCTTTGTCTGTTTCTTCACTTGCTATTATTATCTCCCAATCTGAGGGCTGTCTTTTCACCTTACTTATAGTTTCCTTTGTTGTGCAAAAGCTTTTAAGTTTCATTAGATCCCATTTGTTTAGTTTTGCTTTTATTGCCAATATTCTGGGAGGTGGGTCATAGAGGATCTTGCTGTGGTTTATGTCGGAGAGTGTTTTGCCTATGTTCTCCTCTAGGAGTTTTATAGTTTCTGGTCTTACATTTAGATCTTTAATCAATTTTGAGTTTATTTTTGCAAGACTCATTAAGAAACAAAGAGAGAGGAACCAGATTAACAAAATTAGAAATGAAAATGGAGAGATCACAACAGACAACACTGAAATACAAAGGATCATAAGAGACTACTACCAGCAGCTCTATGCCAATAAAATGGACAACTTGGATGAAATGGACAAATTCTTAGAAAAGTATAACCTTCCAAAACTGAACCAGGAAGAAATAGAAGATCTTAACAGACCCATCACAAGCAAGGAAATCGAAACTGTAATCAAAAATCTTCCAGCAAACAAAAGCCCAGGACCAGATGGCTTCACAGCTGAATTCTACCAAAAATTTAGAGAAGAGCTAACACCTATCTTACTCAAACTCTTCCAGAAAGTTGCAGAGGAAGGTAAACTTCCAAACTCATTCTATGAGGCCACCATCACCCTAATTCCAAAACCAGACAAAGATGCCACAAAAAAAGAAAACTACAGGCCAATATCACTGATGAACATAGATGCAAAAATCCTTAACAAAATTCTAGCAAACAGAATCCAACAACATATTAAAAAAATCATACACCATGACCAAGTGGGCTTTATCCCAGGAATGCAAGGATTCTTTAATATCTGCAAATCAATCAATGTAATACACCACATTAACAAATTGAAAGATAAAAACCATATGATTATCTCAATAGATGCAGAGAAAGACTTTGACAAAATTCAACACCCATTTATGATTAAAACACTCCAGAAAGCAGGAATAGAAGGAACATACCTCAACATAATAAAAGCTATATATGACAAACCCACAGCAAGCATCACCCTCAGTGGTGAAAAATTGAAAGCATTTCCCCTGAAATCAGGAACAAGACAAGGGTGCCCACTCTCACCACTACTATTCAACATAGTGTTGGAAGTTTTGGCCACAGCAATCAGAGCAGAAAAAGAAGTAAAAGGAATCCAGATAGGAAAAGAAGAAGTGAAACTCTCACTGTTTGCAGATGACATGATCCTTTACATAGAAAACCCTAAAGACTCTTCCAGAAAATTACTAGAGCTAATCAATGAATATAGTAAAGTTGCAGGATATAAAATTAACACACAGAAATCCCTTGCATTCCTATATACTAACAATGAAAAAACAGAACGAGAAATTAAGGAAACAATACCATTCACCATTGCAACAAAAAGAATAAGATACTTAGGAATATATCTACCTAAAGAAACAAAAGACCTATACATAGAAAACTATAAAACACTGATGAAAGAAATCAAAGAGGACACAAACAGATGGAGAAACATACCGTGTTCATGGATTGGAAGAATCAATATTGTCAAAATGGCTATTCTACCCAAAGCAATCTATAGATTCAGTGCAATCCCTATCAAGCTACCAACGGTATTTTTCACAGAACTAGAACAAATAATTTCACAATTTGTATGGAAATACAAAAAACCTCGAATAGCCAAAGTAATCTTGAGAAAGAAGAATGGAACTGGAGGAATCAACCTGCCTGACTTCAGACTCTACTACAAAGCCACAGTCATCAAGACAGTATGGTACTGGCACAAAGACAGAAATATAGATCAATGGAACAGAATAGAAAGCCCAGAGATAAATCCATGAACCTATGGACACCTTATCTTTGACAAAGGAGGCAAGGATATACAATGGAAAAAAGACAACCTCTTTAACAAGTGGTGCTGGGAAAGCTGGTCAACCACTTGTAAAAGAATAAAACTAGAACACTTTCTAACACCATACACAAGAACTCAGAGAATTCTATGTTCAATGAACCCTTGCTGAATAAGAATGAGCTATAAAGGGATCAATGGCAACACACTCCAGTATTCTTGCCTGGAAAATCCCATGGATGGAGAAGTTTGGCAGGCTACCGTCCATGGGGTCACAAAGAGTCAGACACGGGTGAGTGACTGAGCACATAAAGAGATCAAGTGTATAAAGATGAAAACAAAACCATGCACTTATTAGAAGAAAGTATGGGTATTTATAACCTGGATATAAGGAAAGACTTTCTAACTATCACTTAAAATATAGTATAGTAAAAGAAATTATTGATTCATTTAACTACATTTAAAAAGAAAAAACAAACTTTGCATGGTATAAACACAAAAAACCTATAAGGAAACAATGAGTTACAAAGTGGGAGAAAATATTTGCAACATTTATTACAGATAAAGAGTAAAGAGTTAGTCAAAGAAGTCAATAGAAAAATAGAGTCAGGGTATAAACAGACAATTCACACACCAAAAAAATATTAAAAATCACTCATAATTAGAGGAATGCAAAACTACTATGAGTTACTATTTAATTGGCAAATACTATCAGATTGGCAAAAATTAAAAAATATAAAAACATACTGCTTGTAATGATGTGGACAAATAGGAACTCTTATACATTACTAGTGTGAGTGCAAAAGCATGCACCTTTATGAATGGGAATTTTGCATATCTCACAAAACTACACATGAGTTTGCTTTGTATCTAGCAGTCTCACTCTGTAAATTTACCCTAAAGATACACACTCAATAATTTGACAATGCTTCTGTAAAATACTACATATTGTAGCATTGTTTGTGATTATAAATGTTGGAAATAACTCAGATATCCATGTAGAGAAGGTTGGTTGGACAAATATAGGACATCCACACAATGGAATTATGTACAGCTGAGAGAAAGAGGGAGAGAAACAGAATATCTTCAAAGAAATGAGAATCTGAATTGCCTCAGGATTTCCAAAGACAACTTGGATGCTTAACTCAGTAAAAACCAAATTCTGAAAGAAAATAATATTAAATCTAATTTTATATCTAGCCAAGCTAATATTTTAAGTTTTGAGAACAAAAATAGAGACACAGTTTAACATGTAAGAAATACCCTTAGAGACTTCCCTGCTGGTACAGTAGATAAGAATCTGCTTGCCAGTGCAGGGGACATGTGTTTGATCCCTGGTCTGGGAAGATTCCACATGCCATGGAGCACCTAGCCCATGTACCACAACTACTGCATCCGTGCACCTAGATCTTGTGAAACAAGAGAAACCACCACAGTGAGAAGTCCAAGCACCATAAGGTAGAGTAGCCCCCACTTGCTGCAACTAGAGAAAGCCCACACACAGTAGCCAAGACTCAGAGCAGCCATAAGTAAATAAAATTTGAAAAGAAATACCCTAAAACTATCTCAGAAAGAAATACTCGTTATTTTTTCAGCAAAATAAATAAGTTTAAAAAAAAAAATCTGAAAGAGCTAGGAAATAGAAGCAAAGGAGCCAATGAAACTTTTTTTTTCATTTTTAAAAAATGTTATTAATACATAGTTGATCTGCAATGTTGTGTTAATTTTTACTATACAGCTGCTGCTGCTGCTGCTAAATTGCTTCAGTGGTGTCTGACTCTGTGCGACCCCATAGACGGCAGCCCACCAGGCTCCCCCGTCCCTGGGATTCTCCAGGCAAGAACACTGGAGTGGGTTGCCATTTCCTTCTCCAATGCATGAAAGTGAAAAGTGAAAGTGAAGTCGCTCAGTCGTGTCCAACTCTTAGTGACCCCATGGACTGCAGCCTACCAGGCTCCTCCGTCCATGGGATTTTCCAGGCAAGAGTATTGGAGTGGGTTGCCATTACTATACAGCAAAGTGATTCAGTTATATGTAAATATATATAAGTGTGTGTGTATATATATATATATGCATATATATATATATATATATGCATGTACATTCTTTTCTATTCTGGTTTATCACAGGATATTGAATGTCCTATACAGCAGGACCTTGCTGTTTATTTATCCTATATATACTAGATTGCATCTGCTAGTTTCAAGCTCTCAATCCTTCCCTCCCCTACTCCTCTCCCTCTTGGCAACCACAAATTTGTTCTGTATGTCTGTGAGTCTGTTTCTGTTTTGCAGATATTTGTGTTGTATTTTAGATTCTACATGTAAGTGATATCATATGGTATTTTTCTTTCTCTAGCTTTAGTATGATAATCGCTAGTTACATTCATGTTGCAGATAGCATTATTTCCTTCTTTTTTATGACTCAGTAATATTGCATTGTGTGTATGTATGTATACACACACACACACAGACACTGCATCTTCTTTGTCCATTTAACTGTTGATAGACACTTAGGTTGCTTCCATACGTGGCTGTCACAAATAGTGCTGCTGTGAAAATAGGGGGCTGCATGTATCTTTTTAAATTATAGTTTTGTCTAAGTATATGCCCAAGAGTGGGATTGCTGGATCATATGGCAACTCTATTTTTAGTTTTTGAAGAACTTCCATACTGTTTTCCACGGTGACTGCATCAATTTACATTGCAACCCACAGTGTAGAAGGGTTCCCTTTTCTCCATACCCTCTCCAGCATTTGTTATTTGTAGGGTTTTTTTTTTTGAAATCGCTTATACTTTATTAGAATTAGGAAAGAGGTTTTTTTGGAACTTTTTTTTTTTGCCATTTTGTGCAGTTTTTTTATTTGTTTCTATAGACTTTTCTTTTTAATTAATTAATTTTTTAATTGAAGGATTATTGCTTTACAGAATTTTGTTGTTTTCTGTCAAACCTCAACATGAATCAGCCACAGGTATAGATATATATATATCCCCTCCCTTTTGAACCTCCCTCCCATCCCCTCCCCATCCCACCCCTTTAGGTTGATACAGAGCCCCTGTTTGAGTTTCCTGAGCCAGACAGCAAATTCCTGTTGGCTATCTATTTTACATACGGTAATGTAAGTTTCCATGTTACTCTTTCCATAAATTTCACCCTCTCCTCCCCTCTTCCCATGTCCATAAATCTATTCTCCATGCTTGTTTCTCCATTGCTGCCCTGTAAATAAATTCTTCAGTACCATTTTCCTAGATTCCATATATATGCATTAGAATACAATATTTATCTTTCTCTTTCTGATTTACTTCACTCTGTATAATAGGCTCTAGGTTCATCCACCTCATTAGAACTGACTCAAATGCATTCCTTTTTATGGCTGAGTAATATTCCATTGTGTATATATATCATAGCTTCTTTATCCATTCATCTGTCGATGAACATCTAGGTTGCTTCCATGTTCTAGCTGTTGTAAATAGTGCTGCAACAAACAATGGGATACTTGTGTCTTTTTCAGTTTTGGTTTCCTCAGGGTATATGCCTAGGATTGGGATTACTGGGTCACATGGTGGTTTTTTTCCTAGTTTTTTTAAGGAATCTCCATACCATCTTCCATAGTGGCTGTATCAATTTACATTCCCACCAACAGTGCAAGAGTGTTCCCTTTTCTTCACACCCTCTCCAGCATTTATTGTTTATTGACATTTTGATGATGGCCATTCTGACTGGTGTCACGTGATGTCTCATTGTAGTTTTGATTGTATTTCTCTAATAATGAGTGATGTTGAGCATCTTTTCATGTGTTTGTTAGCCATCTGTATGTCTTCTTTGGAGAAATCTCTGTTAGGTCTTTTTCCCACTTTTTGATTGGGTTGTTTGTTTTTCTGGTATTGAGTTGTATGAGCTGCTTATATATTTTGGAAATTAATCCTTTGACAGTTGTTTCATTTGCTATTATTTTCTCCCATTCTGAGGGTTTTCACCTTCCTTATAGTTTCCTTTGCTGTGCAAAAGTGTTTAAGTTTAATCAGGTCCCACTTGTTTACTTTTGTTTTTATTTCTGTTACTTTAGGAAGTGGGTCATAGAGGATCTTGCTTTGATTTATGTCATCGAGTGTTCTGCCTATGTTTTCCTCTAAGAGTTTTATAGTTTCTGGTCTTACATTTAGGTCTTTAATCCATTTTGAGTTTATCTTTATGTATGGTGTTAGGAAGTGTTCTAATTTCATTCTTTTACATAGAACTTTCCAGTTTTCCCAGCACCACTTATTGAAAAGGTTGTCTTTGCCCTATTGTATATTCTTGCCTCCTTTGTCAAAAATAAGGTACCCAAAGGTGCATGGGTTTATTTATGGGCTTTCTATCTTGTTCCATTTGTCTATATTTCTGTTTTTGTGCCAGTACCATACTGTCTTGATGACTGTAGCTTTGTAGTATAATCTGAGGTCAGGAAGGTTGATTCTTCCAGCTCCATTCTTCTTTCTCAAGACTACTCTGGCTATTTGGGGTCTTTTCTGTTTACATATGAATTGTCAAAGTTTTTGTTCTTGCTCTGTGAAAAATGCCATTGGTAATTTGATAGGGATTGCATTGAATCTGTAGATTGCATTTGGTAGTATAGTCATTTTCACAATATTGATTTTTCCTACCCAGGAACATGGAATATCTCCCCATCTGTTTATGTCATCTTTTATTTCTTTCATTAGTGTCTTATAATTTTCTGTGTACAGTTCTTTTGTCTCCTTGGGTAAGTTTATTCCTGGATATTTAATTCTTTTTGTTGCAATGGTGAATGGGATTGATTCCTTAATTTCTCTTTCTGACTTTTCATTGTTAGTACATAGAAGTGCAAGTGATTTCTTTGTATTGATTTTGTATCCTACAACTTTGCTAAATTCACTGATTAGCTCTAGTAATTTTCTGATATTATCTTTAGTGTTTTCTTTGTACAGTATCATGTCATCTGCAAATAGTGAGAGCTTTACTTCTTCTTTTCTGATCTGGATTCCTTTTATTTCTTTTTCTTCTCTGATTGCTGTAGCTAGGACTTGCAGAACTATGTTGAAAAACTGTGGTGAAAGTGGACACCCCTGTCTTGTTCCTGATCTTAGGGGGACTGTTTTCAGTTTTTCACCATTGAAAATAGTGTTTGCTGTAGGTTTATCGTATATGGCCTTGACTATGTTGAGGTAGGTTTCTTCTATGCCCATTTTTTAATTAATTAATTTATTTATTTATTTTTTCAGTGGGTTTTGTCATACATTGATATGAATCAGCCATAGATTTACACGTATTCCCCATCCCGATCCCCCCTCCCACCTCCCTCTCCACCAGATTCCTCTGGGTCTTCCCAGTGCACCAGGCCCGAGCACTTGTCTCATGCATCCCACCTGGGCTGGTGATCTGTTTCACCATAGATAATATACATGCTGTTCTTTCGAAACATCCCACCCTCACCTTCTCCCACAGAGTTCAAAAGTCTGTTCTGTACTTCTGTGTCTCTTTTTCTGTTTTGCATACAGGGTTGTCATTACCATCTTTCTAAATTCCATATATATGTGTTAGTATGCTGTAATGTTCTTTATCTTTCTGGCTTACTTCACTCTGTATAATGTATGCCCATTTTTTTAAAAAAAAATAGTTTTAATCATAAATGGGTGCTGAATTTTGTCAAAGGCTTTTTCTGCATCTGTTGAGATTATCATATGGTTTTTATCTTTCAATGTGTTAATATGGCATATCACATTGATTGATTTCCATATATTGAAGAATCCTTGCATCCCTGGAATAAATCCAACTTGATCATGGTGTATGAGCTTTTTATTGTGTTGCTGAATTCTGTTTGCTAAAATTTTGTTGAGGATTTTTGCATCTATGTTCATCAGTGATATTGGCCTGTAGTTTTCTTTTCTGTGTAGTTTTCTTTGTCTGGCTTTAGTATCAGGGTGATGGTGGCCTTGTAGAATGAGTTTGGAAGTGTTCCTTCCTCTGCAGTTTTTTGAGAGTGTTTTAGTAGGATAGGCATTAGCTTTTCTCTAAATGTTTGATAGAATTCTCCTGTGAAGCCATCTGGCCATGGGCTTTTTGTTTTCTAGGAGATTTTTGATCACAGCTTCAATTTCAGTGCTTATAATTGGATTGTTCATAATTTCTATTTCTTCCTGGTTCAGTCTGGGAAGATTGGAAGATTGAACTTTTCTAAGAATCTGTTCATTTCTTCCAGGTTATCCATTTTATTGCCATATAGTTGTGCATAGCAATCTCTTATAATCCTTTGTGTTTCTGCATTGTCTGTTGTAATCTCTCCTTTTTCATTTCTAATTTTGCTTATTTGATTTTTCTCTGTTTCTTGATGAGTCTGGCTAAAGGTTTGTCAGTTTTTTTATCCTCTCAAAGAACCAGCTTTTAGTTTTATTAATCTTAACTATTATTTCTTTCATTTCTTTTTCATTTATTTCTACTCTGATCTTCATGATTTCTTTCCTTCTACTAATTTTGGTTGTTGTTGTTGTTGTTTTTAGTTCTACTTTTTCCAGTTGTTTTAGGTATAAAGTTAGGTTGTCTATTTGATGTTTTTCTTATTTCTTGAGGTAGGATTTTATTGCTGTAAACTTCCCTCTTAGAACTGCTTTTGCTGCATCCCATAGGTTTTGAGTTGTCATGTTTTCATGTGTAGTTTTTTTTAATGATGGTCATTCTTACTGGTCTGAGGTGGTACTTCATTGTAGTTTTGATTTGCAGTTCTCTAATAATTAGTGACAGTGAGCATTTTTTTCAGGTGCCTATTGGCCACCTGTATGTCTTCTTTGAAGAAATGTCTATTTAGGTCTTCTGCCCAGGTTTTGATTGGGTTGTTTGTTTTTTTGTTATTGGAATTATATGATCTGTTTATGTATTTTGGGAATTAAGCTCTTGTTGGTCGTATCATCTGCAGATATTTTCTCCTAGTCCATAGTTTGTCTTTTCATTTTGTTATGGTTTCTTTTGTTGTACAGAAGCTTGTAGGTTTGATTAGGTCCTGTTTGTTTGTTTTCACTTTTATTCCTATTGCCTTGGAGGACTGACCTAAGTACACACTGGTGTGATTTAGGTCAGAGAATGTTTTGCCTATATTCTCTTCTAGGAGTTCTATGTGGCATATCTTATTTGTAAGTCTTAAGCTATTTTGAGTTTATTTTTGTGTATTGTTTGGAGGTATATTTTAACTTCATTGATTTACATGTGGTTGTCCAGCTTTTTCAACACCACTTGCTAAAGAGACTGTCTTCCCCTATTTTATATTTTTGTTTCCTTTGTTGAAGATTAATTGTCCTTAAGTATGTTTTATTTCTAGCCTATTATGTTCCTTTGATCCAAAGTCTGTTTTTGTGCCAAACCATGCTATTTTGATTACTGTAGCTATGTAGTGTTGTCTGAGGTCTGGGAGGGTTATGCTTCCTGCTTTGTTCTTTTTCTTCAGGATTTCTTTGGCAGTTCTGGGTCTTTCATGGTTCCATATGAATTTTAGGATTATTTGTGAAATATTCTTCTGTGATAAATGTCATGGGTAAAATGATAGGGATTGCATTAAATCTGTAGATTGCTTTGGGTAGTATGGCCATTTTAACAACCAATGAGACTTGTTAAATTTAAATAAATGTTGAGGAATAACATTAATATAACCTCTACTATTATTTGTATTATCTTTAGAAAGCAACATAACCTTGTGTATATCTCATAAACATGTTGGTAAGATTGGAAGAATTTATGCTTATACATTGTGGAATAGAGTAAGTTATTCCGTAAGTATTAGTTTCATTTGTTATTACTAACAGTATTCATGGGCTTCCCTCACAGCTTAGTCAGTGAAGAATCTGCCTGCAATGCAGGAGACCCAGGTTCGATTCCTGGGTTGGGAAGATCCTCTGGAGAAGGAAATGGCAACCCACTCCAGTATTCTCACCTGGAGAATCCCATGGACAGAGGAGCCTGGCGGGCTACAGTCCATGGAATTGCAAGAGTCAGACACGATTTAGTGACTAAACCACTACCACCCACAGTATTCATATTAATGAAACTGACAATTCCAGATAATTGGAACATGAGTGGCAGCAGGGATGAATAAGAGGAAAAGAAGCTTGTTAAATTTCTTTTCCCTTTCAAGGGGTAAGTTAAAGATACTAATGAACAGAAATATATGTATAAATACATGCTTTAGGTTTTAAAGGAAAACTGCTAAAAGAACAAAATGGAATAGGCAAAATTCAATCACTCTTATAAAAGGCAGGAAAGGAAAACATATTAAAAAATTGGGTCTTCCCTGGTGGTATGGTGGATAAGAAGCCACCTGCCAATGCAGGGGACATGGGTGCAATCCTTGGTCTGGAAGATTCCACATGCCATTGAGCAACTCAGTGAGTGCGTCATAACTACTGAACCTGAACTCTGGAGCCCGTGAGGCACAACTACTGAAGCCTGTGTGCTCAGGCCTGTGCTCCACAATAAGAGAAGTCGCTGCAATGAGAAGCCTGCATATAGCAACCAAGAGTAGTCCTGCTCACTGCAGCTAGAGGAAACCCACATACAACAACAAAGACTTAGTGCAGCCTAATAAATACTTTTTTTTTAATGTTAAAAAATGATAGTAAATTTGAAAGAATAAAGCAGAACTTTTAAGTAATCATAATAAGTATGAATGGACTACATTCTATTGAAGTTTGGAGTGGTTTCAATAAATAAATAAATCAGCTTGTTCTGTATATGAGGCTCTTTAAAACAAAATGACATAGAAAAATACATGCCAAGAAAACGTTAACAAAAAATTTTGCTTAGCAATAGTCACATCAGACAAAATAGAATATAAGGCATGAAGCATTGTCTAGGATAAAGTTTTTTCATATCGATGTTACATTTCAATAAAAAGATTCAGTAATCATATGGCTAAAGATACAGTTTGAAAATATAAAAATAAAAACCTGGTAGCTTTGGAAAATGCAAATCAAAACCATAACCAAATACCATTTCATACACAATAGGATAGCTATAATCAGAAAGACAAGTGTTGGTGAGAATGTAGAGAAATTGGAACCCTCTTACATTCTTTGGTGGGAGTGTAAAATGGTGCAGCTGCTTTAAAGAACAGTCTGGCAGTTACTCAGAAAGTTAAATATAGGGTTACCATATGACCTAGCACTTTTACTCCTGGCCGTATATCCAAGAAAAATGAAAACATATGTCTATACAAAAATTTGTGTGTGAACGTTCATAGTAGCATTATTCATAATAGCCAAAAAGTAGAAACAACCCAAATGTCCATTAGCTAATGAAAGATAAATAGGAGGTAGTGTATCCATATAATCAAATATCATTTGGCAACAAAGAAGAATGGAATACTGATCCATGCTACAAATAGATGAAACTTGAAAACATTATACTAAGTGAAAGAAGCCAGTGTGACAAAAGACCACATGCTGCATGATTCCATTTATACAAATATCTAGAACAGGAAAATCTGTAAAGACAAAAAAAGTAGATTAGTAGTTGCCTAGAACTAGAGAGGTTGAAGGGAAGTACAGAATATGGACAATGAAAATATTCAAAATTTAATGTGGTCATTGTCTGCACATCTCTGAATTATACTAAAAACCATTGAAGTATATACTTTAAATGATGGAATTAAATGGTATGTGATTTGTAGTTTAACAAACCTCTTATAAAAGCAAATCCTAGAAATATTGGCAAAAGTACAAATAAAAAAGCAGTTGTGTTGCAAATGTTTAATCATGCATGCACAGTAAATTATTCGGTAGAGCATTTAATATGTCCATATATGTCCACTAATGCTGAAGTGGGACCTGACCTCAGCAGCTTTAATATCACTCCCACTGATAGAGTTCAAAGGCCATGGTTCTTCCTTTTTTTTTTTTTTTTAATAAATAATTAATCTAGGGGGCTGCACTGGGTCTTTGTTGCAACCGGTGGGCTTTCTCTAGCTGTGGTGAGCAGGAACTACTCTCTAGTTGCGGTACTTGGGCTTCTCCGTGTGGTGGCTTCTCTTTTTGTGGATCTTGGTCTCTAGGATGTGTGGACTTCAGTAGTTGTGGCATGTGGGCTTAGTGGTTGTGGCATACAGGCTTAATTGCCCTGTGGCATGTGGAATCTCCCTGGACCAGGGATTAAACCGGTGTCTCCTGCGTTGGAAGATGGAATTCTCAACCACTGGACCACCAGGGAAATTCAAGGCCATGGTTCTACTCCCAAATTCTGATACCAGTTTACTCTGGGTTTTGGGGAATATCACTTTATCCCTCTGGACCTTATTTTTTCACTTGTAAAATGAGAAGGAAAGAGACCTTCCATAATGATCTTAGTGGAAGTGACTTTCTTATTGATCATTTAGAAGCTTCTGTTCTCATATCCCATGAAGACCTGTGAGTTTCCCTTGATATGCTGTTCCTGATCAATTCTGTGACATTGGCACAAGTCCTGACTCCTCCTCCCAGTCAGAAGTTAGAGTCCCATGCAGCCAGCAGAAAACATCTGTAGTGTGCAAAGAGAAAAGACGTGACACTATGTTCATTTCACTTGGTAGAGGCCATTGCCAAGCTGAACCTATAATATGTTCATTTCCATTTTTAAGGGATATATTTTGTCTTCTAATTAAGGCATTGTCTTTGTGGTTACATTCAAGACGTTTGACTCTTACCGGTATTTCCTTATTTGCATTTTCCTTTCTAAGGATCCTAGGAGTTCTTTCAAAAAATTGTAAGCCACTTTGATCAAGTAGATAAAGCCAGGAGGGAATTTGTTGCTCTGCATTTAACTCTGACCAGTCAGGTAGAAATAGGGTGGATAGGTGGAAACGGGGAAAAAAAAGGAACTGAAAGGTCAGTGTTGTGGCATAATGGAATGAATGTGCTATTCAGAAGCAGATCTGGATTTGAATCTCGGTTCATCTTGGTCCATCTTGGTTCATTCTTACTAGATTTATGACTTTGGATCTGTTCAACAATCTCTTTGAGCCTCAGTTTTCTCAACTGTAAAGTGGAGACAACATTCTTTACCCTATAGAATTGTAAGAATTAGAGATAATAATGGTAACTATTACCATTTCCAAGGACTAAATGCAGGAGCCACTTATAACAGCTGCTTATTGCTCAAACGCACGATGCTGAGGCACACTGTCTGCAGCATGAAAAACCGTGAATTTGTGAATACCTCTGATTGCTAAAAATTCCATCCTTATGTCTAGATGCACTATTCAGTCCTTTAACCTTCATCTGTTGTCCTGGTTTTATTGTTTGAATCACTGTCATCCTCGTGATAGACTTTAGATACTAAAACACATCCCATCCCTGGCACCAAGGGTTCCATTGGCTAAGTACTCCCACCCCGGTACCAAGTGTCCTCTTGGCTAAGTACTCCCCATGGTCTCCATTTTTCCTTGTAGGACAAGGCTTCCAGATTCCCCACCATCCAGATGTCAGCTTGGTTGATAGCCACTGTGATTTCCAGCTGAGACCACTGGCTTAAAACTGGTCTGATTAATCCCTGATTAAGGCTGTTTCATTTCTTGGTAATTCTCATGGAGCCTTGAGTGTCATTAGCTTGTTTAGCAGCCTAGTCACATCCTTTGTTCTTGTTGAATTTGCTTTTATTTGAAACCTGTTAAATTTTTCAGATGGACTTTTTTCAGAGTCAGGTGCTTGGTCCTTTGTTAACCTACAGTTGTACACACACACATGCACACACATGTGCATACATATGTGCATATAAATGCTGACTTTTTCCTGCATTTTCAGATGAGAAAACAGAGAGGTTTAATAGTTTGTGTAAACATATATATTTCTAAATGTATGTGTATGTTCATTATATTCATTTACATGAAGAGTTCCAGAAAGTACTAAACACAGCATTAAAATAACATTGAAAATTTAATATTTAAAATTTAATATTTATTTTAATATTAAATTTAATATTTATAATAGAAATCTAATAAGTTTATGATAATGTAAGTTTAATATTTAAAATTTAATATTTTAATATTAAATTTAATATTTAACATTGAAAATTTGCTATGAATTATCACTGACTTTTTATCCCATTTTCAGAGGAGGAAACAGAGAGGTTAACATGCTTGTGCAAATTTTCACAGCATGTGTGTGTTGGAACTGGAGCCCAAGCTGGTACTCTTGACCACTGCTCTGTTCTGACTCCTGACGTGGCCCCAAGCGCATGCATATACAATGGTACCGCTTCCATCAGAGTTGAGGACGCCACTGAAATGCAGGTCTTCTTTAGGTCACAGTCTTTCCCGGTCCTTATCTGTACTGTGTCTGGTTGGGCTGGAGGATTTCTTATGTTCCTGTCAGCCCCAATATTCTGCATAAATCCACCAAGACTCTAATCACAGTAAGGAAGAGAAGTTAATTTTTAAATTTTCTTTCCCAGAAAATTGCGTTGACCTCACACACAGAACCTCACATTTGCCCCTATTAAATTTCATCTTATCATATTTGTTGGTGGTGATAAGAGCTTCTGGAATCAGTGTTTCCATAGCAGCCACATTGCTGGCCCTCCAACTTGACAGCAGCATCTCCGGGCTGATGCTCAGATCCTGTTGGCCTTCTTCCAAATCACTGGTCACACACAGCCACCCACACTGACCTGCCAGGGCCTTGCTTGGCCACTAGAAATGCTTCTGGGACATGGGGACAACTCTGCATTCTGCGGTCTCCAGAACTGTTTTAATGATGGGTCCCCAAATGTTCTTTCCTAGAGTAACCATCTAAGATACAAACCCAGAAGAACCAGGACCACAGTCTCTGGGTCAGAGTGACCATGAGCAAGTCCCTTCACTCTCTGACTGTGACCAGTGGGATCAGCTTTGAGGAGACTGTGTGCGCTCCAGGGCAGAGATGGGGTAATGTTGAGGGGACATAAGAAGCTTGCTCAAACCCCACCCCGCCACCCTGTCCTCTGCAAGTTCAACCCCACGATGACCATGCTGGACACTTTCCCCTCCTCAGCAAGCTTCTTGTGCCATAAGATCAAAAGTGTCACTTCTGGTAAGAAGAATATGTTGGCACTTTTATTCCTGGCCTTCTTTCCTCCAAACCTAAGCAAGAGCCTTGTCTTTTCTCTGTCAACACACATCCCTTGTCTGCAAGGAAAAGAATAATTCTTTTCATCATCAGATCTATTTTTTCGGTCATGCCCTGTCTCTGGAACACAAACACAGACCAAGCTGGTGCAGCGTTTGACTGATAGAGAACCTCTGGCACTATTTTGGGAAAGCTTGGAGAAAATCTCTTCTTTGGTTCTGGAGATTTTTCTTTCTCATTGACAGCAGATCGGAAGAATAGAACCATTGTCTTCTTCTTAAGTGATTGTGTAGTGGAGGATACGTTCATCTCCTGGACATGTGCTATGTATCTGCAGCAAGGAAAAGTACATGCAGTTGTGCAAATTTCCTGATAATGTCCCCTCTTTGTTTTGAAATGATGCTTGCTTGTTGAAAAACATTTGTAGTCAAGACTTGGGGGATGCTTGTCTCACTGCATCCCTTGGGAGGGAAGAGCATTGTGATTAGATGTCACCTTTAACCTAGAATTTCTGCCTCGAAGACAGAGATAGAAATAAGGTGGGATTCCTTGCTCCCAGGAAAGGTGGTGGAGACTCAACCTCTGTTATAGCCCTCTCTGTTTTCTTTGGGGGTGGGGGTGGGGTGTGCTTACTTGCTCAGTTGTGTCCAACTCTTTACGACCCCATGGACTGTAGCTGGCCAGGCTCCTCTGTCCATGGGGATTCTTCAGGCAAGAACACTGGAGTGGGTTGCCATGCCCTCCTCCCAGAGGATCTTCCCAACCCAGGGATTGAACCCAGGTCTCCCACGCTGCAGGCGGATTCTTTACCATCTGAGCCACCAGGGAAGCCCTTTTGGGGCGGGGGGTGGGGGAAGTGTTTGTTTTGTTCTCAAAGACAAATAAGCCAAGACATTTGCACATTCTCACATTCAGACAGAGGAAGCTGTAACTACATAATGTGTGAATTTTGTAGGACTTGCCTTCCACAGAAAGTCAGAGCTAGATGCCCTTGGTCTGCCTTCTGTCTCTCAGAAGCCTGACTTTCTATCCCCTTGTGATAAAAAGAATGAGTGTATGACCTGGCTCAGACATGGATGACATCCTTAATTTTGACAACTCCTAAAGTAAGCACAGAGAGTTTATGTGCCTTAATGAGGGTCATGCAATACTGAGGTCAACTCCTGACTCTAAATCCAAAGTTCTTTCCACGTAGTCTCAAGGGCCAGGTCTCCTTCAGGTGAAGAGCAGATAGAAGCCACCCAGGTCAAGGTTTCCAGGAAAGGCTTCCATTGACCTCAGGTTTCCTCTCTAGCCTGGGCACCCAGCCTCAAGGGCTCTGGGGAAGAAGATGAATGAGAAAAGATAACTTGTGCCGAACACGCCAGCTTTAAGCTCAGTGTAAGCAGTGCTGTTTTTCCACTTGGAGCGAGGATAATAAAGGACCCGAGGTTCATTTTGGGCAGCCTGTCTCTCTGGACATCTGTGACCAGCCACTGCTGAGAGCACATCTTCCGTTTGCCATCATGTTGCTCTCAGTACAAAATAGATTCCGTTCCAACTTAGTGAACTGTGGTGACAGCAGTTATTTTGGTTTTCGAGCTCTCCTTGGTTCATTTCTTCTGTTGATTGATCTGTCTTTCATCACTGGACCTTCCTCCAGCTTTGCCTCCCTCTTGGCCTGGACAGGACACCTTCCAGAGCGGATCAGTTTTCATGCCCCTGTGGTTGCCCACCCCTTGTCCCTGACTCACCATGCAGATGTCTTGCCCATGCCTGGCTCTGACCACAGCAGGGCTTTCCCACCAGATATGCTGTTGATCAAGAGGCCCCCAAAATGAAGCAATTGGAAACCTTTTGAGCTGGAATCCCTGGTGAGGCACTGGGGCATTCATACTTCCTCACACCCTTGGCAAACCTAGGGAGCCCATTTTCCTGGTGACAACAGGACTTGGAGAACAGTGTTCCCTGAACACTGTCGCAGGTGTAATAATAGGTGTTCCTGAACTGGTTGCCATCTGTGCTCCATATTTGCAGGTGTTTTTACCTGGATCCAAGAATAAGTCATTTCCTCTGCTTGATCTTACTTTTTCTGGTAAATACAACCCTGGTGAGACTGAACATACTTGTAGATAATGGCCAGACCAAACACTCCAATGGAACTCTGACCCACAACCCCTGCAGCAGCGAGGCCAGCCCTAGCAGAGTGACAGCAGGTTCCTTTTCTGTTGTGATGTTGAAATCACCACTCCTCCTCACCCTACCCCCACCCTCCCACTCGGGACCAACTCGAAAAAGCCAAATAAGCTCCCCCAACAAATCCCACAGGATGCCCCACTTCTAGTTAGCTGCCTCCAGCTTCCCCATGCCGGCAAACTCCAATTAGAGTGTACCTGAAGCCTTCCAGTTTTTCCACTGTAAAGCTTTCCCACTCCCCTGCCTGCCTTTGAGTCTCTGCCAAACCCAAGAGATGGTGGCTGACTGACTCCCTTGCCACAGCAAGCTCTGAATAAATAGCCTCTGCCTGTTCTCTTTCGGGAAGCCTTTGTTTATTTCCACTCTGGGTAAGTCATCCAGCTCTTCAGCTCCTGCCCCCTCCTACCCTTGACTGCTCAAAGGGAAGATATCCTCTGTAATGGAAAGGGAGTGATGTTATGGTGACGGGCTCCATTTCCCTTAAAAGAACACAATAAAATGACAGCAGAGGAACAGAAAAGCATCTTTTTTTTCCCCTTAGTGTTTGGCTTTGTCTCTGCATTACCCACGCAGATGTTAAAGGAAAGTGGCCATCCTGGGGCTGAGGACCCACTGAATGGAAAACTCAAGGATTGAGTTTGAAGGATTTGAAATCCTCTGAAATAAGTGCCCTTTTTTACTTAGAGCTGCAGCCCCACCCCATCCCCCATGTCACCCACCCCCTCATTTTCTTTTCGGATCCCTTTCTACTAGCACGGGATTCGCACCTAGGGAGAGCTCCTTGGTCCCTCTAGAACCTCCGATTAGCAGCAATTAAAAAAAGGTCTTCCAGCAACTTGACACTTTTTGAAATGCTAATTGATGCTAAGCAGAGCCATCAGGCTGTCGTTCACACCTACTCAGTCCCTGCCCCCAGGCTTTTTTGCATATTTGAATCAATAAGTTTCTAAACCAAGGAAGTGTGAGATATGCAAATAGAGTGCTCCCAACCACCCTTGCTGAGACTGGTACCCGTGGAGACCTAGAAAATCCCCGCAGCCCGCCCCTCTCCCCCTGCAGTGCTTCAACTTCTTGGAGTGGAATGCTCAGAGCGTCCTGGGCGTGACCTCTGTCCTTTGTTAGAGCTTTGTTCCAGCATTTGCATAATTTGGTTGACAAACACTTGGTCCAGTCGATTGCCTGAGCAATGAGATGGTTTAAAATGACACCAGTGTATACATCATGTGAAAGGACACAGAGATGAGACTGCTGAATTAGGTACAGAACTAGTTGATGTCCCCAGAGCAAGAAGACCCTAAAATCGGGCAGAAACCGTTTATTAGGTTTCTGTCAGTGGGTATATGATGTCCCAGTGTGATGACAGAATGCCAGAAGTGTGACAAACCAGGTCATGTTTCTTAGAGCAGCAGGTGACCCTTAGGCCTGTCAGACAGTGATCCTGTTAGGGGAAACAAGCTGACTGAAACCACCCCCCCTGGCCAAGCACCATAGTAACCATTTACCTGAGTTATTTTACAATAGGAGGTCCTGGGAAGGAACACAGAACTAATAAGCCACCACCAACTAGAAGAGTTTGGAAAAGGTCAAAAGGAGACAACACGTGTCTGACCACCTCCCAGAATCCTTCTCGCTGGCATCCATCTTGGCTGAGTAATGCATGTGCCACCAGGAAGGACTCTTGAGTTAGAACGATCGGCTAGACAACCCGAAACTGACTCCAATTACCATAAAACCTGAGGCTGTGTGCCGCGTGGCAGAGCAGTTCTCCTGGGTTCCCTTACCCTACTGCTCTCCACTCGGGCACCCCTGCCCAATAAAGTCTCTTGCTTTGTCAGCACATGGGTCTCCTCGGACAATTCATTTCCAGGGGTTAGACAAGAGCCCACTTCTGTGCCATGGAAGGGGTCCCTCTTCCTGCAACAATCCCGTAAGAGTTTGGAAGGGCATGCAGTCATCTTTTACCGTTACTTTAAAATAGTTCCTATTTGGAACCAGTCTGTTGTTACATGTCCAGTTATAATTGTTGCTTCCTGACCTGCATACAGGTTTCTCAAGAGACAGGTCAGATGGTCTGGTATTCCCATCTCTTGAAGAATTTTCCACAGTTTATTGAGATCCACACAGTCAAAGGCTTTGGCATAGTCAATAAAGCAGAAGTAGATGTTTTTCTGGAACCCTCTTGCTTTTTCAATGATCCACGGATGTTGGCAATTTGATCTCTGGTTCCTCTGCCTTTTCTAAAACCAGCTTGAACATCTGGAAGTTCACAGTTCACATATTGCTGAAGCCTGGCTTGGAGAATTTTGAGCATTACTTTACTAGCGTGTGACATGAGTGCAATTGTGCGGTAGTTTGATCATTCTTTGGGGTTGCCTTTCTTAGGGATTGGAATGAAAACTGACCTTTTCCAGTCCTGTGGTCACTGCTGAGTTTTTCAAATTTGCTGGCATATTGAGTGCAGCAGTTTCACAGCATCATCTTTCAGGATTTGAAATAGCTCAACTGGAATTCCATCACCTCCACTAGCTTTGTTCGTAGTGATGCTTTCTAAGGCCCACTTGACTTCGCATTCCAGGATGTCTGACTCTAGGTGAGTGATCACACCATCATGATTATCTGGGTCATGAAGATCTTTTTTGTACAGTTCTTCTGTTTATTCTTGCCACCTCTTCTTAATATCTCCTGCTTCTGTTAGGTCCATACCATTTCTGTCCTTTATCGAGCCCATCTCTGCATGAAATATTCCCTTGGTATCTCTAATTTTCTTGACGAGATCTCTAGTCTTTCCCATTCTGTTGTTTTCCTCTTTTTCTTTTCATTGATCGCTGAGGAAGGCTTTTTTATCTCTCCTTGCTATTCTTTGGTTCCAAATAGGAAAAGGAGTATGTCAAGGCTGTATATTGTCACCCTGCTTATTTAACTTATATGCAGACTACATCATGAGAAACGCCAGTCTGGAAGAAGCACAAGCTGGAATCAAGATTGCCAGGAGAAATATCAATAACCTCAGATATGCAGATGACACCACCCTTATGGCAGAAAGTGAAGAGGAACTAAAAAGCCTCTTGATAAAAGTGAAGGAGGAGAGTGAAAAAGTTGGCTTAATGCTCAATATTCATAAAACTAAGATCATGGCATCTGGCCCCATCACTTCATGACAAATAGATGGGGAAACAATGGAAACAGTGTCACTCTTTATTTTTTGGGGCTCCAAAATCACTGCAGATGGTGATTGCAGCCATGAAATTAAAAGACACTTACTCCTAGAAAGGAAAGTTATGACCAACCTAGATAGCATATTGAAAAGCAGAGACATTACCTTGTCAACAAAGGTCCATCTAGTCAAAGCTATGGTTTTTCCAGTAGTCATGTATGGATATGAGAGTTGGATGGTGAAGAAAGCTGAGTGACGAAAAATTGATGCTTTTGAACTGTGGTGTTGGAGAAGACTCTTGAGAGTCCCTTGGACTGCAAGGGACAGTCCATCCTAAAGGAGATCAGTCCTGGGTGTTCATTGGAAGGACTGATGCTGAAGCTGAAGCTCCAATACTTTGGTCACCTCATGCGAAGAGTTGACTCATTGGAAAAGACCCTAATGCTGGGAAGGATTGGGGGCAGGAGGAGAAGGGGACGACAGAGGATGAGATGGCTAGATGGCATCACCGACTCGAAGAACATGGGTTTGGGCAGACTCTGGGAGTTGATGATGGACAGGGAGGCCTGGCGTGCTGCGATTTATGGGGTTGCAAAGAGTCGGCCACGACTGAGCGACTGAACTGAACTGATTTAAAATAGTTTATGCTTTTAGAGATGGTCCCTGAAGGGTAGCAGAATATGCTATTCCCAAATAGGCTTCTTTGGCATAAGGATTACTGGGAACTGATTGTTTTGGAGAAAAGGCAGATACAGAAGAAGCTCTAAAAGCAGAGTAGAGGACTTCCCCGGTGGCCCAGAGGTTGAGACTCTGCATTTCCAATGCAGGGGACCTGTGTTCCATCCCTGGTCAGGGAACTAAGATCCCACATGAGCCCTGCGCACCCAGAAGTGTTTAAAAAAATTTTTTTCAAAATGAAAATCAGAGTAGAATGTACTGTTTGTACTGTTTTGTACATTAATGGGGGAAATCTCCATTTGTAAGAATGTCCCCCTCTCTGTATCAGGAAGAGAAAGACTAAATCACAAGAAGCTCTTACCAGTGTTACTTAAATCTGCATAACAATCTTACCCATGTTTGCTGTGTTTTTCGTAGGAACCTCCCATAACTTGTCTTCTACCCACCAACATCTTTCTTTTGTCGGTAGCTGAAGATGGTATATTAAGGTGGTGGTTTGGGCCATTTCAGGGAGTTTTGCCCAGTTTTCCTGGGTAGCCTCCATTATACAGTTGGTATCCATGTTATTAAACTTCAGTTTGTTTTTCTCTTGTTAATCTGTCCTTCATTACAGAGAGGGATCTGTCTCAGAACCTAGAAAGGAAGATGAAAAATTACTTTTCTCCCCTACATCCGCACCCCCAGGGCAGCCCCAGGGCCTGCATGAAGCTGTCCTTATAACCAGTCCTTGCAACTTGTGTTGCCTCCAGCCCTGCAGGCCACAGGCTCATCTCTCCTGGGCCTTCTTGTTCCCGAGCCCTAGTAAAGCAGTCCTTCTGTCCCCTTTATCAAACGTTCCTGTAAGCCCTCTTCTCACTAGGCCTCAACCCCTGGCCTTCTGAGTCCTTCCTTAGGAGTCACCACTAAGTCAGTTTAGAGAGAATACCCTGCACCTGATATTTGATCAAGTTCTCCATCCTCAGCCTTTGATGTTCCAAATCCTTGGCCTGCCTTTAGCAAGGATCCTGTTAGCTCAGTTTGATTTTGGGTAGCCTTGGCCTGCAGTGGCTTGGAGCAGGGCTTGGGTTCCCAGCCAGAGAGTGGTACCAGGTCACAGCGGTGAAAGAACCAGATCCATGGGGAGGGAGGTGGGAAGGGGGATCAGGATGGGGAACACATGTAAATCCATGGCTGATTCATGTCAATGTATGGCAGAAACCACTACAATATTGTAAAGTAATTAGCCTCCAACTAATAAAAATAAATGAAAAAAAGAAAAACCTGAAAAAAAAAAAAAAAAGGAAGAACCAGATCGTAGCCACTCAACCAGGAGTCAGTGACAAGGGCCCTGTCCCTTCAACTTTGCAGAAAAGAGAATTCTTTTCTCTTTTTTCTTTTTTCTGTCTCTGTCTCCACAGAGACAGAAAATAGGGAAACAAGTAAAGTTTATTAAGAGGAAAAAAGTACAGTACATGTAGATAGACATATGTGTAGACTCAGAGTTTCTTAGTCACCTCGTGGCAGTTTGAATTACTTTTATGGGGCATTTCTTCTGGGTTTCCTTTAGCCAATCCTTTTTGATTTGCCTGGTTCACAGTCTGTATTTGGTATTTCTCAGGATCCTTCCATGTGTGTGCACGCACCTCTTAGGCAAGATGGATTCTACTGAAGAGGCCTGTGGGTAGCCTGGCATTAGTTAACATCACTCCCCTTTGACCTCCAAGGAGCTTTTCTACACATGTGTGGGTTGAGAAGATCTCCTGACTTCCAGAAGGAGAAATATGTGGCCTGGGCAGGGCCCAGTCTCCTCCCTTAATTGTCCTGCTGTTCTCATCTTGCAGTTTTGGTCCATAGGGAATGAATCTTCAATCACTTTACCCTGCAGGGGGCCCATCTACTTCCTGCCTCATGTTTAGCAAGAACCCCGGACCCTTGATGTCTCCTCTTAGTAATTTTCTGTCCACTGGCCCCTTCCCCTGCTTCTTAGCTAGAAATCCCCACTGTATTTGCTGGCTATGGAGTGGAGCCCCATCTCCCTCCCTCCCCCTCTCTCTCTTATTGCAGTCTTGAACAAAGTCTTCCTCACTGCTTTAACAAGCATCAGAATAGATTTTCCTTTATCTCTTCTACAGAGCACCACTCCTTCTGCCAGGGCTTGGTATAGCTGGCTCTTAGGGCTTGTAGCAGTACTCCCCAGCTGGCACCCTGGGCTGGAGGAGAATGGAGCTATTGCCTTTGATCATCAGTCTCCCCTTCACCCCCTCTTGATAGTGCCAACCCTCTCCTTGGCACAGGATTCAGGCTTGGGCCATTCCTTGGGCACAAGCTTGTTCACGTGTGTTGGTCCTGATATACAGACAATGGCAGAAAGAAGTCTCTTCTGTTAAGGTTGCCAAGCAGGGAAGATGCCAAATTGGGGCTTTGCCTTCATCCCCTCAGTGGGGGCATCCCTCCTGCGGTTGACCAGAATGAAGCTGAGATGCAGAGGGCAGGAGGGTACCAGAAGGAAGGGTCCTGAGGGTGTCCAGCTGGCCCCGGACATTTCTGAGGCCAGGCCATTCCCTTTGGGTCTGACGTGGGATTTTTGTCAGTAGTAGCTGAAAGCCCCGAGAACGGCAGGGCAATGGATCAGTTACCCCTTTGTATAGTCTCCAAACTACCCTCCTGCACCTTACTCACAGGGACCCAGGAGCACCTCCTACACCATTTCTTGGCCCCTCTCAGGTGGCACAGGGGTGAAGAATCTCCCTCCCAATGCAGGAGATGCAGGTTTGATCCCTGGGTCGGGAAGACCCCCTGGAGAAGTGGCAACCCACTCCAGTATTTTTGCCTGCGAGGTCCCATGGACAGAGGAGCCCATGGGCTATAATCCAGGGGGTCACAACAAGTCAGACATGACTAAGTGAGTGAGCGTGCAAACATGCTTGTACTCTCTGAGACAGACTTGACACTGAGCAAGTCTGAACAGGGTCTGGCTTTCCTTTTCTCTTTACAGCTGCTCTGTGCAATCTCTCACAATAATACACCAAGGCAGTGTTTTTCAAATTTAAGCAAAGAACAGTCCCCATTCAAAGAAAAAAAAAGAAAGGTAACAGACCCCGTGTATGAATTTAAATTATTTTTATACTAAGTGTAAACATGTAACATATGCCCATGGCTATATAAAACCAAAATAAAATTTCAACTATAAAACCAACAAAACTCAAAAACAATAATTTAATGACAGATCATACTTTGCTAAAGCCACATTGCTAATATTGAGTTATTATTAGAAAATACACTCTATTTAGTTAGTCCTGAGTTTAGATAGGAAATAAATGGTGGGGAAAACCCTTGGGCCAATTTCTGTTTCCTAGCACTGTAATATTTCCATTTCATTGTGACCTTCTGGAAGGAGGCAGGCACATCTGGATCTGAGACGGGAGCTGACTCCAGGTTCCCCTTGAGGTTCTGAGAACCAAGTTTGGAAACCCTGGACTGTGAGGTACTCTAGTGCCCTGGTGTCGCTGATGAGGCCCCTTGGGGATGATGGAGGAAGCCTGTCAAGAGGCACATGGCCCCGGGTCCCTGAAACACTTGCTTCTTTGCATTTTGGTCTTAGGCTATGCTGTGTTTAGCTGCTCAGTTGTGTCCGATTCTTTGTGACCCCGTGGACTGTAGCCTGCCAGGCTCCTCTGTCCATGGGGATTTTCCAGGCAGGAACACTGAAGTGGGTTGCCATGCCCTCCTCCAGGAGATCTTCCAGACCCAGGGATCGAACCCAGGTCTCCCGCATTGCAGGCAGACTCTTTACTGTCTGAGTCACCTAGGCAGGCAGGTGTAAATGCCCCCTCACAGAGCATGGCTGCCCCACGTCCCATTGGGAGAGCAAGAGGGTTCTTCTGATGATGAAAGTGCTCTCAGCATTTTGAAGGGATAATGGAAGAATAGGAACATATTGGGAAAAAATGATGTGAAATAGAGGAAAAACAGAACAATGTCTTTTTTCCAGAATTGTTAAAAAAAAAAAAAAAAAAAACTACTGAGAAGAAATAGGCCTGAGGTCCTAGGTAGGAAAGACAGGTGCAGAAAGGGGTTATTCCAGCACCCCAGTCCCGAGCCTTGAATCCTCTACCTTCAGCCCCCAGAATCCCCAGTTTCTAGATCCTTGGTCTCCAGATTTAAACTCCAGCCCCTAGCCCCCAGCAGTCAGCATCCCCATTCCTTTCTGTTTTCTCAAAAACTTTATCCTATTATAAAGGACTTAAGCTTCATTCATCACCAAACACTTCTTTTTTTTTTTTAAAGTCCTTTTTTTGTAACAAAGGATATGTATGATAACTGCAATTAAAAACTTAAAAAATTTTCCTGTGACCATAATACCTTCTTCAATTTTTCTGAAAGAAAATAATGGAAAATAACATTTGGAAGTGCATGTCTTAATTCTTCTATGTTTAATAATTGCTTATGAAAATTTATAATGCATAGTATGATATGTCATTTGGATAAAATACATACTATTCATCATTGTAATCGTAATCAAATTCAGAAATGTTCACGTTTAAGAAATATTTAAGTATTTGGAATATTACTGTCATAGGAAATTTTTTTTTAGTTTTAAATTTGTTATTTGATGATATATTCCTTTGTGAGTTTTGATATGAAGTCGGAAGGAGTTCAGAGCATTGAGTGAATTGCTGTAACCAATCTCCTCCCATTCCTATTTACTTATTGATATGAATAAGAGTACTTACATCAATGAAAATGAAAAACAGGAGTAAAATCTTTGCTGAATTCTATCTCATTCTAGTCATAAGTACTGTGAGGGGCCACTTCTGGCAAATGTAAGATCAGACTCTCCTTGAAGCCTCTTTCCTTCCCTCCTCCTCTCAGTAGTTTTATTGCTCTTTTAAATTAAATCAGTATTCAGTGTTTGCATTATTGCATGTCTGCTCAGTCATGTCTGACTCTTGCAATCCCATGGACTGTAGCCCTCCAGGCTCCTCTGTCCATGGGATTTTCCATGCAAGAATATTGGAGTGGGTTGCCATTTCCTGCTCTAAAATATTATTCATGGCTGAACCAGCAGTGAGCTCTTCTTATATTTCCTTTCTTGCACAACGATATTTGACTTTTTTTTTCTACTCCTTAGTCTTCTACATGGCTAGTCCTAAACTCTGCTATGGAATGAAAAGTGTGCTTTCAGTATGATTAAACACATCACATGTAACTATAGTTTCCCTTTGTTCTTAGACATATTCTCCAAGTTCTCCCCACTCTAACATGGACTTTGCTCCTTGTATCTGTTATTTAGCACTCACTGGAGACTTAGCAGGACTTACCTCTGTGTCATCTGGAAGAGTGTCCTTGTCTCTCTCCCGAGCTGGATCCCAGGTCTTTGGTCTACCTTTATATTCAGTGGAACCCATCTTCATTGGCTTCCTGGGAAAGCATGTCAAATAAAGTCCTTGTTCTTCTCTAGGTCCAAATACCAATGTTAAGTAGTTAGAATAGGAAAAAGGAGTCCAAAATGGCAGTGGCTAAAAGACAAAGAAAGGCAGAAACCTGTGAAAATGGAACAAAAGAAAATCCGGACCGGAGTGAGAACCTCGGGTGAAAACAAACAGCCCTCCTGGCTAGCCCAATTTACGTGGGGCAGGCTCAGGGGGAGGAGACAAAACATTTAAAAAGAGGAGCCAAGAAGGATTAAGGCCTCACCTTTGTGGTCGGCCTGCCCTCATGCCTCAAGGGTGTACTATCCTTTGCTTGCCGAATAAAACTGAGCTGTAACTGAGCTGTAACACTGGTCTTCCATTTCAAATCTTCGCTGTGGCAAGACAGAACCAAGGAACTTACACCCTCCCCCAACACCAATATTCAGGAAATAGAGAGAATGGAGAGATTATTGACATCATAGAGATGCAGTCAGCAAAATGAATCTAGAACATGGGCAACATAAAAAAAACAGGTCATACAACCAGTTTTTTCAAGAAATAAATTTCAAGAGGGAAAAAAGCATTAGCAAGAAAATAATTTGTACAGAAAGTAGAGGAGAAAACAATAGATTAAAATATTTAAAAGAAAGTTTACAATGTGTGGATCTTACATGGATCCCGATTTAAACCAACTATATTTCTAAAAAATCCATGACATCTATGAAGCAATTGGAAATTTGAACTTTGGATTTTGATGATATTGTTCAATTTTATTTTAGGTGTAAGTTATTCTTATATTTTGAAGTCCTTATCTTTTAGAGAGGTGCACTGATAAGCTTCCCTGGTAGCTCAGATAAGAATCTGCTGCAATGCAGGAGACCTGGATTCAGTCCCTGGGTCGGAAAGATCCCCTGGAGAACGGAATGGTAACCCATTCCAGTATTCTTGCCTGGAGAATTTCATGGACAGAGGAACCTGGCAGGCTACAGTCGATGGGGTCGCAAAAAGTCAGACTCAACTGGTGACTAACTGATAGAATAGGAGGGGGAAATGTGGTTAGGGTATCAATGAAGCAAGATTGACCATGATCTGATCATTATTGAATCTGGTTGTTAGGTAGATGGGAATTTATTATATTGTTGTCATCTCTACTTTTAAATATGTTTAAACTTTTACACAATAAATAGGTTTTTTGTTTTTTTTTAATGAGGAAATCAATAACAAAGAGTCACTTTTTCCCCCCAGACTTAAGTGATACCTCAGCTGGATATGAATTATAAGATGGAAATTCTTCTTCCTCAGAATTGTGAATGGGTTTCTCCACTGTGAGTTTTCTAAAGCACAGTAAGGTTGGTTTCTGAGAGGTCTGATGTTTCTGTGAGTCCTGGGTTGTTTAAAGTCTCTTTTTCTCCCTTTCCGTTAGTTTTTAAGAGCTTCCTTTTTTTTTTTTTTTTTTTTTTTGAGTTTCCTTTTTATTATTTGCTTTTGTTCTGTAATTTCTTAATCATATGATTTAGTGTAGGTCTTGTTTCTCTCTATTTTTTGTACTAAGAATTCAAAAGGACCTTTCAATCTGGAATGCTTTGCTCAAGAAATTGTATTTTTCTTTGATAATTTTCCCCCTACCATTTTCTTTGCTCTTTCTAAAATTCCTATTATTTAGATGTTGATCTGATGCTATTTTTATTGAGGTCACATTAAACTTATAGATAAAATTAGGAGGAATTGACACTTTTATATGGTAGATTTTCTTATCTCGTAAAAAATTATTTAATTTATTTAATTGTCCTTTCAGTTTTGTCAATAGAGTTTAAAATTCTTCTACATACTGCACATTTTTAATCTTATTTTAGCAAATTTTCTGTTGTTTCTTGTCATTTTGAAATAGAATCTTTTGTTCTGTTATGTTTTCTAGCTAATTATTGTTGCATGTAGGAAAGCAATCATTTTGTTTAAGTTTTTTAACTAATTTGCTAAATTCTCTTATTTCTGATAGTTTTAGTTGATTATATTGGTGTTTTCAGGGATATATGTATATCATCTCCAAATTAATTTTAGCTCCGCTTTTTTTTAAAACCTCTTCTTTCTTTTTAGTCTTTAGAAATAGCTGGTGACGGTGGGGTATTAATATTATCATTATTCTTTTTGGTGTGTTGCTACATTCCCTTTTCTAGTTTTTCATTTTGGAGTTTTCTTTCACTGTTGATAGGTGATAATGAATTCTGTTGGTTATGGTACAAAGCAACATGTTCCTCTGTCTTCTGCATTTCTTACAAATTGACAGCCAGAGGTAGAAATTGGACTAGATTCAGGTTTAATTCTTTCAGCATGACAGCAGAAAACACATAAGGTCTGGTTGTCTTTCTTTTTGTGATCATGGCAGTCACTGGTGCTCAATGCCTGTATTCATTCATTGGGGTATTGTGAAATGGTGATAATTCTGACATTTCTTTTAAAATATTTAAATAGACTTTTTACTTTAGAACTGTTTTAGATTTACAAAAAAATTTTTCAAAAATAGTATAAGAATTCAGTGTACTGAGTTTTCCCTATTTTAACATCTTACACCACTCTGATACATTTGTCACAACCAATGCATCAGTCAGTTCAGTTCAGTTGCTCAGTCGTGTCTGACTCTTTGCGACCCCATGAATCACAGCACGCCAGGCCTCCCTGTCCATCACCAACTCCCAGAGTTTACTCAAACTCATGTCCATCAAGTCAGTGATGCCATCCAGCCATCTCATCCTCTGTAGTTCCCTTCTCCTCCTGCCCCCAACCCCTCCCAGCATCAGGGTCTTTTCCAATGAGTCAACTCTTCGCATGAGGTGGCCAAAGTATTGGAGTTTCAGCTTCAGCATCAGTCCTTCCAATGAACACCCAGGACTGATCTCCTTTAGGATGGACTGGTTGGATCTCCTTGCAGTCCAAGCGACCCTCAAGAGTCTTCTCCAACACCACAGTTCAAAAGTATCAATTCTTCAGTGCTCAGCTTTCTTCACAGTCCCACTCTCACATCCATACATGACCACTGGAAAAACCATAGCTTTGACTAGACGGACCTTTGTTGGCAAAGTAATGTCTCTGCTTTTTAATATGCTGTCTAAGTTGGTCATAACTTTCCTTCCAAGGAGTGAGCATCTTTTAATTTCATGGCTGCAATCACCATCTGCAGTGATTTTGGAGCCCCAAAAAATAAAGAGTGACACTGTTTCCACTGTTTCCCCGTCTATTTCCCATGAAATGATGGGACCAGATGCCATGATCTTAGTTTTCTGAATGTTGAGCATTAAGCCAACTTTTTCACTCTCCTCTTTCACTTTTATCAAGAGGCTTTTTAGTTCCTCTTCACTTTCTGCCATAAGGGTGGTGTCATCTGCATACCTGATTTCTGTCCTGATAAAGGACAGAAATGGTATGGACCTAACAGAAGCAGAAGCAGAAGATATTAAGAAGAGGTGGCAAGAATACACAGAAGAACTGTACAAAAAAGATCTTCATGACCCAGATAATCACGATGGTGTGATCACTCACCTAGAGCCAGACATCCTGGAATGCGAAGTCAAGTGGGGGCCTTAGGAAGCATCACTACGAACAAAGCTAGTGGAGGTGATGGAATTCCAGTTGAGCTATTTCAAATCCTGAAAGATGATGCTGTGAAACTGCTGCACTCAATATGCCAGCAAATTTGGAAAACTCAGCAGTGGCCACAAGACTGGAAAAGGTCAGTTTTCATTCCAATCCTAAAGAAAGGCAATCCCAAAGATTGCTCAAACTACTGCACAATTGCACTCATCTCACACGCTAGTAAAGTAATGCTCAAAATTCTCCAAGCCAGACTTCAGCAATATGTGAACCATGAACTTCCAGATGTTCAAGCTGGTTTTAGAAAAGGCAGAGGAACCAGAGATCAAATTGTCAACATCTGCTGGATCATTGAAAAAGCAAGATAGTTCCAGAAAAACATCTATTTCTGCTTTATTGACTTTGCCAAAGCCTTTGACTGTGTGGATCACAATAAACTGTGGCAAACTCTTCAAGAGATGGGAATACCAGACCACCTGACCTGCCTCTTGAGAAACCTGTATGCAGGTCAGGAAGCAACAATTAGAACTGGACATGGAACAACAGACTGGTTCCAAATAGGAAAAGGAGTATGTCAAGGCTGTACATTGTCACCCTGCTTATTTAACTTATACGCAGAGTACATCATGAGAAACGCTGGGCTGGAAGAAGCACAAGCTGGAAATGCATCAGTACTGATGCATTATTAGCATCCATACTTTAGTCAGATTCTCTGGGTATTTTCCTAATGTTCTTTTTCTGTTACAAGATCCCTTCCAGAATATCACAATACATGCAATTATCATGTCTTATTCTTTGCTAGTGGGAATGCGAAGTGGTACAACCACTTTAGAAGACAGTCTGGCAGTTTCTTATGAAACTGAACATAGGCTGACCATATATATATGATCCAGTGATTGCACTCCTTGGTATTTACCAAATGAGCTGAAAACATATCCATATAGGAATCTGCCCATACTTAGAGCAGCTTTATTCACAATTGTCCAAAATTGGAAGCAACCAAGATATCCTTTAAGAAGTGAAGTATAAATAAATGATATATCCTGACAATGGGCTATTATTCAGCAATAGAAATAAATTAGCTACCAATTCATAAAAAGGCACAGAGGAAACTTAAATGCATGTCTGACTTGACTCTACTCTTTGCGACCCTGTGGATTGTAGCCCACCTGACTGTTTTGCACATGGGTTTTTTAGGCAAGACTACTGGAGTGGGTGGGCTTCCCTGATAGCTCAGTTGGTAAAGAATCCACCTGCAATGCAGGAGACCCTGGTTTGATTCCTGGGTTGGGAAGATCTGCTGGAAAAGGGATAGGCTACCTACTCCACTATTCTTGGGCTTCCCTTGTAGCTCAGCTGGTAAAGAATCTACCCTCAATACGGGAGACCTGGGTTCAACCTCTCAGTTGGGAATATCCTATGGAGAAGGGAACAGCTACCCAGTTCAGTATTCTGGCCTGGAGAATTCCATGGACTGTATAGTCCATGGGGTCACAAAGAGTCATGACTGGGCAACTTTCACTTTGACTGGAGTGGGTTTTCTTCTCCAGCCAATCTTCCCAACCCAGGGAAGCCCCCTTAAATTCATATCACTCAGTAAAAGAAGCCAATCTGATAAGAATATATGTTATATGATTCTAACTAGATGACATTCTGGAAAAGGCAAAACTAGGGAGACAGTGAAAAGACCAGTGGTTGCCAAGGTTCAGAATGAGGAAAAGAGGGAAGAATAGAAAGAACACAGGATTTTTAGGGCAGTAAGGCTATTCTGTTTGATATTGTAATGGTGGATACATTTATTGCATATTTGTCGAAGCCCATAGAATATGCAACACATAGAGTGAACTCTAAGCTATAGATTCTGGTTTATGAGTCATATTGCCTTATAAATTGTACCACACCATTACAAGATGTTCAGAATAGGGAAAGCTCTGTGTATGTGTGTGAAATATATGGGAACTGTGTAACTTTCTGTTTAGTTTTCCTATAAACCTCAAGCTGCTCTGAAACAGAGTCTATTATTGTAAAAAAAATTTTTCATCATTATCCTAATTTAGTTAATAAATCAGTTACTTTATATCTATATGGATTCACAGAGCCCTATGTTGTCCCATAAGTTATGTCATTGTATTTGAGAGTGAAAATGGAGTCCCTGAGTGCTGAGATCTAGTCTGATGGTTACAGCGGGTGTCACTGTAAAGCCGGCCTGATGCTCACAGCTATAGGCTGAGTGTCCTCTTCTGTCGGACACTAATCATCACAGAGCACTAGTGTCAGACAAGGCCACTTTGAGACCATGGCAAATTGGGACAAAACAAGGCCACTTCATAATTTTATCTAGGCACAGATAAGAACAAAATGCAACCCATGAAAATACCAAATATCCCTCTCTCCCAGATCATTTAAGTGACTGCTGCTTTTTGATAATTATAGCCTTATCCCCGCTCTAGTCTGCTCTCCCTATGGAAACATTCGTTGAAGTACCAATCATAGAAACAGCTCCACTTCCTGACAGTGTGCGATCCAGAGTGAATCCCATGTTCTTGGACACTTCCCAAGCCCTCCAAAACAAAAGCTAGCTCCTGTAGTAATTTCTTCTGACATCCTCTTATTGAGAAACCCTGTGGTTACTTATAGGCTTCCTGGGTGGCACTAGTGGTAAAGAACCTGCCTGCCAATGCAGGAGACATAAGAGACCTGGGTTTGATCCCTGGGTTGGGAAGATCCCCTGGAGAAGGAAGTGGCAACCCACTCCAGTATTCTTGCCTGGAGAATCCTGTGGACAGAGGAACCTGGCAGACTACAGTCCATAGCGTCACACAGAGTTGGACACGACTGAAGTGACTTAGCACACACACATGGTTACTTATGGTGTGTATTCACCATCACTGTAATGAGTAATAAAACCAACTGGTTCAACTATAGGCATTGGTAGCAACTATCATCTATTTTAACGCTTAAATTGTCTCAGATTTGGCCTATAAGCCAAAGTCCTTTTGACATATCCTTATTGTTCTTTGAAGGGAAACCTTGGTGTCTCAGAGGTAAAGAATCTGCCTGCAATGTAGAAGACCTGGGCTCTATCCCTGGGTTGGGAAGATCCCCTGGAGAAGGAAATGGCAGCGCACTCCAGTGTTCTTACCTGGAGAATTCAATGGACAGAGGAGCCTGGTGGGCTACAGTCCATGGGGTTGCAGAGAGTCGGACACGACTAAACGACAACTGTATTATTGTTCTTTGAGCACTTCCCTACTATCTGGCACAATCAGATATCCCGACTCATCTTGTAGATTCCCTGTCTCAGCTCTGGAATCAGGAATTACTCTAAAGAGACCTGGTTTCTTCAGCTGGGAGTGGTATTTAAAAGCTGAGATCTGGGAGCTAAGTGTGCTCATTGCTTTTGCGGTGCCACTGCTTCCAGGTGTGACCAGAGTTAGGGAATATGTGTATCTACCTTTATGTACTTGCATACAAACATTTGCATCTATCTTTCTCTCTGTCTTTATTCATATATATATATGACAAAATCAGTTCACGCTGACACTATAAATTTCAGCACCACAGGATTCATGTTATTTTTTTCTCCCTTATTTGTAACTTACTTTTCTGTCAGTGAGAGACCTGAATTCCATTTCCCTTAATATCTGTGTATGTATGTAGCTGGTCTCCCCCCTCTGACTTCCCTCTGATGCTCTCCTCTTCTCACCTGGGCTCAGAAAACCCGTGCCATGCTGTGCTCACAACCAGACATCCTCCCCACCCCAACTGGGCTCTCGGACGCTGCCCTGAGCCACCATGGCTTCCTCCCACCTTGCTCTGCCCTAGTTGTTGGCTTTAAGATTGAACTGACAAGAAGGCAATGAGGAAGAAGTGAAGAAATGCTTTTATATATTACCTTTAAAGTTAAAAAAAAAAAAAGAATAGTGTCAGCCAGTTTGTTCTAGGCAAAAAATCTGCCTAGGATAATATTCACCACAGCTTGTGTGCGTCTGTGAGTGCCAAGAGGCTTCAGATGTATCCTACCCTGTGCAACCCTATGGACTATAGCCGGCCGGGCTCCTCTGTCCACGGGATTCTGCAGGCAGGAATACTGGAGTGGGTTGCCATTTCCTCCTCTAGGGGATCTTCCTGACCCAGGCATCGAACCTATGTCTCTTAGTCTCCTACACTGGCAGGCAGGGTGTTTTATTTTTTAAACCGCTAGCACCACCTGGGAAGCCTGACAGCTTGTATATTAAGCATTCGATTTTACTTCGCACATAAGTTGAAGCATATGTTTATATTTTATTTTAATGTATGTCTGTTACCACCTTTAGTGTTTGTATGGTATAGAAGATATTTCAGGGACAGACCCCAATTTGCAGAGACACGTTCACTGCAGTGGCACCACTATAAGAACTCTGAAGCGCTGGGGCAGAGACGGAGAAGTGCCTTCATCTGAGAGTGCAGCATCAAGCTGGGGCCCACCTATCAAACCCACAGGTGTGGCCAGAGGGGAGGGAAATGCTTATGTTTGGGTGGTGGTGATTACAGGTGGGGTAAGAGTGGGAGGCTGGTGGTCCTGATAAAGAAAAAAATTCTTCATGATATTTGTTAAAGATGGTGAAGCAACTGTTATTTGGGACCATGATGATAGACGGCTTCCATCAGCGGTAAAGAATCCGCCTACCAGTGCAGGACACATGGCTTTGATCCCTGAGTTAGGAAGATCCCCTGGAAAAGGAAATGGCAACCTCCTCCAGTATTCTTGCCTGGGAAATCCCATGGGCAAAGAAGTCCGGTGGGCTGCAGTCCATGGGGTTGCAAAGAGCTGGACATGACTTAGCGACTGAGCAGATACGCACATGCATGACGATAGGCATAGGGACCACCGGAATGGGATTCTGCAGTGGGAAAGAGATTGGACTTAACTCTGAATACAGCACAGGCAAGTGGGAATTCAGGGCTTCCCCAGCGGCTCAGGCAGTAAAGAATCTGCCTCCAATGCAGGAGACCCAGTTTCAATCCCTGAGTCAGGAAGATCCCTTCTCCAGGCATCCACTCCGGTATTCTTGCCTGGGAAATCCCATGGATAGAGGAGGCTGGTGGGCTACAGTCCATGGGGTTGCAAAGGGTCAGACATGACTGAGTGACTAACACTTTGACTTAGAAGTGGGAACTTACAGCCAAAGAGCAGAGTGGGAGGCAGTGCCTGGAAAATTATTAAGAGGAAATATCAGGGGTAAGAGGGGACCCAGACTAAACCAGCCTAACAGGATTCTTGCTGAAGGCAGGCCAGGGTGATCAGACGGCACCTGGGAAATGAGGGGGGTGAGGAACCTGATTGGATGTCGAGACTGAGGGTGTCTCTTGCTAAAGCTGTATTTTAGAAGGAAGTGCAGAGATGGGCTTGGAGAAAGTTCAGGAGCCTGACTAAAGTTTGGTCAAGCAAAGAATTTTTATCAGTGCTCACTGAATCAGTCTGGCCCGTGAGGCCTGTCATAACAGATTTTTCCCCAGATTCCCGCCCCCTCCCACCCCCACCGCTGAGCCACCATGGTCCCACCTCACCGAGAATGCCTGGGGGTCACCGTTTGATTGTTGATTCAGTCAGATGAAGCTCAGATTCTTCCCCCCAAATTCAGCAAAATGAATACTGATAAAGCGTGAATTAGCTGGCTCACTGACAGAAATACCTCCCAGTGCAGCCCTGCAGACACACAGACCTACTGTCTCCAGAACACTCTTGTGGTCCCACCTCTGCCAGTTAGCTGAAGCTCTGGCTCCCTCGGGCCAGAGTTCTGTGGGGTTTCTGGAGCTTTCTTTCCCCTGTCCTCTCTTTCTCCTTCCTCCAAGAACTGTAGTTTCTTTTTCTGAGCGGCCATTGTCTTGACAATAGACAGAATCGCAGAGCTATTGTGACTGCCCCTTGACAGTGGGGAGGACCGAGGGGGTGTGAATCTGCTCTAAGGAAATAAAAGCCTGTCCTAAAGTTATGCCTGAGAAGTCTACTGGAAGCTGAGTAGGTTCCTCAAGGAGCCATTCATGCTGAGAGGAGGCTTAGAGGAAATTGTGTATTTTATTGGCTGCCTTGGGTACCCACTTGGGTGAGTTAAGGGCTGACCCACACCTGTTACTTGTATTGTTATTTGTCTGACTCATCCCCTGGCTCTTGCCATGGAGCTCAGGCCTCTCTTGCCCCATTTCCCCATCGCCTGTCTCCTCCATTCCTGTGTGCTGGTCCCCCAGGCCTTGTGGGGTGTGTGTGAGTGTTAATCACTCATCGTGTCCAACTGTCTGTGACCCCATGGAGTGTAGCCTGCCAGGCTCTTCTGTCCATGGAATTCTCCAGGCAAGAATACTGGAGTGGTTTGTCATGCCCTTTTCCAGGGAATCTTCCTGACCCAGGGATCGAACCGGGGTCTCCTGAATTCCCAGCAGATCCTTTACCTTCTGAGCCCCGTGGTAGCCGGTAGTAAACCAGCTCCGGCAGTAAAGCCACCTCTGGCCTCCCTGTGTTCCAGTCCAGTGAGGCCTTCCTCGCATCTCTGCTGCCCACAGAGGACAGATGGGCACCAAGATGTTTGGAGAGATCTGTCCATTACTACAGGCGTGCTGACTGCTCCTTCACCCCACCCAAACCCCAGGGCGCCCAACCCAGACTCCTGGACAGTGAGAAGCTACTTCTGGATTCTCCCTGTCTCTACGAGGGCCTTTCACTTTTTTTCAACATAACAGGATTTCCAAGGGCATCTGAAAGCAGTAAATTTCGCCAGAAAACCTACATTCTTCTGATCTCATTTGCTTCTGGGATTGTCTTGACAGGCTGTGATTTGTATTTTTGTGACTAAAGAGCCACAAGGAAGGCAATTTGCCGTCTGCACCCAGCTGAAAGGGCAGTGCAAGGAGCCTGTTCTTTGCTGTGACCTCATTGACCCACCCAGGGGGCCTGTGGGCAGGCGGTCCTGGCAAGGCTGTGAGTGTTCTCCTACCCACAGACCAGTGCTTCCGTTGTTTGAGCTCTTTCTGGGAGCCAGGCTCTGTGCTGCGTGTTTCGTTGCCAAGGTTGTCGTCTCACGTAGTCCTTACAACAGCTCTTGTCAGCGCCCCCATTGTCAGCAGCCCCGTCTTCCAGGAGAGACCTGAATGTTCAGATAAGGTCCACAGCCAGGACTGTAGGCTGTGGCCTTGGACTCCGGCCCAGGTCCACCTGGACTCATAACCAGTAGGTTAGCTCAGCTTGCAACAGCACAACCGCCACCAGCCTTACAAAGTGGGAAGACAATTTCATTATGGTGCAAAGCATTAGGGGTTCAAATAACAAATAGATTGTTGAATGCAAGTCCATGATATGGTTAAAAAAATCACCTTCACACAGCTAGAGGCCCCCATCTAATTTCCCTCCCTTGGCTGTAACATGGACTACCTCTAGCCCAGATCCTCTAGTGGAATTTGAAGGTTTAAATTTCTGCTGCTGTCCATGACACCATCTCATAGGCCCCAGAACCCATCCATCCTTAGGAGTCCAGCCTGAGCAAACTCTAATTGTGACCCTCTCAGCCTCACCCTGGGATCTCCTAGAGTCATTGTAGGATCTTCTTTCATCCCCACCTTGGAGCGTATGCTTGTTCCTCCTTCTAATATTGGTGGGGGTGCCACTGGGTATGGCTGCTTGAAGCAGGATCTTAGTTCCCTGACTGGGTATCAAATCCAGGCTGCCTAGTGAAAACCAGGAATCATAACTCCTGGACTACAAGGGCCAGTGGACTTGAATCAGGACCTCGGTCATTGTCTTCTTTAAAGAAAGAATTCAGCAAAGAGAAGGTAGTGAAACAACTAAATCATTTATTAAAAAAAAAAAAGTATGTGTGGAAAGATACAGAAGTGGGAGAGTCACGAGCTTTGGGGGGTGGCTTAAACTCTTTATATGGGGTCAGTTTTCTGGATTCCCTCTAGCCAATCATCTTGCTGCATCTTGCTTAGTGTCCATATCTGCCTGCAATGCAGGACACCTGTGTTCGATCCCTGGGTTGAGAAGATACCCTGGAGAAAAGAATGGCTACCCACTCCATCTTCTTGCCTGGAGAATCCCATGGACAGAGGGAAAGCCATGGGGTTGCAGAGAGGCAGACACAACTGAGCAACTAACCCTTGGTCTGACTTAGAGACCTCCCAGTGTGGGCACACATCTTTTAGCCAAGATGGATTCCAGCACAAGAGTGTCTGGGAGGTTGGCAGGACATATTATGAACTAATGCCTTCTCCCTTTTTTGACCTTTGAGGAACCTTTCTTTTTTTTTTTTGGCTCATGTTTAGTTGGGGAGATGTCCTTGACCGCAAGAATGAAAAATGTGCTCATCTTATCTTTTCACTCAAGCAGAGCTCAGCTCCTCTTTGCTCCTGCCTTTATCTTTACCCTGAGGTGTCTGCGGGAGACAAGCTCGGCCGCTCAGCCTGGGGCCCCACTGTCTGCTGTCTCACTTCCAAGGGTGCGATGGTGTCAGAAGGGCACACTGGTACATACTGTGGGATCACCATCTAACCTCTTGGTCTTCATCTTGGTCTTTCAAGTCTGTAACTAAAGACTATAAACACTGTAACTTCCAAGTCATTCAGTCAGTGAATAAGGAAGACTGGGCACCAAATATGCCTCGAATCCACCCCAGCTTTTCCTCTGCTCCTATTTTGATCATAGGGAGCTACATGTCATGGGCTTCTTTACCAGTGACCACTGGTAGGCTTGCCAAGGGAGGCCTGGCAGAAAACTGGAGGGAGGGGAGGAAATTGCCTATTGCTTTCGTCCCCCTCCCTCCCTCTCTGCTCTCGAATCTCAGCAGTGGCCGTGTTCCCTTGGGGGGGCGGGGCGGAGCTCCAGTTTCTGCTCTGCAGCCCCTCCCTTTTGGTCCCAGCTCCCAAGGGGCCATCTCGAAGTTTCAGCATCTGCAGGAGACCTGGTTTTTAGCCCCTCTTTACACCCTCTGCTTGCAACTGTCTCACGGGCCTTGGCATGTTTGTGGCTTCCTGCTGTGGCTAATCTCTGCTTTTCTCCTGTTTTCTGTTGAATTTCTCTGCACTCCTGTAGCTTCATCAACTGATTCCCTGTATCAAATTCTTCTCTTCAAAGACCGAGAAGGATTTCTGTTTTCGTGGGCAGACCTGACTCTCACCAAGTGCTTCGGGAACCAGTGCCTAGACAAAGGAAGAGGCTCTTGTTCCTCTGTTCCTCTCTGCCCAGCTTGGAAGTGAGGCTCATTTCTTTCTTTTTGAAATCTATACATGTTATGATTATAGAAGTTATCTATTAATGAGAAAGGCTCTGAGCATCTGTAATGAGACCCTCCAGTCAGACTGTTCGGACTGTCTCCCTTCCCCCAGATCCTCAGCTTTTGCACAAGAGGGTCAGGTGAACATCTGCAGCCAACATAGTTCTTATTCCCAGATGACAGCATCCTGGCTGGGAGACAGGCTGCGAGTCCTTCCTGGTGAGGTCATGGCTCAAAGCTTCAGTTCACTGGGCATGAGCTGCCTGGAAACACATGAATGCCTCAAACCAGGCGCTGGCAGCGAGAGCTGGGTGGGGGATGGGGCAGAGGGGAGAGTCCTGGGTGGAAATGTGCAAATGCCATCTGCTAGGGTGGAGACTTTGTCTCACAGGGTCTCTGGGAAGCAGGGAGGGAATGGGTGATGGAGAAGAGAGCAGGAGTGTGATGCAAATCAGCCTTGTAACCCCGGAGACCCATGTAGTTGGTGCATTCAGCAAACAGGGAAGGCTTTCCTCTCTGTGTTATTTCTTTCTTCTAATGTGTTACAGTTGTGATACTTTGTCAAACAAACAAACAAACAAACAAATGCTATGTTTGAAGGGGAAATTCAGCCTGTTGTCTAGCAGTAGGAGAGAGGAGAATGATGTTGAAAGAAGAAAGTCTCTTCTTAAAATCTGGCAGGTACTGTCGAAGGTGACTCTCTCTGTATTACCACAAGGCTTCTTTCCTGATGCTTGGATGGAGGGAACTGAGCTATTCCAGTTCTTTGATTCTTTGTGTCAGAGGAGTGGAGCTAATTATAAAATATCCTTCCATATACTCTCTGTTGAAGGATGACACTCTGTTTTTCTCTTCTCAAAATGCAGACGCGGCTGATCCATTTCATTGCCTGGCCCAGCTGTGAAGTGCACATTCTGGATGCTAAATGTTATGTTTCTGAGATCAACTTCCCTTTGAGAAAAACTTTTCCAAATAGTAGATGATGCATCCTTCATGTTTTAGAAGGTGACATGCACCAAGCAAAGATAAACTGGGGCTGAGAGAGTTCTTTTCCTGCCCTACAACCCTGAGACCAGTACTCTGAGAAGGGTGAGCCTTCTGCTTCTGAGTTCTTGAGGAAGGTGGGAGGGGGAGAGGGGTCACCTTCCTAAGAACTGCACTCTGGCCCAAGGGAAAGAACCTATATTTCAAGGCTCTGCCCCAGACTTGCAAACTAAATCTCTCAGCTATTTGATAAGGGCTCTTAGCTGTTTGAAAAGGGATGAAAAGGAGCCCCTTCCTTTGTGCCCTGGGCATGGTCTGGACAGAGAAGAATGGGCCAAAGGGCTCAGCTGGTGCTCAGCACAGTGATGAAGAGACCCGTGGGAAACACTATCCCCCCTGTCTGTTGCTATACTGTTTTGCTTCTGGAGATTATGCCTCATCACTGGGAAGTGTGTATGTGTGTGTGTGTGTGTGTGTGTGTGTGTGTGTTGAGGGTGTGGAGTATTACTGCCCAAAGACTATTGCAGGGAACTGAGTGAAGTGGGGTGAGGGGGGCTCCAGTCCACCAAAGCCATGTGTGATAGACAGCTGGGCAGCTGTCCCAGAATTCCAAGCTGCAGTCCCCAGTGGAGGAGCTGAAGGCCATGGGGGCGCTTAGAGCCACATAACGAGGCACCAGCATAATGAGGCTGGACCATCGTCTGTGTGAGACGAACGTCTCTTCTTTCAAAACGTGACATGAGCTCTGCCTGGTGAGGTCAGTGTACAATTGCCACAAGTTCTCCTAGAATTTAATGAAGGACTATTCCAGAGGGATCCATTGGTCATGATAATTAGGAGGCATTTCCCCCCAAAACCTGTGCTATTAAGAAAGTGAGTTAATATAATAAGTAACTACTTGGAATAGAAATCCTCCAAATCCATGCTATCAAGAAAGTAATTTACATGGAAACAGAGAGTAAAAAATGGTGGTTTCCAGAGATGGGGTGGGAGAGAATGGGAGATGGTCAAAAGATACAAGCTTCCAGTTAGAAGATGAGTAAGTCTTGGAGCTCTAATGTACTAGCATGGTAACCATAGTAACAATACTATGTTACATACTTGAAAGTTGCTGATGGATCTTAAATATTCTCACAGCACACATAAAAGGTAATCATGTGAGATGGTGGAGGTGCTAACTAACTTTATTGTGACAATCATTTGCAATATATGCATGTATCAAATCATCACATTGTATACCCCAAACTTATACAAAGGTATATGTAAATTATATCTCAATAAAGCTAGGGGGCCGGAGAAGGCAATGGCAACCCACTCCAGTACTCTTGCCTGGCATAGCCCATGGACGGAGGGGTCTTGTAGGCTGCAGTCCATGGGGTCGCTAAGAGTTGGACGCGACTAAGTGACTTCACTTTCACTTTTCACTTTCATGCATTGGAGAAGGAAATGGCAACCCACTTCAGTGTTCTTGCCTGGAGAATCCCAGGGATGGGGAAGCCTGGTGGGCTGCCGTCTATGGGGTCGCACAGAGTCAGACACGACTGAAGCGACTTAGCAGCAGCAGCAGCAGCAAAGCTGGGGGGAGGGGAATAATTAATAAGAAATTCCCCAAACCCAGCTATTAAGAAAGTGAGTTAATATAATAAATAACTACTTGAGGAAAAGTCCCACCCCACATGTAGCAAATCATTATTTAGAAATTTTGGAGTGTGGTGAAGAAAAGGAATTCAACAACAAAATTTAAAATCTTAAAGGACCTCGGGTTATGATGGACTCTAATTTTATGAGTTAGGAAATACTGACAACAAATTAAAATCTCATTCATGGGATTTATTAAGAACCTTGTCCTGGAGCTTAAAACTAGCCCAGTAATGAAATGATCATCCATCCAAGCAAGAGGGACGATCGAACTGTTTCACAATTAACTGAGGGCTCTGGCATCAACCACTTCGATTTCCTATCAGCATGAAATTCTGTGCCAGATGATAACCCTACAATTGCTGTTGTGGAAAGGACTGGGGCCTTTGTGGGAGGAGGAGCATCAAGGCAATCAGGACAACAGGGAGCACTTGAAGAGCTCAGGGAGACACATTTACCTACCAAAGTGGAAGTATTTTAATGTTTTGACAACCCAAATGCCCATGTTGTGTATCATCTTGGCCCTGCATGCATCTGTTCAATAATCCATCATATCTGTTCATCTTCCACCCACTCACCCATCCATCCATCCATTCATTCAGTGTTCCGTCTGTCTATTCCAAGCCTGTCCTAGAGATGTTTCCTCAGGGATGTGGATCACAGTGGATAATCAGATGAGTGAAATGATTCTTATCCTTGAAGCGCTCACAAGCTATTCCTGTTGTTTGTGGGAAGCATGTGTTTTAGCTGCTGCCATGAATCCTATTGTGATAGAATTATGGTGAGACTTCATGGAGTAACATTAAATTTATAACATTTCACAGAGCCTGTGCTTATCATTTTATGTTCCTAGCAATCCTGTGAGATGGGTGGAAGCACATTTTATAAACCATGGCACTCAGATACAAAACTATTAGTGATGGCCAGAGGAGTACAGAGTCAGGAATTTGGCCAGTGGATTTTTATCATGGGTTGAAGTGGGTGGAATCATTGCTGAGTGATAGTGGCTTCAGAATATGGAATCTTCTCCTGTCTTAACATTGCCACTGTCTGACAAACTGCACAGCCATGAGTGGGTGATCTCAGTTTTTGTGGTTGAGTTGATGCTCCGGCTCTGCAATTAGCCAACGTTTGGCTCGTCACTGGTTTGATACAGTAAGAAGGAAGGAAAGGAGTATCCATTGAAATTCAAAAGTCCCCTGTGGTTTGAATGAGAAATTTTCATATAAAATACAGTACAACAGCTTCAAATGAAGAAAGGGCTCCTCAAGTTCTTTCAAGAACCTACTGAACCAACGTAGATATCCAGTGTTCCCACTGGTGATTTGTGTGTGCTATGTCACTTCAGTTGTGTCTGACCCTTTGCAACCACATGGACTGCAGCCCACCAGGCTCCTCTGTCCATGGGATTTCCCAGGCAAGAATACTAGAGTGGGTTGCCATTTCCTTCTCCAGGGGATCTTCCTGACCCAGGGATTGAACCCATGACTCTTAGGTCTCTTGCGTGGGCAAGGAGGTTCTTTACCACTCACACCACCTGGATGCTTTCTTTTTTTTCTTGACGTCGGGAAGAATGGCTACTTTTCAGTCATCTGAATATTTCTGTACCAACTGTGACAGACTCTCATAGATAACGTGGCTGCCTCTGGCTTTGAGGGTGAATGGAAGAACACATTCTTGTAGCTGAGCGAAAGACTACTTCCCAGAAGTTGGTTAAGTTTGAGTCAATTTTTAAGCTGTCAGTAGGGAATAACCTATAGAGAATTTGTAAGGGAAAAAATAAGATTTACTGTCCTCCTTTCTCCCTTGAACTTCACTGAAGGTTTTGGCTAGAGAAGATGTAACTGCAAGAAGCGTGTCCTGTCCTCAGGAGATTTACAGCCAGAGCCTGACCAGCAGTGAATTAAGCTAAAAGTACCTGGTCAAAAAGCAGAAGAGTTCACTTGGGTTATTGGTCATTCAAGAGGTGAAACAATAACCAAGAATTATGACTCCCCTGTCACACGTCCCTGAAATGGGTCAGTACCTCCTGTACTCAGAGCAAAGGCAGGTATATCTTTCTACCAAAAACAAAGTAGGTTCCAATATTGTTTATGATGGCTGAACCCACAGAAAGGTCTGTGAACAGAATAGATTGATCGTGCACAGACCATCAGAGGCTTTCATTGCCTGTGAGAGATGTTAGCTGAGAAAAGGTCCTGGGATACCTGCCCTTGCCCTGATGCCCCTCCAGCCAGGAGTGGACTCTGGGAAAGATGGAACATCATGGTCTGTAACTGGGAAGCAGCCTATGAAAGAGGCAGCAACCAGCCCTGTCTGCTACATATACGTGGCCACCTTGGGTCTCTGCGGTCCCCACTGTCCCTTGTCCTCAGGTGGTCCTGGTTAACTCCCTCACATTCTGCTTACTTCCTCCACTTGAATCCCATGAAGTCAGGGTCTTCTACCCTGGAAGGAATCTGGGGTTATATGCATGTTAGGCATTACGAACTGTCCTTATTACTTATATGTTTCTGGATTTAAAACCATGTCAGAACTTAGAGGCTTAAGACAACTATTTGCCCATGATTCTGTATAAGAAAAGTAAAGAGTGGCCCCAACAGCTTGCAGCTGGAAGCTGCAGTAGGCCTCAATGTATATAAATAATTTTCACAGCATCTAAACAATACTCAGACAAGGCCATTCTTTGACCATGATGCAATAATATAGAGCAAGACTATTTTGTGATCATGCCTGAAACTATACAGAGACAAGGACATTCTGCAACTCAAAAGTAATTAAATATCTCCTTCTGGACGATAATGAGTTACCACTGACAACTGTAGTCCTACTTTCATCCTCCTGCCTCATAGATAAAAATCATCAAGAGTCAAAAAAAAAAAAAAAATTATCAAGAGTCACAAAGCTGGCCCTATTTTCTGAAAGCACCCAATCAAAAACTGGCTCCAGCTTCCCTAAGTGCTTTATGAAATCACCCAGCAGACACCCAATCACCTAGCAGACACCCAAATCCTATAATAAGCTCCTTCTGCTTCCCCTTCCTAGTTCCTCTGGTGTACACCATCTCTTGCTATAGCATTCGAAATGAATCTAACTTTGCCTGACTACAAGTGTGTTTCTAGTGGTCTTTGACATGTAGGTCAGTAATTTGGGCTGGGTTCAGCTGGCTGATTCTTCTGCATCTGAAGTCTCTTATATGGCTGTGGTCATCTGGCAGGCAACTGGGATAGGATGGTGTGAGATGGCTTCACTCGCATGGCTGGTGGTTGGGCTGGCTGACAGCTGAACCACACATCTCTAGCAAGCTAGCTTAGGCATCTTCACATGGTAGACTTGTGTGGTATAAAAGGGAAGTCCCAATGCATGATATGCCCCTCTGCTCAAATTATCTTTGCTAATGTGCCATCAGTCAAAGCAGGTCACATGGCTAATCCCAGAATCAGTGTGGGAGGATACCACAAGGGTGGAGAAACAGGAAGAAGTAATTGGGGGCCCATTTCTGTAATAAACTACCATAGCACTGAACACATAGTCTCAGTTAGTCCTCACAAATGACGACACTATTATCCTAATTTTACTGATGAGAAAATTCAAGTTTAGAAAAATTTGAATCTTGACTAAGGCCATCAAGCTAGTAAATTTCAAGACTGAAGCCCAGAACCAGATTGCTGAGCTGTATTTCAGAGTTTCTCTCCCCAGAGTCCTCACTGCAGAGTTGCACTGATGCTTTCGTTCTGCAAGGCCCTTTGAGTACATTTTGTGACTGACTTTTTTCATTTATTGTAATGTTTTCGGCTTCATCAATTCCTTTTTCTGGCCAAATAATATCTCACTGTATGGATATATCATATTTTGCTCATCTATTCATTAGCTGATGGGCATTTGGGTTGAAGCCAAAAGGAGGAGACTCAGCAAGTTAAGCTGTGAACCTTATGTAATAATGTCATGTCAACACATTCATGCATTTTACTGGGGCACTTGGATAGTAAGGCTTAAACATCTCAGCCTGCAAACTGCCTTCTCTCCTCCAGTCTAAGGCAGGGATGCATGTCCCAGGAGGCAAGGACAGTGAGTGGGGATGGGGCGGGGGTCATGAAGGGCTCTATTGCATGGGACCTCCCCCAAGTGTGAAGCAGTATGTTCCCACATTGAGGGGTTTCCCACAGGACTCTGTCTGGGGCCAGGCTCTCACTTCAAGGGCACAATTTTATTGCCAGAACATCTGGACATAGCACATTGAATCAATCAGGAATTTCTTCTGTCACCAGATCAACAACTATGGCCCTAATACAATTAGGAGAAGATTTTCTAAAAATACAGATTTGACCAGTTTCTGTTTTTTGTTTTTAAGTTAAACAGAAAAAGCCTTGAGTAGGGGCTGAGAAGGAAGAAAGGAAATAATCTCTATCCCGAAACTATTCCATGGCAGACAGCAAGAAGTGTTAGGTGTCCATGAGAACTGACAGGGCTGCAAAAGCTAAGATTGATTGGAAGTGGCAGAAAATTCTTTTAAAAAGATTATGCAAAATGAAATAATGATGCATTTAGAAAACATGTGTTTCTAGAATTAATTGTAAAAGGTAGTGATGAAAATGGCTGTCAGGATGTGTCCTGAGATCTTGCTGAACTGTGCTCCAACCACAGAGAGATCCGTGAGTTTAGTCACCCCTATAGGGTTCCCCAGAGGTATCAGAAGGGTCCCCCAAATCCACCCTCTTAACAGGGCCCTGAGTGGTCTGAGCATCCCATTTCCGAATCATTGTCCTAGAGGCCACCTTGGTTCTGTCTTCTTCTGATGACAGTATTCATTTCTGAAGCTGGAAGTCACAGGAGAATGCTTTGGAGTCTCTGGGAGTGAAATGGATTAGTCCTCACCTAGCGGGAAAATTTGACACATTTCACTTAACACGTATGCCCAGTTTAGGTCAAAGAAAGGATATCAGTTCAACTTGTTTGAGTTGCGAAGCCCTCCAAGGAGGCAGAGTTACACCATTTCTACTGGAAACTAAGGGGTATTCATAGGTTGACTGTGTTATGGTGTATTAATTTCCCTGGGAAATAGAGCCAGCAGGATATATATGTAAAGAGGTTTATTGTAAGGAATTGGCTTATGTGATTATGGAAGCTAAGTAGTTCCAGTCCAAGTCTGAAGGAGGAGAGCTGATGGTGTAACTTTCAGTCCACATCTGAATCCAAAGGCAGGGGAAGGCCAGTGTCAGCTCAGAGAGAGATGGAGTTCTCCTCCAGGCCTTAATCGGGTTGGATGAGACCCACCCACACTGGGAGGGCAGTCTGCTTTACTACTCATTCTAATTGTAATCCCACCCAGAAACACAGACACACTCAGAATAGTACTTAATACTATCTGGTCATCCCATGGCTCAGTTGACACATAAAATTAGCCATCACATATGTTACTTCACATTTCAAAATAAAGCAGATCTAAATGTATTCTCTTCCCCTTAGTTTAGTTAAATCTGGTAAAGAACCCTCAAATCTAGAAGTCTGAAAAGACACCTCAGTGCTGTGCTTTTTCTTGGGCGGCAGGCTGGTGATCCTGGTGTTCCTCCTCCTTCTCTCCATGGCTCCTCGGCTTTGTTACACCGTGGCTTCATCATGCGAATGTCTCCAACACCAGACTGTGAGTTCCCAAAGCCAGGAGCCTGGTCTATGCTGTTTACTCAGAATCACTAGCCTGGCATGATGCCTGTCACATAGATGGTGCTAAAAAGTACACAATAACCTCTTTTGGAAATTGAACTTGATGCTTGGCCCATGATATTGGTATGTTGAGTTGACTTCCCCATCCCCCACCACATCTTGGCGGGACAGGTTTATGGTATTATGTGAGCTTGGTTTGACAAATTAATATGAAATACTAAGAGAAATTATTGGCATTTTATGACAGAGAAAGCATTAGAATGAAATGAGACTATAAAATAAAATTGTAGCAAATGACTAATAAAGAAGGGGCTCAATTTAATAAACAATCTTTCCACCATTTGTTTTGTTCTGGTGAATTATGACAGCAGCTGCTGATTTACAACAGGCTGATTCTGACCAAATCTAGCTTGGCTTGTGATGAAGAAACATAACTGAATATTACATACAAGATATGGTTCATTGTTTTTTGTTTTTCACCAAATGTCACTGAGGCATACAGAAAAATGTTAAAATAACTTTCATGGATGATTTTTCTCCAGTAAATTTTTAATCACACCAAGTAAGCAATAAACAAAATGCAGTTATTTCCTCTATAATTAAATTGACTAAATTCACAAGTTCATCACATTAATTAAACTAGCGCTCACCCAATTGTAAAATTACAAATGCTGGCTTTCTCTTGAGCTTCAGATGGTGGCTTTTATTAGTTCATATATTTACACATATACAGGCTATCATTTGTGCCCCGAACTGCTTTAGATTTGTTAATTTTGCAACAAATCTTTTGTTAGGAAAAAAGTAAAACTGAAGTAATGTCTGTTCTTTAACTGAAGTACACAGCCAAACCTATGCAGCATTTTTTTTCAGTCAAATGTCAGCTGTGTCCCTATAAATAAAGCTAATTACCAATTTCAAAGTCATAGGTAACCTTGAACTTTTAGAGAAAAAGTATTTATATTTTAATTCATTTGAGGCTATATATAAATGACTTCACGACATAATGATGCAAAACCCCAATACTCCCAGAGACTGATTATAATCGACTCCAAAGACCCAATGATAATATAGCATAATTAAACACATGGGATGTAAGTGTCTTTGAAACACATTTTCTGCAGGGTGGATAAAGAGAAAAGAAATAGGATTTCTTTTTTTCTTTAATGAGACTTTAAGAATGTAAATCTGCTTTTCAAATGTTTGGCCAAATCATTCTCTTATCTCCCTCTCAAATCCCACATGAAGTAAGTTTCATAGACTCAAATTGGGAAGCTGAGTGTAATTCCCGACTTAGAACCAGAGTCTTCTTTGTATTGCTCTAATTGCAGGCAGCTTCTCAAGGCAGCCTTTCCTCTATTTGAAGTCTGATTGCTGGAAGCATCTTCTTTATGTTGCTAGAGGCTTAAGCCGTAGGGTCCCTGTAGAGTCCCATAATCATTTGATCTTGTTTAGTCTTGCTTCTGTAATTCAGGAAAAGCCCCTCTCACCCCTAGAAATGACTGGAATCTTGCTTATATGCTTTTTGGACTACTTCTCCCCATTCTGTATATCATATGCTTGGCTGACTCAAGCTTGTCAAAGCCAGTTTTAAAATGTAAGTCACAAATTCATTTCTACAAAATTACTGAGTAGCATGTGTCAGGTTTTTGCTTATTACAGAGAGGTCATTCATAAATGTGTAAGACGATAGCTCAGCCTTCCAGTAGTTTCCAGTTGGGAATAGAAAGATTCTGCACCTTTCTGCAAGCTTCTTTTCCATGCTCTCCCTGTCTCCCTCTAAGGGGAAAGTTGTGCCTGTGGTTGGGTAGATCCCAGGTTAGTTACTGGGACCTGTTTTACTAGAGGACCAGGTGGCTGAGACTTAAAAGATACCTCCCATTTGTGGTGCCCAGTCTGTCTTCCCCATGGCAAGACTTGGAGCCTCGTGACAGGCCAACCATCCACCATTTCTATGTTGTGTTCACTCTGGTAAGTAGACTCTGCCCTTTTGAGCCACTCCATCTCTGTCTGTCTGTCTGTCCATCTGCCTTTCTCTCTGCACTGAGGTGTATGTGGGAAGAGCAAGTGTCCCACTTTGACCTTGAACCAAATCTGCCTACTACTGAGTTTTCCTAGGGGGTTCTACTTTGTAGAACAGAAGCATTGGTTCACATTTAATCCTGGCACTTTATTCTCATTCTGCTATTATTCTTCATGCAGAGACTTCTCAGCCTAGCCCTGGTGAGGAGGAGCTGGGAGAAGCCTAATACAGATTTTCTTGGGATGCTGTGCCTCATCCCATCAGGTGCACACGACAGCCCCATCCAGAAATCCCAACACTCACACATCAGGCATGATAGGAGTACATATCCTTAAAAGGAGAGCAAAAACAAGGAGTTTCCCGAGTGGGAGATTGAGGGTTGAAGTAGAAGAGGTAAGGTGAGGTGAAGGAAAGGCTGGAACTTTCAGCAGGTGCAGCTGGAAGACATTGGAGAGAGATGGCAGCCTGTGAGGGGGCGGGAGAAGCTGGAATGTCCTCAGAAAATGGTAAGATCTCAAGTTCAGTTGAAACATGGAGGAGAGAGTGGGGAGAAGGAGGCTGGAAAGAGGAGCTGGCCAAAACATGGAGCACTTGCCTTCCAGGCCAAAGTTTTCTGCATGACTTGGTAGGCAATGAGGAGTTGGTGATGGCTAGGGTGTCGGGATGTGGAAGTGGTCCCCTCACCTATGATGATGGGGCTGGCTGTGCAGCCAGAGAGGAGGGGAAGGGAAGGCTGGGCAACTGCGAGCCCAGTGAAGAGGCTCTTATGTGTTAACACCCAGATGTGGTCCATAGAGAGGGCCGTGCAGAAAGAGTTGCTGCAAACCCAGGTTGGACTCATCTGTTTAGCTGCCATGTCAGACTCTTGGTTGACACTGGGTCTGGCACTGACTGAGATCATCGGGCCTCTTTTATCACAGGAATTCTTTCAAATCTTCCCATCCTCATAATTTACAAGTGACATGGAAGATGTCTGTGTAAAGCCTGACCTTCACTGAGTTGTGCAGATTCATCTTTTTTAGTGTTAACTTGACATTCCTGACTCCCAAGATAACTCTAAATCTTCACTCTGTTGTCTATCACTTTATCTCTTCTTCCCAGCTCTGTTTTGTCAGAAAATGGAATAAACATCAAAGTTATTGCTAAAAATGTTGACAAGATAAGCACAAAGACAGACCCCTGGGGCTCTAATTGGAAGCCCCGTAATAGCATCATGGGCTTCCATGGTGGCTCAGATGGTAAAGAATCCACCTGTAATGCTGGAGACCCAGGTTTGATCCCTATGTCAGGAAGATCCTCTGGAGAAGGGAATGGCAACCCACTCCAGTATTCTTGCCTGGAGAATCCAATGGTCAGAAGAGCCTGGCAGGCTACAGATCAAGGGGTTGAAAAGAGTCAGATACAACTGAGTGACTAACACAATAGCATCAAAACCACTGACCAACAGACTGCAGGAGCCTTGCTCTCCTGGAAGCAAATCCACCACCAGCCTGTTCGTGCCCCAGGTGTTAATCATTTCATTCCATAAAAGACTTAGAAGTGACATCAAAGACTCTGTGCATTCTCCTGGTTTCTGGGCTCGCTAACACCAACAGTGATGAGTGAGAATAAGGGTCATGTGACACTATTGTTCTACTGCTTTTATAGAGCTGCTCTTTCATATTTTTAAGATATTTTCATTTTTCATACAAGTAGGATTACTAAATCATATGGTAGTTTTCCATAGTGGCTGTATCAATTTATATTCCCACCAACGGAGTACTCTTGTTCTCTTTTCTCCACATCTTCACTAAAATTTGTTATCTCTTGTCTTTTTTATAATAGCCATTTGAATAGGAGTGAGGTAATATCTTTTTGTGGTTTTGATTTGCATTTCTCTGGTGATTAATGATGTTGAGCACCTTTTCATGTACCTGTTGGCCATTTGTGTGTCTTCAGAAAAAAATGTCTATTCAGTTCCTCTGCCTATTTTTAATTGAATGGTTTGGTTTGGGTGTTTTTTTGCTATTGAGTTTGTGTGAGTTCTTTATATTTTGCATATTAACTTTTATCATATATTTGATTTGTAAATACTTTCTCCTACTCTCTAGGCTTCTTTTTCATTTTACTGATAGTTTCCTATGCTGTGCAGAAGCTGGTTAGTTTGATGTGGTCCCATTTGTCCATTTTTGCTTTTGGAGTTAAATCCAAAAAATCATTGCCAAGACCAGTGTCAGAGAGCTTAACTCCCCTAGAAGAAAATATAGGAGTTTTATGGTTTCAGGTCTTTTGTTCAAATCTTATTCAATTTTGAGTTGCTTTTGTGTATGGTATAACATCTGTTGTTGTTCAGTTGCTAAGTTGTGTCTGACTCTTTGTGATCCTGAGGGTTGCAGCGCACCAGGCTCCTCGATTCTTCACTTTCTCCTGGACTTTGCTCAGATTCGTGTCCGTTGAGTGGGTGATGCTATCTAACCATCTCATCCTCTGCCACTCCTTCCTCCTTTGGCCTTCAGTCTTTCCCAGCATTAGGGTCTTCTCCAATGAGTTGTCTATTCACATCAGGTAGTTAGAGTATTGGAGCTTCAGCTTTAGCATCAGTCCTTTCAGTGCATTCAGGGTTGATTTCCTTTAGGATTGGCTGGTTTAATCTTCTTATAGTCCAAAGGACTCTCAAGAGTCTTCTCCAGCATCACAATTTGAAAGCATCAATTCTTCGATGCTCTCAATGGTCCAGCTCTCGCATTCATACATGATTACTGGAAAAACAGATTTGACTATATGGACCTTTTTCAGCAAAGTGATGTCTCTGCTTTTGAATACGCTGTCTAGGTTTGTCATAGCTCTTCTTCCAAGGAGCAAGCATCTTTTAATTTCATGGCTGCAGTCACTGTTTGCAGTGATTTTGGAGCCCAAGAAAATAAAATCTGTCACTGTTTCCACTTTTCCCCCATCCATTTGCCATGAAGTAATGGACTGGATGCCATGATCTTAGTTTTTTGAATGTTGAGTTTCTAGCCAACTTTTCACTCTCATCAAGATGCTTTTTAGTTCTTCTTTACTTTCTTTCATTAGAGTAGTATCATTGGCATATCTGACCTGGAGCTGACTGCGACTCAGATCATGAGCTCCTTATTGTAAAATTCAGACTCAAATTGAAGAAAGTAGGGAGAACCACTAGGCCACTCAGATATGACCTAAGTCAAATCCTTGTGATTATACAGTAGAGGTAATGAATAGATTCAAGGGGTTAGATTTGATAGACAGAGTACCTGAAGAACTATGGACAGAGGTTCATAACATTGTATAGGAGGTGGTAACCAAAACTATCCCAGAGAAAAAGAGATGCAAGAAGGTATGGTGGTTGTCTGGGGATGCTTTACAAAAGGCTGAGGAAAGAAAAGAAATCTAAAGGCAAGGAAGAAAGGAAAGATAAACCCAACTTAGTGCAGAGTTCTAAAGAATAGCAAGGAGAGATAAGAAGTCCTTCTTCAATGAACAATGCAAAGAAATAGAGGAAAACAATAGAATGGGAAAGACTAGAGATCTCTTCAAGAAAATTGGAGAAATCAAGGGATCATTTCATGCAAAGATAGGCATGATAAAGGACAGAAATGGTATGGACTTAACAGAAGCAGAAGAGATTAAGAAGAGGTGGCAAGAATACACAGAAGAACTATACAAAAAAGATATAGTGACTGGGATAACCATGATGGTGTGATTACTCACCTAGAGTCAGACATCCTGGAGTGTGAAGTCAAGTGGGCCTTAGGAAGCATTATTATGAAGAAAGCTAGTGAAGGTGATGGAATTCCAGTTGAGCTACTTCAGATCCTAAAAGATGATGCTGTTAAAGTGCTACACTCAATATGCCAGAAAATATGGAAACTCAGCAGTGGCCACAGTGAAAGGTTGCTGCTGCAAGCTGTGTGCTATGCCAGGATTCGTGACCTCCAGAGGCGAGGATTTCGATCCAGGGACAGAGACCAGGCTTGACCACTGGAGCTTTTTGTGTAACAGAATTTTATTTAAGTATAAGAGAGATAGAGAAAGCTTCTGACGTAGACATCAGAAGGAGGCAGAGAGAATGCCCTCTTGCTAGTTCTTAGCGAGGTGTTTTATGTCTGTTTGCAAGCTATTAATCAGATAAGAGACACCTCAAGGCTGAGGGTTTCACCAGGCCCCTCTCCCACAGTATACATTTTTGAGAGAGGATGGTGCAAGGTGTGTCATCCCCTATGATAAGGCAATTGACATGAATACTGGTTTGTTGAGCCATTATCAGCCCAAGGTTTGAGAAAAGAAAAAAACATTAGTCTTAGGTGGAACCATTTTGAAGAAAGGAAGATTCCAAAGTAAGTACATAGTTTCATTACCATAGCTTAAGAAAAACATTTCCATAAGAAAAATGCATTGGTTTGCTCAAGGCAGGACCGAGTGTCCTCAACGCAGGACCGAGTGTCCTCAACACAGAATTAAAAGAAGCTTCTTTTAATTTTATGTAGAGGAAAGAAACATCTGCCACTTGCAGTTTATTTCCTCCTGCCGCTTAGGGACTTCTGGCCTTCCTACCTGTTACCCTCTCAAGAGGACTGGAAAAGCTCAGTGTTCATTCCAATCCCAAAGAAGGGCAATGCCGAAGAATGTCCAAACTACCATACAGTTGCACTCATTTCACATGCTAATAAGGTTATGCTCAAAATCCTTCAAGCTAGATTTCAGCAGTATGTGAACCAAGAACTTTCAGACGTACTGGGCTTAAAAAAAAAAGGCAGAAGAACCGGAGATCAAATTGCCAACATCTATCAGATCATAGAAAAAGCAAGGGAATTCCAGAAAAACATCTAATTCTGCTTCATTGACTACAGTCAAAAGCCTTTGACTGTGTGAATCACTTACAAACTGTGGAAAATTCTTAAAGAGATGGGAATACCAGACCACCTTATCTGTCTCCTGAGAAACCTGTATGCAGGTCAAGAAGCAAGTTAGAACTGGACATGGAACAGCAGACTGGTTCAAAATTGGGAAAGGAATATGACAAGGCTGTATATTGTCACCCTGCTTATTTTACCTATATGAAGAATACAATCATGTGAAATGCTGGGCTGGATGAATCACAAGCTGGAATCAAGATTACTGGGAGAAAGAGCAACAATTTAAGATTTGCAGACAGTATAAGATAGTGGTCTAGTTTCATTCTTCTGCATGTGCTTTTTGGTTTTCTCAATACCATTTATTAAAGAGACTATCCTCTCTGCACTGTATATTCTTAGTTCTTAATTCATTGACTGTACACACATGGGTCTATTTCTTGGCTTTCTATTCTGCTCCATTGAGCTATTTGTCTGTTTTTATGCCAATACCATTACTGTTTTCATTACTATCAGTCTGTAATATAGTCTGAAATCAATGTTTAAAAAACTCAACTAGGTAAATTTGAAGATCTAATTGACTTTTTTCAAAGATTCATGAATCTTTGAATCATCCTATCTAGTAAATAGAAAGATGCTCCAAGGAGTTGTATAAAAGGGAAGGTTTTTATAGGTTTTATAGGGTCTTATCACAAGTAACTCTGTTTGGGTCTTATTTCTTTTTAACATCACGAAGTGTGGTTAAGCATTCTTTCTCAAGAATGCTTGACTATTTGGGGTCTTTTGTGGTCTTTTACAAACTTAAGGACTGTTTGTTCTATTTCTGTGAAAAATGTCATTGGCATTTTGATGGGGTTTGCACTGAACCTGTAGATCCCTTTTGGTAGTGTGTACATTTTAACTAATATTTGTCCAACATACGGGCATAAAATATTTTTTCCATTTATTCATGTCTTAGTTTCTTTCATCAGTGTCTGATAGTTTTCAGTGTACAGATTCTTCATCCCCTTGATTAAATTTATTCTTGCTTTTTAAAATTCTTTTTGATGTAATTATAAATGGGATTACTTTCTTAATGACTTTTTCTAATAGTTCATTATTCCTGTGTAAAAATACAACTGATTTTTGTATATTGACTTGGTATCTTTCAACTCTACTGAGCTTGTTTATTAATTTTAACAGTTTTTTGGTGGACTCTTTAGGGCTCTTTTCTGTATATAATTCATTATATATTTTCTCTATATTATATATAATTTTATTTATTATTAAGAAAATTTAAAACACACTTTGTAGGAAGAATTCTAAAAAAATTTCATGATCTCCACCCCTGGATGTTATGCCCATGATTGGGTTTCATATATGGCAAAAATGAATACATTTTACAAATATAGCTGAAGGCCTTAAGCAAGTAACCTCTAGTTAATGAAAAGAGAGAATTACCTGAATGGGCACCACCTAATCAGATGAGCTCTTTAAAAGAAATTCAAAGTAACAGAGACTCTCTCCTGCTGGCCTTGACAAAAGCCAACAGGCCCCCTGTGAACTGCCTAAGGAGAGCAGCAGCCAATCAGAGCATGAACCTCAGCCCTACAGCCGAAAGGATCTGAATTTGCCAGCAACCTGAGTGGGCTTGGAAGTGCATTCTTCCCAAATTCAGCTTCTAGATGGGAAGACAGCCCAGATGACATCTTGACAGTTGCTTGTGAGACCCTGAGCAGAGGACCCAACTAAATATGCCTAGACTCCTAACCCAGAAAAACTGAGATAGTAAATCTGTGTTGTTTTAAGCCACTAATTTTGTATTAGTTTGTTGTACAGTAATAGAAAACAGATACACACATAAAAATAGAGAGAGAAGTATAATGTAGTGCTACTCAAACTATAGTCTGTGGGCCTTTGTGTTCAAAGTCTGTTTCTGATCCATGAGGCATTAGGTACAGAAATTGAGGGTAAACACTGAGAAACTTTCATAACAGTTTGACCTTGCCACAACCTCCAAGTGCCTCTCATTAAATTCATCTCAAGTAGCAGGATATAGACAGTTTGGATTGTTAAACTTACATGGTAAATTGTGTACAATGTGACCAATGTACCACATTGCAACACATACAATTTTCAGTGTAATTTGGCAACTGAAATCTAAAAGAGTGTAAAAATATGAGAAGTTTAATCATTTGTTTATTTTTAATTGACTTGTAATTTTTTAATCAAGCTTGTCTATTTTTAATTTAGCAAATTATGAGTTTAACTAGGAAGCTAGCAATTGATTGATTTATTAACCCTATGTTACTTGACCCCAATGTTTCAATGACCATAGCTTAATACAGGGAGGAACTGCCTCATATACAGAAAACCAACCCATAGAGCACATAAAGCCAGTCAAGAATTTTTCATTGTAGTGTAAATAATGTTCAGATTTGTTAATGTGGTAACTCTAGTATGTGTGCAGTTTGAACATGATGGTGATATGAAGGATCTTTTTAACTTCATTGCCAATAAACAACTAGCTCTGAACTGTATAAAATTATGAAAGAATATGTTGTCAACAAATGTGGTTTTAAGTTGTTTTGTCTAAGAGAGCATGTTCTAATAGTACAGTTGCAATTATGGAAGACTATTCTAGAGCAGTCACCTGGATTAAGGAGCTTGTGAATTAATGCACTGTTTCCTTTATTGATAAAGCCTTGTTACCAAAACAAAAATTCAGGTGAACTAGTGTATTTAATGATTAATTAAGAATCTGTAAATTACATAAAATCAAGATGCATTAACATGGAAACAACTTAAATGTCCATCGACAGATGAATGGATAAAGATGTGGTAAATATATATAACGGAATTCTACTCAGCCATAAAAAAGAACAAAATAATGTAAGTCAACACTGAAATTAAAGTGAAAGCATTAGTCGCTTAGTCGTGTCTGACTCTTTGCAATCCCTTGGACTCTAGGCCACCAGGCTCCTCTGTGCATGGAATTCTCCAGGCAAGAATAGTGGAGTGGGTTGCCATGCCCTTCTACAAGGGATCTTCCTGACCCAGGGTCTCCTGCATTGCAGGCAGATTCTTTACCATCTGAGCTATCCAAGTCATTCTACTTTTATGTGATGTATGGATGTGGAACATAATCTTTTACTGCATGCTGAGGTACAATGTTTGTTGTGGGGAAAATTATTTTGGAATATAATGTGGAACAAATTCATCATTTTTCTGTAAGATAAGGAGTCAGTTTGAGCCAGTGTTTAATGATGTAAACTAGACTCCAGATTTGCTGATTTGCCTGATCTCTTAGAGGTTTTTATTTTTTATTTATTTTTTCCTTAGAGGTTTTTAATGATCTTAAAACTTTTACCCAAAAAGGAATACAACAAAGAATCAAAAGGCAAAAGCAAATTTAGGATTTCTGTAATTTTTATTACCTGCCTCAACAACAATCAGGAATGTAGGTGGTAGCCTGTTACTGTACACTCATGTGCCTATGAAATTTATTTTCCACCAAAAGATAATGTACATGTAAGAATCTGTGGTTCTGGAATATATTTTTTTTCATCAAAGGATATGGATAATTTAAAATGAAGTACAGCTTTACAGGATAAATTGATAGCGCTAGCTAAGATCGAGAACTGAAGATGAATCTTGAAAATACATCATTATTTGCTTCATTTTGGATACAAGTTAGAAATGAATATATTGAGTCTGCTGAAATTACTTCAAACTCTTCTGCCATTCACACCTCTGTGAGTCTGATTTCTCTAGAGAAGTGTCATGGCAACAAAGCAAAGAAAACTTCCGGTGCACATTTTCATCTGTGAGTAGTGTTGCCATCAGTCCAAACAAGGTTAGATAAATTAACAAACAAGAAGCAGGCTCAACTCTCACATTAAAAACTTCAAATGTTGATGTCTATGATTTTTGTTCAAACTGTGTGCTGAGGCATTTAATATGGGGAATCACTATCTCACTCATAACTTTCTGATGAGTTATGATTATGGAATAACAAAAAGTTATTAAAGTAATAGCAATTCTCCACATTCATCACTTATATACACACATTCAGTGGAAAACAGCCAGAGTTGAAAAAATTATTTTCATGTTCCATATAGTATATTTGTTCCTACTGTATTTATTTCAATGTAATTGTATACATGTGGAATCCAAGGAAAAATTTAGACTTACATGCTGTTATGTCTGGTTTTGTATCAGTTAACTTTTTTGGCAATTTGCTTTTGTTGTATTTTACAAAAGTATTGGTCAACAATATATTGAAAATTAAACAGAAGCAAACCAGTCTTCTCTCCCACGTAGATGAGAAGCTAAACATGTATAAAACTTCAAGGGCCAACATCTTTTCCCACAAAGACCCACATTTTAGCATTCTTGTCCCAATTGCTCTCCCATTTATATTTTTTGGCTGGCTATGTTATATGCAAATATTTCAATATATGTTTCTAACCATAATGACTTAAAAACTTTAACCATAATATGACATTCAACAAAATAAGTAATTCCTGAAAAAAGTGAAAGTGTTACTCACTCAGTTGTGTCTGACCCTTTGCGACCTCATGGACTGTAACCCACAAGGCCTCTGTCCATGGAACTGTCCAGACAAGAATACTGGTGTGGGTTGCCATTTCCTTCTTGAGGAGGTCTTCCTGCCCAGGGATCAAACCCGGGTCTCCTGCATTGCAGGCAGATTCTTTACCGTCTGAGCCACCAGGGAAGCCCAACTAATTCCTACTATTAATAGTATCCAGTACTTGGTTTGTATTCACTTTTCCCTGATTATCTTGAAAACATATATTTGTAGTTGGTTTTTTCAAATCAGGATGCAATTAAGAGCCATATACCACATTTGATTGCATTGTCCCAAGTCTCCTCTAATCTAACAGCTGTCCTTCTCTTTTTTAAAACTATATGCTTGTTGAAGAAACTGGGTCATTTGTCCTGTAGAATTTTCTACATTTCCGAATTTGGCTTATTGCTTTCTGGAACTATCTGTTAACCTGTTCCTCTCTCCTTGATCGTTTCCTTTCCTAGGAGTAGAGTTGAGGGCTTGATCAGATTCAGGATTCTTTTCCATCAAAATTACTGCTTAGGTGGTGCTGTGCGCTTCCTATTGTATCACCCCAAGAGACAAGGTTCTCCGCTTTTGGTGACATCAACTCACATTGCTCTGCAGGTTTCGTTTTTCACCCTGATTCATTCAAATACATTCCATTGACTTTCACTGAATGGTTAGCAGTCATTAATCATTGCTACCTAGGTCTGTTTTTCACTGGGGATTTGCAAAATGCTGATTTTCTACTTATCTCATTGCTTCTTCCTTTATTAGCTTGAATGGCTTTCTGTAGAAATAAATTTTGTTTCTTAGTTATCTTGAAATATAGCCTGTAGAGAAAAACAGGATAAAACTCAAGTCTTTCTCATGCTTTATTGGTTTTCAGAATAACAAGTTTGTGCATTATCTAAGGTGATCAACTAGTTTTAGGGTTTTTCTGGAATATTAATATGGACTCATAGATTTTAATATGTTTCATGTCTTTTAAAACATTGTCATTATTCAGACGGTCACATTTGAGCCATGGGAGCCTTTTCAAGTTGGCCCTTGGGTCTTTCTTTGTCATGATGTTTTGAGATTTGTTTTCAAGCAGGATAAGATGGCCCAGGCTCATCTTATCCACTTTTGGCCCCAGATCTGAAATCAGCCATTTCTCTAAGGAATCCTGGTTCCTTTTAGTGGGAGTTGGCATTTTAGGGCCAAAGTCTATGTTTTACATGTCTAATTTCTTTAAACCCCTTTCTCATGGAAAACTCACCAGGAACTGAATATATTGAAGTTTGTGGCTAAGGCCATGGCTTTGCTTCGTGAGTCAATGTATATGTCACCCTCAGGAGCCCCCCAAGGAGAGAAACCTGGGTCTCCTGACTTAAGGCCAGAAAATGACACTTGTTCAGTTCAGTCACTCAGTCACGTCCAACTATTTGAGACTCTGTGGACTGCAGCACACCAGACTTCCCTGTCCATCACCAACTCACAGAGCTTGCTCAAACTCATATCCATCGAGTTGGTGATCCCATCCAACCATCTCATCCTCTGTCATCCCCTTCTCCTCTTGCCTTCAATCTTTCCCAGCATTAGGGTCTTTTCTAATGAGTCAATTCTTCACATCAGGTGACCAAATTGTTGGAGTTTCAGCTTCAGCATCAGTCCTTCCAATGAATATTCAGGACTGATTTCCTTTAGGATGGACTGGTTGGATCTCCTTGCAGTCCAAGGGACTCTCAAGAGTCTTCTCCAATACCACAGTTCAAAAGCATCAATTCTTTGGCGCTCAGCCTTCTTTATAGTCCAACTCTCACATCCATACATGACTACTGGAAAAACCATAGCTTTGACTAGATGGACCTTTTTTTGCAAAGTAATGTCTTTGCTTTTTAATATACTGTCTAGGTTGGTCATAGCTTTTCTTCCAAAGAAGCAAGCATCTTTTAATTTCATGACTGCAGTCACCATCTGCAGTGATTTTGGAACCCCCAGAAAGGAACTCTATCACTGTTTCCATTGTTTCCCCGTCTATTTGCCATGAAGTGATGGGACTGGATGCCATGATCTTAGTTTTCTGAATGTTGAGTTTTAAGCCAATTTTTTCACTCTTCTCTTTCACTTTCATCAAGAGGCTCTTTAGTTCTTATTCACTTTCTTCCATAAGGTTGGTGTCATCTGCATATCTGAGGTCATTGATATTTCTCCTGGCAATCTTGATTCCAGCTTGTGCTTCATCCAGCCTGGTATTGCATGATGTACTCTGCATGTAAGTTAAATTAGCAGGGTGACAATATATAGCCTTGACGTACTCCTTTCCTGATTTGGAACCAGTCTGCATGTCCAATTCTAACTGTTCCTTCTTAACCTGCATACAGATTTCTCAGGATGCAGGTAAGGTGGTCTGGTATTCCCATCTCTTTAAGAATTTTCCACAGTTTGTTGTGATCCCCACAGTCAAAGGCTTTGGCATGGCCATTTGTATCACCCCTGAAACATCTAAGTGACTTCCTTTATTCATCCAAGGAGTACTATGATGATTGCCTATTATAGCTATTGTTTCAGGTGCCAGGGAGGTCCTTATCCTTGCTGTCATGGAGGATGACATTCTGGTGAAGGGATATTCATGTGCTGGGGTGCGGGGCTGCTTTTCTGTACAGGGTGGTCTGAGAAACACTGCATCAGGGTCATGCCAGAAGTGAGGAAGGATGCCAGGCAGAAGTCTGGTGGAAAAGTGTTGGGACAGAGGCAACAGCCAGTGCAAGGCTCTGAGCCAGGTGTGTGCTGTCTATGATTTCTAACACTGGAGATACTGACAAATTCCTCATTCTCCAAGGTTTCAAGTATTCTCCAAGTATTTATCAGTTGCAAACTACTTTCTCACAGTAAAAACTTACAGCTTGCAGCTTTCCTTCCAATAGTGATCTTTTTATTTATTTAAAATATTTTTAAAATTTATTTTTTAATTGGAGGGAAATTGCTTTACAGTGTTTAGCTTGTTTCTGCATACAACAACGTAAATCAGCCATAATTATACACATATTCCTCCCTCTTGAGCCTCCCGCCCCTCTCCCCATCCCCATCTCTGTGTCATCACAGAGCGCAAGGCTAGGCTCTCTGTGGTATATAGCAACTTCTCATCAGCTAGCTGTTTCACACATGATAGTGGATATGTCGATGCTACTTTCTCCATCGGTCCCACTCTCTCCATCCTCCACTGTGTCCACAAGTCCATTCTCTATATCTGCATCTCCATTCCTTCCCTGCAAATACGTTCAACAATACCGTTTTTCTAGATTTCATATAATATACGTGTTAGTATATGATATTTGGTTTTTCCCTTTCTGACTTACTTCATTCTGTATAACAGACTCTGGGTTCAACCACCTCACTAGAACTGACTCAAATTTGTTCTTTTTCACAACTGAGTAATATTCCATTGTGTATATGTACATCTTCTTTATCCATTCATCTCTAGACACACATTTAGGTTGCTTCCATGTTCTGGATATTGTAAATAGTGCTGCAATGAGCATTGGGGTACATGTGTCTTTTAGATTTGTGGCTTACTCAGGATATATGCCCAGTAGTGGGATTACTGGCCCATACGGTAGGTTTATTCCTAGTTTTTAAGGAATCACCATACTGTTCTCCATAATAGTTTATCAGTTCACAGTCCTACCAACAGTGTATGAGGGTTTCCTTTTCTCTACATCCTTTCCAGCACTCACTGTTTGTAGAATATTTGATTATGGCCATTCTGGCTGGTGTGAGGTGATACCTCATTGTAGTTTAGATTTGCATTTCTCTAATTATTAGCAATATTGAACATCTTTTCATGTGTTTATTGGTCATCAATAGTGATATTATTTTATGGCAACTTTTCTGCTATCATATCTTGATGTCTTGCAAGATACACCATCTTTCCCCTTCCCCCAATACTCTTATTCTTTAAAATGACTGTTCTAATTCCAGAAGTCATAGGTGTTTGTGGCAGAACACATAGAAAGCCCAAAGAGAACATAGAACAAAATAAAATTAAAACAGGCGCCATCTGTGATCCTTCCCACCTCCTGCTCTTGCTTAGAATTAACCTCTGTGATACAGCAGAGGTAGCCATCCTTCCATTCTTTAACAGAAGCGCATCCAGTGGTAAGTTCTGGAGCCTGTCTTCCTACAGTCAGATGTGGTCTTCCGTGGCTGTAGAGATTTCTACCTATTAACTGCTTAATACTTCTTTGTCAGAGCACAAGTTTCTTACTGAGCTTATACCGGCTGACTCAAATTGTCCCTTCAGGCCTAGGGGGGCACACCCCATGTGCCCCATACCCCCAACCTTCCCTGTCTCCAGGGGCCATGCCACTGGGTCCCGCCGTTTCCACATCACCAACCGGTTCTTACTTCCTGGTCAGACAGAAATGACAAAGAAAGTCTATCCTTAACCACCATCATTTCCCCTTCTTGCAGACAGAGGCCGTGGGGGAGGGGTGGCGAGGCAAGCAATATTTCAAAGGTAACTATGGAGCCAGAATTTAATCAACTCTTCTGAAAAGAAAAGGGTTCATTTCAGTGTAAAGTGGAATTTTCATTTACTGGGTTTGCTTTCATCACCCGAGGCTGCATGTGGTATTATCACAGAAGACCTGCTCGTTTGCTACATTTCATCCCAGTTACCTGAATGCTGGTCCGTGTGCAATATTCTTAACAAATTTAGACACATGTGGAATAAACCAAAGAGCACCCAAATGAGCACAAACAGGTCCCAGGTGTTAAGATTTGCCGTAGATCCTTCTTGGGGAAGTAATTCAACCCACAACAGGTAGCTTGATCCTACAGAAAGAGTTGCCTTTTTAATACTAAAAGTGTTTAAACTTCATTCTCTGTCTTAGGTACTGTGCTGGATATAATATATAAATATGTGGTTGTTGTTTTAGTCACTAAATCACTTCTGATTCTTTGTGATCCTTTGAACTGTAGCCTGCCAGGCTCCTCTGTCCAAGGGATTCTCCAGGCCAGAATACTGGAGCAAGTTGCCATTTCTTCCTTCAGGGGATCTTCCTGACCCAGGGATTGAACCCAAGTCTGTTACATCCCCTGCACTGGCAGGTGGGTTCTTTACCGCTGAGCCACCAGGGAAGTCCCCACTGGAGCGGGTAGCCATTCCCTTCTCCAGGATCTTCCCAACTCAAGGATCAAACTCACATCTCCTGCCTAGCTGGCAGATTCTTTACCACTGAACCCCCAGGGAAGCCCAAGTATAAATATGTACTGTTATTTAAACTTACATCATCCTATTTCATAGATTTTTATGAGATTGACTTTAAGGTTTAGAATAATGAGGTTTTTTGTGTTTTTTTTTTTTTAATTGAAGGATAATTGCTTTAGCAAAAGAGTATTTCTGAGAGACAGCACAGCAAGTGGCTGGGAGAGGGATTGTGGCACCACTCTGTCTGGATTCAGCCTCTGGCTTTGCTGCTTGTTAGCTGTGTGAGCTTGTGGAAGGCAGTAGGCAATCTGTGCCTTAGTTTCCGCATCTGTGAAATGGGGATGATGCTAATAAGAGGATCCTGTGATTGAGCAGAGACAGACTTAGCACGGTGCTAACACAGAGCAGGTGCTCAGCCCACGGTGGCTGTGCTGAGAAATCTGAGCTCTTCGTGGGTATGAACCTTGATCTTCAAAACAACTCAGTTAAATGTGTACTATCACCACCCCATTTTACAGAGGGTTTAACTGAGGCTCAGATAGATAACTAGCCCAAGTCACACTGGAATGTGACACAGCTAGCATCCAAACCTGGGTGGCACTGGTTCAGAGCCTCATCTACAATTTCTGATATCATTACCCACTGCTTAATCTACCCAGTATTCCTGCCAGACCCAGGAGCCTGCTTCTTTTGAGTACTTTTTCTCCCTGTGTCTTAAACTCAGACATGGATTCGTTTCTCAGTTTAAAATGAGGCTTTCTCTGCCCCCTCAGTCCTCTGGGGCTGTTGGCCCCCTGTCCTGGGCTGCCTTCATTTCTCCAACTCCCCAGACCTCTGGCTTTCATGACAGGTTCCCTGGATGCATCCAACCTTTGCCTCCATGGAGGGAGCTGCCAGCAAGAGTTAGGTTACAAAATGGGTGTCTACACAGAGAATGTCCTCCCTGTCTGCCTTCCATCTCTCAACCTTTGCTCGTTCTTTGCTCAGCCCCAGTGCTAATGACATCATACTTTATTTGTGTATGTAAGAGATGGCCCCTTTCACAGAATTCTCCTCCCAGGTCCCCAGGCTCCTGAGCCAGAGGGCTGCACAGGGTCTGGGCAGTGACAGTGCCTGGTCACAAAGGAAAGATGCCTGGCTTGGCATCAGGCTTGTTTCGAATGAATTTATCCAGAAGCTGCTTTGAGCTAGGACTGGGAATAAATGAGGAAGTTCCAGTCTGCTTTTGCGGCAGGTGCATAGCAGGACCCAGGGTACAATGCAGGTGTCATAGTGGAGGGTGTGTGGAGGTCAGGGAAGGCTTCCTGGAGGAGGTGACCTGAGCTGAGTCAGACCCATGTTTGAACTGAGGCTTCATTGTTCCCTGACTGTGTAATATTGTCAGCCTCTCCAGCCTTCTTTCCTCACCCCCTAGATGGGGCTGCTGTGAAAATGAGATGTGTCCACCATGCGGCACACAAGGGTCATGCTATAAATCACGGCGGGTGGTGCTGTTGTCAAAACTGTTGTTCAGCCACTCAGTCATGTCCGACTCTGCAGTCGCATGACTGCAACACGCCGGGCTTCCCTGTCCTTCACCACCTTCCGGAGTCTGCCCAAGTTCATGCCCATTGCATCAATGATACTGTCCAGCTGCCTCATCCTCTGACACCCTCTTCTCCTGCTCTCAATCTTTCCCAGCATCAGGGATGTTCCCAATGAGTCATCTGTTCACATCAGATGACCAAAATACTGGAGCTGCAGCATCAGTCCTTTCAGTGAATATTCAGGGTTGATCTCCCTTAAAATTGACTGGTTTGATCACCTTGCTGATCAAGAGACTTTCAGAAGTCTTTTCCAACACCAGATTTCAAAGGTATCAATTCTTTGGCATTCTGCCTTCTTTGCGTACCTGCCGTCAATGACACTGGTCATTTTCTAAGAACATGCCCTCCTCATAGTCTATGGGGCTTCCCAGGTGCCAGTAGTGGTAAAGAATCTGCCTGTCAATGCAGGAGACACAAGAGATGTGAGTTGAGTCCCTGGGTTGGGAAGATCCCCTGGAGTAGGAAGTGGCAACCACTCCTGTATTCTTGTCTGGAGAATCCCATGGACAGAGAAGCCTGGCAGGATATAGTCCACGGGGCCGCAAAGGGTCAGACACGACTGAGTGAGTGAGCACCTCATATTCTATGCAGAGGTTATGTTCACTTCCAATACCAAATCCCAGTCTACATGCAAATACAGCTCTTTAAAAATACAATTATATACAGAAAAGCAAGGTTTTAAAGAGTGTTGTAAATGGATTTCACCACAGACCATTTCACACAGTCCCTGCCTCACTGACCTCTTGACAAGTCTGTCATGAGCCCCTTTAAATGTTTGAGGATTTGCAGAACAGGAATCAGACTTTCTATCCTCAGTTCCAACTTCCATCTTGAGCAGCAGAAACAAAGGTATTCCCTCCACCTTTAATGTATTAAAGGGATGTGTGATTATGACCATGGTGGAACATTCTTGGTTCCCTGAGATCATATCCTAGCAATGATTCTTTTGTAATATCGTCATTATTTCTCCACAGAGCCAAGCCAAGTTGCTGAGATGCATGGTATAAGCATGTCATTGCATTAAACAGACATTTTCCCCCTTGGCCTTTCATAATTTATATCTTAAAGAAGACAAGTAGCTGTCCTACCAGCTAATTAAAAATACCAGTTCTCACAGATGAGATGTAAGGTTCTTATTATAGTGTACATTTACTACCTTGAAAGTTTCTAAGAAGCAAACATTTCTACTGCTGCAGATCTAAAGAAACAAAGATACTCAGCTGTGGGGAATACACTTTGGAAACAAATGAATCCATGAGTCTCCCCCATGATGCCACAGTCCTTGGTACAGAATAGATGATGAAGTGGGATAATTGCAGAAAAAATGCAGTTTTTCATTAAATGAGGGAATTGGAACCTTCTTGATCTCAGTATCAGCCTGTGGCCCACACATTTCCCCCAGATTATCAAGGAGGGAGTTTTTGTACTTAAGTACCAGGCATCCCCTCATTAAGTGCAGAAAGACTTCACTGAGCAGTTCTCAGACAGAAGCCCGCCCCAGACAAAATTCTGACATGACTGCCGATTACAGACGCTGTGGGGGTGCAGTCACACGCTGCTGTTCTGTCCCCAAGGTCCTCTAGAGACAGTAAAGAGACAACAAAAAGGCATAAACCCTAAAAGGTAAAGAGATTGGCCAAGAGATCATAGCAACAAAAATTTAGTATCCAATCTCTGAGTGGTCACTGACCCAGCAAATGCATGAAGCTGCAAGCTGGCAGGGAGCAAACCGAGAAGCCAGCCTTGTCAGTCCAGGGCCTGCAAGACTCACAGCAGAGGCATCAGGAGGCTGAAAACACAGTTGTAGCTATAACTAGAGAAGAACAAAAAGGCCCCTGACAGCCAGGAGCTGGCCTGGCCCTTACCACAAGGCCATGATATTCTCCTGTTGAACAAAGACAGTTTCCTAGGACACGTCTAGCAGACAAGGCCACTGGATGGTGTGACAGATGCAGATAAAAACAAGGCCATCCTGAGCATCAACAAAAACAAGAACAGCCAGGACCTGAAGAATGTTTCAGGACTCCTCTTGTGGCTCAGAAAGTGACTAACAAGGTCATCTAACAATCACGCCTGAGCATCAACAAAAACAGGAACAGCCGGGACCTGGCAAATGTTCCAGAGACTCGTCTTCTGGCTCAGAGAGTGATTGAAACTTCTTTACTGTTTACAGCCCTAGCCCCACTTCCCTTCTCCTGACTACCACGTAAGGCTCATGAAACAATCACAGGATTACCCCTTCTGTCCAGACAGCCCGTGATCCAGAGCAAAACGCACTTCTCTGAGCCCACTTCCAAATCACCCATCTCAAGTCCAAATCATAATCTGGTTCTTCCTGACACTCTTCCAGAGAGCCCCCTCAGTTTTCCACCTGTCAGTCTCATTTCAACAAGACACTAAACTCAACCCTGTTTGACTTACAAGCGTCCTCCTGGTGGTCTTTGATGAACACCAACAGGCCCAAACCCAACTGTCTCTGCCGTTGCAGGCAGCCGGGGTGGCTGCGTGCCCTGGAGAGACCGGGCCCCAGGGAACTGAGGCTGGGGGAGCACCAGACCCTGCTAAAGAAAGGGCCGATTCTCTAAAATGGGCCTTATATTGACTAATGACATCATAGCAAGACTACCATGCCCCCCGCCCCAACCTGGTTCCCGGAAAAGACAAAGCAAAGAAAAATCAGAAATCTCACAGGAAACACAGACAAAAAGCAAAAAACAGAATGTCTAAAGCTGAAGCATATTCTTCACCAAATAAATTACATGGAAAAAAAAGTTGGAAGGGAAGTTTTACGTTAAAAGAGACTTCAGCGCTTTATCAAGCAACAGGGAAGTGTGGCGCTTACGTGGATTCTGATTTAAACAAACACACCATAAACATAAAGCCAATGATGAAATGTAGGGTTCAGAGCAAATCTGTCCCAAACATGCCATTTTTGCATGAGGATTCCTTTGAGCTAAAGGCAATCGCGATCCTACAGGTTCAAAATAAACTACTGCCCCTCCCTTAAGCACCTGGAAGAATTTAAATTGGAGATTTTTCCCAGAAGAGAGTCATCACCAGCAAGAAATTTTATCAAGTGTTCCCATCTATATGGTCAAGCAAACATCTAATTACCAAACACGGGCTCCTCTTATTGTTTTGTGAGTGAGCTTCCAGTCTCTGGCAGCCCCGTTCCTTAGCTCAGGATGGCACATACCTCATTTTACCTGTCTCTGAACCTCTCGTGTGTGTGGTTGAAACCAAGCGGGACACTCTGGGGCCCTCCTGGGTACAAAAGCCTTTCTGCGTCCCATGTTTCTTGTTTGTCAGAGAAAGGTTTCAGCCTCCTAGACCTTCCTTGAATTCCAGAGGGCAGATTTAGTCAGTTACCAATAGGGAAGTGATAAAATGCAGAAACAAGGGGGAGGCCGTCAAGAAACTATAGTGTGGCAATACAGCAGGGTCCGAGCTCCTCCTCAGGGGAGGTCCAGAACCGTCAGATACGTATCTCAGAGTTCTTCCTCACTGTGCGTCGGACACATGAACTTGGGTTTGATAACAGGATCTCTGACCCTCTTGTTTATGTGGGTTCCTATAGGTATAAAATTAAATTTTTTATTTTCTCCTGTTTCACATCAATTTAGTTTATCTTGCTTTTCATGTTTTTGTGAGACTTGTTGCTTTCAGCCTCTTTGATGTATATTATCCCATCTTAGTCATAGAGTGTAGAACCTTTGTGCTTTATAAATTTACCAACCAATTCAGAAGAATCTAGACATGTAGAGGAAAGTTTTCTTCCTCCTTGACAGAAACAATCAAGGAAAGATGACTATTGACAGTGTATTTGATATTATGAGAGAATTATCATCAAAAGTTTCTAGATGTAGCCATTGTATTGTGGTTATAATGACATAAAAGATTCTTTATCTTTCAGAGATACGTATGGGAATATTTGTAGGTGAAACACTTTGAATTCTGGAATTTGCTTGAAAACAATCATCTGAGGATTGGGGTAAAGATAAACCAGGACTGGAAGATATGGAATTGCCAAAACTGTATGGGAGATATATACAGACTTTTATCATTCTATTAGTTCTCCTTTTGCATATGTTTGAAGATTTCCACAATAAAGAAGAAACAAACAAAAAGAAAACATAAAAATTCCTAAAGTATATAACCTTCTTGAACCTTGAAAAAAATGCCTCAGTTTATTCAGACCCTCCTTAGGCCCCTAGCCAGGAAGATGTCAGAACAGTTTCCTCAAAGCCTATGGACACAGGAAGAAAGCTTTAGAAAGCTCTTTGAAAATGTCATAAACCTTACAAGGATCGTCAAGCAGGGAGGTAGGAAGGAAGCCCGAGTGTGCGGGTACAGGGCTGTCTCTCCTCCTGAATCCTCTGCACCCACTTGAGGGAGCCATTGGTATCCATGGACAAGGCCTTTCTATTTGCCAGGAATCACCTTGCTGGGCGTCTTGTTTGGGGGGGAAATCTTCAAACATATGTGAATGGAGATAAACGTTATAGATGATAGATATAGAATTATATCTATATAGATATAGATATTATCAAACGATAATAGAATGATAAACGTCTGTATATCTCCCATACAGTTTTAGCAATTCCATATCTGCCAGTCCTGGTTCATCTTTACCCCAATCCTCAGATGATTGTTTTTAAGCAAATTCCAGAATTCAAAGTGTTTTGAATTCTGTAAATATTCCCATATGTACCTCTGAAAGATAAGGAATCTTTTATGGAGGAAATGCAGGTGGCAGCTCTGGGTCAGATTTGCCCTTGGAGGGCAGAGGGGTGGCCTGCCTTTGATGCAAAGAGCCCTCTGGTGACCCAGGTAGCAAGTGGGAAGTAGGCTCCAGGACGAGGGAACAGTTCCTCTTGTGGCACCTGGGTTGCTGGCAGACTGGAGGGTGGGGGTGGAATTAGACTCCTGGAGGAAAAGAGCTGAAGCTCAGGGTTTTCTCTAAGGGACTTAAAACAACTCCCTCTGACATTAACTTGATGTGGTTCTTAGGGGAAGAGATTCTTCATCTTAAAGTTCACTCTGAGACCCAGAGGCAGCTTGAAACAGAGAGCATTCTTTTTTCTTTGCCTGGAAATTTCCAAGGGCTCTCCTGCTTTTGAGCAACTTATCTTGCTTTTCATATTTTTGTGAGACTTGTTGCTTTCAGCCTCTTTAATGTATATTATTCCATCTTAGTAATAAGAGTGTAGAACCTTTATGCTTTAGAAATAATGGGCTTCACCAAGTGCATGTAACTGGGGACTCTTTTAATGATGGCTGGATGGAAAACTGGCTAATAAAGATCCGTTTTCTAAAAACAGACAATTACCAAGGCAATTGATTCACCAGGAAAGGGCGCATCAGGACAGCCCTGAAAAATAAGCACAAGCCAGAGTCACATCTTCTGAGCTTTCTGGAGTAACGGACCCTTCAAGAATCTAGTGGAAGATATGAATGCCTCAGAAAAATGCACAAAATGCTCACTGACACATATTTTACCTAAAATCTTAGAAGGTTCGCAAGCTGGAGGAAAGCTCAAGAACAACACAGAGCTGGGAGGAGGCGATGGATCATTTACATCACAAAAGAACTCTGCTCCCAAAAAAGATTTGCTCTGGGCTCCAAAATACCTTCTGGTGTATTCTAGTTGGTTTATTTGCTTTGCAAATATTTCATTTCTATGAGACTTTACAGGTAAGACACTGTTTAATGAGTTCAAGCCTACTTCCTTCACAGACCCATTAATGGAACAACAAGTTCTTCTAACAAGTGCTTACTGCGTCCCTTTTCTGTGCTAGGCCTGGGGGCCACAGAATAGATGCAGTTTCTTCTCTCTTATTGAGTAGGAGAGCAGCTGAGCAAGAGAGTGAGCCTGGATTGTTCCTGGCTGTGTCTCCAGCACCTAGGACAGCGCTCAGTTCTACTGATTGGATCAATGTAGGCTTCCCTGGTGGTTCAGCTGGTAAAGAATCTGCCTGCAATGCAGAAGACCCCGCTTTGATTCCTGGATCAGGAGTTCCCCTGGAGAAGAGGTAGGCTATCCACTGCAGTATTCGTGCCTCGAGAATCCCCATGGACCGAGGAGCCTGGCGGGCTACAGTCCATGGGGTTGCAAAGAGTGGGACATAACTGAGTCTCTAAGCACAGCACAGCACGGGAATGAATATAAAGTTAAATACAAAATACCGTGAAGAAAATGAGTGCTAGAGTGGTGGTCACAGGGTGGGGGTGGAAGGCAGAAACCTCAGTGGAAGGAGGTCAGGAGGAGTCAGGGAAGGGGGTCCCGGGAAGGAGGAATTTAAGCTGAGCCCTGAAGGATGAGACCTGGGGCAGAGCATTTCAGAAGGGAAGACTGGTGAGTGCAAAATCTCTAGTCAGGAGAGGTGTACCTCAGTGAGGACACGTGATGGGCCTGGACCGTAAGAAGGACCAGAGGACGTCCCTGGTGGTCCAGTGGTAAAGAATCCGCCTGCCAATGCAGGGGACCCGGATTCGATCCCTGGTCTGGGAAGACTCCACAAGCTGCAGGGAACTAAGCCCAAGCGCCCTAAAGTCCCTTTCTGTAACAAGAGAAGCCACCACAATGAGAAGCACACACACCACAACTAGAGAGGGGCCCTTGCTCACTGTGACTACAGAAAATTGCCCAGAGCAAAGACTCAGCACAGCCAAAAATTAATTAATTAATATATATATGCTCGGTCGCTCATTCGTGTCTGACTCTTTTTGGCCCCATGAACTGTAGCCCGCCAGGCTCCTCTGTACATGGGGATTCTCCAGGCAAGAATACTGGAGTGGGTAGCCTTTCCCTCTTTCAGGGAAGCTTCCCAACCCAGGGACCAAACCCAGGTCTCCCACACTGCAGGCGGATTCTTTACCATTTGAGCCATCAGGGAAGCCTAAGAATACAAGTGGGTAGCCTATCCCTTTTCCAGTGGATCTTCCTGATCCAGGAATTGAACCAGGGTCCCCTGCATTACAGGCAGATTCTTTACCAGCTGAGCTACCAGGGAAGCCCCACATCCATCCATGGTGCCGCCCAAACCACAGATAACATGAATAGAGCTCTTTAGGTGTCCTGCTGGAGCCCCTGTCTATACTTGAGGTGAAGAGGACCCCTTATACTAAATCTTGGGCCTTTTTATGCCCTGGATGAGGTGTGGGTGGGAGAGTCACAGGGCTTCTGAAGTTGTCCTGCATCATGGGCTTGTGTCCCACCAGGGAACATGGGGCAGCTTATGAATCTGCTGCCTCTGCACTACCTTTGACAATAGTGTTGCACATGTATTTACCGCCCTTTGTTGTTGTTGTTGTTTTTTAAATTGGAGTGTAATTGGAGTATAGTTGATTTTGGAGAAGGCAATGGCAACCCACTCCAGTACTCTTGCCTGGAAAATCCCATGGACAGAGAAGCCTGGCGGGCTGCCATCTATGGGGTTGCACAGAGTCAGACAACTGAAGCGACTTGGCGGCAGCAGCAGCATAGTTGATTTACAATGATGTGTTAGTTTTAGGTGGACAACAAAGTTAATCAGTTATGAATATATATATATATATATATATATATATATATATATATATGTATTTCTTTTTCATTTTCATATTCTTTTCCCACATAGGTTATTACAGAATACTGAGTATAGTTCCCTGTGCTATATAGTAGCTTTTTCAGTCAGCTCGTTGCTCAGTCATGTCCGATTCTTAGCAACACCATGGACTGCAGCATACCAGGCTTCCCTGTCCATCACCAGCTCCCAGAGCTTGCTCAAACTCATGTCCATCAAGTTGGTGATGCCATCCAACCATCTCATCCTCTGTCATCCCCTTGTCCTTTTGCCTTCAATCTCTCACAGCATCAGAGTCTTTTCCAATGAGTCAGTTCTTCGGATCAGTTCAGTTTAGTTCAGTCACTCAGTTGTGTCCGACTCTTTGTGACCCCATGGACTGCAGCACGCCAGGCCTCCCTGTCCATCACCAACTCCTGGAGCTTGCTCAAACTCATGTCCATCGAGTTGGTGATGCCATCCAACCATCTCATCCTCTGCTGTCCCCTTCTCCTCCTGTCTTCACTCTTTCCCAGCATCAGGGTCTTTTCCAATGAGTCAATTTTTCACATCAGGTGTCCAAAGTATTGGAGTTTCAGCCTCGGCATCAGTCTTTCCAATGAATATTCAGGATTGATTTCCTTTAGGGTGGACTGGTTGGATCTCCTTGCAGTCCAAGAGACTCTCAAGAGTCTTCTCCAATACCACAGTTCAAAAGCATCAATTCTTTGGTGCTCAGCCTTCTTCATTGTCCAACTCTCACATCCATACATGACTACTGGAAAAACCATAGCCTTGACTAGACGGACCTTTGTTGGCAAGGTAATGTCTCTGCTTTTTAATATGCTGTCTAGGTTGGTCACAGTTTTTCTTCTAATGAGCAAGCGTCTTTTAATTTCGTGGCTGCAGTCACCATCTGCAGTGATTTTGGAGCCCCAAAATAGAAAGTCTCTCACTGTTTCCATTGTTTCCCCATCTATTTGCCATGAAGTGATGGGACTGGATGCCATGATCTTCGTTATCTGAAAGTTGAGTTTTAAGCCAACTTTTTCACTCTCCTCTTTCACTTTCATCAAGAGACTCTTTAGTTCTTCTTCACTTTCTTTGAGGTTATTGATATTTCTCCTGACAATCTTGATTCCAGCTTGTGCTTTATCCAGCCCAGCATTCTGCATGATGTACTCTGCATGTAAGTTAATGGGGTGACAATATACAACCTTGACATACTCCTTTCCTGATCTGGAACCAGTCATTTTTCCATGTCCACTTCTAACTGTTGCTTCTTGACCTGCATACAGATTTCTCGGGAGGCAGGTAAGCTTCCCGAGGTATTCCTCGGGAATGGTATTCCCATCCTCAGGATGGTATTACCATCCCTTTAGATATTTTTCTGGAATTCTCTTGCTTTTTAGATGGTCCAACGAATGTTGGCAATTTGATCTCTGGTTTATCTGCCTTTTCTAAATCCAGCTTGAATATCTGGAAGTTCACAGTTCATGTACTGTTGAAGACTGGCTTGGAAAATTTTGAGCATTACTTCGCTAGCATGTGAGATGAGTGCAATTGTGCAGTAGTTTGAATAGTCTTTGGCATTGCTTCTCTTTGGGATTGGAATGAAAACTGATCTTTTCTAGTCCTGTGGCCACTGCTGAGTTTTCCAAATCTGCTGACATATTGACCGCAGCACTTTCACAGCCTCTTCTTTTAGGATTTGAAATAGATCAACTGGAATTCCATCATCTCCACTAGCTTTGTTCATTGTGATGTTTCCCTAAAGCCTACTTGACTTTGCATTCCAGGATGTCTGGCTCTAGGTGAGTTATCATGGTTATCTGGGTCATGATCTGTTTTGTATAGTTCTTCTGTGGATTCTTGCCAAGTCTTCTTAATATCTTCTGTTTCTGTTAGGTCATACCATTTCTGTCCTTTATTGAGCCCATCTTTGCATGAAATGTTTCCTTGGTATCTCTAATTTTCTTGAAGAGATCTCTAGTCTTTCCCATTCTATTGTTTTTCTCTATTTCTTTGCATTGATCACTGAGGAAGGCTTTCTTATCTCTCCTTGCTATTCTTTGGAACTCTGCATTCAAATGGGTATATCTTTCCTTTTCTCCTTTGCCTTTTGCTTCTCTTCTTTTCTCAGCTATTTGTAAGGCCTCTTCAGACAACATTTTTGCCTTTTTATATTTCTTTTTCTTGGGAATGGTCTTGATCACTGCCTCCTGTACAATGTCACGAACCTCTGTCCATAGTTCTTCAGGCACTCCGTCTATCAGATCTAATCCCTTGAATCTATTTGTCACTTACACTGTATAATTGTAAGGGATTTGATTTAGGTCATACCTGAATGGTGTCTTTTAATTTCATGGCTGCAATCACCATCTACAGTGATTTTGGAGCCCAGAAAAATAAAGTCAGCCACTGTTTCCACTGTTTCCCCATCTATTTCCCATGAAGTGATGGGACCAGATGCCATGATCTTAGTTTTCTGAGTGTTAAGTTTTAAGCCAACTTTTTCACTCTCCTCTTTCACTTTTATCAAGAGGCTTTTTAGTTCCTCTTTACCTTCTGCCATAAGGGTGGTGTCATCTGCATATCTGAGGCTATTGATATTTCTCCTGGCAATCTTGATTCCAGCTTGTTCTTCTTCCAGCCCAGCGTTTCTCATGATGTACTGTGCATATAAGTTAAATAAGCAGGGTGACACCTGCTTAATATATAACCTTGATGCACTCCTTTTCCTATTTGGAACCAGTCTGTTGTTCCATGTTCAGTTCTAACTGTTGCTTCCCGACCTGCATACAGGTTTCTCAAGAGGCAGGTCAGGTGGTCTTGTATTCCCATCTCTGGAAGAATTTTCCACAGTTTATTGTGATCCACAGAGTCAGAGGCTTTGGCATAGTCAATAAAGCAGAAATAGATGTTTTTCTGGAACGTTCTTGCTTTTCCAATGATCCAGCAGATGTTGGCAATTTGATCTCTGGTTCCTCTGCCTTTTCTAAAACCAGCGTGAACAACTGGAAGTTCATGGTTCACCTATTGCTGAAGCCTGGCTTGGAGAATTTTGAGCATTACTTTACTAGTGTGTGAGATGAATGCAATTGTGCGGTAGTTTGAGCATTCTTTGGGATTGCCTTTCTTTGGGATTGGAATGAAAACAGACCTTTTCCAGTCCTGTGGCCACTGCTGAGTTTTCTATATTTGCTGACATATTGAGTGCAACAGTTTCACAGCATCATCTTTCAGGATTTGAAATAGCTCAACTGGAATTCCATCACCTCCACTAGCTTTGTTCGTAGTGATGCTTCCTAAGGCCCACTTAACTTTATATTCCAGGATGTCTGGCTCTAGGTGAGTGATCACACCTTCATGATTATGTGGGTCGTGAAGATCTTTTTTGTACAGTTCTTCTGTGTATTCTTGCCACCTCTTCTTAAAAGATGCTTACTCCTTGGAAGGAAAGTTATGACCAACCTAGATAGCATATTGAAAAGCAGAGACATTACTTGACCAACAAAGGTCCGTCTGGTCAAGGCTATGGTTTTTCCAGTAGTCATGTACGGATGTGAGAGTTGGACTGTGAAGAAAGCTGAGCGCCAAAAAATTGATGCTTTTGAACTGTGGTATTGGAGAAGACTCTTGAGAGTCCCTTGGACTACAAGGAGATCCAACCAGTCTATCCTAAAGGAGATCAGTCCTGGGTGTTCATTGGAAGGACTGATGCTGAAGCTGAAACTCTAATACTTTGGCTACCTCATGCAAAGAGTTGACTCATTGGAAAAGACCCTGATGCTGGGAGGGATTGGGGGCAGGAGGAGAAGGGGACGACAGAGGATGAGACGGCTGGATGGCATCACCGACTCAATGGACATGAGTTTGAGTAAACTCTGGGAGTTGGTGATAGACAGGGAGGCCTGGCCTGCTGCGATTCATGGGGTCGCAAAGAGTCAGACACGACTGAGCGACTGAACTGAACTGAACTGAATGGTGTAGTGGTTTTCTGTACTTTCTTCAACTTAAGTCTGAATTTGGCAATAAGAAGTTCATGATCTGAGCCACAGATCATGAGTCTTGTTTTTGCTGACTGCGTGGAGCTTCTATATCTTTGGCTGCAAAAATATAATCAATCTGACTTCAGTATTGACCATCTGGTAATGTTCATGTATGGAGTCTTCTTTGTATTGAAGAGGGTGTTTGCTATGACCAGTGCGTTCTCTTGGCAAAACTCTATTAGCCTTTGTCCTGCTTCATTCTGTACAGCGAGGCCAAATTTGCCTGTTACTCCAGGTGTCTCTTGACTTCCTACTTTTGCATTCCAGTCTCCAATAATGAAAAGGACATCTTTTTTGGGGTGTTAGTTCTAGAAGGTCTTGTAGGTCTTCATAGAGCCATTCGGCTTCAGCTTCTTTAGTGTTACTTGTTGGGGCTTAAACTTGGATTGCTGTGATATTGAATGGTTTGCCTTGGAAACGAACAGAGGTCCTTCTGTCATTTTTGAGATTGCATCCAAGTACTGCATTTTGAACTCTTTTGTGACTATGAGGGCTACTCCCTTTTTTCTAAGGGATTCTTGCCCACAGTAGTAGATATAATGGTCATCTGAGTTAAATTCACCCATTCCAGTCCATTTTAGTTCACTGATTCCTAAAATGTTGATGTTCACTCTTGCCATCTCTTATTTGAACACTTCCAATTTACCTTGACTCGTGGACCTAACATTTCAGGTTCCTATGCAATATTGTTCTTTACAGCATCGGACTTTACTTCCATCACCAGTCACACCCACAACTGGGCATTGTTTTGCTGTGGGGTTTGATTCTAATGCTATTTTCCCCCTTCTTACATCTTGCTGGGGCTTCTCCTTTGCCCTTGGATGTGGGGTATCTCTTTTGGTGGGATCCAACATTCTCCTGTCGATGATTCTTCAGCAGCAAATTGTAATTTTGGAGTTCCCGAAGAAGAAGATGAGTACACATCCTTCTATTCTGCCGTCTTGTTCCAGCCCATAGTAGCTCTTTATTAGTTATCTATTGTATATACAATAATATGTATATGTTAATCATAGTATCCTAATTTATCACTTCCTCCCACATTTCACCTTTGGTAACTATAAGTTTGATTTCAAGATTTGTGAGACTGTTTCTGTTTTGTAAATAAGTTCCTTTGTATATATATATATTTTTTTACTAGACTCCACATATAAGTGATATCATATGGTATTTGTCTTTCTTTTTTGACTTCCTTCACTTAGTATGATAATCTCTAGGTCCATCCATGTTGCTGCAAATGGCAGTATTTCCTTCTTTTTTCTGACTGAGTGATATTCCATTGTATATATGTGCCACATCTTCTTTATCCATTTTTCTGTTGCTGGACATTTAGGTTGCTTCCACGTCTTGGTTATGGTGATCAATGCAGTGAACATTGGGGTGCTTTTATCTTTTTGAATTACGGTTTTCTCCAGATATATGCCCAAGCATGGGACTGCTAGATCATATAGTATTAGACAGTATCATATGGTATTAATGGGCCTTCCCTGATGGCTCAAAGGGTAAAGAATCTGCCTGCCATGTGGGAGAGCTGGGTTTGAAAGGAGTTGCTTCCCAGGTTCCACAGTGGTAAAGAATCCAGTGCAGGAGAGTAGGTTTGATCCCTGGGTCAAGAAGATTCCCTGGAGAAGAAAATAGCTGTCCACTCCAGTGTTCTTGCCTGGGAAATCCCATGGACAGAGGAGTCTGATGGGCTGTAGTCCATGGGGTCACAAAGAGTTGGACACAACCTGGTGACTGAACATGAGTGAAATAGTAGGAAGGAGAAGCAGTGTTGGCTTTCACATGCCCTGCCCAGGCGCAGGATTTAGAAACGGAATAGGAGGTGAGAGCAAATTCGAACCCCAGGATACCATGGGGCAGAAAGCTCGCGGAATATTGGCTTCCAAGCAATTTCAATGATTCTCATTTTGATAAAAGGATACTTTGCCTTGGTGATGTTGGAATGGGCAGACGTTTGTTTCTTTGTTTGTTTGTTTTTCTTACCAACTTACATGCACAAAGACGTTAGCTCCTTGTTCCCTCTCTGAGCCTCATTCTAAAGAATGAGTTTGGGGGTAGACTTTGGGAGTAGCCTGGGGCCCTGAGAGCCAGAGAGGGGAGTTGGCCAGGGTTGTGGCAGGTAGTAGGGAGCCAGCATAGTTGCTAGAGGAGAGGAGGGGCCTCACGAGTCCCATGATGGGACCGTCTGGCAGGTGGGGCAGGTTTGAAGGCTGAGAAATCAGTGAGATGCCACTCCTGCCATCCAGGTGGGAGGCAGGAACCTTGGGGTGTCCTCAGGGTCAGAGGGCAGGCTGGGCCTGAGGGCCCGGGGAAGTCTGTTTGGGGGGTTTTCTCAGAGCCAAGAGAGGGAGGGCATGTGCAGGCAGCCGGGCAGACCTCTTCGCAGTCTTGCTCACTGCTTTCTTTGCTACCTGGGGCTCATTGATACAAACATCGTGTAGGCCTTGGGTACTGTCCCAACCATCTCAGGAGGGCAGAGAGCCGTCCTTCTAGGGGTCTTCCCAGCACCATCCTGCCCAGGCCGAAAAACAAGACAGGAAAGAGGCCTGTAGTTGCTCTGGGTCATGCAGTTATCAGTGGTGTGCTGGTACAGGTTAGCAACCAGCTCTTTGAAGAAAAAGGTTGGGGGTGGGGGTTTGCTCCCACCAATTTCAAGCACCAGCATAACCTTACTAAACACCGTTATATAGTCCTTTCACCTGTCCATAAAAGCAAAAAACAATCAATAAGCAATCTAAGAAAGAAATGGAAAATTTTATTCAAGCCAACCTGAACATTATAACCCGGAAGACAGTCTTTCAGAAAGCTCCGAGGAGTGTTCTACCCATTAGAGATCAAAGCACAGTTATAAGGTTTTTGAGACAAAGAATTGTATGTCAGGGGATATATTGACAGTTTGCAGAGAGCTGCAAGTACAAGGTGACTAGTGAGTCATCTACATCTTAAGATCAAGAAGCAAAGTGAAAAGTGAAAGTGTTAGTCTCTCAGTTATGTCCAACTCTTTGTGACCCCACAGACTGAAAAGCCTGCCAGGCCCCTCTTTCCATGGAGGGCTGGTTAATGCTGATACACAACACAAGCTAGAGGGGAGGGAGGAGGCCTGAATGCACAGAGCAAAAGCTTATGTTTAAATTTTTCTTGTCTTGCCATAAAATGTACATTTTATTTCAACATCATGGATGTGAATGACTTCAGGGACATAGCTGGTATTACCTGGGCGAAATCTGTGGGTTGGATGTGCAGCAAGTCAAATGCTGAGACACCGAGGTTCACAACAGAGAAAAGGTTTGTTCACCAAGCAGCCGAGTGAGGAGGCTGGAGAACAGATCTCAAGTCTGACTCCCTGCAGGTAAGGGGCCTGGGATATTTATGAGATAAAGCTGAATGTGGGGAGTGTGGGGCAAGCTAACTGGAGCTAAGAAAAAGGTGAAGTGAAAGTGAAAGTCGCTCAGTCATGTCCAACTCTTTATGACCCCCTTGGAATTCTCCAGGCCAGAATACTGGAGTGGGTAGCCTTTCCCTTCTCCAGGGGATCTTCCCAACCCAGGGATTGAACCCAGGTCTCCTGCATTGCAGGCGGATTCTTTACCAGCTGAACCATAAGGGAAGCCCAGAAAAAGGTGAGGTAATGGTCATTTTGCGCAGGTGAAATAAGCTACAGACTTCTCCATGAGACGTGTTCAGAAATTGGTGCAATCCATACACTCGGGGGTTGAAGTGGGGCCCTCTGACATCAGAAAGTCACTGAGGGGCTTCCCTGGTGGCTCAGTGGTGGAGAATCCGCCCGCCAATGCAGGAGACATGGGTTCTATTCGTGACCCAGAAGATCCCACATGTTGCAGAGCAACTAAGCCCGAGCACCACAATAGAGGCTGTGCTCTAGGGCCTGGGAGCCACAACTACTGAAACCCACGTGTCCTAGAGTCCGTGTTCCACAACAGGAGAAATCACTGTGATGAGAAGTCCTCACAGCACAGCTGGAGAATAGCCCCTGCTTGCTGCAACTAGAGAAAAGCCTGTCCAGCAGTGAAGACCCAGCGCGGCCAAATATATTAAAAAAGGTCATTGAGCTGACACTTGCTCCTGTCCAGATGAAGGGTCAGTGGTCTTAGCCAGTCGTCACTGGCTCAAGCTCAAACTGGACATAGCTGAGTCCAAGTCTCTGCAATTACAACTTAGACCAACATTGTATTGTTGAGGTTACATGAGGCTTGGAGGATGTGCAAAGTTTTGTGAAATTAACTAAAGAGAGCTTGATGAGTGAAGGCGGGTTTCAGGTGTGATGCATCTAACTGATGACTACCCTCTGTTTCAATGGTAATACAACAATAATGCAGTAATGAATTTTAGAGATTTTTCACTTTCATTTTTAGGATAATGTGTTTACTTTTAAGTTTACATAATTTAAGTTTTAATAATAACTGTGGAAGAACTGACTTCCCTGGTGGCTCAGACAATGAAGAATCTGCCTGCAGGAGTCCCAGGTTAGGTTGCAAGTTTCCAGAAAATTTAATAATCAGACCTTGAGAGGTGGTACACACCATTTCTGATACACCACTGCTGATGCTGAAGTTCTTGGCACTAAGAGCCCTTTTCCCTGGAGCTCTCCTGCAAGGCACACAGCTTTCTGCCACTGGGAGGTCTTGTTTCCACCGAGGGAAGCTGCAGAGGGCAGGAGATACAGCTGGGCAACTCCTAAGAAGAGCTCAGAGCAGGGCCAACCAGACGGGCTTGCTAGAGAAGCATCTTTCCTATAACACAGGTCCAAGAATTATTGGATTTTTAACCAAAGAGAACAGGAAAACTCATTTAAAACTTGCATTTGTGTCACTTGAGCTGGAGTGGCTACGATAAGACAATGTATTGGTGCTAAAATTAAAGCGAAAATTAAGCACACGCCTCCCTGTTAGTCAGCAACTTTTAAGGCTATCTTATTGTGAAGTTCAGAAAAGGAGTTAAAGAATCTATTTAAATGCAAATGTGCCATAAAACCGACTAATGGCATGCATCTTCCAAACACTCTCAGCCCTTCTTTCAAAGCAGGCTCTGCTCATCATAGTGTTGTTATTTTTTCAATGTAGAAAATAATCTCTCTCAAGAAGGCGGGTGTATGGCAGAGCAGCTGGTGTGATTACCTGGGGCTCAGGAGGCCCTGGGTGTGGGGGCAGGGAATCTGGGGCTTCTTCCAGGAGCAGTATCAGCTCACTTGCCCCTGTGTCTTCTGGGCTGAGCAGTGCAGAAGCCAAGTAGAGTATCTACCTGGCAGGGCTCTGGGCTCCGGGGGTTCTTCTGCCCAGAGTTTCCTCCCCGTCCTTCCTAATTACACTGCTGCAAGGAGCCAACCCTCACCTCTGTGTTCCATTTAGTGGGAGGATGTGGTGCCTGGACTCAAGAACTGAATCAGATTCTGCCCAAAGCAACGCAGGCACAGCATCTGACTCAGAGGAAGCCACCTGCAGATGCTGACCACGGGCCCCTGGGAGGTGACTGACCATCACTGCGCCTGAAACCTGTGTCTCCTGCGGGGCCCTCCTGGACACCAAAGGCCCGCTGTGCCCCTGTTTTGTGTTTGTAGAAAAAGCTTTAGTCTCCTAGCCCCTCTCTGAATTCCAAAGGACAGACTCAAACAGTTACTAGTTAGGAAAGTAAAAGAACTCCGAAACAAAGGAAAAGTGGTCAAGAAACAATAATTCAGTGATAAAATGGAGTTTTAGTTCCTTCTCAGGGCATACATCGTAATCTGACACAGATCTTTGTGTCATTCTTTAGGAACTAAGATGGAGGGTGGTGCCTACATGCTGAGCACAACACTCTAGACACCAGACCCTGAAAGGCTGACGATTAATAGGATTCCTGAAACGTCATCCTGTTACCTCATCACCAGTCAGCCAGTATACAGTCATACTCTTTGCAATCCTCACTCCAAATGTTGCCTTTACAAACCTAACACCCTAGTTGGTCAGTAAGATGGATCCGAGGCAAACCTACATCTCCCATCTTCTGTGTTGGTGCCATTTTGATCAATAACCCTTTCTTTTGCTCCAAACCTTGGGCTTCCCTGATAGCTCAGTTGGTTAAGAATCTGCCTGCAATGAAGGAGACCCTGGTTTGATTCCTGGGTTGGGAAGATCCCCTAGAGAAGGAAAAGGCTACCCACTCCAGTATTCTGGCCTGGAGAGTTCCATTGACTGTATAGTCCATTGGGTCACAAAGAGTCAGACACAACTGAGCGACTTTCACTTTCATACACTCTTGGTGAGAATTTAAATGTTAGGGCTACTCTGGAAAAGTCTGACTGTTTCTCAAAAAGGTAAGCTTAGAGTTACCATACGACCAAGCAATTCCACTCCTAAGGGTATACCCAAGAGAAATGAAAATGTATGTCCACATAAAAACCTTTACACAAGTGTTTATAGTTATTCATAATAGCCAAAAAGTGGAAACAACCCACATGTCCATCAACTAATGAATGAATCAATCAAATGTGATGTATCTTTATAATAGAAGATTGTTTGACCATAAAAAGAAATAAAGAACTTGCACATGCTTCAACATGGACAAACCTTGAATATATGATAAGAGAAAGAAACCAGTCACAAAGACCATGTACTATATAACTCCATTCATATGAAATGTGCACTGTAGACAGATCCATAGGACAGAAATTACATTGGTGGTTGCCTAGGGCTGAAGAGTTGGGAGGAAATAGGAAGTGATTGTTGTGATTGCTAATGGATTCAGGGTTTCTTTTTGATGTGTTGATGCGTTCTAAAATTGTGGTGATGGTTCAGTTCAGTTCAGTCACTCAGTCGTGTCTGACTCATGAATCGGAGTATGCCAGGCCTCCCTGTCCATCACCAACTCCCAGAGTTTACTCAAACTCATGTCCATCGAGTCAGTGATGCCATCCAGCCATCTCACCCTCTGTTGTCCCCTTCTCCTCCTGCCCCCAATCCCTCCTAGCATCGGGGTCTTTTCCAGTGAGTCAACTCTTCACATGAGGTGGCCAAAGTATTGGAGTTTCAGCTTCAGCATGAGTCCTGTGGTGATGGTTACCCAACTCTAAATATATAAAAAACTATTGAATTATATACTTTAAATGGGTGACCTGTGTGGTATGTGAATTATATCCCAATAAATCTGTTACATTAAAAGAAAATGATTTGAAAATGAAAACAACAGGGCTTGGAGATTTTAAAGTACAGCTTTAAACTACAAATTCAGTTCTTAAAATTGTTATAGGACTGACTTATCTTTCATGTTGTGGGTGAGTTTGGATAGCTTGTGGTTTTTGAAGATTTGACCTATGTCCTGTAGTCTGTCAAATTCATTGGCACAGAAACATTATTGTTTTAAAATCTGTGAGGTTTAGAGTTATATTCACTTTTTCATTCCTGATTTGGTAATTTCTGTCTTCTCTGTCAGTCTGACCAGGGGTACATGAATTGTATTAGTCTTTCAAAGAACCACCTTTCGGTTTCACTGATTTTTCTCTTCTTATCTATTTTCAGTTTCATTAATAACTGATTCTTATTATTTCCACCTCCAACTTACTTTGGGTTTATTTTTCTCTTCCTCCTTTGCACCCCCTCCCTCATTTTTTTATGGGAGAATCTTAGATGGTTACTTTAAGATAGTTCTTATTTTGTCATATAAGCCTTTCAGGCAATAAATCCCCCTCCCACTTTAGCTACATCCCACAAATTTTGATATGTTATATATTAATTTTCTTTCATTTTAATGTATTTTCAATTATTTAATTTTCTATTTTAATTAATTTAAATTTCAATTAAAGTATTTTCATTTCCTTTGAGATTTCTTTTTTATGTGTGCTGTTTCTTTGGCAGTGTTTGGAAAATTTTTAGTTATCTTTCTGTTACTTATTTCTAATTTAATTTCATTATAGTCAGAAAGCATAATTTGTATGATTTCAATCCTTTTAGATTTGTGGAGGTTTGATTTGTGACTCACAATACAGTCTGTCTTGGTAAATGCTCCATGTGCGCTTGAAAAGACTGTGTGGAGTGTTCTATCAATAGCAATTAACTCCAGTTATTGATGGTTTGTTCAGTTCTATCCTTGCTAATTCTCTGTTTATGTAACATATTACGCAGAGAAGAGTGCTTCTCGATGTAACACATAAAAAGTAGACAGAATTCTTGCCTGGAGCAAGAGGAGCCTGACAGGCTACAGTCCATGGGGTCGCAAAGAGTCAGACAGGACTGAGCGACTAACACTTTCACTTTTTTCAGAGAAGAGTGCTGCAGCTTCCAAGTTTAATTGTGGATGTGTCTACCACTCATTTGAAAAGATTCTGATGCTGGGAAGGATTGAGGGCAGGAGGAGAAGGGGACCACAGAGGATGAGATGGCTGGATGGCATCCCTGACTCGATGGACATGGGTTTGGGTGGACTCCGCGAGTTGGTGAGGGACAGGGAGGCCTGGCGTGCCACGGTTCATGGGGTCGCAGAGTCGGACACGACTGAGCGACTGGACTGAACTGAACTGGACTGGACTGGACTGAACTGGACTGGACTGGACTGGACTGGACTGAACTGAACTGGACTGGACTGGATTGAACTGGACTGCACTGGACTGGACTGGACTGAACTGGACTGGCACTTTTCTGCTCTGACAGCTTCTGCTTCTTATACTTGGAAGCTCTGCTCTCAGGTGCTTATGCATTTAGAGGTGTTTTCCCTTCTTGGTGGATTGATTCTTCTAACAATGTGTAATGTCTCTCTTTAGCTCTGCTGATTTCTTTGCTCTGAAGTTTACTTTGATATTACTGTAGTTACCCTTCTTTGCTTCATTGGGGTTTCCATGGTATTTTTTGTTTGTTTGTTTTTATACTTTTTCTTTTTAACCTACCTGTATTATAATAGGGGCTTCCCAGGTGGCACTGGTGGTAAAGAATCCACCTGCCAATGTAGCAGATACAAGAGACATGGGTTTGATCCCTAGGTGGAAAGATCCCCCGGAGTAGGAAATGGCACTCCACTTCAGTATTCTTGCCTGAAAAATTCCATGGGCAGAGGAGCCTGGCAGACTACAGTCCATGGGGCCACAGAGTCAGACACGACTGAGCTCCCATGTGAAGAGAGTTTCTTGTAGATAGCAGGTACTTGGGTCATTTAAAAAAAAAACCCGTTCTGACAAACTGTTTCTTGAATTGGTATGTTTACCTTATTTACATTTAACATAATTATTAATACGTATAGATCCCGACCTCCCCTTTCCGTTTTCCATCTGTGCCCTCTATTTTTCATTCTTCTGGTTCCCCTTGCCTACCTTTGTTTAGGATACTTAAATTTTTGTGGCTGTGTGGGTGGCATGTGGGATCTCAGTTCCTGGACCAGGGAGCCAACCTCTGCCCCTTGCAAATGGAAGCAGAGTCTTAACCACTGAACTGCTAGAGAATTCCCTTAAAATATTTTTAGTACCCCATTTTAAGTTATCCAATATATTTTTGACATTATCTCCTCACGTAATTTTTTCTGTGTGGGGAGAGACAATTTTCTTTGAGCTCCTTGCTCTCCTGCATCTTTTACTATGCACGCCAAGACTGCAAAGCCCTGACCCCTGTTTTGCCCGGGCCATTTCTTGTCACTGGGTTGAGCACAAAGGATGGAGGATGCTGGTGGGAAGGTGGTGGCCTGCACAGAGGAAGAAAGAAACCCTTGGGCCCATGCACCAGGCGCCAGACGCTGGGAGCAGTAAGTGGCAAGCTCAGGTGTAGACCCTGAAGGAGTGGAGACGGGAAACTGACCTTGTCCCTTTCCTGCTGCTCCCACTGTCCCCCAGTGGGAAGGGCTAGCTCCACCACGCGTCTGTTCCCTGAGCACCCAGCCAGGGGAAATGTGGCGTCCTGGGGTAAGGGACTCTCATCACTGTATTCCCTGACCCGTGTGCAGGTGAGATTCCTGGGTCCATGTTCTCCTGGAGTAAAAAGGCTCCCGAATTCAAAGGACAGGGTTCTGGTGAAGTTTGCAGAGGGGCATGAAATCTTCAGTGGCCTTGTGGGCGGGGTCCTGTGGGTCATTCACTATCCTGTGGTTGTCCTGCCACGGAACAGAGGGTCAGAACCGAGGTGTTCTAGTCTGCCTTCCCATTGGGTGAGTGACGGAGGGGATTCTCCTGCGTGGGGTCACTACGTGTACAGAAGTGCTAGAGGTACATCTAGGCTACATCCTCCCCTCCCTAAACCACCCCTGGTGGTCCAGCAGAAACAATGCAGAATTCCAGCTAGTGGAGAAAACTGTTGTAAAGATTTAAGGGCTGCCACACTTGCAGAGGCTTTTCCTAGTATAACAGTGCCACCTGCTGGACAAGCTACCTACTACACTTTTTGTTACTGGATTTGAGGATGTTCCTGTGGACCACGGCGCTCAGTTGTGTCTGACCCTTCGTGTCTGACTCTTTGTGACCCCGTGGACTGTAGCCCTACAAGCGAGGCTTCAACGGTATGTGAATTGAGAACTTTCAGATGTACAAACTGGATTTAGAAAAGGGAAAGGTACCAGAGATTAAATTATCAACATCCGCTGGATCATAGAAAAAGCAAGAGAATTCCAGAAAAGCATCTACTTCTGCTTCATTGAATGTGCTAAGGCCTTTGACTGTGTGGATCATGACAAACCGTGGAAAATTCTTAAAGAGATGGGAATACCAGACCACCTGACCTGCCTCCTGAGAAATCTGTATTTAAGTCAAGAAGTAACGATTAAAACTGGACATGGGAAAACGAACTGGTTCCAAATTAGGAAAGGAGTACGTCAAGGCTGTATATTGTCACCCTGCTTATTTAACTTATATGCAGAGAACATCATGCAAAATACCAGGCTGGATGAAACAAAAGCTGGAATCATGATTGCTGGAGAAATGTCAACAACCTCAGATATGCAGATGATACCACCCTAACAACAGGAAGTGAACAGGAACTAAAGAGCCTCTGGTTGAGGGTGAAAGAGGAGAGTGAAAAAGCTGACCTAAAACTCAACATTCAAAAAACTAAGATCATGGCATCCAGTCCCATCACTTCATGGCAAGTTGATGGGGAAAAAGAGGAAACAGTGGCAGATTTTATTTTCTTGGGATTCACAATTACTGCTGATGGTGACTGCAGCCATGAAATTAAACGACACTTGCTCCTTGGGACAAAAACTATGACAAATCTAAATGGCATATTAAAAACCACAGACATCACTTTGCTGACAAAGGTCCATCTAGTTAAGGCTATGGTTTTTCCAGTAGTCATGTATGAAAGTGAGAGTTGAACAATAAAGAAGGCTGAGTGCCGAAGAATTGATGCCTTTGAACTCTGGTGTTGGAGAAGACTCTTGAGAGTCCCTTGGACTGCAAGGAGATGAACCCTGAATATTCACTGGGAGGACTGATGCTGAAGTTGAAGCTCCAATATTTTGGCCACCTGATGGGAAGAGCTGACTCACTAGAAAAGACCCTGATGCCGGGAAAGATTTGGGCAGGAGGAGAAGGGGGCAGCAGAGGATAAGATGGTTGGATGGCATCACTGACTCAATGGACATGAGTTTGAGCAAACTCTGGGAGACAGTGAAGGACAGGGAAGCCTGGCGTGCACCAGTCCATGGGGTCACAAAGAGTCAGATATGACTTAGTGACTAAACAAAAAGGACTGTAGGCTGCCCAGCTCTCCACCCCATGAAATTCTCCAGGTGAGGATGCTGGAGTAGGTTGCCATTTCCTCCTCCAGGAGATCTTCCCAACCCAGTGACTGAACCTGCTTCTCCTGCATTGTTAGGCAGATTCTTTACCAGTGAGCTACCTGGGAATACTATTCACATCTCAGCAGAGCCCTAAATGAGCCTCTCAACTGCCCTGGAGCCTCAGGGTCCTTATTGTTGTTCAGTCATTAGATTGTGTCCGACTCAGTGACCCCATGAACTGCAGCATGCCAGATTTCCCTATCCTTCACGATCTCCCTGAGTTTGCTCAAACCCCTGTCCATTGAGTCAGTGAGGCCATCCAACCATCTCATCCTCTGTTACTCCCTTCTTCTCTTGCTCTCAGTCTCTCCCAGCATCAAGATCTTTTCCAATCAGTCAGTTCTTTGCATCAGGTGGCCAAAGTATTGGAGCTTCAACTTCAGCACCTGTCCTTCCAATGAATATTCAGGACTGACTTCCTTTAGGATTGACCAGTTGGATCTCCTTGCAGTCCAAGCAACCCTCAAGAGTCTTCTCCAACACCACAGTTCAAAAGCATCAATTCTTTGGTGCTCAGCCTTCTTTATGGTCCAACTCTCACATCCATACATGACTGCTGGAAAAACCATAGCTTTGACTAGATGGACCTTTGTTGGCAAAGTAATGTCTCAGCTTTTTAATACACTGTCTAGGTTGGTCATAGCTTTTCTTCCAAGGAGCAAGCGTCTTTTAATTTCATGGCTGCAGTCACCATCCACAGTGATTTTGGAGCCCAAGAAAATGAAATCTGACACTGTTTCCTCTTTTTCCCCATCTGTTTGCCATGAAGTGATGGGACCAGATGGCATGATCTTAGTTTTCTGAATTTGGAGCTTTAAGCCAACTTTTTCACTCTCCTCTTTCACTTTCATCTTTAGTTCTTCTTTTCATCTTTTAGTTCTATCTTTTCATCTTTAGTTCTTCTTCATTTTCTGCCATAAGAGTGCTGTCATCTGCATATCTGAGGTTATTGATATTTCTCCTGGCAATCTTGATTGCAGCTTGTGCTTCATCCAGATGTACTCTGCATATAAGTTAAATAAGCAGGGTGACAATATACAGCCTTGACGTACTCCTTTTCCTATTTGGAGCCAGTCTGCTGTTCTATGTCCAGTTCCAACTGTTGCTTTTTGACCTGCATACAGATTTCTCAGGAGGCAGGTCAGGTGGTCTGGTATGCCCATCTCTTTCAGAATTTTCCACAGTTTGTTGAGATCCACACAGTCAAAGCCTTTGGCATAGTTAATAAAACAGAAATAGATGTTTTTCTGGAATTCTCTTGCTTTTTCGTTGATTCAACGGATATTGACAATTTGATCTCTGGTTCCCCTGCCTTTTCTAAATCCAGATAGAACATGTGGAAGTTCATGGTTCATGTACTGTTGAAGCCTGGCTTGGAGAAATTTGAGCACTACTTTGCTAGCGTGTGAGAAGAGTGCAATTGTGCGGTAGTTTAAGCATTCTTTGGCATTGCCTTTCTTTGAGATTGGAATGAAAACTGACCTTTTCCAGTCCTGTGGCCACTGCTGAGTTTTCCAAATTTGCTGGCATATTGACCGCAGCACTCTCAGAGAATCATCTTTTAGGATTTGAAATAGCTCCCCTGGAATTCCATCACCTCCACTAGCTTTGTTCACTGTGATGCTTCCTAAGGCCCCCACTTGACTTCGAATTCCAGGATGTCTGGCTCTAGGTGAGTGATCACACCGTCGTGATTATCTGGGTCATGAAGATCTTTTTTGTACAGTTCTTCTGTGTATTCTTGCCATCTCTTCTTAATATCTTCTGCTTCTGTTACGTTCATACCATTTCTGTCCTTTATTGTGCCTATCTTTGTATGAAATGTTCCCTTGGTATCTCTAATTTTCTTGAAGAGATCTCTAGTCTTTCCCATTCTGTTGTTTTCCTCTATTTCTTTGCATTGATTGCTAAGGAAGGCTTTCTTTTCTCTCCTTGCTATTCTTTGGAACTCTGCATTCAGATGCTTATATCTTTCCTTTTCCCCTTTGCCTTTTGCTTCTCTTCATTTCATAGCTATTTGTAAGGCCTCCTGAGACAACCATTTTGCCATTTTGCATTTTTCTTCTTGGGGATTGATGGTCCTGATCCCTGCCTCCTGTACAATGTCACGAACCTTCGTCCATAGTTCTTCAGGCACTCTGTGTCTCTGATCATGGCATCTGGTCCCGTCACTTCATGGCAAATAGATGGGGAAACAGTGAGAACAGTGACAGACTTTATTTTCGGGGGCTCCAAAATCACTGCAAGTGGTGACTGCAGCCATTAAATTAAAAGCTACTCCCTGGAAGAAAAGTTGTGACCAACCTACACAGTGTATTAAAAAGCCGAGACATTACTTTGCCAACAAAGGTCTGTCTAGTCAAAGCTTTGGTTTTTCCAGTAGTCATGTATGGATGTGAGAACTGGACTATAGAGAAAGCTAAGTGCCGAAGAATTGATGCTTATGAACTGTGGTGTTGGAGAAAACTCTTGAGAGTCTTTTGGGCAACAAGGAGATCCAACCAGTTCATCCTAAAGGAAATCAGTCTTGAATATTCATTGGAAGGATTGATGCTGAAGCGGAAACTCCAATACTTTGGCCTCCTGATGTGAAGAACTGACTCCTTTGAAGAGACCCTGATGCTGGGAAAGATTGAAGGCGGGAGTAGAAGGGGACGACAGAGGATGAGATAGTTGGATGGCATCACTGACTCAATGGACGTGAGTTTGAGAAAACTCCGGGAGTTGGTGATGGACAGCAAGGCCTGGCATGCTGCAGTCTGTGGGGTTACAGTGTCGGACACGACTGAGCGACTGAACTGACTGAACTGATTTGCCATGAAGTGGTGGGACCGGATGCCATGATCTTCGTTTTTTGAATATTGAGGGATTTGGTCTAAACAAGCCCACCCTATGACATCCATAGGCATTTCCCCCAGAGGGCGCTTTGCTCACAGAATCTGGCACCTTCATCTTGCATCTTCAGCAGGAGTCACTTCTGGTGAGAAAGACTCCATGAAACACAAGAGACCTACCTAGGTTTGTGTAACCTGTAGTTTCCCAGACCTACAGGGCTGTCCATTTCCCACAGAACACCTTTTAAGATGCCATGATATCCAGGCTGGGAAACTCCGTGATGGCCTTTTTTCCATTTTAGCCTTGTAGGGTTGGGTCCTTCCCTGCCACCCTTCTCCTGGCCAGGCTCTGACTCCTGGGACCCTAAGCACTTGTCCCCTGGGGTGTGTGCAAGGGCTGGGCTGAACCTGAACTACCGTGGCCTCCCCAGGAGCCTAGATCAGCTGCTCATTTTTAAGCTAAGGCTAAACCTCCTCCCCCAGGGACAAAAGGGGTGTGGGGAGTCTGATTTCCCTAAAAGCAGGGTATAGTGAATGCCATCGGGATGGTTAAACACATTTCTCCAGGACCTACTGTGTGCCAGGCACTGACTAGGTCATAACTATGGGGCACATTTTCTCCTCGAAGGAGCTCTCACTGCTTTGGAAGGTGCAGTATTGATCCAGGAAGGACACTGCCCTGTCTGGCTCATCGTTTCTGGGGACCAGCCACCCCGGGGGTTCATTCTCCAGCACCTCCCTCCTCAGGAGTGCAGCACAGGGTCTGAGCCAGGCTGAGTGAGGACGAAACACAGTGACACAGGGGGCGGTGTGGGGGTGGGTGTTGGAACTTGGGAAGAGAGGTGACTGCTCGCTACTGTCCTGGGGTCTGCCCCCAGCCCCCGTCTGTCTCAGTGAAGTGAAGTGAAGTGAAGTCGCTCAGTCGTGTCCGACTCTTTGCGACCCCATGGACTGTAGCCCACCAGGCTCCTCAGTCCATGGAATTTTCCAGGCAAGAGTACTGGAGTGGGTTGCCATTTCCTTCTCCAGGCTGTCTCACTGAGGTCCTGCTAAATCACAAAGGCTGACTTCTCCAGAAGCTGTTGTCTTCTAGCTTCTCACTGTTAAAAATAGGTGGCGGGCTGTAGAAATCTGACAACTTGAGATTTTAGAGACAATTCTAGTCATTTGGCACATACACACTACTATATATAAAACAGATAAATAGGGACCTACTAAAATTGAAGAAAGTGGAGAAGACCACTAGACCATTCAGGTGTGACCTAAATCAAATCCCTTATGACTATACAGTGGAAGTGACAAATAGATTTAAGGGACTAGATCTGATAGGCAGAGTGCCTGATGAACTATGGATGGAGGTTCATGACATTGTACAGGAGACAGGAATCAAGACCATCCCCAAGGAAAAGAAATGCAAAAAAGCAAAATGGCTGTCTGAGGAGGCCTTACAAATAGCTGTGAAAAGACAGGAAGTGAAAAGCAAAGGAGAAAAGGAAAGATATACCCATTTGAATGCAGAGTTCCAAAGAATAGCAAGGAGAGATAAGAAAGCCTTCCTCAGTGATCAATGCAAAGAAATAGAGAAAAACAATAGAATGGGAAAGACTAGAGATCTCTTCAAGAAAATTAGAGATACCAAGGGAACATTTCATGCAAAGATGGGCTCAACAAAGGACAGAAATGGTAAGGACCTGAAAGAAGCAGAAGATATTAAGAAGAGGTGGCAAGAATACACAGAAGAACTGTACAAAAAAGATCTTCATGACTGAGATAATCATGATGGTGTGATCACTCACCTAGAGTCAGACATCCTGGAATGTGAAGTTAAGTGGGCCTTAGGAAGCATCACTACGAACAAAGCTAGTGGAGGTGATGAAATTCCAGTTGAGCTATTTCAAATCCTGAAAGATGATGCTGTGAAACTGCTGCACTCAATATGCCAGCAAACTTGTAAAACTCAGCTGTGGCCACAGGACTGGAAAAGGTCAGTTTTCATTCCAATCCCAAAGAATGCTCAAACTACCCCACAGTTGCACTCATCTCACACGCTAGTAAAGTAATACTCAAAATTCTCCAAGCCAGACTTCAGCAATATGTGAACTGTGAACTTCCAGATGTTCAAGCTGGTTTTAGAAAAGGCAGAGGAACCAGAGATCAAATTGCCAACATCTGCTGGATCATCGAAAAAGCAAGAGAGTTCCAGAAAAACATCTTTTTCTGCTTTATTGACTATGCCAAAGCCTTTGACTGTGTGAATCTCAATAAACTGTGGAAAATTCTGAAAGAGATGGGCATCCCAGACTACCTGACCTGCTTCCTGAGAAACCTGTATGCAGGTCAAGAAGCAACAGTTAGAACTGGACATGGAACAACAGACTGGTTCCAAATAGGAAAAAGAGTACATCAAGGCTGTATGTTGTCACCCTGCTTATTTAACTTATATGCAGAGTATATCATGAGAAATGTTGGGCTGGATAAAGCACAAGCTGGAATCAAGATTGTCAGGAGAAATATCAATAACCTCAGATATGCAGATGACACCACCCTTATGGCAGAAAGTGAAGAAGAACTAAAGAGCCTCTTGATGAAAGTGAAAGAGGAGAGTGAAAAAGTTGGCTTAAAACTCAACATTCAGAAAACTAAGATCATGGCATCTGGTCTCATCACTTCATGGCAAATAGATGGGGAAACAGTGGAAACAGTGGCTGACTTTATTTTGCTGGGCTCCAAAATCACTGCAGATGGTGATTGCAGCCATGAAATTAAAAGACGGTTACTCCTTGGAAGAAAAGTTATGACCAACGTAGACAGCATATTAAAAAGCAGAGACATTACTTTTCCAACAAAGGTCCGTCTAGTCAAGGCTATAGTTTTTCCAGTGGTCATGTATGGGTGTGAGAGTTGGACTATAAAGAAAGCTGACAGCCGAAGAATTGATGCTTTTGAATTGTGGTGTTGGAGAAGACTCTTGAGGGTCCCTTGGACTGCAAGGAGATCCAACCAGTCCATCCTAAAGGAGATCAGTCCTGGGTGTTCATTGGAAGGACTGATGCTGAAGCTGAAACTCCAATACTTTGGCCACATGATGCGAAGAGCTGACTCATTAGAATGCTGGGAAAGAGTGAAGGCAGGAGGAGAAGGGGATAACAAGGGATGAGATGTTTGGATGGCATCACTGACTCAATGACAGGAGTTTGAGCAAGCTCCGGGAGATGGGGAAGGACAGGGATGCCTGGCATGCTGCAGTCCATGTGGCTGCAAAGAGTCGGACACTGAGTTCGGACACAAAGAGTTCAGACACTGAGTGACTGAACAACAACTAGTCATTTGGATAGATATTTGCTCTAAAGACCTGCAATGTCTGTCATAATTAAAGTCAGGTGTTCCCTGGCAGATTCATTCCTGTTAGAAGCAAATTATTTCACAGACTTCGGAAAAATAAGTTGCTGATTTCCAGTGGGTTTGGAGGCATTCAGAGATGTTACTACAAAGTCTTGAGGATCCTCGCCACTGGAATCCAAATTCCTTGTTAGGCTGACAAGCAGCATGCAACTGGGGGTGGGGTGGGCTGCCAGAGTCTCTCCCACTCATCAGGAAGGGTGATGTGGCTGGGGTTTCCAGGGTTAACTCAGAGCCTTGGGCCTCACTATGGAGTAACCAAATTCTGCTGGGGGCTTTCAGCTGGGGTTCTCAGATGTAGGGGAAATGTATTTTTCACTTTGGGATTATCTGATTCTGGCCTTCTTTTCTTTTCTTGCCAAAGTGCTATCTTCTAACTCTGTAAATTGTAGATGATTGATAATGCAAAAATGATTCTTGTCTAGAGACATGCAAATAACTTTTCATGTTATTTGGGAGCTGGAGAGAGAAGCTCCCTCTGCCCCTCACCCCCACCTCAACCCGGGAGAATTTTGGATCCACTTACAGGTTAATTTCAATGTTGTAATATCCCTCGGGGGCCCCCACCTCACTCCCAGCATTACACCCCCAGCAGCAGCGCTCGCAGAATCCTGGACTGGGTCGGAGGAGGCATGGTGTTCTTCCCGCTTTCTGCGCCCACCTCTGCGGAGATCTTGGCAAGAGGTCCCCGACCGGGGGAGCCGGGCTTGGCGCCCTAGACGGCGGGCGGCGAGGAAAGTCCCTAGTGCGCCCTGGGTGGGTAGCGCCGTGGGCCTGGAGTCAGAGGGGCTGTCGGCCACCCACCCAGGGCCAGGCAGGGCCCTGGGCCGAGGCACCCCTGCCCGGTGAGTCTGAGTTGGGGGAATGAAGCGCGGATAAGAACTGGGGTCTGGTTGCTAGGTGGCGAGAGGAGGAGTCCAGGAGGAGAGGCCTGCAGCACGCAGGGAACCCAGGTGTTTCCATTCCAGGACCTCCCGCAGGCACTTCGATCTCTCGAGATTCTGCCGGATCCGGCTTCCTCCGGAAAGACCCGCGAAGGTAGCGATGCCTTGGGCGGGACTCTGCCCTTCTCTGAGCCTCCCTCCGACCTCACTGCATTCCAGCCTGGGGTCTCGGGACCCCACTTACAACCACCAGCAACCCCTCCTTGACCAGGCCCACACTTGGCCCTCATGTGACCTTCGTGGTGTTCAAACGCCAGAGCATTCCCTGATGGAGGGGCTTGGGTGAAGGGACCCGCTCTCCCCTCGCAGGATGCTGGCTGCTGGGCTGGTTTTTCAACGGGAAAGCAACACGTTGAGGCTGTTCTTCAGAGGAAAGACTCCAGGAGTAGGCGTGATATCTCCTGGGAGGAATTCGAGACATCTCACAGCTGCTGGCAGCCACAACTGGCCCCAAGAATGTGGGTGAGTGCCTGGGATTCTTTTTTCCCGCCTATATGTGTGTGTTTGCACGTGTTTGTTTCTTTTCCCCCCTAAAACCTACTGCGTGAAGTGCATTAAAACAACCAATCCCTAGCTTTTTCTGGATAAGAGCGTTCAGGATGGGTAGCCCAAGGTGCCTTAGGGCCAGCTGTAACCTGTATACTTATTAGCATGCCCTTGGTTTCTGAGAGCGAGGGCCGTCTTCCCCTTGGGACTGGCTTGTGCTATGATGAAGGAGATTGGCTGCAACTGGATGGTGGAAGATGGCCAAGGCTGATAACACCGGGTATTTTTTATCAGGTGGGCTCCCGTTGAGTTCTTCTGAATTCCTCTGCCAACCTGACATACCTTACTTTTTTTTTTTTTTTAATATACCTTACTTTTTGATTTGAGAATTTTGGGTTGCTGCAGACATTGAGATTTCCAGATATAGGCTTTATGCCCCTGGAGCCGGTGCTGGTATCCTAGGCTTTGGCCCCTGGGCATCCTAGAAGGTGATAGGCTCCTGGTATTCCTGTGTGAAGTTCTTTCCCCTGACCGAGCATCGCATGATCCTGCCCTTGCACCTCTCTGGGACAAAGCCTGGCTCCTCCTTTCTGCAGTGTGGCTCTGAGAGGTGGCATGAGTTAGATTCTGTACTGAAGAGTCTGGGTGGAAGCACCCAAATGTCTTGTCAACTAGTTGTCTGTTGGCATTGTGCGTCACTTAGCTTCTTGCTTTGAGATACCAGATCAAGAGGTCATCTTGTTAACATGATTGTGGCAAAATTGCTTTGACGTGGTGTCCTAAGACTGAGCAGAAAAAAGTGGCAATGTGAGGGTGAGAGAGGGGTGGATTCTGATTTGATGTGACACAGCAGCCCACATCTAACACTGAGATTAATTACTCAAGTGGGATCAGGTTTATAGGCAAATAACAATCACAATAATAATTATAAATATCATACATATAAATTGTATAATTTTAAGCTATAAACAGTATCATAAATTATGCATCTGTCTAAAAAGTAAACAAGCATGTAAGCAGTAAAAAGAACAATAGAAAAATTATACAACCTGAACAATAGAGGAAAGGCAGATTAAAAAATAATTTAAAAAACCCTTATGGACCTGTGGATTATATTAATAAAAACAGAGCAAACACTTGTTTAACTGGTGCCTCAGAAGATGAGAAAGAGTGCAGGGTTGAAAAGGTCTTCAAAAAAATTATAGCTGAAAATGTCCCAAATTTGAAAAAAAAGATAGTCTACAGATTCAAGAAACTGAGCAAGTCCCCAGTATGATAAGCCCAAAGAAAGACAAACCAAAACATACCATAATAAAAATTCTTCAAGCTAAAGACAAATAATTCTTTATCAGTTACAGAAAAGTGACCCCATATCCATAAAGGAAAAGTAATTCAAAGGACAATGGATTTCTCAATAAATATCAGAGGCCAGAGGAAGTGGTACCTCATTTTTCAAGTGTTAGAATTGTCAACCCAAAATTCTATATCCACTGAAGATATCCATTAGGCATGAAAGGTAAATTAAGATATTCTCAGATGAAAAAAAAAAAAACTAAGAGAATCTGTTCCTAGTAGAACTACTCTAAAAGATTGGCTAAAGGAAGTTCTTAAAACAGAAGTAAATGATAAAAGGAGGAGTCTTAATACCTACCTTATATCTTATACAAAATTAACAAAAAAATCAAAGAGCTACAATTATGAGACTCTTAGAAGAAAACGTAGGAGTAAATCTGTGTGACCTTTAATTTGGCAAGGGTTTCTTTCTTTTAGTTTTTTTTAAAGAAAGATTTTGTTGGAGTTTAGTGTTGTGTTAGTTTCAGGTGTACCGCAAAGGGATTCAGTTATGCATATACGTATAGATTCTTTTTCGGACTTTCCCCATGTAAGTGATTGTGGTATATTGAACAGAGTTGCTGTGCTATACAATAGGCCATTGTTGATTATCTGTTTATACATAGTAGTGTGTCTATGTCAGCCCCAAGCGCCTGATTGATCCCTCCTCCTCCACATTTCCTATCTGGTAGGTTTGGTTTTGATTTTTGTGAATCTGTTTCTGTTTTGTAAATAAGTTCATTTGTATCATTTTTTAAAATTAGACTCCATATATGAGTGGTTTCCGTCATTTGTCTTTCTCTAGCTTCTTTTAGGATGATAATCTCTAGGTGCAACCATGTTGCTGCAAATGACATTGGTTCATTCTTTTTTATGGCTGTGTAATAGTCCATTGTGTATGTATACCACATTTTCTTTATCCGTTCCTCTTTCAATTTCCTATTTCTCTGCCTTTTCATCTTGTTTATATTGCTGTGTTTGGGGTGGCCTTTCTGTATTCTGGCAGTTTGTGGTTCCTCTTTATTGTGGAGGTTCCTCACTGTGGGTGGGGTTGGACGGGTGGCTTGTCAAGGTCTCCTGGTTAGGGAAGCTTGTGTTGGTGTTCTGGTGGGTGGAGCTGGATTTCTTCTCTCTGGAGTGCACTGAAGTGTCCAGTAATGAGTTTTGAGATGTCAATGGGTTTGGTGTGACTTTGGGCATCCTGTATATTGAAGCTCAGGACTGTGTTCCTGTGTTGCTGGACAATTTGCATGGTAAGTCTTGCTCTGGAACTTGTTGGCCCTTGGGTGGTACTTGGTTTCACTGTAGGTATGGAGGCATTTGATGAGCTCCAATCGATTAATGTTCCCTGGGGTCAGGAATTCACTGGTCTCAGCGATTTGGACTTAAGCCTCCTGCCTCTGGTTTTCAGTCTTATTCTTACAGTAGACTCAAGACTTCTCCATCTATACAGCACTGATGATAAAACATCTAGGTTAAAGATGAAAAGTTTCTCCACAGTGAGGGACAGCTGGAGATGTACACAGAGTTACATGGAGAAGAGAAGAGGGAGGAGGGAGAAGAGGGGGAATCAAAATGGGAGAGAGCAAGCTAGCCAGTGATCACTTCCCTATGTGCTCTCCACAGTCTGAATCCCTCAGAGATGTTCACGGAGTTACACAGAAAAGAGAAGAGGGAGGAAGGAGACAGAGGTGGCCAGGAGGAGAAAAGGGAGAATCAAAGGAGAGAGACAGATCCAGCCAGTAATCAGTTCCCTAGGTGTTCTCCACAGCCCAAAACACACAGAGATTCACAGAGTTGGGTAGAGAAGAAAAGGGAGAGGGGGAGATAGAGGTGACCTGGTGGAGAAAAAGGAGAGTCCAAAGGGGGAGAGAACAATCCAGCCAGTAATCTTGCCCCCAAGTAAAAATGGGTACTGAAGATTGGGTTCTTAAAGATAAGAAATTAATAACAAATACCAAAAAGCAAAGATTAAAAATCTAGAGTAGAGGTTGGATTCTCAAAATAACAATATTAAAGAAAAAAAGTCACAAAAATTATAAAATATGAAGTTTGCTTTAAAAAATAGGGTCTTTTTTTTTTTGCAAAGTAATAGGTTATAAAAATGAAAATTAAAGGAGTAATAGAGGACTTAAAAATTAAAAAAATTTTTAATTAAAAAAATGATAATAGTAAAAATATATCTAGGACTTTCTCTGGTGTTGTTGTGGACAGTGTGGGGTCAGTTCATTTTCAGATAGTTCCTTGATCTGGCTTACACTTCCCCTTCCTATGTAGTGGATGCTAGCTACAGGGTTTTAATCTATTGCACCTGTCACTTCCAAGGCGGTTCCCTCTGTTCTAGCTTCTGTTTGCTGGCCTCTTCAGTGTCTAATTTCTGCCCTGCCACAAGGGGGCGGTGGCGGTCACTTTTTTAGGCTCACTTGTTCAGCCGTGCTCTGGGGAACATCACTGGCGTGTGTGGGGAGCGCTCGCAGTGTCTCCGCCGGCCACCCTGGGTTTGCCCCCGCCCACGGCGTGTGTGCTTTTTCCGTCTACACTGCTCAGGCTCCAGGTTGCTCTGCTGGGAGCTGTCTGAGGCGGGCCCTGGGTTGTATGCACTCCCCAGGTCTAAGCCGTTCAGGTTCTCGGGTTCTCCACAGAGGCGCAGACTCGGGCCTGCATTTTGCGCCCGTCCCAGGTCCGAGCAGCTCGGGTGACCAGGTGCTTGGCGTGCGGAGTCGCCCCAGGTGGGGGCTGCGTCTGATCGCCTCCCCCGTCCCCGCCGCTGGTTTTTCTGGGTGCACAACGGGCGCACCTTCGCAGGTGTGCCGTGTGTCTCTTCTGGGGAGCTGGTCTCTGGCTGTGACCCTCCCGGCGGATGTCCACCATCCAGACCCCAAGAAGTCTTGGTTAGCAATGAAGTCTGCCTGCCTCTCTGGGGTCGCGATTGCCCCCTCCCGGCTCTGGCTGCCCTCACCCGCCTGCCTGTCTCCGGCGGGGGATGGGCCGGTCCGCAGCCGGCTAGCTCCACTCAGTCCTTTGTTCTGTGAGCCGGCCTGGCGGTGTCTTAGGTTAGGGCTTTTCATGGGATAAGTTAGTTCCCTCAGGACATTCAGGCCCGGTCCTCACCCTAAGCAATGCAGCCCGCCCTCCCTGGCTGGCCCCTGCTTGCAAGTGGCGGATGCGAGCGTCTGCACTGCTTCTCCGCTGGGAGTTGCCCTTAGGCGCCTAATCTGTCGGTTTTCATTATTTATTTATTTTTCCTCCGGGTTATGTCGCCCTCTGAGGTTCCAAGGCTCACCACAGACTGGCCAGTGAGAGTGTTTCCTGGTGTTTGGAAACTTCTCTCTTTTTTAAGACTCACTTCCTGGGACGGATCTCCGACCCTACCTCTTTTGTCTCTCTTTTTATCTTTTATATTTTTTTCTACCTCCTTTCGAAGACAATGGGCTGCCTTTCTGGGTGCCTGATGTCCTCTACCAGCATTCAGAAGTTGTTTTGTGGAATTTACTCAGCGTTCAAATGTTCTTAGGATGAATTTGTGGGGGAGAAAGTGGTCTCCCCTTCCTATTCCTCCACCATCTTAGGACCGCCCCCTCAAATGCTTTTTAGTAATCTGTATTTGTTCTCTCCTCCTCTCATGATTGCTTGTCTTGATATTATATTTGAGTGTGGATGTTTTCCTACCACGTTTACTTTATGTTTGCCTTTACTGGTGATCTTTCCCATTCACAGTTTTCCTGTTTCTAGTTGTGGCCTTATTTTCCCACCTAGAGAAGTTTCTTTAGCATTTGTTGTAAAGCTGGTTTGGTGGTACTGAATTCTCCTGGCTTTTGCTTGTTTGTAAGACTTTTGACTTCTCTGTCAAATCTAAATGAGAGCTGTGCTGGGTACAGTATTCTTGGTTGTAGGTTTTTCCCCTTTCATCACTTTAAATATGTCTTGCCACTCCTTTCTGGCCTACAGAGTTTCTGATGAGAAGTCAGCTGGTAACCTTATGGGGATTCCCTTGTATGTTATTTGTTGCTTTTTCCTTGTTGCTTTTAATATTTTTTCTTTGTCTTTAATTCTTGTCAATTTGATTAACGTGTGTCTCATTGTACTCCTTTGGTTTATCTTGTATGGGACTCTGTGCTTCTTGAACCTGAGTCAGTGTTTCCCTTCTCATGTTAGAGAAGTTTCCAGCTATAATCTCTTCAAATATTTTCTCAGGCTGTTTCTCTTCTCCTTCTGGAACCTCTATAATGTGAATGTTGGTGGGTTCTATGTTGTCCCAGAGGTCTCTGAGACATTTCATTCTTTTTTCTTTATTTTGTTCCACAGCAGAGATTTCCATCACTCTGTCTTCCAGCTCACTTATTGGTTCTTCTGCCTCATGTATCTTGTTGTTTATTTCTTTATAGTGTATTTTTCATTTCAGTTATTGTTCTTTTCTGTAAGTATGTTAGTTCTTCTAGGTCTTTATTAAGGTTAGTTATTCTAGGTCTTTATTATTTCTTGTCTCTTCTCTGTGCCTCCATTCTTTTCCTGAGATCTTTGGTCATCTTTACCATTACTTTAAATCATTTTCAGTTAAGTTCCCTATCTCCATTTCACTTAGTTGTTCTTGTGGATTTTTATCTTGTTCTTTCATCTGGAACATATTTCTCTGCCATCTCATTTTCCCTTTCTCTGTGGTCTCCTTTTCACAGGCTGTAGGATCATAGCTTCTCTTGCTCTTGGTGTCTGCCTCCTGGTGGGTGAGGTTGGTACTGGAGATTGTGAGGTTTCTGGTGGGCAGGACTGGTACCTGCCCACTGGTGGGTGGAGCTGGGTCTTGTTCCTCCTGTGGGCAGGGCTGTGTCAAGGAGTACCTTTAGAGATAGCTAGGTGCTCAAGAAGCCTGTTTATGATGGGTGGGGCTGTATTTCCTATCTTGCTTGTTGTTTGGTCTGAAGCATTCTAGCACTGGAGCTGCTAGGCTATTGACTAGAGCCAGGTTTTGATGCCGAAATGGCAGTCTCACACCAATCAGTATTCTCTGTGGCCTCTGCCACCAGTGTCCTTGGCTCCCCCTACCAGTAAGCCACAACTGACCCCTGCCTCCCTAGGAGGCCCTCCAAGACTCGCAGTAAGTCAGCCCAGGATCCTATGGAATTACTGATTTGTGTGAGGGCCCAGCATACATGAAACCTTGTGTGTACCCCCAAGAGAGGAGTTTCTGTTTCCCCCAGTCAAAACCCACTGGCCTTCAAAGCCAAATGTTCTAGAGATTCTTCTTCCCTATAGTCCCCCCGTGGAGCCTGATGTGTGGGGCTCAGGACTCTTACTCTTTTGGCGAACCTCTGTGATATAATTATTTTCCAGTTTGTGGGTCACCCACCCAGTGGGTATGGGATTTGATTAGGTCACAAAAGCACCCCTCCTTCCATTTCGTTGTGGCTTCTTCTTTATCTTTTGAAAACCTTTTTTGGTAGGTTCCAGTCTTTGTTCAGTTGTTAGTTGTGATTTTGGTGTTCTCCTGAGAGGAGGTGAGCTCAAGTCCTCCTACTGCACCATCTCCTCTGGAATCAAGGGGCTGCTTTTAGTTTGGGTACTTACTGCCTCTTTCCTCAGTGTGTGCTGGCTGTTATTCCCTTCATCTGGGGTGTGCAGGTGTGGCGGCCCTTGCATACCCTCGGGACAGCAGGCGTGGCCCTTGGCACCTCCTTGCGGGCCTTGTATAGGCAGCTGTGGCTCACACACTCCCAGGACAGTGGAGGCAGCACTTGGAGCCTGCTCGTGGGTCTCGCAGGAGTGCAGGTGGCCCGGGCCAGCCTCTGGATCCTGCAACAGTGGTGGCGACTCGCGCCTGCCCCCAGAGCTCCTGTAGGCAATGTCTTGTTGCTTGGGAGCACTCATGGGGAAAGAAGCTCTTATGGTGGTCCCACCCCTCTCCTCATGCACTGCCCCCTAAAATGGCACCTTGCCTCTCTGGCAGGCCCAGACCTCCTCCGAATACACCCACAGTTGTGACCGCCCAGCCTCTTCAGGCTGTCTCCAGTTCTCTCCCTTGTTCTGACCTCTGAAGCCTGAGCTTCAGCTCCCAGCTGCACCAAAAAGACGAGCATCTCAGTCTGGGGAGTGCAGGCCAGTGCCAACTTCCCAGGAAAATGCCAACCTTGTGTGCTGGCTGCTCTCCATAAACCAGTTGCTACGCTCACCTCCTAGGCCCTGATGTTCCCTTCCATCCAGGTTGATCTCCCCACTGGAGAGGGGACTTCCCAGGGTGTGGGAACCTTCCCTCCTTCACTGCTTTCTTCCTGGGCTGCAGGACCTGTCCTGGTTCCTTTCTTTTTCTTTTTCCTTTTGTCCTACCCAGTTATCTGGATGTTTTCTTACCTTTTTGGAAGTCTGAGGTCTATCTGCAAGCATTCAACAGATGTTCTGTATGAATTGTTCCACTTGTAGATGTATTTTTAATGTTTTTGTGGGGGAAGGTGAGCTCCACCTTCTACTCTTCTGCCATCTTGATCCCATCACTCAGCAGTGGTTTCTTAAACATGACACTAAAAGCATAAAGACCAAAGAAAAATAGATACATTAGATTTTATCAAAGCTTTAAATGTTTGTACTTCAAAAGGTACTATCAAGAAAGTGAAAAAATAACTCATGGGAAAAGATTTTCAAATTATACAGCTGATAAGGGACTTGTGTTTATAATATAAAGAACTCTTCCAATTTAGTCATTAAAAAAAACTGTTAAAAATGGACAAAAAATCTGAATAAACATTTCTCTGAAGAGGATATACAATGGGCCAATAATCAGCTATAAAGAGTGTCAACATCATTAGTCATCAGAGAAATGCAAAGTAAAATCACCATGAAATAGCACTTCACACTCACTAGGATGGCTGTTATTAAAAAAAGGCAGATAATAGCAATTGTTGATGGTGTCAAGAAACTGAAAAACTCATACATTGCTGGTGGCAATGTAAAATGGTGCAACTGCTTGAAAAATGATTTGGCAGGCACTCAAAAAAATAAACAGAATTATTGTATGACCCAGCAATTTCACTTCTAGAAAAATGTTCCCCAAAATTTTGTACATAAGTATTCATAGCTGCATTATTCATAATAATCAAAAGTGGAAACAACCCAAATGTCTGTTAACTCATGAATGGGTAAATCAAATGTAGTATATCCACACAATGAAATATTATTTGGCAATAGAAAGGACTTGAAGTACTGATACATGTTACAGCATGGATGAATCTTGAAACTGTAAGCGAAATGAAAGAAGTCAATCAGAAAACACTGTATAAGATTCCATTTATATAATATTTTCAGAATAGGCAAATCTGTAGAGAGAAAAAGTAGATTAGTGGTTGCTTAGGACTTGAGTGATGGCTAAAGAACTTGGGATTTCTTTCTGAAGTGATAAAAATATTCTACAATTGTGATGATGGTTGCACAACTTTGTTAATATATTAAAAACTAGTGAATTGTATACTTGCAATGAGTAAATTGTATTATGTGAATTACGTTTCAATAAAGCTGTTACCAAAAGAATAAAAGTGTCTTGGAACACCAGTAAGGAAGAAAGAAAAACAGAAAGAGTAAAACTATGGGTAAATACAATAGATTTTCCTCTTCCTCTTTAGTTTTCTAAATTATGTTTGGTGGTTAAAGCAAAAATTACTACATTTTCTGATGTGGTTCTCAGTATATTTAGAGAAAATAGCTATGACAATCAAAATGTAAATAGCGAACAGTAAAAGGGATCAAAAGGAGATAAAGTTTTTTTTGGTAAGTAAATCACATGAATTTTTCAATGTTCCTATAAAAGTCTTGGACTCCAGAGACTCAGAAATTAATATTCAGTAAACATGGAGAATGTTTGTTTTCACGTCCCTCAGAAACTAGCTCTGCAGGCATCTGTTTCCTTAATAGTAGAGCTAATTGCTTCCATCCAACAGCCTCCTTTTATCCCCCCAGGAACAGAAAAGTTACATTTCAGGATAAATATCTAGGTTTGAGCATTGTTTTTTCAGGTAATAGCTTTTGAAATTTCAAAAGGGATGAAACCCAGGACACACAGACATTTGTAAATTGTAAAAGTTGAGAACTGGGCTTATTTGGATCCTTGAGATATTTACTTCAAAGTGTTAGAGTAAGACATTTCCGAGGAGACTCTCTTAAAAAGGGAGAGAGATAGCTGCTCTTTCTGCATGTTAAATGGCCAAAATTCACTCCTCTGTGTATCTCACTTATAATGTAGACTGTGCATGTGTCTTCGTATTTGAACTGGCTCTCATCGTATTGACCTGACTCTCATTGTGGATACGGGAGAAGCACATGCTTGTTATTTTCTGTAAGGTCAATAATAGGAAATCTAATCCTGATCTAAAAATCTCATGTGTACATTCAGGACACAATTAAAGAGGATGAATGTTAAAAACATAATGCTTCACTTGAACTGAAAAAATGTTGACCTCAGTAGACTGATGTTATATACATATAAATAGTATAGTATCTTGAGCAAACTGCTTAAAAAATACTATACAAAGAAGTGCATTAAAAAGCTATAAGAAGTTAAAAACTCTAGAAAAGCAGAGACATGACTTTGCTGACAAAGGTCCATCTAGTCAAAGCTATGGTTTTTCCAGTAGTCATGTATGGATGTGAAAGTTGGACCATAGCTGAGCACCAAAGAATTGATGCTTTTGAACTGTGGTGTTGGAGAAGACTCTTGAGAGTCCCTTGGACAGCAAGGAGATCCAACCAGTCCATCCTAAAGGAGATCAGTTGTGGGTGTTCATTGGAAGGACTAATGGCTGAAGCTCCAGTACTTTGGCCATCTGATGTAAAGAACTGACTCACTCTAAAAGACTCTGATGCTGGGAAAGATTTATGGCAAGAGGAAAAGGGGATGACAGAGGATGAGATGGTTGAGAAGGGCATCATCGACTCAGTGGACATGAGTTTGAGCAAACTCCAGGAGATAGTGAAGGACAGGGAAGCCTGCCTGGTATGCTTCAGTCCATGGGGTCACAAAGAGTTGGACAGGACTGAGTGACTCAACTGAATTGAAGTACCAGTGGAAGTTTAAGACCTACAGGACAGAATTCTGGTTTTCAGTTTCACATGCAAGGAGCTTGGAAGTCACCATCCATTCTAACAATGTATAAAAAGCTGAACGGACTGGAAAATCAACACTTCTTCTTGGATCCATAGGAGGAGGAGGACAGGGCAAACCACTGCCCCAAAATTGAAGAGTCAGGCGCATACAGGAAGTTGCAGTTTACCCCTGCTTACCAGAGGAGTAGACTCATGAGCAGAATTCACTGCAGAAACTGGTGACAGGATAGGAAAATCTGAACTGTGATTGCTGGAGGCTCAGGGTGGACAAATCTGAGAGTTAAAAACTCCAGGGCACCCAGGCACAGAGGGACCTCCACAATACTGTGAGACTTACCCTCAGGAGCTCAGTCAGATCCCCACAGTAAATATCAGAGAAAAATTACCTCAGGGCATCTGGCACAAGGGGAAAAGAAACCATTTTGAAATATGCCAAGAAATCTGTTCTTCCTAACAAGACCTACCCTCAGGGGAAACTAACAAGTTATTTTATGGAATATCCACAAGCTGATTATGAAGTTCATATGGAGAGACAGTAGACTAGGAACAGCCAGCACAAAACTGAAGGAGAAAAACAGTATCAGGGGACTGATTCCACCCGACTTCAAGACTTACTGTATAGCTACAGTAATTAAGACAGCGGGATGTTGGTGAAAGACAGACAGACAGATCAATAGAATAGAGTCAAAATTAGAGCCCCAGAAGTATGGTCAACTAATCTTTGACAAAGAAGCAAAGGCAACACAATGGAGCAAAGATAGTCTCTCCGATAGTTGATGCTAGAACAACTGATATCTACATACAAAATAAAATGAACCTGGACCCAGGCCTTACACCCGTCCCATAAGTTAACTTAAAATAGATCATAGATCTGTTCTGTTTTGTAATTTTGCTTGTTTATTTTTGGCCATGCTGGGTCTTCATTGCTGTGTGGGCTCTTCTCTAGTTGTGGCGAGTGGGGTTGCTCTCTGGTTGCGGTGCACGGGCTTCTCATTGCTGTGGCTTCTTCTGCTGTGGAGCTTGAGCTCTAGGGCGCATGACCTTCGGTAACTACAGCACATCGGCTCAGTAGTTGTGACTCTCGGGTTCTAGAACATAGAGCTCAATAGTTGTGGCCCATGGGCTGAGTTGCTCTGTGGTATGTGGGATCCTCCTGGATCAGGGGTTGAACCTGTGTCTCCTTCATTGGCAAGCAGATTCTTTACCACTGAGCCACCAGGAAAGCCCTGGGTCATAGATCTAAATGTAAAATGCAAAACTGTAAACCTCCTAGAAAATAGCATGGGAGAAAACCTATGTTATTTGGATAGGTTTATAGACTTTGGATATTATGGTGCCTTTTTTAGACAGAACAACAAAGACAAGATCCATGAAAAAAATGATAAGTTGGACTTCATTAAAGTTGGAAACTCCTACTGTGTGAAAGATAGTATCAAGAAAATGGAAAGACAAGACATAGACTGGGAGAATATATTTGCAAAAGACACATCTAGTAAAGGACTATTATCCAAAATATAGAAAGAGGATTTCCCTGGTTGTCCCGTGGTTAAGACTTTGCCTTCCAAGATGTGTGGTTTCAATCCCTGGTTGGGGAGCTGGGATCCCACATGCCTCAGCTTAAAAACCAGAATATAAACAATATAGGCAATATTGTAACAAATTCAATAAAGACTTCAAAAAATATCTTAAAAACATAGAAAGACCTCTTAAACTATGCAGATAGCACACACAAAAAGAAAACCTGTAGATCAATATCCCTCATGGATAAAAGTTCCAAAAACTTTTAACAAGACATTAACCAACAGAATTCACCAATCTCTAAAAGAATTCTACACCATGACTAAATGGGATTTATTCCAGTGATGGAGTGCTAATTAAATATTTGAAAACAGTGTAATACACCATTATGTTTGTTTCTTATTGATGTCATAACAACACAAACTAGTGGTTTAAAAGCACAGATTTGATGTCTTACAGTCCTAGAGGTCAGAAGTCCAAAAATGGGTTTTACTGGCTTAAAATCAAGGTATCGGTAGGGCTATTTTCCTTTCTGGAGATTTGCAGGAATAATTTTTTTTCACCTCTCCTAGCTTCTAGGGGTTGCTGGCATTCTTGGCCCATGGCCCCCTTCCATCTTCAAAGCCAGCAATGTCCAGTTGAGACTTTCTTACATCGCTCTAACACAGACTGCTGCCTCCCTCCTTTGCATTGAAGGAGGCTTGTGATTGCAGTGGGACCACCCAGATAATCCAGGATTATTTCCCCATCTCAAGGTGAGCTGATGAGCACCCTTATATCCACTTCAAACTTAATTCTCTTTGGCGAAGTAAGTGAATGTAGCCACAGGTTGCAGGGATTAGGACATGGTCATCTTTGGCAGTCATCTTCTTGCCTGCCTGTAATTAGCCCTGTCATTGCCTGCCTTTGGGGCCTGTCTTGGGCTTTTTCCTTCACCTAAGCATTCCCTGTCCACACTGCCCTGCTAATCAGCCCGCTGACCTTGTTTCTCTCCCAGGGCCTCTCCCACTGCCCGCTTGCCCCTTGGCTTGCTCTTCTGTACCTTTCAGGCTTTGGTCAAATACTCCTTTTTGAGCTCAGCTGCTCACCTGCCGTTGGATGGCTCCTTCTGCCCTGTCACTTGGTCACCTCTTTCAGTTTTCGTCAAGGCACATTCTTTATTTTGTTTCACTTGATTTTTTATCTGTCTCCCACCCTCCCTTCTCTTGTGAATTCTGTGAAGGTGGGGAGTTTGCATTGAGTCCCTGAATGGTGTGGGACATAGATGAAACTCTCAGTGTATATTTGGTGAATTAACAAATGATGATCGTCTACAAATCATGAGAACAAATTGCTGTTCTTGATGACATTCTTGCCTCCTTTCTGTTTCATGTCCTAATGTATTGCCAGAACTTCCGGAACACTGTTAAGTGGTAATGGTGATAGCAGGCATCCTTCTTTTGTTTGATTTAAATAACAAAGTCTCTAGGGTTTTATCGTTAAATATAAATTTGGCCTTTGGTTTGGAAACATTTAAGTTAAAGTACAATAGTACTTCAAACCAAACATGTTAAACACTTGTTTTGCAACAAGTGTTTGGCTTACTAGTAATGTTTTATCAGCCATCCACTGTCCAATACATTCATAGCTTTTCTCTCAAACCTTGGTTAAATTTTGAGACAATCCCAACTAAGTTGAAATGAATGCTTCTTTTAATATAATGGTGAATTCTTTCTGTTTATCTTCTCTCTAGGAGTTTTGAATCTGCAATCAGGAGGGAGACTGGCTGAGAATTTTTTTGTCTCTCTTTTGGTTGCCTGTTTCAAGTCCAGCTCTTTGTCCCTAAAGCTGCCTGTGGCCTGTAGATCAGTCTTTTATGGAAGCCACACCCTCAGCGTGCAGGATAGAGCCAGGTGGGCTGGGCCGAGCAGAAGTGCTAAAGAGTAAATACTGACTTGTTTCTTCTCATTTTTTGCAGTTTTATTTTTATTTAATTAATATTGACTTGGCTGCGCTGGGTCTTAGTTGCAGCATACGAACTCTTAGTTGGAGCGTGTGGGGTCTAGTTCCCTGGCCAGGGATCAAACCCAGGGATCCTGCATTGGGAGCGTGGAGTCTTAGCCACTGGACCACCAAGAATGTCCCACTTTCTGTAGTTTTAAATGTCTCTTTGCTAGAGTCAAATCAAGTCAGGTATTGGTTAAGGAGGGCCAGATTTCCATTCTTCTGGACTGGATCCTCTTCCAGCTGCCCTGTACACTGGGTCCTTGGTCTGGTCTGGCACATGGCTGGGTGCAGCTGCCCCCACCACAGGCTTCAGTCCCAGCAGAAGCAAATAATGAGCGCAGTAGAAGGGAAAAATCATTTGTTAATGCCATCTCTGTCAAGGTGTCTTAATTCCCCAGTGAGGCAGGCAGTTCAGATATGACAAGACAGGCCCACAGAGATGAAAGGCCTTGCTAAAGGTCCCTCAGCTGATAAATGGCCCACTTCGAATTTTTTAAAATGAATTTATTTATTTTAATTGGAGGCTCATTACTTAACAATACTGTAGTGGCCCACTTTGAATTTGAACCTATGATTGCTATGCTGGCTTAGTTGCTCAGTCTTGTCTGACTCTTTGCAACCTCATGCACTGTAGCCCACCAGGCTCCTCTGTCCATGGGATTCTCCAGGCAAGAATACTGGAGTGGGTTGCTATGCCCTCCTGCAGGGCATCTTCCCAACCCAGGGATTGAACCCAGGTCTCCAACATTGCAGGCAGATTCTTTACCATCTGAGCCACCAGGGAAGCCCATGAATACTGGAGTGGGTAGCCAATCCCTTCTCCAGGGGCTCTTCCTCATCCAGGAATCGAACCAGGGTCTTGTGCATCGCAGGCAGATTCTTTTCCAGCTGAGCTACCAGGGAAGCCCGAACCTATGGTTATTCTGACCTCAAAGCCTGTACTCTATCCACAAGACCACTGCCTCCTTTCACAACTGACCCTCTCACATTGGCCATGCAGATGTTGTGAAGAGACTGTGTCCCTCGCCTTCTCTGCTCTTCTGATGGCATATGCAGTACAATATTGCCTGCTATCTTGAAATCTGGCAAAGGCCCAAAGCTGAGGACAGAAAGTGAAGATTCTTTCTGGTCCATGAGGCAGGAGCTGAGACCATCGGGCTTGCAGGGACGTTTCTGTGTGTGACCCAGCCCTTCTTCCTTGCAACCTTCAGTAGCTCAACTCCAGTGTCTGAGGGCAGGAAGGGGGTGACTTTTGAGGGACGTCAGTCTCTCCCTCTCCTGACTGTGTCCCTCTTGGGTAGAATTGGGGTGCTTGCTTGCAGGGGAGCAGGGCAGTAGCCCAGCACCCTGGGCTCATCTGCTTAGGTGGGGCTTTGCTGGGGTCCCCTCCACCACCTGAATAACAGAGTGTATGGTGAGCGCTGCCTGGGGAGAGTCACCCGGGGGGTCCCTGGTTCCTGAGAGTGAAGAAGCAAGATGGCAAAGGAACCAACCCACCACCCGGGAGTCGGCTTCGGAGGGCCGTTCCCACCCCACCCTGCTGCCCTCGGGTGTAGTCATCATTACTATTGCTCTTGGCTCCCTGGTGTAGGTCTGAATGTCCACCTGCTGCCGTTTCCTTTTCAGTATGAAGAACTTCTTTCAGCATTTCTTATAGTGCAGGACCCTTGGCCGCAGAGGCGCTCAGGTCTCATTTACTTGAAAATGTCTTTATTTCCCCTTCGACTTTTTGCTTATTTTCTTTTTAAAGTAAACAATTCAGTGGTTTTAGTATCTTCACAGTGTTGTATATGCCACATCCACCATCGGATTTCAGAATATTTTTATAATCTCAAAAAGAAACCCATAGTCATTCCTTATTTCCTCTTCCCCAAGGTGTTGCCAACTTATTTTCTGTCTCTATGGGTTCCTGATCTGAACACTTCACATAAAATATGTGTTCTGTTGTGTCTGGCTTCTCTCATGCTGCATATTTTCAAGGTGCATCCATATTGTAGCATGCCTTAGGAAGTATTTCATTCCTTTTTTAAAAAGACATTTCTTTTAAGAGCAGTATTTTAGGTTCACAGTAGAATTGAGGTGGGGTACAGATATTTCCCATATACCCACCTTCCCCTACGCATGCAAAGCCTCCAACATCACTCACCAGAGTGATACACTTGTTACCAAGGGTGACCCTACATTGACAAACCATAATCACTCAAAATCCATAGTTTACCTTAGGGTTCAGTCTTAGTGGTGTATATTCTGTGAGCTTGGACAAATGCATAATGACATTTATTCATCATTATAATATCATAGAGAGTATTTTCACTGCCCTTAGGGTACTCTGCTCTGCCTGACCCTCTCCCTATCAACCACTACTATTTTTATCGTCCCCATAGTTTTGATTTTCCAGGATGTTATTGTATTTGGAATCCTACATTAGGTAGCTTTTTCAGATTGGCTTTTTTTCACCTAGTAATATGCATTTAAGCTTCCACTATGTGTTTTTTTTTTAAGGGTAACATTCTATTGTTCGAACATACCAGAGTTTATTCATTCACTTTGGTTGCTTCCAAGTTTTGACAATTGTGAATAGAGCTATTGTAAACATCCTTGTGGGGGGTTTTATGTGGACAAAAGTTTTTAAATCCTTTGGGTAAATACCAAGGAGAATGTTTGCTGGGTGGTGTGTTAACAGTATGTTAAGTTTTATAAGAAACTGCCAGACTGTCTTCCAAGTGGCTGTACCATTTTCATCTCTCAGGGTATGAGAGTTCCTGTTGTTCTGTATACTCCCAGCATTTGGTGCGTTCATTTGTGTGTGGGGGGGACAAAACACTTAAAGTTTATCATTTTCACCGTTTTAACTATACTTTAGTGTTAAGTATGTTCACATTGCTGTGAAAATCCCCATTAAACAGCAACTCCTTTTTCTCTCTTTCTTCCAGCCCCTGGTAACCATGATTCTGCTTTCTATTGCAGTGAATTTGACTCCTCTAGATATCTCTAAGTGGAAACACATAATATTTGTCTTTTTGTGACTGGCATATTTCACTTAGCATAATGTACTCAAGATTCATCCTTGTCAGGATTTCCTTCTGTTTTGAGGCTGAGTAATAATCCACTGTGTGATTATGTCTACATCTCTATCTATCTCACATTTTATTTATCCATTCACATCTGTGTTGTTTCTCTCTTGGCTATTGCTAATAGGGCTTATATAAGCATGGGTGTGCAAATGTCTTTCTGAGACTCTGCTTTCTTTTAGATATGTACCCATAAATGAAACAGCTGTATCACATGGTAGTTCTATTTTTATTTTTGAGAAACTTCCATACTGTTTTAGGTAAAGGTCATACAATTTTTCAATCCCACCAACAGTACACAAGTTCCAACTTCTTCACATCCCTGCCAACACTTGTTATTTTCTGTCTTGTTCATATTACCCATAGTAGTGGGTGTGAAGTGATATCTAATGTGGTTTTAATTTGCATTTTCTGATGATTAGTGATGTTGAGCATCTTTTCATATGCCTGTTGGCCATTTGCATATCCTCTTTGGAGAAATATCTCTTAAAATTTGTGCCCATGTTTTAGTTAGGCTATTTTATTTTTGATTGATTTGTGGGAGTTCTTTATATATTTTGGATATTAACCCCCCTTTTTCAGACAATGTGCTTTTTACAGATGTTTCCTCCCATTCCAGAGTTGGCCTTTCATTCTATTGATTTTGTCCTTTGACACAAACATTTTAAAGTTTGATCTAGCCTTGTTTGTCTATGTCTTTGTTGTTGTTGTAGTTTGTTCTTTTGATGCCATATCCAAGAAACCATTGCCATGTTCAATGTTATACAGTTTTTCCTGTTTGTTTTTTTCTAAGAGTTTTAGGTCTAAGTGCTCTAGCTAAGATTTCCAATACTATGTTGGGGGGAAAAAAGTGGTAAGAGCAGATATCTTTGCCTGTTCCTGATCTCACGGGAAAAACTGTCAAGTCTTTCACCTTTAAGCATAATGACAACTATGGGCTTCTCGTATATGGCCTTATGTTGCAGTAAATTCTAGTTGTGGTGCACGGACCTCTCATTGCGGCGGCTTCTCTTGTTGCAGAGTGGACTCGAAGCATGCGGGCTTTAGTGGTTGTGATCCACAGGCTCAGTAGTTTGGTGCACGGGCTTAGCTGCTCCACTGGATGTGGAATCTAGAATCTTCTTGGACTAAGGATCGAATTTGTGCATTGGCAGGTGGATTCTTAACCACTGGATCACCAGGGAAGTCCCTCTCTTTCATTTCTAATATTAGTTATTTGAGTCTTCTCTTCTTTCTTAATTAATCTCACTAAGGATTTGTTAATTTCATTGCCCTTTACAAAATCCAGTTCTGTTTCATTGAATGTTTTCTCTTTTTCCGTTCTCTAGTTCATCTCTGCTCCAATCGTTATTTTCTTCCTTCTACTCTCTTTGGATTTTTATAGGTTGAGTCATTTTAGGATTCCAGGAATAAATCCCACTTAGTCATAGTGTATAATCCTTTTAAAGTTCTATTGAATTATGTTTGCTAGTATTTTACTAAGAATTTTTGCATCAATATTTATCTGGGATATTGGTCTATAGTTTTACTTTCTTGTAGTATCTTTATCTGGCTTTGGTATCAGAGTAATGTTAGCCTCATAGAATGAACTTAGAAGTGTACGTCCTCCTAAGTTTTTGGGAAACGTTTCAGGAGAACTGGTATTACTTCTTTAAATGTTTGGTAGAAGTCACCAGTGAATCTAGATGGTCCTGGGCTTTTCTTTTGGGGAAGCTTTTGATTACCTCTTCAATCCTTTTACTCACTATTGGTTTGTTAAGATTTTCTGTTTCTTCATGATTCAGTCTTGTCAGGTGACATGTTTCTAGGATTTTATTTTTTTCTTCTAGGTTACCCAATTAGGCGTACAATTGTTCATTGTAGTCTCTTAAAATCCTTTCCCCCTGTGATTGTAATGCCCTCTTTTTAATTTCTTTTATATATTTATTTATTTTTGGCTGCACTGGGTCTTCATTGCTGTGCATGGGCTTTCTGTAGTTGCAGAGCGCTTCTCTCTGTTTCTCCCTTCAATTCTATCAAGGTTTGCTTCATCTATTTAGGAGTTTGGAAGTTTGGTACATAAATATTTATATCTGATAAATCTTGGTGAACTCACCCTTTTTTGAGTGTTCAACATCCTTCCTTGTCTTTTGTAGCAGTTTTTAAAAATTTATTTATTTTTAATTGAAGGATAATTGCTTTACAGTATTGTGTTGGTTTCTTCCAAGCATTGACATGAATCAGTTTAGTTCAGTCGCTCAGTCGCGTCCGACGCCAGGCCTCCCTATCCATCATCAACTCCCGGAGTCCACCCAAACCCATGTCCATTGAGTTGGTGTTGCCCTCCACTCATCTCATCCTCCATCGTCCCCTTCTCTTCCTGCCCTCAACCTTTCCCAGCATCAGGGTCTTTTCAAATGAGTCAGCTCTTTGCATCAGGTGGCCAAAGTATTGGAGTTCAGCTTCAACATCAGTCCTTCCAGTGAACACCCAGGACTGATCTCCTTTAGGATGGACTGGTTGGATCTCCTTGCTGTCCAAGGGACCCTCAAGAGTCTTCTCCAACACTGCAGTTCAAAAGCATCAATTCTTCGGTGCTCAGCCTTCTTTATGGTCCAACTCTCACATCCATACATGACTACTGGAAAAACCATAGCTTTGACTAGACGGACCTTTGTTGGCAAAGTAATGTCTCTGCTTTTTAATATGCTGTCTACGTTGGTCATAGTTTTCCTTCCAAGGAGTAAGCATCTTTTAATTTCATGGCTGCAGTCACTATCTGCAGTGATTTTGGAGCCCAGAAAAGTAAACTCAGCCACTGTTTCCACGGTTTCCCCATCTATTTGCCATGAAGCGGTGGGACCAGATGCCATGATCTTAGTTTTCTGAATGTGGAGCTTTAAGCCAACTTTTTTACTCTCCTCTTTCACTTTCATCAAGAGGCTCTTTAGTTCTTCACTTTCTGCCAAAAGGGTGGTGTCATCTGCATATCTGAGGTTACTGATATTTCTCCTGGCAATCTTGATTCCAGCTTGTGCTTCCTCCAGCCCAGCGTTTTTCATGATATACTCTGCATATAAGTTAAATAAGCAGGGTGACAATATACAGCCTTGATGTACTCCTTTTCCTATTTGGAACCAGCCTGTTGTTCCATGTCCAGTTCTAACAACCTATCTTAAAATTATGACTTTCTGTTTTAAACTGATAACATCTTAAGTTTCACCTCTATTCCTTTATAGCTTTACCTCACACATTTTGTATTACTGATGTCACAATTTACATCTTTAAATATTATGTACTTAGTAGTATAGATTTATGGTTATTTAAATTTTTGTCATTTAAGTTCTTTGTGTGAAAATTACAATATTAGAAGTTACTGCATTTGTTCATGCATTTAGCTTTATTGAAGAGCCTTATAATTTCATACAGTTTCATGTCGCTGTCTGTCTTTTCATTTCAACTTGAAGGACTCTTTTAGCATTCCTTATAGATCAGTTCTAGTGGTAATGAAATTCCTCAGCTTTTATTTATCTGGGAAGGTCTTAATTTCGCCTTCATTTTGAAGATTCAGTATTCTTGATTGAGTTCTTTTGGTACTTGAAATATATCATACTACTTCCTTTTGGCCTTCAAATGTTCTGCCGAGAAGTCTGATAATCCTATTGGGGGCTCCTTTTGTATGTGATATATTGCTTTCCTCTAACTGCTTTCAAGATCTTATATCTCTGCTATTAGACAGTTTGATCATAATGTGTCTTGATGTTGTCCTTTTTGGATTTATTTAGTTGGAGTTCTTTGAGTTTCTTCAATATCTATCTTCTCAGATTTGGGAAACTTTTGGCTATTATTTCTTCAAAGAAACTCTCTGCCCCTTTCTGTCTTTCTCTTATCCTTCTGAGAATCCTTGATGTATATCCTGGTCCCCCTGAGAATGTACACCAAGTCCCTTAGGCTCTCTTTGGTTTTCTTCATTTCTTTTCTTGTTTGCTCCTCTGACTCAATAATTTCAAATGAACTGCCTTCATGCTTGCTTGCTTGCTTGGTCAAGGCAGCTGTCAAACTCCTCTATTGAATTTTCTAGTTCAGTTATTGTATTTTTCAGTTCCAGAATTTTCTTGCTTAAAAAATGGTTTCTATCTTTTTGTTAATATTCTCATTTTGTTCATTCATCATTTTCCTAATTTAGTTGTTTGTGTTTTCTGTTAGTTCACGGAGTATCTTTATAGCAGTTATTTTGATTTCTTTTTTTTTTCTTGGTCGGGGCGCTTGTAGATCTGCATTTCTTTAGGATTAGTTTCTAGAGTTTTATTTTGTTCCTTTGACTGGCCCACATTTTCACGTATCTTTGTATACCTTATAATTTTTTTTTTCCCCTGGATTTTGGGCATTTGGAAGAAAAAAACCACCTCTCCCAGTCTTTGTACACCAGCTTTGCACAGGTAAGGTCGTCACCAGTCAGCCTGGCTGTAGTTTCTAGGATCTCTCCGTTTTTTTTTTTTTAATTTTTTTTGATCTCTCAGTTTTTATCTCTTGCTCCCCTTGGTGTCTTCATGCAAAACTGCTGCTCTGATAGGTTGCTTGCTTTCAGTTTCAGCATCTTCCAAATTTTGGTCCTGATCCTGTTAATGCTCTGAGTCAGACAAGAGAAACCAGTCCTTCAAGACGCCCCCAAGCAAGGTGGAGTATTGGCTACACAGCAGTAGTAGTAATGTTTAGTCACTCACTCCTGTCTGACTCTGTGCGACCCCGTGGACTGTAGCCCACCAGGTTCCCTGTCCAAGGGATTCTCCAGGCAAGAATACTGGATGGGTAGCCATTCCCTTCTCCAGGGGATCTTCCCAATCCAGGAATTGAACCTGAGTCTCCTGCACTGCAGGCAAATTTTTTTTTTACCATCTGAGCCACCAGGGAAGCCCCAGTGGCTACACGATCTACTCTCTTGTTTCCATCCTAAGGAGGAGCAAGAGCTTCCTCTATGCCACGCTACATAAGGAAGGGGCATGAACAGGTGCGTCAAATGTGAATTTTCCTATCCCTTTTGTTGGAGTTTCTTCTTGATTTTACAGTAGTCTGGGTTCCGTAGCTTCTCGGTTGGTCTCTAGAGTTCTCACAGAGGTTCTCTGGTCTATATACTGTTGTTAACTCAATGTCTTTGTGGGGGGAGGTGGGCCTGTGGGATTCTTGTCCACTGTCTTGCTGATGTCACTCTCCAGTAGTTGATTCTTTTTTGTGAATAATATTCCATTGTATGGAGATAAATTTTATTCATCCATTTATCCCTTGATGGACATGGGGTTGCTGCCACTCTTTGGCTGTTATGGATAATGCTGCTATGACCATTTATGAACAAATTTTTGTGTAGACATGTTTTCAGTTCTCTTGGTTATAAACCTAGGAGTAAAATTACTGCATCTTATGATCATTCTATGTTTAACTTTTTAAGGAACTTGCCAAATGTTTCCCATGGTACCTGCACCATTTTACATTTCTGCCAGCAATATATGAAGGTTCTGATTTCTCGATATCCTCAGCAGAACTTATTGTCTTTTTAAAATAGTCATCCTAGTGGGTGTGAAGTGGTATTTCGTTGTAGTTTTGATTTGCATTTCCCTGATGGCTAATGATGTTGAGCATCTTTTCATATTCTTATTGGCCATTTTTATATCTTTTTTGGAGAAATGTCTATACAAATGCTTTGGCCATTATTTAATGTGATTATTTGTCTTTTTATTGTTGAGTTGTAAGAGCTTTTCATATATTCTGGATAAAAGTCCCTTATCAAATATATGATTGACCAATATTTTTCCCATTCTCTGGTTTGTTTTTTTACTTTCTTGATGGGGGCCCCTGAGAACACAAAGTCTCTTTTATTTTGATGAATTTCAATTTCTATATTTGTTTTTATAGGAATAGTGCTTTTAATTCATACCTAATAGATCATTGCCTAATCCAAATTAATGAAAATTATGCTTATGTTTTCTTTTAAGAGTATTGTAATTTTAGCTGTTATATTGGGTCTTGTATCTATTTCGAGTTAATTTTTGTATATGGTTAAATATATTGGTCAGACTTCCTTCATTTGCATGTAGATATCCAGTTGTCCTACCACCATTTGTTTAAAAAACTACTCTTTCTGTTAAATTTTCCTGGCACTCTCGTTGAAAAATCAATTGACCATAAATGTAAGAGTCTTTCTGAATGGTCTCAATTCTATTTCATTGATCTATTTGTCCATATGCTAGTCTCACACTGTCTTGATTACTGTAGTTTTGCAGAAAGGCTGAAAATCAAGAAGCTTAATATTCCAACTTTTGTCCTTTTTTTCAGGATTACTTTGGTTATTCTGGGTCTTCTGAGTTTCTTTATGAATTTTAGGAAAAGCTTGTTTATTTCTGTAAAAAAAAGAACCTGGAATTTTGGTAAGAACTTACTGAAATTGTAGCTCAATTTGGGAAATAGCACCGTTTTAACAAGTTTAAGTCTTTTGATTCATAAATATGTGATTTCTTAAGGTCATCTTTCAGAGAAGGCAATGGCACCCCACTCCAGTACTCTTGCCTGGAAAATCCCATGGATGGAGGAGCCTGGTGGGCTGCAGTCCATGGGGTCGCTAAGAGTCGGACACAACTGAGCGACTTCACTTTCCCTTTTCACTTTCATGCATTGGAGAAGGAAATAGCAACCCACTCCAGTGTTCTTGCCTGAAGAATCCCAGGGACGGGGGAGCCTGGTGGGCTGCTGTCTGTGGGGTCGCACAGAGTCAGACACGACTGAACCGACTTAGCATCAGCAGCAAGGTCATCTTTTAGGTTTTTGTCTTCAAAAAGTTTTCAGTGTATAAGTCTTGTAATTTTCTGTTAAATCTATTCTCAAGTATTTCTTTTTGATACCATTTTAAATGAGCTTTCTTAATTTTCTTTTTGAGTGGTTCATTGCTAGGGTGTAGAAATGCAACTGATTTTTGACTATTGATCTTTTATCTTGAAACCTTGTTGAACTCATTATTTCTAATATTTTTTGGTGGACTCCTTAGAGTTTTCTGTATACAAGGTCATGTCATCTGCAAATAAAGATAGTTTTAATTTTCTTTTTTAATCTGGGTGCTTTTTCTTGCTTAAATGCCTGGTCTAGAATCTCCAGTACCATGGTGAATAGACATGGCCAGATCGAACATCCTTGTTTGTTTTCCTGATCTTAGGGGGAAGTCATCCTGTCTTTCACTGTTAAATATCATGTTAGCTGTGGATTTTCATAGAGGCCCTTTGTTATGTTGAGGAAGTTCCCTTCTATTCCCAGTTTGTTGAGTGTTTTTTTTTTTTTTAATCATAAAAGGTTGTTCGATTTTATCCAATGCCTTTACTGCATCTATTGAAATTGACCATGTGGTTTTTGTTCTTTTTTCTTTTCTTTTTATTTTTTTTTTTTCCTTTTTTCTTTTAATATGGTGTATTATATGGATTTCATATGTTGAACCAATCTTGTGTTCCTAGGATAAATCTCACTTCATCATGGTGTGTAATACTTTTAATATGCTCCTGAATTTGGTTTACTAGTATTTTGTTGATATTTTCATTGACAGTCATTGTAGATATTGGTGTTTAGGTTTTTCACTTTCCTTTTCTTGTGATATCTTTGTCTGGATTTGATATCAGGATAATGTTAGTCACATGGAATGAATTGAGCTGTTTCTCCTTCTTCTTTTAATGGACAGTTTGTGAAGGACTGGTGTTAATCTTTCCTTAAATGTTTAGTGGATGTACTGATTTTAAATAGTGTTTTCCCAAAATTAATGTCTATTGAGTACCTCAGAATGGGACCTAGTTTTGAAATAAGGTCCGTGTTGGTTTCCTAGAGCTGCCTTAACAAATTACCACATGTTGTGGATTCCTGGGCCAGTGGTTATGTCTGTCAATGCCGAGGGCCCTGGTTTGATCCCTAGTTGGGGTACTAAGGTCCCACAAACCTCATGGTGCATCCAAAAACAAAGAAGCAAAAACTCTTAACGTACCACACACTGAGTGGCTTAAACGATAGAAATCTATTGTTTTGGAATTTAGAGGCTAAAAAACCCAAATCAAGGGGTTGGCAGAGTTGATTCTTTCAGAGGGTGGTAAGAGGTGATCTGTTTTTGCGTCTCTCCTGGGTTCTGTTTCCCTGAGGCACTCCTTGGCTTGTAGAGCATGTTGTGTGTGTCTTCTCGTCCTTTTCCCTCCATGTGTCTCTCTCTGTTCAAGTCTCCCATTTCTAGAAGGACATCAGTCATATTGGATTAGGGCCCACCCTAATAGCCTTATTGTAACTTGATTACCTCGGTAAAGACACTGTTTCCAAATAAGGTTGTATTCTGAGGTGTTGAGGATTAGAGTTTAACATATCTTGGGTGGACATGACTCAACCCATAACAGTATCTTTGCAGATGTAGTTAGTTAAGAGGTCAAACTAGGTTAGGGTGGGCCCTCAGTTCAGTATATATATCGTGTCCTTATAAGAGGAGAGACCCAGAGTATGATGCTATGTGTAGAAGAGGGTAGAAATTGGAGTGATGCATCTGTAAGCCATGGACTGCCAGCAAGAATGGAAGTGAGGAGAAAGGCATGAATCAACTTCTCCCTCAGCCTCTGATCTCTGTCTTACCTCCTTCCGAGTATCAAATGCATGTATAGATTATCATGACTTTTCCTCTTTTAAAAAAAATGTCATTTTATTAAATGACTTATATGATTTTTATAATGAACAGACTCTTTATTAAACTGTGCCACATAATGAAGAACTAAGAGGAAATAATTTTTTCTGCACATTGTAAATTTATTACAGAACAATAGCAATTATTGGTTTACTCTTTCAACAAGTATATATTTATTCTCTGTGTTCCAAGCACTGTATTTGTCAGTAAATGCTATCAATGATGTTTGGGGACAGGACTGGAAAAGGTCATTTTTCATTCCAATCCCAAAGAAAGGCAATGCCAAAGAATGTTCAAACTACTGCACAATTGCACTCATCTCACATGCCAGCAAAGTAATGCTCAAAATTCTCCAAGCCAGGCTTCAACAGTACGTGAACTGTGAACTTCCAGATGTTCAAGCTGGATTTAGAAAAAGTAGAGGAGCCAGAGATCAAATTGCCAACATCTGTTGGATCATTGAAAAAGCAAGAGAGTTCTAGAAAAACATCTACTTCTGCTTTATTGACCATGCCAAAGCCTTTGACTGTGTGTATCACAACAAACTGGAAAATTCTTCAAGAGATGGGAATACCAGACCACCTGACCTGCCTCCTGAGAAATCTGTATGCAGGTCAAGAAGCAACAGTTAGAACTGGACATGGAACAACAGACTGGTTCGAAATAGGAAAAGGAGTACGTCAAGGCTGTGTATTGTCACCCTGCTTATTTAACTTACATGCAGAGGACATAATGCGAAATGCTGGGCTGGAGGAAGCACAAGCTGAAATCAAGATTGCCAGGAGAAATATTAATAACCTCAGATATGCGGATGACACCACCCTTATAGCAATTATTGGTTTACTCCTTCAACAAGTATATATTTATTCTCTGTGTTCCAAGCACTGTATTTGTCAGTAAATGCTATCAATGATGTTTGGGGACAGGACTGGAAAAGGTCAGTTTTCATTCCAATCCCAGAAGGTGAAGAGAAACTAAAGAGCCTCTTGATGAAACTGAAAGAGGAGAGTGAAAAAGTTGGATTAAAACTCAACATTCAGAAAACTAAGATCATGGCATCTGGTCCCATCACTTCATGGCAAATAGATGGGGAAACAATGGAAACAGTGAGGGACTTTATATTTTTGGGCTCCAAAATCACTGCAGATGGTGACTGCAGCCATGAAAGTAAAAGACGCTTACTCTTTGGAAGAAAAGCTATGACCAACCTAGACAGCATATTAAAAAGCAGAGACATTACTTTGCCAACAAAGGTCTGTCTAGTCAAAGCTATGGTTTTCCTAGTAATCATGTATGGATGTGAGAGTTGGACTATAAAGAAAGCTGAGCACCGAAGAACTGATGCTTCTGAACTGTGGTGTTGGAGAAGACTCTTGAGGGTCCCTTGGACAGCAAGGAGATCCAACCACTCCATCCTAAAGGAGATCAGTCCTGGGTGTTCATTGGAAGAACTGATGCTGAAGCTGAACTCCAATACTTTGGCCACCTGATGCGAAGAACTGACTCATTGGAAAAGACCCTGATGCTGGAAAAGTTTGAAGGTGGGAGGAGAAGGGGACGACAGAGGATGAGATGATTGATGGCATCACCGACTCGATAGACATGAGTTTGAGCAAACTCCGGGAGTTGGTGATGGACAGGGAAGCCTGGCGTGCTGCAGTCCGTGGGGTTGCAAAGAGTGGGACACGACTGAGCAACTGAACTGAACTGATACAGGTTATCATTTAGTGGTAAGATAAGGTAAATCCCCAGATAATTAAATGATCAAACATTTTGTTATGAGCGACAAAGGAAAAGATTCTAAGTGAATTAAAGGGGTGCCTATTTGGAATTGCATAGTCAGTTTTGGAAAGCTTTATAAGGAAGGGTCATTTACTTAAGATATGAATAATAAATGGAAAATAGCTGGCAGATGTAGGATATTTTAGGATAATAAAGGCACAGCAAAGCAAAAGCCTTCATGTGAAAAAGAGCTTGGTTTGTTGGACAAATTGAAAGACAGGGTGGTTGGATCATAGTGATCAAAAAGGAAAGAAGCTGAAAATGATGTTGAAGAGGGTGATAGGCTTTTCTGTAGATGATGCAGTTTATTATTAACACAATTGGAAGCCACTAATTTTTTTAAAAGAATATTTTGTTATAAATAAAAATCTAGCTCTTCCTCAAGTTTTAAGATTTAGCTTATATTTTTTTTATTTTTCTATTTATAAGTCCATCAAAAGTCTATCAGTTCTGGGAGTTGGTGATGGACAGGGAAGCCTGGCATGCTCCAGTTCATGGGGTTGCAGCGTCGAACATGACTGACTGAACTGACTGATCAAACTTTAACAATCTTTTTAAGGGGCTTTTGAATGATGAGTGTTTCATTTACAAACTTAAACATCTTCAAATATTTAAAATGTCATTTGATACATTTAATATTTCATTTTAATGGAATTATATAGTTGATTTTGCCATATTATTTTAGTTTTGTGTGTACAACATAGTGATCCAGAATTTTTATAGCTTATATTTCATTTAAAGTTATTATGAATTTTTACTGTATTCCCTGAGCCGTACAATATATCTTTGTAGCTTATTTCTTTTATAAATAGTTCTTTGTACATCTTAATTCTTTATCCCTTTTGCTCTTACCTCCTTTTCTCTCCCCTGCAGTAACCACTAAGTTTGTTCTCTGTATCTGTGAGCCTATTTTTATTACATTGATTTGTTCATTTTTAGATTCCATTTATAAGTGTGTGCGTGCTTACTTGATTCAGTTGTGTCTGACTCTTTGCGACCCCATGGACTGTAGCCCACCAGGCTCCTCTGTCCATGGGATACTCTAGGCAAGAATTCTAGAGTGGGTTGCCATGTTCTCTTCTAGGGGATCTTCCCAATTCAGAGATCAAACCTGCATCTTTTGCATTGCAGGTGGATTCTTTACCCACTGAGCCATCTGGAAAGCCCATTTATACGTGATAACATATAGTATTTGTCATTTTTTGTCTGACTTTTTCATTAAGTGTAATGCCCTCCATGTCCAACCATGTTTTTGCAAATGGCAAAATTGTATTTCTTTTGTGGCCAAGTTGTATTCCGAGGTGTGTGTGTTCATGCATAGACACCAGAGCTTCTTCATCCATCAATCTGTTGATGGATACTTAGATTGCTTCCATAAATTGGCTATTGTGAATAATGCTGCCATAAACACTGGGGTGCATGTGTCTTTTTGACACATGCCTCTGTATCATTATTTTAACTTTCCTTGTCTCTATGAAATTAGGTAAAGCAGTTATCTATCCTGGTCTTGAAGGTGTGTTCTTTGTTAAAAATATGTGTGTGTGTCTTAGTTGTGGCACAAGGGTCTTAGTTGTGGCACAAGGGTCTTCATTTTTTGTTGTGGTGTGCAGGATTTTTAGTTGTGGCACATGGGATCCAGTTCTTGACCCAGGATCAAACCTCGGCCCCCTGCATTGGGAGCGCAGGTCTTAACCACTGGGCCACCAGGGAAGTCCCCTGAAGATGTGTCTTTATATGGGAACATCCTATGCAGTCTGCATGTACCCAGTAGCTTTGGGGGAGAGCTGGTTCTCAATCGAGCCTGAGCTGCCTCTCTGCTCACGGTGTGCTGGCAGCCACCCCTTCGGTGGGAGCTGAGACTGGATTTGGAAGGGCTAGAGCTAGAGCCAGGCGCCAGCTGGGGCTTCTCCGATGCTCAGTGGCCATCACTGCCCTCTTGGGACCAGGGCTGGGGTCTCAGGGGATGGAGCTGGAGCCCCAAGGGAGATGGGTTTCTCCCAGGTGTGATGGCAGTCTTCATCTCAGTTTAGGACATGCCTGAGAACTTGTGGATACACTTCTGTAATTGTTTCACTCTTCCCCTGGTGTGCATGCCTTGGTGAGAGGCTGGGCAGAGGAAGCAGGGGTTGACGCCGCCCACTAAGATGGCTCAGCCCCCTCCCATGTGTGCCTGAAGACACGTGCCCCAGCAATGCTTGTCTCTGTCCTGGAGCTAACTTCATTCTCGCCTGTGTGTGCGCACCAAAGGCTCACTGGCAAGGGCTGTCTCCAGTCTGGTCAGAGGTAGGGCTGGTAGCTGACCCCAGTTATCTCCAAGTGTGCACATGCTCACTGCAAACGGCAGCTTCTGCCTGAGTGGAGAGCCACACCAGAGGAAGAGGGGCTGCAGCAGAAGTCCAGTGTGGGCTTGGGGGTGTGCTAGGATGGTCCCTGCAAGCTGACCAGAACCCGAGAAGTTCTCCATCATCTGCAGCCTTCACACTGTGATCAGGGATAAGAAGTCCAAGTGTGTGCTCTTTCAAGAACGGGAATCTCCCTTTCCTGTAGTCCTCAGGTAACGCCCACTGGTGTTCAGACCAACTCAAAGGGCTTATCTTCCTGGTGTCAGACTTAAGGGCTGGGATGCCTATTATATGACCGGAACCCCTCACTCTCCAGGGAGGATCCCTGAGCTTGTGATCTCCCCTCTCCTCTTCTGTGTCCCCCACTAGGGGTGCAGGTCTCCACCAGATTGCCTCTCTTTCCTTCTTACCAGGCTCTGTGGGGGTGTTTCTTTACAGCCTTGGTTGTAAAGGAGCTGTTCTTAGTCCCCAGGTTGATTTCACTGGGAGTTGCTCTATATGTAGTTGTAATTTTGATGTGTTTGTGAGGGGAGGTCCAGCAAAAAAAAAGTTTAAGCATTCACATTGGGGGCTTATTTCCTCTTTTTGATAATGATTTCATAATTTGTGGGAGGGTAGGGGATTGGATTTTCTTCAAAAAGACTTGTATTCTAATGATTTCCAGCAAGTGCCATAAATCTACTTAATATGACTGTGTCATTAAACTGCTGATCTACGTAAAAACAGGCCTCTGTAAAGAGGTGGCATTGTCTTCTCACCATTTACACTTGAAGAAGGGACAGAATCAGTCAATTCCCCTTTGATTTCCTTCACAAGGCAGCAGACTTCCTTACCTACCCTTTTGCTTGTAGATGTAACTCCTCTGACTGTCTCAGCTTTATGCAGATCTTTAACTCTCCAACTTTGTTTAGGCTCAAGACCTAAGCTCCCACTCCCCAAACTCTGGTAACTGTTAGGTTGGTGCAAACAAAATTGCAGTTTTGGGCTGTAAATTTTGAATCATTGTAACTAGGCTCAAACACACCTTTATTAATCAAAATAGGAACCATTGCAATCAACACATTTTTGCCAATGAGAAGTAAGTTTGTTTATTCTTCTACCATAAAAAAATCTGAGCTTTGGGAGTCAGCGGACTCTTGGAAAGCATTTTCTGCATCCTGCTGGTTGTGGAAGCGTTTTCCCTGCAAAAAGTTGTCAAGATGCTTTTTTTTTCATTTTTTTCATGCATTTATTCATGCAAGATGCATTTTTTTCATGCATTTATTCATGGGGTTGAAGTGGTAGTCGGTTGGCAAGAGGTCAAGTGAATATAGCTGATGAGGCAAAAGCTGGTAGCCCAATTTGTTCAACTTTTGAAGCCTTAGTTGTGAGATGTGTGGTCGGGCGTTGTCACGGAGATTGGGCCCTTTCTGTTGACCAGTGCCAGCTGCAGGTATGCAGTTTTCAGTGCATCTCGATTTGCTGCGCATACTTCTCAGATGTAATGGTTTCGCTGGGATTCAGAAAGCTATAGTGGATCAGACGGGCAGCAGACCACCAAACAGTGACCATGACGTTTTTTTGGTGCAAGTTTGGCTTTGGGAAGTGCTTTGGACCTTCTTCTCAGCCCCAACCACTGAGCCCCTTCTTCTCAGCCCCATCACTGGTTGTCATATAAAATCCACTTTTTATCGTACACATCATAATTCGCTTAAGAAATGGATTGTTGTTGCATAGAATAAAAGATATCTCAAAACAACTTTATTTTCACTCAGCTCATGAGGTACCCACTTACTGAACTTTTTCACCTTTCAAATTTGCTTCAAATGCTGAATGACCACAGAATGGGCAACCCTGAATTCTTTAGCAACGTCTCATGTAGTTGTAAGATCAGCTTTGATGATTGCTCTCAGTCGTCAACTTTTGATGGTTGGCCACTATGCTCACCTTCAAGGCTATCATCTCCTTTGCGAAACTTCTTGATCCTCCACTGTACTGTACATTCATTAGCAAATGTTAATGAATTACATACAGGGCCAAATGTGTTGTTGATGTTGTGAGTTGTCTCTGCTGCTTTACAGCCCATTTTGAACTCAAATATGCTTTTTGTCTAACATCCTTTCCACAGTCTAAAATACATATAAAATAAACAGCAAGTAATGTCATTAGCAAAAAAAACAAAAAAACAAAAACCAGAAAATGTGTATTAAAATGAAGTATAACAACCACATTTATTTAAGAATGTATTCCAATATCAAATGACAAATTTCAACAATGCAAAAACCGCAATTACTTTTGCACCAACCTAATATAGTTCAGGGAGGCCTGGCGTGCTGCGATTCATGGGGTTGCAAAGAGTTGGACACGACTGAGTGACTGAACTGAACTGAATATAGTTCATCCTTGGAGAGGAAAGGCCTTCAATGCAGCAGTATATTTGTGGCTCGTTTATGTGTCCTTTTCTCCCCCCTTTTTCCCCAGACCTTAGGGATTTTCCATATTTTCTAATTTACATGTAATAAATGCATATACATATATAGCTCAATAAATTTTGAGTATTTATGCATATTACCATTATGTAAACCAATTTGTAGAATACTTCCATCATTCCAGAAAATTCTCTCATGCTCATTTCCATCCTATGCTCATCCAGAGGTTACCACCCTAGTTTTGTTTTGCCTGTCCTTGAACTTGATATAATGTAATGTGTCAAGCGTTCTTTGTTCAACATTTTTTAGACTTATCCCTGTTCTACCAGAAATTTACTTTTTTAAATTGCAGACTATCTCAGTGTATGTTAGTTGTTAAGTCGTGTCCGACTCTGCGACCCCATGGACCGCAGCCCCCAGGCTCCTCTGTCCGTGGAATTCTCCTGGCAAGAACACTGGCGTGGGTTGCCGTTTTCCTCTCCAGGGGATCTCCCCAACCCAAGGATCAAACCTGGGTCTCCTGCATTGCAGGCTGCTGCTGCTTTACCGTCTGAGCCACCAGGGAAGCCCTTAAATATACCTTTATTTTGATTATTCACTAATGTGTGGATGGATATTTGGGTAGGTCCCAGTTTGGAACTAGGAGAATATTCTTGCACAAATCATACTATGGGCACCAGCCTTTGTTTCTTTTGGTTGTATCTGTGGAAGTGGAGTCAGCGAGTAAGCATATATTTACCTTTATGAGGAGCTGGCAAGCTGTTTTCCAAGGTGACAGTTGCTCCACGTTCTCGCTACTCAGTAGGCATGCGGCGTTGCTTCCTTCTGGTTTAGTCTTGTGTTCTCTGACGTTGGGCTTCTTTTCCTGGGCTAATTGTACATTAGGACAGCTCCTGTGAAGCATGTATTCACGTCACTGATTTTTATCTTGTGTGGCTTTTGCAATGGCTTTTAAAAGTTGTTTTCCTGTGTACAAATCCTTTGTCATTTGTATGTATTGCAAATATTTTCTCCTTGGCCATAGCTTGCCTTTTCACTTTAATAGCATCTTCTTGATGAGAGGGGCTTAATTTTGGTAAAGTTTATTTTTTTGGTCACACGGTGTGGCATGTAGGATCCTACTTCCCCGATCAGGGATGAAATCCATCAGTGGAAGCACAGCCCTAACCACTGGACCACCAGGGAAGTACCATAATTTTGGTGAAATTTATCAGTTTTTATCTTTTATGGTTAACATCTCTTGTGCCCTGAGATACTGGCCTATTCTAAGAGTCATGGATATATTCTGTTTTCCTCCAGGAGATTTACTTTACCCTTCTCATTCATCTAGATCTGTGATCCACTCTGAGTAAGTGTAGGTTGTGTGAAAGCATTAGTGTTTGGTGTTTTCTCATTATCTTATGGGTATCATTATTCCAGCTCTAAATGAAAACACTTCCCCCTCACTTACTGAATTGTTTGTTGAAAAGTCAGTAATTATGTGTGTGTGGATTCTAGACTCAGTTCTATCCACTGATCTATTTTCCTAACTTTAGTATCACACTCTCTTAATTTCTGTAGCTCTAAAGCAAGTTATACAATCAAGTAGTATAAAGTCTTCCAACTTTTTTTCTTCCTTCTTCATGATTTTCTTGGCTCTTTTGGGTCTATTCCATTTCCATATATATTTGCCAGTTTCTACAAGAAAGCCCCATATTTTAGTTTCATTGATTCTATAGATCAATTTGTGGCCAACTGAGATCTTAACAGTATGTAGTTTTTCAATCTATGAACATACTGATTACAGTTTTCTGTAGAAACTAGTCTAGTTTCTCTCAGCAGTGTTTTGTAGTTTCTGGGTAGAAGGCTTGTACATCTGTTAATTGCTTTTAAGGTATTTGACTTCTTTGATGATAAACTGCATATTTAAAGTTTAATTCTCAATTGTTTGTGGCTAGTGTATAGACAGTACAACTGAGTTGCCTCATGTCCTGCAAAACTGTTAGTTCTGGTAGATTTATCAAGCACACTTCAAGAAATCGGACAGTATGAGCAGTGTCATAAGACATCCGATTTGCAGAGTAAAAAGGGACTCGCCCTTTGTATACCTTTTTTCACAGTTACCACCTCAGGAATACTACCTTCTTTCTGATTTCCTTCTCCTTTGAAGAACATGTAATCCTGGAGTTAAATTTTTTCTTGGTATAGTTCTTGAAAAATGGAGACAGCACCAAATCTTTTCAGAGGAACCTTTGTTTTTCAACTGAATGTAGCACAGGGAAATGAGGACATGGCCTACATGCTGCTGCTTATTTGCAGAATGGTGAACAAAGTACTATTTTTCAAGATCCCAATTAGACCAGAAAGACATATTAAAATGGGTTGGGACTGGAGTAGGGTGAACAGATTTGTGAGATTCAAATTATCTTTAACGGTCACATTTATGAATGATTCACTGGTCAAGTGATCAAATCTTTTCATGGTCTTTTTCATTCATTCCTTTCTTCCCAATTTAATTTACAACAGTGAGTAGCACACTGCCTAATCTACAAATAGCTATAAACAACAGGGATACATTTTTAACTTCAAATAAAACCAATGTAAGGCACAACTATTCAGGAATATTTTATATTTTCAACGTATTTAGGAATTCTTTAATTAGAAAAATAAAGGCAATGGGATTATCTATCAGGTTCTAAAAGTACCCATGAATGAAATCAGTCACATCCCCCTCTTAAAAAAAACACAACAAAACCTTAAATCACATTGTTGGTAAGTTTTCTTACAGTAAGAAATAAGACCAACCTACACTAGGTACAAAATCCTGAAATTCTGAGCATGAAAATAATTTAGACATCCGGTTTATTCAAGCATAAGGCCTACCAAAGATAGAATGAACATAGCTCATGGAGTAGGGAAAACCCCACCCAGCACCTGCTTTGTCTCAGACTTCCCAGGCGCAGAATCCACGCATTCTGCACTACAGCTTCACTCTGCAGCAGCCACGCGTGCTTGGTGTCGACTTGAATGTGGTATGAGAGACCTTCTGTACACTCAACTTGGCAAGTATCATTAGTGATGCAACTTTCAGAAACAGTCTTAGGCACAAGAAATAGCACTGCCTGCAGTGAGAGTCTCTGATAAAGAAAAGAATATCATTAAATATAATCTTACAAATAGGAAGGAAAATACACGTAATTTTGGCCAATGGATTGCCTCACGTATCAGGAAAAATGTTACAATTAGATTTTCTTTCCATTAGATTAAAACATTAATTTAATTGATACTCAACTTTTAATTGATCCTCAGGTTATCTTGTATTTAAAATCGGAACAAGAAAACCGTTTTACCCTAAGTGGAATTTTTAGGGAAGAAATGCAGGCCTAATAATGTGGTATAATAGCTGCACTTCTTTGGTTAACTCAGTAAAAAATGCCAATTAAACATTTTCAGTCGGATTTTATTAAAAAAAAAAAAGCAGCAGATCAACATTACAATTCAAGAAACTAATCTAAATATGCACTTGACAATGAAGCACATCCGAATATGGAGTGAAAAAATTTTTCCAAAAAACCATCAAATGTATCATCTCCAAATACCCAAATTATAAATCACTTCTGCAGGCCTTTTGTTGAGTGGAATCATAAACAAAAAACAAGATTTATTGCTGTGAAAACCAATCTGTAGTACAGTAGTATGAGTCTTGGGTGTTAAGTAAGCATAATCAGTTGAATCAAGTTAGGAAGTTGAAACTCTAATAAGAAATTTGTGTGTGTGTGTGAGGAAAGTCTGTAAGCCAGTTGACCCAAGAACAACTGAGATATCTAACTTGTTCAGTGAGACCAGACACCACTTTAAATCTCCATTTTTTTGAAGGCAATTAAAAATTACAATTCCAACAGCCCACAAACCAAAAAAAAAAAAAAAAAACCTGTAGAAAGCAATTAAAACTACGTTCAAAGAGCCACTTTTTTCAGCTCAATTTCAGCACCCCAAGGAAAAAAAAAACATCCATGACTATCACAGATGAAAATAGAATGAATGTCATTGGAATCAGTTATTTTTCCCCACTGAGGTATAAAATCTATATAGAAATTTGATACTATACTATAACAAATTGTACTTTTCATATTTCTGTTTTAATTTCCTTTAAACCCTGTTTAATATAGTTTGCTTTTTAAATTGTTGTAAAAATGTTTTCATAATTCTGAATCTGGTTCCAGTTCTTTTTCATTTATTTTTATATCAGTATTTAATATACTGGCTACCAGTTCTAATCAGAAAAAATCTTAGACATCTCTTCATTATGACAGCACATTCAGCGGAAATCACTGATGTGCAAGCAAACCATAAAAGGTGCAGCTCTCTGGAAAGCACATTTCGTAGATTGTTTCAGTCTGAGTATTCTTTACGATGACTCTTGATGAACAACTCTTTCAATCTTGTAAACATCAGTGTGCACAGTCTCGCTACTACGTAGTTGCACGTCCTTGGACAGGAAGGCTGGTTCACAGCTAGTGGAAGCGAGGGCAGTCTATAAAGTTTTAATGGCTGATAAACCTTACATCCTGCAGAAGGAAAGCACTTTTCCTTTTTTTGCTACTTAAGAATGTGGCAGAAATGTATGCTGAGGTAGCCCAGTCAGTCCTTACGTTTTCCTCTTTTGTGTAAATTTGGTCTCAGAATATTTCTGGAAGGGTGACGTTTCGAAGAAGCCACTGCTGGGACCGGCTCCCACTGCAGTCTCTGATGCTGGGCACCTGGCTGTCCTCGTCTGTGGCTTTGTCCAGGCACTGGTTACTATTCACATGCTGCAGGGTCAGTTTCTGAGAGAGACAGGAAAGGAAGTCTTAACGTGAAAGTGGAAGACGGAAACCAAAGCACCTCCAACACTGTATTTTTGTGATTATGAAGTTCCTCTGTAGAAAAGTGTTTTGTTTTTGCAATATGAAATACAGATTATTTAAGACATTGGAGGAATGTATCTATGTAAAGACAGCAACGCTGGGGGGAGGCACGGACTACAGTGGGTTATGCTAGAGCTGCGATCAGATGACCTCAATTCTAAGTTCCAATTCTGTGGTAAGCTCTGTAATACTGTGAGAAAATCCCTTTTTGTGCTTTGATTTCCTAAAAAAAAAAAAAAAACTTATTAGTGATTCCCAATTTAGGATCCTCAGCCTATTTTCCAAAAGGTATTTCAAAACTGCTTCATTTTCCCATGAGAAGGCTGTTCAAATTAACTCTGATTTCAAACTTCAAGTTCTTGGAAACTCAGGTCTTTCTGAAGACTTGAACTCATAAGATTTATAAAACAGTCCTTAATTAGTGGCTGACAGATGTTGCTATGTATCTTCCTCTCTACTTGTCTGCGTTCCAGACCTGAGGCTGTCATGTTGATTTTTAGGAAAATTAAAAAAATAAAAATGGACAGATGGGCATTGAGAGACACATACTGACCATACTAATGAATATGATACCAAGCCCTGGTCAGGTGAAGAACTCCAAAGCAACTATGTAGGAAAGCTAATTACTTTACAATATTGTGGTGGTTTTTGCCATACATTGACATGAATCAGCCTTGGTGCACATGTGTCCCCCATCCCGAACCCACCTCCCCCTACCCCATCCCTCTGGGTGGTCCCAGAGCACCAGCTTTGAGTGCCCTGTTTCATGCATCGAACTTGGACTGGTCATCGATTTCACATATGGTAATAGACATGTTTCAGTGCTACTCTCTCAAATCATCCCACCCTCGCTTTCTCCCACCGAGTCCAAAAGTCTGTTCTATGTATCTGTGTCTCTCTTGCTGTCTTGCATATAGGCTGTCATTGTTACCATCTTTCTAAATTCCATATATATATGCGTTAATATATTGTATTGGTGTTTTTCTTACAAGGCCTCTTTTGTACCTATTTGAACTTCAAACAAAGCAAAACCTGGTGACTGTCTACAACACAGCTATCTTAGCTTTCAGTCATTTCTTCTTCTGTATTGTGGCCCAAGCAGAAGCTGATAAAGGGCAGTGCACACTCGCAGATGTCACAGTTTACTATCAACACCGACTTCAGGATTAGATACTTAATCCTTATAAATGCTTCAGAACAGGACATGCAAGAGTCAGCATGGCTGTGGCTGGTTTTATTTTTATGCACATGCCGTGTAGTTTATGTGTTGAGGGGATGGGCTCTGCAGTTAAGACATTTTTGGAGTGAACCCCAGATCTGTCACAAACCAACGACACGCCCTGAAGCAAAAACCTCCCTGATAGCCCCAGGTTCCTTAACGATGAAATGGGGAGACATACTTCTCGAGGCATGAGGAAATATTAATACAGTGTACAGAGAGCGCAGCCAGCTCAGAGGCACGCGCTGTCGGAACGTTCCATAACGTCCTGAGCGGCTGTGGACGGTCTGGCAGCCCCAAGCGCCGAAGGTCCCCACACATACCACTGCTGCCAAGGCCTTCGGTCGTGTGTAGGACAAAAACAGAGCACTTTAAAAAGAACCCCCTCAAACGTTCCACCGGCCCTTCAAAGCTTCTCTGGATGGCCACCTTCATCAGGCCCATTGTTAGTATTAATAAAAGTAAAAAATGCATTATTTCACTTATTTAGAGTCATTAAAATAAGTTCGTTAACAAAGAGGTTATGATCCATGCTGGGTATTTAACTGCTCAAAATTAAGACAGAATCCCCATAATTTCAGGGGGCTACCCTCCCTTCAGGAGACCTGGCTGCTGACTGCAGGGCAGAGTTCTGGGGCTCGTGACCATGTGGGGACTGTGGTCACTGTATGCAGCAGAGTTCTGCCAGCACTGACCAGCATCTGCACAGAAAAAGGGTTATGAAGGCAATGGGCTAACTGTAACCTCTGAAAGGAGGATATAGCTATAGTTATCACTGCATAAAAAATTTGCTGCCCCCTGCCTCTCATGTAACTGTGGTAAAAATCTACATTTTCATTCCAGAAAGGACAGCTACAAGCAGTCAAAGCAAAAGAGCCAAGTATCATAAACTCTGCAAAATGTAATATAAACAAGACTTAAAAGATGTAAGAAGAGACATTAAATAAAAGATTAATTCTTTGCACAGAATCCTTGTTCAAGAATCCCAGGTTTGTCTGAGATCTGGTAGCACTGTTTACCTGCTCTGTGACCCTGGGCAATTAATTTCTATTCTGGGCTTCAATATTTACATGTATTAAACAAGGCCCTGAATTTTATTTCTAGGGTTCCTTTGAAATCTAAGATTTCACAACTTTAGGTTTAGATGATACATTACTGACATAAATCTTATTTTTCCAGAGTGCTGTTTTCGACTGGAGGCAGCAGAACGCTGACCGGCCATCCGGAGCTCCCTGTGCAGTAAGCCAGGCTGTGAGACCCCCGCTGCAGCCTAACTCCGCCTCTGCCCAGTTCTGCCATCTCCCTTTTCACAGGTGTTGATCTAAAGGGTGCTCCCTGGTAAACATCCTGAATGCTAAGGCTTGACCTCAGAGTAGAGCCTGCCTCCGGGAAAACCCAGCGTGCTTGCAAGATGCTCCAGGGGTTTTAAAACTTTACACTCGTAACTGGTTCTTTCAAAGTATCCTAAATCACCTGAAGCACCTTAATTTCTAATCAAATATTTGCTTTTTAAAAAACTGTTGTGGTAGACTATATAGGTTATGCACAGTCTGCCAAAAGCCATCCCCACCCTGTCTCCCAGCTACATCCTACCGTAAAGACTGGAAAAGCAAATGCCTGCTTTCCCAGCCTCCCGCGCAGCTGGAGGATCACTCTGAGAACTTATGGCCCATAAGACGAGGATCCAGGAAAAGCTTTGGCTTTCCTGATAAAGAGGAATTCAAGGAGCAGCGTACCAGTCGTCTTTTCTTCTTGCCTTGAACTGGGAGTGACGGTGAACTGAGGCCGCCTTCTAGGGGCCACAAGAAAGTGGCCGAGAATAGTGCTGCAGTTACCTGACAGCGCTGTGTCACTGAACCCACACCAGAAGCCACTTACCTCCAGACTTAAGGAAAAAGCCCACTATTTGTTCATGCTACTATAAATAGGTTTGTTACCTATTTAAATACACTGTCACTTTTCAATAAACATATACAATTGGGAGGCTTTTAAAAATATTTTGGTTTCATAATGACTGTGGGGTGCCACTGATATTTACTGTTTGGAGTCAGAGATGCCATATATCCTGCAGTACCTGGAGCAGCTACACCCAAAGTGGCAACAGCATGCACCATGGAAAACTCCAGAATATTCAGTCCATTTCCAACAGTCATATTAACTGAGCTACTGCACACACACACTTTCTCATACATAGATATACATGTATGTATGTGTGTGTGTGTGTGTATATATATTAACTGTAGTTTGATACTACAGGATCCTCTAGGATCCTGCTAATAGAGGAGAAAAAGACTGGGAGACAAATATTAAGATTGGTGCAAAGCTAACTGCAGTTGCATTGTTGAACTCTGTTATTAGAATGCAATCTTAAAGTTATGTTCTACATCATTTTAAAGCACATTTCTTGCTTTGTTTGCTAATGACTTATTACTTGCTGTGTATTTTATATTATTCTAGAATAGGGAGATGATATTAGACAAAAAGCAGATTCAGGCAATTTTCTTATACGAGTTCAAAATGGGCTGTAAAACAGCACAGACAACTTGCAACATCAACAAGGCATCTGGCCCACGAACTGCTAATGAACATACAGTGCAGTGATGGTTCAAGAAGTTTTGCAAAGGAGACAACAGTCTTGAAGATGAGTGCAGTGGCCGGCCATCAGAAGTTGATAACACCAATTGAGAGGCTCATCGAAGGTTAACAACTACCTGAGAAATTGCTGAAGAAAATGATGACCATTCTATGGTCGGGCATTTGAAGCAAAGTGGAAAGGTGAAAAAGCTCAATAAGGGGTGCCTTCATGAGCTGACCGCAAATCAGAAAAAGTTATTTTCTCTTATTCTATGCAACAATGACAAACCATTTCTCAATCAGATTGGGAAGTGCAATGAAAAGTGTATTTTATATGACAACTGGAGATGATCAGCTCAGTGGCTAGATCGAGAAGAAACTCCAAAGCACTCCCCAAAGCCAAACCTGCACCAAAGAAACGTCATGGTCACTGACTGGTGGTCTGCTGCCGGTCTGATCCACTACAGCTTTCTGAATCCTGGCAAAACCAGAAGTATGCTCAGCCCATGATGAGATGCACTGAAAACTGCAACACCTGCAGCCAGTGCTGGTCAACAGAAAGGGCCCAGTTCCCCATGACAACGCCTGGCCACACAACTAAGGCTTCAAAAGTGGAATGAATTTGGCTACCAAGTTTTGCCTCATCCGCCATATTCATCTGACCTCTCGCCAACCAACTACCACTTCTTCAAGCATCTTGACAACTTTTTGCAGGGAAAACACTTCCATAACCAGCAGGAGGCAGAAAATGCTTTCCAAGAGTTTGTTGAATCCTGAAGCATGGATTTTTATACTACAATAAACTCAGTTCTCATTGGCAAAAATGTGTTGATTGTATGGTTTCTATTTTGATTGAAAAGATGTGTTTGAGCCTAGTTGTAATGATTTAAAATTCACGGTCTGAAACCACAATTACTTTTTCACCAACCTAATAACTACAGAGAAGCACAAAATCACAGGGGTCAGAAACAATTATAATTAAGACAGAGCTAATTTCTGGCTGGAAGTGATGTCAACTCTGGGCCCTCAAGAACAGGCAGGATCTGTCAGGCAGAGTGAACAGTATGACCTTAAATATAAAGTAGGAAAGAACAGGATATGGTCAGAGAATAGCTGGTGAAACATGAAAGTAGACCAGGATTCGTATGTGACACAGTATAAGGAGAAAAGGCAGCCAAAGTAAAAACTTGGTTTGGATCTCATTTAAGGGGTAGGATGAAGCAGCAGAGTGACGCAAGCAGAAGAGAGAAAGCTATTCGAAGAAACTGAACAGTCGGGCATCTACAGGCAACATGGAGAGGATTTAGAAAAAGTATCTGCTTAGCAGTCGTAAATGCTATAGAGAAGTTAAGGACAAGAGATGAGAAAGCTCTGGTGTTGCATCCAGGAGCTGTTTCTGCAGTGTCAGGCCAAGGCAGGAGCCAGGGATGAAGAACCAGAGGCCTGAGTGTCAGCCATTCACTCGCCGTCATACAACAAGAGAGAAGAGTAGGATGGTATGTAGAAAATGAAGTAGCAACAAAAGTCGGTCCCGATGCGAAGAGAAGAAAGCCAGTGCTGGAAGCAGAAGAAAAAGAACCAGAGAAACACATCCTGAAGATGCCGGTGCCGGCTCCAGAATGGCAGAGCACAAGCATCAGCCGGGAGGTTAGTCGGGCACGAGGAGAGGAAGTGAGGTTTACTGGGGAGGCTCTGAGTCCTCTCTCTGAGCACCACACGGGTGGTGCGGAGGGGGCACAGCTCCACAGGAGAGCAAGACCCAGGGCCTGGAGTCAACCCTAATTTAATTACTGGAGAGATTACAACATGTGTGTATTTTTTTTTGTTGTTAACTTATATTGCTTTTCCTGTCAATTTTGGGAGTATAAGAACAATTTGATCTATAGTATGCAGGCTCCATAAGAATTCATTCTTTTAGATATAAAGTAGTTTATATAGTATACCCTATGACACACAATTTTATTCCTATATTTATTCCTATTTTCAACTGGAATATAACTTACCACCGGGTCATACTCCCAAAGCTGGTTGCCTTTTAGGTGGTGGCATTTGAGCATTGTGACTGGGCCATTAAGTTTGGAGACATCCAAGCAAAGGTCATCTGTTCTAATTTCTTTGTTGGCAGTGTAAGAGAAAACCTGATAAACAAAAACGCACATATAAGCTTTAACAGCAAATTAAGTTACTGTTTTATGTGCCCAAGGATCTGGCAGGGGAATAACAAGTATTGAAAATAAATGCTTTTTGAACTTTTATTAGTATAATAGAGAATAAATGACTCAGAAAAGCCACCACTATTTTTGCAAAGGAGAAGAAAAAATGACCTTAAGTTCTCTGTAAACACTGAGTTTATTGTCAAGAGCTGTCATCTGTTTGACTAAAAAGGGCAAAATAAATCTCATGTACAACAATGTAAATATGGTTCTCACAAAGGGCCGTCTACAAATGTTTCATTTTAAAAACAGTCATTAGATTGAAGGCTCCATTCTTCTAAAGGTCTTTATTATTTGCTCTTTAGAGGTAGGAAAATACTTCCTGAATGATGTCATGAGACAAAAAGGGAAGATTAAAACAAATCCAAAAAGTATCCCTTTAAAGCTTTACTAAAATACTCACCTGATTACCTCCCATACCGTGACAGTTAAAAATCCCAACTTTTTCATTCTCTTTTCTAGCCATGTTATCTAGACACTGATTTGTTTCCACATTTCGTATCTAGGGGAAAATGAATAATGAAAACACCACGAGTTAGAGAGGCTCACTAGACAGACACATACAGATCTACACACACATTAAAACTGATCCAAACTTCCCACTAAATCTTTAACTCCTGAGGCAAAGTCTATGCGTTGGGGGTGGGGAGGACACATCATGGCCTAAGATTCTGTGGTCTAAAAAGCTCTTAACTATTTATATAATAATTTTTGTGTTTCAAGGAGAAATCCTTTAAAAGTTCTTATTTCTTTTATTCCCAAGCTGTTCTTCTGGGATTTGTATTTAACTCAGTAAGCTCCACTTTGCCTAATAATTTTAAAGCAACTGAACAACTCCCTGTGGACACTGTTTGCCCCCATGATAAGGGGGCAGTACTTTTGATAACTACTTTGACGACTTCTTAGGAGACTTAAGGTGGGTATTTTCTAAGCAAAGAATCTAGAAGTTGGCTTAACTGGGAAGCCTAGGCATACTGCAGTGCAAACACCACTCTTCTGTTAGATATTTGTCAATTACTGTAAAAAGCTGAATCAGTCATCAGAATTAGGAAGAATATTTTAAGCACTGTTCCTTGATATTTGTTTCCCTCTGAACCACTGTAGTTTAAAAGCATATGGCAAATTAACAGACATTTGTAAAGCCCAAATCTAGTCTCACGCGTTAGCAGGTAAGCCAGAAGAGAAATGTGTGACAAACTACATGCTATGTAGATGGAAAGAAAGTTGTGTGTGATAGATAGCATGGCAGTAAAGCTAAAACCACAAGTAACTCATTTATTTTCATAAACATGTGCTGTCTACATATTATTCTGCTATTTTAATAAGGCACTAACAAGTCCAGATTCATTTTTTTCTTCATATGAAGATACAACAGTCTAAGTATGAATAACTACTATTCCCAGAGGGTCAGAATAAGAACTGGGGCTTTGGCCTAAGAGGGGGTCTAATCCAGATCCTCTGAGGACAATTTCCTAAAAGTGACTAGTTAGCTCTATGCTGAGGCTGGGTGAGACAGGGCATCGATGTACCTACTCTGGAGTCCAGCACAGAATGGACTCAGAAATAGTAATAATCTGCATTGCTGCCTTATCACCAGTCACCTCCATCTGGCTATTCCATCAAAACCTCAAACTTGGTTCAAGCAAATAAAGGATTTTTCAAGTCCTTAATGCTAACATTTCTTCACCTGAACATTTTAACATAACACTGCCACTCCTAACTCTGAGGAGACTCCTGGGTATAACATATCACATCAGTCTCCAGGAATTCTTTTACTGCATAATACACATCATCTTTTTATCCATTATTTTAAAGCAGAAACCTCATAAGTAGATTTTATAAAAGGTTTTATACTTAGATACAAATATGCATGAAAGACACCTTTCTGCACCTCAGTGGGTAGTCAATTAATACTTGATGATCACGGCTCTCTTATGTGACAAAAAATTTAGTTCCAATTTTGACAAGATGAGTCTTTAACTCATATATCCATATAAACTGATTATTTCCTTATACTGTTGAAAAAGTTACCAATCCCCAGTCCTACATTTTCTTCAATTTTTTTTTTCTCTCAAATATAGATGTAGAGGTTTCTGAAGACAAGTGGTAAATGTCACAGAAATGATTAGGGAAGAACCAACATTACTCTGTCAGCTTCTCCCTCTCACATGAAATGATCTTTTGGTTAAATACTTACCTTTTACCAAACTGAGTATGAATCAAAATTTAAAAAGTACAATTCTCCCCAGGTGTAACTGGACTTCGTGTTACTCTGTAACTATCTTATATCAACTTTAGTGATTATGTTACCATAACTGATGTTGCTAACAATTACAGCAAATAAAGTACTCTGCACTAGGCATTGTTCTATGAGTTTTACCTGTAACATTTTATACTATTTTATACATTTCTAAGAACAACTCTGGATTGTTTTCTGACATAAGAGATCTGAGCCTCCATCCCTTGAGGAAACTACTAACTAGATGTGAGAAGTAGAGTTCTCCAAAGATTGGAAACCACGGCTTCCCAACACCTGTCTTGGTGACAGTGAACCTTGACCAGCAAGAAGTGGCCCCACTGAGATGGGTGATCAGGGACTGAGAGGTCAGTCCTCTGCTGGGGCTTGATGGCACTGCTCCAAAGCACACGGGAAGCCTGGGGAGAAGCACTGCACAGTGAGAAAGCACTTCTGTAAAAGGGCAGCTGTGATGCGTGGTCCCTGGGCAGAGAGGACTCTGTCTGGCTTAACATACAAGTGGCATCTCTGAGCTGCTCTCCAGGCAGTTTTTCCATGTGCTGATTGCTAGAGAAGACACTTTTCAGGGAATATCCTCCTCTTCTGTAGGAATACATATGGGCCACCTCACCTATGGAGTGTGCGAAATGATTTTTTGAGGACATGAAAAACCAGGATGACTAGGGGTGAATTTTGGGAACAGTTCTATCCTTTATGATGTCAAGAGGCAGTAGATCATTTAATAAGCTGGTGTGGTGGGAGTTAATTTTGGAGCCTTTGGAAGAAGAAAAAATTAGGGACAAACATTTTTAAAGAAATGTTGGATTAGATGTTCAAAACTATAATTCTATATACAGCCTTAAGGCTATGTAACCAATCACCTGCTTTCCCGTGAACTATGGAAAGTAGAAATGGTGGTGATATATACTTGTTTGAGTGTTCATACTGGAATGGAAATAAGTACCAGACTTGTTTACTCAAAATTTGACACTTAAAATCATAACAATATCTGAGGTACGCAGTCAGGGGGCAATGGCCACTTTCAAGGTGTCTGGAGGCAGATGGATAGGCATGAGAGCTCAGGGCTGGGGGACGTGCAGGGCTGGGCCTCATTACTAGCCATGTGACCTTGGCGGGCCAGTATTCTAAGAGTGATTCCAAAAACTATGATTTGCACAACAGTACTTGCCATTAAACAAAGGATTTTGTGATCAAGTATGTTTGGGAAATACTGGATTGACATCACTAACTCAATGGACCTGAGTTTAAGCTCTGGGAGTTGGTGATGGATAGGGAAGCCTGGCATGCTGAAGTCCATGGGGTCGCAGAGAGTCAGACATGACTGAGTGACTGAAGTGGATTAACAAATTTAAATAGATTTTCTTTACTGAACAACTTCTCAAAGCCTTTTAATAGACTGCTGGTAGGGGTGGGGACTGAAGATACAGAAGAATATAAGATATAAAGAACAGCATTTCCCAAACATTTTTGGCCATAAAATCCACCTCTCCTCCCCTGTCCCTTGCCTTTCTAACAGGCACCTTAGAGAGACATCAGACATCAGCAGGAGAAGTTGCTGTAAAATCTCATTTTCTCACCTGTAAGCGAGGTAACAGACCCAGCAGAAACCAACACCCAGTAGGCCCACAATAGCTACCGATTTTCCTTCCTTAGCTTAGTGACACGGCTGTCACTAAAATGTTATTTTCTACCTTACAAGTTGATGATTGTGAATGTGAATGAAATCAGGCAAGAAATCAGAGCCTCAGTTTCTTGGTTTCTGCTATAGTCTCCTCCAGAATTCTGACACCTTATTGGGGGGACAGTGTAAGCAATTAAAGGTATTTTGGGATCTACTACTAAGGAATCTAGACTGACTTTTTCACTCTCTGCCGTGAGATTCATGAGTAATATTGGTTAGACATGAGAAAGAGTATGAGTGTCAGTGGTTATGAGCACAAGCTCTCAAGCCACACTGCTTGTTTTCAAACCCTGTCTCTTCCACTTTGTGGTTGTGACCTGAGCCATGTTGCTTAAATAATTTCTCTGTGCCTTAATTGACGTACCCGTAAAGTGGGGGATAATAACACCTACCTCAAAGTGTTGGGAAAATGAGTTAATATTCATAAAGCATCAGACTGGTGCTTGACATAAAGTTCATGCTCAGAAAATTTTAGGGTGGAAAAGCAAATGGTCAGTCCTTAAGACTGGTTAAACTGTAAAAGACTGGATTTATTTGCTTTCTGTGGCTATTGTTTAGACAGTTCAACTCCTGGATTAACAATGATTAGAGATCACAATAAAACACATTTATTCAGTTTCAGCTCCTACCAGAGTTATAATTACAGAGCGGGATTTCATGAATCCAGACACACTAAATGTACACCTTCTGATTTCTCTTTCTGCTCTAAAATCTGTGACTTCAGGTTTCCTTGGGCCCTTATAAGATGACAAGTGATCCTTGATGGGCTAAGTTCTAGTCTCTGGGGAAGGAAAGCTCACACAGGAGGAGCTATGATCACAAGCACAAGCTCCCTGGCTGCACTGTGGCAGGTGCTTGGAAGCAACCCCAGTCCCCACAGCAGCACTTCACCCGGGACAGCGTGGCCTGGTTTGAAGGGCATAAGTGCTTAAAACCAGCTGTTACTAAGGCAATAACAAGCAGGCCAGAGAGGGTAAAATCTGTTCTTTATACACAAAACCTGCTGGCAAGAGGCAGGTAAAGGGCAAGCTTGCCTTGGCAATCAGCTACTGTGGGTTAGACAAGCAGCTCTTTGTAATACGCCTATATTCTGACCTAGCTAACAATGCCTAAGTGTTGTCCAAAACTGGGTCGGTTCAAAGAAAGAAAGAAAGAAAAAAAGCTCCTCAATCTTTATTCTAAAGGTGCTGTGCTGTGCTAAGTCCCTCAGTCGTGTCCGACTCTTTACCACCTTAGGGACTGAAGCCCGCCAGGCTCCTCTGTCCATGGGAGTCTCCAGGCAAGAATACTGGAGTGGGCTGCCATGCCCTCCTCCAGGGGATCTTCCCAGCCCAGGGATCGAACCCTAGTCTCTTACATCTCCTGTACTGGTGGGTGGGTTCTTTACCACCAGTGCCACTTGGGAAGCCCCATTCTAAAGGTAAGCAACTGCTATCAGTCTTCCCATGGCCTCACCCACACTGGGCCTTCCTTGACGGGAATGAGGATACAGCAAAGGGAGCAGGTGCTCACTAATGAGGCAAGGAGCTCCACATACCCCTCGTGTGTTTGAGGTGACTTCCTTAAATCACAACAAAGTTCAGAGGCAGGGAGCTCACATCAGCCCTGAAGCAGCCTCGGTAACTACCAAGGACAGACACAGGTGTCCATGCTCGCCCTGGCTCTGGAGATGCTGCGACCAGGCAGCTCCTCACTGCCCTGCAGCTCCCCCTGTGATCTATTTGCTCCACCGTATCCTATTAATCCTTTTCCATTTTACGTCTTCCCCTCTTTCCCCAAACCGCCACCACCAACAATCCCCCTTCACTCTCAGCCAACAATCGTGTGTTCAGCTGAAGAATCAAGTCACCAGATAGCTTCCTCTCACATCCACCTCAAAGTTCCAGCTTCCAGCCCTCAACCCACAGTTCACCTGACTTGGGCCCACCCCTTTACCTTCCCTCCTGGTGCAGTGGAGGACTGCCTTCTCCCCCCCAACCACCTCCCCACTTGTGCATCAGAGCTCACCATGAACCCCCTCCACGTGACTCCAGCATCAGTGGCTCTTTTCTAGCATCTTCAAATTTTCTCCTTTGTATCACTGCCATCAGCACAGTTTCATCTTAGTAAAAATAAATAGAAAAGCCCTTCTTTAACCCCATTGACCCCTCCGGCTACCACTCACTTCTCTGTTCAGCTTTATAGCACAATTTCCTGTCCACACTTCTCATCTCCACTTTTTCTCCTGATCTCCTGTGAAGCCATTGGAGATCCCGTCCCTTCCCCATCTCCAAGGAAACCCGCCCGACTCTGTGAGAGGCGCTTCCGGACAGTGTCTCCCTCACGGACCCAGTGGCCAGTTCTCAGGACTCGTCTTCCTTCTCTGCAGTGCTCCACACAGTCGATCTCGTCCTCTTTCTTAATGCAAGTCCTTCACTTACTGGCACATCATTCTCCTGGGTATCTTCCTATTTCAAAGCCTGCTCCTTCTCAGTCTTTTTAGCTGATTCCCTCTCACCTTTATAATGTCTAAATTGTGGAGTTTCTTAATGTCTTATTCCTCATTCTTTCCCTCTTGTCCATCTACACTCACTCACCCCAAGGTGCTCTCATCAAGTTCTGTGATTTTAAAAACCACCTATACACTGACAATCCCTAACTTTAGATCTCCATCCCAAACTTTCATCCAAACTACAGGTTTTTTTTTTTTTTTTTTTTTTAATGCAACTACCTACCTAAAGATAGGAAACCATAAACAAAACCAAAAGACAACCCACAGAATAGGAGAAAATATCTGTACACGATGCCATCAACAAACAATTTAGTCTCCAAAATTTACAAACAGTTCCTGTGGCTCACTATCAAAAAACTAACGACTCAATCAAAAAATGTGCAGAAGACCTAGACAGACAGTTCTCCAAAGACACACAGATGGCCAAGAGGCACATGAAAAGATGCTCAATATCACTAATTACTAGGGAAATGTAAATCAAAAGTACAACTAGGTACTTTGTCACACTGGTCAGAACGACCACCATTAAAAAGTCATAACAAGTGCTGGAGAGGTGGTGGTGGGAATGCAAACTGGTATAGCTACTATGGAGAACAGTACGGAGATTCGTCAAAAACTAAAAACAGAGTTGCCATATGATCCTGTAATCCCACTACTAGTCATATCTGGAGAAAACTGTAATTTAAAACATGCACCCCAGTGTTCACTGCAGCACTGCTTAAAATAGCTAAGAGCTGGAGGCGACCTAGATGTCCTTCAACAGGTGAACAGATAAAGAAGGTATGGCAGATATACACAGGGGAATAAAAAAGAATGGAGTAATGCCATCTGCAGCAACATGGATGGACGCAGAGATTATCAGGCCAAACACCAAATGATACCACTTATGTGTGGGAGCTACAATATGACACAAGTGAATTTATCTATGCAACAAAAACAGACTCACAGACAGAGAGAACAGATTTGTGGTTGCCGAGGGGAAGGTGTGGGAGAGGGGTGGATTGGGACTGTGGGGTCAGTAGAGCAAACTATTACATATAGAATGGATAAACAACTGTAGAGCACAGAGAACTATATTCAACATCCTGTGATAAACCATAATGGAAAAGAACACGAAAAATAATGTATATATACATATATGTATCAATCACTCTGCTGTATGGTAGAAACTAACACAACACTGTAAATCAATGATACTTCAATAGATTAAAACAGAAACCATCCACATCTCCTGGTGCTTAGGAGACAAATTCCTGATAGAAAGAGACTTGAAAAAATAACAACTGGTCCTCCCACAGAAAAGGGTGAGAGGCTAAAGTACTAACATCAAAACCTCAGAAAGGCAAAACTGTCAGGGCTGAGGAGACAGAGACCCCTCCGTGCGATTACTCAGAAACTTTGAAAGACCAGGCCTAAGAACCTACCTGAGCTGGAAGTGAACTAAGTCTTTATACAACTGCAATCCAGCCCCACCTAGCTCAGTCTCTGTTACAGACCAAACTGTGTCCCCTCAAATTCACATGTTGGAGTCCTAACCCCCATTACCCTCAGAATGTGACATCATTTGGAGACAGGTTCTTTACAGAGGCAATCAAATTAAAATAAGGTCATTAGGGTAGGCCTTAATCCAGTATGATTGGTGTCTTAGTAAAGAGGGAGGATTTGGAGTCAGATGTGTACACAGGAGAACGCCATGTGAAGATGAAGGCAGAACTCAGGGTGATGCTTCTACACACCTTGGAACACCACAGACTGCCAGCAAACCACCAGAAGCTAGAATGAGGCAGGGGAGAGAGTCTTCCTCACAGGCCTCAGAAACCTGCCCACACTCTGATCTCGGATTTCTTGTTCTTAGAACCGTGAGACAATACATTCTCATGTTCTCTGCCACTCAGTTTGTGGTATGTTATAACAGCAGCCCTAGGAAAGTACTGGAACTCCTGACTTGATCACACCCGTGAACTAAGGGAAGGACCCATTCAGATTTCCTACACACAGCACAGCTTTGGCTGGGAAGCAGAGAGACTGGCTGTTGACATCCTAGGAACATGGCGAGGACAGGGCACAGGAAATACTTCCCTGAGCCCACCTGGCAATTACACCAGAAGGTAAAAGGGCAAGCCTCTTTCAAACCAGATCCTCTACTATCGGCATCGAAACTCCAAAAGCACAGCTAATTGTGTTGACTAATTATAAGCATTAATAAATAATTTCAGGTTTCAAGAAGATTTGCTGCTGGATTCTAAGAGCAAAGACTAAAGTCATCATTAGAGTAGGCATGCTAACGCACAAGCCCAAATGGAGATTTTGGGCCCTGAAAGGAAAATAAACAGGTGTTAAAAACACAACTGATTATACACAGTCTTTCAAGTTTCCTTGTCAGTTCTTTACAATTCTACTTTGAAGTTCCTCAAACTTTGATTCAGTCTAGTTAATGCTCGGATATCACCTTCAGGAATATATGGTTTCAACTAAATGGACCAGTTTGTTAAAATAAGTCTATTGAAGACACTAATATAACAAAAGTCCAACTGTGAAAGGTGAGAGGTAAAGCCTTATTTTAATAAAAGGTAACATGATAAATTAATAAGACTTCAAGTTATGAGGCAGACTACATCAACTAACAAGGACTTTCCCATACTTGAGTTTAAGTAATTTTAACATACAGGTACACCCTTGTTAGAAGTTTAACCTCTATTCTTTTTTTTTTTTTACAAATCAGTGAGAACCACACAGAATACATTTTTTTTTTTTTTTACCTCTCCCAAAGAGAAATAGTGACGTGGAATCTGAGAATCAGGATAAATATTCTCTAGGTACCAAGAGAATGGTCTGCATTGGAGTTTGTGCCTTAGACCAAGTCTTGATGATATATCTCCATAATCTACCTTTGTAACACCTGGTAAAAGAAATAAGTCACTGAATTATTAATGTTCTGTCAGGCAATGCATTTCTATTTAAATATTGCATCTAACAAAGCCAAACAGGAAAAGCAATATCATTTTGGTGACATACCACAAATCTACCTCCCAAGGTATAAAACAAGAAAATAATGCGTTTTCCAAAGAAAATTAAATTCACATGAGAACAGTTTACATGCCACTAACAATACACACAAACGTAAGTTACATGGGATCACAAAACTTTAATATTTGCCAAGGCAAAAACAAAGATCAATTTTGCCCAAATATGAAACAGATGTTAAACAGAGCAATTGTTTCCAGTCAGGTATTTCTCACACAGCTCCCTAAATTGTGCACCCACCCCCCAACCTCCACCCCGGACAGTCTTGTGGTGACTGGAAGAGGATAGAATCATAATGTCAGGCAGATTTATAGCTGACGGAACAGCTGTTGCCACAAAACCCTGAAGAGCAGAGAAAAACTCCTGGAGGCATGATACGGGGCTTTGCACTGGCCTTGAAATACCTGACCATTTCATGTAAATGTTAAATGTTGCAGTTAGGTTTAAAAAAAAAAAAGAAAAAAAACATGGAAAGTACCTGGACTGAAACAGTAATTTCTGCAATACTGGATCATGTATTACTATTGTTCCCTTGTGCGTGCTATGTCGCTTCAGTTGTGTCTGAGTCTTTGTGACCCTATGGACTGTAGCCCACCATGTTCCTCTATTCATGGGATTCTCCAGGCAAGAAGACTGGAATGGGTAAGCCATTCCCTTCTCCAGGGGATCTTCCTGATGCAGGGATCGAACCTGTGTCTCTTGTGTCTCCTGTGATGTAAATATTGTACCAGGCTTTTGCTAAGCACTTTCTATATATGTAATTTCATTTATTCTTTACAACAACCTCTGAGGTAAGTGTCTTGCCTCTGCTCAAAGCTTCTTTTCCACCCCTTCTTACCTCTCCTCAGAATGCATTAGGATCAAACCAAGAAAGTTTGTCTTGTGTTTCTAATGCAAAATAATGCTAACCTGGAGAAATTATATAGAAGAAATTCTTGAATTCATCCATCCATACTTCTGCAAGTCGTCTGTTATTTTTATTGATAATCTGCCCCGTGCCTCCTGGAAACGTGTAGGGTGTAGCTTTCCGAAACACATGTCCAACATGTGAGCAAGTAACAATCTCCAAAGTTCCTCCACACTGCCAAATCTGGAAACAGCCACAAAGGAGACGCCTTTTAAACACCGGCAGTTAAAAAAAAAATTGTTCACATCTACTGAATTTCATGGCTGGAATTTCACAGAATCAAGGGTGTATGTGCAGTGGAGCTCCTGCTACATGGTCCCAGAGTCAGTGCCTCCTCAATTTCTGGTTCTGATCAAACCAGAAGTTGAAGGTTAAATTTAGAAAAGACGTGAGGTCCAGAGCAGTGTTTTTCTAACTGCAGTCCATCAATCTTATAAGGGTCATAAAATTCAAATTTGATGAACTGGAACCAGCACTTAGTAACAAGACATACTGTTTGATGAAATGCTTACATTATGGGTTGTATGTATAATGTATTTATTAATATGGTTCATGGTCAAAAAACTTTTGACCATGGAGTGTTCAGCCGGAGCCCTGTTTGTCCTCCAAACCTGTGTCACAACCTATACATTAACCAGAACCTAGGACTCTCAACTTGTGGATTACTCATGAGTTACTCAGTGGCCAGTGAGAGCAGTCTAGTGTCTTTGTGAGCATAGAAACAAAAAAAGGGGTAAAAGGAAGATCATTAAGTGTGGTTTCACATCCTTAATCAATTATCCTTCTATTCCTTTCAAAATACATTTTTCTGTAAGTTAAAAGTCTGTTTAACTGTAGACTATTTTCAATTACAATGCTTTTTGAAAAGTCTTGACTTTGTTAAATACTCAGTGTGCCTACTTTAACGTTTTCCCAGGATCATAAAGTGATACAGCCAAATAGGATCTCCAAGATGCTCTGGAGTCCAAACCTCTCCTCTTATAAGGAGCAAGGTGATCCACCAGGAATGCAGTTAGCTAGCAGGGTTAGACTTCTGTGCAGTTCATTATGGTTTCCAATAAGCCATGTGTCTAAAGTTCATTATTTTCAGAAATACACATCATTCTAAAAATAAGTTGATTTTTGTGAACATGAAATGCATAAGAATTAAGGCTGACTGGGTTAAATTAATTTAGAATAATTTCAGAATTCTTTTGCCTTTTTCTTTTTATTGAAAAACAGAAAGCTGGTAAAGTGGCCAGGTTTAAATAAGAGAGAAAAATTCTCAAACCAGAAGAACACAGAATATTAAAGAAGGTAAAATTATGTTTTTGGAAGTTAAGGAACAAAGTAGCATTTATGAACTACATGTTGTTTTTATTTACTTTTAGAGTTTGAATTACTTCCTTGAAAGTAAAGACAACTGGGGAATCCTGTGTAAATTTTACAGGTGTACTACTAATATAATTGAATTATTTACTTAAAAAACTTTAGAATGAACCTTTAATAGTATCTCCAAACTTTTTATGGGCTGAAGGCTGTGAAGTCTGATTAAACTCATATTAAATTCACTTTTTATTTTTTCTTTAGAAAGAACACAAATATTCAAAGCATATTCATATTTGAGGTTATACAGGTTACTTTTTTCAATGGGAACTTACCCTAAAGGAAATTTCTAGGTTTTCTCCTCCCCAAATATCCATTCCAGCATCATATGTTCCAATTTCCTGAAAGTAATCTCTGTCTATTGAAAAAAGGCCTCCTGCCATTGTAGGTGTTCTGAAATTCAATCATAATACTATACTGTTAATTGCAACAATTTAAAGTTTATTATCAGTTTTTGTTTTTAAAAGTAGTTTTTTAACTATTTATGGAATAAATGCTGATTCTCACACTCTTCAGAAACTTTCACAGGCCCCAAGGGCTTTGTTTTTATGCTGAGTTATTTGATTTCCAGATATGACCTGCACCCCAGTCACGCTGTCACACCTCCAGCCTGGACACCCTTCCCTGCCTGGTCCCAAGGGCTCTTACTGTCTTCAGTACCATTCTTGATCCTCAGGTCCTGACTGAGCTTCCACCCTAAACTCCGTAAGTTGAAGCTATTTCTTGTGATCTTCTTCATCTGACTGTCATGCACTCCAGAGTTTCGAGCAACTAAAAATGCAGTTGACCATGTTAACCAACCAGACTCACGTCAGCAGCTCTAGCACGCCAGGTTTTAAAGGGTGGCAAACACTGCAAAGATGTACGATTGAACAGGATGAAAACAATGCAGCTCTTTTTTCTTTTTCTTTTTTTTAACAATGCAGCTCTTTTCCTGAACTTTAAGGAAGCAGATGAAGTACAGGATAAAATCAATATATTCCTCCTAAGGGGATCATCATCCTGACCAAGTACAGTAAATTGTCTGCCACAAAACATCGCTCAGGTATGCAGAGTGGGTGGGAATAGGTTGAATTAAGCAGAGAAATGATAACAAAGGAGGATTTAAATAAATGAATACCAAGTTTACCAAGTAAACTTCAAGTTTACTTGAAGAGTGAGTATGGGAGAAAAATGGGTTCCAACTAGGGAGAACGTAATTAAATTCTAGGGACAGAGGACACATGGAGATAATAGTTTAGGATGAACTGGTCACCTACATAACCCTGAAACATTCTCATTCCATGCACTGGTGAGGGAGGTAGCATTTGCTTTTACAGAAGAAATAGTTGTTTCCACCAAGAAGTTAGGACTTACTTTTGATTTTAGACAAAAAAGAATGAGAAAGCCTAATATCTTAGGAGTCAAAGGAAATAGGCTGACACCCAGCATTATCCTTCAGTGCAGGGGTTTCCTGACCTAGGTTTGGCATCTAATTTTCCTAGAACTGTTATGCAAACCCATCTGTTTATACATGTAAAACAGGCATTTATACAGGCATCCCTGCCTACTGCCCTACCCCCCCAGTTTAGGGAAGACTCCTAGCTTTTATCAGATTTTTCAAAGCAGTCTATCATCCACGAAATGTTTAACAACCAGTGGTTTAGATGCTGATTTGAACTGTGAGCCAAAGAGTGAAAAAGTCCCTTTACTGGGAAAGTAGGAGAGTACTTGGGCTGGCTAGGGACAAAGAGCACAGAACTAGTGAAACCTCTCTCCAACTGTCAGAACTGGACTCAATTCAAAGGCAGACAGATCTGGGAAGCCTAGGAGAGGAGAAGGCTAAAAAGGCTAAAAATCAAGTCTCAATTACTACAGAAGCAACAGGCTGATGCAACCAGAATAAATCCTAGGATGGCTCAGAAGGCTCAAGGTCTCTCTCTAAAGGTCCTCAATAGCATGAAGCTTTTTATCCCTTTCTGGAAAAAAAAAAAGATCTACATAAGACCAAATACAGAACAAAAGAAAAAGCAGAAATGCATCAATGGATATCCCTTTTATACTTTTGTCAATTCTAGTTATTTTTATACTTGAATCAAGTTTTTTCTAACCTTGTCAGATGGTAGATGTCTGAATTTAAAGTCTTACATTTTATTACCCAGTTTTAGGCAATATTTTCACATCTTGGCACTTAAAATTACTGAAGGGATGGTTTAAGTTAAATATTATTATCCTTAGTGACTGAATTAAAGCATAAATTACAGATTTGCAAACTGTTGTTCATATAGGAATGAAAGAACATATGCATGTCACTATCATTTCTCACAGGCACTAGATTTATAGAAATGAAAAATTTGAACTTATTTTTTTACTTAAAAAAGAAATCCGTCTTTGAAATAATGACATTATTTCAAATAAATAATAATGATATTATTTCAAATAAATGAAAAATGGCTCTTAACTTCACATATGGTGAACAAATCCTTCATGTCTTTCAAAATACATTTAAAATCCTTCTAATGTGACTCCCGAAGCTTCACAATCCCCTGCCAGTAACACTTTGCGGAAAATGTTTGACGAATCAATTACCTCACAGGAAGAGTCCGATCACCTTTCCTTCTGTCCATTTCTCTTTGGGGAACGGGATACCAGCGAAAGTTGAGCTTCCAGTTGAACCCGCCGTAGGTCATGTCAGAACCTGCCATGTACTCGAAAGTGTCATCACTGATCACATCTATGATGGGACAGACCACTGTCTTCCTAGAATCATAAAAGCAGATGAAAAATCTTTGAAAACTTTCCTTTTTGAGGTCTGTCATAACAACTACATAACAAGTACATACTAAGTGTTTTTAAAATAAAAATGCATTCTATAATGTTAAAGACAATGGTGAAAAAAATCCCCCATTCTATCCTACCGAGCTAGCATCATTTATCCTATTTATTTATAACCCATTGAAAATAACCTTCCACCCATTTTCCATTCAGACTTTTTACATTTTTTGCCACATGAAAAGTACTTCAAATATCTCTACAGTATTAAAAAATAACACTTTTAATGACTACATATTTAACAGTTTTAAGCTAATAACTTTCTTAAAAAATAAACTTTCGGACATTTGTGTTTCTTATAGATTTTTGCTGTTAAGAAACTAAGGGATCATGTTCATATATATATTTTCACTTTTGCTTGAAGAGTAAACTTCTAGGAGTGAGACTAGTGAATTAAATAATTTTTTGTGGCACTGCTCATTACTGCTTTCCAAAAATGTTTTATATATATGTATATACAGCTTTCTTATAATGCCATCAACTTTGGATGCTATTTTCTTACAACTGTGTAATTATAATAATGTTAAATAGTATCTCTGGGTTTAAAAAATTTATCTTTTCTAATTATTAGAATGAGTACTTTTTATTGCAGTTTGTATTTCTTCATATAAATTGTCTGATCATACACACTAAAATTTTTTCCTTTTGGTTACTGCAATTTTTATGCACCTGAAAAACCATACATGACCACAGCTCTTTCTAAGGAACACTACCCCTTCTCAGAGCCCTTGGGAGCCACATTTTAGAGTATCCTCCCCATCCAACTGGTGTCTTATTTAAGAAATCTTTCCTTACTCCCAAATCATATTCTCCTATATTATCTTCAAAATGAATTATATTTTGCCTTTCACATTTGTCTTTAGTCTTCATGAAACTGATTTTGGGTTTTCATGCATCAAGTATCCAACTTCGTTTATTTTCCTTATGGGTGACCAACTGTCCTAGTGCTACTTATCTCACAGTCTCTTGTAATCATAAGGGCCAGCTCTGTCATAATTCAAGTTTTCACATAAACATGGACTGGCTCTGTTTCATGAGTCTAATCCCTGCATCAATACATCACTGCCACAATTAAACAGCTTTAAAATAAGTCTTGATATCTAGTAGGACAGGCCTAGTTGTACTTGACTCTTCTTTTTCATGGGTATTTTAGCTATTTTTTTTTAAAATATGTATTTCCATATAAATGTCAGCATCAGCCAGTTCCTCCAAGAAAATTCTGCTGAGATTTCAATTAAAAACACATTGAATTTATAGATCAATGTGGGGAGAAATGACATTTTTATATTGACTTTTCTATCCATTAACATTATCCTTCTCTCTGTTCAGATTATTTTCCAGTGAATTTCAACCATTTTCAATTTCATGCATCGTTTGTTAAATATATTCCTAATCACAGCCTATGATTTCCATTGCTATTATAAATGGTATCATTTCTTTTCTTCTTTTTACATTATATTTTCTAACTATTCCTGCTGGTATGGAGAAAGCAACTGACTTTTCTATGGTGGTTTTATATTTGGCAACACTGCTAAATTCTTATTATCTCAACTACTTTGTGTATAGATTACTTTTCTTTGTAAAAAACACATCATTTGCAATTGATAGCACTCGTTTTTTTCCTTTCCAATTCTTACACCATTTATTTATTTCTTGTATTATTGCAAAATCTAAGGTTTCTAATAATACTGAGTAATAAGAATAATTCAGGGCATCCTTATCTTGTGCAAAACACTTTGAACATTTCTCTGTTATGTTTGCCAGTTAACATGTGTGTGTTTCGCTGTCCTTTCTAAAATTTGTAAATTTCCATTCTGTAATAGTTTCCTAAGTATTTTAAATCATAAATCAATGCTCATCTTAATCATAAATGAACATTTTTTTTCCTGTATCTACTAAAGTGATTATAGAGTTTTAATGACAGGGTTTTAATCACAGTTTCAGAAATATGTTAACATTGTCTACTTTGTGAATTGGTTTTTTAATATTAAACCAAGTAGTAATGATATGTTATATATACACATATATACTGATATATTATCAGTGGTCCCCCACTTTCTTAGCACCAGAGACTGGTTTCATGGAAGACAATTTTTCCATGAAAATGGAGTGGGGGAAGTGTGAGTTTGGGATGATTCAAGTGCATTACATTTATTGTGCACTTTATTTCTATTATTATTACATCAGATCCACCTCTGATCATCAGGCACAAGGTCCTGGAAGTTGGGGATCCCTGTGTTTTTTATACATGTTCATATGATATTAATAAATCCCAGTTGGACTCAGCTTGCTGGTGGTGTGAGATTTTCGTATTAGGGTTCACCAGTGGGTTTGAATAATTTTCCATGTACTTCTTTTCTGATTTCTTATCAAGGTTATACTAGTCACATAAAACAAGTTGAACTGGTATCCTCTTTTTCTGTATCCTGCTTACAAATTCTTGAGAGAGATCTGTTTTCCCTCCTTCACCCCATATCAAGGTTGAAACAGCCAGGTTGCCTTTAGTGTGAAAGAATTCACTTCTCATTCTAACCCAGAAGTACAAACAACAGAAGCCTAGCTTTATGCAGATATTTGCTATTTGTCTTCACACTGTAGGCAGGGCCCTGGCCTTGGCTCCTATCCTCCCATCTGTTTGTCTTTCAAGAAGTTCAGCAGGAAACCCTGTAGGTGAAAGCTGGCTTTAGTGTCTGGACTACTTACTTGTATGCACTTCGTTCTGAGAGCTGCAAAATTTCTTACTTTAGTGCCAACCTGGTGATGCACTTAAAAATGTGTTTTGTATTTATCCAGAATTTAGCTTTTTCAGTTGGAAAAGTTATTCAGGATACCTCATCTACCATATGGTCCAACTGGAAGTTGTTGTGGTTGTTATTTCAGGCAATTTCCCTTTCATATTTCTGTCATCACTTCACACTGCTTTCTCCAAAGGTCTAGGCTCCTGCTTCATAAAGGTTACAGACTGTCTTTACGCAAGAAAACACTTCCTGAATCAGTCATCTGTTACATACAGAAAAAAATTTACAAATAATCCTATGTCTTTTTCAGGCAGTGTTCTCCTTCCTAAAGCTACTGTATCTTCTCATTGCCCAGGCAATTCATCTTTGAAAGGGGAGAGATGTAGGTCCAGCATTTGCTTACAAACAGAATAGATGCAATGACAAGCTCCCACTAAACTCAACTTGGGGGCTTCCCAGGCGGCCCTAGTACTAAAGAACCCGCCTGCCAGTGCAGGAGACATAAGAGACTTGGGTTCAATCCTTGGGTCGGGAAGGTTCCCTGGAGGAGGGCTTCAGTATTCTTGCCTGGAGAATCCCATGGACAGAGGAGTCTGACAGGTTACAGACCACAGGGTCACAAAGAATCGGACATGACTGAAGCAACTTAGCATGCACGCATGCTCAAGTTGACTAATAAGAGTTTACCCTGCTGAAATCTAAATCTTAATGTTAAGTTGACAACCAGCCTCTGGTTCAAACTGCAATGACAAAGCAGAAATGCAACAAACCTAGGTCCTGCAGAATGAAGTTAGTTAGGTTTTTTCCTGATATCTAGGAACTAAGCCAGAGCCCAGCAGTAGGCAATTCTTTGAAAACTGCATCATGAAAGACTACAACCATGAACTTTCACTGCTCCCAATGTTCCACCTGTATTAGCCAAGATTACAGTGCTTATTTTCATATACAATCAAGCATTTCAGGGGCAACGTGTATCTCCTCACTCCCTTTAACTCTGTGCTACAGGCTGAGAGATACAGCCTCAGTAAAGATGCAGACAGAGAGGAGATGACCTGCCCAGACCCTCGTGTCAGCCTTAGAGAGCAGGGACAAGTACAGGGCTTTTTATCCTACCACCCCTGAGATAAGTGTCTATATGTTCTGCTCCTGTTCAGTGAAGAGAGCAGACAATAAACATCCTAACAACAAGTTTCCTAACCCCAGCCTCACTAACAAGACAGTCTGCAAACAGTGCTTCCAGGCTTTAGAATGTGGTCTTCACATTCAGTCTAGAGCACTCTTCATGGGGCTTCTCAGATGGCTCAGTGATAAACAATCCGCCTGCCAGTGCAGGAGACGCAAGTTTGATCCCTGGGTTGGGAAGATCCCTTGGAGAAGGAAATGGGAACCCACTCCAGTATTCTTGCCTGGAAAATCCCATGCATAGAGGAGCCTGGTGGGCTACAGTCCATGGGGTCACAAGAGTTGGACACAACTCAGGAACTGAGCACGAGCGCTCTTCATAGGTATTTAAAAGGAAAACTCAGATGAAAATATTTTTATATTTACTTTGAAACAGAATCTTGCAACTTACCATAGTTTAACACAAAGGCACTGAAAACAATTTATAAATCCCATCAAATTACCTGTCCTGTTTGATCCTGGCTAAGAGAGGTTCCAGCCATCCCACTGTGCACTCACAGTGAGCATCTAAAAAGGTGATCACTTGGCCTTTAGACACAGCAGCGCCTTTTAACCTAGCTCTGATCAATCCAGAACGCTGCTCCATTCGAATGACGTGAACGGGTACTTTTAATTTTTTCACGTAACTCTCTAGAGGTCTTTTTAAAAAGTCTGAAAAGGAATAAAACAAATTAAGAAAATAACATGAAAAACCTGTGAGCTGGCATTACCCAGGTGGAAAGCAACTTTGGACTGCAGTATTCATTTAACATGTATTTACTGAGCACTGTGAGTGAGGCTCCCTGACTCACAAACCCAGTTCACCCAGGAAGGCTTTTTATTTCCTGAGAGAATGTGCCAGAACTGCCTCTCCTTTGGTAGAGGAATTAGGAGAGAGTCTCTGGGCTCAGGCTCAGTCAAAGGCATGTTAGTACATTTCTTGAAGGAGCTTTCTGTCAGGCTCAATCATTATTTTTTTAAATCACGCTTAAGGATCAGGAACAGAAAGAAGGTAGTTCAAGAGAATTAAACCCAGACCTCAATAGAGAGAAGGAACGAATACACAATAGCTGTTAAGAGTTCAGAAAACTGTGTGGTTTCTTCAAAGACAGAAGCGAATTGTCTTAGACTGTCATAGTCTCTGACTATGCAGTTCTTCTTGCAGGAGGTGGGGAGTGAGGTCAAGCTGTAAGAGAATGCTGGGCTGTAGCTGCAAGACCAAACAGAAACCTTAACAGACAGTTTGGTCCAAGTCAAAGAGCTTTCAAGAGGGAAGAGCAACTAAAGAGAAAATCAGCAGCTATCCTGGAGAGTTCAGAGAAAGGCTGTGCCCTTAAGTCAAGGATTTCCTGCCTCCAGAGTACATAACTGACTTTAAACAGCAGACAAGGGGACTCCCCTGGTGGTCCAGTGGCTAAGACTTTGCACTCCCAATGCAGGGGGCCCAGGTTCAATCCCTGGTCAGAGAACTAGATCCCACAAGCTGCAACTAAGGATCCTGCATGCTGTAAGGGAGACTGAAGATCCCATGTGTAATGACTACAACCCGGTGCAGCCAAATAAATAAATTTTAAAAAGAAAAAAGCAGAAAAGTATCCACTTCCTCAAGGCCAAGAGAAGTTGCAGATCAGGTTAGTTTCTGGTAGTTATGCCAGAGAAGCAATGGATGGTGGGCAAATGTCTTTCCAACTTGTCCCCATATAAGAAGTACAAGGACAACCTCTCCAGGGAAGGAAAATCTTGACATGGAGCTACCAGGATGCCTATGGCTACCTCTGTCCCATGGGATCTCCATAAGGGTGGTTGGGTATATTAAGGGGGTAAATTCTAAATGTGGGAACCCAAAGGGATTCCTACATACAGGAGAGGAAAAGACAAATAGGAGTGAAATGGTTCTTGCTCACTGGAAGTGGTAAGACCTGACTGATTCAACAATGGAATAATCAGGGCTATGACAATAGTGAAAGAGAAAAAAGGCCTCTATGTCCACTACACCAGAACACCGATCGTTTCCATGTCTGCTAACACATTTTCTAAAATATCTGAGCTAAAAGGAGTTATCTGAAAAATATGGGGAGAACTCCTACCTGATAACCATGATTTTATGAACCAGAAAGCTATAATTTGATTCTGAGTAAAAAGGTGAGGGTGATGCCAATCCCGATGAAAAGCAACATTTTACCCTTTTATGTCTGTTTAGTATAATGCCAGGCTCTTTACAGACTTTATTTCATTTAATCCTCATAATGACCCTATGAGATGTTATTAAACCTATTTTAGATATGAAATTCTAAGGCTCAGAATATTAAATGAACTGATCAAGATGATACAGTTTATTAAGGAGTAGATCCAACAGTCAGCTCTGCCTGACTTCAAGGCCCATCTTTTCACCCACAGCAAGAAATCCTACAAGGAAACAACCAAGGAAAAATTTCAGGACTGTGGAATTGCCCGACCTGATACACATTTACATTGCTTTATGTTCAGAGTTTGATGAATCTCATGTGATGAGGTATGAGTTATATTCTAGTACCTTAGACCAGTCAAGTGCAACTGTGTCACAACGCATCTCCCAGTAAGTCTTCCTTCCAGAATTAGACAGTTTGAAGTGCTTAAGAATCAAAGCAATCTAATCCCTGAGTCCTATATCTTTGAAAGTTATGATACTCTGTCCTGTCTGTAATTAAAATGAAAAAATGCATGGTCTGGTAGCTCAAAAAAGTTGCTATTCAACAACTTTTCTTGGCATTTTATTTGACATCTTTGTGGCTCTCATGCAATATGGCTACAAAATAGGTGTCTTCCTAACAGCTGACAGAGAATTATGTGCTCAGGACTAGATGGGGGATTAGGAACTATTTATTCAAAACTCAGTTTTTGAAAATGAAGCCATGGGGGTTAATTGATTATGACCAGAAGATACGTCGTCATCTAAAAATAAGGGAGAATCCTATTTATTAGATATCTTTACAACTATTAGTCTATAAACAGATCCCAAGGCATCTCTACCTCAGGCATCGCGAGGCTGGCAGAGTAAAGGTCAGGGAAAATTTCACTGCTCCCGGCAACAACTGAGATATCTTAGAATTCTAAAGAGCAAGGAATTTAGAGTGTAATATTAATAAACCTGACTCCTAATCCCTACTTAAGTAAGAACCTGTTTTCTTTTGTGTAAAATGAGAAAAACAATAGTCATGTCAGATTAAGAACATTGTATCAATTCTAAGTCTTAAGATACCCTTTTGAGATGACAACTGCATAACTCTGAACATGAACTAGGGATTCATCCAGATTCCATCTTTATCACAGACCCTGTAACAGTAAAGTTATGACAGATGCGAAGTACACAGTAGTTAAGAGGTTAACCCCTAGGTTTATGGTTAAGTCTCATTTTGCTCTAACAATAAAATAGGGATAATTATAGCACCTACTTCATACTTAATAAATGGAGCTACTGATGTCTCAGCAGGTTAACCGTGAAATCCAGTACCCTGAGGCCATGAGCAGACTACACATGCTACACAACCTAGTTAGGAACTCTATGCAGACGAGGAGGAAAACGCAAGGATTAACTGACTGTGATTACTCTTTCCTTCATTCACTGAATATATTCTGGACTGCTTACTATGTAACAGGCACTGTGGACACTGGGGAGAAAATGGTGAGCAAACAGTCCTTCCTGATGGAGTTACAGTGCCTGCCTGGGGAGGGGGGGTGTATAACGGTAAAGCTCTAGGGGGTGCTGGGGAGTATACAGCGTTGTGAGAGGTGTTCAGTGGGACATGACCTGGTCTTGGGAGGTCAAGGAAGGCCTCTCTAAACGTAACTTGACTCTGATGAAACATCTGAGCTGAACTGTGGGGACAGGGTGGGCAGGGAATTACAAGATGAGACTGGAGATGCAGGCAAAGACCAGGTCATGCAGGCCTTAGAGGAAAGCTGTTCGCTTGTTTTTAATTGAAGTATAGTTGTAGGCCTCAGAGGCATGATTTTTTTTACGTATGGTTGATTTACAATGTTCTCAGGTGTACAGCAATGTGATTCAGTTATATACATGTTATTTTTCAGATTTATTTCAATTGTAGGTTATTATAGGATACTGATATAGTTCCCTGCGTTATATAGTAGGTCTTTGTTTCGAGGAAACGTTTTCATCAGACAAGTGATGTGGTCTGGTCTGCATGTTTAAAAGCTTCCTTCAGGGAGACAATGTTTATGGGGAGACTAGTCTATTTCATCAGCCAGGTGAGAATTAATGGTGCCTTGGCTGGGCCTCATGAGCAGGAAGGGGTAGACTTAGAGAGCTGGCTCTGGTTCCTGGGCCCATAGCTACCACCCAAACAAGAAGGTCAGACCGTTCTCAGTCTGGGCAGCAAGACTGCAGCTATGACCACAACAGCACAACGCCCAGCGGTGCCCAAATATCAGAAGTGGCAATCAGAACCCCTGAGGCTTTCCAGGCAAGAAGATACAGAAGAACCAAGTTCTTTGTGAGGGCTGTGCAGTGACACTTGGAGACCTGCTTGGTGACTAAGAGCCCAGCAGAGCAGGGAGGCAGACACCTGCCCACACGTTTCCAATTACAGGTTTACACAGGCCACGGTGATTCAGAAGGGCCCACATGAGGGAGGAAAAAATAACTGGGATACGTGACTTTCTTTGCCACTTCATGTTGTGGACACATGGATCTTTCTGATTAGGCTACATCCCACAAAAACTTACTATTTCACACAGCCTTCTCAGGCCTGCAACAAAATGATAGAGAAAACAGGGGGAAATGTAAAAACAAATCATTTCATCTGAGGAAAAATCTCTCTCCTTGAGGAACATTTAATTTCACAAGTTTCAACATACAAGTAAGTCACTCAGAGGACAGAGATGTTTTTATATATCACTGCTAAATTAACTTTGGTTAATTTTCTAAAAGAGGGATTAATTAATTCCTAGTTAACAATTATTCAGGTGAAATTTATATGTCTACTGTCAATAGTAATTATTTAAGTGTGGTATTCTTAATTTATAACAGCTCTCATCCATTTTGACATTAATTATAGTATATATTATTATTAAATGTTTTATGCAATTATAAACTATAAACTATCTCCTTGATTAGATTAAGGAAGTAAGCTACAAGGCCCTTGAGACAGCAAGGCTGTAACCTATTTATTTTTACCTCTACAATCTGGCAAAGCAAGAAGATTTAAATTGTTATCAATGTGCAAATTAATCCCAATAGTTAATAGGAAGTAATTAAATTTCATCATGCTTAAATGTATATGTTTAGTGTGGGCACACGGAGAAGGCAATGGCACCCCACTCCAGTACTCTTGCCTGGAAAATCCCATGGACAGGGGAGCCTGGTAGGCTGTGGTCCATGGGGTCGCTGGGAGTCGGACACAACTGAGCAACTTCACTTTCACTTTTCACTTTCATGCATTGGAGAAGGAAATGGCAACCCACTCCAGTGTTCTTGCCTGGAGAATCCCAGGGATGGGGAGCCTGGTGGGCTGTGGTCCATGGGGTCGCTGGGAGTCGGACACAACTGAGCAACTTCACTTTCACTTTTCACTTTCATGCACTGGAGAAGGAAATGGCAACCCACTCCAGTGTTCTTGCCTGGAGAATCCCAGGGATGGGGAGCCTGGTGGGCTGCGGTCCATGGGGTCGCACAGAGTTGGACACGACTGAAGTGACTTAGTAGCAGTGTGGGCACAGGAAGGAGAAGGTATAATATTTGACTAAACTATCTTAGCATATGCAATAAGATTAGGCGAGAAAGGTGAAGATAACAACAAAAAAAGGTTTAAAACATGAGTCATGAAGTTTCAAGCTGCTTAAGGAAGGAAAAGCCATTTTCTGTAGTTTCCTCCAAATTTTTCTCATGTGAATATAGGAATATTGGGGAAAGCACATGACCTAATGATCCTAAACAGCTGTGCTGTGAAAAACAAAAAAGCCCGTGAAAAATTCTGAGATTCGTGGAAGAATGTCTGGGCCAGAGCCATTGCAGAGACTCATCATGAGATCAGAGACATACTATACACCACTTTCCCACAAGTCCCTTCATCACCCTTTTGTGCACCCTTTTATGGACCACGCCTGACCTTGGGAATGGAGAAAATGGGAAGACCTCGGAAGAACCTGGAGAACTTGGACTCGCCCAGCTGAGGCTCTGCTCTGCTGGCAGGGATGCTTCCCACTGTCCATGCACTAAATCTCTCTTCATGGCTCTAAATCAGAGCCAGTCTTTCTCCACCGACTCCGGGCTGAGCTTCCCACAGAGAAAATCCTGACAAAATTAAGTGGTTTTTTTTTTTCCTCCCCCACTGTTTTGCATAAATTTTTACACAGTTATCTCTTTTTAAAACAAGATTAAGATGTGACACAACTAAATGCTAATTAAAGTAATATTTTAAGTTTCACAAGGGTGTAAATTGTTTGCATATGTGAACGAGACCAAATGTCATAAATAACTTTTAGGATAAATTAGAAGCTTGTATAAAATTATTAGGTTAAACTGATAGCAGCTATCATTGATAGCAGCTAGTTTTATAAGCACTAATGACAAAAGGTGTAGTGTATTATTGGCATTAAATGTAAAATTTACCTCTTTCACTGGCATCATCTACTAGAACAATTTCTTCTAGCATGTGTCTTGGTGAGCGATTAATGACACTATGGACAGTTCGCAGAAGTGTGCTCCAAGCCTCATTGTGGAAAACAATCACCACACTGGTTGTAGGAAGGTTATCTGGATACACCTTTGTTTTACACCTGAAAACAAAGCAAATACCTTTGTAAAACTGTTAAGACAGCAAAATCAAGTAACCCAGACTAGGAGGGGTGACAGAGGAATAAAGGCAGTTGGTTCTAGTGGTACAACTCTCAGTAACTTCTCATTTATTTAGGTTTTGGTTAATGTTGCATTTAATAAAACAGTACCTAAAGTTATATATGCTTAGACTGAAACTATTTTAAAGATGTTAGTCATATTCTTAAAATCAGGCACCTCTCCTGATATGTCTTCTGTTGATTCTTTTTAATGGAGAATGTACCAAGGCCATATCACTAATCCCAAAGTGAACAGGTCTCAAGAATCCCATTAGACAAAAAATCAGAACCACTACAGGCTAACAGTTGAATAATCTAAACAAAAGATTCCCTTCCACAAAGGAAGTGAACTAATATTTACTGAGTATCTACTAGGTACTAGGCACTGAAGCTTCCTAATATTTTTGTGAGGTACTTGGAGCCACAATTCACAGACGAGAAGCCAAGGACAGACCCAGGCAGGGAGTGGCAGGGCCTGACTGTGGGCTTCACAATCTTGATGCTGCTGTTCCACCATGCAATTTCAGCACACATCTTGTTCAGTATAGACTGTGTCTAGAAATGTAGTCATCAGAAAAGACCAAACACACTCAAAATATCTGCACACAGAATCAATAAACTAGCTCTACATGGTCTCATCTTTCAGTCTTGTGAGCTAGATGAAGCCACTAGAAACAGACCCCCCGAGGGCGACAGCAGGACTAAGTAACCAGACGTCAAGGCATGTGTTTCAGGACATTCTAACATTGCTCAATTGAATCATTTTAAGTCATAAGTCATCTTGTTTCACAAGCTAATCCTACTTATGAGTATTGGGAAACAGAATACAGCCATGGTGACTAGAAAGCTAGCTTAACAGAAACAACAAAAAGAACAAACTCCAGTGAGACTTAGATGACGATGAGGTAAATCTGCCATGTATAAACAGTACTGCTCGCTGGGGAGCCAGCTGGGTGCACAACCTGGAAGCCAACAGGAAGATGGTGGAGAACTCTGAGGGGCCGGCTCTGCAGGTCAGATTCACTACTAGGACAACAGGTTAAGGAATTACCTTCTGAAGTTGTATGGAAAGGAAGTCAGGCTACGGAACACTGGAAATAAAGAAGACTAAAACAGAAATCATTCAAAGCAGGATGGAAGAATCAGAAAGCAGAGTGAGTATGAGGACCCAGAAGAACAGATGACAAAAAGGATAACAATTTCCTAAATCAAACAACTGAATTTAATCATTCAGAGAAATACAAACTCATAAACATTCTCCCAGGACTTCCCTGGTGTTACAGTGGGTAAGAAGCCGCCTGCCAATGCAGGGGACATGGGTCTCATCCCTGGTCTGGGAAGATTCCACATGCTGCAGAGCAACTAAGCCCATGTGCCACAACTACTGAGCCTGCGTGCTGCAGCTACTGAAGTCTGTGCACCCAGAACCTGTGCTCTGCAACAAGAGGGGCCACCACAGTGAAAAGTCTGCGCTGCGGGCAGACTGCAGTGAAGGGGCTACTGCGGTGAAGAGTAGCCTCGCTCATCACAACTTGAGAAAGCCCTCATGCAGCAGTGAAGACCCCATGCATAATGAGTAAGTAATAAGTGTATAGTAAGGAAGTCATAAGACCCCAAAATAATAAATAAAATAAAAGTTATTTAAAAAAAACCCACACGATTTCATTAAAAACAAAAACAGAAAACAGAGAAAATATGGGAAAATCTTTATAAATGATCACAAACATGTAAACACACACACACACACACATATACTACCTTCTACCTGGAAAAGCCATAAAGCACCCAAGGAGAACCAGAGAGGCTTTCAGCATTACAGCTAAGCTTCTCCCCTGAAGGGGCCACCTGTCCTTGTGGGGCTGGAGGGAAGGTAACCCTTTGGAGGAAGGCAACATCGAGCTAAGGATGAGCACAGGCTGTGTTATGAAGCCATTTTCTTCCACTGTGTCCCAACTGAGCCTTTCATCCTTGGGGATGAAAACTCGCAAGTGGAAGGCTATGCTACTTTAAAAACAAACAAAACAAAAATAAAAACAAACACAACAGAAAGACCACACACAGACTTAACAACAGGGTATGGGTTTGGAAGAGAGGGAAAAGAAGAGTCTTAACTTTTTACTGAAATATATACACAAGTTGACAACTGTATACAGTTCAATGGGTTTCTACAAAGTGAATGCATCAAGGAGTCAGCACCCAGAAGAAGAAACGGACCATTACCAACTCCACGGAGGCTCCCACTGCACCCGTTCCCAAGGTGACCACTCCTCTGGACCGCTAGCATTACAGATGAATTTCGTCTTTTTAACAACTTTATTTAAAAGGAAAAATACAGAGCAGTGGTTCTCAGGGCTTCCCAGGTGGGCTAATGGTAAAGAACACTCCTGCCAATGCAGGAGATGCAAGAGATGTGGGTTGGATCCCTGGGTCGGGAAGATTCCCTGAAGAGGGCCTGGCAACCCATTCCAGTATTCTTGCCTGGAGAATCTCATAGACAGAGGAGCCTGGGGGGGTCACAGTTCATGGGGTTGCAAAGAGTTGGACATGACTGAAGTGACTTAGTACATACACAAGATATGGGAGCAACCTAAGTGTCTACGAATAGATGAATGGATAAAGAATATATATAATGGAATATTATTCAGCCATAAGAGAGTGAAATAATACCATGTGCATCAACATGGATGGACCCAGAGATTATCATTGAGTGCTAAGTTGCTTCAGTCATGTCTGACTCTTTGTGACCCTATGGACTGTAGCCCACCCAGCTCCTCTGTCCATGAGATTCTCCAGGCAAGAATACTGGAGTGGGTTGCCATGCCTTCCTCCAGGGAATCTTCTGACCCAGGGATAGAACCAGTGTCTCTTATGTCTCCTGCATTAGGAGGCAGGTCTCTACCACTAGCACCACCTGGGAAGTTGAAAGATTATCATACTAAATGAAATAAGTCATAGAGAGAAAAACAAATACTATATGATATCACTTATAAGTGGAATCTAAAATATGATACAGATGAACGTATCTGCAAAATAAAAACAGACTCACAAAATAAACCAAATAAATACCAAAGAGCGAAGGGGGTGAGTGGGGGGTAAATTAGAAGTTTGGGATTAGCATATACAAACTATTATATATAAAACAAACAAACTAGGTCCTACTGTATACCACAGGGAACTATATTCAATGTCTTGTAATAAACCATAATGAAAAAGAATATAATTTATATAAAACTGAATCACTTTGCTATACAACTGAAACTAACACAACATTGTAAATCAACTATGCTTCAATAAAATAAAATTTAAAAAGAGCCATTTTCATATGGGTCTATTTCTGAGCTTTCTATCTTATACCACTAATCTATACATCTCTTTTTGCCAACATCATACTGGATTACTGCAGCTTTATAGAAAGTCTTTGAATTGGGTAATGTATTTCCTCCAAATTTATTCATCATTTTCAAATTTATTTTAGTTATTTTATTTCTTTTGCCTTTTCAAATAAAAATTTAAATCCCTTGCTCAGATTCTGAATGGAATTTTACCGAACATCTACTGAGGGAGAATTGACATCTTTTTTTGATGGGCTACTATGCATCTATTTTTTAAAAAATTTTTATTTTTAATTGGAGGATGACTGTTTTACAATGCTGCGTTGCTTTCTGCCACACAACAGTGTGAATCAGCCATAAGTATACATATGTCCCCTCCCTCTTGAACCTCCCTCCTATCCCCCACCCCATCCCACCTCTCTAGGCTGTCACAGAGCACTGGGTGAGCTTTCCGTGTTATACATCAACTTCCCACTAGCTATCTGTTTTACATATGGTAATGTATATGTTTCAGTGTCACTCTCTCAGTTTCCTCCCACTCTCTCCTTCCCCTGTGGTGTCCACCAGTCTCTGAGTCTGTGTCCTACATGTCTGTGTATTCCTGTCCTGCAAATTAGTTCATCAGTACCATTTTTCTAGATTCCATATATATGCATTAACATGATATTTTCCATGCTGACTTACTTCACTCTGTGTAACAGGCTGCAGGTTCATCTACCTCACTAGAACTAACTCAGATTTATTCCTTTTTATGCCTGAGTAATATTCCATTGTACATATGTACCACAACTTTCATCCATTCATCTGTCAATGGACATCTAGGTTGCTTCCATGTCCTGACTGTTGTAAACAGTGCTTCAGTGAACACTGGGGTACATGTGTCTTTTTGAATTATGGTTTTCTCAGGGTATATGCCAGTGGGACTGCTGGGCCATATGGTAATTTTATTCCTAGTTTTTTAAGGAATCCCTGTACTGGAGAATTGATATCTTTTATGTTGAGTCTTCCAACATAGCTAGAAAGTGAGGCTTTAGTTTTCTCTCTCTGCTGCATATTTCCCAAGACTGTATCTGTGTTTCGGGTCAAACTGTGGGAGACAGAAAAAGAAAAGCAACGGGAATTCTACAAATGCTCTGAAGACCAGAGTTCTTCTAATCAAAGAGATGCTTTCCCTTCCTCAGATGTTTAGTTGCTTCCCTGGCCAGTACTCTCATGGCTGTGTGCCTTGACAGTATTGCCTAGGGGCTGAGAGTATAGGGAAGATTAAAAAAAAGTGATCCTTAAGAGACCCTCTTTTCGTATCTCAGACCAGAGAGGGCTACTTCTCGGGCTCTCTTCCTGTACCCACAGTGCACTTCTGAGTTTTGGATTAGTACAATTTTGAGAAGAAGTGGAGAGCAGGCATCCTTTGCTTGATTCTGACCTTAGCAGGGAGAAGTCCAGTCTTGTTCCATAAAGTGTGATGTGACATTAGAAGCACAATCCGTAAAAGAAACAACTGATAAATATGATTTCATTAAAATTAAATTTTTCTGTGCCAATGAGCACATTCTGTACCTGAATGTACCATTAAGCCATTAAGAAAATGGAAAACACAAGCCACAATCTAAGAAAATATTTGGAAATCACATGTCTGATATTTATAATTTGTCCAGAATATATAAAGAGTTCTTGCAACTCAGCAACAGGAAATCAAATAATCCAACTAAAAATGGGCAACATATTTGAAAAGACATTTCATTAAAGATACAAAAATGGCTGATAAGTACATAAAAAGATCCCCATATCATTAGAAAAACCCCAATTAAAGTCACAATGAGGTACTACTTCATACCCAGTAAAATGACTATAGTAAAAACCACAGTAAAAAAGCAGCATTGATAAGGATGTGGAGAAACTAGAACCCTCATACACTGCTGGTGCAAGTGTAAATGGTGCAGCTGCTCTGGAAAATAGTTTGCCAATTTCTTAAATAGTTAAAGAGTATCATAAGACTCTGCCATTGGGAATTTGCCCAAGAAAAACAGAAACATGTATACACACAAACTCCTGTATACAAATGTTCTTAGTAACATTACTCATAATAGTCAAAAAAGGGGAACAATTCAAATGTTCATCAACGGGTGACAGAAGTAACATCCACACAGCTGAGTAACACTGGGCAATAAAAAGGAACAAAGGAGACATGCCACAAATTGGGAGAACCCCAGAAACATTATCCTCAGTCAAAGAACCCAGACACAAAGACTTCATATTATGTGATTCTGTTTATATGAAATGGCCAGATAAGGCAAGTCTACATAAATAGAGCACATTAGTGATAACTTTAACCTGGGGCTGAGAGTGGGAATGGAGAGTGACTACAAACGCACACCAGAGACCTTTTTGGGGTGAACAGAAATTTTCCAAATGAGTGCAATTGTGTGCTCATTTCACATGCTAGCAAGGTAATGCTCAAAATCCTTCAAGATAGGTTTCAACAGTAGGTAAACCTAGAACTTCCAGATGTACAAGCTGGATTTAGAAAAGCCAGAGGAAGCAGAGATCAAACTGCCAACATTTCCTGAATCATAAAAAAAAGTATGGGAATTCCAGAAAAACATCTACTTCTGCTTCATTGACTATGCTAAAGCCTTTGTGTGGATCACAACAAACTGTGGAGAATTCTTAAAGAGATAGGAATACCAGACCACCTTGCCTGCCTCCTGAGAAAACTGTACATAGGTCAAGAAGCAACAGTTAGAACTGGACATGGAACAACAGACTGGTTCCAAATTGGGAAAGGAGTATGTCAAGGCTGTATGTTGTCACACTGTTTATTTAACTTATATGCAGAGTACATCATGCTAAACGCTGGCTAGAGGAAGCTCAAACTGGAATCAAGATTGTCAGGAGAAATATCAATAACCTCAGATATGCAGATGACACCACCCTAATAATAGAAAATGAAGAGGAACTAAAGAGCCTCTTGATGAAGGTGAAAGAGGAGAGTGAAAAAGCTGGCTTAAAACTCAACATTCAAAACACTAAGATCATGGCATCTGGTCCCATCACTTCATGGCAAATAAATGGGGAAACAATGGAAACAGTGGCAGACTATTTTCTTGGGCTCCAAAATCACTGTGGATGGTGACTGCAGCCATGAAATTAAAAGAGCTTGCTCCGTGGAAGAAAGGCTATGACAAACCTAGACAGCATATTAAAAAGCAGAGACATCACTTTGCCAACAAAGGTCTGTATAGTCAAAACTATGGCTTTTCCAGTAGTCATGTATGGATGTGAGAGCTGGACCATAAAGAAGGCTAGTGCCAAAGAACTGATGCTTTCAAACTGTGGTGCTGGAGAAGATTCTTAAGAGTCCCTTGGACAGCAAGGAGATCAAATTAGTCAATCCTAAAGGAAATCAGTCCTGAATATTCATTGGAAGGACTGATGCTGAAGCTGAAGTTCCAATACTGTGGCCACCTGATACGAAGAGTCAACTCATTGGAAAAGACCCTGGTGCTGGGAAAGATTGAAGGCAGGAGGAGAAGGGGGTGGCAGAGAATGAGATGGATGGATGGCATCATGGACTCAATGGACATGAGTTTGAACAAATCCAGGAGATAGTGAAGGACAGGGGAACTAAGTGTGCAGCAGTCCATGGGGTCACAAAGAGTCAGACACAACTGAGCAACTCAACAACAAACTTTCTAAGAGTGGTGATACCAGCATAACTCTGCAAGTTTACTACAGTTATTAATAAATATTTTAAATCACTGCATCATACACTTTAAATGGGTATATTTTCTGGTTCCAGGAAAGATGGATTAAGTGAGCTCTACTCTGTTACTCCCAGTGGGTGGAACTGTAACTCCTGGACAGAATGCAGAGAGCAGCTGTTTGAGGGAACACTGAAATGTGAATGGTAGCAGGTCAACTGGCAAAGGAGATGGGAATTTGAAGTTCCATCCAACCAGTGGTGAGTTTTCCATTTTTTTCCCTCTGGTATTAGGCAGGCTGCACTCAAAGGCAGACTCCAAAACTGGAAGTGTGCACTAGAATCACAAAGAAAGAGCCCTAAAAGAAGTTCTTTCTGGTCTGAGTTACCCCATCTGTAAACTGGGCATACTACCCACCAGGGTAGTAATGTGTACAGCCCCTGTTACATAATAAACACTCAATAAGTGGTATTATTGTTATTTCTTAATCATCTGAGACTAATTATATAGGATGGAATTGCCAAATTAGATGCCTTCAAATTGTATTCATCTTCTTCCCTAAGATTACACATTAACAATGGGTTTTTTTGGACTGTTAATTCTATTGAATTCTTCTTGACACTGTAACAATGTTCTTCTTTGCAACAGTTGCCTTCAAAAACCTGTCCTTGGAGATCCTATAAGGTGGTAAAGGTTCTGCTGCAAGCTGACCTGACACTCCAGCTATACAAGGAGTTAAGCCTACAGCTCAGACAAGCAAGACTTTTCTGGATCCAGATAAGGGGGCGAAAAGGCTGCTCTCTAGGCACTGCCCCACACTACTCCTCTTCCGCCTCTGGGGGATTGGTCTGAAAAGCACCTGTTGGCCAGTTTTGTCCAGCTCAGTGGAGGGGTACTTAACTATCAGTCTGACAGTTCTCATTTAACAGTGCATTGTGAATACACTTCAGAAGCCAGACAGTGAAAAGTAAAAAAGAGTGAAGATGGAAAAGCATACTTCGAGTCGCCTTTTCCTGAGAATTGCACTGGGATGGAGAGCTCATTCTCTGGACAGAGGCCTTCTCTGCATCCTAGACCAGTGAGTATTCAAAGCACTAGAGTCTTCCAACAACCCCTGTTAGTGTCCTGACCGTACAGATAAGGAACCTGAGGTATAGAAAGGTCAAGGAACTTGTCCAAAGCCACAAAGCCAGTAAACAGCAGACCCAGACTTTGCCCGTATCAAGACATTCATGAGAAATTCATCTAGATACAATTCAAAAAGTGAGAAAAACTAACAGTGCAGATTAAGAAGTTCCTGGTATGTGCACAGGGGCAGTTCCAGAAGAATATCCTGGAGGGCACGGTGACACAGCAAAATTTGAGATTACAACTAGAAATGTCCTAAATGTGAAAAATAACATGACTGTTCGGATCAAAGGGACACTATACACGCTGAGCACATAGGTAAATTTACACCTTGACAGACTACAATGGGCCCAGATCTCACCATTAAAGGAATAAAAATAAAACGTGCAGCTTCCAAACCAAGAGACAGAAAAACATGAATACTAAAAATTTTACCAGTTGAAAATGTAGCAATTAGTATTGCAGGAAAGAAAAAATAAAGATGGTAAACAAAATATGATTTATTAGATTGATCTTTTTATAAAGTTGTCATTTCTGTAAGTAAAAAATGAATGAATATCCATTTTATTTGGTTCAGCCTTAAAGAAGTCTAAATATGTCAATAGTCACAATAAATGTATATGCATCAAACTCAACTATTAAAAACAGATTATTAGAGTGATTTAAAAATACATAATTCAGCCATTTAGTAGAGGTACACTTAAAACAAAAATCATACAGATGGCTATAAATAAAAAAGGAAAAAAAGAAGAAAGACACACCAGGAAAATGTTAAACTAAAAGTGACATGACAATATCAAAATCAGGAGGAAGAAAGGCAATAAAGATACAGTGAACACTGAGTTTAAAAAATACATATGCATAAGCACACACACATACACAGAGTAAATTGTCTTAAATGCATCCAAAGCAACAAACTTGAAAAATAAACTAAAAGAAGGACATAGAAAGAAAGAAAAGAAAGTGAAGTCTCTCAGTCGTGTCCGACTCTTTGTGACCCCATGGACTGTAGCCTACCACGCTCCTCTGTCCATAGGGTTTTCCAGGCAAGAGTACTGGAGTGGGTTGCCATTTCCTTCTCCAGAGGATCTTCCCAACCCAGGGATCGAACCTGGGTCTCCCGCGTTGTAGGCAGACGCTTTACCATCTGAGCCACCAGGGAAACTGTCAAATCCACAATCACAGTGGAAGTTTTTAATACAACATAAAAAAATTGCACTTTCTAGATCACAAAGGCGGTTTCAACACAAAAAGATCATCTTTATGTACAGATCATTAATCTAGGAATCAATAATAAAAAATAATGAGAAAATCAGAAAGCAAAAGGAAATGTACACAGAAAAATTTTAATGTACTTCTAAGTCAACCTGGGTTAAACATAAATCAAATGGAAACTACAAACTACTTATAAATGAATAAGGATGAAAGAGCTGGCCTCAAATGAAGCAACTTAGCAAGCACACACTACACATAAAACTAGCAGGATGCACTGACTTGATTCAAAGATGTAAATTTAGTGTTTGATGAATTTATTACAAAACAAAAATGTTTTAAATTAACAGGTTAAGCATTTAATTAAGGAAGTGAAAAAACAGATTAAACACAAAACAGAAGAAAAGATAGAGAACAAATCTTTTAAAACCGGATAAGCCAAAAGGAATAACTACTCCTCTTAAAAAACTTAAAAATTTCAAACCACTAACAAGACTGCCTAAGGAAAAAAGAGAAAAACAATATTAAAAATGAGAATAGATATATAATTACAGATCTAGTAAAAATGTTTTAAAATCATGAGGTACCTAAGATAATGCTGTGAACAAAACAAAAAAACCAAGCTTTCCAGTTCATCATGAATTACCCAAATTCTAATTGTGATCTGGCTAACTAAAGATCATAATCTGTAAGCCTTTCCACTGTGTCCTCTGGAATTCATGGTTACTGTCATTAGCAAAATTCCTTATAGTCACAATCTCTTCATTGAATATTCCCGCCATATCCTACACTAATTAAAATATCCCCCAAGAATACTGTTTCCTGAGTGTTCTTTCAAAAGAAGGCTGGCCTTTTTCAACTTCTGTACCACTGAGTCTGGAGGTGGGGGGTAAATATCTCCCTTGTTCCTCACTGCTGTTTCAAGAGTATGATTCTCCCTCCTCCTGAAGAAGTTTCAGGTCCTTTAAAGACACTGCTACCAGAACTGCCAGCCCAGCCTTGTTCAGTCATCTGGCGCGTTCCCGACCAACTCTGCCACTAGTCTTGTCGTCATACTCCTGGTCATTCGAGTTTCCACGAAGTCGATTTTTCAATAGTTAGCCTCTCAGATCTGTGCTATGCTCTGCTCTCCTCCACCATATCTCACCCACTTACTTTCATGCTATTCCCTTAGATCACATCATTACTGATACTCTCCATTTTAAGCATCCCAATCTCTGGTCACCATTGCTCTTCCACCTCCCATCCCTCCTCCCTTCCCCCAACATCCAGGCTTATTCCAACTCAGTTACTCCAATAATCCCAGATCTTTATCGTCCTTCATTGGGATCTCCAATCCAGACCCTTCCATCCTCTCACTCGCTGTTACCCTCTTCATGTTTTCCCTTTATTATAATCATCACTTGGTATCTCTCCCTATTCTATTTCACTAGCTTGGCATTATCCCAATCCTCGCTAAATCCAACTTTCTGCTGATTTTGCACCTACACTGGGGCTGCTGAATTAATACAGAAAACATACGAGCATGGTGACTGGTCTCATTTTCAGTTTACAAACACAAACCTTAAGTAGGCTCCTGGCATAGCCAGTATTCCCACTACAGTTCCTAGTTAACCCCTTCAAACTGCTCATCTCCACAGAGTCCCAATACCTTTCCCACTCTCCTCACACACAGGTGTAACCTCTAACTTCACTGAAAATGCCATCAGATGAGGATTTCCATACCCTCATCAACACACTGACCATCCTGTAGGTTTCTGTGATCATAAACATTGAGCCTCTTCCCTGTTATACAGGCAAAGTCTGAATTATTCCTGTTCCTGTCTGAAACCAATTATATTCCTTCTCATCTACTCAAGTTCAGTGCTCTTAACATAACTCTCCCAAACTTCTCTCAATGGGATCATTTCTATCAATATAGAAACATGTGCTATATGCCCTTGATTGCATGATCCCCCCAGCTTACTGCCCCAATTCTCTTTTTCCAACTGCTACACCTCAAAAGGACTGCTGTCCTTGCTGTCTCCACTGCTTCCCCTCCCACTGAGCTTCTCCCACTCTTTTCTCATGTTGATTTTATGTGAAGCATAACAGAGTGTAAAAAAAAACAACAACACAAATTTAGAGCGAATGAGTTATCACACAGCAAATGCTCATGTAATCATGACTCAGATGAAGAAATAGGAACATGATGGGCACCTCCCAAGTCCCTCTTGCTCCTGTTATCTTCTCTTTCCTTTCAAAAGCACTCTTTAGTTTTTCAGAATATATCTTCCAGATACAGTAGATGCCTCTAGGTAAAGGTAGCCTCCAAACTCTAAGCTCATTTCTCTGCGTTTCTATCTTCTCTCAGATTTTGGCTCTATAATTCTTCACTACCTTCTAATCTCTGCCTTCTAACCTCTAGACATTTTCAAGCAGATGATTTTTACGTATTTTTTTCCCAACTCTCTACATGTTCTCAACTAGAGAGTTGGTCCAGACCACCAGCCATATAGAAATGGAAAGTTTCCCCATTCTTTTAAATCATGATTTCATTCCCATTACTCCAAAGGTACAATTCTGTCCAGTAACCTCCACACACTGAAATCCACTGGTCAATTTAGACGTCTCACCTTACTTCACCTCTCAGTAGATTTAACATAGTTGGCCAGCTCCTCCTTGAGACATTATTTCACCTCTCCTCAGCCTCTTGCTAGATCTTCCTTCTTTTCTCAATCTTTGACAGCTGGAACCCTAACCTCTTTTTCACCTCATCCACTCCTGGTGGATAACAGCCAGATATCTCAACCAGTACTGTCTTTAAATTCTCTTGTTCCTTTAGTGACTACAGCTGCAACCTCTCCCCTGAATGCGAGGATTTTATAAATATGTGCTAACAATTCTTGATTTCTATTCCCATATTTCTACTCTCCTCTTCTTTCCATCTTGGCAAGAAATTATCACTATATGTAAACTATCACTATAATTCAGATAGTTCATCAGGTCTGTTTTTTTCTTTTGCTCCACACCCAATCTGTCAGCATTGACAGCCTCTGTCTTAAATATACAATCAGAATTTTATCAGAATTTGAGTTCTTCACCTTGACCATGCCTCTATTAATCTTACTCATGCCACTCCTATACTCTGCATGAATATCTCATCCACTGCAGCTGGAAAACATACACTGGTGAAACCACAGTGGGAGCAATTTTTAAAAAATCCTATGAAATTTAAAGTGCATTCCTCTCAGCACAATTATTTCATATCTCTGTGAAACTGACCATAATCCATGGTAACAAATATATTTTACAGTAATCCAGAACATATATTCTGAAACAATGATTAATGAAAAATAAACTTATTACATGAAACATACTCTGATTATCTTCTATTTCACTAATTAAAATGCTAACAGGCACTCACATTGTGTATGAAATATCATTTAAAAAAAAAACAAACTTAAGGCCTAAGGTTTTCTAAATTGATCTCATATCCATTAATAACTGAAGGGTCATGACCTGCAATTTAGGTTTTTTTATTTAATTTGCTTTATTTTTCAGCTGTACCACACAGTATGTGGGATCACAGCTCCCCACCCAGGGATTGAACTTGTACCCCCTACATTGGAAGCTCTGAGTCTTAATCACTGGACCACCAGCGAAGTCCCAAAATCTACATTCGGAAAGCACTGTTCCAGAGAAAACTTTTACATCTGTACAAGAGATGTAATAACATGTTGGCTTAAAAAGGATATTTACAGATACTTTGTAACTTTAAAATATAAACCCTTAAGTAAAAGCACAATCAGTAAACTGTGATGCATATTCACACAATGGACTTCTACAAAGCACTTAAAATGAATAACCTAGAATTATATGTAATGACATGGCCAAATTTCAAAATCAATGCTTAAACAAAAACAGTTTTAAAGTTGTAGAAGAATATGTACATATGCTGTACTAGCATTTGTTAAAACTATGAAACTATACTATATATTATTTAGGTAGGTAGGTAGACAGAAAGACATGCAGCAGTGATAAATGCAAAAAATCAGACCTACAGTTAGGGAAGAATGGAATATAACTGGGGAGGGATACACAAATGGTTTCAAATGTAGCTGTAAAGTTTTACTGCTAAAAACAAAATATGAAGGAATATGGCAACTTATTGAGATTCAATAAAGTTAGTGGTTGGTACAAAGCTTTGTTATCTCCTACAGCTTTCTGAATTTTTAGACCATTTCATTCAAAAAGATTAGGAGACCACCAGTAAAAATGGAAAATGCAAAAGAAAAAAACTTCAAGTATTTTAAAACATTTTTTTTTAAACTATATCATGTATGTATTAGGGCAACAGATAAAAAATCAGGGAACTCACTAGACTTGTAAAACAAAAAAATTTACATTTCATGAAGCAGGTAGAAAACCACATTCTAAGAGGATACAGATACAAAGAGTAAGATTTGGGTAACTGGTAGCCCAGTGGTTAAGAATATGCCTCCCAAAGTAGGGGATGCAGGTTCAGTCCCGATCCCACATGCCGAGGGGCAACTAAGCCCGCGTGCTCTAGAGCCCACGCACCCCAACCAGAGAAGCCCACTCTGCAATGAAGACTCAGCACAGTCAAAACAACAACAAAGAGTCGTTTACAATACTGTTTACAAAATTTTACTTAACTGAAACAAAATATACATCAGCCTTGGAACTACTATTTACAGAATTATAACAAAGTCACTGGAAACACCTGAAAGAATACAAAACTGTAGGTCTTAAAAATTGTAAGCAGAGCAATTTTCAGAAGTTCATCAAAATCATCTAAAAGAACCTTATCTGAAATGAGAAAACAGAATTCTGTAGATTTTGATCTGTTTCCAGAATTTTATCTAATAGTAGAAGGAACAGTTAACAAAATGAGGGGAAAAAAAGTAACTTTCAGTAATTAGGTCGAGAAAGAAGGGAATAAGAAGTCAGAAGCCCTGGATTTGAGCCTGATTCAATTGTTCTGGGCTACAGCAATCTCTCTGAGGCACTTACCAGCAGCCACATGGGACTGATAATTTTTTAAAGCAAATTAAAATTACTTTAAAAACTAGAAAGATGAAAAGGCTATTGTTATACTAAACATCTCACAAATATTTCCATGAATAAAAAAGTAAATTGCAGGGTTTTATGCCTATATTTTTAAGAAGTCAGAAAACAATGGCAAGCACTTAGTAATTAAAAATTTAACAAATAAAAGAAATTCAAAAGAATAGCTGAAAGGCAGCCTAAGAGTTCTCCCTGGAAGTAAACAGAAAGATGAGAAAAGATAAAAATAAAAGGGACTAAGAGAATCAATGCAAGTAGTCCAAAGCCTGGCTAATAGCAGTTTCAGTGAGAGAACACAGACTGATGAGACATACCATTTGCATGCTTAGTAGCTTCTGACTCTTTAAGACCCTTTGGACTACAGCCCTCCAGGCTCCTCTGTTCATGGAATTGTCCAGGTAACAATACTGGAGTGGGTTGCCACTTCCTACTCCAGGGGATCTTCCCGACCCAGGGACTGAACTGGCATCTCCCAAGTCTCCTGCATTGGCAGGAGGGTTCTTTACCACTGAGCCACCTGGGAAGCCCAATGGGACATATAATAGACCTAATAAGCCAGAACTCATTTGACTTCAAGGATATTGGTACAAAACACCTTTAACTTACCGATCTACAGGGAAGAAAGGAACAATCAATGGTACCAGTGATGCAATTAGCAAAAGGCAGGCTCAGGAAGGACATAAGACACTGTGAAAGTGAGTGAGTCACTCAGTCGTGTCCGACTCTCTGCGATTCTATGGACCATACAGTCTGTGGACTTTCTCTAAGCCAGAATACTGGCATGGGTAGCCTGTCCCTTCTCCAGGGGATCTTCCCAACCCACGGATGGAACCCAGGTCTTCTGCATTACAGGCTGATTCTTTACCAGCTGAGCCAACAAGGGAAGCCCATAAGACACTTTACCTGGTTTTCAAATAATAAACCATGAGGGTAAAAAAGAAGAGGGAACCTACAGACTGAGAAAGACTTGAGAGAGATACCTACCAGTTGCAATCCTGATACAAACACTATTTGAAAAGGGAAATATATGACATAACTAGGAAATGTAAACACTAACTGGGCATTTCAGGTTACCAAGGAATCACTCACTATAAATATATTTTGAAGTATGAAAAATGGTACCATGATTTCTCTTTTTCCCCGATTCTAGGAGTCCTATCTTTCAGAGATAAATACTGTAATATTTACAAACGGTATGTCTCTGTCTGGGGCTGGGGAATCTGCTTCTCATCTCACTCACCTGATTGATCCCCCAAATCCACAAACTGTGTGGGCTTCTCCCAAGCGCCACTCCTCTCATGTCAGCTGGCTGACCCCAGTCAATGATCCAAGTGAGAATAAAAGACCAAATTGGAAACCACAGTGTATTTTATAACCTCCCCTTCATGGATCACAGCTTTTTTGTGGCAAAGGGGCTTGCATAACTCACTGAAGTTATGAGCCATGCCGTGCAAGGCCACCCAAGACGGATGGGTCACCGTGAATACTTCTAACAAAATGTGGTCCACTGGAGGAGGAAATGGCAACCCAATCCAATATACTTGCCGCAAGAATTCCATGAACAGTATGAAAAGGCAGAAAGATATGACAGTGGAAGATGACACTTTATCACCTGTACTGTGTTCTGCCGGTCATACAGACCAATCCTGGCACAACAGAGAAAGAGACATCCAAAGAGTGAATACCAGGAGATGGAGATTGTTGCAGTTGAGGCTACACAATAGAACTTTCAGGAATTACTGAAGCAAGGTGATGAATACATTAGGGTTCACATTATTATCTCTATTTTGTATATAGTTGAAAATTTCCATAATAAAAAGCTTTTCAGAATGTTTTTAAACAAAGAATAAAAGCACACAGATGGAATAAGAAGGTTTAAGGGGAAAAAAAAGGCTCTTCAGTAGTAGTAGTGATTTTGTGCCACTTCCACCTGGAAGCAGCCTAGTCCCACAGAGACACAACGGTTGCCAGAAAGACTGTTTTAGCAGCTGGACTAGCAATCCAGCACAAAGCAAGAGTTTTTCAAGTCTGAGAGTTCTCATTAAGCCCCAAATTTGGTGTACAAGCGTAAGTATCACATCATTTAAACACTGATCTCCCTATCATAAAGTTGTTCACTCTGCAAAAACTAGTGCTTATAATACAATTAAAAACTACTCATTAATAAAAGTATCTTCAAGAACCACATGAAAGACTTTTAGAAAACACTTAATAAAATGTATTGATAGCAGTGATGTATTTAGGGGAATTATTAAAGTACAAAAACAACTCTCCTATAAACAGTAATAGTTAAGGTTCTTTTAAACATTGCTGAATCTGAGACGTCCCTGAGAAACCTAGCTTGCTTCAATAGCCATTAAATTACTCAGAAAGTACAGTTTGTGAAAATCTAAGTTTACAATGAAGCTCCTTTTGATTGATGTCCACTTAACCAGTTTGCTAGATGAACAGATCCTCTCCAGCCCCTTAGTTTAATTTTTACAGGCACAGTATTCAATGGTTTCCTTATTCTGACTTTATTCAAACCTGTGCCATGTAATGATAAACCATGACTGCATTCTGTGAACAATTTTTAAAAAAATGTTCCCTGGAGTATGTTTTCATGTGTTTGTTAGCCATCTGTATGTCTTCTTTGGAGAAATGTTTATTTAGGTCTTTTTCCCACTTTTTGATTGGGTTGTTTTTCTGGTATTGACTTGTCTGAGCAGCTTGTATATTTTGGAAATTAATCCTTTGTCAGTTGTTTCATTTGCTATTATTTTCTCCCATTCTGAAGGTTGTCTTTTCACCTTGTTATAGTTTGCTCTGCTGTGCAAAAGCTTTTAAATTTAATTAGATTCCACTAGTTTATTTTTGTTTTTATTCCCATTACTCTATGAGATGGGTCATAGAGGATCCTGCTGTGATTTATATCACAGAGCATTCTGTTTTCCTCTAAGAGTTTTACAGTTTCTGGTCTTACATTTAGGTCTTTAATCCATTTTGAGTTTATCTTTGTGTATGGTGTTAGGAAGTTCTCTAATTTCATTATTTTACATGTAGCTGCCCAGTTTTCCCAGCACAACTTACTGAAGAGGCGATCTTTGTCCCACTGTAATATTCTTGCCTCCTTTGGTCTAATATCCTTGACCCCTTGCCCCCAAAAATATGGTACCCATAGGCATGTAGGTTTATCTCTGGGCTATCTTGTTCCACTGGTCTGTATTTCTATTTTTGTGCCAGTACCATACTGTCTTGATGACTGTAGCTTTGTGGTATAGTCTGAAGTCAGGAAGGTTGACTTCTCCAGCTACATTCTTTCTCAAGATTGCTTTGGCTATTTGGGGTCTTCTGTGTTCCAAATTATGAATTGCAAAATTTTTGTTCCAGTTCTGTGAAAAATGCCATTGGTAATTTGATAGGGATCATACTGAATGTGTAGACTGCATTTGGTAGTATAGTCATTTTCATAATATTGACTCCCTGGAATTAATGAGGTTTTTTTTTTTTTTTCTTGTGATGCTTTTCTATGTAATTATTACTAGTTTTCCATTGCCTTCTCCAGGGGACCATGTTTTGTCAGAACTCTCCACCATGACCCAACTGTCTTGGGTGGCCCTACACAACATGGCTCACAGTTTCATTGAGTTACTCAAGGCTGTGATCCATGTGATCATTTTGGTTAGTTTTCTGTGATTGTGGTTTTCATTCTGGAGGCCACGGGACTGCAGTTCTTGCTTTTCTGTCTGCTCTCTGATGCACGAGGATAAGAGGCTTGTGCAAGCTTCTTGATGGGAGGGACTGGCTGTTGGGAAAATGCGCCTTCCTCTGGTGGGCAGGGTCATGCTCAGTAAATCTTCAATACAATTTTCTACTGATGGATGGGGCTGTGCTCCCTCCCAGTAGTTTGGCCTGAGGTGGACCAGTCCTGGAGTCTGCAGTCTCCATGACAGAGACAGAGGCTCTGTGATAGCACTAATGGCAAGAGGACTTATGTCAACACACCATGCCTCCCAGGACTGCTGCTGCCAGTACTCCTGACCAGAAGGCAGGCCACTGTTGGTTCATGCCTCTGCAGGAGACAAAACATGGTCCACTGGAGAAGAGAATGACAAACCACTTCAGTATTCTTGCCTTGAGAACACCATCAACAGGATGAAAAAAAGGTAAAAAGATATGAAACTGGAAGATAGGCACCATCCCTGCAGGTCAGTAGGTGTCCAATACTCTACTGGGGAAGAGCAGAGAAATAGCTCCAGAAAGAGTGAAGAGGCTGAGCCAAAGTGCAAATAATGCCCAGGTGTGGATGTATCTGGTGGTGAAAGTAAAGTCTGATGCTGTAAAGAACAATACTGCACAGGAACTTGGAATGTTAGGCCCATGAATCAGGTAAATTGGATGTGCTCAAATAGGAGATGGCAAGCGTGAACACTGACATTTAAGAATCAGTCAACTAAAATGGATGGGAATGGGAAATTTAATTCAGATGACCATTATATCTACTACTGTGGGCAACAATCCCTTAGAAGAAATGGGAGTAGCCCTCATAGTCAACAGGAGTTCAAAATGCAGTACCTGGGTGCAATCTCAAAATCAAGAGAATGATCTTGGTTCATTTGCAAGGTAAACCATTCAACATCACAGTAATCCAAGTCTATACCTCAACCACTAATGCCAAAAAAGCTGAAGTCGAACAGTTCTATGAACAACTACAAGACCTCCTAGAACTAACAGCAAAAAGAGATGTCCTTTTCATTATAGGGGACTGAAATGCAAAAGTAGAAAGTCAAGAGATACTTGGAGAAACAAGGAAGTTTGGCGTACAAATGAAGAAGGGCAAAGGCTAACAGAGTTGTGCCAAGAGAATTTACTGGTCATAGCAAACACCCTCTCCTGGTAACACTAGAGACATCACCAGATGGTCAATACTGAAATCAGAATGACTATATTCTTTGCAGCCAATGATGGAGAAGCTCTATACAGTCAGCAAAAACAAGACCTGGAGCTGACTGCAGCTCAGATCATAAGCTCCTTATTGCAAAATTCAAACTTCAATTGAAGAAAAGTAGGGAAAACCACTAGGCCATTCAGGTATGACCTAAATCAAATCTCTTATGATTATACAGTGGAAGTGACAAATAGATGCAAGGGATTAGATCTGATACACAGGAGTGCCTGAGGAGCTATGGATGGAGGTTTGAAACACCGTACAAAAGGTGGTGACCAAAATCATCCCCCAGGAAAGAGAAACAGAAGAAAGCAAAATGCAAGAAAGCCTCCTGTCTGAGGAGGCCTTTCCAACAACTGAGAAAAGAAGAGAAGTGAAAAGCAAAGGAAATAGTTAATGTATATACCCAACTGAATGCAGAGTTCCAAAGAATAGCAAGGAGAAGTAAGACAGCCTTCTTAAGTGAACAACGCAAAGAAATAAAGGAAAACAATAAAATGGGAAAGACTATACATCTCTTCAAGAAAATCAGAGATACCAAGAGAACATTTCATGCAAAAATGGGCAAAATAAAGGTCAGGAATAGGGCCTAACAGAGGCAGAAAAGATCAAGAGTTGGCAAGAATACACAGAATGGTACAAAAAAGGACTTAATGGTCCTGATAATCACGATGGTGTAGAGACTCACCTACAGCCAGACATCCTGGAGTGTGAAGCCAAGTGGGCCTTAGGAAGTATTACTATGAACAAAGCTAGGTGGTGATGGAATTCTAACTGAACAGTCAGTCTTTGCTTCCTCCAAGTTGCTTAAAGTTCTGAACTATACTTTCCATGTTTGAGAGTTTTCTGTGATGTCTAGTATTTCTTGGTTACCTAACATTAAAAATAGAATGCCAAGAAACTGACTGTAAGCTCTCAGTATGTGAGGCTTTCTGACTATGAGTTTTCTTCATTGGAGTGATCAGGCTACCGTCATTAAATTGGAGCATCTCTGATGGCAGTGTCTGCAGTTGTTTTCCTTTTCTCTAGGGCTAGTCCAATTCTGTTGAAAAAGATCCTCCAATCTCTTGCCTGGTGGGATAAAGCTCAGCTGCTGGCATTACTGAAGCATTACCACAGAAGGAAAGGTGGCTAAGGGTGTCTCACAGCTAGAATGTTCACTTTGTCCACCTTTCTCTGGACAGCTCCCTTGCTCTTAACAGCGCCTGTTGTCCTCTAGTCCAGACACCTGTATCACATGGCACAGCTGGACATTAGGTGCTAGCGGGAGTGTCAGTTGGTACAACTATCTTAGAAGAATGTGCTAAAGCTACGATAAGTGTATACCCTATTCCTTTCCCCAATATATACACCAAATAGAAATGAGAGCCTAGGTCTTCCTAAAACATTCACAGAAATATCACCATAGCCTTTATTCATAATAATGAAAAAGTGGAAACACCCCAAATATCTATCAGTGTGTAAGTTATGGTATATTCATATAACAACCACCACACTGCAATGGAAAACAAGTTTCTGATATACGCAACAACATGGATCTCAGAGACACCAGACTATAAACAGTATAGATGCATCTATAAAAAGCTCAAAGAAAGACAAAACTAATCTATGTTTAGAAATCAAAACAATGGCTGCCCCTGGGGTTGGGAGTACTGATCAGAAAGGAACATAAGAGAACTTTTAGAGGTGAGGAAAATGTTCTATAATTTGATTTGGACGATGATTAGACAGGATAACATGTATGTAGCAATTCAGTAATTTGTATGCTTATGACTGTATACTTCACTGTTTTAAGATACACACAACTTAAAATGATCCTTTATAAAATTGATTATATAAATGCTTTGGTAATAATGAGGCTTAAAATCCCTACTAAATCCATCAAGATAAACAATTATCTTTCAAAGCCTAAAACACATGGTCCCAAAGATCTCTAGAACTTAAGATGTTATTTTACCAGCATTTAATTATTTCTTAAGTGGGGGGTGGTGGTAAGAAGTAACTCAGCGATGTAACATTCATTTCAAGAATAGTCAACACTAAAGTGCAATTTACTGCGAATTCAGAACAACTTTTCATTCACGTTCAGTACTATCAGGAACACACCAGGTACTCACCCTTCTAACCTAACATCTGGTAGGGATCTGTTGAGTGCAATCATCTCACTTGCCATTAAATTGAACTGATTGATTTTAAACATCTCTTTCATCTTTTCTTGATCCTCTTTAGGAATGACGACTGGTTTCCCCATTTCTCCAGGACCTTCATGAGGCTTTTGTACTGGCTCTAGAACTAAGAATAAGGAGGAAATTTAACTAACATTAATTTTATAGCAATTAATTCATGTTTCTATTGAATAACCTTTATGTTTAAACTATGCCCTCAACAACCAGAGCCACCTCTGAGCCCACCCTCTACCAATCTGGGACACAGCCTAGGGGCTGCCCTGTCCCTTGCTTCCACACTGTGCCCTGACTCCAGACCTTCTCACCATGCACCACTCCCTTGAATCACTGCATGGCTTTGGCACTCCCATCTCGAATATTGTGGCCACAGTAACTTCTCTAAAGCACAGTCTTCATTGTGCTATTCCCATGGTCTCTGGGAGTCTAATCTCTTTAACAGGAAATTTAAGTTTCCAAACCTACCACCCGCTGGGCTCCCCGCTTCCCAGCCCCCAGATGCTCACCCTCCCGTCAGGCAGCGCCTCCAGCTCTCCTCTCTGTGCCTCAGGCCTACCTGCGTCGGTGCCTCTGTTCACACTGGCCTCCTCCCTTGGCACCTCCCACCTCTACCTGCGCAACACCAAACCCACACTAGTCCTCCAAGGCCCAGCTACGACGGCTTCTCTCCTGCAGCTTTTCTGTATCTCTCAAGGGCTTGCTACTTTTGACCACATCATTTCATCCAGGGCTCTATGTCTCTAATCAATTGTTGTTGTTGTTTAGACGCTCAGTCGTGTCTGACTCTTTCTGACCTCATGGACTGTAGCCTGCCAGGCTCCTCTGTCCATGAGATTTCCCAGGCAAGAATACTGGAGTGGGTTGCCATTCCCTTCTCCAGGGGATTGTCCCGACCCGGGGATCAAAACTGCATCTCCTGCATTGGCAGGCAGATTCTCTATCACTGAGCCAGAAGCCAAGTCCCTCTAACCAACAGCTTTCCCTAATTATGATTGCTAAACATGCCTATAACACCCCACCTAGCTAGATTATGATTTCTTTATTAGCTGGAGTTTTTTATGTATTCATGTACCTTCTGTGGAGTTCAGCAGTGTTTAACAGGCATTTTATAACTATATGCTAAATTAATACATGAGTACAAGTGTTATTCAAAATAAATCACAATGAATCCTAGAATTAACAACAGTAGACATTATAATAAGCATTATGCAAGGTGGAACATCTCAGAAGTAATGTTGTCTCTTAACATAGAGTTGTTTCTCAGTATCCATGAGGGCCTAGTTCCAAGATACGCGTCACCCCGCCCTGTGGATACGAAAATCCGCAGATGTACAAATCCTTTATATAAAAAGGTATGTGGCACAGTCACCCCTCCATATAATCCACAGATACGGAGGACTGGCTGTATTAGTAAAAAGAAGAATATTTCTGACCAGCAAATCCCAAATCTTGTTCCTAGTTATATACTTTTGAGATATTAAAAAGTGTTCCAAGAAAAACGTTCTTTTATGTTTATGTTCTAGAATATATTAAATTTGAAAAAATTGTGTTAAAACTTCCCACCTAAAAGGGACGGATAGAGAATGAGGTGAGGGTAAGAATGGGATGAAACTATCTGTTTATACATTACTTGTTTTTTAAGCTGAAAGTTTTATTCTCCTGCAGTGTGTTTTTAAGGTATCCCCCCAAAGTCTCTGGATGGAAATGTCTGACGACATCATGGTAGTAGACGAACCAGGAGTTCTCTTCGGACAGGCTTTGCCCGACTGAGAACAACGCTTGTCGGCAAAGCTGGCCTACAGGACAACTGTCCAGAGCAGGTATAAAGCAACCTATCCATACCAGAGCTGCAGAATATCACTCACTATGCCTTCAACATAAAACAGAAACAGAACATAAAATCTGTTTTAAAGAATTATCAAGGAAAAAATGGTGTATAAGAATGTTCCCCATTCTAGGAAGCTTAGAAACTGATTTCAGGAAGGAAGTTAAAATAATAGGAAATAACTTGAAAAATCATAAACTCTCTGTAATACAATTTTAAAAAACAAATCCTATCTAATGTTTGCCAAGTAAGCTCTTTAAATATAAGAATTTTAAAAAAATTCTCAGTGACAAAAATTTTCAATGACAATAAAAACTGTAAGTACAGAAACATAATGTTCATATAAACTTTTAAAACTTAAAAAACCATAAATTATTAAACTCTCACAGTCAGTTTCTACTTACTTGTCTCTGAAAATAAAGAGCAAGACAGACTTGGGGATTGGGACACTCAGGGGTCAGTACAAAGCACTGGAATTCTGGAAGTCACACTTACCTTTTGTGCATGGCACAAATAGAGAGTAGGTGGGAGACATCTAGTGGCCCTGGTTATAAATGTCCTTCTGTTACCTGCGCCCTATTTTAGTATAAGATGATGCTTTAAAGAAAAGTTAAAATGGAAACATTCTCACACTGCTCAGTTTTTAAATTTTTAATTGAGTATTATATTAAGTTATACAGAACACCATCTATAACATATTTTCGCCTGAGGCAACGTGAGGTGGAGTAGATTCTGAATGTAATCAAGCCCCTGGACCCACTTATCAATTCACAGGAAATACTACTGGTGACGGAGGACATGATTAAAAAAAAAAAAAACATTAACAGAATGCAAATCCTGACTGTGGAAAACTGGAGAAAAGAAAACAGTTTCTTCTTCAACAACAACCAACAAAGCAGGGTGGGGAGGACAAGAAGAGGTACCATGTATCTATGCCACAAGACTAGCTTTGCATTGACAGCTGCTGAAGACATGATGGGTATGTGGAAGTTGCCCAGTTGTGTCCGACTCTTTACGACCCCATGGGTGATACGGTCCATGGAAGTCTCCAGGCCAGAATACTGGAGTGGGTAGCCTTGCCCTTCTCCAGATGAATGGGTATACGGGAGACCAATTTTCTGTTTTCTCTAATTTTGTTTATGTTTCAAATTTTCCATGAGGATTGGGGGAGTATGAAGGAGCACTCAAGAAATTACAGTAAGAACTAGTAAGACTAGGAAGTATAAACTTGATTGCTTATAGCCTAAGAGACTGTATAACCAGAAAACTAAAATCCTGCCCCATCATAGTGAACTCCAGCCTGGAAGTCTTAAAGAATTGGGCAAAACTGTACAACATACAAAATCTTCCTGGCTACAATACTTTACAAATTTGATCAGCTGATAGTTATTAACAACCTGAATATCTACTGTAATACCCACATTACATACTTTAACCTACTGATACATGTGAGTTTTCAGAGCCACATTTAAAATGACCATAAATCAAAAGTCTTGTGACTTCTGCTTACAGAACCCACCACAATACCTGAATTTAGAAATTATAATATCCCAAAGGATTAAAGGGGGACCAGTAAACTAATTTTCTTTGGCAAAGATGCCAGGATAAAATGCAACTAGTTTATGAATACTTTTATTGCTGCTGCTGCTGCTGCTAAGTCACTTCAGTAGTGTCTGACTCCGTGCGACCCCGTAGACTATCACACTTGCAAAAAGCAGCTAACAAAAAAGATAGTAAGTATTAACTTTCCTTATTTTCTACTTACCAGTCTTTCATGTAAATTAAAAAAGAGATCAGTGAAACTTGTTTGAAAGCAATGGAAATGGGTTTGGATATTATCATTTTCCTGAACTGAAAAAATACTTTCTTTGGCATAAAATTTCATATGTAGATCATTTCTAAGAATCAAATCAGCTTTGACAAGGGGGTAACTAAGTCTTGTTCTGAAGTATTATGTGAAAACACAATACTAACATTTTATTGTATACTTTAGCTAAACTTCATCTACATGACAAAGTAGAGAAGTTTCATTTCTTAGAAAATTTAATTATCAAAAAAACTACAAGTTCACTCTGATTGCTGCCAAATGAGATTTACATATACAAATCACATGACATACCTTAGCTTTAACACATCTTACAAATTTCTACAATTTGTATTTTCTCTTGGAAGTAGAATAAACCCTGGTGGCTCAGTCATAAAGAATCTGTCTGCAGTGCAGGAGACCCAGATTCGACCCCTGAGTCAGGAAGATCCCCTGGAGAAGGGAATGGCTGCCCACTCCAGTATTCTTACCTGGAGAATTCCAAGGACAGAGGAATCTGGTGGGCTACAGTTCATGGGGTCACAAAAAGTCTGACATGACTGACTGACTAACACTTTCACTTTTTCAAAGTTAGATGATTTCCATTTGGGAAGATAAAAAGCTAAAAGCATTTCTCCCAAGCAATTTTCTTAGGCGATTATAATTTTTCCTGTTTTTAGGTACTAAATTTCACTTACTCCAAAATATTTTCCCCATATTTTAATATCTCTGAAATTGGGACTTGGCTTACAATGATAATTGAAATGTTTCTGCTTTCTTAGTGTTATATAAAATAATAAGTATTATATAAACAAAGCAAATTACCTAATTTTTTAACATCAAAATATTATTGCATATAACAAAATTCACTGATAACTCTCTGCTACCTCAATACCTGTTTTAACCCTTATTCCAATTTTATATTCAATTCATTTGTAATGTGTACAAATAAAACTCTAAGTACACTAAAAGTCTGTTAATAGTTTCTGAAAGTCTTTACTAACAATATTTTTAAGTTTTTAATTATCTAAAGTTTCTTCTATAAGATATGTTCTCAAAGTCTTCCTAATGTTTGACAACTGAAGTAATTCTAGCATAAGCATGTAAAAACTTGGAATAATCAATATTTTAGTAATCTGAAAATCATGTACCGAGCTGGCACAAAGGATTAACTCCTACTTGAAAGTGTATCTGTAAAAATACTGAATGTTCTATGCAACATCCAAATCCATAAACTGAATGAGTTAATTCCAACAAGGCAGAGGAGCTGCAAAAATACTTGTAAGACATAACTTGTACTAATTTTATTTTTCCAAGGGCAATTTTATCTAATTCTCTAGCAAAAGAAGAATTTTCCTATTCTCAGACAGTCTGGTGTATAAAATACAAGTAAATATAAAACCATGAGAGAGAACTGCTCAAGAATATAAAACAAAACAGAATAAAATCAACCCTGTGTAATCACCAGACAGGCCTGCTGGTACCTGATGTAGGTGAGTAGCGAGTACATGTAAGACCCTAGGATAATCTGATGAGCATTATCATGGGGATAATGAATCCATTCTGCTTAATTGCACACAACAGTATAAAGAACAGAATTTGGTAAATTTCACCAAATTGGAGCTGTAAAGCTGTTCAAAGCAGTTCAGAAAGGAGGTCCTTACAATACTGAGACAACTGCTCTAGAGTGTCATATCTGCTTGTTGTTAATTTGGTTTTTCAAACGCCTCAGAGAATGAAGATCCTGGAGACCTTATGTGTTCTAACAGAAGAGACTTATATTCTTCCAGGTCACTGACTGTAGCTGCTAATCCCAATAAGAAGGTCTACATCCTTGATGCCATTGCCTGTCAACCCTCTCCCAACTACTTTAGTGAAAGATCTCTTCACAGGCACCACAATTTCTCAGTAGCCGTATATTGAGAGGAGTAACCTTAGCGTTCCTACACTATTTGGGACCGCCTAGTGCCCACTGCACTGAAACGTCCCGTCAGAGCAGATTTTCCAAACTGTTCTTGCTTGGCAGCCATTGTCCCCATTCCCTTAGTCATTTCCCCACTCTTTCCCTTCAATCCCTTGAAACACAGTTTGAAAAATGGATGCTCTACGGCCCCGTCTGGAATCGCTGGCCTCTCATTAAGTCTCTCCCTTCAGCTATTAACTCACCTCCTGGCATCGTACTGCTCAGCCTTCTCTCATCCTGCCGCTGCTGACCTCTTTCTCAATCATCAATACCATCTTGCTATTTCCACATAGTAAATATCAAGTTTCCTCAACACAGAGGTCCCATCCACCAGACTGAGACCCGACTCTCACAAGGCCCACTAAGCTGACAACCCTCACCCACCTTCATTCTCCTTTTGTCAGGAGGTGCTGTTGTCTCTCATGGCTCCACACTGCACTCTCAGACCATATCTCCTTTACTCTGTACTTCTGTACTTTGCATAAAAGCTACTCCTTTTCTCTGATGCTCATGTCACTAGTGGTTTTCAGAAGCGTACTAAACTTAGAATCCTCTTCAAGGATAAATTTTTCTTATGGTTTTGATACCCCACTGTCTCCTCTGCTGAGAATTTGTTCTTTCAAGTATTACTTCATTCCTTTATATTTTCAACCTCTTCAGAATACATAAAAAATACGTCTGTACACAGAAAACCAACTTTTGCTCCATTCCTTTCTTCTAACTATTGTAGTCTGTGTGGCAAAGCTTCCTAAAAGGATAAGCTACACACCAGTAAATATCAAGTCCACTGGTACTGAAATGGCACTTTCTAGGGTAACGAGAAATCCCATTAGGAAATGTATCACAACCACTTTTTCATCTCAGGTGAAATCCCTGAACGAACATCCGTCACTCCTGGATTTCCATGACCCCACTTCCTCTGGCTTTTCCGCTGCCTCTGACTTTCAGAAGCCTTCTCTGCCCTTGCTGACCCTCCGTGATCCTCTCCAACTCTGCCTGTCTCTCCCGCACTCTCCGGAGCCCACAGCACTGCCCCCTTGCTCCACCCCAGCCACTTGCTGCTGCAGAACGCAGCCCCGGCCCCCAGCACCTGCACATGAAATGCTCCAAACACAACTCGTCCTTCTGCCTTCCCACTGGAGCTGCTCTGCCTCTGAGGCCCCTCCTTGTATCAGTTTACCCAAAGATGGAGACCTGAGAGTCATGGGAGACGTTTCACTTGCCCTATTACCTACATTCACTTGCCCTATTACCTACATTCAGTGACTCTCCCTGCTGTGTAAAGCCCACTATCTACAAACTTCCGATATATTTTATTGTGGGCCCCAGGAACGTCTCCAAACTTTCCCAGCAGTCTCACAACCAGTCTCAGATGTCTCATTCTCTCTCAGTACATCAGCCAAGTGGCCACTCTGTTCTGAAAGTCAGGATCCCATCAGGTTACTTGTTCCCTTCTTTAAAATCCTTCGATGGCATGCCTCGCCTGCAGGATGAAGTGCAAAACCCTCAGCATGTTATAAAATGCCTTCTGCGATGTGGTCTTTGCTGACCTCCCAGCTTCATCTGTGCTCTCTCCTCACGCTTTCCTATCCATCAACTCTGTTCTCTCATGTGCTTATCTTATGCATGCTTTTCTCCTTTGCTTGGGATGTATTCCCTTCACCCATCAAACCTAATAAACACCCATGCACCCTGATCTTTAGCCTGAGTGTTACTTCCCTGCAGCACCTTCTCAGAGGCCTCACGGTGTTCCTTCCTCCCACACACCTCTGGTGTGCTATCTACCATATCACTGAAAGTTGCTCAGTCATGTCCGACTCTTTGCAATCCCATGGACTATACAGTCCATGGAATTCTCCAGGCCAGAATACTGGAGTGGGTAGCCTTTCCGTCCTCCAGGGGATCTTCCCAACCCACGGATTGAACCGGGGTCTTCTGCACTGCAGGTGGATTCTTTACCAGCTGAGCCTCTAGGGAAGACCAAGAATACTGGAGTGGGCAGCCTATCCCTTCTCCAGTGGCTCTTCCTGACCCAGGAATCGAATGGGGGTCTTCTGCACTGCAGGTGGATTCGTTACCAAATGAGCTGTCAGGGAAGCTATCATATCACTATTTGCCTATTATTCTTCCTCTGCTATTGGATTGGGAGTTCCCCAAAGGGAGAAACTATTTTGTCCTGTTGAAATGTGTATCACTGGCACGTAGCTCACTGCTCAGCACATAGCAGTTTACAAAACATTCAAAACATTACAAATCATTGGTGAAGACCAAGTGTGTCTTCACCCACTACAGAGGTCCCAGTCTGTCTTATGATTGTGCCTTTGCATTTAAGATAGAACACCATGAGTTCCCACTATAAACGGCAATTGGTTAGGGTGGAGTGAGGGAAAGTTAATCCGTTCCATTTGGAAATATCCTAGTTTTTTAATGGTGAATAGCAATACCCGCCCTCCGATTTAAATGTCAACAGAGTTACAGCTCTAACACCAGTTAAAGAGGTAGGGTCCTGTCACACAACAAACTTACTAAGCAGCAGGGCCTTAAAGGAAACCAGGAAAGTCAACAGATAGGCTGACCTTGTATAAAAGTATATCTTATTAAAAATTATGGGGAAGATAAAAATTAAAAAGTTAGGGGTTAGCCTAGGTATTACTAAAGTTCAGTATTAGCAACTGACACTAATTTTAGGCAAATTTCCCATAAAATAAACAGAACTGGTTACATAATGGGGAAGATAAAAATTTAAAAGTTAGGGGTTAGCCTAGTAGTATTACTAAAGTTCAGGGTTAGCAACTGAGACTAATTTTAGGCAAATTTCCCATAAAATAAACAGAACTGGTTACATAATCCCATCTATAAAAATTATAGTATGTAGGCAAGTTAAGTTTTAGATTATAAATTTTAAAGGACCAGGTACCTTCATTATAAAAGTGTAAGATACTTAAATATGGCTGTATATTCAAATAAAACATTTACATATAATTCCTAAAAACAGAATTATTGTTTAGCCAGATATTCTATAACTAACCAGACATAGTACATGGCCCAGAATAGCTAAATTACTGACTCACAATGCAGAGCCATTTTCATTTTGTTTAAAAATAATAAAAGGAGGCATTTGGTTTTTGGTTTAAACACAGAGTCTAAAACGGAATTTTTCAGGTGTCTCCTTCCTTTCCCACGCCAGAGACTGCAGTGTTCTCAATGCAGCACTGATTTTATAGTCTGATCTTTTCATAAGCTCTCCCTAAAAGTGCTAACTGGAGCTATCGACAGCATTAACAAAATGAACTCACCAGACCACATCTACCTAAAATAACTTCTTCCCTTAGGACTGAGATAGGAGGGCCAGAGAATTCTCTCTCATGCCTGATAATGCAATTTTAACACTCTACTCAGCATTACGACATTAGACTAATCTCTGCAGTTTTGGTAGTCCCAGCTATGCGATTCCCTACATTATTTGGTAATACAACTTCCAGAAAATTAACTACTTTTAACACTGAACACTCAAATTTAGCAATTGTATACATGACACTTTAATACTGTTATTAGAACCCACCAGAGAACTGATAGAAATAAGATCATCATACATAGAAAGCCAGGGATTACTATTAATCTAAAGAAATGTTAAAATTCTATAGTTCCCAAATTAGATACTACAAACAAGTAACATGTGTATCAAAACAGGCCCATTATTATAAAATGTCACTCACCATCCCCAGCAGGAAGTCCTCTCTCTTTTTTTTCATCACATTTGTTGCATTCACTGAAGTAAAGCAGCAGGAACATATCCAAGAGTACCCAAATCAAGGAGGTGGCTAGGACCACCTTGCAGTATGCAAATTTTCTCATGGCACTTTAAGTCAAATGCAAAATTTTAAAATATATATATATAAATATACAAAGATCATGAAAATTATTCCAATCCAGTTTCATCAGAAATCACTTTCATAACCTACAGACAGAAAAAGAAAAAAGATTAACTAAAAAATTCAGAACCTAAAGCACAATCGAAAGATTAACTTAATACTCGTATGAAATTTTACTATGAAGAATAAGTTTTAAATCAGACTTCAAAAAATACTTGTAAAATATATAAAAATTGATAGTATCAAAAACATGCAAATAACTCCTACAAATCAATATACACAATAAAATAGAAAAATGGGTAAATGACACAAACAAGCACTTTGCAGAAAGGAAACCGGAAGAGCCAATAAACAAGTGAAAATGGGCTTGATTCACTACAATTAGGAAAATACAAATTAAAACAGTGAGCGACTATTTCATATCCATTAAACACGTGGGGCTTAACTGCGTTCTGTTCAACTGCTATATTAAATGCTGAAGTGAAAGCTAAGCCATTAACTGCCACAGGGGTTTAAGAAATCAGTAATTCCCAGTCCATTTCAAACACTCCCATTGAGTTCCCATGGTCCAAGATTTATATGAGCTCTCCTGGTAGCTGTACTACAGCAGCTTAACTGGAGTGATTCTTATCCCTCTGTCCCACTGAATCCCATTCTAAAATGCTAGTCACCAGCTATTCAGAAACAGACTCATGGAAAGCATAGAAGAAAAGGGCCTCGAGAGATCTGAGGCCTGGACTTGGCTCTGACAGTAACTGCATAGACTTCCCCGAAGTTTCGTTTCTATGTGCCCCACCCCCACCCCAATCTATTACAGCATCTTGAGAAAATGACTGGAGAACTGGTCACCAAATCTGGGATGGCTAGACCGGAAACACTCCTGGCACGTTGGCACTTATCTGGGGGCACACTGGAGCAGTCCCAGGGACCTCAGATGAGGAGTCATCGCATGGAGCCGTGGGCACCAAGGCTCAAAGGCGCGTGACAAGCGCTGCCTGGGAGACGGAAGAACCAGCTGCACTTGGGTGGATGGAGGAAACACCCGGCACAGGTGCCCCCACTGAAAGCCAATGCGCAGATGCTCTGAAGGGCTGGGATGCTACCAGGGGGGCCCAGGAGCTTCTTACAAGGGCACTTTATGCAGCATGAACCCGGGACAGACCAGAGAGTTTATTTATGAAAAAGATAACAGTTCTTTCCTACCTCACGAAGCGGCTAGCCAGCAACCTGAAAAGCACCCCCAAAATACTAAGTGACACTTGTAACTGTGAAGTATGATTTCTGCTCACCTCTCTGGGGACTATGATTTCTTGCCTATCAGTCTCCTTCCATCAAACCAAAACTCCCCACTTGCACCCTGAGAACAGAGGTGCCCTGTTGGATTCTGCCTCAAGTCCCTCACATGTGGTGAGCAATCACTGCTAACTCTAGTGACTGGGGTGAGGGCAAGGCCAAAAGGATTACAATGCACAGTGTCAAGGAACAACAGATCTCTCCAGAGAAGCCGATATACCATGTATTTCAAGCCACTTCACGTGCAAGGCTACCTCTCTTGGTCACTGGCAAAGCAAGCAGTCTAACTGCTGGTGCGATATCCAGGTTGCAAATGTGGCTCTGTGTTCTCTAAAGCCTGCTGATTGTTATTTCTTTCAAAGCTTACAGCCCAGAACACTTAAATGTAAGTCTTTATAACTCTGTACCCATCCCTGTTTAATTTTTCCAAGGCAGCACAATTAGATTCTAAAATTGAAGATGAACCGCAGTGGGTGTGTGTTTATTTGGAAGGAGAGCAGTACAGAGAAAGCAGGAGGTGCAGGGAGAAAGGAGAATAAAAAAGAGGCAAAAACCTCTGAAACCAGCCAGAGAGTCCTCAGATACTAACAATAAAATGCACAAATCATTAAAAAAAAAAAAAAAAAGACTGGAAGTTGAACTTAATAAAATCTGCTCTTCAAAAGACAGTTAAATAAAAAACAAGTCACATATGGGGAGAAAATATTTACAAATGATTCATCTGATAAATTACTTGTACCCAGACCACATAAAAAACTCTCCAAATACAGTGTTTAAAAACCCTAATCCAAAACAATGGGCGAAAGGTTTGAACTGTCACTTCAGCGGAACAGCAATTCAGGTGATAAATGAGTACAAGAAAAGATTTTCAACATTGTTAGCTATTGTGTGTGTGTGCACTCAGTCAGATCTGCTCTGCAATCCAGGGACTGTGGCCTACCAGGCTCCTCTGTCCATGGCATTCTCCAGGCAAAAATACTGGAGCGGGTTACCATTTCCTTCTCCAGGAGATCTTCCTGAACCAAGGATCAAACCCATGTCTCCTGTGTCTCCTGCACTGGCAGATGGATTCTTTGCCGCTAAAGCCACCTACTAGGGAACTGCAAATTAAAAACACAATGAAACACCACTATGCACCAATATAAACAGCTAAAGGAAAAAAGAAAACTACCAAATGCTCGCAAGAACTGCTGTAACTGGACCACTAACACACTGCCAGTGGAATGCAAAATGGTACAGTCTCTCCAGAAAATAAGCGTTTTTCTCCCATAAGAATCTTACTTAAGAGAAAGGATAATATACGTCCACACAAAGACTTGTACACAACCTTTCAATCAACTTAATCATAACCATCAAAATCTGGAAACAATCCACACGTCCACCACCTGGTGAATGGATAAACAAATTGTGGTACTCTAAACAGTGAAGACTTCAACCCAGAAGTCCAGCAATCAAAAAGAACTCTCGATGTACAAGCAACAGCACTGATGAATCTCATAACCCTTATGCTAAGTCAAAGTGGTCAGTAACAGAAGGCTGCATTTTGTATACTATATGATGCTATTTCTGAGACAGAAATCAGATCGGCTGTTGACAGGGGCTTGGAAGAGTAGGGGACTACCCTCAAAAGACAGTGAAGAAACTTGTGATAATTGGAAACCCTCTACTCCCAGCTTGTGGTGGTGGTCATACAACTGTGTCCATTTGTCCAAACAGGTACGACTACACTTAAAAGGGTGAATTTTACTGTATATAATAAATTGAACCTCAATAACCTTAAAAACAGGTAAATATAGAAGAGGTGAGGACCCTTCAAAGAAACAATTTAAATTTTAGGAGGATAACTGTTGTATATTTCTTTAAGTACCTTAAACACTATTACCAATGGGTTAAGTACCCTCCCAGTCATTCAGAATAAATCAGCGGTATGTCATGTCTTTTTTAAGTAATTGTATTATACCTATATATTCTCAGAACTTTTGGAATGAGTTCTGGGTACACGGTTATAGTTTTACAGAACCAAATAAATTTTTTCATACTATTTATTTTTATTTTTGCCTGCGCTAGGCCTTCGTCGCTTTTCGCAGGCTTTCTCCAGCTAGGGTGAGCGGGGGCTACTCTGCGGCGCCCGGGCTTCTCCCTGCAGGGACCTCTCTTGCTGAGGGGCGTGGGCTCACTAGTTGCAGTGCATGGGCTGAGCTGCTCCAAGGCTTGTGGGATCTTCCTGGACCAGGGATCAACCCCGTGTCCCCTGCACTGACAGGCAGATTCTTATCCACTACGCCGCCAGGGAAGTCCAGGTATATCATGTTTTGAAGCAAGTGTAACATCTATTTTGACTCAAATATTTTAACATCTTAAATGTCCCTACAGGAGGAAAAGACTGAAATGTTCATGACCATAAAGGGGTAGCATGAGAGATCTCTGTGGTAATGCTGCTGAGATTTTTTTAAAATTAAACTAATACACTCAACAGACATTCTAACCTGTCTTTCCACCACAACCACCAAGTATACTATCTTAGACAACAAATGCTTTAATGATCACTTCAAAAAAGGCCTGATATCCACAAAGCTGTGTCAGAATGCCACATATTGTTTTACACGTTGAAGGTGAAGTTGCTCAGTCGTGTCTGACTCTTTGCAACCCCACGGACTGTAGCCCACCAGGCTCCTCTGTCCATGGGATTTTCCAGGCAAGAATACTAGAGTGGGTTGCCATTTCCTTCTCCAGAAGATCTTCCTGACCCAGGGATTGAACCCAGGTCTCCCTCATCTGAGCCATCAGGGAAGTCTTAAAAGAAGACTTTAAAGACTCTTTAAAGAAGAGACAGAAAATAGACACAGGCTGAGGTGGCTTCCTGGCTCATGATTCTGACTCTTGCTCTGACCACCCTACCCCAAGGACTTCTGGTAACAGACCTAGTCCCATGGGCACAGGACAGCCGAATGACCTGCCAGGCCAACCACAAGCCCTCAGCCCTTCACCTCCCGAGTCACAGAGCTGGAAGCCTGTGCTAACCTAGTGCTACAGTCAGCTACACTGCCCATCGTGGAGAGAAAGCCGACCTGTAGTCCAAGAGGGTGAGTCCAAACAGAGGCATGCAGGATGAGAGGAGGAGGGTCCCATAGTGACTGGAGTCCCTATCTCTTCTTTGGCTTTCGTGACCACTCAGGAATCCTTCTAATAATCCCCTTTTCCACTTATGAGAGTTTGAACGGATTTCCTTACATACACCTGGGATGTGGAAGTGGGGGGAGTGGAGCAGAGACAGAGGAAACCTAAAGTCACACAGGCTCTGGTCCACTTCTGAAGTTCCTCTCTACGAGTCAGAACAATTATACATTATGAGGCACACTATGCTACTTGAAAGGACACTGAATTGCTTATAAATGGAAAAATCTGAGGCTTGCTTTTCTTCTAACACTACATTCCTCAAGCCCATTCATGCTGCATGTAGTTGTAGTCACTTCCTTTTCACCACTGTGTAATACTCAACTGGCTTATAGTAATGTAATCATACACTAGGGGGCTAATCATAGTTTATCCCTTTCATGCTTAATAGGCATGGGGTTATTTCTAGGCTTAAGCATGTTTCCTGGTACACATGTGCCAGGGGTCAGCAAACTTCTGCAAAGGGCCAGACAGTAAACATTTTAGGCTTTGCGGGACGTAAGATCTCTGTGGCAACCACCTGAATCTGGGGTTGTACCACAAAAGCAGCCGTGATATGTAACCAAGTAAATGTGACAGTATTCCAATAAAATGAAGCTTATTTATGGACATTAAATTTTAATCTCATGTAATTTTTAAATTATAAATTATGAAATTATTTCTTAACCAATTAAAGATGTTAAAAATCTCTCTTAATTCATGAGTTGTCACAACACTGATCTAGAGTACATACCTAGGGATATTAGGTCATAAGACTACACATATTTTCAATATGACAACATATGGCAAACTTGCTTTCCCAGATTTCTAAAGCAAAATGAGAGCTCTGGATGTGTTATGTCCTTGGCAACACTTATTGATGTCAAACTATTTAATTTTTTGACAATCTGGTAAGTGTGTAATTTAATTTGAGTTTCCCCACCATTTCTGACATTTCCATTTCCTCTTCCTAATGTACCCACTGAAGTTTACTGTATTGGGTGAAGTTGTTTTGCCTTTTTCCGATTAGTTTGTAAAGATCTTTATACAGTCTGGATTCTAATCCATGTCGGTTACATGTACTACAAGTATCTTTTCCCAGTTTATAGCTTATCTTCTTAATAAGAGGTGTCTTTTGTAGTTCATATTTTCTATGTCTTAAAAAGTTTTTCTCTACCTAGAGATCATTAAAAATATTTTAATGTCTACAAGTTTTAAAGTTTTACCTTTCCAGTGTAAGTACAGATTCAAGAGTATTTTCTTCCATATGGAGAACCAATTGTCTCCGTACTGTTTATGGAAAGTTTAATCTTGCCCTAAAAGTGTGCAATGTCAACTTTGTCATAAGTCATGTTTCTGAGGTTCTACATTCTGTTCCATTGGTCTGCTTATTCCTACACCACACAGCGTCTTAACTATAGCTTTACAACAATTCTTGGTACCCAGTAAAGCAAATATTCTCACCTTTTACTAGTTGAGGAGTGCCTTAGCTACTTCTGACCCACCGGCCTTCCTTAGCTATGCTGACCATTTAATTACTTAAAATGACATTCCATCTATTGCAGAAGAAATCCAGTAGTTAAAAATGCTTATATGTCTATGGCGGAACAATTTTACTGTTCTGAGAAAATAAACCAATTAAAAATTCACAGAAGTCATAAAAAAAGTTGGTGATGAGAAGAGGAATTAAATTCAAGAAGTCAAAAGAAAAGTTCTAAAAATGTTCTTCAAAATGACATTATTAAAATAAATGTATAGTATCTCTACTACATTGTTATTCCTTTAAAAAAAAAAAAAAAAAGCAGTATTTTAGAGTCCCAATCATTTCATGCTGCCTGGATATTTACTGAGTCTTGGCCAACTCTGTTCTTGATACCGGGTCAGACACTGTAGATGCTAGGAGCATGAAGGCAACGATCCACACCATGGAAACTGTTATCACACTATTAAATACCAGGGCAAGAGACATGCCATTCACATTACAAAAGAGAAACACCAGCTCAGGAAACCTGGCAGGAAAAAGACATGTAGATAGGGAAGTTTCTAAACAGGTTTTATCAGACAGTGTAAGATACTAAACTTCGCTGCAACAAGGTTTTCTTTAAATTTTTTCTACAGATGTTTTGTTTCTCTCTCTCCTTTAGCTAAAATCCTTTAAGGGCTTCCCGACGTCCTGCTATTTTGTTCTGAAGAACACCATTTGTAGGACTCATACCTCAGAGTTCTCACTAAAGAAATTCCATGATCAAATAAGTTAGGGAAATGTTACTTCCTCAATTTGCTCTGAGAGATTCATTCTGTATATTACTGCACCAAAGGTTCTATGAAGCCCTGCATTGAGGGAAGCTGTATGATTCTGTTAACTCAGAACTTCTCAGATTCAAGCATGGAATCTCCCCCAACTACTCTGTCTTCCTGTTTTGCACAACACAAAGCAGTTTTCAAACAGCAATAACTAGTGAAGACTGGCTTTAAATCCTGGAACCAGTTAACTTTTAAGCTATGAGTTATTTTCTTTCTGCAAAACTATTTCTGTAAAGCTGCAAACTGAGTAAAAAAAAAAAGAAATCCGCCCCCCCCTCAAAAAAAGAAAAGAAATCCCACTGTGTTTAAAAGCCTCTCATGAAGCTGACTTTCCTAGAGAGAAGATCAATGTGTAATTTTGTAATATTTTAATTAATGTAATAAAATTAATATTGTTAATTTTGTGATATTTTAACATAACATATACCTGTATACAGTACAAATGAAAAGTGAAAGTGTTAGTCACTCAGTCATGTCTGACTCTTTGCAACCCCACTGCCTGTAGTCCACCAGGCTCCTCAGTCCATGGAATTCTCCAGGCAAGAATACTAGAGTGAGTTGCCATTCCCTTCTCTAGGGGATGTTCCCAACCCAGGGTTCAAACCTAGGTCTCCTGCATTGCAGGCAGATTCTTTACTGTCTAAGCCACCAGAGTTTGTGGACAAAATGAGAAATCCAAAAGTCACCATTATATATAAATCCCTAAAAGAAAAGAATCTAGAAGCTTCCCTTCAGGTTAAGTGAAATTTGCCAACTATTTTTACTATCATTTATTTTTTTTCAAGTGTGGAGTATCATATTCTACAGAATATATCAACATTAAATTTTGCATTCAGCAAATGCAACATTATTTCATGTGGAAGTCTGTGAGGAAAGAGTTAACACAGCAGGTGTGTTCTACCCTGTCCTTGCTAAGCCCAGGGGGATGCCTAGGGCCATGGCAATGACCCCTGGCCAAATGCTGAGAAAGAAACTCCTGGAATGTTCACGGTTATTTGTTAAGGATATTAGAGGTGGTGAGTCAGGATGTACCAGGCTGTCAGCATTGTTTAAAGAGATCCTCAAGATTTATGACGTGCACCTGGTATCTGGTCTGGGGCCCAAATCTCAGTTGCCAAAGCTGGCCACATCGCAGGAATACGCCTATGTGACCAGTTGGCTACCAACAGGAACTCTAGGCTATAACACTCATGTGCTTCTCTGACCAGAGACATCTTGTACATGTCTCTATCATTCACAGCTGGAGGGGAACTCGTGTTCCTGTGATCCTTACGGAGGGAAGACTCAGAAGTCCACCCCTGATCTCTCCAACATTCACCTGTTTATATCTTTTTTCTGCTGTTCTTGCACTGTATCTTTGGCTGTAATAAAAATGCAGCTGTGGGTACAACACTATGTTGAGTTGTGGCAGTCTTTCCAGCAAATCAAACTAACCGGCAGTCACAGGGACCCCAAAACCAACACCATAATACCTACTTCTCGCATTCCTTTTCAGAAGCTGCAAGATCATAAGGACGATATCCCTGAATGAATAAATCAGCGTACAGCATAAAAGCTAAGACATAGGCCTGAGATTACTGTCTTTAGAAAGGTCTGGTTGCAATGTTAGCCCTTGGCTAGTGTTTGGGAACTTGAGTGATAGAGTTTCCTACACTGATATAAATCTTACCTTAAATGATAAGCGGGCCTCACTGTACTGAAACTGTCTGTACAACAATATGAT